>NC_091062.1:187971580-189396347 GCF_000393655.2 Nicotiana sylvestris
TCATGGCTTTTGCATAGCTTTTTGTACGTGTACCCATGTGCGTGGTCTCTTCGCATAAATTAAATGAATAGATAGTCACGGGGACCGGCAGTAGTGATAACTGAATAAGTCTTATGGACAATTCCAAACCTGGAACTGACATTCAAATTGGAAATCAAGGTGGGGTCTCAGATCCTTCAAGATATTCTAAGAATTGAACATACCATAGATCCACACTTCTTTATACCCATGTGCTTGGGACATAGATCACTACCAATATAATCTCGTTGTACGGATGCTCACCAACCTAGATAATTCGCCATTTTAGACATTCAAACATGGAGAAAGAGGCGGAGAGAGAGAGAGAGAGAGAGAGAGAGAGGAGATAACCATGGAGAAATACTGGCATTGAGAGAGAGAGAGGGTGGAGAAAAATCTGAAAAATGAGAGAGAAAAATAATAAAAGAGTATTTTATGGCTTAAGAGTAAGGGGTAACCATAAATAGATATTTGGCTATAAAAATCAAAAGGTATCTATAGAATATAATTTTTTAAAGGGTATTTATTTAAAATAAATAAGGTATCAACCTTTGCTATAGGAGGTAAAAATTCCTTAAATCTTACTATTGTATGGGTCAAAATCTGTCCCTAGAGTATTTAAGCCAAGATAATACTAAGGGAAGAGTTCTCAAGTCGTCGTTAGTCGAAATGACCCAAGAAGTAGCAAAGTCCCTGCTCGAAGTGTCGACAAGAGCCGTAGCCGAGATGTCAACAAGGGTCGAGGTCGAGGTCGAATATCGTTGATAAGAGCTGTAACGGTTAGTCTTTCAAGATATTATATTAAAAGAGAATATTCTAGTTAATATTATCTGTACTTATACTATTAGGGTTTCTTAGGAACATGTTTCTTATATATAGAAAAAAGAGACAATGATAAGGGAATGTGATATTCATTTGTAAAGAAGAAACTTTGACTAATAGATTGGTCTCTCTCTCACTCTCTCAGATACAAATACAACATTTTTACTAAGATTCTTGTCTATACTTTTCCATCAGATCCGAGAATAACTCGAATACTCGAGGATTTGTCTGTCATTCATTATTGTCAGGAGGAACACCCATCTATTTCATCTTTTACTGGGTGAGTCATTCCTCCTATTTACTTAAATGTCATTTATTGCTATTCATTGTTATTAAATGCTACATTATTGTTCTGTTTTCTAGAACAATTATTGCTTGTTTTTATCATTATTTGACCAAACCCATCTTATGTTTATCGCACCTTTGAAAGCTTTATCTAGAGATATTATTGCTAACTAAGATTAATCCCTAATTACATAATTTTAATTATTTGAACGAAGATCCGTATTTTTTGGTCAAACAATTTGGCATCGTTTGTGAGAATTTCTTAATTAAACTTTTAGTTTTTTCTAGATTTACAACTAGCACGGGTCACTGACGTAAAAAAATAAAAATAAAACAAGATCTTCTTTCTTTGTGTGCACGAAATCCAACATGGAAGTTATCCAAGAAGAAAGGATGAGAATAACAAGTGAACTCCCAACCAACCTCATGAACGTCATCAACGAAAGTTGTGAAACGGTAGATGAGGGCGCGACGCCCAGTGCTTCCCCTAGACGAGATGGGTCACCGCCCCCTCACTGCAGCATAACAAAGTCTCGTGCTTGTAGACATGTGATTTTTGATCCTCCCCAAGATCTTTTATATTTTAGCATGTAAATATTTAGTTTAGGCCTAATATCTTTATTTCAACTAATTTTGACTCTTTTACTTTATTTCGTCACAAAAAATGAAAATTACAGAAAAAATATATTTTAGTTTACGTATTTTTCATAAATTTAAATAAAAAATATACAAAAATAGTACCTTATTTTTATTTTTATATAATCTTGAAAACACAAAAATAGTTTCATGTTTTAATATAGTTTAGTTCAATTAATTAAGATTAGTTATATATTATTTATATTATAAATTGCATATTTAGAAGGAAGAATTAGTTTTGGGTTGGTTTATCCCTTCTTTATGAATTTTGTAGTTTTTTTAGTCTTTGGCCCAATTTTAAGGCCCAATAATACCAAACCCATACTCCCTTAACCTAAAAACCTTTCTATATAACCTAAAACCAGTCTAAAAAATAACATAGACTCTAAGACCTAAAAATCAGACGCCTAAGGACCTAAAGCTGTACGCCGTTTTTCAACCTAGAGAGATCCTTATCTTCATCTTCCTTACACCTAAAGAGCGAACGAAGGGACCAAAAATAATTTTCCAACAACAGCTTCTTCACTTCGCCTCCAAAGCGACCCCCACCTCCTAGATTTCATCTTCTTCCACACACCCATGGCAACAAAACCCTAGAACTCCAAAAATACTCCATAGCAACCATTTTTGGACCTTCCTTCCATAGACAAAAACCAACGAAGCTTCTTCATTCCAAAGAACCTAGACCTTAACCGAGGACCTTCCTCACAAAAGCAGCAACAACTGCCAATTTCGACTCCTCTACTCCTTCATTCGAAGCTGCTGCCTCGCCGAAATTGGTCACTAGTGAGTGACGACACTGCCATCGGCTACAACGGACAGAGCTAACACCTAGAACCTGAAAAAAGAGAGCCGATTCTGATAAAAATTCGAGGAACCCTTTAACTTCTTCTTCCGCCGGAAAAACAAATGGAGGTCGACTGAGCCGATTCGAGTTTCTGCATGAGGTTGTTGTTGGGGGTGTCCGAGTTCGTCGCCGTCGAGATCAAGAATTGCTGTTTCGGTTCGTGTTGTTGGGATTTGTTCGTTATTTCATTCTTTTACAAGCTCCGATCGTTGCCTCAAAGTGTATCTACTTCCAAACGGAACTAATTGAAAGTTTTTTTTCACATTCAGGTTCATCTCTTTGCTCTTTATCTTATTATGGTGTTGATCAAAATATAATGATAGTTGAAATTCTGTTAGAATGGAAATTCTTAAGAGCGGATTTATGTGGTACCCGTCTGTGATGCAATTTTTTGTCGTGAATTCTGTTGTTTTCCATTGATTTTGGCATATTTTCTTAGTTCGATTAGGTTTGTGTGCTACTAATTCTTTCGTTGAGTTTTCCTTATTTAAATTATGTTGTCGAGTTGTTACTTGTATTTAAAGTTGAATAGAATAGTAGATGTACGTTTGGTTTTGGTTTGTGCTCAAAGGAAATTGACTGATTTCAAATAGCCATTTTGTAGCCTTGTATTTAGAAATTGATTAGTTTTATCAAAATTAGACCCACGGGTACAAAGTTTGAAAGGTCTTGTTGTATTTTGTTGATCTTCTGAAGGATAAGTTTTATTCCATTGCTAAATCGTATATGGTAGTACTGAGTGTTGGTGATAATTGTGAAAATATGTTAAAGAGAAAGCACATTAGTATTTGTGGAATTCGATTGTGTTCGATTGTTATAGTTGAATACAAATCTCTGCTTTAAAGAAATTGAGGCGCGTCATTCACACAATTGAATCACATAGCCTATGGCTCTCATATTAATTTTACAACTTAGTGTAGAAATCACTTTGAATTCTCGTAGTTTGCTTTAGACGCGTTAATTAAATAAAGTGTCATAGCTACGGGTACGGTTCCCTTGACGTAGTTGTGACACACAATTTTGAAATCCGGGTGTGCATTTCATGTGACCCGACTTCAATTCCCAATAATGTTTAATAAATAAATATGTCGTGAACCGCGGGTGCATTTCATGTAGCGTGGTTTACGATTTATTTTCAAAAACGAACAAGTGTATGACGATTATAATTTTTCTCAAAATATTAAAAGCGGTTATAAAGTTAAAATATGCATAGGTTCAAAAGTGTTTTTTTTAAAGTCAGATAAATGGGCCAATAATAATAGTTGAACGACCGTGCTAGAACCACAGAACTCGGGAATGCCTAACACCTTCTCCCGAGCTAACAGAATTCCTTACCCGGATTTCTGTGTTCGAGGACTGTAAAACAGAGTCAAATTTCCTCGATTCGGGATTTAAACCGGTGACTTGGGACACCATAAATCATCACAAGTGGCGACTCTGATTTCTAAATAAAATAATCCCATTTATATTGTCACTTTAACTGGAAAAACTCCCTAATACCCCTTCCGGGGGTAGGAAAAGGAGGTGTGACAGCTCTGGCGACTCTACTGGGGATAAGAACCCAGAACTTGTGGCTCAGGGTTCAGAATTCGAGCTTAGAATATCTATTATAATTGGCTTTATTTATTATCTGATTTTTTATATGTTTGAACCTAATGTGCTAAATGCCGCTTTTTTACCGCTCTGATATTGCTGAACTGTATATAAATTGTTACGAAACCCTCTTCTCTCTGAGTCTTCTAAATCATCTGGGAAGTGTGCACTTTGTGTGACTTCTCTTCTGTTAGAGTCATATCCCAATTTTAGAACGAGGTTCGGACAAGTTGCAAAACCGGTGAAACTTCTGTATTCCCGGTATGCTGCCCCCCCTCCGGCTCGAGCTGTCCGCTCGGGTAAGCCAGGTCTAGAACAAATACACCCAGTTTTTGAAACCTAGAATAACATAACTTCATGCTGGATCCCTAGTAGGAACGTTTGTTTGCATCAAGTGCATTTGACTTTGGGGACTCAACACAGGGGTTGGGTCCGTCTAGGACAGATGTACCCCAAAAATAAAAGACCATCCTGATGCATCCTAATGTGCTACATGTTGCAATCTTCAAGGGTAAAAGGAGTCATTTGGCGGACCAATGAGGTTTGAGGGTAAATGAGAAAGAAAAGAGGTTGAGGTATAAAAAAAAACAAGTAGGTCTCAGTTATAATTTTCTTTCACGCTTTTTCCAGAAAAGACCAAAATAAAAAAAAAGTATGAAAAAATCCATAAAGATTTTGCACTTTCCCATCATTTTCCAAAAAATCAAAAAAAAAAAAGGGAAAAGAAAATCCAAAAAGAGTTTACATGTTTCATTATTTTTCAAAAAGACAAAAAAAAATATATTTTTCTCTAAATTTGTTATTTTTTTTAAATTCTCGCCCGTATCCAATCTGCCCGAACTACGCATACCTGATTCTCGTCTTTCGGGGCGTAATACATAGGCAACCCACATAGGGTCCGGTTTTCTTAGTGAGTCTTAAGTTCTTGGCTTCGAGGGTCGTAGCCAAATCTTGCATGTCTAGCCACTTTTGGCCACATCGATCATTTTGCAAAATAGGGCTATTTTCGCAAAGTGCTTTGTTTAATTGTGTCTGGAGAGCCTTAAATTCATAATTAGGTGTCTCCTTACTTTAGAGGCCCGTCCTTGTCGAATTTGCATATCCAGCCGCTTTTGGCCACATAAGCCGTTTTGCAAAGTAGGCTTATTTTTGCAAAAGTGGTTCAATTAGCCCATGTTTTAGAGTTCTAAGTCCACAACAAGATGTGCTCTCTGTTTAAGGTCCGTTGTGTTGAATTTTCATGCTTAGCCATTAAAATAAACCTATGGGGACTAAATTTATTTATTTTTCGTATGACTCTAACTTGATTCCAAAAGAGGGGAGATCAAAGAAATCAGTACAGGTTCAAAAGGGTATAGAATGGTGTAAGTGTTCGGGTAGATAAAAGAGTGCCTCCCAATCCTTAAAAATATCGAGTACAACACATGCAACTTGACATGAAAAAGGAAGAGCACACACAACATTTTTTTATAGCTTTGGCATTGATATTACTGATATGCTTTCCATTTGTTTAGTGCCTTGTCGAGTACAAAACCCTCGTTGGGTGATTCCCTCTTCACAATGGATATCCTCCCTCAATTCGGAGAAAACTTTCTTCACTTTATCTTGTTACTTGAGGTACACTTGAACTCAAAACTGCTCGCTTCAAATTGTTTGGATACACTCTCTTGTAACAAATTCTTGTTATCCTATTAACTTCCCAAATTAATTGCCCCAGTTTCACACAGTTCGGGCTTCAAATAATCTCAAAATGTCCAAATCTGTACTTATTTCCCTCAAATGTCCTTATTATCTTCAAAGTTATTTTATTGCTCCATGATTAAACTAACTTTTGAGACCAGGCCTAGAATTATGCGTGCGTGTCATGTCACTAGAGCCAGCATGAAAAGAACTATAAAAGGAGAAGAGAACTAAACAAAAAATGACTAGAAATAACAGAAGACAGGAAATTGCATTAGATAGACGGTAAAACAGTTCGAACAACAAAACAAGCAAACTAAACTGGGGCTACAACCTTGGAACAAACCTAGACAACACTAAATGAGTTACTACAACTAAACAAACCAGGCAAAATAAAAGGATAGAAGGGTTTGAGTCACAAGACAATATCCGGATTACAACCCTGAAATAACCCGGACAACAGAAATGACAACAAAATGAACCACCAAGAATCCTCCCTGGCTAGCCAAGAAAGGAGCGTCATTCTAATTACCAAGCTCGACATCTTAGCCACTGAGTTCCACATCAATATTATCAAGACCATTACCAACTTCAATACCATTAACTTCAGCCAGCAAGTTCCCAAGGGGATTTGCATATCCCCTGTCATTGCCCTTGATCACAATTATCACTTCTTGAATCATTCTTTCTATTTCCCTTTTCAAAGCACGACAATCTTCGATGCTATGCCCTTGGACATTAGAGTGGTACATGCACCGTACAGTAGGATCAAAACTTTTTGCATATGGGTCCGAAGTATAGCCGAAGAGCGGCTCAATCAGGCCAGAGTGTTTTAACTTTTCAAATAGGCTTGTATATGATTCTCCGATTGGCGTGAAACTATTTCTTTGCCTTTTTTTCCCTCCATGCCCCAGTTTTCTAGGGTTGTTGGATGCTCAAAAATGTTGTGAAGGCTCACGAGAATTTTAGGATACTGGTGCTCGCCCTAAGGAGTGACCTAGTGGTGGGATAGATGGCCGGATATTGTTCGGAGGATAATACTGGAGTGGATTATGTGGAGCTTGAGGATATTCATGGGGTCGGTATTGAGGCTGAAAGCATTTAGAAGGAATGCCCACTGGGTCCTGTCGTTGGCAGGACTCAGCAACATCTTTTCTATCAATGGGAGGACTATCCCGAGCAACTTGTTCTTTCCATTTTAACCAAAATTACCTAAAACTTTCCTTGGGTTTCTTTTCCATATGAGATAGGGAGGAGCGGTCTGGGACAATGTCTATATTGTACTAAAAGTGCCGTACAAAATCTTTAATCATGTCATCCCATGTATGCCACTTATCGACATCTTGACGAGCATGCCATTCCAAAGCTGCCCCAGTCAGGCTCTCACTGAAATACGCCATCAACAACTCATCTTTCCCACCAACACTTCTCATTTCACTGCAATAACCCCTCAGATGGGCTATTGGATTTCCACGCCCATCATACAAATTAAACTTTGACATCTTAAACCTTTTCGGCTTTTTGGATATCTCATCTTGCTCTACTGTCTTAGCAGGCTTTGCAGTCTCACTGGGAGGCTAGGAATAATCTCTTTCCATTGTCCTTTACTCTGTTCCTTTGTCTTGTTTACTTCCTCTTCTTGAGTTTGTTTGGTCAGAACAAGTGAGAAATGACTTTAAAATTTGCCACTAGCTTTCCAATTGCACAAAACGAGATCTGGCTAGCACATCAAAGTGACATAAGTTAGGAAAGAATAGCATGCACACTGAGTTGGTAACAATCAATGTGCTTTGGGATTCATGTGAAATACAAATGTTTGGTATATGTCAATTCATGAACAATGCAAAAGATCGAGGATATTGGGTGAACAAATCAATGGTATTTTCTGTGGTAAGGTTGACAAAGAAAGTGGTTAACCAATGACAAGAAAGGCCCTCCAAGCGAAAATCAAAGTTATCAGGGCAAGTGAAGGAGCAATAGACCTCAAGGCCAAGGCCAATGGCATACGTTAGGGAAAAATAGTACACGCACTGAGTTGGTAACAATCAACGTGTTTTGGGATTCACGTGAAGTACAAAGGTCGGTAAATGTCAATTCATAAGCACAATGCAACAGATAGAGGGTTTGGTTTTGAACAAATCAGGGGTATCTTCTGTGATAAGGGTGACAGAGAAAGTGGTTAGTCAATAAACAAGCAAGGTCTTTCGAGTTGAAATCAAAGTTATCATGGGAAGTGAAGGAGCAATCGCCCTCAAAGTCAAGGCCACAAACCAACCACCATATTTATAAACTCACAAGTTTTCTTTGTTTGAAACAGGGACGAAAATTGTGTCCAAATCAAAGCTTGGAAGTTTGAATTTGTTTCAAGTGTCGTGCCCAAATTTTGTCATTACAAAGGCGGTTTGAGAAGGGGAAAGGAAAATTTGTTCGATCTATAGGAACCCTCCATGAGGAAAAGCATGGTTCAGGGGCAAGGAATTTTGTTCGTTCTGCAGAGATCCTCCAGAAAGAAAGCATGGCTCAGTTAAGTTTTTTCTCGGCTCTTCAGGACCCTCCTGGATAATGTGTCACGGCCCAAAATCCCAACCCGATCGTGATGGCGCCTCTCGTGAGGACAAGGCCAGCCAATCAATAAAACAGTACATCTCTTTATAATTACTTAGCAGGAATAAGTCTAAATCATGGGCAATATAATATTAAATGCGAAATAAACGTGATAGAACAAGGAAAACCCTCCCAACTCAGCCCAAAATCGGGGTGTCACAAGTTATGAGCTACTACAGAGTTTACTAATATTTTACAAAGTCTGGAATTATCATAAATAACAAAGATAAGGGAGAAAATGGGGTTGCGGACGTCAACAGCTACCTCGTTACTCCTAGTCACCGCCTGGTCTGGAAAGAATCAGCGCTCAGGAGCGAACTCAGCTCTGCCTGTATCTGCACACATGGTGCAGGGAGTAATGTGAGTACTCTGACCCAGTGAGTAATAAAAATAAATAACGACTGAAGACATGAAATCTCATAACGGCACAATATAGCGCTATCCCAAGCAGTAAAATCAGTTATACAGTAAAATAATGAGTATCAGATAATTCTTCTTTTAAAACAGTAAAGACAAATAATTTCCACAAAAAAGGATAAATCAAAAGCTTGCCCCTCGGGCTCAATATGTAAATCTCAGTATAGTATCAGCCCCTCGGGCTCACTCTCAACTCACCAGCACATAACATCAGCCCTTCGGGCTCACTCCCAACTCACCACACACAAGTAACGGCCTCTCGGGCCCACTCCCAACTCACCTGGGTACCCTGCGCTCACTGGGGGTGTGTACAGACTCCGGAGGGGCTCCTACAGCCCAAGCGCAATATCAATAGGCCTGAAAGCCTTCACACATCACACACGAGGCCTGAAAGCCTCCTCATATAACACTCGAGGCCTGAAAGCCTCCTCACATCACTCAACATATCCTCACGTATGGCCCTCGGCCTCAATCAGTCCAGAAAATAATCATAAGCCTCTTGGGCATCAGTAAAACAATAGTGCTCAGCTCAACAACATTATAAATATCATTAAATCTCGAGTTGAGTATAAATGTAGCTGAGTTCACAAAATAATATAATTCAATTGGACTGAGTTCAAATAATATTTCAATTCGTGAGGAAAATAGTGATGTAAATTCACAAAAGATTTCAGATAATTGGCACGAAGCCCAAATATGGCAATAAACCCAATCATAGTGAAAAATAATAAATCTTTATCAATTACGCGGTAAAAATATCAACTGGGATGGACCAAGTCACAATCCCCAATAGTAAATGACCCCGCGCTCGTCATACAATACGTGTCTCATCTCAACATAGCAGTATGTTGTGCAATCCGGGGTTTCAAACCCTCAGTGCATCATTTAAAATCATTACTCACCTCAAAACGGTCCAATGTCTACTCCGCTATGCCCTTGCCTCTCGAATTTACCTCTTCGCGCGTCGAATCTGGTCAAAACCACAACGAATACATTACAATAGGCTAAGGGAATATAACTCAATCGAAAAGACTCGAAAAATATCGAAATTCACGAAATTCGCAAAACCCGAGCCCCGGGCCCACTTCTCGAAAAATTACGAAAGTCACATCAATGGATTCCTCGTCTCGCCACGAGTCCGTACATATAAAATTTACCAAATTCGGAGTTCAAATGACCCCTCAAATCTTCAAATCTTATTTTCAAATCCCTAGGCCTAAATTTTCAATTTACTCCTCAAAAACGTGTAATCTAGTCGGATTATTCGATGATAATTCAATATTATGGAGTAGAAATAATCACAAGTGACTTACCTCAAGATTTCCCAAGATTTCTTGCTAAACATCGCCCAAAATTCGAGCTTGGAAGTTAAAAAAATGACCAAACTCGGACTGCTGGACATTAAATCTCTCCAGAAATTTTCGGTACTGTTCACGCGGGGGCACTGTTCATGCGCGTGATGTCACTGTTCACTGTTCACCCACGCAATTACTGTTCACGCGCAGTTACTGTTCACTGTTGCAGAAAATACAGCAGCTTTTAAGAAATTTGCAGCACAACCATTTTTCACTAAAATGGCTCTAACTCCATCATACGAACTCGGAATTAGACGATTCTTATTCCTATGAGTCACAAATAATAATACGAACACAAATATTCAATTGAAACTCAATTCGGAGCTCGTTTTCCCAGTTCAATACCCATTTTGCTCGTTAAACAATTAACTCACATTTCACGTCAAAAACCCAATCGCGACTTGATGAAATTAAACCAAAATTTTCAGATCAGTCCTATAATTCATGATTTAAATTTTGGAAGTCTTGAAATCAAATTTGGATCTCTAGAACTAAAAATGAACCTTTAGATCATTACATTTATGCTCAAAACGGCAAAAATCTTCCAAAAATGACCCGTTGGGCATCCGAAACACACCCGAGGCCCCCGGGACCCCGACCAATAATACCAACCAGTCCCAAAATACATTACGGACTTGCTCGAGGCCTCAAATCACATCAAACAACGCTAAAATCATGAATCAACCTCCAATCCAAGTTTTATGAACTTTAGAATTTCCAACTTCTATTTCCGATGCCGAAACCTATCAAATCACGTCCGATTGACTTCAAATTTTGCACACAAGTCCAAAATGACATAACGAAGCTACAAAAATTCTCGGAATTCCATTCCGACCGTCGGATCAAAATTTCACCTATCAACCAGAAATCGCCAAAATACTAACTTCGCCAAAATGAGCTAATTTCTTCACTGGACCTCCAAAATTAATTCCGATTGCGCTCCTAGGCCTTAAATCATCCCCCAAAACTAACCGAATCATCGGAATTCAATTCCGAGCCCTCTAACTCACAAGTCAACGTCCGGTTGACTTTTCCAAACTAATTCTTCCTTAAAGAGACTAATTGTCCCATTTCATACCAAACTCGATCCGAATTGACTCAAATTCACCAAGTACACATATTGAAACATGAATAAGCATTTAACGGGGAATACAGGACGAAAATACAGGAAACGACGGTTCGGGTCGTTACATTCTCCCCAACTAAAACAAACGCTCGTCCTCGAGCGAGTTAAGAAACATACCTGGAGTTTCAAATAGGTGCGGGTACCTGCTCCGCATCTCCTGCTCGGTCTCCCAAGTAGCCTCCTCCACGGGCCGACCTCTCCACTGTACTTTCACTGATGCTATATCTTTTGATCTCAATTTTTGAACCTGTCGACTCAAAATAGCCACTGGCTCCACATTATAAGTCAAATTTTCATCTAACTGTACTGTACTGAAATCTAAAATATGAGACGGGTCCCCAATGTACTTCCGGAGCATGGACACATGGAATACCGGATGAACACCCGACAATCTAGGCGGCAAAGCAAGCTCGTAAGCCACCTCTCCAATCCTCCTAAGTACCTCAAATGGTCCAATAAACCGCGGACTCAACTTCCCTTTCTTTCCGAACCTCATAACACCCTTCATCGGCGAAACCTTCAGCAAAACCTTCTCGCCCTCCATAAATGACACATCTCGGACCTTCCGGTCCGCATAACTCTTTTGACATGACTGAACTGTGCAAAGTCTTTCCTGAATCACCTTCACCTTTTCTAAGGCATCCTGGACCAAATCTGTCCCCAACAACCTAGCCTCACCGGGCTCAAACCAACCCACTGAAGTTCTACACCGCCTCCCATATAAGGCCTCATACGGTGCCATCTGAATACTGGACTGATAGCTGTTATTGTAGGCAAACTCTGCAAGTGGTAAAAATTCAACCCAAGAACCTCCAAAATCAATCACTCAGGCACGCAACATATCCTCCAATATCTGAATAGTACGCTCGGATTGTCCGTCCGTCTGAGGATGAAATGCTGAACTCAACTCCACCTGAGTGCCCAACTCGTGCTGAAAAGTCCTCCAAAACTGAGAAGTGAACTGAGTACCTCTATCCAAAATAATAGTAACTGGAACACCATGCAACCGCACAATCTCTTGAATAAAGATCCTAGCCAGCCGCTCCGCAGAATATGTGGTACACACCGGAATGAAATGCGCTGACTTGGTCAGCCTATCCACAACAACCCAAATCAAATCAAAATTCTTCAAAGTCCGAGGAAGGCCACTCACGAAATCCATAGTAACTCTCTCCCATTTCCACTCAGGAATAATCATCTGCTGAAGCAAACCGCCCGGTCTCTGATGCTCATATTTCACCTGCTGACAGTTGAGACACCGAGCCACATATCCCACAATGTCTTTCCTCATTCTCCTCCACCAGTAATGCTGTCTCAAATCCTGATACATCTTCACAGCACCTGGATGGATGGAATACCGCGAACTGTGGGCCTCCTCAAGAATCAAATCTCTAAGCCCATCAACATCGGGCACACAAATACGGCCCTGCATCCTCAATACGCCATCATCACCTATAGTCACATCTTTGGCATTATCATGCTGAACTTTGTCCTTAAGGACAAGCAAATGCGGATCATCATACTGGTGCTCTCTGATGCGATCATATAAGGAAGATCGAGAAACCATACTAGCCAATACCCGGCTAAGCTCAGAAATATCTAACCGCACCAACTGATTGGCCAAGGTCTGAACTTCAACTGCAAAAGGCCTCTCCCCAACTAGGATATAAGCCAAACTCCCCATACTGACTGCCTTTCGGCTCAATGCATCAGCCACTACATTGGCCTTTCCCGGATGATATAAAATGGTAATATCATAGTCTTTAAGTAACTCAAGCCATCTCTGCTGCCTCAAATTAAGATCTTTTTGTTTAAATAAATGCTGAAGACTGCGATGATCAGTGAATACCTCACAAGATATGCCATATAAATAGTGCCTCCAAATTTTTAAGGCATGAACTATAGCAGCCAACTCCAAATCATGAACAGGGTAGTTCTTCTCATGGGGCTTCAACTGACGAGAAGAATAAGCAATAACTCTACCCTCCTGCATTAGCATACAACCAATCCCAACTCTGGAAGCATCACAATATACCGTGTATGAACCTGTAGCTGATGGTAACACCAACACTAAAGCTGTGGTCAGAAGTGCCTTGAGCTTCTGAAAGCTCTCCTCACACTCGTCGGACCATACAAATGGGGCACCTTTCTGAGTCAACTTGGTCAAAGGCGATGCAATAGAAGAAAACCCCTGAACAAATCGACGATAATAGCCTGCTAGCCCAAGAAAACTACGAATCTCTGTGACTGAGGACGGTCTAGACCAACTCTGCACAGCTTCTTTCTTCCTTGGATCAACCTGTATACCCTCGCTGGACATTATGTGTCCCAAAAATGCCACAGAACTTAGCCAAAATTCACATTTGGAGAATTTTGCATAAAGTTTCTCCTCTCTCAATCTCTGCAACACTACAGGCAAATGCTGGGCATGCTCTTCCTGGCTATGCGAGTACACCAGGATATCATCAATGAATACAATTACAAATGCATCCAGATAAGGCTGAAATACATTGTTCATCAAATGCATGAATGCTGCTGGGGCATTGGTCAGCCCGAAAGACATAACCAAAAATTCATAGTAACCATATCTAGTCCTGAAGGCAGTCTTGGGAATATTCGACTCCCTGATTTTCAACTGGTGATAGCCCGAACGGAGATCAATCTTAGAAAATACCCTCGCTCCCTGAAGCTGATCAAATAAGTCATCAATGCGAGGCAAAGGATACTTGTTCTTCACTGTTACCTTATTCAACTGCCTATAATCAATGCACATTCTCATTGTGCCATCTTTCTTCTTCACAAATAAAACAGGTGCACCCCACGGGGACACGCTAGGCCGAATGAACCCCTTATCTAGGAGTTCCTGAAGCTGCTCCTTCAATTCTTTCAGCTCTACTGGTGCCATACGATATGGCAGAATAAAAATGGGCTGAGTGCCCAGCACTAAGTCAATGCCAAAATCAATATCCCTGTCCGGCGGCATACCCGTAAGGTTTGCAGGAAATACATCAGGAAAGTCCCTCACAACTGGGATAGAATCAATACTAGGAGTCTCAGCTCCAACATCCCGCACAAAAGCCAGATATGATAGATAACCCTTCCCAACCATACGCTGGGCTTTCAAGAAAGAAATTACTCTGCTAGAGACATAATCAGTCATGCCACGCCACTCGATCCTCGGAACACCTGGAATAGCCAATGTAACTATCTTAGCATGACAGTCTAGAATAACATGATATGGAGATAACCAATCCATGCCCAGAATAATATCAAAATCTACCATGCTCAACAGCAATAGATCTACTCAGGTCTCCAGACCCTCAATAATCACAACACATGACCGGTACACACGGTCCACAACAACAGTATCGCCCACCGGGGTAGATACATGAACAGGTAAAGAAGGAAACTCTTGGGGCATACCCAAATAATAAGCAAAATATGAGGACACATAAGAATAGGTGGAACCGGGATCGAATAATACAGAGGCATATCTGTGGCAGACTGGACAATTCTGTAATGACATCATTTGAAACAATAACATAAAAAAACAGGCCCGTCCACCGCCTGATCGACCTTAATCCCCGTAAGCAATAACCGACTCACGAACACGCCTCAAACTGGAACCAATATAGCACAAAATCGTGCAATCAACTTATTTAATAGCAAACTCCCCAACTTGGCTCAAAGACATAGATCAAAACGCACTCAATAAATCATAACACACATACTCTATTATTGCCATAATACCATAGTGAGATTGAACTCACTCCTTCATAAGCTTGTGGAAACACAAATCATCTAGAATTTTAACTCTTCTGCAATTCTTGAATTCACTCATATAACAGTTAAGCCCACTCTCTAGGCGACCAAATTTAGATTTAAACGCATATTCTTTACTTGTAAATTAGATCTTCTAATAGACAGTATAAGAATCGCACCACCTTAGAACACTCCGCAGGAGATAACCCACATGTTTCACTTCTAATTAATATTTTTGTATACCTTCCACCGTCATTCACATTACACAATCACTTAGTCTTCCTGAGTCTAAACTCATACCGTAACATGAAATTTACTTCACTCCAAACAGGAGACATGAAAAGATTCTTCACGCGCCCATAACTCGGGGCTACACATCAGATCACAATGAAAATCAAACACTTAATAGTTCATCTATTATCCTGACGCCCTTCCTCGTCACCTACAAGTCATATAGATATATCTCGCAGTACTAACATACTCCTCACATGGCTATCCAACCATCATTCCCACTAATAGGTGTCATACCTCCTTTTTCACCCGCACCGCCGCAAAGGGATGCGGAAGGGAGTTTTTCCAATTAAAGGACAATCGAAACAGGATTTTATTTAAAGATTCAGAGTTGCCACTTGGGAGATTTGTGGTGTCCCAAGTCACCGGTTGAATTCCGAATCGAGGAAAAGAATGACTCTGTTTAACAGTCTGCGCACCAGAAATTCTGATAAGGAATTTTGTTAACCCGGGAGAAGGTGTTAGGCATTCCCGAGTTCCGTGGTTCTAGCACGGTTGCTCAACTGTCATATTCGGCTTGATTATCTGATTTTTTATACAATTATGAACCTACGTGCAAATTTTAACTGTTTACCGCTTTTGTTATTAAGTTCCAAAAGGAATACGGAATAAGCCAAATGCCCAAGAGTCACCAAGATATCAAGACAACAAGAAACGCAAGGGCATGATCTAGATAAGATTTTTATAATTCATGTACCATAGTCTAGTTTAGCTTTTTGTATTTCCTTTAAAGTAAGGTGTAATAAGGAGGTCAGCAAGCAGTAAAAACAGCACGAAGCAGCAGTAACATCACAGTCCCACGGTAGTCCCAGCTACCCAAAATTCCCGAACTACATTGACCTGATTCCTTTATAGCCAAGGATATGTAGGAAACCTTTGAAGCAGAGGTTCGGTCAAATCTTTCTAAAAATGCTTCCCACGGAGTATTCGAACGGGCAAAAATCGCTCGTATCCGCTCACTTTATCTTTGCACGAAAACTCTTCGAGTTTCCGCACAAAGAGGGGCAGCTGTGAGCACGTGATTTTTGCCTTAACGAAAACTACTCCAAAAATAAATCAAAAAATAAAATAAATTTCTTTTACTGTGTAATTTTTGAATTTGCGTGGTGTTAAATGTTTGTGTTATGTCCGTAAATGTTTATTTTGTCAAAATAAATCAAAAAATAAAATAAAATACATGTTGCATGCATATAGGATTTAATTATGCATTTAAGAGTTAATTTAAATAAAATTACAAAAAATATGCGTTGGTTCTAATTTTAATGTTTCACTATGTGATTAATATTTTTTGTCTATGTGTTAAATTGTTAAAGGTTGATTAATATTTTGAAGGAGTAATTTTTTTGTTTTATAATTTTAATTAGGATTTTTAATAATTGAAGAATTAAATTAGAAATTAAAAAGAGTGGTATTAAATGGGCAAAAACGGATCTGGGCCAAATTTTCTAAACAAAATCAAGGCCCAATCCAAATGACCATGTCCGGTCCAATTCAAAACAGAATCAAACGACGTCGTTTGGTTACCCCTTATCAAGGGCCGTTGGATTAAATCCAACCAACGGCCAAGATCTCATCACCCTAACCCAAGACCCTTACCCGATCCGATACCCGGTTCAACCCGTCCCCCTAACCTAAACCAAACGACACCGTTTGGTTAAGTGAGTAGATCTCATCCATCCATTCTACTTGATCCAACGGACGATACCAGTCCACCCCACCCCTATATAAATCCCAAACCTCTACCCAGCCCCTAACTGAACACCCCCCTCTCCGCTCCTGTTCATCATCGTTCCAAACAGACCCCTAACCCTAGCCGCCCCTATTCCCCTTCGCCTGAAACCCGGCGGCATCAACGCCGCCGGTCACCAACTTAACACCCTAGGACCTCCTGAACCTCCCCTACACGAATCCAACCTTAGTTTCCTTCGAATCAGGCCACAACTCTTCGAATCTTAAATCGAAGGTTGGCCTGAAAACTTGATCTAAACCAATCAGCCCCAAATTAACACCATGGCTTCCCCTAGTCATCCTGAGTATGGATCTGTTGGTTGTTTGGTTCGAATCAGTTCGGAACTTCTCGAATCTTCTTTTGAAGATTCGGACCAAACAAGAACAAACTCAGATCCATTTCAAACTAACACGAAATAACCCCTAGGCTACCCTCACCCTTGTATCATGTTTGGTTCCCTTCAAATCTGCCCAGAAATGTTCGGATTTAAGATCCAAGAACCTGGAACCCTAAAAATTTCCAATCTTGGAATTTTTCCGATTTCAAGTAAAAGATTGAGGTTCAATCGACCTTAGTCAAAGTATTTTCAGTGGAAAATACTTCGACTAAGGTCTGTTTGATTTCAAACAAAAATCCGAAGCCGAGTTGAGTTCGAGTCTGATTAAAATTCAGAGGTATTTTTCTATTATTTTGTGTATTCTAAGTGTATTGTTGTCTGTGTCAATAGCTTTTTGATTTTTCATATTTGTTTTGATCAATTCTGTCATTTCTGTCTCCTACCTATTTACTTGATCCGAATGTGAATTGTTTCTATTGGTTGTGATTATTTACAATGTATGTAATCGACTCGATTAAGTTCGTCGATTAGTTATATTATGAATTCTCGTTTATGATAAATACTGATTGAAACAATTTGTCTACCTATTGTTTGTTGACAATTGTTATAGATAGTTAGTTAATTAGTCTTTTAAATCATGTTTGTTTATAAATCAGTGAGTCCGTCAAATGGATGTTGTGTATGTATTGATTTCTGGGCAGTTAGTTTCAGGTAATGCATATACTGTCAATACCCCTGCACTTATGCTAAATTCAATTTCAATTCAGATTTTGTTCTGTTAAGTTCTGCGTATTGTTAAAATGTTTGTGTACAAGTTCAGTGTTCAAATCTGAATTTAATTTTGTCCATTAGCTATTAGACATTGGGTGTTGGATCAATTAGCTATCATTGAATAGACAGAATGTTTGTTTGATTTAGGACTTGGTTATTAGCTGCTAAACAGGTTTAATTCAGATAATTTGGTTAAGGTTTAAGCAATTTTGGTCTGGGGCAGTAATAACAGTAGTATTAAGGGATTTTCAGTGATTATTTGAGAAATGAAACAGTAGGGTAATATAATAATAATAGTGTGCTTATAATGGAATGTTAGTGGCTATAATTTAGGAGATAATGGGAAACAAAGGGTAATGGAATGCTGGAAATCAGGAAAAAGTTCACTCAATGGGATTTAAAGTAGTTAAAAGCAGATTTTAGATATGATTTTCTGTTTTTAAAAGATAAAAGGGGGTCCAGGCAGCACAAAAAGGAAGGAGGCATACCTGTATAAATACAGGGGCAGATTTCAGGAATAAAAGGGGGGAGACAGAGAGAATTTATAAGAGAGAATTTTGAAGAGATTTTGAGGGCTGAGATTTTAAAGGAAGGAAACAGAAAATAGAACACTCACATACACACTCACACACAGATACAGCAGCAGAAACAGAAAATCAGAAACAAACTGAATTTGAAACTGAAGAAAAACTGAAATCTGAAATGTTGTTCTTTTGTTGAATCTGTTCAACTTTATGTGATTCCACTGTTCAGTTAAAATCCGAAGTGTTTCTTAAAAGTACTTTACTGTGCATCTGGGCTCTTCGAATCCTATTCTTGTTCAGATTTACTGGGTTATCAGTATATTCTACTGAATTTGTTACTGCTGTAACTGCTGAAACTTACTTCTTCTACCTCCATTTCAGGTATATATATCTTTTAAATTTTAAGTTGGAAAGAGATTTCAGCATGACCCATCAATGAAGCTTGAATTGAAATGCTATTTCCAATTGTCCAAGTTCATTATTTTCATTTTTTATGTTAATTAATTAGTAGTGAACTCAATTTGATAGCCATGAGTTAAATTGTCTTATTTTGAAATTCATATAAAACTTTGTAATAATGTTATCCATGTCAAATTTCATTAGTTTAGTTATCTATGAGTTGTGTAAATAAGAAGCATGGCAGAAAGTTGGTTTTTATTTACACTTCATGGTGTTGTTAGATAGGTATAGCATAATATAGCATTATCAAAGAAAATATGCTATAAGTTTATCTTGTTAGTTAATTAGTTGTTGTTTAAAGCTAGATGATGATTAGCTGCAATTTGCCATCTTTTGGCATAACATTGGTGGTGTTCATAATTTATAGTTGAAAGATGTATTAGTATAATCCGTATGTTCAAAAGCGTCAAATATAGTAAGTAATATATTGTATGCAATATCATTTTATTAAGTCAACAAGACTTATTCTCTTTCTTAGTAATAAAGGGCTTAGGAACTTATACAATGTGAAAATTAATAGTTAGTAATAATTCACATAGATTGAGAATCAAATTGGTTTGATTATATCTATATCTATCCTAACTCAATCATAGGCATAACTAAGTAAGTTAATTTCATCTATTAAGATTAAAACGAGTATGTGAGAATAAGTTGAGTTGTATATACACAAATGGCAACACTTTAAATCAATGGTATTTAAAATAGAATTTGCATTAAGTAATAACGAAAATTCTTGGAAAATATTTCCTTCCTTTATGAATCATTCATTTTCAGTTTCATATGTAATTTATTCCTTGTCATATATATATATATATATATGTCATGGCATATATATATATATATATATATATGTCATATTTGTTTTAAAGTTAGTATTAATCATATCTTTATTCTGTCCTTTGAATTTGAATAATTGGAATGAATATGATTTATATTCGGAAATTAAAATCAATGGTCAATATTTAATAAATTGTTGATTATTTAAAAAAAAAAAAACTAAAGAATATCTTAAAACGAGATTTCTTGTGATGTAACAAACATTTTTTTTTTGGAAATTCCATAATATCATTACAAATATGTTGCGCAATTAGGGATACGTTCGCGTACCCTGATTGTACTTCTAAAAGCAAAAATTTCGGATTATGCGTACGCGCAATTTCGAGCGAATGTTTAATAAAAGGATTTTTCTAAAGGCGTTAAATCAATTTCATAAAAATTCGATATGTACGGTTCACTATTCAAGAAAAATAATTATTCTTGATTCAACACAATCTAAAAAAAATGTGCTTAATAAATATATTGTCAAAAGTAATTGTGTACACGTGCGCGTGACACAATTCCGCATCTTTTTAATTTATAACACGAATATACGTACGCGTAATTCGATTCAAAGAAGGGTTCTCAATCACAATAAGTATAAGCGGTAGTAAAATCAGATAACATCAATATATTTAATTATCAAGATAATTAAGCCAATAATAAAAACAGTTAAGCGACCATGCTAGAACCATGGAATTCGGAAATGCCTAACACCTTCTTCCGGATTAACAGAATTCCTTACTCAGGATTTCTGGTTCGCAGAATAATAAACAGAGTCATATTCTCCTCGATTCAGGGATTGAAATTGGTGACTTGGGACGCCTTAAAATTCCCAGGTGGCGACTCTAAAATAAACAAACAAATCCCGTTTCGACTGTCCTTCAATTGGAGAAAACTCCCCATGCGCCCCGCGGGTGCGGCAAATAGGAGGTGCGACAGCTCTGGCGACTCTGCTGGGGAAAAAAAAGTGAACTGTAACCCAGAACCATTGGTTCAGGGTTTAAAGAATTCGAGCTTAAAATATCTGTTTTATTGGCTTTATTTTTATCAACTGTTTATATGCTAATATGCTAAATGTTTTTTTACCGCTTTAATATTATTTGAATTGTGAATATATATAACTGCTACGAAACCCCCTTCTTTCTGAGTCTTCTGAATTTATGGTGTACACGTGCGCGTGACCCACCTTTCTGTTAAAGTCATACCAAAAAAGACGGAGTTGGGACAAGTAACTAGGCCGGACAGACTTTCGTGCTCCCGGTACATTACCCCCGCTTCGGCTCAAACTGTCTGTTTGGGTAAGCCAGGTTTAGAACAATCAACCTAAGGTTTTACACTTAGAATAACTCAGCCATGTACCGGATCCCTAGTAGGAACGAATATTTGCATCATATGCATTTGGCCTTGGAGACTCAACACAGGGGTTGGGTCTGTCTAGGACAGGTGAAACCCAAAAATTAAAAGACCATCATGATGCATCCTACTTGTTATTTGTGCATTCATTCGCCTCGAACATGCTTGTTGACCAGCTTAAATAAAATCATGGTGAGAAGCAAGGAATAAAATGGGTTGCTTTTAAAATTTCGAAAAAATATAGTTTTAAAATTTTTTTTTATAAAAGAAAAAAAATTTTCGAAAATGATTTTTTGTATAAAATTTTGACTTTATTAAAATTAAATTTCAGATACAAAATGAGCACTACACAAAGCCCCTCATCCACAAGTACGGAGGAATTTCTATGTCAGCTTCAAATGTGGTGGTATGATTTAGGCGAAGACGGTCAAAAATGGGTCGTCAAGCATTTGGGAAATCTCACGGACATTATGAAAGTTGAGCCTCGGGATGATCTGATTACGACATTAGTAACTTTCTGGGATCCTGTTCACAATGTTTTTCGTTTCTCTGACTTCGAGCTTACTCCTACATTAGAGGAGATAGCTGGCTATGTTGGTTTTGACGGAAGTTTAAGAAATCAAAGCTTGATATTCACAAAGGCTCCTTCAATACATCGATTCTTCGGTCTTCTGAACATCAGCAGTCAAATCAGGAAAAGCAATGTCATCAATGGATGTTGTTCCTTCAATTTTTTGTATTCCAGGTTTGGAAAGTCAGATGGGTTCGAAATTCATGAGAAAGGCCTTACTAATAAGCAAAACAAAGACACTTGGCAGATGCACCGTCGATTTGCTTTCATGGTGGCTTTTCTAGGAGTCATGGTCTTCCCAAATAAAGAGCGAACAATTGATATTCGCACCGCAAAAGTTGTGCAAATCCTCACCACTAAAGAAAATCACACCCTTGTCCCCATCATTCTATCAGATATTTATCGGGCTTTGACTTTATGCAAATCAGGAGCGAAAGTTTTCGAAGGATGCAAAATTTTGTTGCAAATGTGGGTGATTGAACATCTCCAACAACAGCCCAAGATCATACAGTATGGGTCGAACAAAGCTAATTGCATCGAGAGCTATGAGGAAAGAACAAAAGATTATCAAGCTCCAGAAGGGATAGAAGCATGGGTATCTCATCTAAAGGCTTTAACTGCAAATCAAATTGAATGGACTCTGGGATGGCTCCCGATGAGAGAAGTAATACATATGTCAACCTCAAATAGTTATCTACTACTATTGGGATTGAGAAGCATTCAGCCGTATGCACCACTAAGAGTCCTAAGGCAACTAGGGAGATATCAAATAGTTCCTGATGAGGAAGATTTGAGTACGCAAGTAATCGAATTACACCCAGAAGCCACTATTCCCGAAGCTTTACTTCAGCAAATGTGGAATGGGTGTCGATACTTGAAAAGTGATACTCAAGTCCTAGACACTACCAAGGGTGAGATAAATCCTGGATATGCAAGGTGGTTCGAAAAGCGGTCTCGCGTGGATGATGTACCAGAACCCGAGCTAAAAAGGCCAACAAAAAGACCCCATGTTCAAAACTTCAATGATAAAATCCAAGAGCGGTTGATCTGGGGAGAAAAAGAAAAAGGGTACAAAGAAACTATCCATGCCCTAAAAGAAAATCTAAGAAGCCTCAGTTTGGAGAAAGATTTGCAAGAACAAGAAGCCAAAGGCGAGAAAAAGAGTCTAGTTTGTGAGAATGAAAGTCTTCATGCTCGATTCCAAAAAATGAAAAGAGTCTCTGAAACGCCAAAGAGGAGCTAGAAGGATCAAAAAACCATCGCCAATCTCTTCGAAAAAATGCAAGATTATGATTCCATGCTTGCAGAAAACGAAAGGGCATTGAGCAAAGCAAAAGAAAGGATCCAACAATTAAACGAAGAAGCCAGATCTAACAAAGAACGCCAAGATAGGCAATCCAAAAAAGACAAGGCTCAATTCAAGAAGGAAAAAGATTATTGGATGCGATCAGAAGACCAGCTTCGTGCACAACTAGAGGAGGCAAGAAAATGCAACAGAGAATATCAACAAGCAGACCTCGACAGGGAAAGATCGCAAGCAAGATTAGAGCAAGCCAGACTCCAAGCTCTATTAGAATCAGCTTTAGATCGTGAAAACCATGTCAGAGACATAGCCACCACTCGTCAGCAGCAATTACAAGACCAAGACCAACGTCTCCAAGGTTTCAGGGCACAGATCCACGACCTGGCAGTCTTCACATCTCAAAGTTATGTAAACTGCCAAGGAATGGATTATGAAAGGTTTACAGAACATGCGCCCACTTTTGCTCGTCATCTAGCAATGGAGTTGGAAAGGATGTATCGTACGCTGGGAGGCCATCCAGGTCAAGCCCCACATTGAGCAGATAATCCAATATTAGAGAACAAAAGTGGAAAGTGGGGCATGTTGTGAGATGTTATGAATTGTATCTTTTATTTTGATTTAAGTGTGTGTGTTTCAAGCTATTTTCTTAAAGTTTTCAAATGTAATTCCATCTTTGTGTAAATTATAAACGTGATTGACTTTAGTCCAAACTACGCAGGGTCTGATTCATGTTTGGCATGATACGTAGGCAATCTCTAAGATTCGACCACCACGATAAAGAATATATAAAATTAAATAACAACAAAATTTCAAGAAAAGCTGGGACGACACAAGCAGTCGAGCAAATACATAATAGAAAGGGATTATTTGTCTAGGAGCATTGCATCTCAACGTGTGATTATATATGTGTTAAACTCTCAAAACTAACAAGTTTGTTCATTTTCAGAATTCAGAATTCAACCAGTTAGTTTCTCTAAAGAGTATACTGGCATATTATCACTATCACACAAGATCTAAAGGACCAATACCCGAAAGTATGTCTATCCCAGATGTTGACACAGCTATGGAGATAGAAGAGATGGATGTCGGGAAAATGAAAGAAGAGATGTTTAAGCTCAAGCAGCAAATGGCTGAAATGTACCAAGCTTGGTCTACAGGACAGTTACCCCCATCTTACCCAAATAACCCCGCTCCATCAAAGATCCAAACTCAGGATAATATCACCACTGAATTATCCCCAAGTTTTCCCATTTATCAGCACTACCGAGGCACCACCTCTCAGACACCACAGTCTCCACCTCCAAAACCAGTTCCGTACCTTCCTCCACCTATGACTCCTGTTTTCGTAGCACCTCCCCCTGTTACATTTCACAAATCTCCTAGTGAGCCTACATTTCAGGCCCAAGACAACCAATATTACCCCCGGAGCCCACCTTCAAAGCCTCCGAAATCAATTCAACTGCTCCTCGGTTTGATCTCCCAACCGAAATTGACAAGCCAGCCAAAAATGTTGAACAAGAAGAGATGTTCAGGAAGGTCAAAAGTCTAGAACAATCGTTCCGAGACATGCGGGGATTAGGTGGGCAAGTCAGTGTAGCATACAAAGATTTATGCTTATTCCCTAATGTACAATTGCCAGTTGGCTTCAAGATGCCCAAATTTGACCTATACAGCGGGCACGGCGACCCAGTAGCCCACTTAAGGGGTTTCTGTAGCAAGATGCGAGGAGCTGGGGGAAAGGATGAATTATTGATGGCTTACTTCAGTCAAAGTCTAAGCGGATCAGCTTTGGAGTGGTATACACGCCAGGACCATGGAAGATGGTACACCTGGGATGACCTCGCACAGGCATTCGCATACCATTTCCAATACAATCTGGAAATCATCCCAGATAGATTATCTTTGACCAAATTTGAGAAGAAACACAATGAAAGTTTCAGAGAGTATGGTTTTCGGTGGAGAGAACAGGAAGCAAGAGTAGATCTTCCTATGAAGGAGAGCGAAATGGTGGACTACTTCCTCCAAGGCTTGGAACCGACTTACTATGCCCATTTGGTTTCAGCGGTTGGGAAATCATTCAACGAAGTAGTGAAAATGGGAGGTATGGTGGAAGAAGGCCTCAAGACAAATAAAATCATGAGCTATTCAGCAATTAAGGCAACTACTCAAGCCATTCAAGGCGGGGTAGGAGGAATCGGAAGAAAGAAAAGGGAGGAAACAGCAGTAGTTGATTCAGGAATTTGGCCGGGACCCAGAGGTTCACCACTTTACTATAATCAACAACGACCTCGCTAATCAGCTTACCACCATGATTCATCCCAACACTACTATCACCCTTCAGAGCCTCATTTTGCCATTAACCATGCTCAAGCATACAATCAGCCACCTGTTCACACCAATTGGCGTACTCCTGCCACACCAAGTACTTACCCACAAGCCCATCCCGGACCAGGTTTCAGGCCTAGGCCAGCATTCAGGGGAGAAAGGGAACAGAAAAAGAAAACTTACACTCCATTGGGAGAGTCTTACAATAGTCTGTTCCACAGGCTGAGACAGTTAGACATGCTGAGACCAATACAATCCAAGCTACCCAATCCCCCACCAAAGAATCTGGATTACACCATTAGCTGTGAATATTGCTCCGGTGCACCAGGCCATGATACGGAGAAATGTTGGCATTTGAAAAATGCAATACAAGAGCTGATTGATACTAATAAAATCGAGGTTCAAACCCCCGAAGCTCCAAATATCAATAGAAATCCAATGCCAGCCCATCAAGAGGCTAACATGATAGAAATCATACAAGCTGATGGAGAGACAAAGAAGCCGTCACAAACTGTCATGATGATCAAGTCTCATGAAACCAAGCCAGATAAGCAGTTAATGGAGGAGAAGCCGGTGTCTAAACAGAACAAAAATGGTGATGAACCGTCTATGATAGTCGACGAGGGGTCATCGAGCAGAGTTGCCGCAAAACAAGAGAGGCCGAAGGTGATAGTACTAGGGGTTGCTAACAAACCCGTTGTATTTGTGGAAGGAGCACGTACAGATCGGGTTATTATTGCACCTGTAATCCAGCTGCCAATCATCAACAACAAAACCATCCCATGGAACTATGAACAGGTGACTGTAATGTACAAGGGAAAAGAAATCAAGGAAGAAGTGTGTGAGGTGCAAGGCTTGACTCGTTCGGGAAGATGTTTTACTCCCGAAGAGCTGAGAAAAACTAAAAACAATCCAATGCCAACAAAGAGAGCTGTGACGGAAGAAGAGGCGGAGGAGTTTTTAAGAAAAATGAAACTCCATGATTATTCTGTTGTGGATCAATTAAAGAAGACCCCCGCTCAAATTTCATTGTTGTCATTACTGATCCATTCAGAGGAGCACCGTCTGGCTTTGATGAAAATCCTGAATGAAGCTCATGTTCCTGAAAAGATCTCTGTAAATCATTTGGGAAAAATAGCCAACAGAATCTTTGAGACAAACAGAATTACGTTTGCTGATGATGAATTACCTGTGGAAGGTACCGAGCACAACAGAGCTCTTTACCTCACCGTGAAATGTGAAAACTCCGTAGTAACCCGGGTATTGGTGGACAATGGGTCCAGTGCAAACATATGCCCTCTCTCCACTTTAAACAAATTAAAACTTAAAGAGGAGAGGATCCAGAAGAATAGTATCTGCGTACGAGGATTTGACGGTGGAAGCAGAGATTCATTTGGCGACATAGTATTGGAACTAACTATAGGGCCAGTTGAATTCACAATGGAATTCCAAGTGTTGGACATATCTGTTTCTTACAACTTGTTATTGGGTCGGCCATGGATCCATGCTGCTAAAGCAGTCTCGTCAACACTACATCAGGCTGTCAAGTTTGAATGGGACCATCAAGAAATAGTTGTGCATGGGGAAGAAAATTTAAATGCTCATAACAGCACCATTGTACCGGTCGAGAGAACAGAAATTGACCAAGGACCATGGGTATACCAAGTGTCCGACACGGTGTCGGTAGAGAAAATTCCAGAGGGGAAACACCTTTCGAATCCAAAGATATCCTCTGCATCAGTCATGGTAGCTTATGAAATGCTGAAGAATGGCTTTATACCCGGCAAAGGTCTGGGCTTATCTCTGCAAGGAATTGTACAACCAGTATCTCTCCCCGAGAACTGGGGAACATTCGGTTTAGGGTTCATACCCACCGCCAACGACGTAATAAGGGCCAGGAAGTTGAAACACCAAGCATGGGTTCTTCCAAAACCAGTACCACATCTGTCAAAGTCTTTTGTCAAGACCGGCGCTAAAAATCGCCCGATAATAACAATTCCTAAATCCCAGGTCAAACCTGAGGAGGAATTAATTGAAAGGTTCGAGAAATTGTTTAGTGATGTGAATATGTTGGAAAGCGGAGAAGGGTGTAGCAACGCAGAAGTTCAATTCGTTGGGCCAGAAACGAAGCTCAATAATTGGAAAGCCACTCCTCTCCCAATTCGAAAGGAGTCTTGGTAGTTTATTTTGATTTTCTTTCAGTTTGTTTGGGTTATTTCAAGGTTGTAATCCCAAAGTTTATTTTACAGTCGGTTTGAAGTGTGCAAAACCTTGTTATCTTTCATCATCCAATAAAAAGCAGTTTCCTTTTTATTATCATTCCTAATAGCTTTCTTTTCTTTTTTCTTCTTTCTTGTACAGTTCCTTTTACGCTGGCTCTAGTGATATGGCATGCATGAGGAATCCTCAGCCCAGTCTTAAAAATCAATCTGGTTCCGAAATATTAATTCAAGAAATATATTGTGATTATGAATCAGAATATGATGAAGATGAGGTTTTTGAAGAGATTAGTAAAGAGTTAATTCACTTTGAGGAAAAAATCAAACCTAACTTGAGTGATACCGAGGACGTCAATATAGGGGACACGAGTAATGTCCGGGAAACTAAAATAAGTGTCCATCTCGAACCAAAGATCCGAGAAGAGTTAATTAAAGCACTCATAGAATTCAAAGATGTTTTTGCATGGTCGTATGACGACATGCCGGGCTTGAGCACTGATTTAGTGGTCCACAAATTGCCCACCGATCCAACGGTGCCTCCTGTCAAGCAGAGGCTGAGAAAATTCAAGCCTGATATGAGTATGAGAATTAAGGAAGAAATCACCAAACAATTGGAAGCAAAGGTCATTCGAGTCACTCGATATCCTGTTTGGTTAGCTAATGTCGTTCCTGTGCCAAAGAAAGACGGCAAAATTAGAGTATGCGTCGACTATCGCAATCTCAACAAAGCAAGTCCAAAGGATAATTTCCCATTACCCAATATCCATATTTTGATCGACAATTGTGCCAAGCATGATATAGGGTCTTTCGTGGATTGTTATGCCGGGTATCATCAAATTCTAATGGATGAAGAGGATGCAGAAAAGACGGCATTCATCACACCATGGGGAACTTATTGCTACCGGGTAATGCCATTCGGTTTAAAGAACGCCGGAGCAACCTATATGAGAGCAATGACCACAGTGTTTCATGATATGATACATAAGGAGATTGAGGTATACGTGGACGATGTGATCATAAAATCAAAACATCAGGCCAACCACGTTGGGGATTTGAGGAAGTTCTTCTTAAGACTTCGCAGGTACAACCTCAAGCTTAACCCTGCCAAGTGTGCATTTGGAGTTCCATCCGGAAAGTTGCTGGGATTCATAGTCAGTCGACGAGGCATTGAGCTAGATCCGTCAAAGATCAAAGCCATCCAAGAACTGCCACCCCCAAGAAACAAAACTGAAGTAATGAGTTTGTTGGGAAGGTTAAATTATATCAGCAGGTTTATTGCTCAGCTCACAACAACCTGTGAGCCAATTTTCAAATTGTTGAAAAAGGATGCTGCGGTCAAATGGACCGATGAGTGTCAAGAAGCGTTCGACAAAATAAAAGGGTACTTGTCAAACCCACCCGTATTGGTCCCGCCAGAACCAGGAAGACCTTTGATTCTTTACTTAACGGTTTTGGAAAATTCATTTGGTTGTGTAATTGGGTAGCATGACCTCACTGGCAGAAAAGAACAGGCCATCTACTACCTTAGCAAGTTCACAGCTTATGAGGTTAAGTATACTCATCTGGAAAAGACATGTTGCGCCCTAACATGGGTAGCTCAAAAATTGAAACACTATTTATCATCCTACACTACTTACCTCATTTTTCGGTTGGATCCATTGAAATACATTTTTCAAAAGCCTATGCCAACGGGAAGACTTGCAAAGTGGCAGATATTGCTCACGGAATTCGACATCATCTATGTGACTCGAACTGCAATGAAGGCTCAAGCACTGGCCGATCATTTAGCCGAAAACCCGGTCGATGAGGAATATGAGCCGTTGAAGACTTATTTTCCCGATGAAGAAACCATGCATATTGATGAGGTAGAGCAAATTGAAAAGTATGGCTGGAAACTTTTCTTTGATGGAGCCGCCAACATGAAAGGAGTCGGAATAGGAGCTGTAATCATTTCTGAAACAGGGCATCACTATCCTGTTACGGCTCAATTGCGATTTTATTGCACCAATAATATGGCTGAATATGAAGCTTGCATTTTGGGGTTAAGGCTAGCTGCAGACATGGGTATCCGAGAAATCTTAGTCATGGGAGATTCAGATCTTTTGGTACATCAAATTCAAGGAGAATGGGAAACCCGAGACTTGAAGCTCATCCCATACCGGCAATGTCTACATGATCTTTGTCAACGATTTCGATCAGTGGAATTCCAACATATTCCAAGAACCCATAATGAGGTTGCCGATGCATTGGCTACCCTGGCATCAATGTTGCACCATCCGGACAAAGCTTATGTAGATCCGATACATATTCAAGTCCACGATCAACACGCTTATTGCAATATGGTTGAAGAAGAATTTGATGGTGAACCATGGTTCCACGACATCAAGGAGTATATCAGAATGGGAATATATCCCGCACAAGCCACAGGAGATCAAAAGAGGACCATTAGGCGATTAGCAAATGGATTCTTCTTAAGCGGAGGAGTTTTGTATAAAAGAACACCAGATCTTGGATTATTAAGATGCATAGATGCCAGACAAGCTACAACTGTCATGTCTGAAGTACATTCAGGAGTTTGCGGACCCCACATGAGTGGATATGTGTTGGCAAAGAAAATCCTCCGAGCTGGTTACTATTGGCTTACCATGGAGCGAGATTGTATCAGTTTTGTGCGCAAGTGTCATCAATGCCAAATACACGGAGATTTGATTCATTCTCCACCATCCGAGTTGCACACAATGTCGGCACCATGGCCCTTCGTTGCCTGGGGCATGGATGTGATTGGACCAATTGAGCCGGCAGCATCCAATGGGCACAGGTTCATTCTGGTAGCTATTGATTATTTTACCAAATGGGTTGAGGCCAAGACATTCAAATCAGTGACCAAGAAAGCTGTGGTCGATTTTGTCCACTCAAATATCATATGTCGATTCGGAATCCCGAAGGTGATCATCACAGATAACGGTGCTAATCTCAACAGCAACTTAATGAAAGAAGTATGTCAACAGTTTAAGATTACACATCGTAACTCTACCCCATATCGGCCCAAGGCGAATGGAGCAGTAGAAGCAGCCAACAAAAACATAAAGAAGATACTTCGGAAAATGGTAGAAGGTTCAAAACAATGGCATGAAAAATTACCATTTGCATTATTGGGATACCGCACTACTGTTCGCACTTCAGTAGGAGCAACTCCTTATTTGTTGGTATACGGCACTGAAGCAGTAATTCCTGCAGAAATTGAGATTCCTTCCCTTCGGATCATCGCCGAAGCAAAGATTGATGATGATGAATGGGTCAAAACCCGTCTGGAACAGTTGAACTTGATTGACGAAAAACGATTGACCGCAGTATGCCATGGTCAATTATATCAAAGAAGAATAGAAAGAGCATACAACAAAAAGGTGCGTCCCCGAAAGTTTGAAGTGGGTCAGCATGTGCTGAAGCGTATTCTTCCACATCAGGTTGAAGCAAGAGGCAAATTTGCCCCGAATTGGCAAGGACCATTCATTGTGACCAGAGTATTATCAAATGGTGCACTATGCTTAACAGACATTGAAGGCAAATGCATAGATATGGCGATCAATTCTGACGCAGTAAAGAGATATTATGCATAACTTTTTGAGTGTTTATATTTAGCATTATTTCGAAGATTGGAATGACAAAGGCAATTTATTCTGCTATCCAAACACTATACCATTTGCTTCCCCTTTGAGCCAACTTGTTTCTTTCCTACCCTCTCTTGGAAAAAAAAATCATCATTATTATGGATGAACTACGTTTGACCTGATTCCTCAAAGAAGGATACGTAGGCGCTTCACGGCTCGGTCATAGGATGCACAACATACATAAAATGCGCACAAAAAGAAACATTAAGCGACCCCAATCAAGGAACTGGGGCAAGAATTGTATTAGGAATAAGAAAAGATTCCAAGAGTTGTAATTTCAAACACATACCAAAATTGTTTTTCACCTAAGAACCCCATACCAAAAAGACCTTTCGACCAATCTTAGAAAAAATGCTAATGAAGATGGTTCATAACATTCTGGTACAAACAAGAAAAGAAAGTAAAAACGAGAGAGTCTTATAGGTGAAAACCCAAATGGGCACCATAAGGCGACGGAAGTTGAGAGAAAAAGTAAAAATGAGAGAGTCTTATTGGTGAAAATCTTTGTAGGCACCATAAGGCGAAAAGGAAATGAGAAATGAACAAATAAGGAAGGTTTATCGGTGAAAACTCTTTGAGACGTTACAAGCCCAACAGGCTCGTGAAATGAAAAGTGAAGTTGGATTATGGAAATTTTGGGGAGATTGATTAAAAGACTGGGTTGATTAATCCGAAAGGCATACCCTGATCATTGGTGCCAGTAACTCCAATCAGATAAGTTTTTATTCTTTCTCAAACAGTCATCCAAAATTGGATTTTTCTTTTGTTTAATTGTCGAAATCAACGTATTTCGTCACTAATAATCTTACTCTTCTAAAAAGCTTTGAGATAAGTTTTATTCCAAACAAACAAGAAGGAATGTCAAGATATGCTACCAAGATTCAAGGTTACAAAATACAACCACGAAAGGTGGGAGATAAAAGATATGGGTATAAGAAAGGTGAAATCAAAAATGGATCAGTAAAGTCAAAAGGGACATACGATTACAGTTAAAAAGGTTTTGAAGGAAAACACACAGAGGGAAATCCTATAGTCGAGAATCAATTACAAAGACAAAACAGTCTTTTCAATCATTCTAAGGCAACAAAGAGAAACGAAGAGAAGCATCACCATCGGCAAGAATACCCCAGTCAACCACCCTGCTTTAAACTAACAAAGTTTTCCTTGATTTAAAACAGGGGCAAATACAATATTTGTGTCAGGAAATACATGAGCATGAAGAAAGAAGAAGTCAGGCGTCCACCTGGAGAATGAGAACGAGAATTAAAGAAGTCAGGCGTCCACCTGAAGAATGAGGACAAAGAATTGACGAAGTCAGGCGTCCACCTGGAGAATGAGGATGAAAATTGAAGAAATCAGGCATCCACCTGGAGAATGAGGATAAGAATCGAAGAATTCAGGCGTCCACCTGGAGAATGAGGATGAAAATTGAAGAAATCAGGCGTCCACCTGGAGAATGAGGATAAGAATTGAAGAAGTCAGGCGTCCACCTGGAGAATGAGGATAAAAGAAGAAGAAGTCAGGCGTCCACCTGGAGAATGAGGATGAAAATTGAAGAAATCAGGCGTCCACCTGGAGAATGAGGATAAGAATTGAAGAAGTTAGGCGTCCACCTGGAGAATGAGGATGAAAAATCGAAGAAGTCAGGCGTCCACCTGGAGAATGAGGATAAAAGAAGAAGAAGTCAGGCGTCCACCTGGAGAATGAGGATAAAAGAAGAAGAAGTCAGGCGTCCACCTGGAGAATGAGGATGAAAATTGAAGAAATCAGGCGTCCACCTGGAGAATGAGGATAAGAATTGAAGAAGTCAGGCGTCCACCTGGAGAATGAGGATGAGAAAAGAAGAAGTCAGGCGTCCACCTGGAGAATGAGGATAAGAAATTGAAGAAGTCAGGCGTCCACCTGGAGAATGAGGATGAGAAAAGAAGAAGTCAGGCGTCCACCTGGAGAATGAGGATAAGAAAAGAAGAAGTCAGGCGTCCACCTGGAGAATGAGGATAAGAATCGAAGAAGTCAGGCGTCCACCTGGAGAATGAGGATGAAAATTGAAGAAATCAGGCGTCCACCTGGAGAATGAGGATAAGAATTGAAGAAGTCAGGCGTCCACCTGGAGAATGAGGATGAGAAAAGAAGAAGTCAGGCGTCCACCTGGAGAATGAGGATAAGAAAAGAAGAAGTCAGGCGTCCACCTGGAGAATGAGGATAAGAATTGAAGAAGTCAGGCGTCCACCTGGAGAATGAGGATGTAAAATCGAAGAAGTCAGGCGTCCACCTGGAGAATGAGGATAAAAGAAGAAGAAGTCAGGCGTCCACCTGGAGAATGAGGATAAAAGAAGAAGAAGTCAGGCGTCCACCTGGAGAATGAGGATGAAAATTGAAGAAGTCAGGCGTCCACCTGGAGAATGAGGACAGAGAATTAAAGAAGTCAGGCGTCCACCTTGAAAATGAGGACAAAGAAAAGAAGAAGTCAGGCGTCCACCAGGAGAATGAGGATGAGAAAAAGAAGAAGTCAGGCGTCCACCTGGAGAATGAGGATAAAGAATTAAAGAAGTCAGGCGTCCACCTGGAAAATGAGGACAAAGAAAAGAAGAAGTCAGGCGTCCACCTGGAGAATGAGGATGAAAGAAAAGAAGAAGTCAGGCGTCCACCTGGAGAATGAGGATGAAAGAAAAGAAGAAGTCAGGCGTCCACATGGAGAATGAGGAAGAAAGAAAAGAAGCAAACAAGGCACCCACCTGAAGAACGAGGGAATAAAATCGAAATGTTGAAATCAAAAGCCCACTCATATGAAAAAGGAGTCCACTTAGAATCAATAAAGCAGAGGAGTCCAACAGAATCCCCAGCAAGAAACAACAAGAGTTCCAAAAAGGAATACAGAATAAGCCAAAATGCCCGAGAGTCACCAAGATATCAAGACAACAAGAAACACAAGGGCATGATCTAGATAAGATTTTTCACAATTCCTGTACCATAATCTAGTTTAAATTTTTGTATTTCCTTTAAAGTAAGGTGTAATAAGGAGGTCAGCAAGCAGTAAAAACAGCACGAAGCAGCAGTAACATCACAGTCCCGCGGTAGTCCCAGCTACCCCAAAGTTCCCGAACTACACTGACTTGATTCCTTTATAGCCAAGGATATGTAGGAAACCTTTGAAGCAGAGGTTCGGTCAAATCTTTCTAAAAAAGCTTCCCACGGAGTATTCGAACGGGCAAAAATCACTCGTATCCGCTCACTTTATCTTTGCACGAAAACTCTTCGAGTTTCCGCACAAAGAGGGGCAGCTGTGAGCACGTGATTTTTGCTTTAACTAAAACTACTCCAAAAATAAATCAAAAAATAAAATAAATTTCTTTTACTGTGTAATTTTTGAATTTGCGTGGTGTTAAATGTTTGTGTTATGTCCGTAAATGTTTATTTTGTCAAAATAAATCAAAAAATAAAATAAAATACATGTTGCATGCATATAGGATTTAATTATGCATTTAAGAGTTAATTTAAATAAAATTACAAAAAATATGCGTTGGTTCTAATTTTAATGTTTCACTATGTGATTAATATTTTTTGTCTATGTGTTAAATTGTTAAAGGTTGATTAATATTTTGAAGGAGTAATTTTTTTTGTTTTATAATTTTAATTAGGATTTTTAATAATTGAAGAATTAAATTAGAAATTAAAAAGAGTGGTATTAAATGGGCAAAAACGGATCTGGGCCAAATTTTCTAAACAAAATCAGGCCCAATCCAAATGACCATGTCCGGTCCAATTCAAAACAGAATCAAACGACGTCGTTTGGTTACCCCTTATCAAGGGCCGTTGGATTAAATCCAACCAACGGCCAAGATCTCATCACCCTAACCCAAGACCCTTACCCGATCCGATACCCGGTTCAACCCGTCCCCCTAACCTAAACCAAACGACACCGTTTGGTTAAGTGAGTAGATCTCATCCATCCATTCTACTTGATCCAACGGACGATACCAGTCCACCCCACCCCTATATAAATCCCAAACCTCTACCCAGCCCCTAACTGAACACCCCCCTCTCCGCTCCTGTTCATCATCGTTCCAAACAGACCCCTAACCCTAGCCGCCCCTATTCCCCTTCGCCTGAAACCCGGCGGCATCAACGCCGCCGGTCACCAACTTAACACCCTAGGACCTCCTGAACCTCCCCTACACGAATCCAACCTTAGTTTCCTTCGAATCAGGCCACAACTCTTCGAATCTTAAATCGAAGGTTGGCCTGAAAACTTGATCTAAACCAATCAGCCCCAAATTAACACCATGGCTTCCCCTAGTCATCCTGAGTATGGATCTGTTGGTTGTTTGGTTCGAATCAGTTCGGAACTTCTCGAATCTTCTTTTGAAGATTCGGACCAAACAAGAACAAACTCAGATCCATTTCAAACTAACACGAAATAACCCCTAGGCTACCCTCACCCTTGTATCATGTTTGGTTCCCTTCAAATCTGCCCAGAAATGTTCGGATTTAAGATCCAAGAACCTGGAACCCTAAAAATTTCCAATCTTGGAATTTTTCCGATTTCAAGTAAAAGATTGAGGTTCAATCGACCTTAGTCAAAGTATTTTCAGTGGAAAATACTTCGACTAAGGTCTGTTTGATTTCAAACAAAAATCCGAAGCCGAGTTGAGTTCGAGTCTGATTAAAATTCAGAGGTATTTTTCTATTATTTTGTGTATTCTAAGTGTATTGTTGTCTGTGTCAATAGCTTTTTGATTTTTCATATTTGTTTTGATCAATTCTGTCATTTCTGTCTCCTACCTATTTACTTGATCCGAATGTGAATTGTTTCTATTGGTTGTGATTATTTACAATGTATGTAATCGACTCGATTAAGTTCGTCGATTAGTTATATTATGAATTCTCGTTTATGATAAATACTGATTGAAACAATTTGTCTACCTATTGTTTGTTGACAATTGTTATAGATAGTTAGTTAATTAGTCTTTTAAATCATGTTTGTTTATAAATCAGTGAGTCCGTCAAATGGATGTTGTGTATGTATTGATTTCTGGGCAGTTAGTTTCAGGTAATGCATATACTGTCAATACCCCTGCACTTATGCTAAATTCAATTTCAATTCAGATTTTGTTCTGTTAAGTTCTGCGTATTGTTAAAATGTTTGTGTACAAGTTCAGTGTTCAAATCTGAATTTAATTTTGTCCATTAGCTATTAGACATTGGGTGTTGGATCAATTAGCTATCATTGAATAGACAGAATGTTTGTTTGATTTAGGACTTGGTTATTAGCTGCTAAACAGGTTTAATTCAGATAATTTGGTTAAGGTTTAAGCAATTTTGGTCTGGGGCAGTAATAACAGTAGTATTAAGGGATTTTCAGTGATTATTTGAGAAATGAAACAGTAGGGTAATATAATAATAATAGTGTGCTTATAATGGAATGTTAGTGGCTATAATTTAGGAGATAATGGGAAACAAAGGGTAATGGAATGCTGGAAATCAGGAAAAAGTTCACTCAATGGGATTTAAAGTAGTTAAAAGCAGATTTTAGATATGATTTTCTGTTTTTAAAAGATAAAAGGGGGTCCAGGCAGCACAAAAAGGAAGGAGGCATACCTGTATAAATACAGGGGCAGATTTCAGGAATAAAAGGGGGGAGACAGAGAGAATTTATATGAGAGAATTTTGAAGAGATTTTGAGGGCTGAGATTTTAAAGGAAGGAAACAGAAAATAGAACACTCACATACACACTCACACACAGATACAGCAGCAGAAACAGAAAATCAGAAACAAACTGAATTTGAAACTGAAGAAAAACTGAAATCTGAAATGTTGTTCTTTTGTTGAATCTGTTCAACTTTATGTGATTCCACTGTTCAGTTAAAATCCGAAGTGTTTCTTAAAAGTACTTTACTGTGCATCTGGGCTCTTCGAATCCTATTCTTGTTCAGATTTACTGGGTTATCAGTATATTCTACTGAATTTGTTACTGCTGTAACTGCTGAAACTTACTTCTTCTACCTCCATTTCAGGTATATATATCTTTTAAATTTTAAGTTGGAAAGAGATTTCAGCATGACCCATCAATGAAGCTTGAATTGAAATGCTATTTCCAATTGTCCAAGTTCATTATTTTCATTTTTTATGTTAATTAATTAGTAGTGAACTCAATTTGATAGCCATGAGTTAAATTGTCTTATTTTGAAATTCATATAAAACTTTGTAATAATGTTATCCATGTCAAATTTCATTAGTTTAGTTATCTATGAGTTGTGTAAATAAGAAGCATGGCAGAAAGTTGGTTTTTATTTACACTTCATGGTGTTGTTAGATAGGTATAGCATAATATAGCATTATCAAAGAAAATATGCTATAAGTTTATCTTGTTAGTTAATTAGTTGTTGTTTAAAGCTAGATGATGATTAGCTGCAATTTGCCATCTTTTGGCATAACATTGGTGGTGTTCATAATTTATAGTTGAAAGATGTATTAGTATAATCCGTATGTTCAAAAGCGTCAAATATAGTAAGTAATATATTGTATGCAATATCATTTTATTAAGTCAACAAGACTTATTCTCTTTCTTAGTAATAAAGGGCTTAGGAACTTATACAATGTGAAAATTAATAGTTAGTAATAATTCACATAGATTGAGAATCAAATTGGTTTGATTATATCTATATCTATCCTAACTCAATCATAGGCATAACTAAGTAAGTTAATTTCATCTATTAAGATTAAAACGAGTATGTGAGAATAAGTTGAGTTGTATATACACAAATGGCAACACTTTAAATCAATGGTATTTAAAATAGAATTTGCATTAAGTAATAACGAAAATTCTTGGAAAATATTTCCTTCCTTTATGAATCATTCATTTTCAGTTTCATATGTAATTTATTCCTTGTCATATATATATATATATATATGTCATATTTGTTTTAAAGTTAGTATTAATCATATCTTTATTCTGTCCTTTGAATTTGAATAATTGGAATGAATATGATTTATATTCGGAAATTATAATCAATGGTCAATATTTAATAAATTGTGGATTATTTTCCAAAAAATTAAAGAATATCTTAAAACGAGATTTCTTGTGATGTAACAAACATTTTTTTTGGAAATTCCATAATATCATTACAAATATGTTGCGCAATTAGGGATACGTTCGCGTACCCTGATTATACTTCTAAAAGCAAAAATTTCGGATTATGCGTACGCGCAATTTCGAGCGAATGTTTAATAAAAGGATTTTTCTAAAGGCGTTAAATCAATTTCATAAAAATCCGATATGTACGGTTCACTATTCAAGAAAAATAATTATTCTTGATTCAACACAATCTAGAAAAAATGTGCTTAATAAATATATTGTCAAAAGTAATTGTGTACACGTGCGCGTGACACAATTCCGCATCTTTTTAATTTATAACACGAATATACGTACGCGTAATTCGATTCAAAGAAGGGTTCTCAATCACAATAAGTATAAGCGGTAGTAAAATCAGATAACATCAATATATTTAATTATCAAGATAATTAAGCCAATAATAAAAACAGTTAAGCGACCATGCTAGAACCATGGAATTCGGAAATGCCTAACACCTTCTTCCGGATTAACAGAATTCCTTACTCAGGATTTCTGGTTCGCAGAATAATAAACAGAGTCATATTCTCCTCGATTCAGGGATTGAAATTGGTGACTTGGGACGCCTTAAAATTCCCAGGTGGCGACTCTAAAATAAACAAACAAATCCCGTTTCGACTGTCCTTCAATTGGAGAAAACTCCCCATGCGCCCCGTGGGTGCGGCAAATAGGAGGTGCGACAGCCGTGAAATTCGCTAAGCGGCCGATCCCAAGTTCTAAATATATACATTTAATGAGGGCCCCACAATTTCGCATTATATTTGGCGAGGCTCATCTCATATTTTAAAGGTCTACCCTAAAGTAAACTATGATTTTTCTATATTATTTGTCTCTAAAAAAAATCCTAATTAGTTAATATTATAAAATTCGAGCTTCAAGTTCAAGTCCAGATCCAAACAAAAGGGAGCACCTTTCAATTTGGAACCGCTACCTAACTTAAAACTCACAATGGGCCGTTTGACTACTAACGAGCCAATTGCCAAAAAGGCCCAGACTACATAATGCACGCTTTTGGACAAAAGTCCCAATTTTTCTGATTGTGTTTACCAAATAACATTAGAGTTTAACATCATACATTTATTCAAATTAAATACTTCATTCATGTCCACTTATCAAACAACCACTTCGTTAAATGGTGATCCGATGCTGATATTAATTATTAATCTACACTATTAAACCTATGTTGAAATAAGGAATTCAACAGGACGAGAGAGTTGACATTAATAGCTAATCCATTGGTATTAACTAACGCAATATGAAAATTTGCTTAAAATACGTGTTTATCTTAAAATCAAACTGGACCGGGCCATAACAGGTTTAAACAGTCCAAAGATCCAACGGAATACGTACAGAGGCCTACTGAGATTCTTCGTTATACTATCATCATCAGCTAAACCAAACTAAATTGCTAAACACATGGAAATACATCTAGTTAATCTATTAACATATTATTTAACAGTCCACATTAGTTCGAGTACGTTCCAATTCACACAAAGTAAATATAATTGGAATGAGCCTAAACAAATACAAACTACCTATCATTTGTCCTATTGCTACATCTTGAACACAGATACTATGAAGCAGGAAAACGTGCATTTCTCAATTCATTTCAACTTCAGCTTCAAATTCAAGCTTACATCAACACATGGTTTCAGAAGTGTGTACCTGGAAATGTTTACAATGGGAGAAAAAGGAAGATCAACAGCAGCAATACAACAACAGCAGCAGTAATGGAATTCAGAACAGCTCAACACCAGTTTTAAGCTAGAATAATACTCGACCACAAACCAGAAACAATTGCAAAACCAAATAGCAACAACAAATAACCCATAACAGACTCTACTGATCTTGAGTGAAACCAGCAATAAACCAACACTTCAATAAGACAGTGTCAGCTTGTATTCTTTTTTTTTTCAAATCTCAAAATGATGATGTTCAAGCTCTCAGGAAAACTCTCAAAGAAATGCTCTCTAAACTCTCAAAGAGAAACTGAATGTTTTAGCTCTCAAAATGCTGTCTAAGACTGCCTGAAAAACTGATTTCCTTTAGTATTTTTTAGAAAGTGTTTTCCAGTTTTCCAAAAAATCCCCCCTTTAACTCTGTCCTAAGTGCCTCTATTTATATGCAAAACAGACCCTGCCAGCTCTTAAGAGCACTCAAACAAAATTAAGAAACTAATTCTGCCCATCATATTCCTTCTTTTTGCCCACTATTGTATGTTTTGTTCCCCACTATTGTATGTCCCATTCTATTTTTAATTCAAAGGTTATGGGAACATATCTATTTAAGCGCTCCCCATTAAACCTCCTCATACCATTATATTTTTCTCCCAACTATTATTAAACAACTACATTAGATTAATGGTACATTAGTACTTCTTAATAGTCCACTCAAGTTAACACTTTTTTTTCAAGTTTTGAAATCCCCAAATTACCATTGAAACCCCTGTGATTCACTATCCTACCCCAATCCCCTAAGTTCTGGATATAACCTTTCAACCACAACCTATTCAAACCTAACCATTCACTAAACTGAATCCAACTAACTACAACAGCTATAACCAATTCAAATCAGCTAGTAATTCAAGATATTAAATCAGATGACATTAAAATGAAGCCTAAGGGTTCAGGGCAGCACATATTGAACTACCTATATTGGGGAACCAATCATATTTAGCTCAGCAACAGAAGGACTGAAATCGACTAGACGAGCATATGACCTAATCAGATTTGGAATGCAAAAGTAAGGAACAGCCAGCAGGGTTTCAAGGGGATTGACAAATTCAGGCTAACAAATGACCCATAAATTCAGTTCAATGAACTGAATACACCCACAGGCTCAATTCTAAGCTCAAATATACCCACGAGCCCATTTTAACACAACATTCAGAACACAAACGAGGCAGGAGGGGACACAGAAAAGAATGAACCAAACATCAGACTATTATCATGCTAATCTAACATTCAAACATATCAGACTAATCGACGACGCTTATTAAATCGATTACACACATTACAGCATACAACAAACGACAATAAACAGAAATGATGATAAATTGGACCCAATAAGAAGGTCTGATGGGGCAGGATTGAATCAATCAACAAAGCTAGATTATAACTACCTAAACACAATTAATCGTAACACAAAGAACAAGAAAGGAGAAAAGGGTACCTTAGACAAAACAGAAACTAGACGAACCCAAGTCGAACCCTTGACTCGAACCTTTTGAGGTCGAAGGGACCTTAATCGAGTGTTCTCAACTGAGAACACTTCGACTAAGGTCCATTGGACACCCAAATTCCTCTGCTTCGGACCAATTCCAGCCTTTGGTTTTTTAGGGTTCTTGATTCGATTTTAGGGTTCGAACGGTTCTAGCCAGATTTGAACGGAACCAGGTGTGTCTCAGGTATGAGGGAGGTCAGGGGATGCCAGGGTGTGAGTTTAGGGCGGATTGGGGTAGGTCCAGGTTTTGCTCGAATCTTCGAATGAAGTTTCGAGAAGCTTGAGGATGATTCGATGCAAACGGGTACAGGTTTTGGATTGGGGGTGGTTAGATGTTCTAGGGGTGTTAATTTGGGGGTCATCGGACGAACTAGGGTCCTAGATTGATTCTTCGATCTGATATTCGAAGCAGACAGTGATGATTCGAGGACAATGGAGGGTGGATCTGGAAAGATGAGGGCGTGGTGGTTCAGTGGTGTGAAGATGGGGTTGTTTGGACCACCGGAACCGCCGTGAGGCGATTTCCGGTGGGCGGAGCAACGGTGGTTGAAGGCAGAGGGTTTGTTTGGTCTCTGAAGTTCAGAGACGAAGATGAAAAGAGGTGAGGGGGGTATGGCTTTGGGGGCGTGGGGTAAGGGATTGGACTTATATACGGAGGGGGTGTTTTAATCCTGGCCGTTGGATCAAGCCCGACCAACGGCCTGGATCAATTCATTTAATAGACACGGCGTCGTTTGGTTTAGTGTTGGGGCGGGGTAGATCCGGGTACAAGTGGGTCGGGCCAGGGAATGGGTAAGGGCGGAATGATCTGGACCGTTAATCCAGTGAGATCAACGACCCAGATTGAGAGTGACCAAACGACGTCGTTTTAAGACGTCTCTGACCAGGTCAAACATGGACCTGGTTCATGGGTGATTTGGGCCTCACTTTTGCACTGAAATCGACCCAATTTCCACTCTTTGTCTTCTTTTTTCTTCTTTTATTTAACAATTAACAACAACTCTAGAAATAAATTGTAAAACAAAATTGATCTACAAAAATATTAATTAACCCTTAACAACAAACAACACATAAATTAAAACATTTAAATAAAAATAAAATCGCACAATGGCACATTTAAATGACAAAATTACAACAATTACATATTTTTTTGTGATTTTCCTTCTTTTAAAACCAAATTATGGTTTAATTACTTCCTAATTGTAAGAAATAAAATCCTAAGTGCACATGCCACAAATTTTTTATTATTTCAATTAATTATAATAGGATAAATATTCACAGACAAAAACACAAATAATTATCCAAAAATGCCACGCAAATCCTAAAAATTGTACACCAAGAAAATTTTGTTTTATTTTGAATTTTTGGGAGTAATTCTCACATAAGGCAAAAATCACGGGCTCACAGCTGCCTCTCTTTGTCCGAAAACACGAAGAGTTTTCGTGCAAAGATAAAGTGAGCAGATACGAGCGATTTTTGCCTATCCGAGTACTCCGTGTGAAGCAAATTTTTGAAAGATTTAACCGAATCTTTGCTTCAAAGGTTTCCTACATATCCCTGGCTAGAAGGGAATCAGGTTAATGTAGTTCAGGAAGTTTTGGTAGCTGGGCCTACCATGGGACTACAATGTTACTGCTGTTGCATGCTGTTATTACTGCTTGCCGACCTCCTTATTACATCATGCTGAAAGAAAACAAAAGTTGGACTAAACTATAGTCTATGAATTGCAAAATCTTATCTAGATCTTCAGTCGTGCTCTTGTGTCTCGGTGACTCCTCTGGTATTTCTTTACTTCTGATTTGTCTTGTATTCTCCCTTGACTGCCGATCTCGAACTTCTTATTTCCTTCTCGTGAGCTTCACATTATTTTTCCATCGAATCTTGAACTGCCTTCCTCTGTTGGGGATTTTTGTTGTTTCCCGCTGGGGATTTTGGTTGTATTCATCTGCTTTACTGACTTTAATACCAATTACTTTTTAAAATATAACACCTTTATTCTCCCGGTGGGCTCTTGACTTCGATATAACTTCTTAAAGATAACACTTCTACTGTTTCTTTACTTCTGGCTCGACTTGTGGTCTTCCTTCTGATTTCTGCTGAGGTTTTTTGTTGTAACCCTCCATTTTACTGACTTCAAACTTCCATGTATTCCTCTGTTATATGGGCGGGCTCCCAACTTCAAAACTTGAAATTTAACAACTGAAATGTATTCCTCTATTATATGGGCGGGCTCCCAACTTCAAAACTTGAAATGTAAAGACTGAAATGTATTCCTCTGTTATATGGGCGGGTTCCCAACTTCACTTGAAATGTAAAGACTGGAATGTATTCCTCTGTTATATGGGCGGGCTCCCAACTTCAAAACTTGAAATGTAAAGACTAAAATGTATTCCTCTGTTATATGGGCGGGCTCCCAACTTTAAAACTTGAAATGTAACGACTGAAATGTATTCCTCTGTTATATGGGCGGGTTCCCAGCCTCAAGACTTGAAATGTAAAGACTGAAATGTATTCCTCTGTTATATGGGCGGGCTCCCAACTTCTTCAACTTAAAATGTAATGACTGAAATGTATTCCTATGTTATATGGGCGGGCTTCCAACTTCAAAACTTGAAAATAAATCGTCATTCCGTTCTTCAGGCGGGGCTCCTGACCTCAACAACAACTTCGAAAAATAAATTGCCATTCCTTTCTTTAGGCGGGGCTCCTGATCTCAACAACAACTTCGAAAATAAATCGCCATTCCGTTCTTCAGGCGGGGCTCCCGACCTCAACAACAACTTCGAAAATAAAGCGCCATTCCTTTCTTCAGGTGGGCGAGATTTCCACAACAACTTCAAAAATAAACCGCCTTTCCATTCTTCAGGCGGGGCTCCTGACCTCAACAACAACTTCAAAAAATAAATCGCCATTGCGTTCTTCAGGCGGGGCTCCTGACCTCAATAACAACTTCGAAAATAAAGCGCCATTCCGTTCTTCAGGCAGGGCTCCTGACCTCAATAACAACTTCGAAAATAAATCGCTATTCCGTTCTTCAGGAGGGGCTCCTGACCTCAACAACAACTTCGAAAATGAAGCGCAATTCCTTTCTTCAGGCGGGCGAGACTTCAACAACAACTTCGAAAAATAAATCGCCATTCCATTCTTCAGGCGGGGCTCCTGACCTCAACAACAACTTCAAAATTGAAGCGCCATTCCTTTCTTCAGGCGGGCGAGACTTCAACAACAACATCAAAAAATAAATCGTCATTCCGTTCTTCAGGTGGGGCTCCTGACCTCAACTTCAAAAAATAAATCGCCATTCCGTTCTTCAGGCGGGGCTCCTGACCTCAACAACAACTTCAAAAATGAAGCGCCATTCCTTTCTTCAGGCGGGCGAGACTTCAACAACAACTTCAAAAAATAAATCGCCATTCCGTTCTTCAGGCGGGGCTCCTAACCTCAGGCGGGGATCCTGACCTCAACAACAACTTCGAAAAATAAATCGCCGTTCCGTTCTTCAGGCAGGCGAGACTTCAACAACAACTTCGAAAAATAAATCGCCATTCCTTTCTTCAGGCGGGCGAGACTTCAATAACAACTTCAAAAAATAAATCGCCATTCCGTTCTTCAGGGGGGCTCCTGACCTCAACAACAACTTCGAAAAATAAAACGCCATTCTGTTCTTCAGGCGGGGCTCCTGACCTCAACAACAACTTCGAAAAACAAATCGCCATTCTGTTCTTCAGGCGGGGCTCCTGACCTCAACAACAATTTCGAAAAATAGAACGCCATTCCGTTCTTCAGGCGGGGCTCCTGACCTCAACAACAACTTCGACAGATAAATCGCCATTGTTTCCCCTTGCCTCCTGAACCATTTTCCTTCTAACTTGGATTAACTTACTTCAAAATTACTTCCCTCAAAACTTGTACTGTCTTCCTTCTTCAAAACTACTTCCCTCAAAACTTGAACTGTCTTCTCTGCAAACTGCTGGGGATAACATTTTTTCAAAAATATGTTATCTTACTCCTTCAAAGGCTACTTCCCTTAAGACTGATGTTTCATTCCTCTGCAAACCGTTTCCTTTTGCAAAACTGGTCTTCCTTTTTATTCTCTTTTTTTTTTTTATTTTTTTTTCTTTTCTTTTTTTTTCTTTTTGTTATCTTCTTCCTTTGAAGACTACCTCCCTTAAAACTCGTGTTATCTTCCTCCTGACATTGCTTTTTTTAAACTTGTTTTGCCTTCTCCCGAAAACTGCTGGGGATACCGCTTTTCACCAAACTTGTGTTGGACTTCCCGAAAATTTTCGAAATAAATGAAAATTTTCTGCCCCAGTTTGACAATCTTTCTTGTGGCGCATCTTTCCGTCATCAGTAACATTCCCTGTCCCTGCTTCAAATCAAAGAAAATTTGGTCAGTTTAAAACGTGGTGGTTGGTTGTGATACTCCTGCTGGGGATGTTATCAACCATTTTCCCATTTGTGCGTTGTCTGACCATCTTGAAGCTTGGCTGATACCTTCTGCCCTTTTTTGGAGATTCCTCATTCACAAACCTCTTAACCATTTTCCCAGTCTCCTTATGTGACCTCGTGTATTTTCATGACAGCCGATTTCACTTGAAGATCTTGCATGTTCATTGATTAACCACTCCATCCATCGTATGTGTTACTGAAATACCTTTTTCTGGCATTTCCCCAACCATTGAGTCTCCTACGAATTTCCCAATTATGTCCATTGCTTTCCGCGTTGTTCTTTCTTGATTTTCCGCTGGCCTTGGCCTTATAACCCTCGATTTCTGCGGGGGATATCCTTCTTGACACCGGTCCATCCTTTTGTCAATCTCATCATCGAATATACCCTCGGTTCAACCCCCTTGGCCCTCTTTTTGCTGCACTGTCCCTGAATTGATATGGACCAATCTTGGGTATTTTGCACGAACCTTAAAGTACGTTGACTATTACTAGCTCATTGCGCTTGTTCTTTCCTGACTTATACTACTTTGATGTACTAGTCAGATCTCGTCTTGCATAATTGGAAAGCTGATGGCAAATTTTGAAATCATTTCTCGCTTGTTCTGACCAAAGAGACTCAAGAAGAGGAAATGACAAAGGTAAAAGGAACAGAGTAAAAGGCAAAAGAAAGAGATGACTCCTAATAAGAAAACTACAAAGTAAAACCTATCAGATGTGGATACCAACTCTATTGGCCATAACATGCACAGGTGGCCTATCCTCCATCGTTAATCGCCTTTCACAATCTTCGTCTGGTGCTTTCCTGTATAATTCTCAATCTTTATTCGACTTGTAGTTCCCGAAGGGTTTTCACTATCAAGCCTCTCTCATTTTGGTTTTTCTCTCAACTTATAGCCGCCTCAAGGTGCCCGTGAAGGTTTCACCGATAAGACTCTCTCATTTTATTACTTTTCTGTCGGGGATCAGAGTTTTATTCTCGACTTCCATTTGCATGACTTGGCATTTTTTGAAGACTGGTCAAAAGGTCTTTCTTTGGACCGTAACATGGGGTTTTGGATAGGGCTAGAAAGAAAGGGTATTAGCGGCTCAAACGAATTAATTTGGGTTCAAAATTTACAACCTTCGCAACCAGATTTCTTTACATCAAACACAATTTATGCCCCAGTTTCTTGCTTGGGGATTTTTTATTTTTGTTACAGTATGTTACACTATGCATACTATGCACACTATGTTACACTATGACCGAGCCGTGAGGCGCCTACGTATCCTTCTTTGAGGAATCAGGTCAAACGTAGTTCCCAATTCCTTTTTTTGTTTTCCTTTCCACTTATTTATTATTTTTTTTCTTTTCTTTCTCTTTCTCATTTCTCCTTTCTCCTTTGTCGTTTTGTTGTTTCTGTTGTTTTCTTTTCCTTTTTTTTTCTTTTTCTTTATCTTCCATGCTTGTGTTTTCTAGTCTTTGCTACTAATTCCGAACGAGGGGTACGAAAGAAAACCAATAAGGCTCAAAAGGGTTAACGAAGGATAAAGTGTTTAGATAGCAGAATAAAATGCCTTCGTCATTCCAATCTTCAAAACATGCCAAGCACAAACAACACAATTAAACATTCGCCACATCTTCTGATTGTGCCGGACTTGATAACCATATCCACACATTCGCCTTTTCATTTGTCATTTTTAAAGCACCGTTGGGCAATACTCTCACTTTCGTTACCATGAACGGCCCTCTTGGCAATATGGCTAACTTGCTTTTATGGGTTTTCTTTATGTTTTACTTGCCCCAGTTTCACGTGGCTCGGACTTCAAACGATCTCAAGCTGTTTCTATTTCCCTTAAGTGTCCCGATCATCTCCCAATGGCTTTATAATTAACTCTTAAGATTAGGCCCAAAATGTGTGTGCATGTCATGTCACTAGAATTGGCGACAAAACAAAAGGATAAAAAGAACTAAACAAAGAAGATGACTGGAGGTAACAAAAGACCAAAATTTGCATTAGACAAGCGGTGAAATGGTTCGTATAAAGAATCAAGAAAAACAACTGGGGTACAACCTTGGAACAAACCTAAAACAATCCTAGACCACATTAAACAAACCACTAGGGCAAAATGGAAGGATTAGAGGGTTTGACACAAGATAATGTCTGGATTACAACCCTGCAAATAACCCGGACAACAGAAATGATAACAAAATGAACCACCAAAACTCCTCCTTGACCAACCAAGAAAGGAGAGTCTTTCCAATTTCCAAGCTCGGCATCTTAGCCACTGAATTCGGCATCAACATTACTGGGACCTCCACCAACTTCCATCTCATTGTTCTTAACAAATTGCTTTTGGGTTCCCTTTGCGGGCTCGTTCCTAAGAGCAACCTCTGATAGCACTGAAAACTCTGCAACGCGCGGACCTCCGAGGATCTCAGAAGACTTCTCATATTCCTTTTCAAAACAAGTCATATTCAACATATGCATATCATTACGAATATGCGACGGACTTTGGCTAGTGTTTGTTGCATCTGGATTTTGCATGACAATGTAACCTGCATCAATAAGCTTCTGAATTGCTTTCTTCAGCTTCCAACACTTCTGTGTGTCATGCCCCGGGGCATCTGAGCAATATGCGCACCTTTGAGAAAAATCAAACTTCTTTGACAGAGGGTTTGGCATTTTTATGTGAATCGGCTTCAGCATGTCCAATTGCTTCAACTTTTGGAACAAACTGTCATATGATCCTCCAACAGGAGTGAAAGCCTTTTCTTTCTTCAGCAACCTCTCATTCTTAAATGCTTGATTGGGCCGGAAACCTGATCCAAAGGGCTTTTGGTAGGCTTGTGAGGGTGGATAGGCATTTTGTGGAGCTGGGTACTGGGAAAGTGAAGCATGTTTTTGGGAGTCCCGTGGAGAGAAGTAGCGTTGGGGAGGGGAGTAGCTTTGGGAGAATACAGTTGGATGATGAGTGATGGAGCTACTCGAGTGGCTAGGAAAGCTGTTATAAGTGGGTTGATATGGAGAGTATGGGGGATCATCCGTTATTGTGTTAGGTGCTTGGGTAAGGACAAAGTTCAAGAAGCTAGGCGGTGGCAGGGGCGGTGCTTTCCCAGTCATCCAGGCCTGATACATGTCTGCCACATGCTGTCTCAACATTCTTACCTCTTCTACCAACCTGTAGTCCTGTTCAACCAACTCCTTTTTGGCATCGGTACCAACCCGCTCAGTTCTGTTGCTCTCTGCCATTGTCTTTTGTCTTTGTGTTGCAGGGAAGCGTTACTTTAGAATCACAACCAACCACCTTTCTGATTATTGAAAGAGGACAAAATGGAGGCAACCTGTTAGCGTTAGGGTTTTCAACAGATAAGAAAACACACATTAAGGATGCAATGCAACTAGGCAATTAACCCTTTCTATCAGGCATTTGTTTCAGTTATGTGCAAATATCCGACTTCTTGTAATTGTGCTCCCTTTTTTTCTCTTTTTTTTCCTTTTTCTTTTTCTTTTCTTTTTAATGGTGGTCGAATCTTATGTGGATTGCCTACGTATCATGTCCCCGCATGAATCAGACCGGGCATAGTTTTGCCACATAAAAGGTAAACAACAATAAAACATTTTTTGGAATCACTTAAAGACGAACAACAGACTCGAAAGTCAAACGGCCCACATACTCTAATCAAAAGAAATACAAACTCAAGAAAAATAAAATGACAGATTCCTTCCCCTATATGCCGATTTTAACCAAATTGTTGTTTTTGCAAACGTGGCCCCTTCCCAATGTCACATGAATTTTGAGGCTGGGAAGATTATTTTATGACACTTCACAAACTTGTCCGTTCTTTTACAAAAATAGCCTTTTGACAACTGAAAGATACTCTAAGGCTATCTCGGCAAGAACGGTTTAAGACACCGCCGAAGCTGGCTCGACTTAAAAAAATTTAAATGGTATTCTTGACCACTGACTCTTTTCTTATTATTTTTCAAATTAAAATAAAAGACTGGGTTTTGCCAACGCGGCCTTTCGGCACCTCGGGGACGAAGATTTTAAGGCTGCATTAGCTAACCGACCAAAATTCTAAAAACATGACCAAAGGTGGTCGTTTATGCAAAGTCAGCCTTCCGGCGTCCTTTTTGGGAACATTCTCTATTTCTGACAAAAACAACATCACCCAACTCTATGACGAAAAATTAAAATTTTTGACATTTTTTGGCTATTTTTGCAAAAGGGGAGGTTGGACCTGATGAGGGATGCCTACGTATCTCACATCCTGTGAGAATCAAACCGGCGTAGTTCGGGCCGATCGAGAATAAAGAAAATAAACTAACTCTTTTTTTTTCCGAATAAAATACTTACAAAGAAGAAAAAAGATATTTTTGGATTTCGATTTGTTTTTTTTTTTGAAAAGAAAGACGTCTAAAGAAATATTTTTTAGAATTTTAACTTCTTCTTTTTTTTTTTGGAAATTTCGAAAGAAAAAACTTCTAAAGAAGAAAGGAAACATTTTTGGACTATTACTCTGAATTTATGAAAGAAATACTACAAAAGAAAAGAAAAAAAAATATTTTTGAATCTTGAATTTTCTTTTGAATTTTTAAACAAATATTTTTGGATTTTGAGAGAGATTAAAAGGAAATATTTTTGTATTATTTTTTTTAAAAAAAATTGAAGTCCAAAAGAAAGACTTTCTAAAGAAGCGAGTAATGGAAAAATATTTTTTGGATTTTTTGAATATGGTGGGCCGGAACCGAAGAGGTTTGCCTACGTATCTCACATCCGGTGAGAATCAGACCTGCGTAGTTCGGTCCACGACAATAAACTAATTCTGACAACAAGACTTGTTTAAACAAATTACACTAAAAAAAACATTTTCTTCTTTTTTTCAAAAATATTTTGCAGAGTTTGCCGGTAACTCAGATTTATCTTTCTACACTGCTATATTTTTTTTCTTTTCTTTTTTTTTTCAATATTGTTAGAAGCCGGTCGGCATGCAAGTCTGTGGCAAATAAATACGTAAAACAAACAGGATGTCGCAGGATGGTCTTTTTCATTTCAGGTTGCTTGTCCTAGACGGACCCAACCCCTGTGTTGAGTCCCCTAAGTCAAGTACACATGATGCAAATAAGCGTTCCTACTAGGGATTCGTCATGAGGTTTTGTTATACTAGGCTTATCCTGGGTGTTTGTTCTAGACCTGGCTTACCCGAGCGGACAACTCGAGCCGAGGATGGGAACTACGTACCGGTAACCAAAAGATCATCCAGTTTTGCAACTCCTCTGAATCCTCGTTCTATTTTGGGATATGACACTAATAGAAAGAAGTCATGACCAGCGTGCACTCCTCACGAGAGAGAAGAGAGGGATTTCGTAGCAGTTTATATATACAGTTCAGATAATATCAAAGCGGTAAAAGCAACATTTTAGTACATTAGGACAAAACATGTAATAAAATCAGATGATAAATAAAGCCAAATATAACAATTCATCTAAGCTCGAATTCTGAACCCTGAACCAGAGATTTTGGGTTCGTTCCCCAGCGGAGTCGCCAGAGCTGTCACACCTCCTTTTTCACCCGCGCCGCCGCAAAGGGGCGCGGAAGGGAGTTTTTCCAATTAAAGGACAATCGAAACGGGATTTTATTTAAAGATTCAGAGTCTCCACTTGGGAGATTTGTGGTGTCCCAAGTCACCGGTTGAATCCCGAATCGAGGAAAAGAATGACTCTGTTTAACAGTCTGCGTACCAGAAATCCGGATAAAGAATTCTGTTAACCCGGGAGAAGGTGTTAGGCATTCCCGAGTTCCGTGGTTCTAGCACGGTCGCTCAACTGTCATATTTGGCTTGATTATCTGATTTTATACAATTAAGAACCTACGTGCAAATTTTAACTGTTTACCGCTTTTGTTATTATTTATTCAAAGAATTGCAACGTCGTGAGAATGCATCTCGAATTGCGCCACATAAATGTACCCGCAATTTTCGATACGTTTCGACTTCGTTGAGATTTGGATTTGGGTCACATAAATGTGCACCCGAGTTTAAGAAGATAACATTATTACATACGTGCCTAAAGCGACTAGCGTATCATTATTTTGGATAGGACCGCGAAATTTTGCTAAACGGTCCATCCCGAAGTCTAAGTAATTTTACCAACACGTATAGAGGGCCCCGCGGCTTGTGTACTTTTGTTTGTCAAGGCTCGTCTCATTCATTATTTTTTAAAAGAAATTTGCAACGTCATGGACATGCATCTCGAACCACGTCACAATCAATGTACCCGTGATCAGCGACACATTTCGACTCCATTGAGATTTGGATTTGGGTAACATAAATGTGCACCCGAGTTTAAGAAAGTAAATTATTAAAAGTACGTGCCTAACAGTGACTAACGCGTTATTACTTTTGGGAAAAAGGCCGTGAAATTCGCTAAGCGGCCGATCCCAAGTTCTAAGTATTTTATATATACATATAATGAGGGCCCCGCAATTTTGCATTATATTTGGCGAGGCTCATCTCATATTTTAAAGGTCCACCCTAAAGTAAACTATGATTTTTCTATATTATTTGTCTCTAAAAAAATCCTAATTAGTTAATATTATAAAATTCGAGCTTCAAGTTCAAGTCCAGATCCAAACAAAAGGGAGCGCCTTTCAATTTGGAACCTCTACCTAACTTAAAACTCACAATGGGCCGTTTGACTACTAACGAGCCAATTGCCAAAAAGGCCCAGACCACATAATGTACGCTTTTGGACAAAAGTCCCAATTTTTCTGATTGTGTTTACCAAATAGCATTAGAGTTCAACATCATACATTTATTCAAATTAAATACTTCATTCATGTCCACTTATCAAATAGCCACTTCGTTAAATGGTGATCCGATGCTGATATTAATTATTAATCTACACTATTAAAACTATGTTGAAATAAGGAATTCAACAGGACGGGAGAGTTGACATAAATAGCTAATCCATTGGTATTAACTAACGCAATATGAAAATTTGCTTAAAATACGTGTTTATCTTAAAATCAAACTGGACCGGGCCATAACAGGTTTAAACAGTCCAAAGATCCAACGGAATACGTACAGAGGCCTACTGAGATTCTTCGTTATACTATCATCATCAGCTAAACCAAACTAAATTGCTAAACACATAGAAATACATCTAGTTAATCTATTAACATATTATTTAACAGTCCACATTTGTTCGAGTACGTTCCAATTCACACAAAGTAAATATAATTGGAATGAGCCTAAACAAATACAAACTACCTATCATTCGTCCTATTGCTACATCTTGAACACAAATACTATGAAACAGTCAAACGTGCATTTCTCAATTCATTTCAACTTCAGCTTCAAATTCAAGCTTACATCAACACATGGTTTCAGAAGTGTGTACCTGGAAATGTTTACAATGGGAGAAAAAGGAAGATCAGCAGCAGGAATACATCAACAGCAGCAGTAATGGAATTCAGAACAGCTCAACACCAGTTTTAAGCCAGAATAATACTCGACCACAAACCAGAAACAATTGCAAAACCAAAACAACAAATAACCCACAACAGACTCTACTGATCTTGAGTGAAACTAGCAATTAACCAGCACTTCAATGAGGCAGTGTTAGCTTGTATTCTTTTTTTTTTTCAAATCTCAAAATGATGATGTTCAAGCTCTCAGGAAAACTCTCAAAGAAATGCTCTCTAAACTCTCAAAGAGAAACTGAATGTTTTAGCTCTCAAAATGTTGTCTAAGACTGCCTGAAAAACTGATTTCCTTTAGTATTTTTCAGAAAGTGTTTTCCAGTTTTCCAAAAAATCCCCCCTTTAACTCTGTCCTAAGTGCCTCTATTTATATGCAAAACAGACCCTGCCAGCTCTTAAGAGCACTCAAACAAAATTAAGAAACTAATTCTGCCCATCATATTCCTTCTTTTTGCCCACTATTGTATGTTTTGTTCCCCACTATTGTATGTCCCATTCTATTTTTAATTCAAATGTTATGGGCACATATTTATTTAATCACTCCCCATTAAACCTCCTCACACCATTATCTTTTGCTCCCAACTATTATTAAACAACTACATTAGATTAATGGTACATTAGTACTTCTTGACAGTCCACTCAAGTTAACCCTCTTTTTTCAAGTTTTGAAATCCCCAAATTACCCTTGAAACCCCTGTGATTCACTGTCCTACCCCAATCCCCTAAGTTCTGGACACAACCTTTCAACCACAACCTATTCAAACCTAACCATTCACTAAACGGAATCCAACTAACTACAACAGCTATAACCAATTCAAATCAGCTAGTAATTCAAGATATTAAATCAGATGGCATTAAAATGAAGCCTAAGGGTTCAGGGCAGCACATATTGAACTACCTATATTGGGGAACCAATCATATTTAGCTCAGCAACAGATGGACTGAAATCGACTAGACGAGCATATGCCTTAATCAGATTTGGAATGCAAAAGTAAGGAACAGCCACCAGGGTTTCAAAGGGATTGACAAATTCAGGCTAACAAATGACCCATAAATTCAGTTCAATGAACTGAATACACCCACAGGCTCAATTCTAAGCTCAAATATACCCACGAGCCCATTTTAACACAACATTCAGAACACAAACGAGGCAGGAGGGGACACAGACAAGAATGAACCAAACATCAGACTATTATCATGCTAATCTAACATTCAAACATATCATACTAATCGACGACGCTTATTAAATCGATTACACACATTACAACATACAACAAACGATAATAAACAGAAATGATGATAAAATTGGACCTAATAAGAAGGTCTGATGGGGCAAGATGGAATCAATCATCAAAGCTAGATTATAACTACCTAAACACAATTAATCGTAACACAAAGAACAAGAAAGGAGAAAAGGGTACCTTAGACAAAACAGAAACTAGACGAACCCAGGTCGAACCCTTGACTCGAACCTTTTGAGGTCAAAGGGACCTTGAGAACACTTCGACTAAGGTCCATTGGACACCCAAATTCCTCTGCTTCGGACCAATTTCAGCCTTTGGTTTTCTAGGGTTCTTGGTTCGATTTTAGGGTTCGAACGGTTCTAGCCAGATTTGAACGGAACCAAGTGTGTCTCGGGTATGAGGGAGGTCAGGGGATGCCAGGGTGTGAGTTTAGGGCGGATTGGGGTAGGTCCAGGTTTTACTCGAATCTTCGAATGAAGATTCGAGAAGCTTAAGGATGATTCGATGCAAACGGGTACTGGTTTTGGATTGGGGGTGGTTAGATGTTCTAGGGGTGTTAATTTGGGGGTCATCGGACGAACTAGGGTCCTAGATTGATTCTTCGATCTGATATTCGAAGCAGACGGTGATGATTCGAGGACAATGGAGGGTGGATCTGGAAAGAGGAGGGCGTGGTGGTTCAGGGGTGTGAAGATGGGGTTGTTTGGACCACCAAAACCGTCGTGAGGCGATTTCCGGTGGGCGGAGCAACGATGGTTGAAGGCGGAGGGTTTGTTGTTCTCTGAAGTTCAGAGACGAAGGTGAAAGAGGGGGTTGGTTTAGGGGGGCGTGGGGGCAAGGAGTCAAGGTTATATACGGGGGGGGGGGGTGTTTTTATCCTGGCCATTGGATCAAGCCCGACCAACAGCCTGGATCAATTCATTTAACAGACGTGGCGTCGTTTGGTTTAGTGTTAGGGCGGGGTAGATCCGGATACAAGTGGGTCGGGCCAAGGAATGGGTAAGGGCGGAATGATCTGGATCGTTGATCCAGTGAGATCAACGACCCAGATTGAGAGTGACCAAACGACGTCGTTTTAAGACGTCTCTAACCAGGCCAAACATGGACCTGGTTCATGGGTGATTTGGGCCTCACTTTTGCACTGAAATCAGCCCAATTTCCACTCTGTCTTCTTTTTTCTTCTTTTATTTAACAATTAACAACAACTCTAGAAATAAATTGTAAAACAAAATTGATCTACAAAAATATTAATTAACCCTTAACAACAAACAACACACAAATTAAAACATTTAATTAAAAATAAAATCACACAATGGCATATTTAAATGACAAAATTACAACAATTACATATTTTTTTTTGTGATTTTTCTTCTTTTAAAACCAAATTATGGTTTAATTAATTCCTAATTGTAAGAAATAAAATCCTAAGTTCACATGCCACATATTTTTTATTATTTCAATTAATTATAACAGGATAAACATTCACAGACAAAAATACAAATAATTATCCAAAAATACCATGCAAATCGTAAAAATTGTACACCAAGAAAATTTTGTTTTATTTTGAATTTTTGGGAGTAATTCTCACATAAGGCAAAAATCACGTGCTCACAATAGAGACAATACCAGACATATAATTTCAAAACTCTTGCTCGCACAATCAGCACTTCGGTGCTCAAGCCATAGGCAAGGATTCAGCCTCAAGTCCTCCAGACTGGCGTAACATCAAACTCATAGCGATTACGTCTCGCCCTTCGTCCGGGGAATTACAAGCCATCAAGGCACATCTAATACTGAGCGCTCGTTCGCGCATACGAACACGTGGATGGAATTGTAAGAGTTATTTTTTTTCCAGCTGAATCAAGGACGCACGATAAGAATTCAAGAATATGAAGTTTTCCTAAAGGTTCTGCAGCCTCTCGAGGATAAATACAGACGTCTCCGTACCGATCCGCGAGACTCTACTAAACCTGCTCATGACTCGCGAGACCTAGTAACCTAAGCTCTGATACCAACTTGTCACGACCCAAAATCCCAACCCGGTCGTGATGGTGCCTCTTGTGAGGACAAGGCCAGCCAATCAACAAAACAGTACATCTCTTTATAATTACTTAGCAAGAATAAGTCTAAATCATGGACAATATAATCTTAAATGCGAAATAAATGTGACAGAACAAGGAAAACCCTCCCAACTCAGCCCGAAATCGGGGTGTCACAAGTCATGAGCTACTACAGAGTTTACTAATATTTTACAAAGTCCGGAATTATCATAAATAACAAAGATAAGGGAGAAAACGGGGCTGCGGACGTCAACAGCTACCTCGTTACTCCTAGTCACCGCCTGGTCTGGAAAGAATCAGCGCTCAGGAGCGAACTCAGCTCTGCCTGTATCTGCACACATGGTGCAGGGAGTAATGTGAGTACTCCGACCCAGTGAGTAATAAAAATAAATAACGACTGAAAACATGAAATCTCATAACGGCACAATATAGCGCTATCCCAAGCAGTAAAATCAGTTATACAGTAAAATAGTGAGTATCAGATAATTCTTCTTTTAAAACAGTAAAGACAAATAATTTCCACAGTAAGGATAAATCAAAAGCTTGCCCCTCGGGCTCAATATGTAAATCTCAGTATAGTATCAGCCCCTCGGGCTCACTCCCAACTCACCAGCACACAACATCAGCCCCTCGGGCTCACTCCCAACTCACCACACACAAGCAACGGCCTCTCGGGCCCACTCCCAACTCACCTGGGTACCCTGCGCTCACTGGGGGTGTGTACAGACTCCGGAGGGGCTCCTACAGCCCAAGCGCAATATCAATAGGCCTGAAAGCCTTCACACATCACACACGAGGCCTGAAAGCCTCCTCATATAACACTCGAGGCCTGAAAGCCTCCTCACATCACTCAACATATCCTCACGTATGGCCCTCGGCCTCAATCAGTCCAGAAAATAATCATAAGCCTCTTGGGCATCAGTAAAACAATAGTGCTCAGCTCAACAACATTATAAATATCATTAAATCTCGAGTTGAGTATAAATGTAGCTGAGTTCACAAAATAATATAATTCAATTGGACTGAGTTCAAATAATATTTCAATTCGTGAGGAAAATAGTGATGTAAATTCACAAAAGATTTCAGATAATTGGCACGCCCAAATATGGCAATAAGCCCAATCATAGTGAAAAATAATAAATCTTTATCAATTACGCGGTAAAAATATCAACTGGGATGGACCAAGTCACAATCCCCAATAGTAAATGACCCCGCGCTCGTCATACAACGCGTGTCTCATCTCAACATAGCAGTATGTTGTGCAATCCGGGGTTTCAAACCCTCAGTGCATCATTTAAAATCATTACTCACCTCAAGACGGCCCAATGTCTACTCCGCTATGCCCTTGCCTCTCGAATTTACCTCTTCGCACGTCGAATCTGGTCAAAACCACAACGAATACATTACAATAGGCTAAGGGAATATAACCCAATTGAAAAGACTTGAAAAATATCAAAATTCACGAAATTCGCAAAATCCGAGCCCCGAGCCCACTTCTCGAAAAATTACGAAAGTTACATCACCAGATTCTTCGTCTCTCCACGAGTCCGTACATATAAAATTTACCAAAATCGGAGTTCAAATGACCCCTCAAATCTTCAAATCTTATTTTCAAATCCCTAAGCCTAAATCTTCAATTTACTCCTAAAAAACATGTAATCTAGTCGGATTATTCGATGATAATTCAATATTATGGAGTATAAATAATCACAAGTGACTTACCTCAAGATTTTCCAAGATTTCTTGCTAAAAATCGCCAAAAATCCGAGCTTGGAAGTCAAAAAAAATGACCAAACTCGGACTGCTGGACATTAAATCTGTCCAGAAATTTTCGGTACTGTTCATGCAGGGGCACTGTTCATGTGCATGACGTCACTGTTCACTGTTCACCCGCGCAGTTACTGTTCACGCGCGGGTACTGTTTACTGCCGCAGAAAATACAGCAGCTTTTAAGAAATTTGCAGCACAACCATTTTTCACTAAAATGGCTCTAACTCCATCATACGAACTCAGAATTAGACGATTCTTATTCCTTTGAGTCACAAATAAAAATACGAACACAATCCTTCAATCGAAACTCAATTCGGAGCTCGTTTGCCCAGTTCAATACCCATTTCGCTCGTTAAACAATTAACTCACATTTCACGTGACAAACCCAATCGCGACTTGATGAAATTAAGCCAAAATTTCCAGATCAGTCCTATAATTCATGATTTAAATTCTGGAAGTCTCGAAGTCAAATTTGGATCTCTAGAACTAAAAATGAACCTTTAGATCATTACATTTATGCTCAAAACGACAAAAATCTTCCAAAAATGACCCGTTGGGCATCCGAAACACACCCGAGGCCCCCGGGATCCCGACCAATAATACCAACCAGTCCCAAAATACATTACGGACTTGCTTGAGGCCTCAAATCACATCAAACAATGCTAAAATCATGAATCAACCTCCAATCCAAGTTTTATGAACTTTAGAATTTCCAACTTCTATTTCCGATGCCGAAACCTATCAAATCACGTCCGATTGACTTCAAATTTTGCACACAAGTCCAAAATGACATAACGAAGCTACAGAAATTCTCGGAATTCCATTCCGACCGTCGGATCAAAATTTCACCTATCAACCGGAAATCGCCAAAATACTAACTTCGCCAAAATGAGCTAATTTCTTCACCGGACCTCCAAAATTAATTCCGATTGCGCTCCTAGGCCTTAAATCATCCCCCGAAACTAACTGAATCATCAGAATTCAATTCCGAGCCTTCTAACTCACAAGTCAATGTCCGATTGACTTTTCCAAACTAATTCTTCCTTAAAGAGACTAATTGTCCCATTTCATACCAAACTCGATCCGAATTGACTCAAATTCACCAAGTACACATATTGAAACATGAATAAGCATTTAACGGGGAATACGGGACGAAAATACAGGAAACGACTGTTCGGGTCGTTACATAATGGGATTTAATTTTTAATTTTTTTAGGACCCTCATAGATAATGAGATTTAGCGTAAGTTTTACCTTTAGGAAATAGGATTTATCTTTGAAGTTGTCACTCTTAAGATGAGATTTAATTTTAAATTTTTAGGACCCTCCTGGACAATGGGACCTAGTTAAAATCCAAAACATTCATGAGTAACAGGTTTTAGCATAACCTCTACTTTGAGGAAATATAAGTTGTTTCTGAAGTTTTCATTCTTAGAACGAGATTCAATTGGAAATTTTTAGGACCCTCCTGAATAATGGGACTTAGTTTAAGACCTCCATTAGATAATGAGATTTAGCATAAGTTTCGCCTTTAGGAAGTTGGATTTAGTTTTGAAGTTTTCACTCTTAAGATGAGATTTGATTTTAATTTTCAGGACCATCCTGGATAATGGGATCTAGCTTTTAAATTCTTTGAGATTTTCTGGTAACATGATTCAATTAACACTCATATATGTGCCCAGCTACCAAACTGGGGCAGGAAAAATTTGTTTGTTTTGTCTGTTTTGAAAAAATCAGGCACCCACCTAGAGAACAAAGGGAGTGCAATTCAAAATGTTGGTAATCAGGAGCTCAGCTGGAGAACAAAGGAAGAGCAATTCAAGTTTTGGTAATCAGGCGGCCGCTTGGAGAACAAGGGAATACAGTTTAAATGTTGGCAATCAGGCGCTACCTGGAAAATAAGGGAATTCACTTCAGAATGCAATTCAAGTCAGCAACAAAAGAAACTCGCAGCAAGAATGCGAGTCAACAATCCGAGATGATCAACGGAAGGTAGTCACAATCCAAAATAAAAAAAAATAAAGGCAAGAAGTGGATCCAAATGCAGAAGTTGATGAAAGATGTGGGTTGCTCAAGATATGACTGAAGTCACAAGCATGGTATGTCTGGTTTTGATCCAAAAAGATGAAGAAGAATGAGCTAGCACTTGCAACTAGCAAGCGTCAAGGTTCAAATCCAAAGTCTGCATGAAGAACCATTCAAGAATCAAGATCAAGCTCCAGAAGACTTATAGATAGAAATTTTATAATTCATAGTTGACAGGGTTAGCTAGTCTTTTTTATGTTTTGATTTTTGATGTAATAACAGGATCGCGGATCGGAACCTCAACGGAACGATACCTCGACCGGCTCTCTACCTCGGTATACTCCATCATCTCACTCACTTCTGAACTATACGTGACCTGATTCCTTTATAGCCAAGGATATGTAGGCAGCTTAGATACCAGGGCTCGGTCCCATTCCTCTTTCTTCTAGATTTTGGTCTCTTTAAATAAGGGTCGGGTAAAAAAAGTTGTCTAGTCGTTCTGGTCGGGTCAAAAAACTTGTCTAGTCGTTCTTTGTCTGAAAACTCTTTGCGTTTCCATTCCAAGAGGGGCAGTTGTAGACATATGATTTTTGACCCTCCCCAAGATTTTTCATATTTTAGCATGTAAATATTTAATTTAGGCCTAATATCGCTATCTCAACTCGCCGTTTTTGACACAAAAAAATGGGAACAGACCTAGGCTTCTTTTTTTTCCTTCGAAAACCTTAGAGCAACCCTACTTCCCCAAAAACCTGAACCAGCCGTAAGACAGCCATCCATATCATCTTCTTTAACATTAAACATCCAAAAACCCTAGACCTAAGAGAAGAAGCAGCTGCGCCGCCCAAAACTCCCAGTCGCCGCCGGACAGAGAATCATCAAACACCATAGCCATCCATCGCTGCTTCTGCTTTTGCTTCTTCCCATTAACAAAGCTCTTCGGAAAACGAGCTGCAACAGTGATGTACATAGATAAAAGAGTGATGACAGCTACATGTTGAGATCTAGAAAGTTTTGTGGGATTTCGTCCCTAACAAACTCGCATACACCACCCTTACCCATCTCCCTCACACCATACACAAAGAGAAAAAATGTAAAGGAGAGCGATTTAGGTTCAACCAAGGTTCTAGTCGCCTGGTTCATTTCATCATTGTTTCCTTCAAATTCCGGCAGAATCCGGTTGGTTTTCCATCGAAGTTCCTATTTTTCCGACGAGGTTTTGAGGTTTCGTGGAGGTTCTCAGTTAGTAGCGGCTAAGAAAGGTGTATGACAAAGTTCATTTTTGAAAAGGCTTCTAAAGGTCTGTTACTCATCTATTACTTTTTTGCATTCATCCTTCAAATACAGAAGTTGTTTTTATTGTTTGAATCTTCACGTCATCTGTTTGACCTCTCATGAACTTTCTACAATTATTTGTTTGTTGAGATGAATTAGTTATTAGTATTAAGCTTGTCTAGTTTCATTAGTAGATTGAGATACAATATTTTTGTTTTGTTTAAGCTAAACAACGAGAGAGATTTGGGTTTACTGTTTGTGGGCTATGGGGTCTGATTTAAGTCGTTGGGTGTGGGTATATGCTACAAGAGAATTAGGTCTATTACCTTGATTTTGCTTATTTAGCCCTTTTCTGAAATGGTAAAATTGTTTAAAAAAAATCAATAATTTCCATCGTAGTAATCTATGACCCTCATATTAATTATCTTGACTAGTGTAAAAAAATGTGCCTTGAACTTTCGTAGTCTACTTTAGGCGTGTTATTTAAATAATTGTCATAGCTACGGGTACGGTTCCCGTGACGTAGTTGTCATGCTTAATTTCCAAATCCGAGGGTACATATATGTGACCCGGCCACAATTTAATCTTTTTAAATAAAATAAGCACGTTGTGGATCGTGGGTACGATTCCCGTGACATGATTCGCAAACATGTAATCAATAATTAGTTATATAACAATTGGATTATTAAAGTTGTTTAGACGGATTAAAATGCACATAGGTTTCAAAGATGTTTTAAAATCAAATAAATAGGCCAATAATAACAGTTGAGCGACCGTGCTAAAACCACGGGACCCGGGAATGTCTAACACCTTCTCCCGGGTTAACAGAATTCCTTACCCGAATTTCTGTGTTCGCGGACTATAATACAGAGTCAATCTTTCCTCGATTCGAGATTTGAACCGGTGACATGGGACACCATAAATTATCCCAAGTGGCGACTCTGAATTTTAAATAAAATAATCCCATTACGATTGTCACTTGAATTGGAAAAAACTCCCTTATACCCCTTCCGGGGGTAGTAAAAAGGAGGTGTGACAGCTCTGGCGATTCTGCTGGGGACAAGAACCCAGAATCTCTGGTTCAGGGTTCAAGAATTCGAGCTTCGAATAATTGTTATATTTGGCTTTATTTATTATCTGGTTCTATTACATGTTTGGGCCTAATGTGCTAAATGCTGTTTTTTACCGCTTTGATACTATTTGAACTGTATATAAACTGCTACGAAACCCTTCTCTTCTCATCTTCGGGGATGTGCACGCTGGCGTGACTCATCTTTTGTTAGTGTCATACCTTAAATTAGGAAGAGGCTGGGACAAGTGACAAAGCCGAATGGCCTTTTGGTTCCCGGTACGTAGCCCCTCCTCGGCTCGAGTTGTCCTCTCGGGTATACAAGTCTAGAACAACATACCCAGGGTTTGAACTTAGAATAACTCAGTCTTATGCCAAAACCCTAGTAGGAACGCTTGTTTACATCATGTGCATTTGACTTTGGGGACTCAACACAAGGGTTGGGTCCGTCTAGGACAGGTGTACCCAAAAAATAAAAGACCAATCTAATACATCTTATGTGCTACATGTTGCCATTTCCAAGGGTAAAAGAGGTCATTTGGCGGACCAATGATGGTTGAGGGTAAATAAGAAAGAAAAGAGGGTGAGGTGTATATAAGCAAGTATGACCCAGTTATGTTTTTCTTTCATATTTTTTTTAAGAAAAGACCAAAAAAATAAAAATGGAAAAATCCAAAAAGATTTTGCACTTTCCCATTTTTTTCAAAAAAAAAGAGAAAAAAAAATATTTTCTCTAAATTAGTTGTTTTTTTAATTCTTGCCCGTATCCAATCTGCCCGAACTACACATACCTGATTTGTCTTTCGGGGCGTGATACGTAGGCAACCCACATAGGGTCCGATCTTCCTAGTGAATCTTAGGTTCTTGGCTTTGCGGGGTCTTAGCCAAATTTTGAACTTCTAGCCACCTTTTGATCACATAAGCCATTTTGCAAAAATAGCCTCAATCATGTCTTGCATGCGTCCAATAGGGAGTGTTATTGTCTCACATAGTGTTGGTTTGAGTTTTTTTTTATTCAGGTGTGGACCTACTTATCGGAGTTTGAGCATGACAGACGCCCCGGACCATCCAGTCAGGATCGCTCATTCAGGATTTGCTTAGGGAGAATTTTATTTATTTGTTTTTCTTTTTATATTAAGTCTGTTTTTCTTTTTATGTCGTCTTTTACCTTCTAGCTTTGTACAGTAATGTCGAGTTTTTTGGTATTTTTTTTCCTATTTTGTATTGAAAAAAAAAGATGTGTAATAAGTCAAAAATTCAAAAAAAAAAAAAAAGATTTTGCGTTTTTATATTTCTGTTAGATGTTTTCTTTAGAATACTAACTTTAGAAGTTCAAAAAAAATCTTTTGTGGTTTCCCTTATGAAATTAATGTCTAGAACTCAAATAAAAATGGCTTTTACATTTCCTTTCTTATATTAAGACTAAAAATTCAAAAAAAAAAGAGAATTTTTGTTTTTCAGTACCTCTTTAAAGGTTTTCTATAAGATATTAATTCCAAAAATCCAAAAAAACGATTTTCTTGTGAGGGTTTTCTTTGCGAAATTAATGAAAAATGAATAGGAAAAAAAATTCTTTTATTTTTACTAGAACTTTAGGATGTTGTACATAGAAGAAAAAAAAACATACTTTATCCTTTATTTATCTTTAAAGTTTCTTCCTTAAGTAATCAAAAACTGAAATCCAAATTTTTTTTATCTTGTTCATTTCTCGTTTTGAAATACTTCTTCAGGGATATCAAATGAAAATTCAAAATATTTTCTTTGGTTTATTCATTAGATTTCCTTCCTAAAAAAAAGAATCAAAAAATATTTTTCTCTTCTAGATATTTTTCCCTTAACAATTTCCCATAGAGTATTTGTTTCAAAAAGGAAAAAGAGAGAAAAATATATGCTCGTTAAGCTTGAGTTTAGAATAGGTTACAAAAAAAAAGATTTCCTTCTTTTATTTCTCTTTTTTCTCATCAAAGTAGTCATTAAGGTAAAAAGAAAAGAAAAAAAAGAAAAAGAAAATGAGAATGTTAGTTTGTTTACTTTATTCCCGATCTTCCCGAACTACACAAAGATCTGATTCATGCGGCTTCATGATACGTAGCCAACCTACATAGGGTTCGATCGAATTATTTTTTTTAATTATTTTATTAAAAGAAAAAGGAAAAAAAGAAGGGAAAAAAAGAAAAAACAAAGAAAGGAAAAAAAGAGGTGAAATTATGGGATGTGAGAAATGAGAGAAAAGAAAAGAGTGATAATTAGAAGAAAAAAAGGAAGGAAAATGAGCAAGCCAAGAAGTGCCAGAAAAGAAAACAAAGAGAAGATTGAAATGACAAAATTGGGATGATGTCAACTGACCTTGTGAACCCTTCGAAGTCATTCTAGAACCGTTAATTGTTGCTAGGTGCATTGCACACAATGTGATATTTGCAGCTGTTAAATGCCCTAACGCTAACAGGATGTCCATGCCAACACTTCTCATTTCACTGCAATAACCCCTCAGATGGGCTACTGGATTTCCACGCCCATCATACAAATTAAACTTTGGCATCTTAAACCCTTTCGGTTTTCTGGATATCTCATCTTGCTCTACTGTCTTAGCAAGCTTTGCAGTCTCACTGAGAGGCTCAAAATGAGGAGCGTAAGAGTATGGACCTGAGACCTTGAAAATTGGTTCTGGAGCATAGTGTTGGGCATCGGGGATTTTGAACACAGTCTCGCTAGAGGATCGAAGAAAGGTAGCATGTGGATGAGCTACAAAAACATGAGTGGTCAAAGGAGCGGGATATGAGGTGGTTCTGGGAGGTGGAGTGTGAAAAGGTTGTGGGGAGATATCCTGGACTTGTGACAGTGGCGGAATGGTGACAAGGCTTTCAGTGTAGTTAATGGGAAACAATGGAGGAGGACGCTCGCTAATCCAGGCTTGGTATATTTCGGTCATTTGTCCTTCACCCTTAAGACCTCTTTTTTCAACTCAGAATTTAATTCAACAATTCCCTTAGACGAATCAATAACCCTTATGTCCAACTCTTTGCTAGCCATGGCTACCTTGCTCTTTGACCTTGTGTTGTATGGACGAGTTACTTAAAAACCACAAACCAACCACCCTTCTGCTCAATGAAGATAATAAAAGAAACAAAATGGGACATCCTGTTAGCGTTAGGACATTTAACAACTGCAAATATCACATTATGTGCAATGCATCTAGCAACAATTAACGGTTCTAGAATGACTTCGAAGGGTCACAAGGTCACTTGCATCATCCCAATTTTGTCATTTCAATCTTCTCTTTCTTTTCTTTTCTGGCAATAACAAGACTAAAAATACTACATCATTTACTAATTAATCCTACTTAAACAAAAATAACTATTAAAATAAGACTAACCGTTAAAACAAACCTATTTTTGGTATTTTCCAAGATTAAAAATGACTACAAAACATTAATGAAATTATTTTTTATAATTTTTATTTTCTTGTAATAAAATAAAGTAAAAGAGTCAAAATTAGCTGAGATAGCGATATTAGGCCTAAATTAAATATTTACGTGCTAAAATATAAAAAATCTTGGGGAGGGTCAAAAATCACATGTCTACAGCCATTTTTGTCCACATAGGCCATTTCTATAAAATCGATCATTTCTGCAAAGTAATTTTTTCATGTCTTAGAGGTCACATTTGTTGAGTTTGCACTTCTAGTAACCTTTTGTCCACATAGGACATTTTGCAAAAATAGCTTCAATCATGTCCTGCATGTGTCTGATAACAAGTTTTATTGTCTCACATAGTGTTCTAAATCTTTAGCTCTATTTGGTTTTAGTTTTCTCATACAGGTGTGGATCTACTTACGGAGTTTGAGCATGATAGACGCCCCAGGACCATCCAGTCAGGATCAATGTATTCAGAAGTTGGCTAAAGGAGATTTTTTTTGTGTTTTGAGTTTTTTTTTATGTTGTCTTGTACTTTATAACCATGTTCAGCAGTACTGTTTCTTTTAGTCGGTGTCAGAGTTTTTCATAGTATAGTTGAGTTTGTCAAGTCTTCCATTATCGTATTTCCTGTTTTATATTTGAAAATCGAAAAAAGCTATAAATGAATAATCCAAAAAGATTTTTATTTTTTTACTTGCTTTTCCCGAACTACGCAAATATCTGATTCATGCGGCGTCATGATACGTAGGCAACCTACATAGGGTTCGATCGAATTATTTTTTTTATTTAAAAAAAAAAAAAAAAAAGAGATGAAATTATGGGATGCGAGAAATGAGAGGAAAGAAAAGAGTGATAATTAGAAAAAAAAGGGAAGGAAAATGAGCAAGCAAGTGCTAGAAAAGAAACGAAAAGAGAAGATTGAAAGGAACAAATTGGGATGATGCCAAGTGACCTGGTGACCCCTTGAAGTCATTCTAGAACCGTTAATTATTGCTAGGTGCGTTGCACGCAGTATGATATTTTTAGTTGTTAAGTGCCCTAATGCTAACAGGATGACCCCATTTTGTTCCCTTTTGTTATCTTCATTGAGGAGAAGGGTGGTTGGTTTGTGGTTATTAAGGTAACTCATCCATACAACACAAGGTCAAAGAGCAAGGTAGTCATGACTGACAAAGAGTTGAACACGGGTGTTACTGATCCGTCTAAGAAGATGGTTGAGTCAGAATCTGAGTTGAAAGAAGAGGTCTTAAGATTGAAAGGACAAATGGCCAAAATATACCAAGCCCGGATTAGTGGGCGTCCTCCACCATTATTCCCACTAGCTACCCTGAAAGCCTTGTCACCATTCCGCCACTGTCACAGATCTAGATTCCCACTACTGCTGATATCTCTCTACAACCTTTTCATACTCCACCCGCCAAAACCACCTCATATCCTACTCCTTTGACCACTCATGTTTTTGTAGCTCATCCACATGCTACCTTTTCTTGATTCTCTAGCGAGACTGTGTTCAAAATCCCCGATACCCAACACTATGATCCAGAACCAATTTTTAAGGTCTCGGGTACATACTCTTACGCTCCTCATTTTGAGCCTCCCAGTGAGGCTGCAAAGCCTGCTGAGATAGTGGAGCAAGATGAGATAATCCAGAAAGCTGAAAGGGTTTAAAATGCCAAAGTTTAATTTGTATGATGGGCGGGGAGATCCAGTAGCCCACCTGAGGGGTTATTGCAGTGAAATGAGAAGTGTTGGCGGGAATGATGTGTTGCTGATGGCGTATTTCAGTGAGAGCCTGACTGGGGCTGCTTTGGTATGTCATACTCGTCAAGATATCGATAAGTGGCATACATGGGATGACATGGCTCAAGATTTTGTGCGACACTATCAGTACAATATAGATATTGTCCCAGACCGCTCCTCCCTATCTCAGATGGAAAAGAAACTCAAGGAAAGTTTTAGGGAATTTTGGTTCAGATGGAACGAACAAGTTGCTCGGGACAGTCCTCCCATTGATAGAAAAGATGTTGCTGAGCCCCGCCAATAACAGGATCCAGTGAGCATTCCTTCTAAATGCTTTCAGCCTCAATATCGACCCCATGAACATCCCCAAACTCCATATAATCCACCCCAGTATTATTCTCCGAACAATATCCGGCCATCTGTCCAACTACTGGGTCACTCCAAAAGGTGAGCTCGAGCACCGCAGAATCCCCACCAGCCTCCATAAAATTTCAAAGTGCCCTATAACCCACATTCAAGCCAAGGGTGTAGAAGGGAACAAAGGCTAAAAGATAATTTTACACTAATATGAGGGCCCTATGCAAGTTTGTTTGAGAGATTAAAGTATTACGATATAATTTCACCTATTCCTCTAAATTATATAGACCCACGTGCGAGAAGCTTTTACCCTGCTAAAAGGTATGAATATCATTTCAATGCCCAGGTACACAATGTTGAAGATTGTCGTGTTTTGAAAAGGGAAATAGAAATAATGATTCAAGAAGGAATAATTGTGGTCCAAGGCAGTAATACCCCAAGTGTCACACATAATCCTCTATAGGTACATGACAACACACAAATTGTTGGGATGGTCTGCAATGACGAAGAGTTGGTCAAAGGAGTCAATGAGCCACTTGGTGAAGACAATGTGATTGAAGTTGGTGACGGTCCCAGTGATATTGATGTGGAACTTAGTGCGTAAGATGTCGAGCTTGGTAATTGGAAAGACGCTCCATTTATTAGTTAGCCGGGGATAAGTTTTGGTGGTTTATTTTGTTGTCATTTCTGTTGTCCGGGTTATTTCAGGGTTGTAATCTGGATATTGTCTTATGACTCAAACCCTTCTATCCTTTTATTTTCTCCAGTTCCTTTAGTTGTAGTAACTCATTTAGTGTTATTTATGTTTTTCCAGGGTCGTAACCCCAATGTGTTTTGTTTGGCTCGTTGTTCAAACTCTTTCACCGTTTGTCTAATGCAATTTTCTGCTTTCTGTTATTTCTAGTCATTTTTTTGTTTAGTTCTCTTTTTCTTTTATAGTTCTTTTCTGTTGGCTCTAGTAACATGACATACACACATAATTCTAGGCCTGGTCTTAAACGCTAGTTTAATCACAAAGCAATGTAACAATTTTGAAGATGATAGGGACATTTGAGGGAAATAAGGACATATTTGGACATCTTGAGATCATTTGAAGCCTGAACTGTGTGAAACTGGGGCATATAGTTTGGGAAGTTAATAGTGCGACAAGAATTTATTACAAGAGAGTGCATCCCAACAATTTGAAGTAAGTAGTTTTGAGTTCAAGTACACCTCAATTTACAAGATAAAGTCAAGGGAGTTTGCTCGAAACAGACGGAGGGTATCCATCGTGAAGAAGAAATCATCCAATGAGAGTTCTGTACTTGACAAGGCAGTAAAAAAAAGGGTGGAAAGCATATCAGTGATATCAATGTCGAAGCTGTAAAAGAAATGTTGTGTGCTCTTCCGTTTTCATTTCAAGTTGCATGTGTCGTACTTGACATTTTCAGGGATTGGGAGGCCCTCTTTCAGCTACCCAAACACTTATACCATTTGATACCCTTTTGAGCTTGTACTAATTTCTTTGACCTCCCCTATTTTGGAATCAAGTTAGAGTCATGCGAAAAAGAAAAAAGTTTATGTTCCAATAGGTTTATTTTAAAAGGTTCATTCCAAAAGGAAATTTCAAAAAGAAAAAGAAGAAGAGAAAAATAAAGATAAAAAAAGGGAAAAGAAAAAAAAAGAAGAAAAAAAGAAAGAAACGATAAAAAAAAGAAAAGAAAAGAAAAAGAAAAATAGCAACAACAAAATGTATCTTTGTGAACTATGTTTGACCTGATTCTTGTCACCACAAGATACATAGGCAGCCTTACGGTTCGGTCATACCAAATAAAATATTTCATAATCCCACGAAGTCGAGAGTGGGACAGTCTTTCTTAGAAATTCCATCTCAAAAAGAAAAACAAAAGAGAGAGTCAAATTCCCTTGTTTCAGAATTGGGGCAAAGTTTTTAAAATGGATTCCAAAAATTGTAAATAAATTAACCTCGTTGTCTTTGTTATTTTGAGCCTTTATGATATCCTTTCTTTCTAACCCTGTCCAAAAGCCACATTGCAGTCCCAAAAAGACCTCCCAGATAATCTTTGAGAGTGCCAAGCTAGACATGCCAGGAGCATATGATGTTTTTACTATGGTCAACGCCTTGTCATCAACAGAATCAGAGGAAATAAAAAGAAAAAGAACAAAATGAGAGAGTCTTATCAGTAAAAACCTTCACAAGCACCACAAGACAACGGTAAGTTGAGAGAAAAACAAAATGAGAGAGGCTTGATGGTGAAAATCCTTCGGGCACCACAAGTCGAACAAGGATCGTGAGTCAGATAGAATAATCGGAGCATTGAAACCCAGTTTCATGGCAAAGAGGTACAACAAGAGTTGAACATTAGACTTTCTTGACAGATTAGGCCATTAATCCAAAAATGCGTGTCATGGTCATTATAGTTGGTATCCACATTTGATAAGTTTCTACTTTGTAGTTTTCTTGCTAGATCTCATGTCTTTCCATTATCCCTTACTCTGCTCCTTTTGCTATTCAAGTCCTCTTATGAGTCAGTTTGGTCAAAACAAGTGAGAAATGACTTCAAAATATGCCACCAGCTTTCCAATTACACAAAGTGGAGTCTGGTTAGTGCAACAAAGTGGTATAAGTCAAGAAATAGCAATATGCGCATTGAGTTGGTAACAATCAACGTGCTTTGGGGTTCATATAAAATACAAATGTTCGGTATATGTCAATTCATGAATAATGCAATAAGTAGAGAGTGTTGGGTTTGAACGGATCAAAGGTATTTTCTGTGATAAGGTTGACAGAGAAAGTGGTGAACCAATGGCAAGCAAGGTCTTCCAAGCAAAAATCAAAGTTATTATGGCAAGTGAAGGAGCAATAGACCTTAAGGTCAAGGCCAGTGGGTTAAGTCGGGAAAGAACAGCATGCGCACTAAGTGGGTGGCAATTGACGTGCTTTGGTATTCATGTGAAATACAAAGGTTTGGTATATGTCAATGCATGAGTACAATGCAATAGATGAATGATATTGGGTTTGAATGGATCAGAGGTATTCTCCATGATAAGGGTGATAGAGAAAGTGGTCAGTCAATAAATAGGCAAACTCTTTCGAGTTGAAATCGAAGTTATCATAAGAAGTGAAGGAGCAATCGCCCTCAAAGTCAAGGCCGCAAACCAACCACCATGTTTAAACTCACCAGTTTTCTTTAATTGAAACAGGGGCAGGAAATTTTGTTGGTTCCGGAGAAACCCTCCGTAAGGAAAGCAGGTACCAGACAAGCTCGACAGTAAGTTTCTAGTACCCTCCTAGATAACGGGATTTAGTAAGTTCTGAGACCCTCGCAAGTGACAAGGTCTGACGAGAGTTTTACTTTTGGGAAGTCTAATTCAGCATTTAAGTTTTTCACTTTTGAGGTGAGACTTGGTTTGAAATTTTTCAGGATAAGGGAATTTAGCTTAGAACTTATTTTGATAACAAGAATTGGTTACACTCACAGATGTTACCAATATCAAACTGGGGTAGAAAAATTTCTTTTGTTTTGTCTGTTTTGTTATAATCAGGTGCCCACTAGAGAACACGGGAAGTCAGTTCAAGTTTCAAAGGAAATCGGGTCGAGTTCAGCAGTCAGGCGTCCACCTGGAAAACAAAGGGAAAACAATTCAAGTTTCAGAGGGAAGGAATACAATTCAAATGTTGGTAATCAGGAACCCACTTGGAGAACAAAGGGAAAGTAGCAATGTTCAAAGGAAGACGGTTCAAGTTCAGTAATCAGGCGCCCACCTGGAAAACAAATGAAAAACAATTCAAGTTTTAGAGGAAAGGAAGACAATTAAAATGTTGGTAATCAGGCGCCCACCTGGAGAACAAAGGGAATGCAGCAATGTTCAAAGGAAGACGGTTCAAGTTCAGCAATCAAGCGCCCATCTAGAAAACAAAGGGAAAACAATTCAAGTTTCAGAGGAAAGGAAGATAATTCAAATATTGGTAATCAGGCGTCCACCTGGAGAACAAAGGGAAAGCAGCAATGCTCAAAGGAAGACGGTTCAAGTTCAGCAATCAGGCACCCACCTGGAAAACAAAGGGAAAACAATTCAAGTTTCAGAGGAAAGGAGGACAATTCAAATGTTGGTAATCAGGATCCCACCTGGAGAACAAAGGGAAAGCAGCAATGTTCAAAGGAAGACGGTTCAAGTTCAGCAATAAGGTGCCCACCTGGAGAACAAAGGAAAACAGTTCAAGTTTCGAGGAAAAATAGTGCAAATATTGGCAATCAGGCGCTCACCTGGAGAGCAAGAGAATGCAATTAAAGTTTTGGCAATCAGGCGCCCACCTGGAGAGCAAGGGAATATAGTTAAAGTTTTGGCAATCAGGTGCCCACCTGGAGAGCAAGGGAATACAGTTAAAGTTTTGGTAATCAGGCACCCACATGGAGAGCAAGGGAATGCAGTTAAAGTTTTGGCAATCAGGCGCCCACCTGGAGAGCGAGGGAATATAGTTGAAGTTTTGGCAATCAGGCGCCCACTTGGAGAGCAAGGGAATGCAGTTAAAGTTTGGCAATAAAGTGCCCACCTGGAGAGCAAAGGAATACAGTTAAAGTTTTGGCAATCAGACGCCCACTTGGAGAGCAAGGGAATGCAGTTAAAGTTTTGGCAATCAGGCACCCACCTAGAGAGCAAGGGAATGCATTTAACGTTTTGGCAATCAGGCGCCCACCTGAAGAGCAAGAAAATACAATTCAAGTTTTGGAAATCAGGCACCCACCTGGAGAACAAGGAAAACAGTTCAAGTTTCAAAGGAAGTCAACACAGGTTTCAAGGGAAAATAGTTTAAGGTAACAAAGGGAGTAAAATTCAAGGCTTGGCAATCAGGCGCCCACCTGGAGAACAAGGGAGTACAGTTCAAATGTTGGTAATCAGGCGCCACCTGGAGAATAAGAGAATTCACTTTAGAATGTAATTCAAGTCAACAACAAAAGAAGCTCGTGGCAAGAATGTGGGTCAACAGTCCGAGATGACCAACAAAGGTAGTCTCAATCCAGAATATAAAAAAAGAGGGGAAAAGAAAAAGAGAAGTGAATCCAAAATACAGAAGCAGAGAACGATGTGAACTGCTCAAGACGTGATTGAAGTCACAAGCACCACATGTTCGGTTTTGGTCCGAAAAACTGAAGAAGAATGAACTAGCACCTGCAACTAGCAAGCGTCAAGGTTCAAATCCAAAGTCTACATGAAGAACCATTCAAGTCTCAAGATCAAACTTTAGAAGACTTATAGATAGGAATCTTGTAACTCATAGTTGACAGGCTTAGTTAGTCTTTTTTATTTTGATGTAATAACAGGATCGCAGACCGGAACCTCGATGGAACGGCACCTCGATTAGCTCTCCACCTTGATTGGTATGTGGGTCAACAGTCCGAGATGACCAACAGAAGTAGTCTCAATCCAGAATATAAAAAAGAGGGGAAAAGAAAAAGAGAAGTGAATCCAAAATACAGAAGCATAGAACGATGTGAACTGCTCAAGACGTGGTTGAAGTCACAAGCACCACATGTCCGATTTTGGTTCGAAAAGCTAAGGAAGAATGAACTAGCACATGCAACTAGCAAGCGTCAAGGTTCAAATCCAAAGTCACCATGAATAACCATTCAAGACTCAAGATCAAGCTTAAGAAGACTTATAGATAGGAATCTTGTAACTCATAGTTGACAGACTTAGTTAGTCTTTTTTTTATTTTTTATTTTTTATTTTGATGTAATAACAGGATCGCAGACCGGAACCTCGACGGAACGACACCTCGATCGGCTCTCCACCTCGGTATACTCTATCATCTCACTCATTTCTGAGCTACACGTGGCCTGATTCCTTTATAGCAAAGATATGTAGGCAGCTCAGATACCAGGATTCGGTCACATTCTCCCTCTTCTTAGTTTTGGTCTCCTTAAATAAGGGTCGGGTCAAAAAACCTGTCTAGTCGTTCTTTGTTTGAAAATTCTTCGCATTCCTAGTCAAAGAGGGGCAGCTGTAGACATGTAATTTTTGACCCTCCCCAAGATTTTTTATATTTTAGCATGTAAATATTTAGTTTAGGTCTAATATCTTTATTTCAACTAATTTGACTCTTTTACTTTATTTCGTCACAAAAAAATAAAAATTACAAGAAAAAACATTTTAGCTTACGTATCTTTCATAAATTTAAATAAAAAATATACAAAATAGTACCTTATTTTTATTTTTATATAATCTTGAAAACACAAAAATTGTTTCATGTTTTAATATAGTTTAGTTTAATTAATTAAGAATATTTTTATATTTTTTATATTATAAATTGCATATTTAGAAGGAGGAATTAGTTTTGGGTTGGTTTATCCCGTGTTTATGAATTTTGTAGTTTTTTTAGTCTTTGGCCCAATTTTAAGGCCCAATAATACCAAACGCATACCCCCTTAACCTAAAAACCTTTATATATAACCTAAAATCAGTCTAACAAGTAACATAGACTCTAAGACCTAAAAATCAGACGCCTAAGGACCTAAAGTTGTCCGCCGTTTTTCAACCTAAAGAGATCCTTATCTTCATCTTCCTTACACCTAAGGAGCGAACGAAGGGACCAAAAATAATTTTCCAGCAGCAGCTTCTTCACTTCGCCTCCAAAGCGACCCCCCCACCCCCTAGATTTCATCTTCTTCCACACACCCATGGCAACAAAACCCTAGAACACCAAAAACACTCCATAGCAACCATTTTCGGACCTTCCTTCCACAGACAAAAACCAACGAAGCTTCTTCATTCCAAAGAACCTAGATCTTAACCGAGGACCCTCCTCAAAAAGCAGCAACAACTGCCGATTTCGACTCCTCTGCTCCTTCATTCGAAGCTGCTGCCTTGCCGAAATTGGTCATCGGCGATTGACTATGCTTCCATCGGCTGCAACGGACAGAGCTAATGCCTAGAACCTGAAAAAAAAGAGTCGTTTCTGATAAAAATTTGAGGGACCCTTTAGCTTCTTATTCCGCCGAAAAAACAAATGGAGGTCAACTGAGCCGATTCGAGTTTCTGCCCGAGGTTGCTGTTGGGGGTGTCCGAGTTCGTCGCCGTCGAGATCCAGAATCGCTGTTTCAGTTCGTGTTATTGGGATTTGTTCGTTATTTCATTCTTTTACAAGCTCCGGTCGTTGCCTCAAAGTGTATCTACTTCTAAATGGAATTAATTGAAAGTTTTTTTTTCACATTCACATTCATCTCTTTGCTCTTTATCTTATTATGGTGTTGATCAAAATATAATGATAGTTGAAATTCTGTTAGATTGGAAATGTTTAAGAGCAGGTTTATGTGGTACCCGTCTGTGATGAAATTTTTTGTTGTGAATTCTGTTGTTTTCCATTGATTTTGGCATGTCTTATTTATTCGAGTAGGTCTATGTGCTACTGATTCTTTCCTTGAGTTCTCCTTATTTAAATTATATTGTCAAGTTGTTACTTGTATTTGAAGTTGAATAGAACAATAGATGGACATTTGGTTTTGGTTTATGCTCAAAGGAAATTGACTGATTTCAAATAGCCATTTTGTAGCCTTGTATTTAGAAATTGATTAGTTTTATCGAAATTAGACCCATGGGTACAAGGTTTGAAAGATCTTGCTGCATTTTGTTGATCTTCTGAAGGATAAGTTTTATTCCATTTCTAAATCGTATATGGTAGTACTGAGTGTTGGTGATAATTGTGAAAATATATTAAAGAGATAGCACATTAGTATTTGTGGAATTCGATTGTGTTCGATTGTTATAGTTGAATACAAATCTCTGCTTTAAAGAAATTGAGGCGCGCCATTCACACAATTGAATCACATAGCCTATGGCCCTCATATTAATTTTACAACTTAGTGTAGAAAGCACTTTGAATTCTTGTAGTTTGCTTTAGGCGCGTTAATTAAATAAAGTGTCATAGCAACGGGTATGGTTCTCGTGACGTAGTTGTGACACACAATTTTCAAATCCGGGTGTGCATTTCATGTGACCCGACTTCAATTCCCAATAATGTTTAATAAATAAATATGTCATGAACCGCGGGTACATTTCATGCAGCGTGGTTTACGATTTGTTTTCAAAAGCGAACAAGTGTATGACGATTATGAATTTTCCTCAAAATATTAAAAGCGGTTATAAAGTTAAAATATGCATAGGTTCAAAAGTGTTTTTTTAAAGTCAGATAAATGTGGCCAATAATAATAGTTGAGTGACCGTGCTAGAACCACGAAACTCGGGAATGCCTAACACCTTCTCCCGAGTTAACATAATTCCTTACCCGGATTTCTATGTTCGCGGACTGTAAAGCAGAGACAAATTTCCTCAATTCGGGATTTAAACCGGTGACTTGGGACACCATAAATCATCCCAAGTGGTGACTCTAATTTCTAAATAAAATAATCTCATTTCGATTGTCACTTTAATTGAAAAAACTCCCTAATACCCATTCCGGGGGTAGGAAAAGGAGGTGTGATAGTGGTAAAGGAGCCTCCACATATGTGGAGGAAGAGACGCCCCCAACTGTGAGAAAACTCCTCAAAGCGTGGCTAACTAATACGCTAACAAGTTGTCACGACCGAAAACTCAACCTGTCGTGATGGCGCATATCATGGTACTAGGCAAGCCGACACCTCCGAAATTACCAACACTTTCATATTTAAAATATACTAAATCAGGTTTTTAATAAGTAAGAAATCTCATAAACCGATTAAAACTGCCACTCTCGATACATAAGTTTCCCAAAAATCAGGGTGTCACTGAATATATGAGCATTTATACCACACCAGTCTGAAATACTATATAAGAAAACTGAAACTGAATAAATAAGACTAAGGGATACGGGAGGAGAGTCGAGGCCTGCGGACGCCAAGGCAGCAACGTTGATAATCTCCGAATGAATAAACTCTGAGAATTAGCAACTGCCGTGACCGAAAACATCTGGATCTGCACACGAAGTGCAAGGTGTAGCGTGAGTACAACCAACTCAATAAGTAACAAATCTAACTTATGGACTGAAAGTAGTGACGGGTATGAATATTACATCCCACATGCAACATTAACAATACAGAAATTTACGGAAAATATGACAGTGATATCTCAAAATCTCATAATCTACATGTAATGGTACAAGAATTTAGACATGCTTTCAGGTTTTGCAATAAAATTCAACACAGAACAGGGTAGATCCAGCCCAAATGCAAATAAACTAGGACAGATCCAGCCTAAATGTAAATAATCGCGAGCAAATGTGCCCAATGTAGATGTGTAGATCCCGGAGGGGCCGATCCAGCCCAAGTACTATAATAAGCCAAATCCTGGCATGAATCAATAAAAGCTTGTTGCGGCGTGCAACCCGATCCCATAAATATCACTCACCATAGATCCTCAACCTCACTCAATCATTAATATCTCCAATCTCTGGGGCTCACAACCTCACTCAGTCATTAACATATGACCCCACAGTCCATCCCTTGATAAAAGACTCCCCCACTTGGTGCGAATTCCTAGGTCACAACGACCGATGATCCACAATATTAACCTTCACAGCTCGTACAATTCAATCAGATGCCTGGATCCGCTGCACCCTACGTGAATCACTGGGTGATCTTTCAATGCATCCGCACCTTTAGTTGGGACCACAAGTGGAGACAATGTGTGAACATCTCTAGATCCCTCATAGTCCATCCGCGACATCACGAACCGTCAACGCACAACTGATACCGAGTGCGCAATGTCATACACGAGTGGATACAAAGGAATACGAGATATATGTTTCAAGCTGAATCAATGTCGCACGATAAGGAATGAAATAAGTGGAAATTCCTAATAGTTTCCATAGCCTCTCGAAGATAAGCACAGACGTCTCTATACCGATCCACAAGACTCTACAAAACATGCTTATGACTTGTAACACCTATGAACCTAGAGCTCTAATACCACTTGTCATGACCTAAAATTTCCACCTTCGGGACCGTGATGGCGTCTAACATTTCACTTTCTAGGCAAGGAAACATTAGAATAAATCTTAGCCATTTTTAACAGTTTAGTTGAAATGATAATAGATAAACCAAATGTCTACAATAAATATGAAGTAGAAATTTAATACAATTCTCAAAACCGATAGTACAAGTCACAAGCTCTACAAAGTTTACTAGAACATCTCTAAATATATCTCTTTCAGAATAGAATTAATCAGTATAGGAAAAATATCAGAAGGAGACTCCGAAGCCTGCGAATGCGACAACAGGTATACCTTGAGTCTCCGCAGCAATGCTCGATCAACTAACAAGAATATCAATAACTTTGATTTACCTGGATCTGTACAAAAAGATGTGCAGAAGCATAGTATGAGTACACCACAGCGGTACCAATAAGTATCAAGCCTAACCTCGGAAGAGTAATGACGAGCCCAGGTCAAGACACCTACCAGACATATAAATCTGTACAATATATTACATAAAGCTAACGAGGAAAGAATATCAATATAAGGTCAATAATAGAAGAATTTCCAATTTAACTCAACAATGAAAACAATGATGACATGGATGGCATCGAGCAAACAATCAAGCAATTAAGCAACAAAACAGTTAGAGTACGACTATAATATAAAAATGACACGACATCCCCCATCGTACTTTTACTCTCATACTTACCATGATATGATGAATAATTTAAACACAATCAAACACAATTCCAACTTGAACATAGTAAAGTGTCACATGAGTTATTAAGCTAATTTAGGATTTAAATAAGGTAAGATAGTGGATAGGTTGTACAAATAGAATATCAATTGAATTTAGTTTAGAAATATATGATATCCGATTAAATATTGTGTTTATACAAATAAGACATTCAATCAAATCTTAACGAGATAAATATGAGATTTATTAAGGTAATACGTAATAATAATTTTTACGTAAATTAAACGACAATAAGATAATGATCAAATTTGAGATATCAATTAGAGTGGCAATAAAATCACCATTTAGATTAGTAAATCTCTGAATAAAATATGAGTCTTATTTTTGAAAGACACACAAGTAAAACCTCTTAAAAATTCTTTCATTTAAATCTGCTAAGTTTCAACAACTTATCATATCACATAGGATGCATGACTCACACAAGAAATCCATATTCCCCCATTTTTAATATATTGACGGTTAATTAATTATGTTCAAAATATAATGAAGTGATTTAAGAAAGCACAATAATCTCCCCAACATGGAATGCATCATGAGATATACAATCGGAATTAACCTTAATATCACAATAATTTTATATTTCATTTTAGTTGCGGCGTGCAACCCGATCTACCAATATATATTTATATTCAATTTCGTTGCGGCGTGCAACCCGATCCACCAATATAATTAATTTTTATTTACTTCTGTTGCGCAGTGCAACCCGCTCCTCCAATATATTCATTTCAATCAGTTCTGTTGCGGTGTGCAACCCACACCTCCAACATATTCACTTTTATTTCTGTTGTGGCGTGCAACCCGCTCCTCAAGCAACACAAATTAAACAACCAATTTACAACCAACTACAGTGTACCACAAAATCAAAGGAAATAACGAGTCTACACAAAGAAGTCACAATTAATAAAAAAGCTACACGATAGCTCACGAAGTCAAATAGCAAGGTAATAACAATCCACAATCAAGGCACAATTTATGAGCATCAATTAACAATCAAGGCATGTAGCAAACATACAGTAATTCAACAAGTGGCTACAATCAACAATTAGCATATAAGGGTGAACTTGACAACAAGGATGGAACATGTGCTAACAATTTCAAGTAATGCACGTACAAACAATTCTAAGAACAAAACATATAATCATGACATGATAATTATAAACAATTGTATAAAAGGAGCCTAACAATTTCACCTCATGTACACGACCTTCACATAACATGAATGACATAATTATCTTAAATCCTAAGGGATGGTTTCCCCCACACAAAGCTAGAAAAGATACTTACCTCTCTTTCAACCAATTTCAAGATTCCAATAAACCTTTGCCTCATGAATTTGTGTCCGGAAGCTTCAAATCTAGTCATAAACATTTCAATATACTCAATACAAATCGTAGGAATTAATTCTCTATGAAATTACTAATTTTCTAGATTAAAATCCGAAATTCATTTTAAAAATCGATAGTGGGACTCATGTTTCGAATCCCGAAAAAACTTACGAAATCCGAATACGCATTCCGATACAAGTTCAACCATACAAAAATTATTGAATTCCGACATTGGATTGCCTTTCAAATCTTCAATTAAAGTATTTGAATATTTCTACCATATTCTACCCAATCTTTACCTATTTGAACTCAATAATCTTCCCACAACCTTATTGGTACAAGCATGTATTCATAATACTCTTACACCCAAGAATCATACTCCTAATCATCCATCTTTTGCACCAAACTCGAAATTAAAGACTATGGTTAGAACTTTACCTCTTAGATGAAGATCTTGTTATTGATTTCCTCGATTCTTGATGATTGGTGCAAGATTGGATGATTTGAATATTAGGTTTCCTCCTTCTCTCTCTAAAATGCTCTCACCTCTCTCTCTCTAGAATGCTCAAAAAATCACCCAAAATAAACCCCAAAGCCTATTTATCAAAATGGGGTTGTGTTATGAAAATAGGAAAATGAAGCCTCCGAAATCAGGTATGCGATCGCCCAATAGGTATGTGGGTCGCATAATGGATCTCAAAACTGATGCCCAGAAGTGGCCTGCGCTAGGCATGTTTGCGACCATTTTGTGGTTCGCATACCTGTTTTGCGGTTCACATACCTGTTTTGCGGTTCGCATAATTGTTTTGCGGTTGCACAATTGTTTTGTGGTCGCACAATTGGCCGCAGAATCGCATTTTTCCATCTTTTGGTAATTTGGTCATAACTTTCTGTCAGAGTGCCCAAATGACAAACAGTTTGAAGCGTTAGAAACTAGACTCGAAGATATTTCATTTGATTGGTTGTACATCACATAACACCTTATATATATATATATATATATATATATATATATATCTTATGTGTACCAATTTAGAACTTTAGCCTATTATGAAATTTTCCAACTTGGCTTAGACTTAGGACTTTCCTTAGACCCCATATCGCTTATAATATGCCTCGTACACTTATTAACATATCCAATTAATGTCCATCATATTATTATTCCTCGTCCGCGCACAAAATAATATAATTAGAACACGCCAACTTTCTAATTTCGCCAAAATGCATTAAATTGTTCGACGGACTTCCAACTCCAATTTCAGACATACGCCTAAAACCGAAATGACCATACGAAGCAATTGGAACCATTAAAGTTCCATTCCGGGGTCGTTTGCACAAAAGTCAAACTCCAGTCAACTCTCTTCATTTAAGTTTCCAAAACAAGAATATATTATTCTTTCAATTAAATCTCGAATCATCTGAAAACCAAAATCGAACGCGTGCGAGAGAGTCATAATACACGTTACAAAGCTGCTCGAGGCCTTAAGCCGCTGAACGAGATGCTAATTCTTAAAGAGACAAGTCGGGTCGTTACAGAATTTAACCAAAACTAAGTAAAAATCACTTACCCCAATCACTCCCTTGAAAATCTCTCCAAGAATCGCCTCCAACTGAGTTCCCAAAATCAAATTTTGTAAAATGACTCAAACCTTCATTTTTGAAATATTTAAGTTCTACCCAGATGACCTTAGTTGCGATCGCGAAAAAATCTTCGTGATTGCGAAACACAAAATCCACTGCTGATCGAAGCAAACTCTACACTACTATTGAGTAGCGAGAGAGGTCGAAGCAGCTTTTACCCGATTAAGGTCGGGATCGATTTCCACAGGGAGCTAGAAGTTGGAGTCGGGTGTCTATCTAAAGCGGAGTTGTGTAATTGCTCCAAATTGAACTTCTCAATATTTTTGAGTTTTTATTTACTTCTAATTATATAAAACTACAATGATCAATTAAACTAAAATAAGCTAAAGTTAAACTATTGCGAGTTGTTCAAATGGTTAAAAAGCACTAGGGTAATGACTTTCGCCTAGGTGGTCAATTGACGGATACTTGAGTCTAAGGCATGATTGTCACATTTGGGGAGTATGATATAACTATTGCACGATTCTACTCACTCTACACATCTCAGTAGTTCAAGTAATTTTGTCCGAATTGACTTTCTCAAGACCAATTGGGTATGCAAATTTGCACAAGCAATCAAGGTTCAAGTCGGGTATTACTATCTCTAGGTTTAACCCTTTAATTGAGTCTATCAATATCTTGAGTACGCCTCAATTCCTTGTTGGACCAATTTCAGAGACTTAGACTCTCTTTCTCAAGAAGAGCTGAAGTCAACTAAACACAAATTAGTGTTTTCAACCACTAATTCAGCAATTAAACATGAAATTAGTCCAAATATCAAACACCCATAGCCAATCAAGCCCTAAAATACAAGACCCATCAATTACCCACACTAGGGTTGAGCCACAACCCTAGCTTATGGGTCTAGCTACTCATAATTGAAGAAGAAAACAAAGAAATAGATGAAGAAAAATTCATATTAATTAATTACTAAATTAAACTAGAAGATTCAATGTTGGAATGAAGTTAAAATTACTCAAAACAACTAAAAATATCGAAGTCACGAGCGCAGCCTTCAGTACAAACTATTTGATGACCTAAAAATGGGAAAAGAAGCTATTTATACTAAGCTAAAAAATCTAGACAAAAATACCCCTGCGGGGTTAGTGTGGACTGCACAAAATCACGTGCGGCCACACTAGGGCTCTGGACTTGAATAAGCAACTCTCTGAACTTGGGCAATGCGGATCGCACAGAATCGAGTGCGGCCGCGATGGCCTCTAGTGCGGTCCGCATGAAATGGAGCGCAGACCGTATTAGGCTTCAAACTTGGAACTGGCAACTCTTTGAACCTTCTCACCGCGGACCGCACTAAATTGAGTGCGGCCGCATTGATCCCAGTGCGGACCGCACAAAACCTCATGCGTCCGCATTGCCTTTTTGCCTGAATAGCAGCCTCTCTGAACCTCACTTGTGCGGACCGCACAGAATGGTGTGCGGTCGCACTGGCCCTGTTTTGCCTGAGCTTGTCTTGTCTTGGTACTTGTGCAAGTTTCACTCTTTTTTGAGCTGACCTTTGATATCTTCTCACCTTGTTGATCAAACCTGCAATCAAGCACAACTTGTGAGCATTTTGGGACTATTTGTACACATTTCTAATCAAAACTTAAGTATGAAGGAGTATAAAATGTATCAAAATCTCTAGTTATCAACTCCCCCAAACTTAAGCTTTTGCTTGTCCTCAAGCAAACAAAATAAGATCCACCCCTTAAGAGAAAATTCGAGAAAATTCAGTTGTCTTAAAGTGACCTCATCTAGCATCAATTGGCACTAAAAGTTTCTCTCAATACAAATGAATCATTAACAACATTTAATCGTTTAAACACCATGGATTAAGTGCGACACAAGAGCATCAAGAGTTGACTCAACACATCAAAGAACTCTTTCTATTACTTTGGTAATTGTGGAACCCAAACTCATACATCATGACCTCTCCCAAAGCAAACCTCACCTTTAGAATAATAGCACTCAGAACGAGGTTAAATGGAAAAACACTCATCTCTCTCAAGGAAAAGTCACAAGTCCGGCTCTAAGTACCATATGTTTGCCCCTTATGTGAGTCAACACTAATGTAAGTTTCATTCAACTAGAGATCATATAGGGCTTTTGTGGAGACATAGTGAAGGCTTTTGGTTCTGGGTAGGCAATGTTTGGTCTAAGTAGGTTTCATCTTCCCTTAAGCACTTCTTTTGTTTCATTTCGGCACATATTCACTTGGCTTTTTGAGTCTTTTCACTTCTTTCTTATACATTTCAAATCTTTTTTCCTTTCTCAACTTTCCACACCTTTCATTCTTTGCTTTTCTTGAATCCCTTTTATTCATTTCTACATTGAACATTCTTTTTGTCTTTTTGCTTTTCTTTCTTTTCCATTGCCGTTCCTTTTCTTCATTTTGTACCTTTTTACCACTTTGTTGCAATCCTCGTCTCTCCCCCAAACTTATACTCTTGCCATATGCTAAGGAAAGATCGGGTGTCAAGAGAGGGTATCTTTTAGAATTGGTAAATGCTTGTATTATAGTTTTTGAAGGAAAAAGGTCTAAGGCTCAAAAGGGTTGACTAGGGATTTTATCATTGGTAGGCTATGGAAGTGTTCAAGCTATCATTTGGATCAAGGAGAGCCTATAATCATGTCTAAGTCAAAATTCACTTAGGATTTTGCCTCCACAAACATTTAGGGCAAGTTCTAGACCAATGGCTCGGGACTTGGACTTGCAATGCAATTTCTCACCACACAAGATATGTGATTACTAAAGACACAGAGTCGGGGGCCCACAATGACCTTAGATAAGATTTGAACACACAATGGTCTCGAAAAACCACTTGATGATTATCGGTCAACGCAAGAGTCTCAAGGTCACGACTTTCACCATCATAAATACAACAATTTGTTTTTGACCATGAGATCAAAGGCAAATGTGCTAGGCCCAAGTGAAGCTTTGCTTGAGGCACCCTTACCGCTAACTAGTAAAAGCAAAAAGAAAAACGGACTCAAACCCTAAAGAAGGTTGTCACGCCATCCATCATTAGGAAGAGTCACCCGGTTCACACAAACTCCACCTTTGGAAAGAACCGTCGCATTAAGAAAATAAAAGGCTTATTGCAAACGTTCAAAACAAGAAGCTACGAACATAAATAAGAAGCTACGGAAAAGAAAAATGCAGAAAGTAAAATGAATATTTACAAGAGGGAATTTAATCGAATATACAATAGAGGGTAGGGTGTTCGTCGGTCGGTACGGTACGGTATTTAGATATTTCGGTTCGGTATTTTCGGTATTAGGTTTCTTAAAATCCTATACCAATACCGTACCTAATTAAATTTGGTATGGTTTGGTTTTTCTCTTTTCGGTTTCGGTTTATTTTGTTCGGTAACTTCGGTTTATTCGACTTGAATACTAACTAGTGCATAGAGCCATACACTCTAATATTCTTAATTAAAGTACTCAAAAATACAAAAAACTCAAAATGTTTGTTGATAAAATTTTTGTCCAAAACTAGCAAATAAGGACCCAAATAGAGAAAATTGTACATAAAAGAATATTTGATCATTAGAAGTGTCTTGTTACTTGTTTAGAGTTAATTGATGAACTTTGAGAATAAAAGAAAGTAAAATTTTAGATTTTTTATATTTATGTTATAAGTGATAATATATGTTTTGTGTAATATAATATATATTTTGGTACAATATCGGTATTTCGGTATTTTATCTTAAAATACCAAATACCATACCTAATACCAAATTTTTTTTAAAATATAAACCAAATACCATACCAAAATACCGTATACCAAATACCAAAATTTTCGATTTCCATACGGTAATTCGGATTTACCAAATTATGCCTAACCCTAATAGAGGGGACGAATATATACAATGTAACATAAACTTTATATACAGACCCAAAGTAAAAAGTACGAAAAATGTAATGAAGTACTAGAATTATATACATACCAAAGATAAAAAGAAAGAAATCATAAAATCTGCTGAATGTATACATTCATCCAAATCAATAAAAGTAGGGCATACCCCCTCAAATGAAAGTTGGCATTGTCCTTAATGCCAACTAAACAAAATAAGCACCAAAAATAAAAGGGAAAGGGATATAGAGACTCCCTATGGCCCGTCTGTCTGCATGGGATCCTGAGTGGTCCCTGGGTCCTCAATATGCTCGGGAACCTCAGACTGGTTCCATATGGCCTGCTGCTCTGTTGTTGGGACCTGGGCCTGGACCTGGACAGGCTCTTGGGCCACATTCTATGGCTGACTGGAGGAGGTCGCCTGTGGGTGTGCCAACTGGATGACTGCATCATTTGCTCGGGGAATCATCCTCTTCCTCTTGGGAGGCTTCTGGGACTAACTCTAGCTGGGGGTGAGCTGCTGGCACAGGGTTCTGTAGCAATAAATCCAAAGGCAGATAATCTGCCTTCATCCTGTCAACCTCAACCCTTAACTCCTTCATGGACTCCTTGGAATCCCGCGTCTTTCTCATCCTCTTGGCCTCCCTAGCAAGCTCCTTGAGAGCTTTTCCATGTGACTCCACAACATCCGTAAGAACTTTTTGAGTGTCAAGGATTTTCTTTTAGTTGTCCAAAATATCCTTGAGAGCGTTCTCATTAGACTGTGGGACCTGTGGAGGTGGAGGTGCCGACTGAGCTGCTACTGTAGTAGTGAGGGAAGGCAATTTAGAGGAAGCTGTCTACATCTAGTTGTTGATGCTGAGAAGGGCCTAGCTCAGACGGTGTGCGGTCACTAGGTGGGCTAGGGTAAAGGGTATATCTGGAGCTGCTGAAGTGGATGGACCAGGGGGGATGTCCGCTGAGGTGGAGGCAGGCTGAGTAGGAGCCACTACCACAACTGGTTCTTCAGACTGGCCAGTTGGAGGTGTGGTTGTTCCCTTGTAGTTCTTGTCTTTCGGATTGTCATCACCCTGCATGCTATACCATGAGAACAAGGCCTTTGCTTTTACCTTGATATCAAATGGCCACTTTTCAACCTTGAGGTCCCTGAAGTACATGGTCAATAAGCTGGGGAAGGGGTAGTTTCTATCGCCTTTACTAACTACCTATGTAATCACCCGAGACATCACCTTCCCGACGTTAATCGGGTACCCTGCCATAATTGATGCTACCAACACTGCCCTGTGAAGAGGGAGGGAGTTGTCATGAGTAGTGGGTTCCAATCTGCTGCACACGAATGTTGCCCACCCCTTGGCCTCTAAATTCAAACTTCTTCTCAAAATATTCACTCCCGCATTCAACCAATTGGGGGTGGTACCTGGGATTTCCAGATATTGTGCCAACCAAGGACGTACCTTCTCACCTAATTCCATCTTTGCTAAATACAGCGACTCATCCTCCTCATCGAAGCCCAAGTAGTCATTTATTGTTTTCCTATCAAACAACACTTTCAAATTGCGCACATTGGTCACTTTGGTGCCCTTCTTGATGTGGGAAACATTGGTGTAGAATTCCTTGACCAGGTACTCGTTTGCATCCTCACAATTGTTGAAGAAATAATCCCAGCCCACTCTCTCTCTAAAGTGCCTTCTCGCATTGGGGTTGTGAGGTAAAAGGTCTCTACCTACAAAACTTCTCTCCGAATTTAATTTCCTCACAGGCCACCATTCTCTGAATTTATGGTATGCCACCTCGCTCACAAAGCGGTCTTGCCATGCCTCGGGGTTTCTAGTTCGTTCTACCCCGCCAACCGGGGGCTCACCCCCTTCTCCTACTACCTCTTCTTCTCTTGCTGCCTCATCTTCTCCTACTGCACCCTCTCCGGATAATGAAGTTGTGGGAGAGGTGGAGTATTCATCCCCACTGCCTTCAGCTGAGCCCTCAGATGACCCAGAAGATACATTTACTGACGCTTGGGCAGTGGGGGGAAGTGGAGGAGTGTCTCTTACTATGTTTCTCTCCATCCAGTCAGGGATGTACTCTGGGATTGAGTTTGAAGATATATCCCGGGAGGGCTCGTACTCACTCCCCGACTGATCAATGGCCTCATCAGCAGCTTTTATGATCTTCCTTGTATTTTTAATGTTTTGCCGGGCTTGGGGAGTCAATCTTAGCATCTTCTGTTTCTCTCCCCGGGAGGAATCTCCCCTGCCTAGTTGTTTAGAACCCTTGCCTCTTTGTTTCACCATTGTCTGCAAACAACATCCATTAGACTTGTTAGTATCAGTAGAAGCAATTAAGTTCACAATTGCAGAAAAGAAAAGGATGCAAACAGTAGCAGATGTTGCATAATGTGGACCGCACAAAATGTAGTGCGGCCGCACAGAGGCCAGTGCGGACCGCACAAAATGCTAATGCGATCCGCACAGAGGTGGGGTTCAAACTACCCACTCTCTGAATAATTGCTTCGCGGACCACACAAAATGGTAATGCAGTCCGCATTGAGGCACCGCGGACCGCACAAAATGCAATGAAGCCGCGGTCCTCGAAGATTAAGTTTCTGAACATTCTTCAATGCGGTCCGCAAAAAATGCCATTGCGGACCGCACTGGGGTACCGCGGATCGCACAAATTCCACCGCGGTCCGTACTGAGTACCCAGAAGCAACACTAACTTAGGGTTCAAGAAATTTTGATTTTAAATCCAATTTTACACCTAAGAAAGGTCCCTAATATTTACCCAATGATTTTAACTACCTACTTCTAACTTTAACAAGAAATTAACTACCCTAAGCTACCAAATTAAAAGAAATACGGGAAGAAGAAGAGAGAAGCTAAGGAAATAAAAATTAAAAAACAATAATCAAATCAAACAATCAAGAAGAAGTAAAAGTTACCAGATGTGATAGTTACTGATGATTAATCGAGGATATGCAGATGAATTTGTGCAATATTAGTGATGAACAGTGATTTTTTTAGGGTTCTAGGAGTTAAAAGATCGAAAAGTGTAAAAGGAGGGCCTCAGGCCCTATTTATAGAAAAGGACCTAGGGCCCAGCTTACCTACCCCCAATGTGGACCGCACAAAATCCAATGCGGTCCGTACCACATAGTGTAATGCAAAGTTTGAGAAGGCAACCACTGCGGTCCGCACAAAATGTAATGCCGCCACAGTGGTCCACCGCGGACCGCACAAAATGTAATGCGGTCGCGGTGGCAAACTTCAGAGAGCTGGTATTTTCATCCTTCATCAATGCGGTGCACACTAATTTTTTGCCCCCGCACTGAGTTTTTTGCGGCCGCACACAATGTAGTGCGGTCCGCATTGAAAACTTTAGAGACTTGAACAATTTTTCCATCATGTCATGCACTGCATCAACACAAACCTGTAACATCTCATAACCAGTCAGTCCAAAAATAAATCTTATCCTACAATGAAAATAAATAAATAAACAAGAACAAAAACACATGGGTTGCCTCCCAAGAAGCTCCTGATTTAACGTCGCGGCACGAAATAGATTACCATCAAATCATTTGAGATGAAGAAGTGCCACCACGTGGCTGTCATAAATTTTTCCCAAGTAGTGCTTGACCCTATGCCCATTCACTCTGAAAACTTCCCTATTTTTTTTCCTTAAATCAAGTGTACCAAACGGGGTCACACACACCACTTCAAAAGGTCCACTCCATTTTGACTTAAGCTTTCCCAGAAACAGACGTAACCGAGAGTTGAACAAGAGAACCAAATCACCCACTTTGAACTCCTTACTACGAGCATATTTATCATGAAGGTACTTCATCTTGTCCTTGTACAAGGAAGAACTGGAGTAGGCATGAAATCGGAATTCATCAAGTTCATTAAGCTGGTCCACACGGAGATTGGCTGCAACATCCCATTCAAGATTTAGCTTTCTCAAAGCCCATATGGCCTTGTGCTCTAACTCAACCGGTAGATGGCAAGCTTTCCTAAACACCAACCGATACGGAGACATACCAATCAGAGTCTTGTAAGCAGTCCTATAAGCGCATAGAGAGTCATCCAACTTCTTTGACCAATCGGTCCTATTAGTATTGACCGTCTTTGACAATATACTTTTGATTTCGCTGTTGGAGACTTCAACTTGACCACTTGCTTGAGGATGATATGGAGTATAAACATTGTTATTGACACCATACTTTGCAAGCAAAGTATCAAAAGCTCTGTTGCAAAAATGAGCCCCCCCATCACTTATGATTGCTCGTAGAGTACCAAACCTTGTAAAAATGCTCTTTTTGAGAAATACAACAACACTCTGGGCCTTATTGTTGGGCAAAGCCACAGCTTCAACCCACTTCGAAACATAGTCCACCGCCACAAAAATATATGTGTTCCCACACGAGCTAACAAACGGGCCCATAAAATCAATGCCCCATACATCAAAAATATCAACCTCGAGGATGGTATTGAGAGGCATCTCATCTTTCTTCGAAATTCCACCTGCTCTTTGACATTCTTCACACCTCTTCACAAGTTCACTTGCATCTTTGTACAAAGTTGGCCAATAAAACCCACAACTAAGAACTTTGGAAGCCGTCTTCACCCCACCATGATGGCCACCATAGGGAGAGGAATGACAAGCCTCCAAGATACTCAATTGCTCTTCCTCCGGGACACACCTTTGGATCAAACCATTCGTGCAAATCTTGAACAAGTATGGCTCATCCCAATAGAAATCCAAACTATCCCGCTTGAGCTTTTTCATTTGATTAGAAGAGAGCTCACACGGGATTATACCAGTCAAAAGGAAATTAGCGACATCGGCAAACCATGGCACACCATTCATCGACACCGAGAGGAGTTGTTAGTTGGGAAATGAATCATTGATCTCTAGGCCATCACGAGGCCTCCCCTCCTCCTCTAAGCGAGACAAGTGGTCCGCCACTTGGTTTTCACTACCCTTCCGGTCCACAATCTCTAAATCAAACTCTTGAACTAACAAGACCCATCGCATCAGTATAGCTTTGGAATCCGTCTTCGTCATCAAGTACCGGAGTGTGGCATGATCGGTATGAATAATAACCTTAGCACCCATGAGATATGGCCGTAATTTTTCCATTGCAAACACATTAGCCAAAAGTTCTTTCTCGGTCACCGCGTAGTTCACTTGAGCATCATTCATTGTCTTGATCGCATAGTATACCGGATGAAACATTTTGTTCACTCTTTGACCCAAAACCGCCCCAACCGTAACATCGCTCGCATCACACATGGGCTCAAAGGGTAAGCTCCAATTAGGTGCGGTAATGATAGGAGCGATGGTCAATTTATGCTTGAGAAGTTCAAAGTCTTGCATACATTTATCATCAAACATGAACTTGGAATCTTTTTCCAACAACGTGCACAAGGGATTCACTACCTTCAAAAAGTCTTTGATAAATCTCTGGTAGAACCCCGCATGACCAAGAAAACTTCGAACTCCCTTGACAAATGTAGGAGGATGGAGCCTTGAAATCACATCAATTTTTGCTTTTTCTACCTCAATACCATGCTTTGAAATTTTATGCCCAAGAACTATGCCCTCTTCCACCATAAAGTGGCATTTCTCCCAATTGAGAACAAGATTGGTTTCTTCACAACGGGCCAAAACTCTGTCAAGATTCTTAAAGCATTCATCAAATGAATCTCCCACAACACTAAATCCATCCATGAACACCTCCAAAATGTCTTCCACCATATCGGTGAAAATGGCCATCATACACCGCTGAAATGTAGCCGGTGCATTACACAACCCAAAAGGTATCCTAGAAAAGGCAAATGTGTCATACGGACAAGTGAATGTGGTCTTCTCCTGATCTTCTGGAGCAATTAAGATTTGGTTGTACCCAGAATACCCATCCAAGAAACAGTAGAAGGCACGCCCAGCAAGTCGGTCCAACATCTGATCAAGAAAAGGCAAAGGAAAGTGATCCTTGCGGGTCACTTATTCAACTTGCGGTAGTCTATGCATACCCTCCAACCGGTGACGGTTCTGGTAGGAATCAACTCATTTTGTAAATTTGTAACCACGGTCATGCCACCCTTCTTCGGTACACATTGCACCGGTGAAGTCCAAGAGCTATTAGAGATGGGGTACACAACCCCGACATCCAACCACTTGATCACCTCCTTTTTCACAACTTCTTGCATTGCCTCGTTCAACCTCCTTTGATGCTCTAAGGAGGGCTTTGCATCATCATCCAGAATAATCTTGTACATACAAAATGCGGGGCTTATCCCCCGAATATCAGCTAAAGTCCATCCAATTGTCTTTTTTCGCTTTTGAAGTACCTCCAATGTGGCATCAACCTGCATATTAGTAAGACAAGAGGAAAGAATAACTGGGAAAGTAAAATTTGAGCCTAAGAACTCATACCTGAGGTGTGGAGGCAACAGTTTCAACTCCAACACCGGAGGCTCCTCAATTGAAGGTTTTGTTGGTGGAGTCTTCCTATTCTCGAGGTTCAAAGATAATTTCCTAGGCTCATAAGAGTAAGATCCCATTCCATGTAAAGCATTCACGCACTCCACTTGGCCCGCATCATCATTGATATCAAGATTCAACAATATGGCCTCCAATGGGTCCTCCACATTGATCATTGCACTGGTGTCATCAATTATCACTATTGTGACGAGGTCCATAAAAGAGCACACCTCGGTACTATTGGGCTGCTTCATTGACTTGCAAACATGAAAGACCACTTTTTCGTCACCCACCTAGAAGGTGAGTTCCCCTGCTTCCACATCAACTAAGGCCTTCCCCGTAGCAAGAAAAGGTCTCCCCAATATGATAGGAACTTCATAATCCACCTCACAGTGCAAGATCACAAAATCAGTTGGCAAGATAAATTTGTCCACCCGGACAAGCACATCATCAATAATACCCAATGGTCTCTTCATCATTCTATCCGCCATTTGCAGTCTCATAGAAGTTGGCCTAGGTTGCCCAATACCCAAAGTTTTGAAAACCGAGTAGGGCATCAAATTGATACTAGCCCCCAAATCACATAGAGCCTTAGCAAAATCCGCACTCCCAATGGTGCAAGGAATGGTGAAAGCACCAGGATCTTCAAGCTTTGGGTCCATTGAATGCGCTATAGCACTAACTTGGTGAGTCATCTTTATAGTTTCACAATCCATAGAATGCTTCTTTGTAACCAAGTCCTTCATGAATTTAGCATAGCTCGTCATTTGTTCAAGAGCCTCCACCAAAGGCATATTAATGGATAAGCTCTTCATCATGTCAATGAACTTTTTAAACTGATTCTTATTTTTCTGCTTCGCGAGCCTTTGAGGATAAGGTGGAGGTTCCCTTGGCAAAGGTGCCTTGACTTTAGGCACAACCGGCTCCGGCATGTCTATTATGTGTTCCCTAGACACATCATTTTGAGATTCCACCTCGGCATCTTGAATATCAATCCTCACTTCTTCATTCACGTTCTCATCAATCACATTTTCAACCACCAAAGGAACTTCATCTTCTTGCAACTCAACATCATCACTCAAAACTTGTTTTTGTTTGGAGGCATTCACATCACCGTCTCGACCACTCCTTGTAGTTACCGCCATAACATGATTGTTCCTACCCTTCGAGTTCACTACCGTATCACTTGGTAGACACCCTTAGGGCGTGTATTCAAGGACTGAGAGATTTGGCCTAACTGAACCTCCAAATTTCTGATTGAGGTATTGTGGGAAGCCAACTGCGCATCAGAATCCGTATTCTTCTTCATCATTTGTTCGAACATCATTTCAATTCTACCCATATTATTGCTAGAAAAACTAGGACCTTAAGATGGAAATGGGGGTGGATTGTTCGGTTGTTGTTACATTAGGGGCCTTTGAAATCCTTGCCCCCGGTTTCCTTGGTTTTCATTGTACCATCCACCTTGATTGTTGTTACCACCCTAATTGTTGTTTTTACCATTCCAACTTCCTTGATTGTTTTGATTGTTGTTCTGATTTCCCCAGTTGGAGTTTTGATTGTTGTTCTGATTTCCCTAGTTGGAGTTTTTGTTGTTGTTCCCCCAATTACCATTGCCTTGTTGTTATTGATTGTCCCAATTGCCTTGGGGTCTCCATTGCTGTTGGTTGGAAGAATTGCCCCTTTGGCCTTGATAATTATTCACATATTGCACCTTTTCATTTTGTTCATCATAACTATTATTTTGGAATCTACCACAATCATTGTCAAATTGCTCCGAATTCCCTTGGTTTTGTTGCCTTCTTTGTCTTCTTTTGTTGACAAGCATATTGACACCCTCCATGGCATTCACTTGGCGAGGATTTTGAACTTGTTGCAACTGTGCCTTTGTTGGTTCATCATAGTTGTCAATTCAGCTATAGCCTGCCCATGATCATGTAACTCCTTGTGCAAATGAGTAACCGTGGGATCACCTTGGGGCACATTGGCTCTACTTAGCCAAGCGGAAGAAGTGTCAGCCATCTCGTCAAGAATGTCACAAGCCTCATCATAAGATAGCTTCATGAAGTTGCCCCCAGCAAGTTGGTTCACTATACATTGGTTTGTAGTGTTAATACCCCGGTAGAAAGTCTGTTGGATCATCACCTCGGTCATATCATTGTTGGGGTATTCCTTCACCATTGTTCTATAACGCTCACAAATCTCATGCAAAGGTTCGGTTGGCTCTTTCTTGAATGCCAAGATCTCATCTCTCAATGCAGCCATATGCCCTGGTGAGAAAATTTTTTCAATAAACTTATCCGTCAACTCATCCCAAGTAGTGATGGAATGGTTAGGAAGTCACTCAAGCCAATCAAGTGCTTTCCCTCTAAGTAAAAATAGGAAGAGTCTCAACCGCAATGCATCCTCGACACATTAGTTTGCTTGCTCCCCTAACATGTATCCACGAACCCCTTGAGATGTTTGTAAGTATTTTGATTTGCAGCGCTCGTGAAATACCCACGCTGCTCCAGCAATGTCAGCATCACATTGGTTATTTAAAAATTGCCCGCCCGGATTCGGGGTGGGACAATAGCACTATCATAGCCTTGGTTAGGAAGCACTCTAGGAGCTACTCTTGGAGGTGGAGGAGGAGGGTCTGGAATATTGTCATTTGCATTAGCATTGTCCTGGCGGCCTCTAGGTTGTCCCTGAGGTACAAGAGGCACCTCATCATCTCCGACATCATCTACCTCCTCCTTCGCAATCACATTTCTAAGAGGGTCATTAGCGTTGTTTGCTGCTATTTGGTACCCGAAGTTGTGACACACACGAATTAGTAACAAAGAAAGAAAGAAGAACAATACACAAAACTATTTAGATAGATAGCCAAAACTGTTAGCTCCCCGGCAGCGGCGCCAAAACGTTGATCGAAGCCAACCCTACACTATATTGAGTGGCGAGAGAGGTCGAAACAGCTTTTACCCGATTAAGGTCGGGATCGATTTCCATAGGGAGCTAGAAGTTGGAGTCGGGTGTCTATCTAAAGCGGAGTTGTGTAATTGCTACAAATTACACCTCTCAACATTTTTGGGTTTTGATTTACTTCTAATTATATAAAACTACAATGCTCAATTAAACTAAAATAAGCTAAAGTTAAACTATTGCGAGTTGTTTAAATGGTTAAAAGGCAATAGGGTAGTGACTTTTGCCTAAGTGGTCAATTGATGGATACTTGAGTCTAAGACATGATTTTCTCATTTGAGGAGTATGATATAACCATTGCGCGATTCTACTCACTCTACACCTCTCGGTAGTTCGAGTAATTTTGCCCAAATTGACTTTCTCAAGACCAATTGGGTATGCAAATTTGCACAAGCAATCAAGGTTCAAGTCGGGTATTACTATCTCTAGGTTTAACCCTTTAATTGGGGCTATAAATCTCTTGAGTACGCCCCAACTCCTTGTTGGACCAATTTCAGAGACTTAGACTCTCTTTCTCAAGAAGAGCCAAAGTCAACTAAACACAAATTAGTATTTGCAACCACTAATTCAGCAATTAAACATGAAATTAGTTCAAATATCAAACACACATAGCCAATCAAGCCCTAAAATACAAGACCCATCAATTATCCACACTAGGGTTGAGCCACAACCCTAGCTTATGGGTCTAGCTACTCATAATTGAAGAAGAAAACAAAGAAATAGATGAAGAAAAATTCATATTAATTAATTGCTAAATTAAACTAGAAGATTCAATGTTGGAATGAAGCTAAAATTACTCAAAACAACTAAAAATATCGAAGTCACGAGCGCAACCTTCAGTACAAACTATTTGATGAACTAAAAATGGGAAAAGAAGCTATTTATACCAAGCTGAAAAATCTAGACAAAAATACCCCTGCGGGGTTAGTGCGGACTGCACAAAATCACGTGCGGCTGCACTAGGCCTCTGGACTTGAATAAGCAACTCTCTGAACTTGGGCAATGCGGATCGCATAGAATCGAGTGCGGCCGCGATGGCCTCTAGTGCGGTCCGTATAAAATGGAGCGCGGACCGTATTAGGCTTCAAACTTGGAACTGGCAACTCTCTGCACCTTCTCTCTGCGGACCGCACTAAATTGAGTGCGGCCGCATTGATCCCAGTGCGGACCGCACAAAACCTCATGTGTCTGCATTGCCTTTTTTGCCTGAATAGCAGCCTCTCTGAACCTCACTTGTCCGGACCGCACAGAATGGTGTGCGGACGCACGGGCCCTGTTTTGCCTGAGCTTGTCTTATCTTGGTACTTGTGTAGGTTTCACTCCTTTTTGAGCTGATCTTTGACATTTTGTCACCTTGTTGATCAAACCTGTAATCAAGCACAACTTGTAGGCCTTTTGGGACTATTTGTACACATTTCTAATCATAACTTAAGCATGAAGGAGTATAAAATGTATCAAAATCCCTAGTTATCAACTACCCCCCCCCCCCAGAACTTCCTCTACGCGATCGCATACAAACTCACGCGAACGCGAAGCATAGGCTTCCCAAGCCTACGCGATCGTGGATAAACGCACGCATTTGCATGGAACAAACGTGTGACCTCAATTGCTGTCTCATATACTCTACGCGAACGCGACCTTAACCACGCGTTCGTGATCCACTGCATCCCACAACTATGCGATGGCAGTCCCTATCTCGCGAACGCGTAGAACAAAGACCTCTACTGCCCAATTAAGCCTACCGATCGCGGACCTTCCCACGCGATCGCGTATAAGAAAACCATACCTGAACACCAGAAATCTTCAGTATTCTTTCAAGTCCAAATATTGATCCGTTAACTATCCAAAACTCACCCGAGGCCCCCGGGACCTCAACCAAACACACTAGCAAGTCCTAAAATACAATACGAACTTAGTCGAGCTCTCAAATCACATCAAACAACGCTAAAACCACTAATCGCTCATCAATTCAAGCATAATAAACTTTTGAACTTCTAACTTCTACATTCGATGTCGAACCCTTCAAATCACGTCAGATTGACCTCAAATTTTGCACACAAGTTACAAATAATACAACGGACTTACTCCAACTCCCGAAACCTCAATCCGAGCCTGGTAACTATAAAATCAACTTTTGGTCAAATTTCTACATTTTCAACTTTCGTCATTGCAAGTCTAATTCAACTATGGACCTCCAAATCACTATCCTGACACACTCCTAAGTCCAAAATCACCCAATGGAGCTAACAGAACCATCAAAACTCCATTCTGGAGTCGTTTATACATAAGTCAACATCCGGTCAACCTTTTCGACTTAAGCTTCCAACCTTGAGACTAAGTGTCTCAACTCATTCTGAAACATCCTCGGAACCGAATCAACTACCCCGGCAAGTCCCATAACAATAATTAATCATAAAATGAGCAGTAAATGGGGGAACGGGTCTATAACTCTCAAACCGATCGGCCGGATCGTTACACAAGCGTCCTCAACAAGCCCGCTCAGGGCATGATTGCAGAAAACGCAAGGACTTGCAATGAAAGATTTTATAGAAAAAAAATTAATATCAGTATTAATTAGATTTCCAAGTAATTTGTCGATGATACACCTTACAGACATTGTAATATGCAATGCACACGTTAAAGAGAGCCAATTAATTTTGGGAAATTATTGACTTTCTCATCTAATTTGGATTTTCTAATTAACAAGATGGTACAAAGTGTATTGTTAAAAGTTTTTCTTGAAATGTGCATTTGATACCTAGTATATTTAGGACCTTTGTGTCGTTTGCAGTTTCGCTCAACTTTCTTGTATGTATCTCTGTACAGAAACTGGCCAGAAAAAACTTTTAAAAATGGCAGCTTCTCTTGACAATGTCTCCTATAGAAAAATGCAAAGGTCACGTTAAGATTTGACTAGCGACAGAAAAAAAAAAGGATCAAAATTTGACCAATATTAGACATAAAATGTACATTGAAAAAGGAACGATTTGGATGTTGCAAAGTAGTAAAAATTAGTAGATTGCCCCTTAATTATCTTTCAGTATTTGTTTTCGCCATATTATTAGTTTTGCTTATTTGGAGAGTTTGATATTGATACGTAATAGCATTTTCACGGTTAATAGGGAACTTTGGCACATTAGTGTGTTACCATAACTACCTGAATTGACCAATCAAGATCCGGTTCAGCTCCTTTTATATAGAAAATATTTTATTATAGCAAGTAAAAAATAAAATTTCTATAGGAGGTCTATTCAGTTGATTTTATACAATGAACATAATCTAACATAATATATAGTGTTAAGAATATTCCAAAAGAGGACCAATTTTTTTGTATAAATAAACATTTCAAGATATACATGCTTGTACACAGGACGAGACAAACAGATAGACAGTCAGAACAGAACAGAACAGACAGTAAAATGGCTAAAGGAAAGGTGAATGCCATTAACACATCTATTTTACTAATTGGATTCTTTTGTTTGGCTCTTCTTTTGATTTCAAGTGAAGCAGCAGATGTGATCCTTTTGGGACCATGTTCTCAATTTCCAGATTGTAATGCAGCTTGTATTAAGGAAGGATATCAGAATGGTGTTTGTACCAAGATTGGTGCTGGGATTTTGGGCTGTTATTGTGCTGATCCTTAGTTAAATTACTTTTTAATTACTGCTATTTTATTTGATCATGAATAATTTGTATTCTCCACAGTTTTTGGATGTTCCAAAATCCATATATTCAGTATGATCAATTAATATAATGAAAGTCCTTTATATACATTCTATCAGTTCATTTCTGTCAACTAATCCTTATCTTCTATGACTAATCGTTATGATTGAACGTGGACTATTTCTCTCTCTCTCTCTCTTTTTTTTTTTTTTTTATATTTGAATACCAAAAACGTATAAAGAATGGAATCGGAAAAACACTTGGGCAAAATACAAAATTAGCTAGTCGGTCAGAATTAATTGCATTCGCTAGTCAATAAGTGTATAAAATATGTACATTCTCTATATATAGTACACATAAATACAAAAAATATATATATTGTCGGTTATTATTTTTTAAATCGGCTAAAAATATATATTTCTAAAAGAAAAAAAAAACTTACTCACTTATATAGGAGTTTGCATTTTATCACTAATTATGGTTAATTAATATTATATTCCAAAAATAATAAATTAGTATGATTTGGTGTAAGAATCGGGTATGAGTAAATAACCTGAAAAGAAGAAAGAGATTTAGCAACAGAAAAAAATTGTTCTAAATACTCGATTTATTTATGGTACTATTTATTTGGTTTAAAAAAGGAAAAAAAAAAGATTTAGAGGCATTAAAGTAGACAGTGATCCGTGTATTGCTCCTGTAAGTTCCCCAACTATGGTTAGCTTAAACTCGGGAGAAAGGCATTGAAATTACCTCAAATCCTAAGGGAATTTTTGTCAGCCATTAAAATAGAGAAAATATTGGCAATCTTTCCCTATTTATAACTCTACTAGAAAGTAGAGTAAAAAAAGAATAGAAGAAGCAAATTAATTTCAAGAAACAAATTTAAAAAAAAATTCAATTAGAGAGATATGGCAAGCATGACGTCTGCTCTTAGTAGAGTTATTTTTAGTGGAGCATTCAGAACTTTCCAGGTGCTTATTGTTTTTTCCCCCTAATTCTTTTTTACTTTCCAATATAACTTGAATTTATGATCTATCTATCGGATGTAAATCCATATTAAAGTTTTTGAGAAGATAGTGCCGTACATGAGATTTTGTGTAAGCAATATCGACCTATTATTAAATTATAACTTGGTCTAAAGCTTGCCTTCGTGTTCTAAATTAATGTTACATCGTATATATATTTCCTGAGCCGAGGATCTATCAGAAACAATCTTTCTATCCGTTAAGGTAGGGGTAAGATTTACGTACACACTATCCTCCCCAGATCTCATTCGTGAAATTTCACTGGATATATATATATATATATATATATCATGACAGTCTTGTACAAAGTGTCTCTGCCACGTTAGGCAGCTCGGTGCACAAGACATCCCGCGTTCATGCGGGGTCACGTAAAGGGCCACACCTCAAGGGATGTGAATGTAGACAGGCTAACCTAATGCAAGCATTATTGATTGCTTTCACGGCTCGAATCTATGACCTATAATCACACATCCGGCTCTGCCATGTTGCTATTAATAATTCATATCGCCATTAATAAGGTACTTTCTTTAAGCATTAATTAATGTGTAATACATGAAATTGTGCAGCGGACAACAAATCGTCACCTAGCCACGGCGTTTAAAGATGAGGCTCAAAACTCAGTACGAAAGGGTGCTGATGCAATGAAGCAAGGGGCTGATGCCGCCAAGAGAGCCAGCCAAGAAGTTAAAAGCGAGACTGCTTCTGCTGCTGACGAGGTAATATAAATTTACAGGCACCCGGTGTTTACCTATAATGTCTATATACAATATATCGTGTCATTCAGAGACGGACCTATGTGTTATGTTGAAGGGTCATCAAATCTCGTAAATTTCGACAGAAATTTTATACTAGTAAATATTTGTGTATATATTGAAAATAGTAAATTTAATAAATTACTTGACATCCTTAACGCTAAGCTAGCTAAAAGTTTTTAGGGGCGACTAATTGAACATAATATTATGCCTTCGTCCCCTTAAAATTCTTGGTCCACCTCTGATTTCATCTATACTTCTTGTGATGAACATATAATTTTTGTAACATATATTTCATTATATATGATTTATGTATAGCAGTTTAAAGAAATTTTACACGAATATATTGACATAAAAGTTAGAAATTTCATGTCCTCTAAGATCTAGTGCTTTGTCAATGTGCTAGAGCACTTGATTAATATCTTCATTTGTCTTTATTTGATCCAAAGAATGGTGAATTGAAGCAGCATAGCATTAGCCGTTGGTAGATAGACTTGGGTTTTCTCAGCCAATTATCAATCAATACTTGTTATCAGTCAAATTTTTCTATAACAATCGGTTTGTTTTGATATTTTTTTGACTGCTATAGTGAAGTACTATTATAAAAAACATATACTATAATATAACATGAAAATTTGATTCCAAAAAATTTAACTATTAATTATAGTAAATTGTTATTATAAAGGATGACTGCTATATAAATGTCTAATAGTATGTAGTCATCTATAATTCTATTTTTTAATGATATGATTGTATAACTTGTTATATTATAAGAATTACTTACCGTTCATTTAAAGTTATCAGTCAATATATACTTATTTTCGATGTGTATATGAAAGGCAATACGCAAGACGAAAGCAATGGGAGATAAGGTAGCAGACACAGCACAAGAGGTGGCTGGAAAGGCAAAGCAAACATGGGATTCAGTTAAGGAAACCACACAAAAAATGAAAGATACAGTGAAGGGAAAGGCTGAAGAATCCACAGAGGTTATAAAGGAAAATGTCAATAAGAGCATGAACAGCAAGAACTGAGTTAAAGCATAACATTTCAATGAATAGAGACATTATCTCTTCCTTATAATATTTTTTTCCTTTATGTTTGACAATATTAAGACTTGTTTTTTTCTTTAATTTTCAGTTAGCTGAAACCGCAGACCGAAGAGTTTGCGAGTTTGATGTATTTTCTGTAGTTGCAGATATATGACTCCTTTATGCTGTTACCTCGAGTAAATTTATAATGTAGCTCCCTCCGGTCCATAATAAGTGACCAATTTATTGTTTTATTTTTGTCCAAATTAAGTGTCAATTTATATAATCAAGAAAGAATTCAATTTGTTTTTACAAATTACTCTTATGTACATATCCCTAAAAAGTTTTTTTACTCCTCACATTAAATATTTAATTAAGAGTAGTTTAGTCATACTAGATATTTTTGTATAGAATTTTTGTATTTTCTTAATAGGCGTGTCAAAAACAAATTGGTCACTTATTATGGACCGGATGGAGTGCCACGTGGCAAGCAAAGACTGTATGAGAAAGTTGTTGACGCTCATGCCCAATGAATTTCATATTCTCCTTTGAATCAATTGACTTTACTGAAAAAATGAATTCAAAGATTTGATTGAAGGAATAGAGATCCGTTTCGATATATCAAATTCTACTCTCTCATTTTCCCCAAGAATTCGAGCGAATTGAGCGATCCACGAGAGAGAAAAAACTAACAAAAGAGAAATTAGATACGTATTTTTTCACCCTATACATTATGGTAGTAATAAAGTCAAAAATTTCGCAAAGAATATTTAAAATTTAATATATACATATAAAAATAATTTTGACCTATACACACAATATAAGGTTATATATACACCACTCTTCAATGCATATGACTACACCATTGCACTATTAGACCCCCAAAAATTTAAAAATTGTGCCAAATTTTTTATAATAATAATATATTTTCTAACAAATACAACTTCATATTCAAGACTTAGGAAAAAATTAGCGATGTTTCAAGATTATTAAATAGCTAAGCTAATTAAGTCGAGGGACTTAAGGCCAAATAACCACACTGAGCACGAATTTAAACTAAACCAACCAATGAATAGCTATTTTTCCCCGCTGCATGGGACAAGAACCGTTCTTCCCAACTAAAATCGATAGAAGCTCAACTAAATTTAATTTTTTTATATATATAAAATAGGTAAATATGTAAACAAAGAGGATAGAAATATTGAACATATATATAATTTTAAAAGAACAATCAGTCTAATCTTAAAAATTAAAAAAATTAAATTCATTAATTAAATTCTTAAATTCTATCAAATTTTCAATTTCAATCTTTTTGTTCTATGGCCTATACTACCCATCCTTCTCTTTATTTTCCTAGCGTCGACTAGAAAATCACTATAAGAAATCATAGATACGACGACATTTATTTAGTGACATTTGACGTAAATGTCGAAAAATATATAATTTCCTGACATTTTCTTTAGAAATGTCACAAAACAGTGACATTTTGTTTAAAATGTCACAAAATATTGCGACTATTAACTTAAATGTTATATTTAGATGGAAATTAGTGACACTTTTAGTTATAGTGTCATCATATCAGTCAATATTTGGAGGAAATAACCACTAAAAGATAGTAATAATTAAAAGTTAAAATGTAAATTTTTTTCCTCCTATTCCCTCCACAATAAGATTACTAATAATTCAAACCCCGCCTTTGCCTCATTTTGCTCCCCACGCCGTCAATTCTCTTATAACGATTGCCGCACTTTCCCTTTTCTCCCATAATCGACGGCCACATCATGAGGTAATCCTAACTCATCTCTCTCTATCGCTATATCAATTTTAATGTCTATATCTTTTTCTGCCATCACGACGATTCTGATTTCAGCAACTTTTGTCGTTATTGTTTACTCCCATATATATATATATATATATATATATATATATATATATATATATATATATATATATATATATATATATATATATATTTATTCAAAATCAATCAGTCTTATCTGAATATTATTAAATAATTTGTTTAATTATTTGGTTTTTTATATATATTTTTTCGTTCCTTTTCTTTTTAATTACTTATGTTGTTGAATAATTGATGTTTAGAATGATAGGCTATGCCGTTGGGTCAATTATATGGTGTGTGTTCTAGGGTTTAGATGCATGTATTTTGGTATATATTGTTGTAGTTGTTTTATTACAGATTGGTATTGTTGAAGCTGTTGTTCGTTTGACTATTTCAATTTTTACTGCTTCTGAAAGTAAGATAATAGTTAATCAAATCTTCCCTCTTTCCTCTTAAGGTGCTTTTGGTGTTATTAAGGATCTTTATCGACTATAGTTATGATATTATAAAAGTATTGCTCTGTTTTATCCCTTCTTCATACGTTTTATGTCACCGTAAGATGGATGCTAACATTCTTGACACTGATAAGTGGTAATGTAGCCATGACATGTCTTACTTATTCAATTTTCGCTTTTAAATGAGTTGCGGAAAAGAATAAGACAAGTTGTCATCCTTTTGAGATTGTGACACTTTTTCTTCCTCATGTTTCAGTTGAAAAAAAAAAGACCTTTGAAAGAAATGGAGATGTCTTGCCTTATGGTACTTGAATATGTTAACTTTTATGCTAGTATCAATTTCGGAAAAGATAGATTCAAGTTTGCGATGATCACTTATCGTATGTTTAGTAGAAGTTTTATGAGATCTTTGTTGCTTTGGAAAATTTCTTCTAACTGATGTCCTCCGTTTTTGCACCAGAAGCAGAATGATACAACAGCTTACATGAGTTGCAATAGTTTGTCATGTTCCTGGTAAAGTTCTTAGCTTTGAATTCCTTAATCTATCGAAGTACTATTATTATAATAGTTCTTGCTTGTTACAATCCATAAGACTAGAAATAATGGAATTGAAAAAAAAATATACAGGGCACTTTTACTTTTTTTCCTTTATTATATTGTTATAATTCTTTTTATGTGGAATTTTTGTGTAGCTTTTGAAGGATGTCAGTTCAATTACTGGCAAGGAAATGCTTGAGTTGTGAAAAGATGGATCCACGTTGTCGTTGTATTTATTGTACAAGTTAAAGGACTTAATTTGAGTTATGAGCGATCTTGGTGCAATTTTATGTTGACATCTTTTAAATTGTTCAAATTTGTACCGAGTACAATTACTCGATCACTACTTTTGTTCTTTGGATACAGTACTGAAAGCATTCACTTTACATATAATTTGTGTTTGTTACATTGTGTATGATGTTTGATATTTACAAATGCACGAATAAGTATTAGTGTCATGAATAGTGAACTAAATAACTGATTATTATTATCTTTCAGGAAAGTCAAAAATTTTAATGACATTTCATAAAGTTCTAAAGAAATATCGTAAATGTTTTTATTGACATTAACCTAAATGTTTGAAAATACATGTGACATTTCTTAATGTCTATAATAAATATCGTAAATATTTTACCAATATTACCTTAAATGTCAGAAAATTCAAGTGACATTTTCATAAAAGTCTATAAATAAATATCGCAAATCTTTCTACGACATTTACCTAAATGTCGGAAAATTTCCGACAGTGAATTTACGATATTTAGGTCAAATATAAATTAAATATCGGCAATTAAATTTATGATATTTAAGCACCATAATACGACATTTATACGTATCCCCTATTTCTTGTAGTGAAATCCCATGTTTTCACGCTGATCAATTTTGTCCGATCTTCCTTCATCTTTAACCAGCTTGTCGTGATGTTTTACAATTTATACCAATAACATTAATAATATACTCCGTATAATTTCACAAAAAAGATTGAAGAAAATAGTGAATGCACAATCTTATCCTTATACTTTGTGCAGGTAAAAAAGTTATTTTTTATATACCTTCGGCTCAAATCAAGCATGCATAATATCAACTAATTTTTATACCATTATAAGATAAATCGTTGTTTTTATATTTTTTTTGGTTTTTCACCTAGTATTCGATACCCACGTTGGATCCCGAATAAATCTAGATTCGCATCGAAAAGTTCCATATTGAGAGGTAAAGTGCTCTCTAATAAAGGCGACTTTATACCCAGGAACTCGAACCCAAAATCTTCGGTGATAGATGAATGAGTACTTATCACTCCACCACAATCCCTGGTCGGTATCTTTGTTTTTATGTTATGTTAATGTTAACGTAGCTTGGTCAGAAGTGAAGAGACACGTAGCAGCAAAAGAAGAAGTCCACCGTTTTCACTCACGAATGGAGACAAAACCCTATGACCAAAGAAAGATCTGTTCTTTACTTCTTTTGACATTACTATTTCCCAGTCGGTTCAATCTTTTCCATGTTTTAATATTTTTAGACCATGTTCTGATGTGTTGTATATACTTGTATTAGAAAGAGAATTGAGCTGCTTGTGTCATGTCATCAATGGAGGAATAAAAACATTAAGTCTTTTTTCACCTCATTTTTTGTAGTATAAAAACTGATCACCGTTGGCTTGCACCATTCAGGTTACAACGTATGGCCTTATGGCGTAAAATCTGGAAATTTGAATTAATTAGTGGAAAAAGAAAAACCATCGGCACCAAGTTTTCTTTTGAGTGTTTCACTCTTATATATCTCATCTCTCTCATTTATAAAAGTTTTTGTAACCTCTATTTCTTTTTGCCTTTCAAAGTTTTTCTGTCTTATTTTTGGTTCAAAATCCCTTTAAATAAAAACAGAAAATAGTAAAAGAGTGTTGAAACTTATCTGAACTGTCTACAAGTGTTGTTTTGGTTATTTGGGGTATGAGACAATTTTAGTTTGTTGAAGTTTGGTGGTGTTTTTGTCTTCTAAAACACAAGGATACATAGTTCAGTTCTTTGAAATTTCTTGTTTCTATCTTCCATTTATAAAGAATATTCCTGCATAAATATTTGTAAGAGTAATCCTTATTATACAGGTACTTACATAAGTTTATTATACAGTGATAGTGAGTATTTTAATTAGTTAAAGTTTATTAATTAAGAGTCGCTTTCTTCAGATTTGGTAGTACTATTTATTTTTTGGATATATAAATTCCAAAACCTCAGATAGTTTTATGTTGCAAAAACCACTCAAGATCCTAATGAGGAGAGAAATTAAAGAAAACCATTAATTTTTCTTGTCTTAACTTAGCTTGCTTCCTTAATCAGATACATATCCATTATACACATTTCATCTCTAGTCAAAAATCCAGAAAACAAGAATGAAAAGAGAGTTACAGCAGCTATATGGTAATAATAATCAAGAAATGCATGGATTTGAGAATATTAATATGGTGACAGTGGATGATGATATTCAGAGGCAACAGCAGCAGCCAACTGATTTTGATCCTATGGATGATACAGATATTTGGCTCAATAATGGAAATGAAGAACAACGTCATTTTAACGTCAATGACAATAATTACATTAATTTCTCTACTGATTTTCCTCCTCTTCCTGATTTTCCATGCATGTCCTCTTCCTCCTCAACTTCTAATTCCCCTCCTACAGATTCTTTATCTTTCCACAAGAAAATCCAATTTGATAACACAATAAATGGCGACCAAGATTGTCTAAATGTGATAGAAAATCTTGGTTACATGGATTTAATTGATGGAAATCATAAGTTTCTTGATCCTATGAACTCTTTTTCCCAAAGTGAAAATCCAGAAAAACACCAACAACACCAACAACAACAACAACAAGGGGAAGTCCAGTTTGAAAATGAGCAACTTTCTATATTTCAAGGGGATAGTGAACTTGCACTTATGTTCTTTGAATGGTTAAAGCAAAACAAAGACTACATTTCTGCTGAAGATATGAGGAGTATTAAGCTCAAACGTTCAACAATTGAAAGCGCTTCGAAACGATTAGGAAGTACAAAAGAAGGTAAAAAACAGTTGTTGAGACTCATTCTTGATTGGGTTGAACAACACAGATTGCAAAAGAAACAAATGAGTGAAGCTGCAGCAAATCAAGAAAGTTTTCAGATTTCTGCCCCAAACTCCAATTTCCATTATAATACTGTTGCGGCTGATCCAAATGCTTGCTTTTATCAGTCACCTTGGATGGCAACTGCTGCTTATAACATCCCTAATTTCCCCGATTCCGCCTCTGTAATGGCGGGGCAGATACCGGGGTACATTGGTGATCCTTACACTAACGGATCGTTATTTGTGCCCCCGTTTAATCAAACAATGAGTGGAAGTGCAAGTTCACCAGCTTCAACAGAATATCAACCCATGGACTATACTCGATCGTGGTCGCCATCGCAATTTGCTGTGGCGGCTGCTTCTCAGTATAACAAATTTCCTGACTATAGTGATAGTGCTAATAATGTTGCTGTTGTTGATCAGCCTCAATCTTTATTTGGTACGCAATATCCGTACCAACTTTTAGACGGGAATGGTGAGAGATTGGCAAGGTTGGGATCTAAAGAGGCTAGGAAGAACAGAATGGCAAGGCAGAGACGATTACCGGTGCACCATTATCGCCACCAAGTTCAGAATCAAAGACAAATTAATGACCAAAGTGTAATGATTGGAGAGAATTCTGCAATAGATACAGGTAACAGTCCAGGAAATTGGATATATTGGCCTCCTACTGCTGCTGCTGCTTCGCCAATGGTGATGGTTCCACCGGCTGATTCTCCACAATCATATTCTACTGAGAGGCCAGCTCTGCGATCACAGAACCATCAGAAGCATAGTTTGGCAGACAAAAGACAGGTTGGTTTCCTTAGTTTCAGCCAAAATCCTTTTCGAGTTCAACTTTTATGCAACTAACAATGTACGAGTTTAATCATCTAATATATAACTACAAGTAGTCAGAAGCGGAGTCTTGGGGCAACGGTTAAGTTGTCTTTGTATGACCTAGCCGTGGAATCCGCCAATGATGAAGCATCAGGTAGACTGCCTATATTATACCCCCTTGGGGTGCGGCCCTTCCTCGGACCCTGCGTGAATGCGGGATGCTTTGTGCACCTCTTCCCTCTTTTATATTAACTACCAGTAGTCCATTAAAAGGTGGAATTGATAGATTAGAAATAAGATAGATTATCTGCTACAACATGAAGAAATTCTTTACAAAATTGATACAAGAGAGAATCCACCAGCTAGAACAGAAATAAGATATAGGTGAGCTCGGGGTATATAGTTGAACAAAAATCCATTATAAAAAGCTCTTGGCTCACCCTTCATACATGTTGTGAATAGAGACGGACCAAAGATTTGAAGGTCGGGGTGCACTTTTGGATTCAACCACAATCTGCTTTATATATAGTGTACCCACTACTAATATATAGTAACTATTTTCTAAACACATACATTTATACATGGAATATTTGCCTAACTTTACGGGTGCCGATGACCCCTCTCGGAATAGGATAGGTCCGCCTCTGGCTATGAATATAAGTTATATCCTCTCCCTAATGTCTATTGTAAGTTTAATATTTATGAAACTTTGTTGTATAAATGTGTTGCTTTATATTTTGTGCGGATGTTCATCAAATTTCGCGTGGATGTTCTTCCATAGGCTTGCAAAACAGAGAAGAATCTAAAATTTCTCCTGCAAAAAGTGCTGAAGCAGAGCGATGTTGGCAATCTTGGAAGAATTGTGTTGCCGAAGGTACTTTAGCTACGTCGTCATAAATTGTGATCTAATTAAAAGTATGATTAAGTGGATTCTTGAAATTTTGTTTATATGCAGAGAGAAGCAGAAACTCATCTCCCTCAACTTGAATCAAGAGATGGAATTTCAATCGCCGTGGAAGACGTTGGAACTTCTCGCGTTTGGAACATGAAATATAGGTACGTGGACTCGAAGTAGTTGTCCATGGTCAAGCTAGTTTTAATTACATTGCTCAATCTATTCTTATCCCTTATCATTTATACTCGTCTTCCTTTTTGTGCTTATTGGTCTTGTGTTTTGTTTTCCAGATTTTGGCCAAATAACAAAAGCAGGATGTACCTTCTTGAGAACACAGGTGTGGACACAGTCGACCACAGCTCTTAACTTGCATTTCAGTAAAAATATAAGTACTAATCTCTTTTCATTGCAATCTTTTTCCATTCTAAAAGGCGATTTTGTTCGAGCTAATGGACTTCAAGAAGGCGATTTCATTGTAATATACGCGGACATGAAGTGTGGCAAATATGTAAGTTATATCTTTATTATTTTGTTGTCACTTTAAGCGCGTAATTATGTTGCCATTTGAGTTAAAATTATTGAATGATATATATCAGTTGATACGAGGAGTAAAAGTGAGGCAGAGTGGACCAGAATCAGAGGGCAAGAAACCAGCAAAGAAAAACATTCGTAATTTGTCATCTACAGCTGCTATTAGCTCTCCAGTTGCACAAGCAGTTAGATAGTTGATGGAGCTTAAGAGAAATTAATTTCAACAAGTGAGAATCTTCTGTTCAATCTTATTTACAAGATATTACTAATATCATTTTGTAAACTAGAATTCTCTGTACATGACCTTGACTCATGCAAAGAGTACATTTGTGGGGTTCCTAATTGTTACTTAGGGGCTCAGGATCGCCGCTCTCTAATGTAGAGAAATAGTATGTAAGTTGTAATCTTGAATGAGTTGTATCTCTATTTTCTATGTTTAGGCAATATATATTGACCATCATCTGTAATCTAGTTTTAAGTTAATATACACTGATGACAGTGCAAAGAATTTTTATACTACCAGTGAAATTTAATCGGATATTACAGACTAATACTCTATTTTTCATGTTACAATATCAAGCTAGCCTTTCCAAATCGTTTGTCATACTTGAACCTGTCAACGGGAGCCCAACTTCAGGCCCGACAATAGCTGATACCCAGCAGCCCAATTAACTATACTATAACTTTTTTTTATTACAGTTTAGTCCATGTAATTTTTCGTAATACCTCATCTATATATAGTGATAGAATGGTCTTGAAAGATAGTGATTCATTTCTATGTATTCAGAGACAATATCAATGAAATAAAAACGCTCTCTTCTCTTTCTATTTTTTAGGGTTTCTTTTCTATAAAATTCTTTCTCATAGCTCGATTTTCTACCATTAACATGGGTATCAGAGCAAGGAATCAATGATCCTTGATTTTCTCTTTCGACCGATGGTACCCTCATCGATTTTCATGGAGTTTTTCGGTTCCGTCAATCCTATCTGTCCTCATATTTTAAAGTGAAGATTTGGGATACGGTGTTATCTGATTCTGCATTGCAACTATTTAGAGTTTTTACGGTAATTTTGGTGATTTCCGCTCTCCGGTATTGTTCTCCGGTATTTCTTCACTCTCGCCGATTTCAGCAATATTATCGATTTCAAGGCCTTACCTTCTTTAGGTTGCAAAGAAGGACGGAAATATTCTCCTCAATCCTGCTACATATTGGTGAAAATCGAGTGTTTCTTGTATCAACTTTAGGAATTTTAAAAATCTAGGGTTAAATCATGGGAAGTCCAGATGTTAGCTCTTCTTCTGTGATAGATGGATTTGATGCCTTTACTGTACATCCATCTCACCCATTCTATGTACATCCATCTGATAGTCCTGGAGCACACTTAGTGTCTCCACCTTTCGATGGGTATAGTTTTGTTATTTGGCATAAAAATATGCTTACTGCTCTGTCCGCAAAAAACAAACTAGGGCTCATAACTGGAAAAGTTTCTAAACCTCAAATTAACTCTCCTTATTATTCCTTTTGGGAAAGATGTAACGACATAGTAATTGCATGGTTAACAAATTCATTATCTAAAGACATAGCAAATAGTGTCATGGGGTTTGACACTGCTAAAGACATTTGGGATGATATAAATGAAAGATTTGGGACATCAAATGGTTCAAAATATATCCAAATACAAAGGGAAATCAGTGTTGCTTCTCAAAGTCCATTAGATATTGCTACTTACTTTATAAAATTGAGGGGTCTTTGGGATGAACATATTACTTTCTATGTAAGACCAGTATGTACTTGTGGAGCCTTACCAAAATTCATTGAACAACAGAAAATATACCAATTCCTTAGTGGTTTAAATGGGTCCTATTCTACTAGAGTAATATTCTGATGATGACATCCCTTCCATCCCTAAGCAAAGCCTATTATATGCTTCAACATGATGAAAAGAAAAAGGAGACTTCAGCTCCTATCTCCAGCTTCTCAAATGAATCAGCCTCTTTCAATGCTTCTAGCAGCCCTGTCCAGGCATCTGCTAGACCTTTTATTCAAAAGTTCCAGTTTGACCAAAAGAGAGGCTTAGGTTCTTCCTCTCAATTGTCTTGCAAATACTGCAAAAAGACTGGTCATACTATTGAGAAGTATTACAAACTTCATGGGTTTCCCCCTGACTTCAAATTCACCAAAGACAAAGGACTGCTGCTTGTATGCAATCTGAAGGTCCTTTTCCTCATCATGCTCACATTGATGGACAGTCTTCTGAGACCACTGGTCATAGCTTCAGCAAGGAGCAATATGACCATCTCATAACCCTTTTCCAACAGTTGAATCATCCTTCTGTCATACATCCTGAAACTCCTGGTTGAGAAAATATTGGTTTTGCTCACTTTGCAGGTGTGTTTAATCATCCTGAAGTGCATTCTGCTGCTTTTCAGGCATGTGTAATTTCAAACTTAGGTTCAAATCCTTGGATTCTAGATTCAGGTGCTACTAACCACATGACACAACACACACACCTTTTAATCAACTTAACACCACTCACCACTCCTTTCTTAATAACTTTGCCTAATGGATATAAAGTGAAAGTCATATCTACTAGGTCTATGCCACTCCGGACAGACATGATCTTACATAATGTTCTGTTAGTTCCTTCTTTTCATTTCAATCTCATATCTATTCACAAACTCCTTGTTCAATTCAGATGCATTGCAACTCTTACCATTCTGCTTGTATTTTACAGGGCCCTTCTCTGAGGAGGCCACTGAAAATTGGTAAAGCTGCAAATGAGTTATACTTCTTGCATCCTGCTATGACTTCATCTCCTATGTTTGTTATTTCTTTTCCTATCAATGTTTCTAATCCTGTTCAATGTAATAATTCTAGTGCTTCTTATAATGTTCAATCTACTCCTGCAAATGTTTCTTTTACACATTGTACTAGTATTTCTTCTGATCTTAATAAAAATGATGTGATTTGGCATTAAAGATTGGGACATGTTCCTTTTAATAGAATGAAATCTATCACTTTTTTGTCTGATAAGATTTCACCTAAACAAACATTTTCTTGTGATATTTGCCCAATGGCAAGACAACAGAGATTGACATTCTTTGACAGCTCTATTCATTCCTCTACCCCTTTCCAGCTTATTCATATTGACATCTAGGGTCCATACAATACTCAGACCTATAATGGGTTCAGGTATTTTTTTAACCTTGGTAGATGATTTTTCTAGAGTACTTGGACTCACCTATTGTCATGCAAGAGCAATTCCCTTTCTGTGCTTAAGGCTTTTCATGCAATGGTGAAAGTTCATTTTAACTCAACTGTCCAGTCTTTTAGGTTTGATAATTCCTATGAGCTAGGTACTACCTCTGAAGCCCAACAATTTTTTTCTGCCAATGGCATTCTCCATCAGACTAGTATCCTTCACACTCCCCAACAAAATGGAGTGGTTGAAAGAAAACATAAACATCTATTGAAAGTGTCTAGGGCTCTTTTGTTTCATCTAAACTTCCCCTCAAGTATTGGGGTGACTGTGTTCTCACAGCCACTTATTTGATTAATAGGTTACCTTCCATTGTTCTTCACAACCTTTCTCCATTTGGAAAACTACATGACTATCCCCCTTCCTTTGATCATTTGAGGTCTTTTGGATGCTTTTACTATGCCAATAGTCCCAAGCATGGCACGGATAAATTCAAACCTAGAGACATCTCTTGTGTGTTTTTCGGATACCCCTATGGGAAGAAGGGTTATAAACTTCTTAATCTTTCTACTCATTCTGTATTCTTTTCTAGGGATGTGTTCTTCCATGAACACATCTTTCCTTACCACCTTCCTCCTTCCTCTTCTTTCCCTTCTCCTCCCACTGATTTTGTTGACTCTGATCTCTCTCCTATTGCCTCTCCTTCCCTAGCATCTTGTGTCTCTTCTCCCTTGATACCTCTTAACACTTTTTCTACACCCACTTCTTCTTCTCTTCCACCTTCCACTTTTGATCCTCCCCCCCCCAATCTTCCTGATCTTAGGAGATCAAGCAGAGTTCTTAACCCACATGTCTACCTATCATATTATGTTTGCTCCTCTATTATCACATCCCCTTCCCTACCTGTCTCCCTGAATCACAAGGTTTCCATCTCTGATTTGCACATGCTTGAGCCTCAATATTACCAACAGGTTGCATCTCATCTTGCTTGGAAAAATGCCATGCTACAGGAATTCCAAGCTCTTGAGGCTAATCATACATGGGACATTGTCCCCCTACCTTCTCATAAGAAGGTCATTCACTGCAAGTGGGTATACAAGATTAAGCAGAGGTCTAATGGCTCCATTGAGAGATACAAAACCAGGATTGTCATTAGGGGTGATACTCATAAGGAGGGTATTGATTATACTGAGACTTTCTCTCCAGTTGTCAAGCTCACTACTGTTAAGTGTCTCCTTTCTTTGGCTGTCAAGAGACATTGGACTGTTTTTTAGCTTGATGTCAATAATGCCTTCCTTCATGGGGATCTCCATGAGGAAGTGTATATGGGAATCCCTACTGGTCTTCAAATCTCTTCCTCTTCTTCTTCCACTACTTCTCCTTTGGTTTATAAACTCAGGAAGTCTTTATATGGCCTTAAGCAGGCTTCCAGGAAGTGGTTTTCTAAGCTGTCTGATGCCTTGCTCTCAAAAGGCTACATTGCCAGCAATAATGATTACTCCCTATTCACCAAGTCTTCTGATGCTTCTTTGGTCATCCTTGTGGTCTATGTGGATGACATTCTTCTTGCTGGTTCTGATATTGCTGAAATGACTGCTTTAAAACGGTTTCTGGATGATCAATTTAAGATCAAAGACCTTGGTTTGGTCCATTATTTTTTGGGTCTTGAAGTTTCCTCCCATTCTGATGGTTATGTTCTGCATCAACACAAGTATACTTCAGACTTGTTGGAGAAATTCAAGCGTTCTCATCTTTCTCCTTTTTCCACCCCTTTGGATCCTTCTATTAAGTTGACATGGGTGACCTTCTTCCAGACCTTAGTCTTTACAGTAGACTGGTTGGCAAGCTAAACATCTTGCAACATACCCGGCCTGATATTGCTTATTCTATTCAGCATTTGAGTCAATTTCTACAGACTCCCAGGGTTCCTCATATGTTAGCTACCCTACATGTCTTGAGATACCTTATGACTGCTCCTGATCAGGGGGTTCTGTTGTCCAATACAACTGATTTTTCTCTTGTTGATTTGACTGGGCCACTTGTGCTTTCTCAAGGAGATATGTCACTGGTTTTTTTATTACCTTGATGGTTGCCCCATTTCTTGGAAGAGTAAGCAACCTACTATTTCCCTTTCATCTGCTGAAGTAGAGTATAGGGCTTTGAGGAAGGTAGTGGCTGAAGTATCTTGGCTTGTTTGATTTTTTGGTGATCTTGGGCTTTCTATTACTTCTCCCGTACCTGTGTTTTGTGACAGCCAGGCTGCTTTATATATTGAAAGAACCCTGCCTTTCATGAGCGTACGAAGCACATCAAGGTGGATTTCCATTATGTCCGCGATTGTCTCTCTTCTGGCCTGATTTCTCTTCAGTTTGTTCGTAGTTCTGATCAACTGGCAGACATTATGACTAAAGCCTTGCATGGTCCTCTTCATCATTTTATCTTGGGCAAGCTAGGAGTGTTTTCACCCTCTAGCTTGAGGGGGGTGTCAACGGGAGCCCAACTTTAGGCCCAACAATAGTTGATACCCAGCAGCCCAATTAACTATACTACAACTTTCTTTTATTACAGTTTAGTCCATGTATCTTTTAGTAATACCTCATGTATATATAGTGATAGAATGGTCTAGAAAGATAGTGATTTATCAAAAAGATAGGAAGTTTGAAGACAGTACTACAGTGCATCAAAAATAAGAAATGGAAGAAATTCTAAAGAGAGCTGGTTGCAGCAACATGGGGAGCAATGGTTTATCACACTTGGAAGGCAAGAAACTGGAAATTGTTTAAAGGGATACATGTACAGGCGGCAGGAATAGTTATACAGATAAAAAGGGAGATTCTAGCTAGAGTAGACACAATTAGCTCATCTCAGAAAGCTCATAGATGTAGGAGCTTTGTGGAGCAGCTGCAAATGTAATTAGTCTTTTCTTTGTTTGTCTGTTAGAGGCTTGATCTTTGTATGTGTGCGAGATCAAGTGCTCTTTAAGTGTAAGTATTTGTTTGTCAATGGTAATGTTTACATGGTTTAAAAAAAAGATAGTGATTCATTTCTGTATATTCAGAGACAATATCAATGAAATAAAAATGCTCTCTTCTCTTTCTATTTTCTAGGGTTTCTTTTCTGTAAAATTCTTTCTCATAGCTCGATTTTCTACCATCAATAGAACCAGTGTCAAAGGTATACAATTGACCTGTACTGTCGAACAGTAAAAACACTCACCATACTCCATCACAAGTCTGTTGCGCCATCTTTTTGCTATTAAACTTCAGAATGAACTTAACGAATGGACACGATGTTCCCTGGTTTTGCTAAAATTCCAGCAACATGCAACTACTTACTTTATGCTAACAATGACCAACAAGGACATGAATATTGTAATTACCATCATCATAAGTCAACATGCATAAAATCTGGGGTTGTAGAGGCGGATCCAGGATTTGACCTTTATGAGTCCAATTCGTAATCCTACCATCAAAATGTATTATTGGGACATATTTAGTGGAAGAAAGATATGCACATGGTGTTTATTGACCTAGAGAAAGCGTATGAAAAGGTGCCTAAGGAGGTTCTTTGGAGATGTCTGGAGGCTAAAGGTGTGTCAGTCGCTTATATTAGGGCGATTAAGAACATGTATGATGGAGCTAAGACTCAGGTAAGAACAGTGAGAGGCGAATCTGAGCATTTACTGATTGTTATGGGGCTGCACCAAAGATTTGCGCTTAGCCCGTTCTTATTTGCCCTGGTGATGGACGCACTAATGCACCATATTCAAAAGGAGGTGCCATGGTGTATGTTATTCGCTTAACCATAATTCTGATTGATGAGACGCGAGGCAGCATTAATGAGAGGCTGGAGGTTTGGAGACAAGCCCTTGAGTCTAAGGGCTTCAAGCTAAGCATGACTAAGATAGAATACTTGGAGTGCAAGTTCAGCGCCGAGTCAAGGGAAGCGGGAGTGGACTTGAGGCTGGAATCACAGGTCATCCCCAAGAGAGGCAGTTTCAAGTACCTAGGGTCGGTTATCCAAGGGAATATGGAGATCGACGAGGATGTCGCACACCGTATAGGGGTGGGGTGGATAAAATGGAGGTTAGCATTTGGAGTCCTTTGTAACGAGAAAGTGCCATTGTTACTCAAAGATAAGTTTTATAGAGCGGTAGTTAGACCATCCATGTTGTATGGGGTAGAGTGTTGGCCAATGAAAAATTCATATATCCAGAAGATAAAAGGAGCAGAAATGAGGATGTTAAGGTGGATGTCCGGGCACACTACGATGGATAAGATTAGGAATGAAGCTATTCGGGAGAAGGTGGGCGTGGCTGATGATAGGATACGGAAAGCGAGACTCAGATGATTGGGGCACGTGTGGAGGAGAAGCCTAGATGCCCCAGAGCGGTTGGCTTTGGCAGGTACAAGAAGACGTAGTAGGCGGCCTAAGAAGTATTTGGGGGAGTGTCACACCTCCTTTTTCACTACACCTCGAGAAGGGGTATATAAGGGAGTTATTTCCAACTTAAAGTGACAATCGAAACTGGATTATTTATTTATTAAATTCAGAGTCGCCACTTGGGATAATTTATGGTGTCCCAAGTCACCGGTTTAAATCCTGAATCGAGGAAAATATTGACTCTCTTATACAGTCCGCGAACCAAAAATCCGGGTAAGGAATTCTGTTAACCCGGAAAAAGGTGTTAGGCATTTTCAGGTTCCGTGGTTCTAGCACGGTCGCTCAACTTTTACAATTGGCCTATTATCTGATTTTAGTACGCTTTTAAACCTATTTTAACTTTAAATCGCTTTTAATTAATTTTAGGATGATTCAACGTTATTTAAAACACGCCTTGAACCACGCCACATGAAATGCACCCGCGGTCCATGACATATTTTATTTAACGTTGTTGAGAATTGGAGTTCGGTCACATGAAATGCACACCCGAGTTTAGGAAGGTAATTTTTAAATAGCGCGCCCAAAACAACTACGCACTTTCAACTTTGCGAGGGCCATGAAAATTCAACTAAATGGCGTGCCTCGATTTTTAAGGATAAACAAGATTAATTAAATGAGGGCCATGCAATTTAAAGTTTTATTTGCCACGGCACACCTCGATTCTAATTTTAAGGTCTAACTAGTTTTGTGAGGGTCATGGGCTTATGAAAATTATTGTAGAATGAGGGTAGTGTTTAATTTACATGACAAGGCCAATGGTACATCTAAATTGTGCAAAATGTTCATTAAATAAGATGACTCAGTTTATAGAAAGTGAAATCGTCCAAAATCGTACTCCTACGGCCTAAAGGTCCTAAACATATAGTCAAAATTAATTAGCAATGTAGCAAACTCCGACTTCTAAGTGATCATGAAGCATGGTTGATCTTGGAGTAGCTTTTAAATAATCAAACAAGTGAAATCAAACTTTAAAATTGACTACCAGAAGAATTACTTTACAAACACAAACACACAACCAACATAAAAGGGATCCACGAGCTCTGTTTCAGATTACCAAGATAGTGCATAACCTATAACACAATAGACTTAGACTCAGCGGAAAGTATCATGAATAATGATGAAAACATGGCCTAAGACATCCAATTATTAAAGCGACAAAATGTGGCCTAAACAAAGAAAAACTTTTCTCTAATGCTTTAATGAATTTTTCCAGATATGCCTTCATGGTCTACCTATCAGACAATTTGAAACTTAAAACTTCAATATATGGAAAGAAAAGGAAATTAACTTCATACTTCATTTTCAGATATCATCAAACCAACAATTAACATTAAGCTAGAATAAAATGAGTAGCGGATTGAAGAATTGAACCTCAATTAGAGCTTTTCGATTAATTGAGTTGCGACAATTATACGGACTTACTACTGGGAAGGAAACCGGGTCAAAACATGGAGACCGACAAGCCGGACCCAACTACGACCTCAAAAATCCGACAGAAAACTTCAACCAAAGTACCAAACTCCATTTTTTGTGGTGAGAATGAACAGAATTTTATTTTTGATAATTTTATACAAGAAAATTAAAACTGAAAATCAGAAGAGAATTTCTCTACTTTGTCCAAAGAACGAGCTCGTCGGACAGGAAATGGAGGGCGTTTCTTTTGTTGAAGACAGTCGGCGGCTCCTCTTTCTTGTGTAAGAATCCAAAATTGTTGAGTTGTTTTCCAAATCCCAAAAGCTAGTTGCCCTTTTTTGTTTTTGAAATTAGGATCAAAGATCCTTTCTCCAACAAAGGGAGATCGCTGCCATTTCCCTTTTTTGGTGTAAGAAATTTTTGAGATTTCAAATTAATGGTTGCCGTTCTATAGAAGTCCAAGAAGTTCTTTTGGTTCTTGGTTTTTGTTTCCAAAATGAAGAAGAAAACTCTAGCCTTGATGGAAAACGGCTGATACTCTAGGTTTTTAGGCGTTTTTTTTGTGTCTCTATATTTAGGTGTTAAGTACTATTATATAGGGGTAGGGATTAGGTTACGGGTATGGGCCTAGAAATTATGGGCTAGGTAATTGGGCCAAGACTAGAAAAATGGACTACAAGATTTATAAAGACGGGATAAACCAACCTAAAACTAATTCCTCCTTTTAAAATTATGTATAATTATAATATAAAAATATAAAACTGATTTTAATTAATTGAACTAAACTATAAAATATAGAACTATTTTTTGTGTTTTCAAGATTATATAAAAATAAAGATAAGGTACTATTTTTGTATATTTTTTATTTAAATTTACGAAAGATACGTAAAATAAAATATTTTTTGTAATTTTTATTTTTTGTGACGAAATAAAGTAAAAGAGTCAAAATTAGCTGAAATAGAGATATTAGGCCTAAACTAAATATTTACATGCTAAAATGGGTGAAATTTCAGGGAGGGTCAAAAATCGCATGTCTACAGTTGCCCCTCCTTGACTGAAAACGCGAAGAGTTTTCAGACAAAGAACGACTAGACAGATTTTTTGACCCGACCCTTATTTAGGGAAACCGAAAGCTAAAAGAAAGGAAAATGTGACTGAGCCCTGATATCTGAGCTGCCTACATATGCTTGGCTATAAAGGAATCAGGCCACGTGTAGTTCAGAAGTAAAAACAGTGATGGAATATACTGAGGTGGAGAGCCGGTCGAGGTGCCGTTCCGCTGAGGTTCCGGTCCGCGGTCCCGTTATTACATCAAAACCAAAAATGAAAAAGACTAACAAAGCCTATCAGCTACGAGTTACAAGATTCCTATCTATGAGTCTTCTGAAGCTTGGTCTTAAGTCTTGGTTGGTTCTTCATACGGACCCTGATCTGAATCTTGATGCTTGTTAGCCGCAAGTGTTGGTTCAATCTTCTTCAGCTTTTCAAACCAAGACGGGACATGCAGAGCTTGTGACCTCAGCCCTGTCTTGAGCAGCTCACATCTTTCATTAACTTCTGCATTTGGATTCACTTCTTATCTTTCTTTTTGTTGTTGTTTTTTTTTCTTTTTATTCTGGATTGTGACAAACTTCTGTTGATCATCTCGGACTACTGACTCACATTCTTGACGTGAGCTTCGTTTGTTGCTGACCTGAATTGCATTCTGAATTGAATTCCCTTTTTTCCAAGTGGGCGCCTGATTGCTAAACTTGAACTGACTTCCTTTGAAACTTGAAATGTTTTCCATTGAAACTCGAACTGTTTTCCCTTGGAACTTGAACTGTCTTCCTTCGAAACTGTTTTTCCTTGAAACTTGAACTATCTTCCCTTGTTATCCAACTGGGCACCTGATTGCTGAACTTGACCTGTCTTCCTGTGAAACTGGAACCATTTTCCCTTGTTCTCCAGGTGGGCGCCTGTTTGCTGAAACTTTCTGTGTTCCCTTGTTTTCCATGTGGGTGCGTGCAATCAAAACCAACAAAACAAACGAAATTTTCTGCCCCGGTTTGCACTAGGAAGATTTATGAGTTGTTAGCAATATTGTAAACCACTTATACTATTGATGCAATGATGAGTAAACTAAAAACTAGACTAGGATGTACGTCTCCTAAAAGTGATTGAGCTTGCGGAAAACTATAAATTAAGCTTGACTAAAGTAAAGACTGGCCCTATTCTCCAGGCGGGACCCCTGATTTCAAGAAAACTAAACATTGATGACTTAAGAAAACTAAAAATTGACCCCTCTTTTTTTTCAAATTCAGACTTCTTCTTTTTTTTCAAAATATCCTAGGAGAAAATTCGTCATACTAGGTTTTCTATCTTAGGAGAAGATTCATCAGACTAAGACGTTAATCCTAGGAGAAAATTCATCAGACTAGGTCCTTTTTCATTTTTTTTTTTATTTTTTTTTTTTGTTTTTTTGGTATCTTAGGAGAAAGATTCATCCGACTAAGACGTTTATCCTAGGAGAAAATTCAGCAGACTAAGATTTTGATCCTAGGAGAAAATTCATCAGACTAGGTTTTCTATCTTAGTAGAAAGATTCATCAGACTAAGATTTATATTGAGAGGAAAATCCATCAGACTAGGACTTTTTATCCCAGGAGGAAAAATGTGAAGATCAATGGCAAGATTTTATGCACAATAGCAAGACAAATAAAGGCAAAGATTTGAGAAACTTCCCTTTGTCGGCTCTTCTCGTCTTTTCTTTTTCTTCTTTTTTTTGTTGTTTTTTCTTTTTTTCATTTTTTGAATCACTTTCCTTGCACCGCTTTGTTCCTGTTTCATACAAAGAAATACTTGTCAGTTTTGAAAAATGGTGGTCGGTTTGTGGCCTTGAGTCTTGGGCAGCTTGGCTTCTACTCAATCAGCTTGAGTCGGCTTCAAGAGACTTTTGCTCTACATCAATATTAATTGTTTCACACCTAGTATAATTTGTATTTGCGGCTCAATCAGCCTTATCTCAACTGGAGATCTTTGCCTAGGTGACCCTTTCCGATATCTTGAATGACTTTCTGCTTTTTGAGCAATTTGTCTGTTAAAGAGGATCACCAGTTATCTTTCTTGAACCACGTAGGCTGAGAAGAGTCTTTTTGGGGAAGCCTTTGTATAAATCCTCAAGGTATATTGACAGAAACAACTTAGTGCTGGCCAAATTTTCTTTATGCAATTGAAAAGCTGGTAGCAGATTTTGAAATCTTTTCTTGCTTGTTTTGACAAGGATCGACTAGGAGTGAAGGACACAATGATGCAAAGAAACAAGTATTAACAAGAAATGCCCCTGTCGGAAAGACAGAAGGAAGAGTTCTTTTTTTTTCAATAACTAGCCTTAATGATCATGACATGCATTTTGGACTTAACGGTCGATCTACCAAACTTCCCTTTTACCATTCTTATGACCTTTGAAGTCGAGCTTGTTTATGCCAATTCTTCGCATCAACTTCATGACTCACTTTCGACTAGTGGTGCCCCGAGGAGTTTTCACCAACAAGTCTCTCTCATTTATTCATCTCTGCTTACTGTCGCCTTACAGTGCACGTGAAGGTTTTCACTAGTAAGACTCTCTCATTTTTCTTTTTCTTTTTCTTTCTGTTGCTTTATTGTGTGGGCAACTTGATAGTGTTCTATGTCGCGTGACAACCGTTGCTCATTGCATGCTTTTCTTGGCATTCTTGAAAGCATATCGGGAGGTCTTTATTTGGAAGTGTTTTGGATAGGGTTGGGCACTGAAGGCTCAATATAGACTCAAAATAAAGGGAGGTAGACTTACCACTCTTGGAATCGACTCTTTCAAAAATAAAACAAAATCTTTGCCCCAGTTTCAGATACAGGGGATTTTTTTTTTGGATTTTTTTTCTCTTTTCTGAATTCTTATTTGGTTGGACTGAACCGTGAGGCTGTCTACGTATCCTTTTTAAAGGAATCAGGTCTAACGTAGTTCAAACATCTGACCTAAACTATTTTTCATCTTTCTTTCTGTTTCTCTTTTCCTTTTCTCTTTTTTTTTCCTTTTCTTTTTTTTCTTTTCTCTTTTTTTTTTTTGCCCCAGCTTCTTTGAGGGTATGAACTTTTGACAATTCTTTTTTTTTCTGAACTTTCTAAGAATTGCCCCAGTTTGTACTCTTGGGACATAGATTTGTTTTCTTTTTTTTTTTTTACTCTAAACTTGATTCCAAAAGAGGGTAGTCAAAGAAAAATAACACAGGCTCAAAAGGGGTAGCAAATGATATAAAGTGTTTGGGTAGCAGAAAAAGGGCCTCACAACCTCAAGAACGTCAAACATGGTATCTTTTCGCGATCACAGCATTAACGAACATGTCTATCTTCTTGGTGTGCCGTGGTTACAAGACATTTTTTCATCCCTTAGTGACAAACTTTCCAACAAACTTCAATTGATTAAACATCCTCAAGCCCGATCTTCACAATGATTTGAAGGTGAATTTTACTCGACCTTAGTTCCAAAGTATTCCAACTCTTTATTCATCCTCAAAAGTATTTTTTTTTTTTTAGTTATCGAATTCCAGATTAAATTAGTCTTAAGATCTGGCCAAAATTTTCGCATGCATGTCATGTCATTAGAACTAGCGAGAAAAAAACTAGGAACAGAATGACACAAAAGGACAAACTGTATTTTATTGAGTAAATGATGAAAGGGTTTTACAACTAAACAAGCAACCTAAAATACGAGTTACAACCCTAAAATAACCCGAATAATGAAAAAAAAGCAACAGAACAGACAGACAAGACTCACACAAACAGAATGGAGGGATAGAAGGCTTTGACTCAATAAAACAAATAAAATCTGGATCACAACCCTAAAATAACCTAGATAATAGAAAAAACATCAAAACAAGCTACCAAGATTCCTTCCTAGTGAGGAGGGAATGACTTTTCAATTGCTAGGCTTGGCATTTTGCCACAAATTTGCTCATCAGAATCAGCAGAGCCTTCTCCAATTTCAACATCATTAACTTCAGTTAGCAAGTTCCCGAGAGGATTCTAATACTCCATGTCACCAGGCATCATCCTTACAAAGTGTGCATCATGATGTGCAGGTAAAGGATTCTGCGCGATATTCTGGATGTCACTGTCTTGGATCACAATCAGGTTTTCCTGGATCATCCTTTCTATTTCTCTTTTCAAATCCCGACAACGTTCAACATTGTGTCCCTGGGCATTTGAATGGTATTCACACCTTTTAGAAGGGTCAAAGATTCTCGCACGTGGGTCCACATGATTTGGAGGAATAGGTGCAATCATGTCATAATGCTTTAACTTCTCAAATAAGCTTGCATAGGACTCTCCTATTGCTGTAAAATTATCTTTCAACCTTTGTTCCCCTTAATACCTCTGACTTGGATGTGGGTTATAGGGCACCTGAAAACTTTGTGGAGGCTATTGGAGATTTCGTGATGCTCGTGCTCGCCTTCTAGGGTGTTTTGGTGGCTGGACAACATACTAAGGTGGAGCGACAGAGTATTGAGGGTTCTGAGGTGGATAATACTGCTCAGGGGAGTCATGGAAAACTTGAAGAGGCTACTCATACCTTCGAGATGTTCTCCTGGGACCTCTTCTCAACCCTGATGTCATCATGATTTCTTCGTGCTTCTCATTCATGTCACTAAAATTATCGGATTCAATCGGGACAGCCTGAGTTGCGGTTTTGAGAATTGCTTGACTTATAATTTTGTATGTCTTAAGACCATTCTCAATCATTTCCCCCATTTTGATTGCTTCCGAGAAGGATTTACCCACCGCGGACATCATGTTTTGAAAATAATCTGGCTCTTGAGCCTGAAGGAAGACAGTGATTAACTCGTGCTCATCCATGGGTGGCTTAACTCTGGCTGCTTTCTCTCTCCATTTAATGGCATATTCCCTGAAACTTTCAGTTGGTTTTTTCTTCAAGTTTGAAAAGGAATTGAGGTCGGGGCAATGTCAATGTTGTATTGGAACCGTTTGACAAAGGCTTGTGCCATGTCATCCCAGGCATACCAGCGAGACGTGTCTTGATCCATAAACCATTCAGAGGCTACTCCCGTGAGGCTTTCCCCAAAATAAGCCATCAACAATTCTTCCTTTCTTCTCGCACCTCTCAGTTGGTTGCAATGCCTTTTCAGGTGGGCTATAGGATCTCCATGTCCATCATACTTTTCAAATTTGGGAGTCTTGAAACCAGGCGGCAAGTGGACATTGGGGAACATACATAGATCTTTGAAGGCAATACTCTTTTGACCTGCCAACCCTTGTATATTTTTCGACCGTTGCTCTAAGCTTTTCACTCTTTGGGTCATTTCTTCCTGTACCATCTTTCGGGCAGGCTTCTCAATGTTTGCAGGAAGATCAAACGAGTACGAGTGGTACTCAGGATAGTGGTACTGCTCTTGCTGTGTAGTAAATTGTGACTCATGACGAGGCTATCAAACGAGTACGAGTGGTACTCAGGATAGTGGTACTGCTCTTGCTGTGTAGTAAATTGTGACTCATGACGAGGCTATCCTTGACCACTGGTCCATGGTTGACACATTTCGATCATTTGCTGTTTCAGTGTTCTATTTTTCTCAAACACAGCAGACTCTTGTTGAACCCTCTGACCCTGAGTTTCTTGAGCACTTGTAACAACTTCGATGTCAGTTATCATTTTTCCTTGGATCTTGTGTTTCCAGCTTACCACAAACCGACCACCTCAACTTTCTTCACAATTCAAAACAAAACATGTTAGAATGGACTCAGTCGGTCCTTATTATTATCCATATTTTTTCATTTTTGTTTTTTCATTTTTTTTCTTTTTTTCATTTTTTTCTCATCTTTCTTTTCAATGGTTGATCGAACCTGTTGTGGGTTGCCTACGTATCATGTAGGAACATGAATCAGATCTTGCATAGTTCGGGAAGATCATGAATAAAGTAAATAAACTAACTATTTTTTTGAATTTTTTATTTTTTTAATTTCCGAAAGAAAGACTTATAAAGAAGAAAGAAAATATTTATTGATATCAATTTTTCTTCAGCATTTTTGCAAAGAAAGACTTCTAAAGAAGAAAGATTTTTTTTTTTGAATTTTTTTTCTGGAATTTCGAAAGAAAAACTTCTAAAGAAGAAAGAAAATATTTTTGAAATTTTATTTTGAATTTATGAAAGAAATGCTTCTAAAAAAAGAAAATATTTTTGAATTTTGAATTTTCTTTTCAATTTTGAAAGAAGAATGAAAATATTTTTGGATTTTTTGGAAGAAATTAAAAGAAAATATTTTTTTATATATTTTTTTTAAAAAACAATTAGGGTCTAAAAGAAAGGCTTTCTAAAGAAGCAAGTAATGGAAAATATTTTTGGATTTTTTGAAAATTGGGGTCTCAAAAAAAAACTTTTCTAGAGAGGAAGTAAAGGAAAATATTTTTGGATTTTTTGAAAATTATGGGCCGGAACCGATGAGGTTTGCCTACGTATCTCACATCCGGTGAGAATCAGACTCGCGTAGTTCACCCAATTTTGACGGAACAGGAAAAACATGACTTATTTTGAAATGACTTTTTTTTCAAAAATTCGGCAGAGTTTCAGGATATTGCAAATACCTACCTCTCACTCTTGATTTTTTTTCTTTTTTTTCGTTTTTGATTTTTTTTCTCTTTTTTTATTTATTTTATTTCCCTATTCTAGAAGCCAGTCAACATGCAAGTCGAAACAGACAGATACACAAGTAGCACGTAAGATGCATCAGGATGGTCTTTTAATTCGGGTACACTTGTCCTAGACGGACCCAACCCCTGTGTTGAGTCCCCAAAGTCAAATGCACGTGATGCAAACGAGCGTTCCTACTAGGGATCCGGCACGAGGCTATGTTATTCTAGGTTTTAAACTTGGGTGTATTGTTCTAGACCTGGCTTACCCGAGCGGACAGCTCAAGCAGAGGGGGGTAGCGTACCGGGAATACAGAAGTTTCACCGGCTTTGCAACTTGTCTGAACCTCGTTCTAAAATTGGGATATGACTCTAACAGAAAAGAAGTCACACGAAGTGCACACTTCCCAGATGATTTAGAAGACTCAGAGAGAGGAAGGTTTCGTAACAATTTATATACAGTCCAAATAATATCAAATAGGTAAAAAGCGGCATTTAGCACATTAGGCTCAAACATGTAAAAATCATATAACAAATAAAAGCCAATCACAACAGCTATTCTAAGCTCGAATTCTGAACCCTGAACCAGAGATTCTGGGTTCGTTCCCCAGCAGAGTCGCCAGAGCTGTCATACCTCCTTTTACTACACCCCGAGAAGGGGTATATAAGGGAGTTTTTTCCAACTTAAAGTGACAATCGAAACAGGATTATTTATTTATTAAATTCAGAGTCGTCACTTGGGATAATTTATGGTGTCCCAAGTCAGCGGTTTAAATCCCGAATCGAGGAAAAGATTGACTCTGTTATACAGTCCGCGAACCAGAAATCCGGGTAATGAATTTTGTTAACCCGGGAGAAGGTGTTAGGCATTCCCGGGTTCCGTGGTTCTAGCACGGTCGCTCAACTGTTACAATTGGCCTATTATCTGATTTTAGTACGCTTTTAAACCTATGTGCATTTTAACTTTAAACCGCTTTTAATTAATTTTAGGATGATTCAACGTTATATAAAACACGCCTTGAACCACGCTACATGAAATGCACCCGCGGTCCACGACATATTTTATTTAACGTTGTTGAGAATTGGAGTTGGGTCACATGAAATGCACACCCGAGTTTAGGAAGATAATTTTTAAATAGCGCGCCCAAAGCAACTACGTACTTTCAACTTTGCGAGGGCCATGAAAATTCAACTAAATGGTGTGCCTCGATTTTTAAGGATAAACAAGATTAATTAAACGAGGGTCATGCAATTTAAGGTTTTATTTGGCACGGCACACCTCGATTCTAATTTTAAGGGCTAACTAGTTTTGTGAGGGCCATGGGCTTATGGAAATTATTGTAGAAAAAGGGTAGTGTTTAGTTTACATGACAAGGCCAATGGTACATCTAAATTGTGCAAAATGTTCATTAAATAAGATGACTCAGTTTATAGAAAGTGAAATCGTCCAAAATCGTACTCCTACGACCTAAAGGTCCTAAACATATAGTCAAAAATAATTAGCAATGTAGCAAACTCCGACTTTTAAGTGATCATGAAGCATGGCTGATCTTGGAGTAGCTTTTAAATAATCAAACAAGTGAAACCAAACTTTAAAATTTACTACCAGAAGAATTACTTTACAAACACAAGCACACAACCAACATAAAAGGGATACACGAGCTCTACTTCAGATTACCAAGATAGTGCATAACCTTTAACACAATAGACTTAGGCTCAGCGGAAAGTATCATGAATAATGATGAAAATAGGGCCTAAGACATTCAATTATTCAAGCGACAAAATGTGGCCTAAACAAAGAAAAACTTTTCTCTAATGCTTTAATGAATTTTTCCAGATATGCCTTCATGGTCTACCTATCAGACAATTTGAAACTTAAAACTTCAATATATGGAAAGAAAAGGAAATTAGCTTCATACTTCGTCTTCAGATATCATCAAACCAACAATTAACATTAAGCTAGAATAAAATGAGTAGAGTATTGAAGAATTGAACCTCAATTAGAGCTTTCCGATTAATTGAGTTGCGACAATTACACGGACTTACTGCTGGGAAGGAAACCGGGTCAAAATACGGAGATCGACGAGCCGGACCCAACTACGACCTTAAAAATCTGACAGAAAACTTCAATCAAAGTACCAAACTCCATTTTTTGTGGTAAGAATGAACAGAATTTTATTTTTGATAATTTTATACAAGAAAATTAAAAATGAAAATCAGAAGAGAATTTCTCTACTTTGTCCAAAGAACGAGCTCGTCGGACAGGAAATGGAGCGTGTTTCTTTTGTTGAAGACAGCCGGCAACTCCTCTTTCTTGTGTAAGAATCCAAAATTGTTGAGTTGTTTTCCAAATCCCAAAAGCTAGTTGCCGTTTTTTGTTTTTGAAATTAAGATCAAAGATCCTTTCTCCAACAAAGGGAGATCACTGCCTTTTCCCTTTTTTTGGTATAGGAAATTTTTGAGATTTCAAGCTAATGGTTACCGTTCTTTAGAAGTCCAAGAAGTTCTTTTGGTTCTTGGTTTTTGTTTCCAAAATGAAGAAGAAAATTGTAGCCTTGATGGAAAACGGCTGATACTCTAGGTTTTTAGGCGTTTTTTTTTTGTGTCTCTATATTTAGGTGTTAGGTACTATTATATAGGGGTAGGGATTAGGTTAGGGGTATGGGCCTAGGAATTATGAGCTAGGTAATTGGGCCAAGACTAGAAAAATGGACTACAAGATTTATAAAGACGGGATAAACCAATCTAAAACTAATTCCTCCTTCTAAAATTATGTATAATTATAATATAAAAATATAAAATTGATTTTAATTAATTGAACTAAACTATAAAATATAGAACTATTTTTTGTGTTTTCAAGATTATATAAAAATAAAGATAAGGTACTATTTTTGTATATTTTTTATTTAAATTTATGAAAGACACGTAAACTAAAATATTTTTTGTAATTTTCATTTTTTGTGACGAAATAAAGTAAAAGAGTCAAAATTAGCTGAAATAGCGATATTAGGCCTAAACTAAATATTTACATGCTAAAATGGGTGAAATTTCGGGGAGGGTCAAAAATCGCATGTCTACAGAGAGGTGATCAGGCAAGACATGTCGTGACTTCAGATTTCCGAGGACATGGCCCTTGATAGGAAGGTGTGGAGTTCAAGGGTTAGAGTTGTAGGTTAGGAGGTAGTTAAACAATTTTTACTTCGTACAGGGTGTGAGGCTAGCCTGATAGGGTTTCATCTTAGGTTGCTAGTGGTTAATGTTGTGTTCTCACTATTCTTCTATTTTTCATAGTGTAGGGCCTTATTTACTTGTTATTGTTATTGTTTTTATCTATTTTCTGGTTCTTATGTCGCTGTTATTATTTCTATGTTTTCTATTGATGGTACTGATGTATTTATCTCTTTTCGTCTTCTTGAGCCGAGGGTCTTTCGGAAACAACCTCTCTACTCTCTCGGGGTAGGAGTAAGGTCTACGTACTCACTACCCTCCCTAGACCCCACTTGTGGGATTTCACTGAATTGTTGTTGTTATATTTAGTGGATCTTTTAACAAATATACATAGTTTAAGCTGAAAGTTAGGGGTTCAGATGAACCTATAGCTTGTTCATTGAATACACCTCTAATAGATATGAAATTGAAGCAGAATTCATAGTAGTTACATTCACTATATAAAGATAACAATTACAACAATATCTTGAAGCTGAACATCAATAAGAAGAAAACAACTTAAAAATTGACTTTCATTTTTTTTCCTTCTTTTTTCTTTTCACAATCTTTCTGATGCTATGCATATCTGAATTGAACTTATGGAGAAGAGAGGGAATAGAGAGATCCAGTTCCTCTGAACCAAAAGCAAGAGATATTGTTTGGTGAGCAAGATTTTTAAACTGATATGTGAAGAATACAACATTTTCAGAAACCTGCTCAGGACAAGGTTGAGCACTCGGTACATAAAGACAAGTGGAGCAATGGACAAAATCCTCATGCTCAAGAGATGACATGGATTCAGGATTTTACTTTAATAGGTTTAAGTTTCTGCGCTCTTTGAACATATAAATTCAGAACTTAATATTCATATTACTTTCAAGATTTTTCGGATATACATCTAAGTTTTAAGCTGAAAATGGTGGGGGTTGAATTGAGCCCATCCACAATACTGTGAGTGCGCCCCCTGCTCAAGGGTGAGCAGGGACGGACATAAACAAGGAAAAGAAAGAGAAATTGGTGAAAATAGGCTCGATTGATGAACTCAATGGACATGCAAAAGTAATGTGGTAATGCTCTTCACCAGATGTGTCCAATGTGTTTGAAATCAACATTGGAAGCCAATGTGACAAGAAAGTGCACCAGCATTTGATGTAATAGTTCCCACCATAGAAGAGGATTTAGCAGCTAAGCTTGAGGCTCTTGCATAACTACGTGGAGCGGCGCGTCCAGACGCAGTAAAGTATGCTCCATTCAGCATAAGGTCTCCCTCTGATCTCCAGTTCCAGTGCTTCCATGATCCTTCCCATGGTTCCACTCTTTTCGTCACCTGCATAAAGTTCAGTAATTTCGTAAGGTAAAGTTTGGCCCTCCTTATATTTCTCATTTTGAGATATTATCAGTAAAAGTTCATCAATCCAAGTTAGTTTTGAGCAATGGCGGATTTAGAGCATTGTATATGGGTTTCCGGGAACCCAGTTACTTTTGCGTAAACCCTATATTTCTATTAACTAATCGACTAGACATATATAAATATCTGATTGTGAACCCAGTTATTATTGTATATTAATTTGAGAATATCGTAGGAACCCATAAACTTTAAATCTTGGATTCACCTCTGATTTTGAGCTAATTACCTCTTTGGCAAAAGGGTTCACTGGGGCAAGGTATCTGTTGCCCTGGCTGTTAATTGTAGGATCAGCGCTACCACCAATTGCATACATCTCCCAGTGTGTATAGTCATTGTTCACCACATGGAAATAACCATGCCTACATCTGCATATGAATTTAGGCCATACAATTTTAGTCCAAGACGACATGGCAAAGATTAATACAACAACAACAATAATTACGCGTCAATTCCAAGCAAGTTATAGTCGGCTATATGAATCCTTACTTTATGTAAGGACATCTCTGTCCAATATTATGGCAAAGATAAGTGCAACTAAATCAGATGGATAGAAAAAAAGACTAATATTTTCACATTGATACCTTGGCATTCTCTGGATCAGACCCTCACCAAAATGGTTGAAGGCAATAGTCACCTGCATAACCTTATCTCTGATATAGGAGTCGCTGTGCCCCAATAAAATCACCTGCACAAAGTTGGATAAGTGAATATTTAGTCTTTGAACTAAAGTATCACTCATTACAATGTGGTAAAAAGATTATGCTTGGGTAAAAATGGACCTCATTGTGGTGGGTGAAGTAATTGTTTGAAATGGTAATTGCAGTTGAACCCATGATAGCATCAATGAGACCATCAGCACAATTAGAAAGAGAATTGTGGTCAATCCAAATATGACTCGAACCGAAAATGGAAATGCCATCGCCATCAGCCATTGTCCTCCAACCATAGTGTGATGGTGAGTTTCGAACCATGGCATTACCAGTGGGTTTACAGTCATGAATATGAAGGCCGTGAATGATGATATTCGTAACAAATTGGATAGTAATACAAGCCCCATATGCAATTTGTACATTCACACCACGAGCATCAATTGTCTTGAAACTGTTCATCATAAGTTCTTGCTTAAGTGTGATGACCATATCATGTTTAAACACTATCCATAATGGTTCGTCTTGAATTACTGCATGACGAAGTGTTCCAGGTCGGGGATTTATTGGATCGTCATCACCTGAGTCAGTCACAACATAATACCTGCATGCATAGATTTGGTGTGTTGAGAATTACTATGATCTAATTGTATGTATACATTTTATTTTTTATTTTTTCTGAAAGCAATGGATTCGGTTGAAGCTACAGAACTCGAACTCGCTCTAGATTTACGTCTGAATATACCTGCCATCACGACCACCAATGGCATTGCGTCCAAAGCCAATAGAACAGTCAGCTAAGCGTTTGCGGTTACGTACCCAATGGCGATCACAACGCCAACAATCATCTATTGGATTTCCTGTTGTACATGAGAAGTAGCCTAATTTCCTCCTCTCTGTGCTATTCCTAATGCTCCTGTATAACAATGCAGATTAGATAAATTATTAAAGGCTAATCCACTCATCTGAACAATTTTACTGCACTATTGTACCTAATATTATTAAAGATACCAAATAATCCATGCTTCAGCAAAACGCTCGCAGGTAGTCGAGCGTCTTTCTTTTTCAGACATGTTGTATCTATATTATTCACATATTTTCTTTTTCGGAGATTTTTATTACTATCGGTTGTTTCTTGTGCTTCGGATATCTTACTATCTTGTTGTTCCTGCTACTTTTCATGGATTCTCCACTATCGTATTTCTTTTCATTACTGTTCTGATTATGATTGTCTTCAGGGGCGGATGTAGTATTCTAGTAATGGCTTCAATTACTTTCGAAACGGAGTAAAAAAATTTATGTAAAAATTTACTAAAATTGCAAATAGTAGATATGAACTCATAACTTTAAAGAAAATAATGGGTTCAATGTTAAAAACCTTAAGAGTTGAACCTATAAAGTTTAAATCTTGGATCCGCCTTTGCTTGTCTTGAGCCGAGGGTCAATTAGAAATAACTTCTCTACCTTCAGAAGGTAGGGTATAGGGTAAAGTCTGCATACATACTACCCTCCCCAGATCTCAGTTTTGAAATTACACTGAGTTTGTTACTGTATTATAACAAATAATCCATGCGTCCAAGAAATTTGATAGTGGATCAGTATTTATCAGGCAGTGAAATTTAGTAAAGATATTTTGATTCTTTTAAATTGTATTCGAAATTATTATTATGTTATAAGAAACAAACAAAACCAAGAAGATTCACGGGTGACTACTTTGATATAAGCCTATTTAAGGGAGGAAGCTGATCCACTCAAACATGCCTTTTAGGGTCAAGTTAATTAATGTAATGAGATAAACAGTAGATAGAGGAATACGGTCAATACGGAACCAGTACTTTTCAATCATTCTAAGTATAAACATAACTAAATACGTAAGAGAAGTCCCAAATAAATGCAAAAGGTGGGCAGATAAATGCATTATGAATTTATGATGTGTCGGTAGGAGAAACTATTTATTGATAGCCAAAAGTCATTTAATATATGGTGATGGGTTTGTCAGTACAGCCAGCTGAGGCATCCCTAAATTTGCCGGAATTGAGCCCCAGATCTGATCTCTTCTTAGTTCTTATGCCATTTGCCAGGCTGGGGCAGGGGACAAGGACAGAGTGAAGGAAAAATTAATGAGGCCTTCGATTAGTGGGGCATAAGAAGAAAGATTTTTGTGACTCTTCTCATGCATATGGTCCCAGGAGTGTGTATTCTATTAACTTCTACAATAATATTATGTCTCAATCCAAATAAACTAGGATCAAATTTTCTTTTGGTTTTCCACTGATTTAGGTATCCTTGTTGAGGTCCGGATTAATATTGATTCGGGCCAGATAAGACCCATTAAAGAAAGAATCACTCGCTATCAGGATTTTTTTTATTCTCATGGCTCAAACCCGAAATATCTGATTAAACATGAAGGATCCTATCCATCCCTCTACAAGCTTTGGTGGTCGGGATCAATTAAGCCCGTCTTGATCCAATGTTATAAAGTTAATTTGTTTTAGCACTTGAAGTATATACTAGCATATAAATCACTAACATAAAACTTTTGGCGCACATGATATTCCATAAAGTGGTACTGTAATATTAGGATAGTCTAGGATTTAAGTAGGCATTAACACCATTTTACTTTATTTAACATAAGGAAAATATATTTTCAAGAACTAATGTACACTTCAAGGCTGCAACTCCCTGATATTTTTCTTGAACTATGGACGTGAACGCAGCCACGCTTTCAGCTCAAAATATATGTAGCTGAAAATTTAATATACATATATAAAGGGCATTTGCACCCTTTGACACAAAAGAGTAGATGCAATTGCCTGCATCCACTAACTTAACTATTAAATTCATCCCTATTTTTAAATTAATGTTATATTATCACGACACACTCTGTTTTAGCTAATGGAGGCATTTGTTGAGTCTCTAGCAAGAGGAAGCATTAGTATGAACCCATTCCACTTTTAAAATTATAAGCCCACATTTAAAATTATGTGCGCGTACACGCTCTGTAGTGAAAATATTGGATTCAGATGAACCTATTAAACTTATACTCTAGCCGTCTCTACTTTAGCCTGTGACTCGATATAATGTGGCCAATGGCGCCATGGACATACAAAAGTATGAGGCACTACATTTTATAAAATCATAATTAGGAGAGTAACATGATAAAGGATTAGCAAACCCAAAATAGAACAAACAATATAATGTGCACCGGCATGTAAAGCAACCTTCAGTTTCTACGAGAAACATAGATAACATGAAATGAAAATGACACGAGATAAACTATAATGTGCGTTGATGCGCGAATCTCCCAACGGAGGCATGTGGAAGCCAAATGGATTAGGGAAGAGAATGCAACTAATTATGCTAACATGGCCATTTTAATCATATGATTAACAACCCAAAAAGGCACTTCGAGTTTTGGACCAATACATTGCTGACAACATTATCATACCAGATTGGATGTCTATTATAGATTTTACTCAACACATAATCCGAAGGAATAAATTTAATAGTATCAGTAAAGTGATTTGAGAACCATGAGGTTTCAAGTTCAAATTTCAGTAGAGACAAAAACAGTTAATGATTTTTTTTCATTCGTCTAAGCCTTGGTGGACAATATTACCGTGGTACTCAGGTAAGAGATAGCAATTACCTGTGAAATTAGCTGACCCGAATACCACGGTTATCAAAGAAAATTCACAGAATTGGTATGCTTAATTTAATTAATTAATCAATGATACGCTTATAAAAGCTGCCATAAAGAGAGCCTGTCGCATTGCATGTGCAATATTCCTCAAGGGAGTCTCATGATAATCAGTAACTTCTTTTAACTATCAGCAACAAGGAAAAGAGAGAGGAGATGAATTTGGAAAGGGAATCCCAGCAGAGTGGAAGTACTGAGAATTGTATGGAAATGCTTTGGTAGGTGGAAAATGTTGCACATTAAATTAAAGAGAATTGTGACATTGCTTTTAATTTGTGGGTGATGTTGTACTACAGATCATGTGAGGGCAGTTAATGACATGATTTGCTAAAACCAACAAGTAAATGTAAAAATACATTTTTAATATAATGGATAAGTGAAAGTAATCGGAGGGAATATTTAAATTTTTGAAATAATGTATATGTTAAATACCTTCACATAAAACGAGACGTTACGAGCGATTTTTGCAATGGATGTGGGTACACTTGTCTCTCTACTCAAACTATCCATATTTAGAAAAAAATCCTAAATATTTTAAATTCATAAAAGAGTAGTGAGTATATTAATACTCTATTGACTTTGTTTTTCAATAAGCCTCTTAATGGAGTATATCATTAACTTTAAAGTTTAAACACATGAATGCTGAAAGGACGGGGGATAAAACATTAAACATAATGAAGAATTTAATTTTATTAATTAAATGCATATTGTGATAGGGAAAGAACTCACATAGCAACCATAGAAGCAATAGCTTCTGGATCAACTTCAGCATGTTCATGCCTGAGTTCATCATTTTCACTTAACCTGCAAAACTTAAATAATTTAAAATTAAAAACTGAAAAAAGGAAAATATAACCAAATTAATTCCAGATCCAATCTATACGATCAGGATTACAAAGAAGAAAAGAACTACGAATTCTTCTCTGATGCAATTGCTAATTTACTGTACATTTCAGTGATAAGCGAAAAAAGTGAAAACGAAGCTAACCTGTTCACCATAGTCGAGTTCCTTAAGCTCTGAAATTGCTTTTCTTCTTCAATACTGATATTGAAAAAGTAAAAATCCAATGAGTAATCGAAAAACAGAAACAGAGTTGATAAGCACGCAAATTCAGAAAATGTCGAATTAAAAAAGAGGAATTATATGAAGTGAGGAATTAAGAGAACTAATTTGCTATCCACATTGTCGAAAAAGAGCATAATTACCTTTTACTGGCTGTGGCAGTGATGAAAAGCATCATCATAATTAGCAATGGACAAAGAAAATACAGAGCGGTTGCCATTGAAAAGAATCTCTAGAATTTTCCGAGTCTCTCTCTGTTTTGGCAAAGGAAAATGTGAATGTAAAATGTGGCTGATTCTGTTTAGAAATGAATGAATAAATGAGGGCAAAATGAGTGAAAGAAAAAGCTTCAATGGAGGAAACATTATATAGGCCTAAAGAGAGAGACAGAGGTAAACATCCAATAGTTGTCCACCTTTTGATATTGTTCATTATACTTATTAATCTCTGGTTTATCATTATTGGAGTACTTAAATTAATAAACTTAAGCTTATCAACTAATTGTACATATTTGCATGTTTAAATCCGATTAGTTAATTAAAGTTTGTTCTGTTGATGACAACAACAATAACAACAATAAACTCACTGTAATCCCACAAAGTGGGTCGGAGGAATGTAAAGTGTACATAGACTTTATCCCTACTTACGAAGACAGAGAGATTATTTCCGATAGACCCTCGGCTCAAGAGAAACAAAAGTAAAAAAGAAGCAGTAACAACAACTAGTAACCGTAGCAAGCGAAGATATAAAAAATATTTTGTATAATTTAGTAGAAAATTTGTACTCGTTCAATAAAAATTAATTCATGTTTGCCATTAATAGTGTTAAATTAATAAATATTATAGTTAATTAATAGTCATTCTGCTCATATATGGCATGTGACCAGGAGGTTACGGGTTCTAGTCATGAAAATAGCCTCTTGCATAAATGCAGGGTAAGACTACGTATAATAAACCCTTGTAGTCTGACTTTTTTCCGGACATCGTGCAAAGCAAGAGCTTTATGCATCGAGCTGCCCCATCTACGTCAGTTTCCAACTAAAGTTTTCAATTAGAGTTAATTAATCTTTATCTTAAACATAACGGCCACAAACTGATCAGGGGCGGCTCAATAGTTCTTGTGGCTTAAGCGAAACCGTATTGAGAAACCCTTAAATTTATTTTATAAAATTTTTACACTAATAACAACTTTGCTTTCTAAACAACAAATTAATCGTTTAAGACACAAAATAGCGAATTTCAAAAAGGGGGGGGGGGGGAGCACAAAGAATAAAGTGGTGGATTATCGGATGTTGAGGTCCAAAACTCAAAATGAAAATTTTATTTTGGCTATCGTCACAATCAAAAAAAAAAAATAACATACATAACGTAATACTTAACTTAAGTTTTGAGTATTGACACTGCCAAAAATATCTATTCATTATGATCAATTTTTAATAATAATTATAGTTCATTCTATTAATTAGAAGCACATATTGGTGAATATCTAAAATTAATTGTAAATAACCTAATATAATATGTTAAATTACATTAAAAGAAAACCGGTGCATGAAGGATTTTGTGTTCATGCAACTTCAAAGAAGATTGTAAAAGAAATTCATTATGTTGTCGATATATATCTTAATTCATATTTAAAAAGGATAAAAGTGAAATTGAAAAGTGAAGCAAATATACTAATTAATCAATAAGTGAGAAAATTATTATAATTTATGAACTTATTGGTATAAAATAACCTCAATCAAATAACAAAAAGATATACTATAATACTTTTCTTTATAATAATTACTTATATAAATTCTATAGTATATAATAATCATAGTAATAAGATACTCTCTCTGTTCCAGTTTATATGAACCTATTTTTTTTGTCCGTTTCAAAAAGAATGATCTCTTCTAAATTTGGTAACAATTTAGATTAAACTTACATTTTTACCCTTAATGAGAAGCTTTTATAACCACACAAATACTCTTAGGCCACTTTTTGACTTGTTTAGGATCACAAATTCTAAAAAAAATTATTTTTTTAAACTTCGTGTCCATTCAAATAGGTTCACATAATTTGAAACAGGGAGAGGGAGAGTATTAAGTAAATTTGGGTCATTTAAATTTTGGGGCCTTAAGGTAATGGGGCCAAGTCTTTAGAGCCGCCCCTCAAAATGACTGTCACTCCTTTTCAACTTTCTACATTATATCCAGTTTGACTGTAGTCTTCTCTCACGTGTCAATGCGTCGGTCACTCACGTGCCGGACACTGCAAATGTTACACTGTTCCATTTCTCTTCCTCGCGAGCTGTCTGACAAATAAAATTTGACCATATTTACTTAAATTCATTCACCGCATCAGCTGTAGGACCACCACGTACGTCCACCTCAGCAGAGGCGGTTGTCTATATATTTATGAAAAAGAAATTCATTAAACTTGTAATAATTAATTGATAAGAACTCATAATTTTAAAGATACGATGAGTTCAATGTTTAGAATTTTAAATGCTGAACTCATAAAATTTAAATTCTGGATCTGCTTTTGCACCTCAGCCATTTCTTTATTGGAGCACTTTTTTTTGCTTAAGATGTTCAGTATTCGCTCGCTTGATTAATTAGATTTATATCGGAAAGTTTTACTTTAGGAGAGAAGGTTTTTTTATCCAAGTCAACTTCATTCTTAAGGTTCGAACTCAAAACCATTAATTAAGAATTGAGAAATGCTTATCATTCTATTACAACATTTTGCGGTATTTATCGGAGCTCCTCGGTCAATCATACCGTGAATGATTGTGTATTTTTCTAAATCGATTAAATGGTATTGATAGTTTTTAAAATTCTGTAATACTGAAAATAGATAGATATCGAAATTCACTCCTTGCTTCTCCTAGGAATGTCAAAGTTGCCATTTTATTTTAGTTTCACTCAGAAAGTCAAAGAATTTGATACACGTAGTTAAGTTCAATTTTAGATGAGAAATGATAATTAACAAAGACTAAAAGACATTGTAACATGCTTGTAATTTAAGATGTTCTTCCCTTAATCAGAGGTTTTGAGTTCGAGCCTTGGGTATGGAAAAAATTTTGGTAGGGAGCGCTTCTCCCCGAATGGGGCACTACGCGGCTAGAATCCGAATATAATCGATCTCCAATGCGAGTACCAGACACCGGGTGGAAACAAAACAAAAAAAGAAGAAGATAAAAGATTTTACTTCCTTCTTATTTGGAACAGTTCAGTTGAACATTTAAAAAAGTACTTCCAAATTTGTGCAATCCACTCAATATTAAAGTCTAAAACTAATTCTTAAGTAGATTTTGTGGTTATAAGATAATCGATATGCAGAGAAATGCCAGATCTGTTTTAATTCTAGTTAATAAATTTGAATTTATTGGGAGTGAATGGAGAAATATTATATTTATAGATATTTTCACATGTGCTAATAAAAGACTTAGTTTGGAGAATCAGACGGTGAACAATATATGCAGTCATTCAAAGCTTCATCAATTCGCCAAAAGTCGTTCTCTCTCTCTCTCTCTCTCTCTCTATATATATATATATATATATATATATATATATATATATTAGTCTTAGGGTACGCACTTAGCGTGTGTACCTATATCATGAGTATATAATTTTTTCAAAAATAGTTAACTATATTGAGTTATTGAACAAAAATTAAGGAAAAAGATCTAAACTTTAAAAAAAATATAAATATTGATCCAATTTAGCTAGTTCACTAAATAAAAAAAATTAACATTATTGTTATTTTTGTTACCTAATATGAAAAACAAATAACAAGTTAGACTATAACATAATCAATTTTGCTCTATTTTTTATTTTTTTAATCGTCAATGCTCTTCTTGTGAAAATAAATTTATGTACCTTAAGAGTTTCATAAATTTAATAAATAGTTATATTTATATGATAATTTTAAAAATGTTTGTCATTACTCCCTCCTTTCTAGTTTATGTGAATATTTCGCCTTTCAAGAGTTAATTTGACTAATCTTTGAAGCTAAATTGGATTAGCTTAATTTGATATTTTAAAGTTAAATTTTAGATATTCAAAAATTATACGAGAAATACTATAAGTTGCAATATTTTCATGTCAATACGATGAAAAAGATTCAAATATTTTGGTCAAATTTTATATAATTTGAATCTCGAAAAAGTAAAAGGTTTTATATAAACTGAAACTGAGGGAGTAATTAATTCAAAGATTTAATTATTGTTCTCAATATTAAAAAAATAATTTTATTTTTCTGCATTGGGGTTTAGTACTTTTACAATAATATAAAAGATATAATAATTTTTGAACTCCTTTCCTACTAGAATAATATTTTATCTTTATTAATTTTTTGTATAATATTTGAAATCTACATTCACTAATTTTAAAAAATACTTAATTAAGTATAAACTTTTAATAGTAATAATATACATAATAATATACTAAATTTAATACCATGCTGTGCATGGGTTAGTACGATATTAAAGGAGGAGGGACCTCCCCACCCCTCCCAAAAAAATAAACAAAATAAAAGAGAGAATAAGTTCCTGGGATTTTTTTTAGTAGCTAATTTGCTGTTCAGACGCTTGATTGAATTATTGAAGTTAGAGAATTTCTTATCTACGTGGTGTAAGGATGAAGTTGCTTCCAAGTAATTGACTCTAAGTGAGCAAATGCGGAATGTCAATGTGACAAAAACGAAACGATTCAGTGTGAACATCAAAGGCCGATTAATCAAGTCCAACAACGGGGTTTTCAGCAAGCCGAAGAGCTCTAAGAACTCTGAATAGTTATTTCTAAAGTAGATGATTGCTCCTCTTTGGCAATCTATCCTCTCTTTTCTTCGGGAAATTGACTTAGCTGTGCTTTGGTTATCATCGCTCGATCACTTCCTTTTTTACTAAATGATTGCTTAGGTACCTTAGCGTACAATTTGAGGTCTGAGTTAGTTTCCTCTCAGCTTTAGATCTTAGTATCCAAAAAAATCTGTCTTTACGAACGATTTAGGCCTCTATTCGGAATTTCTCCGGGTTGATAATTAACCACGAAAACTATGAGGACTCGTTTGGTTTAATGGATTGGATAAAATAATCATCGTATAAAATTTCCCACGGTTTCAACTGACGATGACTTTCTTATTCCGGTCAAAGTTCAAATCCCGCTACACCTGGAATTATTTTGTTACTCAATGTCAAAGATCGTACAGTGTGATCCATTTATCGGGACAAAGGCCAAAGGGCTTAATTTACCATCACATCTTTGTTCCCTTTTGTGTACATAAGTGGCTGTTTATATTTACTCCAAAGAATGACCTTTTATTCATTATTGTAGGAGTTTAACTTCTATGAAATTCAAATTTAACAGAATATTTATATTATTAAATCATTTACTTCTAATAATAAATACAGATCATGTAAAAATTGGGGAAGAAGAAAATTAGTTGGAGAAGAGAATTGATTTCATTCTGCTCAAAATGAAATGTCTATACAGTGTCTTATTGTATACACGCATCAACCAACCCAACCGTCTATCACGTGCTCCCTTATATTCTCACGTGTGTGCATAAATAATTATGTTGAGTCTTTACACAAAAAGCTTCTAGATACAGATTCTATGGTTGAGAACAAAACACATTACTTAATGAACAAAGCTATGATCAGTCCACGTGTCCTTGCTATTGCTTAATGAGGCAGCTTTGTGTATTGCTTTCTCTCATTTGTTATCATCCAAGAGCTTCAATAACCCTAGCCGCCACAACCTTATCTCAACACAATACCACCACTGTCAGCACCCTCCCCACCCCTCCCCCACCCCCCACCCCCACCCCCGCGCAAGTTGAAGGGGGAAGAATGACCCCCAACTTGCTCAGAAGCTCACGATGAGAAGACCCAGAAAGAGGTTTGGTAAAAATGTTCGCTAACTGAGAACGAGTGGGAAGAAAAAAAAAAGAGAAATGAGGCCACATTGAAACTGTCGACGGACGAAATGGCAACCAAGTTCGACGTGTTTTGTCTGGTCGTGAAAGACGGGGTTTTTGGCGATGTAAATCGCGGCCTGACTATCAGAATGAAGAGGAATAGGCAGAGTGGGAGGTACGAAAAGATCTGTAAGGAGGCAAGACAACCAAAGATGTAGAACCAGAAGATGATGGGGCAGAAGATCATGACCTGAATACAGGGAAAGGAGAGGAAGGATTAGAAGGAAGGAGAGGAGAAGGTGAGGGAATAAGAGATGAAGCAGTAATATGTATATAGAGAGGATATGAGGAAAAAGGTACAGTAGGGGATTCAGAAAATAGTGGGGAAGAAACAGAAGGTAGAATAAAGATGGGGAAGATAGACTCATGAAAAACAATATTATTAGAAATAAAGATACGGTTAGTTTGTAAGTTCACTAGCTTGTAATCTTTCTTTCCATAAGGGTAACCAAGAAAGACACAAGCAATAGCCCTAGGATCAAGTTTCCCTCTGTGTTGAGACATAGTAGAGGAAAAATATAGGCAGTCAAAACACTTAGGAAAATTATAACCAGGAGATTTGCCAAAAAGAACCTCATAGGGTGTTTTGTAGTGAAGCAATTTGGTAGGATATTTGTTGATAAGGAAAGTGGTTGTCAAAAGGCACTCACCCTAGTAAATAGTAGGAACTTTAGATTGAAATAGCAAAGTTCTACAAGTTTCAAGCAAGTATTTGTGTTTCCTTTCAACAATACTATTTTGTTGAGGGGTGGCCACATAACTAGTTTGTTGAAAGATACCTTTGGATTGAAAATAGGTGGCAGCAATAGCACCACTCCCCAGTTCTAAGGCATTATCAGATCTAATGATTTTAATTTTTGGTGGCAAATAGCCTTTCTATCATAGCAATAAAAGATTTGAGAACACTAAATGCATTTCCTTTTGTGCTCAAAAGATAGGTCCAAATACCCCTACTAAAATCATCAACTATAGTGAGAAAGTACCTAAAACCATAATGGGTAGTTATTTTGTAAGGTCCCCAGTATCGATATGTAGAAGTTTAAAAATGTGTGATGTAGAGGTAGTACTGTTGGGAAATGGTAGCTTATGTTGCCTGACTAAGGGACAAATAGAACAAAGAAAAGAATCAGTAGTAAAAGCATTCTGTGACAATGCAGAAATGTGTTTCATACTGGAAGTGTGCATATGCCTACGTCTTACATGCCATAGATTGCCACATGAAATTTCAGAACTAGACAATGAAGTGCAAACAGACTGATGACAAATTATTTACAGATGATGAGTTTGTCTTATTTGTCTGCAGGTTATTAACAGAAATAGGGTGAAAAGTTTGCAGCGGATAAAGCCCATCTTTCACTCTACCAAGATCCAGAGGCTTCCTCAAGGATGGGCCGTGTAAGAAACAAGTAGCGGAGAAGGTAAACAAGCTTTAAATTGCAAACATAATTTTTGAACTGATAATAGGTTGAATTTGAAACTAGGAACGAAAAGGACTCTGTTTAGAGTTAATTCAGGTGAATAAAAGATTGACCTGCATGAGTGACTTTAATCCTAAAGAAGTTAGGTAGGTTACCAAATATAGATTGTTGTAAGGGCATAATGTTGAATAGAATGGACTCATCAAAGGTGAAGTGTTCTGAAGCCCCAGAGTCATTATCCAAAAATGACAAATAGAGTTTTTAGGAGTAGTTAAGATAGTAAAGAAAGTAATACCAGCACAGTTAACTGTCACATTTGCTTCAGAACCAGATGTGTCTTATTGTGCAATTTTGACTTGGTGTAGTACTTCCAATAACTGAGAAATTTGCTCTTGATTCGATCCAACAGTAACATCAGTACTTGGAGATTAAGTAGATTCTGCTTCAGTACTTATTGCATTACTATGTGCTGAATTATAGAATGTTGGTTGTGTATTCTACCTTGGTTTGTTGTTCTTAAAGCCTCCTTGTTAAAATTCGTGGGATAACCATGAAGTTTGAAATATTTTTTTATAGTATGTCATGGATTTTTGCAATATTTGCAATTAGAATTGCCCTTGTAGTCCTGATAGGAGTTTGGTTTTGAGGTGTTGCAAGATTCCCCTTGTTGCATATTGAACCTCTGATTTCATTACCCTATGGTGAATGATTGTCTAGCAACAGAGAAAGAACTAGACTCTGTAGGTAAATTTTCCATAGGTTGTATACTTTTTTGCCTCTCCTCTTGTAGTAGCAGAAAGTATGCTCGGTCAATGTCTGGTGAGGGATTCATCATCATTATGTTACCTCTACAAGCAGTATACGTTCATTGAGTCCCATTAAAAATTGCACTAAATTTTGTCTTTTCTCAAGTGCACTATTTTTCTCCACAGCTCCACACTTATCGTCAACAGAACTGCATACTGCCCTAGCATTGAGTAGATTAATTTCATCCCATATAACTTTCATGTTATTGAAATATGTCGCGATATTGTTTGACCCTTGTACAGTTTTCATTATTTGCTTTTATAGCTCAAATAATTATGCTAGGTTAGACTGTCCATATCTTTTCTTAAGCTGTTTCCACAAATCATGCACATATTTGGAGTGAATTATACTGCATCTAATTTCTTGGTGAGATAATTCAATATCCAAGCAAATACCATATCATTACATCTCGTACATAGATTGAAAAATTCAGAATTTTCCTTTGGCTTCACCAAGGTCTCGTCAATGAAACCAAGCTTGTTTTTAGCAGATAAAGAGAGTAAGATAGATTTCCTCCATGATTCATATCCAGTGCTGTCAAAAGCAGAGAATACCAAAGCCATACCTAGCGAGTCTGATGCATGAAGATAGTAAGGATGAAGACGATCGATTTTCGCCATTAGAGGAGGAACAGAAGCAGCAGAATCACTGAAGCAGAATCCTCAATCAAGACCATATTCAACAGAAGAAAATCAAGGAATTTCTAAGATTTCTAGAAATTTCTGTAAAAAAATCTAAACTAGATATGATGAAATTGATTTGCTCTGATACCATGTAAAACTTGGGGAAGAAGAAAATTAATTTCATTCGGCTCAAAATAAAATGCATGTACAATATCTTATTATATACACACATCAACCATACCAACTGCCTATCACATGCTCCCCTATATTCTCACGTGTGTGCATAAATAATGATGTTGAGTCCTTACACAAGAAGCTTCTAGATACATATCCTATGGTTGAGAACAAAACACATTACTTAATGAACAAAGGTTATGATCAGTCCATGTGTCCCTGCTATTGTTTAATGAGGTTGTTTAACCAAAAAATAAGAATTTCGGTCAAAGCGTAATTTTAGAAGAACTCGGGTTACTGATAATCAAATAAGAAAATAATTACGTAACAAGAGAAGAAAAAATGGACTGAGAAGTAGCCGAGTAAGCAATTTAAAGCATTGTAAATAAGTATATTCCAATAATAATCAGTGTGTCCAATACAAATATTATTTCTCTCCTTTTATAGTTATTTCTAAGTACTACGTTTCTTTCCTCTCATAATAGAGCCATTGTGAATAATTAATGGCATTAATGTAACATTATAATTGGCAATCGTAACTGTTTCGTGAAGATTCTATAATATTTCCCATAATTTATGCTCATTAATTGCAGATAATATGTATTTGTACTTTTGCTATCTAGGTTCATTTCACTGATGTCTCTTCAAATTATCAAGAGATTCGAGTAACCGTTCCTTCTTATTTTTTTGAACCTTTGCCCGTACCTATTAAGGCTCGAGTCTCTTTGAATACTCTTTGATAGCTCTCACTCTTTTATTGATCCACGTGTCTTGACATGTCAGCACATAATTAATTCCAAATGTTAACTCGATTTTCCCCAATACAGATAGTCCCCCCACTTGCCATTTATTCAGCAATTGAATATCTGGGAAGTGGATCTTATTAAAGCGAGAATTTTTGCCGTCATTCCCACATATCATTATACTTTTTCCAGAACTGACGTTTCGCATGTCACTTCCATTTAATGCATATGACACGTGGTGATTTTTGATTGGTTCTGTAGTTCTTCAGCGTCTTTTAAGGCTTTTTTACGGCTACATCAATCACAAAGTGACAGTTTTCATTATGGCGTTCACATCAATATCTTTTTGTTTGACGGTTGCTTCTGAGTATAAATATATCCTTTGTATTTTCTTTCATAGAAAAGTTTTCCATCTTTGACTATTCAATCTTCTCTTCTTCTTCGTACAACTGTGTCTTCTTCAAACCCTGATCCTCAAAAAGTTCTTATCGTAGATGAACTTCCCTTTGGTCCTACTAGAAGCAGGAGAGGGGGAAGGTTGCGTAGTTTAGGGTCAGTTTCTATTCGAGGTTCTTCTTCTTCTCAACCTAGTTCCACTCTTCCTTCATCTTCTAGAACTAGGGCTTCTCTTCCACATAGGTCTTCTGCCAGAAGTAGAGATTCCAATGAGCCAATCTGTGAACCTACAATAGACGAGATTATCCTTTCTGAACTTTCTTTTTATATTGATAGAGAATCGATTAGAAACTAGGTTTCCTCTATGTCCTCTCATGATCGTGCCGATATTTACCCTTCACATATTACTGAAGGTTTGATCTCTATTGTTCATAGAGATTGTTATTGGAAGTTCGATTTCCCAATTCTGATACCTAATGCAAATCAAATGATCATTTCTTTCAAAGTTGTTTTTTTTCTTTTGTGTATACATACCCCTTTACATTGGACTTTAGACCCCCTATTAATCCAGTCATTATTGAATTCTGCCACTTCTTCAAGGTGTGTTAAGGACAAATTGGCCCTATTATATGGAGGGTTGTTGCATGTTTAGGGTATTTGGCTAATTTGGCTCAATTGACTTTCACCTTTTTTCATCTAATCCATCTCTACTCCCTTAAGTTGTTCCGTCATGGAATATTTACTTTGGTGGCGAGGAGTAAGAGAGTTTTAGTCAGTCCTGAGGACGATAAAGATCGTGGCTGGTATGCCCGATTTGTTGCTACTCCTATGATAGGGTTAGTAGGTGAAGAAAATATGACATTCCCTGAAAAGTGGAATTTTGCACGTAAGTTTTCTTTACAACTTTCTCTCGTCTCTTTTTTTTAAGAATTTATACTTCCCGTGAGTGTTTCACTTTTCTTTTGTCAGCAACCATGGAAACTGTTGAAGAAATTCTCAATTTCCATGGTTGGGTAGAGAAATTGTTGACTATTGTTCCGATGGAAGTTAGAACTTGGAAGTAACTCTCAATAGGTTTGGTTGGAAAGTTAAGACTCACGGTAAAAAAATTATTCTTTCCCTTCTATTTTTGTTCATTCTTTCATTAGAATGTATTTAACCCTTCTTTTTATCAGGGTATCATATTCCTGGTGTAAGCGCAAGTCAATCGCAGCTTCTAGACTTTCTTTGGCGAGAGCTCAGGAGATAATCTTGAGTTCTTCATTGAAAAGGAAAGCTGACAGACCTCAAGATTCTGAAGATAAAGAGGAGTGGGATGGAAGTTCTTTGGTTAGAAAGTCGCGGGTAGACGCATCATTTCGGATGACGAAGTTACTCCTCCTCGTTCTGTTCCCGTGACCGAGCCTGTTGAAGCCACTTTAGTGAGCTCTGATGAAGAAACTCCCATGGCACCTCGTGACTCTGCCGAACACTTCTTTTCGTGTGGGTTTGATAATGAAGGCTTTGATTTGGTGTTTGAGGAAGTACCTCTTGCCTCCTTCCCTGTATCTGTGCCAATGGAATTCCACTTGCATGTTCTTACTGCTGTTATTTCTGCTCCGCCTCAAGCCATTATGACTTTGTCTGCTGTCCCTGCTACCAATATTTCTCATACTGAAATTGGTTCTTCAAGTAGAAGAAGGGTAATGAAGCAAATTACCATTGAAGTTCCTGCCGATGGTAATCTTCTAAAGAAGTCAAGCCAGGCTGAGTGTGATTAAATACCTTGATTGGTCCGGTTGAAAAGTCCAAGCTAGAAAGTCACAGTTCTTTGACTTGGATGAATGACATCGTGCAATCATCATTGAAGGTATAAATTTCTTTTCATATCGTATACCATTTTCCTTCTACTAGGATTGTTATCCACTTTTTTTTATGTAGATCAATCTCATCGGCATGGAGATGATGAAAGGGTTTCCCATACAGAGTAATTGATGCATGATTACCAGATTGAGGCAGATAATTGGAAAGAGCAGTATGAAAGTGTAACGACCCGGCCGGTTATTTTAAGAATTAATGCCCCAATCCCCTATTAACTGCTTTCTCCGTATTTATTTCTGCTATTTTGATTTGCTGGGATGTTCAGTTTTGAGTTTCAGAGAGTTTTGGGACACTTAGTCCCTAAATGAGAGCTTAAGTTTTGGAAATTTAACCATAGTTGGAACAGTGTGAAGACGGCCTCGGAATGGAATTACGATGGTTCTGTTAGCTTCGTTGGGTGATTTCGGGCTTAGGGGCGTGTTCGGATTGTGTTTTGGAGGTCCGTAACTAATTTAGGCTTGAAATGCCGAAAGTCAAATTTTGAAATTTCCGGTTCCATAGTGAGATTTTGATCCGAGAGTCAGAATGGAATTACGAAAGTTGAAGTAGCTCTGTAGTGTTGAATATGATTTGTGTTCAAAATTTCAGGTCATTTGGATGAGGTTTGATAGACTTTTTGATCGAAAGCATAAATTTAGAGTTTTAGAGTTCTTAGGCTTGAATCCGTGGTTAATTCATTGTTTTGATATTGTTTTAGGTGTTTTAAGGAATGGTATAAGTTTGGACAGTGGTACTAGACTTGTTTGTGTTTTTGGTTGAGGTCCCGGGGGCCTCAGGCTGGTTTCGGAAGGTTGTCGGAAGAATTGAGAGTTGTTTGAGCAGCTTCAGCTGCTGATCTTCTGTCATAAACGCACATGCAGTTGGGTCCCACAGGTGTGTAGCCGCAGAAGCATCGGCATCATCGCAGAAGCGTAAAAGGGGGAGAACCAGCAGGAACCACAGAAGCGGGAGCTTCACCGCAGAAGCGGTACCACATCTGCATAGGGGAGTCGTAGGTACGGAAAGCTGAGTTTAGTGATTTGTCGCATATGCGACCTTTGTTCCGCAAAAGCGGGACCGCAGGTGCGGTCCCATGACCGTAGAAGCGGATTAGCTGGGCAGAATATATAAATAGTTGTCTTCGCGAATTTGAGTTATTTTCACCTCTTTTCAAACGGGGAGAAGCCTTGGTGAGCATTTTCAAGGGAGATTTTCAGAGAAATTCATTGAGGCAAGGTCTTTGGTCCCTAAACTTGTTATTGAGGTGATTTTTATCATTATAAGCATGAAAATTTGAGGAAAATCAGTGGTAATTTTGGGGTTAGGGCTTGATTAGTTAGAGACTTTTGAGTGATGATTTGAGGGACCATTTGAGGTCTGATTTTGGTACTTTTGGTATGACTGAACTCGTGAGAGTAAGGATTCTGAAAATGTAAATTTTATCTGATTCCGAGACGTGGGCCCGAGGGGTATTTTGATCATTTTACCTAATTTTGCGTATTATATTAGAAATTCTTTGTAGAATAAGTTACTTTAAGTGTTAATTACATTATACAATTGAATTGAATAGATTTGGGCCATTTGGAGTTGAGTACTCGTGGAAAGAACGTGGTTTCGGGTTGACTTTGAGCCAGTTCGAGGTAAGTGGCTTGCCTAACCTTGTGTTGGGGACCTTCCTCTTAGGATTTGGTATTATTGATAATTGAGATGCCTTGTACGTGAGGTGACAAGTGCGTACTTGTGCTAATTGTTGAAAATCCAGTTTTTCAGTAAGTAATTACCATTATGTTCCTTTTCCTATTTATACTACTTGCAATTTAAGCTTGTTGTTAGCCTAGGAAAGCATGTCTAATTGACTTAATTGCCTTACTTGCTCAAACTGCCTAATTTGGATTACATGCAGCATGCTAGGTTAGAAACACCTGTTTTACCTTGGTATGGAACTTGAAATGAACCGTGTACTCTTCTTGTTGTTGTGTGTGTTTACTTTGGGACTACGGGATGGTATCCCGGGAGATCCCCCTATAAGTTTACTTTGGGATTATGGAACGGTATTCCAGGAGACCCCCCTGCACATTTACATTAGAACTATGGGACTGCACCCGGTAGATTCCCCCTGTACTGAGTATTTACATTTGGGATTATGGATCGGTATTCGGGAGATCCCCTCGCATTATGAGTTGGACTACAGGACAGTATCCCGGGAGATCTACTGGATATTTATAATTTGGGACTATAGGACGGGATCCTGGGAGATCCCCGGTTGTTATCCTTGTACTGAACTGTATTTTTTTCTGTGTTTACTTGGCCTCTGTGGTAGTTGTTATTGTCCTTTATATCCTGTGTTACTTTTACTGTTGTACTCATTTATATTGTTTTGTTCTATACTGTTAAGTCTTATATTTTATTTAACCTCAGTAGGGCTCTGACCTTCCTCATCACTACCCGACCGAGGATAGGATTGACACTTACTGAGTACCGTTGTGGTGTACTCATGCCCTTTCTGCACATGTTTTTCATGTGCAGATCCAGGTACTTCCACTTAGTCTTATCATCCTTGAGGCGAGGCGCTTCTGTAGAGACTTCGAGGTATATCTGCGGCGTCTGCAGACCGAGGAGTCCCTTATGTATCTCTTAGATTGTGATTCATGGGGTTCCGGATTTTGGGAAGTATTAGGTTGAGATTCTTGTACTGTTATGTGTCAGGCAGCATCTTAAACGCTATTTCAATTGTTATTTCAGTTATATATTATTTTCTTCCGCGATTTTTGTTTATATTCCGTATTGTTAGGATTACCTTGTCGTAGAGACTAGTTGTCGTCATGATGGTTCACGGAGAGCGAACCAGGGTCGTGACAGAAAGCCTCCATCTTGAGATAGAAGTTTTAGAAGAAAACAAATGTACCTTGGAGCAACAACTAAGAGTCATTGCATCGGACCTAGCTGTTGAGAAAGCTTCTTCCAACCAGGCGGGCAAGGATAAAAACCTTCTCGAGTCGTCTTTTGCTGAACAACTCTCCAAAGTTACAGAAGAGATCAGAGGTCTAAAGGCCATGTTGAATGAGAAAGAGGTTTATGCTGGTGAGCTTGTTCAAACACTCACCCAGACCCAAGAAGATCTCCGAGTGTCTTCCGATAAGGTCAAGTTCTTGGAGAGTTCACTTGCCCCTTTACAGACTTGTTATGATGCTGCTATTAGCTGAGAGGGAGGAGCTCAGAAGTGAAATTGATCATTGGAAAAGAGACTACGAGGCTCTTGAGGACAAGGCTGATGTTGAAGTAAGTTGGGCAATTTTGAACACGCGTCATGATACTCTTATAGAGGTAAGCCAGGAAGGTTTTAACTTTGATGCTGAGTTAGCAAAGATTAAGAAAAAACAATTGAAAAAACTCAGCAAAGCCAAGGTTTTTCTTCACCCATGGCTGATACTCCCGAAAATGTTGAAGCTAATCCTGGTGCGTTGGATGTCCCAGCTCCTTCTGATCATATCGAGTCTTCTGCTGCTGATAATGTCATCTTGAATTCTTCTTCAGAACCTGCTCCATAGTGAAAGTTTGTTTGTGAAGTTTAACTTTTTTTTATTTATTTTGTTGGTGGAATATTTGGTGGTTTTACCCCTGGTCCCATTTAGGGTAATATTTTTGGTAACAACATATCCCCAGGTCTTTTCGGGGATTAATAATGACAAATTAAGTTAGGACTAAGTTCATACTTAGTTTCAACTAAATATTATAAAGTTTTTGCTTCAACTTTTTATAATGCCTTTGATTGAGTTTCTGTTATACTCTTTTAATGATTTGATCTTGCCTTGTTTCTTTAAAAGTTCAGGGTCTTGCTTCTATTTCAATTTTAATATGTAGGTTTTTGTTTTACCCTTTTAACTTTTTGCATTTAAAAGTGCTTAGTTAATTTCGTGGATTTTTGAATCAAGCATGAATTATAAAAGAGGGCCCTTTTATATACGACACTTAATGAAGAAGATGTCTCAACTTCATAATGGTGTAAACATACGAAAGGAGAAATAGGAACACACATGTTTCTTGGAATAACTTTGATAAAAGTTTTCATTCGAACTTTTTCAAGCTTAAATAACACCTTACATGTATTTAAATATCTTCTATAACAGTTCCGTAACTGTTTTCTTTACAACAGATTTGTAAAAAAGAAAATCCAAGGGTTTCTTTATGACCCGTGGCTAAATACTGCCTTTAACCTAAACATTCGTAAGATTTTAAAATTTGTATCCACGAGTGTATTCATCACAGGTTTTTGGATCAAGCTTACGTTTTTGACTCGTGACTTTACTCTTAACTTAATATTTGTTGAGTAGACTTTAGGCTTGACTTGAAATTGAATTGTTTCAGCCTTCTTTGCCTTTCTTATACATATATTATATGTATATTATATAGTCCCCCAAGTGTTTGAGCTTTGAAGTATGAAATCTCGAGCACTTGATTATTCCTTCCATGCGGTCCTTTTGTCCTGAAAAGGAAAAACATACGGGACTCGGAGATATAATTTTAGATGAAAACTGCTTAAATCATTACATTTCTATCAGAATAGTTGTAACCCTAGACCGGGAATTATGTTCCTTTCGCGTGTCTTTCAGGTCTAAAGTCATCATTTAGTGTGGGCTAGCTTTTTGCCTATCATCTAAAATTGTTAGTACAACTTTAACAATTCAAAAATAAAAATCGTAAGTGGGGATACCTGACCGTTGGTATTTTCTTCCTTTAGAAATAGTACTTCTTTAGATGAGCAACATTCCAACTTGAAGGTATAATCTTGCCATCCAGGGTTTCAAGCTCATATGCACCTTTTTCCTGCGATACCATGAATCTTGTAAGGCCTCTCCCAATTTGGACTTAACTTTCCTACATTGGCTGCCCTTGTGGATTGGAAAACTTCTTGAGTATGTAGTCCCTAATCTTGAAGTATCTGAGACAAGTTTTTCGATTGTAATACCGCTCAATAACTTGTTTTTGCGCTGCCATCCTTATTAAGGCAGTTTCCTTCCTTTCTTCAAGCAAATCCAGATTTACCCGCATCTCTTCTTCATTCGACTCTTCAGTAGCTTGAGTATATCTCGTACTTGGATCCCCTATTTCGACTGGAATTAAGGCTTCAACAGCGTATACAAGTGAGAACGGTGTCTCTCCCGTACTTGTTTTTGTTGTGGTTCGGTAAGCCCACAAGACTCCAGGTAGTACCTCTGGTCACTTGCCCTTTGATTCTTCTAGTCTTTTCTTTAAGTTGTTGATAATAACTTTATTTGCTGATTCAGCTTGTCCATTGGCCACTGGATGATAAGGTGTCGAGGTAATCCTTTTAATTTTCCAACTTTGGAAGAATTCTATGATTTGTGCACCTATGAATTGCGGGCCGTTATCGCACACGATCTCTTTTGGAACCCCAAACCGGCATATAATGTTTCGCCAGATGAAGTCTCTGACCTCTTTTTCTCGTACCAATTTGAAGGCTCCTACTTCTACCCATTTAGTAAAATAGTTAGTGAGTACTAACATAAATCTTACCTTGTCTTTGGCTTGTGGTAGTGTACCTATGATATCTATCCCACACTTCATAAAAGGCCATGGTGCAACAACCGGCTGTAATAATTCAGCTGGTCGATGCATGTTGTTTCCATATCTTTGGCACTTGTCACATTTAGCCACAAAATTTTCTGCCTCTTCTTCCATTTTTGGCCAGTAATAGCCAGCTCTAATTATAGTTTTTACCAAAGCTCTTCCTCCAGCGTGATTTCCACAATGTCCCTCATGTATTTCTTTCATCACATATTCCGTTTGAGAAGGCCCGAGACATCTTGCTAGAGGGCTACCAAACATTTTTCGATATCAATTACCTAATTTAAACAGTAACGAGCAGCCTTTTGGTGAAGTGCCTGAGCCTTTTTCTTGTCTTCAGGTAGTATTCCACACTACAAAAAATTGATAATCTCGTTTCTTCAATCCCAAGTTAGATTATTGTAATTTACCTCGTTTTTATCTTGATCAAGCACTGAATGAAACAAATGTATTACGGAAGGGTTTCTCTTCATTTGTCACTTCTGCAGTGGATGCAAGATTAGCCAAAGCGTCTGCCTCGACATTCTCTTCCCTTGGTATCTGCTTGACTTTCCAAGTTTGGAATTGTCTGACTAAGTCTCGTGCCTTTTCCTAGTATTGTTGTATCCTTGCCTCTCTAGCTATATAAGTCCCCTGCATTTGGTTTACTACGAGTTGCGAATCGCTTTTGATTATGACCTACTCTATTCCGAGCTCTCGTGCCAATTCTAAACCTGCAATCACAGCTTCATAATCTACCTCATTATTAGTGATAGGATGACATTTTATGGCTTGTCATATGGTTTCTCTCGCAGGAGGGACCAAGACAATGCCTAGACCTACTCCTTTTACATTTGATGAACCATTAGTAAATAAGGTCCAAGTACCTGGATTAGACCCGTTAAATACCTGCAATTCTTTTTCTGCTTCTACTTATATCCCTTGGCTAAAATCTGCAACAAAATCTGCTAAAACTTGTGACTTTATTGCAGTTCTAGATTGATATGTAATGTCATATTCACTTAGCTCTATAGCCCACTTGGCTAATCTACCCGATAACTCTTGTTTATGCAATATATTACGTAAAGGGTAGGCAGTTACTATAGAGATTGGATGACATTGGAAATAAAGTTTTAATTTCCTAGATGCCATAATTAATGCTAGTGCAAGTTTTTCTAAATGAGGATACCGAGTCTCAACATCTAATAAAGACTTGCTAACATAATAAATTAGAGATTGTTTACCTTGGTCCTCTCGAACTAATACGGCACTTACCGCTACTTCTGAAACAACGAGGTAGATGAGTAGTTTTTCCCTATCCTTTGATTTGGCCAGCAATGGTGGATTTGACAAGTACACTTTTAAATTTTTAAGCGCATGTTGACATTCTTCAGACCATTCAAATTGATTTTTCTTTTTAGGGCTGAAAAGAACTTGAAGCACTTTTCCGATGACTTGGAAATAGACCTTCCCAAAGCTATTGTTCTTCCTGTCAGCCTCTGTACTTCTTTTTTGCTCGTAAGTATATCCGAATTTCCTCAATAGCTTTAATCTGTGCGGTATTTACTTCAATGTCACGGTTAGAAACAAGGAATCCCAAGAACTTACCTGATGACACGCCAAATACACATTTATCAGAATTTAACTTCATGTTAAATTTGCAAAGAATCTGAAATGTATCCGTCAAGTGTTGAATATGATCCCCTGCTTGTTGTGATTTGACCAGCATATCATCTATATACACCTCCATGATTTTTCCTAGGTCTTGTTGAAATATTTTGGTCACTAGCCTTTGGTATGTGGCCCCAACATTCTTTAGGCCGAAAGGCGTAACTTTGTAACAGTAAGTCCCCCTGTCTGTGATAAAGAAAGTTTTTTCTTCATCTAGAGGATCCATTTTAATCTGATTATATCCTGAATAGCCATCTAAAAAATTTAATAATTCATGCCCTGCAGTAGCATCAATTAATTGATCTATGTGCGGTAATGGAAAAGAATCTTTAGGGTAAGCTTTATTTAGATCAGTATAATCTACACAAACTCTCCACTTACCATTCTTTTTGGGCACTACTACAGTATTAGCCAACTAATCTGGATACTTTACCTCGCGGATGGACCCGATTTTTAAAAGTTTTTGCACCTCATCTTGAATCACCTGATTCTTGAATGAGCCTTGCTTCTTTTTCTTTTTTTTGACAGGTGGGTATGATGGATCTTCATTTAATTTGTGAGTAATTACCTCCGGTGGTATACCTATCATAGCTTAATGGGACCAAGAAAAACAATTTGTGTTAGCCTTTAAAAATTCAATCAACTTACGTTTCATCTCTAAGCTGAGGTTAGTTCCAATATAGAGTTTTCTGTCCGGCCAATGTACAAATAGTACCACAACTTCCAATTCCTCGATTGTTTTTTTGATGTTTTCATTTTCTTCTGGTTCTTGAATAGTATCAGGCCTTGAGTCTACATCTATTTGCCCGTCTTCAGTTGAGGTTCGTGTTGCTGCATCCTCAACTGAATTTTGTGATTGCTATTTTTCTTCACTTTTTGCGCTTGAATCTGCCACGGAGTTAATGCTTCGAGAAGCTTGTTGGTCACCACGGATTTTCTATATTCCCTATTATGAAGGAAACTTGATAATTTGATGTAAAGTAGATGGAACAACATCCATTTCGTGAATCCATGGTCTGCCGAGAATCATATTGTAAGCCATATCCATTTCTACTACTTGAAATTTGGTGTCTTTGACTACTCCTTCTGCGAATGTGGTGAGTATTATCTCCCCTTTTGTTACGACGCTCGAGTTGTCAAAATCAGACAAGGTGTGTGCCTTGCGTATCAGCTTATCATTGGCTTGCATCTCGTTTACCACTCTCAACAGAATGATATTCACAACACTACCTGGCTCAATCAAAACTCGTTTTACATTAGTGTCATGAACAATTAAAGATATTACCAGTGCATCATTATGCGGGGTCAGTACGCCATCTACATCATCAAATGTTATACTATCTTCTTCCAAAACCTGTCGAACTCGCTTCCCGTGGGTAACTATAATTTTTGACAACATCTTTGATGTCATATACATTATGCCATTGATCTCTTCCCCTCCACTTATGACATTAACCGTCCTTTTTGGTGAAGGAGGTTTTGGCGATTCCTGCCTATTCTTCATATATGCTTGATTTCCCTTTTCACTAAACAATTTAGTTAAGTACCCTTGTTTTAATAAATGTTCCACTTCACCTTGTAACAATCTGCAATCCACAGTTTTGTGACTGTGATCGTTGTGAAACTCGCACCAATAGTCGGGATTTCGCCTGTTTGGGTTTGATCTCATTTCTTTTGGCCAGCGTACCTTGTCTCCCATACTTCTTAAAACAGCCACCAACTCGGATATGCTAACATTAAAACTGTAGCGCCGATTTTTGCTTTCGAGCTTCTGTCATCATCTCGTGTATCTCGCATGTTTCGTTCTTTTCCGAACCTTGATGATGAACCTGACTCTCTATCTCTTGATCTAGGATCATACCTTGGGTTTTCCTATTTCGAACGAGAATCCCTTCCTGCTGGACCCATGTAAGGTTCGTACCTATTTTTATCGGACCTTTTTCAGTTTCAGCTCGTCTTGAACTCACTTTTTCATCTTTTCGAGACTGAATGATAGTGTCCTCTTCTATCCGCAGTTTTGTGTTGTATCAATTATAAATATCATTCCAAGTTATTGCTGGAAATTCTTGCAAGATTTCTTTGAGTCTCCTCGTGCCTTCTGGGCTTTTTTCATTTAGATTACTGGCAAAGGCCATAGCCGCTCAGTTATCAGGTACACGTGGCAACATCATCCTTTCACGCTGGAATTTGTCTATGAATTCCTGAGCAGCTCCGTATCTCCTTGTTTTATCTTGAAAATGTACTCCATTCGCTTTTCAACTTTTTGAGCTCCCGAGTGTGCTTTGATAAATGAATTTGCAAGCTCAGCAAAAGAATCAATAGAATTCTCAGGTAAAAGAGAGTACCATGTCAATGCTCCCTTCGTGAGTGTTTCTCCAAATTTTTTGACCAACACTGATTCAATTTCTTGCTTGGTCAAATCGTTGTTTTTTACTACATTTGGAAATGTAGTTACGTGATCTCGTGGATCAGTTGTTCCATTATATTTCGGAATATCGGGCATCTTGAATTTCTTTGAAATTGGTAAAGGAGCGGCACTTGGCTTCCAAGGTTATTGAGAGTATTTCTCCATATCTATCCCCTTGATTACAGCCGGCACTCCAGGTATGTGCTCTATGCGATCGCTCTTCTCCTTGAGCTGTTTCTACAAAGTTAGTACTAAACGTTACAAATCAGAATTAACTGGGTTACCTGACCCTCCATCACGAGATTCGCTGGGAGTTCCTCCACTGCCTGAGTTAACGAGTCCTGAGAGAGGATTTTCTAAGGTGTTTTTGTTTGGAGTTGGTGTTGGTGGTATAACCGGAAACTGGTTAGCAAAAGCCTGAAGATCATTGTCGGCCTGTTGAGTGATTAATTTTTTCAAAATTCCATCAATAGCCTTATCAATCTCGAACTGCTCCTTCATATTTGATTTGAATCTGGCAGGAGACCCTTCTCGAGAATGTCGAAGAGAGTTTCGTTGTGAGGTGACTGGAGTTCCATCACCTTGTTGATTCTCCTGAATTTGCTAATTTTGTTGGTGCTGTAAATTTTGTTGGTCGTTGTCGTTGACATTTGACATGATTATTTTGACAAAAGAGTTGATTTAGAAAGTAAAATATTATCAGATTCTCGGCAATGGAACCAATTTGTTTAACCAAAAAATAGGAATTTCGGTCAAAGCGTAATTTTAGAAGAACTCGGGTTACTGATAATCAAATAAGGAAATAATTACGTAACAAGAGAAGAAAAATTGGACTGAGAAGTAGCCGAGTAAGCAATTTAAAGCAATGCAAACAAGTATATTCCAATAATAATCAGTGTGTCCAATACAAATGTTATTTCTCTCCTTTTATAGCTATTTCTAAGTACTACGTTTCTTTTCTCTCATAATAGAGTCATTATGAGCTATTAATGGCATTAATAAAACGTTATAATTGCAATCGTAACTGTTTCGTGAAGATTCTATAACATTTCCCATCATTTATGCTCATTAATTGCAGATAATACGTATCTGTACTTTTTGCTATCTAGGTTCATTCCAGCGATGTCTATTCAAATTATCAAGAGATCTGAGTAACCGTTCTTTCTTGTTTTCTTGAACTTTTGCCCATACCTATTAAGGCTCGCGTCTCCTTAAATATTCTTTGATAGTTGTCACTATTTTATTGATCCACGTGTCTTATCATTTCAGCCACATAATTAATTCCAAATGTTAACTCAATTTTCTCTAATACAGAGATAGCTTTGTGTATTGCTTTCTCTCATTTGTTATCATCTGAGAGCTTCAATAACCCTGGCCGCCGCAACTTTCTCTCAACACAATACCACCACTGTCAACGGATCATTGTTCATAAAAAGGGAATTAGTAATTATGAAAAATCAATCAACTTATTTTCTATGAAAAATTAAAATATATTGATAGTGAACGTAATTTTTCATTCAGTTCATCTTTTTTACTTCACTTTTCAATTATCCTTGTGTTTGCGATTTGGAAATATAGGCTATGTCATCGAAGCAAATAAAATATAGAACGATAAAAATTTGTGCTATGGATGGATGAGGATTTCTTAGACCTTGAAATTCTACCATTCAGTGCTAATTTCAAATAGGTGGATAATAAGCTAATAGACCACGTGCAAATGCAAACAATAAAGTGTTAAAATAATTAGTGGAACAAGGCAGCAATGTGGAATATTGTGGTGTTAAAACTCAAAACCAAGCATTACTAATTCATTAGGAATAATTTTATAACATTAATGAACTCAGTATACATGTCATGGTCACGAAAGTACAGTAAAATGATAAAAACTCAAAACACATTTAATTCATCACCCCAACTAAATCTAGGACGGTGAAAAAAATAATCTAGGAATGCTAACTATTACTTTTATATACATAATGGCTTATTCAATTATTTGACTTCACTCTTTGTCATAACCACTTCGTACAACTCAATATGTGTCGTGCAAAATTATGAATATGATAATAAAATATTGAAGTTCGAATTAAGGAAAAAACGAATAAATAAATAAATAAATAAATAACAGATTAATAATGCATGATTTTCTACAAAACTAGATTGATGATGTGCTTCCTGGTTTCTATGATTTGCATGTTATGTCTATTATTTCGCCCTTTTTTTTAAGAAGAAAAAAGAAAGGAAAAAGACTTATCCATAACTAATGTAAGCCCACATGGGGTTCTTCATCCTAATAAGAAAACTCTGGCAAATATATAATTGCATACAGAGCATAACAAACCTCCATGTGAGACATTGGGTCCACGTTTGCTCGTGTCTGTTTCTTCACAACCATGTAATAAGTTACTTTGGCATGTATGAGTAGCTATCATGAATAGAAATTTCAAAAGTTAATTGGAGACGAGAAAAGTTGGTCGAGAGAAGGGATAAAGGACAGGCGGCAAGCTTTCAATACTTTCTGCCTATTCGATCTTAATACTAATTACATTTTTGTAAACATTGCAGAGGCGCCTTATTTGGTCACCCTATTTAACATATACTCATTTTTTTTAAAAGTTATAACTTGTACCTACTTTTTAAACAACTCCGGGCTCTTTCTCCTCCTCCTTCATTTTCTTCTTCTTCTCCTTCTTCTTTTTCTTCTTCTTCTTCTTTGGGTGACAATGATTTTACATGGTGGTTGTGAATATATTTTATGATGTTTTACAATGGTGAGTTGTTATGACGCTTTATTTTCTACTATTGCTTAAGGTTTCTTCTACTTCTTTTTCTTAATTGCAAAATGGGTTCATTAGATTTATTGTTGCTTTGACAAATTGATGATTGGAGTTTGTTCCTAATGATATTTGGAGGTTATGTTTTAAAGTTGAGCTCATTTGGAGTAGATTTAGGTATGAAATTGTATATTGGATTGTTATAATTCGAAGAACAAATTTCTGTTTTTGAGCAATTTGCACTCCAGGCCTATTTGGCCTTAAATGCATGAAGACGCTAGTTGCACTTCAGACCTTTTGGCCTTAAGTGCATCTGAAGTGCAATTGTTCACTTCAGACGTATTAGCCTTAAGTGCAGCAAAACGTGTGTTGCATTTCAGACTTTTTGGCTTTAAGTGCATCTGAAGTGCAAATTTTCACTTCAGACTTATTGGCCTTAAATGAATGAAAATATTTGTTGCACTTCAGACTTTTTGGCCTTAAGTACATTTGAAGTGCAAATTTTCACTTCAGACTTATTAACCTTAAGTGCATGAAACCATTGGTTGCACTTCAGACCTATTTGGTCTTAAGTGCATTTGAAGTGCGATTTTTTCACTTCAGACTAATTTTTTTTTAACTTCAGACTCGATAAATCTGAATTTGATCGTAAAGTGGGTACGCTTGCAAACTTTTTTGCAAAATGGGTATAGGTTAAATTGTGACCCCAAAACCAGATATAGATGCAAAAGCCCCTATATTTTTCACCTTTTTATTAAACCATAAGGAACCTCGAGTAATTTACTAGACAAATTCAATTGTCGTTACGATACCTTTCAACAACAGAAAAGACTTATCTTCCTGAAGACACTTTGAAGAGAAGAAAAATAGCAGCTAGTGCACGAAGCATCCTGCATTCACGCAAGGTCCGAGGAAAGACCGCACCTCAATAAGATATAATGTAGACAGTCTACCCTAATGCAAACATGTGACGGATAGATTTAGCAGTAGACACCCCAAGAGATCTTCACAAGGTAGGCTAATAAAAAGGAGAAAATCTCACTTTATACCCATTAAATTCAAACTATTTACCCTTAAATACCCATACCTAAACTATTTACTTTTCCTACCTATGCAATCAATACTATTTACCCGCCCAGATGGTTTAATAATTGTAACTGTGAGCTGAATCAGGAGTAAAGCTTATTGCTAAAAGAAACTCCAATCCAACTTCAACAATGAAATTCGCTGTTTCAAATAATAATGAGTCTCCAATTTTAAAGATTCTTTTTTCACGCAAAACTTAGTTTAAAAGACGAGTTAGGTTCTTCTATTTTTTGTTCTCCCTTTTGGTTCTTTTTTTTCAATTAGATAATTTGTTCCTGACAAAGTAAAATTTATATATTTATAAAGAGAAAATTGGCATGCAGCCAAACTTGAGGCATTCGTATAAATAGGCATTCAGTGTGTTCACAAGGTTAAAATCGAGCACATTGAACTTCTTTAGTATCTTTTTTCTATAGCTTTCTTAAGAGATAAAAGTTACATATTTTTGGAGATTTATTGTACAAAAATTTAAATCCATTATTGACAGATCTTGAAGCTTGAAACTCATAACTTGGTTTGTTTGAATTTTTAATTGTTTTGATCCGATCCTGTATGGGTTAGTTTGGAAAGTTGATTGGAGGTTGTAGCTAAAGTTTTAGTCAATTTGGTGGAGATTTTGTAGTAAATTTTAGAAATTTGGGTTGAAATATAGTTGAACCAGAGAAGAAGACGAATTTGTATTGTATACCCAAATAGTATACAAATATACCATTTTAGTATACAATTCATTCCAACTATATACCATATTAGTATAGCTATATAGTATATTGGTATCATATGCTAGTTGAATTATTTTTTGGTTGTATTAGCTGCATTTAATTGGTACAATATTTGATTTTCTTTTAATAATAGTAATATAGTACAATATCTTGAAATACCTTATTATATTAATATGTGGTACACTAGTTTTTTATTTTTCTCTTTATGCATGTGTGTTATGTAATAGTAGTATAGTCATATAGTTGTCGGGAATTAACTAGTAAAACTGTATACCATGTTCGCATAGTTATATGCCATATTGGTATCATATGGTAGTTTGAACATTGTTTTGGTTGTTTTAGCTGAATTTTAAGTGAATTCTATTATGAAATTATTTATATCAACATGAGTTGCAATAATGCTGGAATTTTTAAGCGTTGGTGGACATAAATTATGTGTATTAATAGTTTTTATAGTTATAAGCAATCGTTGGAATGACCCCATACAACTATATACCCTCTTAGTATCCGAAATGAGCAAGTTGTTTTGCGAATATTTAGCTTGTAATACGAGCATGTAATTTTCTCATACTTTTATTGTGTCCTTTAATGTTTTGGTAGAGTAATATAGTCGCAGATAGTTGTAGCAATATTCTAGAGAATTCATATGCTCTGTTGGTATACATATATACCATATTGGTATCACATGGTACTAGAAGTCTTTTTCGCTACTTACACTTTTGTTGTATTTTTTAGTATTTTATTATCATTTTTATTCTAACTAGTATATATGGAGATTCGGTTGCCGTAGATTATGTTTTCTTGCTCTATAACTGGTTGTATTACTGCTAATGGTAGAGTGTGTATTGATATTTATAGGGAAGGAGATCAAGGTTTGCATGACAATCACGTGTTGATTCTTAGAATCTGATTATGTAATTTATGGTGCTCAAAAACAGTATTCAGTGTACTAGATCAAGTGACAACTGATATTATTTCAGTTTAATAATTGAATTTAAAAAATGAGAAAGAAAAAAAAGGTATATTGTACTAGTTATATTAAAAAAGGTGAACAAATATTTACTATATCAATTATTTTTCTTATTGTATAAAAAAAGTATAATAAAAAATAATGAAAAGGTAAATGAAATTAGATTATGAAGAGAAAAAGAATATAAAAAAAACAAGAAGTTAAATGAAATTAGAAAAGGAAAAAAGAAAAAAAAATAAGAAGAAAACGAGAAAAAAGAAAAGCAGAAAAGAAAAAAAAAGAAAAAAGGAAGAAAAGAAGCATAGAAATAAAAAAGAAATAGAGAATAAAGAAAAAATTCCCCACAAAACTACTATGGATAGGAAATATAATTAGTTTATGGGTAGAAAAATAAATGGATAGATAAGGGTAAATAGTTTTGTTTTTGTGGGTAGCTGTGTCAACCCCAATAAAAAGAGCTGCAGGCGATAAAGAAAGACTCAAGATTCCGTGGCTCTATTCTTTTTTGATCGTAACACCTTAATAACTTACAAAGAGAATCAGCCAGCCAATACCAATCATGAGACCAACAAGCCAAAAATAGAATTATAGAAAGAAGGTATCAAACACCAATTGGGTTGTATCGATTTGTCATTCAAGTGAACAGTTTTTATGGCTAATCTTCTTGCCAAAGAAATCTGGCAAACGAAGTGAGAAAATTGTCAAGAACATTTTTGTTGATGAAATAGGACTAACAAAATTCATCGAATACGTTTATCTCCATCTAACATTCATACAACAGGTTGATTAGAGCACAATTCAATCGCCAAAAAATTACTATTCAAGTTGCAGTTTTACACGTTCAAAATTCCGCTCATGGTTAATCCTAGTCATTTAGGCATATTGATCATGTTAATCCAAGTACTCTTTTTTCAACTTTTACTTCAAATACTTTTTTTTAACTTTTACCAAAAAAAATTCCGAACACCTACGATTTGCACGCTATTTGGAGTAGATATACTCATGGGCGTCTTAAAAGAAATTGTAGGCCATACAAAAAAGGACAGAAATGGTGGTGACCAGAACCCGTTGGTTGTAATTGTTCACCATTAGTAGGCCTCACTACGTAATAGCCCGACAATACTTTTATTCAGCAAATATTCTGTAGAACCCAAAACAGATAGCACAGCAGTTATGATAAAGATTTCTTTCGACTAACCTTTCACATTAACTATAACAGTATATGACCACCAATGGGTGTGTGACTTTGTGTAAGATACATGAGATTCATCCACCCTTAATCACAGGTATCGGGCTTGAGTACTCGAAATGGAAAAACTCCTGATATGAAGCACTTCAACTTTAATGGGCCCTATAAAATGCGAATCTGCAATAGTCGGACCAGCAGGTTCCAAATACCATATGGTTATTCCCCAACAACCCCCCAGATCCCACAAGTGGGGTCTTGGGAGGGTAGTGTGTATGCAGACCTTACCCTACTTCGGAGGAGTAGAGAAGCTGTTTCCGATAGACCCTCGACACAATAAGATTGAAAACGAGACAGTGTAGCAGTAACAGCAAAGGAATCCAAAAAGATAACACCAACAACGCAATAACCAGAAAATAGAGAGAAAAGTAATAATAAACAACAACGGCGCAGTACTACATACACAATGGAATAATATGGACACAACAAGAGCCACTAACATCCTAAGACAAAACACTTCCAGACTAGCTTCCTACAACCTAACCTACAACCCTAAAGAAGTACAGTGACAAAAACGTTTTTCTAAACTGTTTTCCATGACAATTTTATTAGTAGGGAGAAAGGTTCTTCACCTTTATCACTTTGCATCGTTCCACTCCATCAGAAATTGATGCTTTCTGACTGCTACGGCTTTCTAGCAAGTAAAATATCCAAGTGAAATGTCCTGATATTACATTAATTCAAGAAGACGTCTGCACATTTGACTCCTACATCACTGTGCTGCTATCCACTTCCTCACGTTGATAAAAAAAATTCAATAGAGTTTTCTCATTTCAGTGATAATTCAAAACCCACCCAACTTACTCCACAGGTTAGTAATGGTTATATAGTTGTCCATAAATAATGGCCCTCGGACACTGAGTTTTATCCTGCAATTCAGTGATGGTTGATCAACCATCAGTAATAAGAAAACAATGTTGAAAAGAACCTCCACTTCCAACCAAGAGGTTGTGAGTTCGAGTCATCCCAAGAGCAAGGTGGGGGAGTTCTTGGAGGGAAGGATGCGAGGGTCTATTTGGAAACAGCCTCTCTACCTCAGGGTAGGGGTAAGGTCTGCGTACACACTATCCTCCCCAGACTCCACTAGTGGGATTATACTGGGTTGTTGTTGAAAAAGCAAATCAGATCAGATCAGTTAAGTTTGGTGAGTTAAATATAAAGAAAATGTTTTCCGTGACAAATGTTCTATAAGATTTTCCAGAAGAAAAGTGGTTGTCCCACTTTCTAGAATTTGGTTGGCAAGTTGAAATCCAGAAAATATTAATTAAAGATGGATGATAATGTCAGCAAATTGAATACTGTCTTGATGAAATTTTTGAGTATAAAGATTGATAATTACGTCTAACTGTTGGTTGGACCAAATGATATGGAGTAAGATTTAAATGTTTGAAAAGAAAATGAAAAGGGAGGGAGTATGCTTTCCCCCTTTTGATAGAAAATTTTCTTGTAACCAAATACTAAAAAATGATTTCCTCGTAAAAAATATTTTCCATGAAATTCTTCTCACTCATACCAAATATGCATGTACAATTTCATTGTTTTAGAATTTAGACCAAACACATCAATTAGCGTTTCAAAAGCACGTATAATTTCAATGTTTTAAAATTTAGACCAGACAATAAGCGCTTCAAAATATAAATAGACCATATCAATTTTTTATTTTTTTTTTAGTTTCTCACCCGGTATCCGGTACCCGCATTGGAGCCCGACTATTGGCATGGATAGTATCCCAATTAGTTAAATTCTATCTCAAATTGCTCAAGTTGTGGATAGCTGCAATATGCTATTTTAATAACAAAAATGTGAGAAAGGAAAGAAAAGGTTGGAGGAAGTTCAAGCAAAACATAACAGCTATAGGTACTTAAACAATAGAAAGTTACGGATATCTAAGACTTGCATCTTCTTATGCATAAAAACCTATAGGATTCCGGGGTAGCTAATACATTCTTCTGATGTTATCGATATGAAACATGATAAGATACTAAATGAAGTTTGCCTATTTCATGAGCTAAACCATGAACCATGTGAAGATTTCACAAATCAGCTGAATCATTATGGTATGATAAATAATTCGATGGCGTAAATAATGGACTAGTTAACTCAAACAGGAGAAGAAAATAAAGGGAGACTAGCACAAGGCGTAAGAGGAATCATATCAAGTAAAATTAGCCGACATAAAATTAGAAACAAAGGTGTTTCAGCTAATACATTTGTATAGCAACTGAAAATATTGGAATTCTCTCTGGAGGAAGGTGATATGAATCATATTGGTAGGAGAAATCTTTCAATGACACAACAGTATAAAGTAATTCACTAAAAGAGGACAAGTAATTAAGAGAGACTAGGCCCAGAAATACTGAAGAGGAAGTGTTGCTCATCAAACTAGGAAAAATGCCAAGTTAGGGGAACTTGTCAACCTAATACTACAAACACAGCATACCTCCTAAACATCTTTGTACAGCAACTGAAACTTCGGTATTCTGTCTGGGGGAAGGGGACAAGTCACTATGAGCTTGCCTTTCATGGCCCCTCTAAATATTGCCTGCTTTCAAGTAGGAATGCCAAGCTATTAGAAATGACTCCACAACCATGACTTGTGAAAAAAAGAAAAATAACCAGAGCAGAGCATCTGCTCAGCAGATTCAGAGAAATAGACTAAGAACTTTAAAGTGCGTGTTCCTGAATAAAGAACACAATCTTATGAACCTCGTAAACGCAGACTGAAGTAACAATCAGGAGTTCCATCAATAGTGAACTAATTGAAAAGGTCAACACTCTCAAACCAAATCTATCTGAAGCTAAAATTGTTCCCCAATGATTTAAGTTGATACACGAAATAGTTGCTAGACTCCCAAGAAACGCTGCAAATTAGCAGATCTCCCTTCAAGATCTATGCAAATTAGAAATCTTCACACCATGGAGACGCAGTTAGATTCAACCAATCTTTCTTTTTTTACCGAGAAATCCATCTGGGGACAACCCTTAGGACCAAATGCCGCCTTCATAACTCGGGGATACTGGGGCCGCCCCTCTACCCTTCTCAACTTAGGTATTAGTCTTAGGTTGCATGGCGCAAGGGCTCGAACTTGTGACCTAAGTCACAAGTCCCTCAACCTTTGCCACTTGAACTAAGCAGTGGGGGTGCTAGATTCAACCAATCTTGATTCTTGCCCAGCTATATTCGACAACTGATGCCTCAAAAGTCAAAACTCAAAAGGAGGTAAAGATCTATTCATAATAACCAACTTACAATAAAAGGACTAGAAAGAAATCCAAGAATCTCAAAATTTGAGAGTGACAATATGAGCGGATCAAGAAAAAATAATATGCTCCAGAAAGAAAGATCTCCCTCCAAGAATCCAGAAAGAAAATTGCAAGATTATCCCATACCTCTACTACATCAATGAAGTCTTGTTTTCTCTGAAATGCTCCAACCCATTTGGTGTGATCTGCACTCCTGGAGAACATGCATCTCAGAGAAGTATGAGCTTCAATCTTGACAAAGATCCATATTTAAAATAATAAGGGGAAAAAAGTAACCACATCAAGCGTCCTCCAACATATCTTAGAAATTGTTGTAGTGTACTTGTCGAATTTACTATATAAACTAGTCTTGCAGTATGATTAAACAATAAACAGACTGAGAAATAAACCTTTGTTTTTTTTAAATTAGACCGAGAGAAAATTTTTGGCATTATCGCGTATAACGTTTGGTAGAGGAAGAAAAAGAGAACCAAGTAGTGTAAACATGCCTTGAACATGCTACAATATCAGACATCCTCTACCAAGGGAGGATGCAAGTAGGAAGATGTGGCAACTAGATGGTTATCTGCAAATACTTGAGCAATAGAATAAATCATTCTTTTTCTTCTCTTTGTTTTAACTTTTAAGTGGCCTCTCCTGCTCTTTCTTTTTCCTAAAATTATGTTAAACATTCTCAATTATCTCTTCTCCCTTCTATTCAACAGAAAACAGAACAGAAATATGTCATTTTATTTTCCCCTGATTGAAGGACCCAAGAACTAGTTATCCGATTAATATGGACAACTTCCAGAATTTTGAATTGGTTTAATTTGCCAACAAAATATGTCTGGTATATGGTCAAGAGCATCAATTACAGTCTTATAAGGACTAAAGATATGCTGTGCTCCCAAAGCTCCATTGCGATGCAAGGGGGTAAGAGCCCGGATAACTCTTTCTTCAACTAAATTGAATTACATATACAACATAAAGAACATGTCTATAGCAGAAAAATTGAGCAAAGAGAAGGCATACCCAGAATCCATCTTCATATGATGGGCATTGAAGAAGAAAATGGTTGATGGTGTTAAGGTTATATCAAAATACTTGACATAAACTTGAACGTCCTCTGAATCAATATCAACTAAAGCCACAACCGCAAACTTGGACACTTCTCTCACAGATTTATACAGCTGCAGTCAACAAGATGTAATTAAGTAAACAAACCACTCAAAAAAGATAGAAAAAACTTATTCAGTGTTAAATTAACAGTAACAAGGCATAATTTTTAAACCATTCAAGTGTCCAATGCAACTCGTCAACGGGGCAAATCCACCAATTCCACAGCTATCAATAGCTTTCAACTAGAACTACATAAATATTAGTTGTGATTTCGAAAATATACACCCTTTGTCTCAATCTGTTCAGAACTATTACAACGTGTGGAGCCAAACAACTTTTTCTTTTCTTGCTACAATTTTTCAATCATCTTTTATAAACCTTTTAACTATAAAAATTTGTAAAGTGTAATCAAAGGCGAAGATAGCCTATAGTCAACGAATTCAACTGAACCCACCATTTTCAACACTGTATATAGATATATAAATACAAAATACCACTAAAATTTCAACAAATATTAAATTCTGAATACATAGTTCTAGAAGTTTAATGAGTACAGTGCTAAGAACCCTTAAGAGTTGGACAGAATAAATTCAAATCCAAGATCCACCTCTGTTGGTAGTACCAGATATTTACTGACCTGATCCTTAGCATATATAATTATACTAAGTTACACTCGTGGTCATAAATCAAAAACAAAAGAGTATATTGAGGTGGTAACTTTTGCCCTAATGGCTTCAAATCCTCAATTGGCCTCTGCTGGCCATATATTTAGTTCTCTGGGAAAAAATGAAGTATTTTTTCGATGAAAAATCAAAGGAACCAGAGCAAATAGATTAGGACGGAAGACGTACGATATCGTCAAGCTGGAGAGAAAGAGGATCAGAAGATCGGCCGAAACGGAGGACAAGAACTTTGTCGATTGTGTCTCTAATTATGGAATCCACTTCTTGCTTCTTTGTTAGCGTCCTCAATATGTAGTCCATCTTCCCTCTCCCCTTTTTTCTTCTGCTTCAAAATACGGCTAAACTGTAACGGAAAGACTTTATTAGCCTACTAGCCCAACGTGAACAATGTTTTGCTTTTCTGTTATACATTATGCTGACATTAAGTAAATAGTTGGAGCAGAGCTATGGTCAGACGTTTTTGAGTTTCAACGAAAACATGGATGCATGCACAAAAGGGTCTATATGTATTTACAAGAATATACAAAGAGTTTTCGTAGTAATTTACACAAAATGCGAAAGATTACAACTGCTGCAGGTTATGAAAAAGCATTGAGGCCATCTTTGTGCACTTAAAATCTGATAAAATATCTGTATGAACAACAAATTGAGAGTTAGTATAACAGAGCAATTGAAAATATGCAATTTGCACTAAGAGCGGTAAAGAGGTTGAACATACATTTTATTTTCAATTGTTCCAAATGAAGAGGTACTATTAGTGCTTCTTTCTTTACTGTGAAAATATTTAAAGTGTTCAGAGAAGTTTAACTGTTTCAATTTTTCAGATATTGTTGTTCATTTTTCACCCAACAAAACTTTTATCATATGTGAGCTTATTGTTTGGGTTTGAGGTTGTAAATGGATTTTGAACAGTTTGTCCAACAGGTACCAGTTGTTTCTGCGGCAAAAAGTTTAGACCACACTGAATAAATAAAATGAAGATTGGAACTTTAACTTTTTGTGAAAAGATGAATTCCCTATGTTTTAACAAATAAAAGTAGTCCAGCTGCTAGCTGCTAGCTGCTAGCAAAGAACAGAAAGGGTGAAAAAAAGAGTTCATAGTCACACACAAACAAGAGACAATTTTCAATTATGTAAAATTAAAGAAACCAAGGGAAAGAATTTATCTCCCAGACTATTGACCTCAATGTCTTTGGTGAAAGAAGAGAAGGAAGTTTCAGTATATATTATACATGTCCATTGTCTCTCTTCACGTTAAAAGGACTGGGATATTTGGTCCATCTCTTTCTTTGATCTGATTGTTCTAGTGTCATTTTAACCTTTGGCCGATATGAACACTAACATAGTACGATTAAAGCAGGTATTCTTACTGTCCATATGCACCTACGCCTGATACAATACTACTTTGCCATTATTTATAAAATATGGAGCATCTGCATCCTTTAAGAATAAAGCTTACAGACACAAAGGTAAATAACAAATTGACAAAGAATATGTGGGAAGGCCGATGAAGTTCAAATTTTACAGTCAGTTCGCAGATGTAATAAATTGTATAAGATTTTTTAAATTATTATTCTATATCCAAATTTCAGAATTTTCTAATTTCAGTAACTGTTAGACTATTTATATTCCTTTCTGTCCCCTTTTAACCAACTTCATTATTATTTGAGCAAAGTTATGAATGAGTCTGCTTCAAGTTGCAGTTTCCTTTCAATAATCTATAAACATATATGTGCTTGTGAAATTAACATTAATTCACATCTTCCTCTGCTTCAGAACTGATATGTACATTGAATTTTCCCTCATTCTATATGTTGCTTATATTATGCCATTCAACATCGTTTATCTATTTCTTATCAGATTGAACACTAAATAGAATTGATTGAACGATATGATATCAATCTGTGGGCATCTCCCCCATCCTCACATCTAAGGCACGGAAATATGAAATTCGACATAAATTTTTTAAATAAATTCATGTTTTTTGTGTAACCCATGAGAGGAAAAAAAAACAAAGAAGGTCAGTGAAATTAAAAGGCACATCTGTTGGATTACACAGCTATCCCAAATTGTGAAACATCATAGTTGAAACTTATTTTTCTCAGTCAAAATCAAATTAACACAGTCCACAAACGTCAAATCGATTCATACTGCACTTTAAAAGAGTTGAAAAGGATGAAAAGTAGGATTAAATCCTGAAAAACGCGAAATGAAGCGCACAAAAAATAGAGGCGCAACAATATATCCTCAATTAGGTTAGAATTTTAAGCGAAAGCAAGCTAAATATGTCATGAAAGATTCAAAACATCTTAAGAATACCATCTTAACTTAAATAACATTTATAATCAGAAAAGGTTGGATAAACAGATCGAGGGAAAAAAAGAAGTAAGACCTCACCTAATAATTGTAGAGGCAACATCAGCGAGAGAGAAGAATAAAACTGAAGAAAGTATCAAAATCTGGACAAAGAACACTTTAGAGGAAGGCGTTCGTGGATATGAATACCTAAAAGAACCCAACAATTTTGCTTTTAGTTCCTAAACGTGTCAAATGCCCATCAAATTTACCAAAATACCCATGAAAGACCCCAAGTTCCTCTCCTTAGCGGCTTCTATAATAGTACTCCCTCCGTTCCAGTTTAAGTGAACCTATTTCCTTTTTGGTTCGTTCCAAAAAGAATGACCCCTTTCTAAATTTGAAAACAATTTAACTTAAACTTACAATTCCCCCCTTAATGAGAATTTTTTATAACCACACAAATACTCTGGACCCCTTTCTGACTTGTTTAGGACCACAAATTCTAAAAGTTTCATTTTTTCTTAATCTCCGTGCCCAATCAAAAAGGTTCACATAAATTGGAACAGAGGGAGTAGTAATTTGGCCAAGCTTCTTTTTTTTTTTTTTTTGCCAAAAAAGGCTTTTTTCCAAAGTTAAAGGTGTTTGGCCAAAACTTTAAAATGGAAAAAAATGCTTTTTAAGGAGAAGCTGAAGCTGAAAAACATACATTTCCCTCAATTGTACTTTTTAGAAAAACACTTTTGAAAAAATGCATTTAAGAATACTTTTTAAAAGCTTGGTCAAACACTAATTGTTGCTCAAAAGTGCTTTCAAATTGATTAGCCAAACACACTTCTCATCAAAAGTGAAAAATACTTTTTAAAATAAGTTGATATTAGAAATTTGATCAAACAGGGTATACATTATATACATTAGAAATTTTGACAAAAATATATAATTTTGGCTTGAAAATTCCAGTAGAATGTAGCTGTTGCCAAAAGTATGTAAATCACAGCTCCGAAAGTAAAACTGAGGTAACAGGAAGTTAATGACACGCCGTTTACAGTTTGTTTATGAAAAAATCATTTAATAATGGGACTCTAAATGCACTTTATAACAGTGAGCCCGCACGCAAAATGCAATTTTCTGGAACATCTAATGGTTTAAAGCTGTAAAGAGGAAGAAACACTGTGATTATATCATGTCTGCATCTAGTACTAAGAAATACTTAGGTTTTGCACAAGTATTTATGTCCTAATGAAGCCAGAAAATCAACGAAAATGCAAATATAATAAAGGCTTGAAATTAGGATAAGTCCAGTGCCATACCTGTTCCCAGTTGGGGAGTTTTCGATGATACCGCAAAGCCTGGGATGAAGTTGAATGTTTATATAATCTCGGATAAAAAGAGCAATGCGAAGCCGCCGGTAATGGCGAACTCCTCCGTCGAAGGGATTTTGATCGGAAAACTTGAATTTGAATGTAGCGATTATTCCGGAGAAAGCGCACCACGAATCTGTCGGAGTTGGCGGCCGGAGGGTTTTTTTATCGGGAAATAGAGGAGCACGTCTAATTCTAATTCAAAAATGTGAATTGAAAAAACAAATGCTGACTCACACCCCCTATAAAAAAAAATTGGTCAACCACCTCCTATAAAATTACACGAGGTAGTAACTTTTTTATGGAAATTTGAGCTATTAGGCCAATAAGAAGTGTATTAAAGTAGGAGTAGCAGTATAAAATTAGTTATTTAAGACAAAAATTCCTTATCAATAGAATTATATTTACCATAATGTTATAAATATATTATATTATGGATATTCATTTAGTACTCTATTGTAAATAAGCTTGTTCATATGGGACTTCGCCGTAAATATGTTTATCTATTTAGTACTCTATTGGAAATAAGTCTTCTGAAGAAGCCTATCACTTTGGTACCCGGTTATGGATAAATATTATTCCCGATAGAAGATTATTCATACCGGGTATAATAAGCTTATCCTTTCGGTACTCCATTATAGATAAACATTACTCCCGGTAAAAGATTATCCATACCGGGTATAATAAGCTTATCCTTTCGATACTCCGTTATGGATAAATATTATCCCTGGTAGAAGATTATCCATACCGGGTACAATGAGCTTATCCTTTCAGTACTCCGTTATGGATAAGCATTACCCCCACTAGAAGATTATTATACCTGGTACAATGAGCTTATCCTTTCAGTACTCCGTTATGAATAAACATTACTCTCAGTAGAAGATTATCTATAACTGGTACAATGAGTTTATCCTTTCAGTACTCCGTTATGGATAAACATTACTCTCGGTAGAAGATTCTCCATATCTGGTATAGTAGCAGCTTACACAACAACTTGCAGTAGCAGCTTCCTTTCTTCTATAAATAGAATAGATTTCAGTTCATTATGTACATTAGTTTGAATTTGAATAATATATCAATATCTCTCTATACTTGTCTTTACTTTACAGTCTTTATTTTATAATATGTTATCAGCACGAGACTCTGCCATCTCGAGCAAAAACTTTGAAAGTATTTGAGGTACGAACTTTCTTTTTCTATATAATGTCAAATCTTTCTAAACTTGAATTTGTAGCCCTTGATATAACGGGCAAAAGTTACATATCTTGGGTGTTTGATGCTGAAATTCATCTTGATGCGATGGATCTGGCAGACACCATTAAGGATAAAAATCTGGCATCAAACCAAGACGGTGCCAAAGCAATGATATTCCTACGCCATCAACTTGATGAAGGTCTGAAAATGGAATATCTCACTATTAAAGATTCAGTCATACTGTGAAATAATTTGAAAGATAGATATGACCTCCTGAAGATGGTCGTTCTTCCACAGGCACGATATGATTGAACTCATCTAAGGCTACAAGATTTTAAATCTATCAGTGAGTATAATTCTGCTATGTTCAGAATTATTTCCCAATTGAAATTATGTGGTGATAATATTACTGATCATGATATATTGGAGAAAACTTTCACCACTTTTCATGCCTCGAATATGCTACTGCAGTAGCAATATCGAGAGATGGGATTCAAAAAGTATTCTGAACTTATATCACATCTTCTTATAGCCGAGCAACATAATGGATTATTAATGAAAAATCATGAAAGCCGACCTACTGGTTCTTGTCCATTCCCTGAAGTGAATGAGATGAACTTACACCAAACTAGACGTGGAAGAGTTCGTGGCCCCAGTTGTGGCCATAGCCGTGGTCGGGGAAGAAACTCTAATCATGGTAATAATAATGCACCAAAGAACCTTCCTCGCCACCAGCAGTGGAAAAGGAAGGAACAAAAGCATGAAGCGGTGCAAGCACCAAATGCAGAAAATGCATGTTTTAGATGTGGAGGAAAAGGGCACTGGTCACGTACCTGCCGTACGCCAAAGCACCTGGTTGAGCTTTATCAAGTCTCCCCGAAGAAGACAGAGAAAAATGTTGAAGCAAATGTTATTTCTGAAGATAATTTGACTTCATGCATTTGGATGTAGCTGATTTCCTTGCACTCCCAGAAGGAGAAACAAGTCATGTAATCGGTGGTGAATCTGTAGAAATGTAAATTTTAATTTTTGTTATTTGTAATATATAATATGGTTATGTAATTGTTGTACATAAAGAAAAATTATGATTTGATAATGATGTTTACGATAATATATCTTGTTTATGTTATTTTGAAGAATATGGATAACATTATTAGATCAACTTAAACTCTAGCAGAGTTTGCAAGAAATATACAACCACCAGAAGTGGTTATATGTCGTATATCTCATTGTAATTATATTTTATTAACCACCAGAAGTGGTATATGCCTATGATCACCAGAAGTGATAATTTAGGCTTTCTATGGTTACAATTGAAGATAAGCTACATAAATATTCTCTATATTAAATGCACGCCTGATTTGCTCCTGAAGTAGTAAATATTTTAAAAGAGGTTGAGGCATCACAATTTGATATGATTAATGCGCATTCAGATAATTATGTTCGATTTCCTGAAGGATGAGAACTTTTGATAATATTAATCCATTCCCTGAAGTGAATGTGACAATATTAATAAATTTGGTAAATGTGAACGCGCTCTTGATGTGAATATATTATAATTCACCTCCAGAAGAGGTAATATAATTGAGAGAATATATACTCAATATTACGTATTTTAAATTTGCTCCTGAAGAAGTAACACAATTGAAATTGCCTCCTGAAGTAGGAAAATATTATGAAGAGGAATTTTCATGTGCTTAAACAATTGTTTTATATTGTTTATTTGATTGTAATTTTCTCTCATGATACCAGAAGTGTCTGAGCAATATTTGATAGTACAAAATGTATCAACAACTCCTGAAGAGCTAATTGTTTGTCTAGAAGACACTTGACACAAGTGTCACGACCCTAACCCCAAACCCGATCGTGATGGCGCCTCTCGTGAAGACAAGGCCAGCCAATTTACACAATTCACCTTTTTAAACAGTTAAATAACATAAAGATACTTCAAACATGATTCAATAGCAATATTTAGCGGAAATAGAGATAACAAAACGGAAACCCAACCCGACACAGCCCTAACCGGGGTGTCACAAGTCACGAGCATTTATTAGAGTATAAATACAACTACAAGGTCTAAAATATACAAAAACAGGACTGATGAGCAAAAAGGGAGAGAAAACGGTGCTGCGAACGCTGGCAGCCACCTTGCTAAACTCCGATAACTCTGCCACCGATTAGCCAAAACCCACTACCAGGTGTATAAATACCTGCATCTGCACACAAGGTGCAGGGAGTAAAGTGAGTACTCCAACTCAGTGAGTAATAAAGGTAAATAACAACTGAGCAGTAAGAAATCACGTAAAGCAAACCAACATGTTGTATAGAAGCAGTGTAAAACCTTTGAGAAAAGCAATAAAGCTGTGAAATCTTTAGAAACATCTTAGCTCAATTTAAAACCCTCTTTCAAAAATGACTTTTTCAACAGTTACACAATGAATGTAAAACAGTTAGTGCCGATAAGCACAGAACATCCGCCCTCGGGCACAAATACCACAGTATAACAGGTAAAATGCCAAGTAAATATGAAATATGAACACATAAAGGTTTGCCCCTCGGGCAATCTCTCAGAACAGTACCAGCCCCTCGGGCTCACTCTCAGATCATGATGGGTACCCGCGCTCACTGTGGGTGTGCAGACTCCGGAGGGGCCCTTTACGGCCCAAGCGCTATATCAAGCCACCTCGTGGCATCATCTCTCGGCACTCGGCCTCACATCACTCAAGCCACCTTATGGCGTATAAAAAGTATCTCAAGCCCTCGGCCTCATATCACTCGACACTCAGCCTCACATCACTCAAGCCACCTTGTGGTGTATAAAAAGTATATCAGGCCCTCGGCCTCATATCACTCAGCATATCCTCACATATGGCCCTCGGCCTCACTTAGTCCGAAAATCATCACAAGCTCCTCGGGCATTAGTAAAACAGTAGTTCTCAGCCCAAAACATCATTTAGAAATATCATTTAAGTTTCAAATATGAGTAACAGTGGCTGAGTTTGTAAAACAGTAAATATCAACAGGACTGAGTTCAAGTAATAAGTCAAAACAGTGAGAAAATAGTAATAAAAATTCCCGGAGGGTTCAAATAGTTAGCACGAAGCCCAAGTATGGCAATCAACCCAAATCATGATGCTAGCAAATAGGTTTCAGTCAAATACGTAGTAAAATCATCAATCGGGACGGACCAAGTCACAATCCTCAATAGTAAACAACCCCACGCTCATTATCAGCGCGTCTCTCACCTCAATATAGCACTACGATGTGCAATCCGGGGTTCAAACCCTTAGAGTATCATTTACAATCATTACTCACCTCGAACCAGCTACAACTCTAGCCCGCGACGCCTTTGCCCCTCGAATTGGCCTCCACGCACGTCGAATCTATTCAAAATCAGAACGAATACATCACAATATGCTAAGGGAGCAAAGCCCAAGCGAAAACAATCGAAAAATATCAAAAATCCCGAAATTAGCAGAACCCGAGTCCTGGGACCACTTCTCGAAACTCAGAAATTTTCACATCATTAGATTCCTTATCACCCCACGAGTTCATACATATCAAAAGTTCTCAAATCCAACCAAAAATGGTCCTCCAAATCCCCAATCAAAGATTCAAAATCCCAAGCCCTAGTTCTTCCATTTTTAGCTTAAGTTCCATGATTTTCTAGATAGATTTTATAATAGATTCGAGTTTTAGGTTCGAAAATCTTACCTCCAAACATTTCTCCATAAATCCCTCTTCGATTTCTTTCAAAAAGCTTTCAAAAGGACCAACTATGGAGGAAAAATGACCCAAAATCGCGGATGAAATAACTTAAAACATTCTGCCCAGGGGTTTTCGCATCTGCAACCCCACCACCGCTCCCACGGTATCGCTTCTGCGGTCTTTTTCTCTACATCTGCGGAATCCACTTGACGAGCCAAAACCGCATCTGCAGGTCCGCATGTGCGGTTCCTATTCCGCATCTGCGGTTTCTGACCTCTCTCCTCAAATCCGCATCTGCGGAAATTCCTTCGCACATGCGATGGCGCACCTGCGGTCCCCAAATCGCAGGTGCGGAAATACGAGAAGCAGCAATCTTCTGAAATCTCTTAAGTCCAAAATCTTCCCGTTAACCATCCGAAGTCACCCCGAGACCCCCGGGACCTCAACCAAAAGCACCAACATGACCCAATACCTTATTCAAACTTGTTTCAATCATCAAAGCACCTCAAACAACATAAAATTACTCAAAACACATCGGATTCAAGCCTATTTTTTGAGAAATCTTTCGAAATACATTTTCGATCAAAAACCCAACCAAAACATATCCGAATGACCTGAAATTTTGCACACACATTCCAAATGACATAAAGAAGCTACTGCAACTCTCAGAATTCCATTCTAACCCCCAGATCAAAGTCTCGCCTATCAACCGGAAATCACCAAAATATCAACTTCGCCAATTCAAGCCTAATTCTACTCCGGACCTCCAAAACCCATTCCGATCACACTACTAAGTCACATAAATCACCTCCTGAAGCTAACCAAACCATCGAAACTCACATCCGAGCCCTCTAACATAATAGTCAACATCCGGTTGGCTTTTTCCAATCAAACCTTCTTAAAAGAGACTAAGTATCTCATTCCTTACCAAATCCTCTCGGAACACAAACTAATCAACTTGATCACATAAAACACGGATAACAGAGCATAAAGAAGCAGAAATGGGGAAAAATATAGCGGTAACTCATGAGATAACTGGCCGGGTCGTCACAACAAGAAGTGTCTGATAAATATTAGATTATGGATAATAAATGAAGGCTCTTGAAGAGTTTATATAAAAATATGTCACTCATATTATATGATTATGATCAAAACATATATTGTAGTAAACCTGAAGTTTACTAATACAAGTGGCTATCATATTGATACTACAAATGATTGGAAGGTTGAAAATCTTTATGTTTCCACAATCATAGGGGGTAAAATAATATGTATGTGAGAAGTTACCCGCCTTATTCTTCAATTTGTACTACATCATATATCATAGTAAATCAGAAGTTTACTAATGCAAAAGTTTATGTCATAGTAAACTAGAAGTTTACTAAGAGATAGCGCGTGCCATGATAAACTTGAAGTTTTCATTTGCCATTTTTAAATGAGCTATTTGAGAATTCTGATAAGCATATACTGAATAACCAGAAGATTCTTCAAAAATTCTCTTGTGCTGCTTGTTTTCATAATATTATACCGGCTAAAGTTGGGACTAAGACCCCTGAATTCTAAAATATATAAAAGATGAATATGGGCCCTTTCACCTACCATGTGAACCACTTATAGATGCATATATAAGATGGTTACATGTATGCTTATTGTCAACCTGCATTTTGGCATTTGAGATTGTTTTTCTCAATTAAGAGCATAACTTTCAGATTATGAAATCAAGATAGTTTATCTTGATAATGTTGGTTTATATCCAAGCTGGTTTAGCATTGAATACCTCCTACTAATGGCTAAACTATTACTTATGAGAATAAAGTTTCATGTGTTGGTCTAAGATATTCTAAATTGCATACAACAACACTTGTATGCATCAGACCAACAATATATGATAAAGTCATCCCCTCATAATTGGTTTAGGATCAGAAATCAAATATTTTTACTATCTTTTGATATGTGGTATATGATTAATTTCTCTACCACAATACACAAAGATATGTTTCCCAAAGAAGATTGGGGATATATGTTAGTTTTTCTAACATTTGGGGGGATAGAATAAATAGCTGAAAAATATGCTATATGAATCGAATTATCATTAATATGATCCTTACTTAGAAGATAATTCAAGTCGAATGCCAGGAATATTTTCTGATCCAAAATTTAATATCATATTTCAGCTGCAAATGCTTCTATTAAAATTAAAGTCCCTGAAGGATAAAGTTTACTACACGCATGAAGCGTAGTAAATCGATCGGTTCCAAAGGTAACAATCCTTGAAAAATAATAGGAGCAAATGATCATAATGAGGAGGAAATGAGCTTTAGAAGAGCCCACGACATAACATTTCATGAAACTCTAGAAGAAGTTCAGGTACCTGAAAATAAAGAAAGTGATGAGATCTCAACAAGTTATGTCGCTTAGGAACTGATACAAAATGATTGTCGATGATATATTTGATACAATATAGTGCACAATATTGTAAAAGATTGTGAGGATCGGACCAGCAGTCCAGACACTTGAAGATGTCATACCATTTAGATACAAGTCTTAACCTTTATGACTTATTTGATTAAATCTATATGAAGATCCTTAAAGGATTGAAAATGCCTGAAGCATATAATTCAAAGTCTTGAGAAATGTACTCGATCAAATTATAAAGATCTTTGTACGGTTTAAAGAAATCGGTGCACGTGTGGTATAATCGCCTTAGTAAATATTTGCTGAAAGAAGATTACATAAATGATGTTATTTGTCCATGTAATTTTATAAAGAAAATGTCATCAGAATTTGTTATACTTGTTATTTATGGTGATGACATAAAATTTGTTGGAACTCCAAAAGAGCTCCAAAAGGCAATTGAATATCTTAAGAAAGAATTTGTGATAAAAGATCTTGGAAAAATAAAAATTTGTCTTTGGTCTGCAAATTGAATATTTAGTAGACTAGATCTTTATTCATCAATTTGTCTATACAGAAATGGTCTTTAAACTCTTTTTCATGGACAAGCGCACCCATTAAGTACATCAATGGGTGTTCGATCACTTGAAGTGAATAAGAATCCGTTCTGACCTCCAGAAGAGGATGATGAACTCCTTGGTCCTGAAATACTCTATCTCAGTGTAATTGTTATGCATTTATAGGTGGTGCAGATCGTATTGGTTATGCAGATACAAGATTAGAATGCGGAGACTCAAATATTTGAAACAAGGTTTTCATCAGGGGGAATAAAATACGTGATGCACTCTTTTTCCTTACTAAGGTTTTTTCCCACAGGGTTTTCCTTATACGGTTTTTAATGAGGCACCTAGCAATGCGTATTACTAAATATGTGTACTCTTTTTCCTTCACTAGAATTTTTTTCCCACGTGATTTTTTCTAGTAAGGTTTTAATGAGGCACATTATCTTTTAATGAACATCCAAGGGGGAGTGTTATAAATATATTATATTATGGATGTTCATTTAGTAATCCATTGTAAATAAGCTTCCTGAAGAAGCTTATCCATATGGGACTTCGCCGTAAATATGTTTATCTATTTAGTACTCTATTGAAAATAAGTCTCCCGAAGAAGCTTATCATTTCGGTATCCGGTTATGGATAAATATTAGTCCCGGTAAAAGATTATCCATACCGGGTATAATAAGCTTATCCTTTCGATACTCCGTTATGGATAAACATTATTCCCGGTAGAAGATTATTCATACCGGGTATAATAAGCTTATCCTTTCGATACTCCGTTATGGATAAACATTACCCCAGTAGAAGATTATCCATACCGGGTACAATGAGCTTATCCTTTCAATACTCCGTTATGGATTAACATTAACCCAACTAGAAGATTATCTATACCTGGTACAATGAGCTCATTCTTTCAGTACTCCGTTATAGATAAACATTACCCCCAGTAAAAGATTATCTATAACTGGTACAATGAGTTTACCCTTTCAGTACTCCGTTATGGATAAACATTACTCTCGGTAGAAGATTATCCATATCTGGTATAGTAGCAGCTTACACAACAACTTGCTGTAGCAACTTACACTGCAGCTTCCTTTCTTCTATAAATAAAAGAGATTTCAGTTCATTATGTACATCAGTTTGAATTCGAATAATATATCAGTTTCTCTCTATACTTGTCTTTACTTTACAATCTTTATTTTATAACACAAATTATATATCACTAATTCAACTCATATATCTCTCAATCATAAATACAAGCTTTCCTCCTCTTTCTTTTTTCTATTTAATTATATTATAATGATTAAAAATCTTCATATATATATTTTATATTATATTTTAGATTTTAGCTAGTATATAGAAATAAAAACTTAATTAAAGCCTTTCACAAAAGATATTTTAAATTACTTCTCTATTTATGTAATAGTACTAATTATAAAATAAATCTTAATATAAATTTTTTTGTAATTTAATACTCAAAAATCTTTTTTGGAAAGTCAAATACTAAAAACTACACCTCAAACTACACATTGCTACATTAGTGAATTATTTAGCCAAAAAGTGCACATTTTGTTTTAGTAAAACATTCATCTAGAGAAATGTAGTTTATTGACCTAGAAAAAGCGTATGACAAAGTTCCTAGAGAAGTTCTCTGGAGAAGCTTGAAGGCAAAAGGCGTGTCGGTTTCCTACATTATGGCAATTAAGTACATGTATGATGGGGCAAAGACTTGGGTTAGGACAGTTGGAGGCGACTCTGACGATTTTTCGGTTGTTATGGGGTTACACCAAGGTTCTGCGCTCAATCCTTTCCTATTCGCCCTGGTGATGGATGCGCTAACATATCACATTCAAGAGGATGTGCCATGGTGCATGCTATTCACCGATGACATAGTTCTTATTGATGAGTCGCGAACCGATGTTAACGAGAGGCTGGAGGTTTGGATACAAGCTCTTGAATCTAAGGGTTTCAAGCTTAGCAGGACAAAGACGAAATACTTGGAGTGTAAGTTCAACGCTGAGCAGAGGGAAGTGGGCGTGAATGTGAGGCTTGAATCACAGGTCATTCCGAGTAGAAACAACTTCAAGTACCTTTGGTCAGTTATCCAAGGGGGAGGGGAGATCGACGAGGATGTTACACACCGTATTGGGGTAATATGGATGAAGTGGAGGTTATCATCTGGAGTATTGTGTGACAAAAGAGTGCCACTAACACTCAAAGGTAAGTTCTATAAAGCGGTGGTTAGGCCGGCCATGATGTATGGGACTGAGTGTTGGCCGGTTAAGAAATCACATATCTAGAAGATGAAGGTAGCAGAAATGAGGATGTTGAGGTGGATGTGCGAGCATAGTAGGATGAATAAGATTAGGAATGATGATATTCGGGAGAAGGTGTGCGTGGCTCCCATTGATGAAAGATGCGGGAAGCAAGGCTCAGGTGGTTCGGGCACGTTCAGAGGAGAAGCCCAGATGCTCCGGTAAGGAGGTGCGAACGGCTGGTTGTGGAGGGCTCGAGAAGAGGTAGAGGGCGGCCTAAGAAGTATTGGGGGAGGTGATTAGGCAGGATATGGCGATGCTTCAGATTTTCGAGGACATGACATTTGATAAGAACATGTGGAGGTCGAGTATTAGGGTTGTAGGCTAGGAGGTAGTTGAGTATTGTCTTATGTCATAACTTTGTGAGTCTAGTTTGGTAAGGATACTATTTTGCTTTTGCTTTGTATCATTCCTCGTGATTTCATGTTGTTTTTATTTTTCATATATATATTCCTTTCATATTATTTTTGTAGTGTTACTAATATTGTCTTCTTTTGTCCTTTTGTCTTCTTGAGCCGAGGGTCTTTTGGAAACAACCTCTCTGCTCCTTCAGGGTAGGGGTAAGGTCTGCGTACACACTACCCTCCCCAGACCCCACTAGTGGGGTTTCACTGGGTGGTTGTTGTTGTTGTTGTTATTCATCTATGTACATTGGACAAGGGCTTTGCTGCGCTCAGGGACGGACCTATGCTAGGGGTTAGGGGTCACGGTGAATCCGTTGACCTCGGCAAAAATATTGTATATATATATATTATATATATTTGTTAATATATGGAGGACCCCTTTAGATATTTTATGCAGCCCCCTAAGTCACAAAGGCTGAATAGAGGAGTTGGTTTGTGGAATTGCTCAACAGCCTTCTGTTGAATGACAATCCAGGTTCGAATTTGAGGTCTTACGGTCCATGTTATTTTATTTTACTTTTAAAATTGAATGATTATTTAATTACTTAGTATTCAACTGAATTATTTTTTTATATTATCTTTTTTTATTTCAGTTATAGTTTAATACTTTTATATAATAGTCAATTTAATACTTAATTAGCTTAATATTTTTTAACCTACTTAGTATTTAACTGAATTATTATTTTTTATTTCAGTTATAGTTTAATACTTTTATATAATAGTCAACTTAATACTTAATTAGCTTAATATTTTTTAACCCTCTCAAAGATCTAACTCCAACAGAGAACAATTAAACAAAAGCTCTTTTTTCTCCAAGAAACAAATCTTCTCTGCCTCCCTTCAACTTCAACTTTCCTTTCAGTTCTTCACTTCCTTGCATCCCTTTGAACTTCGAATCCCACAGTTCTATTAGGTGAGGGAGACTCTTCTTCAAATCTTTGATTATTTGAGTAAGTTTTTCTTCTTTTTACAAATATTGATTTTTTGATTTTTGTGATTTTTGACCTAGATTAGCAGTTGACCTAGATTGATTATGACTTATGAACAGATTATGTTCATCCCCATTTAAAATATCCTTTTTTACTAACACCATCAAATGCAAATCCAATTAGTAGCACTTAAGTTGAATAAATAATTGATGAGTAAAGTGCTCCTGTAAATTCCTCTTTTTATTACCTTAATTTTCTGGAGTTCTTTACTATAGTAGATAATGCTTGCAAGAAACCAAATTGTATTTGAATTTCAAGGATACTTCTTTCAGTTTTTGAATTCGCTACTGTTCTTTTAATTTTTGAATTTATTGTTTGAGCAGACAACAATCATGGTGCATATTTACATGATGTTAAATCTTTAGAGGATGTGCTAATTCTTTTATCTTAATAAATTAATTTCATAGGTTTTTAAGATTTTGTGCTAATGCTATTTGAAATATTGTTTCAGTAAAGTGGATGGCTTGAAACCAAGCTATATTTAGATTTCAAGGATACCTTTCACAAATTGGTAAGTGTTCCTTCTATCTTTAAGATAATAATAATATAGTTATGACTTATAATAAAATATAGGGGTGTGATTCCCCTATTAGAAATATTATATTTGCTTTTGTTCGTGATAGAGGGGGTATGAGTCCCCTATTAGAATTTTTTTTTTTGCTTTAATCTTGATGGAAGGGGTGTAATTTGCTTTGTTCTTGATGGAAGGGGCATGATTCCACTATTAGAAATATTCTCTTTGCTTTGTTCTTGATATAAGGGGTATGATTCCTCTATTATATGTTATTTCTATTCTAGTATTAATATAAGGAGTATGATTAATCATATTAAAACTGTTATTTTGCTTGGCATTGTTGCTTTGTAGGAAGTTTTATTGATGTGAATTGAGATGGACATATTTTTTACGAGGTTTAATTTTTCTCAACCAAGTTCTAATTTTAGAGACAATTCCTCCCATCTTGTAGATGAGTTTGATGTGAAATCACTTAATCCTCACCCGGAGAGAGAAACTCATTGATAGATATAGCTCCGGAATATGGGATGAAGTGAGAAGACACCACATCCAAAGAGGGCCTTGCCAACAAGTTGATCACAAATTTCTTAAAACTTTATTTGGGAAGAAAATGCCAATTTAGTCCGGGTTGATTTAAAGATTCGCATTCTAGATAGTTAGAGTATAGTTTGAAGAAAGATCCACATTTTGTTTATGTTGTTATATATTCAAAAATGATTACGTTTATGGAAGCACGGGTGACTCTTTCACAAAAATCGGCTTTAAAGCTTGGAATAAAGGACCCGAAAGACTTGATTTACATGTTGGTGAAGTAAATAGCCTCCACCATAAGTGTTTCAATAAAATGCTAGACTTGTCAAATCAATCTCAATCAATTCAAGTTGCTTTTGAAAAGCAATCTGAGAAACAAAAAAGTGAATATCGAATTCGTTTAAATGCCTCGATCGATGTTGCAAGGTTTCTCTTGGACTTTGAATTGTCTTTTCGAAGCCACGATAAAAGTGAATCTTTAAAAAAGAAGGCCTTTTTTCTAGGGCTTTTGGAATGGCTTGAAAATAGGCTTCCATCTTTAGATAGAGTTATATTAAAACATGCTCTAAAAAATGATATGATGGCTTCGCCAGAAATTCAAAAGAATATTGTGAGTGCTTGTGCACAAGAGACCATGAAAGCTATAATTGATGACATGGATGGAGATTATTTTAAGATATTAGTTGATGAGTCCAAGAATATTTCACACCATGAACAAATGGTCCTTGCTTTGCGGTATGTTGAAAAAAAAATGCCAAGTGAACGAGCCATTTATTGGTCTTGTTCGTGTTAGTGATACATCTGCAAAGTCGTTGAAAGAAGCAATACTTTCTTTGCTAGTGAAACACTAATTAAGTCCATTCAAAATACGTGGACACGGCTATGATGGGGCTAGTAATATGCAGGGAAAGATGAATGGTCTTAAAACTTTAATTTTGCAAGAAATTCCATCGGCATATTCCGTTCATTGTTTTGCTCATCAATTACAGTTGACGCGTGTAGCTGTTACTAAAAAACACAGGGAGGTGGAGACTTGCTTTGCTATTGTTACTAAATGTGATTGGAGTTTCTTTTAGGCATAGAGATCTAACTTCGGGAACATCAAGCAGAATTATTTGAGCAATTGCTAATGAGTGGTGAAGTTCAAAGTTGGAAAGGATTAAATCAAGAGCGAGGGCTTCAAAGGCCAGGTGACACTCGTTGGGAATCACATTATAAAATATTGGATAACTTTGTTATTTTATTTTCTTCTATTATTCATGTACTTGGGGTAATTGAATGTGAATGTGATGTTAATGATAGGTTGCAAGCAGAAGGTAAAATTAAAGCATTTGAATTTATTTTCTTACTTCACTTAATGTTGAAAGTGTTGATAATGTCAAACGAGTTGAGCAAAGCTTTACAGAAGAAAGAGCAAGATATTGTTAATGCCATGATATTTCTTGATATCACAAACGAAAGGATGCAAGAAATAAGAGATGAAAGATGGGAAACATTGATGGATGAAGTATCTTCATTTTGTGCAAAACATGATATTTTGGTGCACAAGATGGAAGAATTCTATATTCCTGGAAAGTCGAAGCGTAGGCTTTCTAGTGTTACTTATTCACATTACTTACGTGTTGAGCTTTTTTATGCAGTGATTAATTTTCCACTTCTGGAGCTTAATAGTCGTTTTGATGTTGTGAGTAGTAACTTGCTTCTTGGTATGGCTAGCTTGAATCCGGCTAACTCATTTGCTAATTTTGATAAGGAAAGAATAATGACATTGGTCAAGCATTATCCCGATGAGTTTGGTGAATTGAAGCTTTGAGGTCTTAGTCACTAACTTGATACTTTCATATGGCACATGCAACATGGTAACACTAGGTACTCTGATTTAAAAGGAATTGGTGATTTAGCAAAAATATTGGTTGAGGAAAATCTTGTGGAGACTTATTCACTTGTTTATTTGCTTGTAAAGTTGACTTTAATTTTACCTGTCGCAACTGTAACGGTAGAAAGAGCATTCTCATCCATGAAATACATCAAAGATGAATTGCGTAGTAGTATTAGTGATGCATTTTAAATGATTGTTTAGTTTATTACTCTGAGAAAGAAGTATTTGTAAATATAACCAATAATGCTATTATTGACCGTTTTTAAAATATGAAAGCGCGTCGAGTTCAACTATGAGTGGACAATGTACTTTTGTTATATTAGTATCAAGTTAATGGTATTTGATAATATTAATATTTTTGTTTTGATGATAAATTATCATAGTCATTTCAAAGAGTTGCCCCCGAACTTTATCGTTGGTGATTGGCATACTAAAGACAATGATACCCCCGTTATACTAAAATCCTGGATCCGCCTTTGGCTGCACGAGTAGAATAGTAACTATTCTACGCAAGTTTAGGTAACTTCTCACATTAATTTTACTCCTACAATTACTATTTGATAAGATTATGTAAATTTTGGCATTAACATTTAAAAATAAAATATTACTCCTAAATACCTTTTGAGTTTGAAGAAAATACCTACTTCGCTAATATGCTTATCTTTTCTACCATGAGTCTAAGTGATGTTGATGCATGGAGTGTGTAAATTTTTGTACAATTTCTGTCTATGTTAACATATGACAAAAGGTTTAAAAAATAAAGTGTTTGACCAAAAAGTAGAACTTTCGATTAAACCTTTATATTTATCAAATGATGGGTTAAACCTAGTTAATAATAATATTCCTAAATGTGGATCTTGAAAATACGGATAATGTGGGTCGATTTAGTGTGGGTCTAATAATATCATACATTCAATATTGGAAAAATATATAAGTTGCATCGTGTACTTGTCCCCAAAAGTCAGTTTCAGACTCAACCTTTACGGGCGTTCTAATACCATCCTATCCGTGTCCAAAGACAAATTTATTTACCTCCTAAAATGTAACAACCAAATTCTACCCACACGGTGTTTACACGTGTTGACACGTGGTATTTTCACAATTTTTTATTTTTTTTCTTTTACTGACATAATCCTCCCCTCTCCGGGCCTTCCCCGTCCCCCTCCCACTCTAACCTTTCTTTTTCTCTTTCTTTCTCCCATCATTAATTTCTCCTTTTTCAAAGAAAATTTTTCAGCTCGTCTTTTTCCGGATTATGGTGAACGCACAGAGATTGTGAACAAACATTAACAAGTATTATCAACTTTTACTCATATATTGCCAAAATTTCAATGGCAAATTATGTTGCCTGCAATGGGGCTATAAATTTTGGTCTCTTTATAAACCTTTGTTACAAATCTATTTTTAGCTATTTGGTGATAGAAAAATCACTTTCGCTTCTAGATCTACAAGCACCCAATATTTTATCTCTTTACTAAATAAAAATAAATTTAAGAGAAATTGAAAAGATTTAATGAATTTGTTTTAGAAAGGTTTCGTTTTTTTCGTAGCTGAAAAAATTATTTTATGTAATTGTTCATTACCAAAACATATGGTTTATCCTAATGAAGCACTAGCTATAATCATTGAAGATGATTTTTCAGTGAGGGTTCTATTAGGTCAATAAATAAGCTATTTTGGTAATGGCTCTTTTACAATGGTGGGATCGGTGTTTATATGGTGGCAGCAATGAGTGTTTAATGTTTATACGGTGGTAGCGATGGCTATTTGTATGGTGGTGTTCTCTGCGGAAATAGAGGAAATGGAAATAAGAAAAGGAAAGAGAAAAAGAGAAGAGAAGAAAATGGGAAAAATAAAAAAAAGAAAAGGAAAGAAATTTAAAAGGGTTAGTATTACATTTAATACAACTAATTAAGTGTAATTAAATGTAACAACCAATAAAGAAATGACATCTGTATAATTTAAGTAGCTTTTAATATTTTTTCATCTTCCCACACGTTTTGAGTGACGTAAACTAGGGGTGGACGTTCGGTATTTCGGTTCGGTACGTAAGAATTTCGGTTCGGTATTTCGGTATTCGGTTTATCAATTGTGTATACCAAATACCGTATCAAAATATTTCGGTACGGTTCGGTATTTACTATTTTGGTTCGGTACGGTTTCGGTACGATTTCGGTTTAACAATCAATGAATATTGAATAATCAATGCTAAATGCTAACGCCTAACAGTGCACAACTGCACATGCAGTCATGCACAATTGGAACTTGGAAGAGGAATCACAAATGCAGTTTTTTCAGTCAATGTTTGCACTTTGCACAACTGCACAATGTGCACAAGTTTGAAAACACTGAAAAGCCTGCACAGTGCACACTGAAAAGTGAAAACACTGAAAAATTTGCACAAATGCAGTGTTTGAAAAATTTGCACAAATGCAGTGTTTGAAAACACTGAAAAGCCTGCACAGTGCACAGTCTGCAGATGCTAAACACATTAACCCAGTGCAATAAAAACAGTCCAACAAATGCAGTGTTTGCACAATCGAAATTCTAAAGTGTTTGCACTTTGCACAATGTGCACAACTGCACATGGCTCATGGCTGAAAGCCTGAAACAAGAAAGCATATCATTCTGCAAACAACAATTTCACAATCTGGCAAGTGCAGATGCAAACTTGCACGCCAGATCTGGCAATCAACTTAATAGTTAACACTTAAAACTGACAGTGCAGTAAAAAGTTAAAAACACAGTCCAAACTTAAACTCATGGTAGCTGAATACTTAAAACTGTTAAACAGTTAAACTGCAGAAAGAATAGGCACAACTGCAGTCTGCAGATGCTAAACTACAGTCCAAACTGCAGTCTGCAGACAACAAACTTGCGAACTTCTCCGTTATCTTCTTTCACCACAAAGTATTCCCAAATATCGGAGCGTTGAGCAGTAGCACAAGGCATGATTGCACTTGAACTTGAACCTAAAAAAAATATAAATCATATGTTAGAATATTATAGTTTGATGATAATAAAACAAAACTACAAACTATTAAGTATATCATTATCACCAAACAAATAGAGTATTAAACTTACCCCTCAAGATGCAAGTTGCAACTATACATCAAACAATGCTAGTAGTGCTTCCATTATTTTCCATATCTAAAGATAATACGACCAAATATGTCATACAAATGAAAAGGCATGATATATTATTTTGAATTAAAATACAAACTAAATATTAAAGCTTACCAAGCTCGAGTTCCTCAAGATACTTCAAGTCTTCTTCAACACTAATATGATTCTTCTCTTCTCTAATCCAATCTTGAACACAAATAAGAGATTGCACACATTTAGTAGTCAATGAACTCCTAAATGAATCAAGAATACGACCACCAGTGCTAAACGCGCATTCCGACGCCACACTAGAAATTGGAATTGCCAACACATCACGAGCCAACCCCGAAAGAATAGGAAATCTAGGAGCATGTGTTTTCCACCAACTCAAGATATCAAATTCTTCACTAAAAGGCTCTTGTTCTTCACTAATGTATTTGTCCAACTCCGATTTAGCACCCCCACTTCCATTGTCTTCCTTTTGTTTCTTTAAGCTAAGCTTAGTCCTAATTTTTGATGCACTTATAACACTCCCAGTAGGTGTATTAGATGTGTTGTTAGATGAAGTAGAACTAGATGGAGATTGATGACAAGATTCGGTTGAATACTTTTTTAGATACTCCCCAAACAAAGAATTCATATAAGCATACACCTCAATATTTATTTTCTTCCCTTTTTTCTCCCCAAAAAGTTCTTCAAGTGCTCCCTCAACATATTCAAATTTGTTACGTGGATCCAAGACGGAAGCAATAAAAATCATTTTATTCATCTTTTCAGGTTCACCCCAATACTTCTTGAACTTTTCTTGCATTTGCTCAGCCATTTTTCTCAAATGCCCATCCTCACTAGCTAAACACATTTTCAAATGACAATAAAGTTCAGATACATCCTCAAAATGAGAATTACAAGTGATATAACGTGAACCTGAAACTTTTTTAGTTAGCTCATGAAATTTTGCAAGAAACTCTATAACATTCCTCACATTCACCCAATCATCAGATTCAAGAGGACCTGCATTACCACCATCTTCACAAAGATGAGAACATTGATATGCAGAAAATCCATCATCAAAAAGATGCAACTTGTCAAAGGCTTTTTCAAAGTGTTGAGCTGTATCCAACATCAAATAGGTGGAATTCCACCTGGTAGGAACATCCAAACACAACGTTTTGGTACATTCTACCTTTACATGTGCACAACACTGTTTAAACTTTAAGGTCCTTGCAGGCGAAGATCTCACATACCTCACAATATTTCTAACACGTGTCACAGAAGCATCAAGTTCTTTCAAACCATCTTGCACAATTAGATTTAGTATATGAGCCATGCATCTCACATGAAGATGTTTACCACTCATCATATTAGTTTTCCACATATCTAACTGTTTAGACAATTCTTTGACAGTTACATCATTTGAAGAAGCATTGTCCACAGTAATAGTGAAAACCTTGTCTAATTTCCATTCAAGCAAACAATCCCTAATAGCTTTAGCCATCTCTTCACCCTTATGACTAGTGATAGGGCAAAAATTAAGTATTCTTTTATGCAACTTCCAATCCCTATCAATGAAGTGGGCTGTCAAACCACATATAATTTATTCTTTGTAATGAAGTCCAAGTGTCTGTTGTTAGGCAAATTTTTGGATGTGCTTCTCTAAAAGAACTTTTTAGATTTTCCCTCAATTCACCGTAAACTTCATAACAGTTCCTTGTTATTGTTCTACGAGAAGGAATACGAAATAGTGGTTGAGTTTTTCTCATAAACTTTTTAAAGCCTTCATTTTCTACAAAGCTAAATGGTAGTTCATCAGTAACTATCATCTCAATTAAGGCCATCCTAACCACTTTTTGATCAAATTTCCAAATTGATCCTTCATCATTTTGACAAGATTGAAAATTTAGCTTTGTTTGACTATTATCTTCTGCAATTTTAAGTGGGTATTCTTTGCATCTAAGCAAATGATTCTTCAATCCTGTTGTTCCATTCTTAGATGAATTAGCAGCATAAGCTTGTTTACAATATCGACACCGTGCTTTCCCAACCCCATTAACCTCAAATTTATCAAAATGGTTCCAAACGTCAGACCTAGGTTGCATTGCTTTCCTTTTCTTGGAATCTTCACTATCAATGTTGTTGGTGTTACTATCTACCGTAATAGGTAAACTTTCAGTAGAACCAACATCACTTACTTTACTTGTATCTTCCATCTATACAAAATTAAACAAATATAAACATAAATTAACAATCAACAAATTAACTAATAACTACCTTGCTATCAATAACAATTAACTAATAAGTACCTTGCTACCTTGCACGAAAACCCTTCGTGTCTTCGGGCAAAGAGGGGCAGCTGTAAGCACGTGATTTTTGCCCTATATGAGAATTACTCCCAAAAAATTCAAAAATAAAATGATTTTTCTTTGGTGTGCAATTTTGTGATATTTTGTGATATTTTGAATAATTATTTGTATTTGTCTGTGCGTGTTTATTTGCTAAATTAATAAAAAATACAAAAATATGTCGCATTTTGCATGTAGGATTTAATTCTACAATTGATAATAATTAAATTTGTTTTACAAAAATTAAAAATTACAAAAATAGGCATCGTTTGCATTTTTAGCATTTAATGTCCAAATATACAATTTTATGCTTAATTAATACTTAATTGTGCGTTAATTGTTATTGGGAGTTAATTTGCGCTTTTATAACTTAATTTAGTTCTTAATAATAGTTTAAGTATTTTTATAATTTAGTTTTAGAAAAATAAAAGAAGAAAAGAGAGCGAAAATATAAAGAAAGTCGGAATTGGGCCTCTTCTTCAATTTCAAGCCACAGGCCCAAAAAATGGTCCAATCTTCCCTACGACCCAGTCCATTTCGAACTGGGTCAACCCGGTCCATAACCCAACACCCTATTATCTTGCATTTCAAAAAAATAAAACAAAAGAAAACAAAAAAAAAAAATGAAAAAAACCCTAAAAACTATACTAGCTACCCGCTCCCCCCCTCTCTATCTCTCTTCTTCTTCTTCCTCAAGCAAAACACCAAGACCCCAACCATGGCCTCCCCTCCATCCTCACCTCCAAACAGACCCCTCCAGCCCTTCCCCTCACCCCGTCACTCTCACGACACACACACATATTGTTGCGTCGCCTTCCTCCTTCAACCAAGCAACCTTCGACGAATTGCTTCACTGTTGCGTCGTCTTCTTCTCCATGTCGCTGCTGCTCTCCTTCCAGTTTCTTCGCCGCTGCTACAGTGGTCTTCTTGCTATAGTTGAGCAGCGTGGTTACCATGGGTTTTGTTGTTGTTTTGACCTTCGTCGTCGCCATTGATTATAGCTCGAGCTCGAGCTCTCATGGCTGCTGTTCGTCGTTCCTCAGTTTCAATCCGTCGAGGTCGTCGTTTGTCGTTGTGAGTTCGTCGAGTTTAAAGGAAGGTGGGTTTTCGTTGAAGACTAAGTTCGAGTTCGTCGTTGGTTAGTCGTTCGTCGTTTCAATCCGGTTAGTAGTTTTGAATTTTATTTTGTCCATTTATTCTGTTATAATCTTTGATTACACAATACCATTAGCTCACTTCAAAAACTTTTGACGTTATGCCACATTTAAATTCTTATGTATCTTTCCTACCATTAACGTTTTTTACTTCTTAAATATTATTAATATATATCATAATATCATTTTGCATTTTACACTTTACAATGAACTATTTTTTAACTATCCATTGTGTGAATTGATTATTAATGGAGTTTCTGTGTTCATGTTGCATTAGTTATTATAATCAGCTACACGAATACATAATTAACCACTGTTTGCCGATATAAATTGATTAACATTTTATTGCATTTTCACATAAACAAAAATCGTTAAATATTTGATTCTTGTTTTGTTCGTTGTTCATCGTTGAAATCGTTTTTCTAGTTTGTTCATGTTCATGTGCTTTGTTAAAATTAATTTTCAGATTTCAAAATAGAAGTTTAATTAGTTGTTTTCATGTTTATTTCATGTTTGTATTATTGTTTAAGTGAATATTTGTTAGTTTAATATTTGTTAGATTCAAATTGAAATTTAATTAATTGTTTCTTCAATTTGTTTCATGTATTTGATGTATTGTTAGAAATTGTTTGCAAGTTTAAGTTCATAATTGTTTCTTCGTCGATCTTGTTATTTGTTTAAAGAATTTAGTTGTGTTAAAGGAATATATTGATTTAATCGTTTAATCCGTCATGTTTGTTGTGTTAAAATAGATTCATTCATGTTCATGTTTGGATGATCTTGAATCCGAATTTTGTATAGTTTGATTTCTTGTTTACCATTTATGATTATTTCTTGAATTGTTCTCATAATCTTGTTTAAAGTTTAATATAAGAATTGTTTGTTGTAATGTTGTTAGAGTTGATTTTAAGTTCAATATTATTAAATTTAGGAGTCTAAATATACTTGTTTGATTGTTGTTGTTGTTTACATCCGAAAAATAGGTTTGTTGTTGCCAAAAATATTGTTCAATCAAATTTTAGTTGTTCTTGGTTGTTCAATTTGTGTTCATGTGATTTGTTGTTGAAATGTTGTTAAAATCATGTTCATGTGATATTGTTGTTATGATGTTCATCCGTGTTCATATTGTTGTTTGAACATTGTTAGAAATTGATCATATTGTCTATATTTTGGTTAAGTTTGATTAATTGATGTGTTATAGCTGATGGGTAGTTTGGTAAATTTGTAATACGTTCAGGGGTAGTTTGGTAATTTCAGTAAGGTCGGAAGGGGTAGTTTAGGAATTGTACATTTTGTAATTGTTTATTTGAAGCATGAGGGACAAAATGAAATGGGGTGGGTTGTGATATGATTATTTAATATAAAAGGGGGACAAGATTTAATTTAAAAGGGAATCTTGCATTATTTTAAATGAAGCATGGGGGACAAAATGAAATGGGGTGGTGTGATATGTTTATTTAATGTAATGGGGATGAGTGGAAAGATAATGGGTTGGGTAGAGAAAAAGTATGTATTTTAATTAATTGAAAGGTTTATGGGATGAGTTATAAAAGAGAAGTCTTGAAATTAGATAGAAGGGACACAGACAGAAAAAAAGAGAGATTAGAGAAAAAAAGGAGCTGAACATTTATTCCGAAAAAAACATTGAAACTCTCAAGAAAAGAAAAACATACAAAGAAAAATAATAAAAAAAAGTTGAAAATTAGAAGAGAAAGTAGTACACACCTGATAAATATTCTGGTATACAGGTGTAGAAATTAAGGGTTGAAGATTAACTAGCCTTTCAAAAATCTGAAAATTTCCCTTGGTTTCTGTCCGTTATTTTCGGCATTCCTGGATTTTATTTTGAATTTTTCAAAGCTGTCACTGGGATTTTCGTTGACTGGTTATTGCTGGTTATTGTTGCTGTTGCTGTGTTACGTATTACGTTGCTGACTTTCTTCTTCTTATATTGACAATATCAGGTACACAACTGTAATTTTGGCATTTTGTAAGCTGAAATGAAGAATGGAGTGTTAAATTTTTAATTTAGTTTAATTTAATTTTTTGTATTGTATTTAGGTTATTCATGTATTATTATTCTGTAAATCACTGTCATTTGGCATAACTAGGCATATTATAGCGACATATTAAATAACGCCTTAACCAGATTATTAGGAAATATATTTAAGCCTGATTATTAATTAAAACTGTTTAATAAAAAAAATAGAAGAAATAACGTAAAAAATGGCGTTATTGAATCAGTTTGGCAAAAATTAACTAAGTTCCTTATTCATAAGGTTTTTCGTCAACGATAAGTTAATCGGAATCATGTAGTCAATTTCAGTTAAAACATGAATTAGTTTGCGAACAAGTATTAGGACATGATGTGAATTAAAACAAAGTTAGTTAAGGTTAAATTGTTTAAATTTTTTAGAAATATGGTTTAGTAATCAAGTTTTTTTTCTTTCTTTCAATTTTCAGTATTTGTAAATAATTAGTTTCAATAAGCTTAAGTCTTACTAACAATTTAAATTTTAATCCAACTATGGGATAATTAGTTTTTTTTTTATTTTTTTATTTTTTATTTTTCGATAATTCCATGTTGTATTTATGATTATAATTTTTATTACTTTCTGTTAATATTTGTTTTTCTCTTCTATTTAATATGTTATTTTCAAGAATGTAGATATTGATTTTATATTTATAGACAAACTTAGTAATAATAAAAAGGTAGTCATTAAAGGATATTCTTAAAATAAGGAAGGATTTCGCTAAAAATAAATAGATGTAAATAATACAAATTTACAGGATTCTCCAATCTCATTTATTTATTTAATTATTTAAAAAAAAAATTACTTAGAATTTGGGATGGATTGTTTAGTGAATTTCACTTCCTTCCCCAAAGATAATGACGCGCTAGACTCTTTAGGCGCGATTTAATTAATTTTACCTTCTTAAACTCGGATGCGCATTTCATGCGACCCAAATCTAAATCCTAAAACATTGAATAAAAATGTGTTCCGGATTGCGGGTGCATTTCATGTGACGTAATCCAAAGACATGTTTTAAACGATGTTCACAATTTTTTTTAAAAATAATAATAATAATAATAATAATAAAGTGGTAAAAAGTTAAGATTGGCATATCGGTTCACAATTGTATTAAAATCAGATAAATAAGTTAAATATGACAATTGAGCGACCGTGCTAGAACCACGGAACTCGGGAATGCCTAACACCTTCTCCCGGGTTAACAGAATTCCTTATCCGGATTTCTGGTACGCAGACTGTAATATGGAGTCATTCTTTTCCTCGATTCGGGATTAAAATTGGTGACTTGGGACACCCTAAATCTCCCAAGTGGCGACTCTGAAATAATTAAACCAATCCCGTTTCGATTGTCCTTTAATTGGAAAAAACTCCCTTGCGCCCTAGCAGGTGCGTAAAAAGGAGGTGTGACAGCTCTGGCGACTCTGCTGGGGAATTGGAGTGCTAGGACCCAGAATCTCTGGTTCAGGGTTCAGAATTCGAGCTTGGAATAATTGTTGTATTTGGCTTCGTTTGATTTTGTTACATGATCTGTGCTTAATGTGCTAATTAACTGCTTTTACCGCTTTGATCTTATGTGAACTGTATATAAGCTGTGCCGAAACCCATCTCCTCTCTGAGTCTTCTAAATCATGAAGAAGGGTGCACTTCGTGTGACTTCTTTTCTGTATAGTGTCTAAATTCCCAATTTAGAACGAGGTTGGATAAGTTGCAAAGCCGGTGAAACTTCTGTATTCCCGGTACGCTGCCTCCCCCTCGGCTCGAGCTGTCCGCTCGGGTAAGCCAGGTCTAGAACAAACACCCAAGTTCTGAACCTAGAATAACTCAGCTTCATGCCGGATCCCTAATAGGAACGCTTATTTGCATCATGTGCATTTTGACTTAGGGGACTCAACACAGGGGTTGAGTCCGTCTAGGGCTAGCAACCTGAAATAAAGACCATCCTGATGCATCTTATTTGTTTTATGTGCATTTATTTGCTCGGTCTTGCATGTTGACCGGCTTCTGAGTCTCGGGAGTGTAAAATAATAATAATAATAATAATTTAAAATAAAATAAAAATAGCAAGTGGAGAGTTAGATGATTAATTTAGAAAAATGAGTGTCCAAGTACTGTCGAAATGCTGCCGAAATTTTGAAAAATAAACATATATATTTTTACTTTTAGAATTGTTTGTTTGCCTAGAAAGCAGAAAGTGTGTAGGAATAAGTCTTTTATTTTAATTTGCAAAAAAAAAAAAAATAATAATAATAAAATAATAATAATATTTCCTATTAATCTCAAAATCCCAATTATTTGTTTAAAAGATATTCAAAAGAAAATTCAAAAATATTTTTTTTTCTGTAGCATTTCTTTCATAAATTCAGAAAAATATTTCCTTTCTCCTTAAAAGTTTTTTTTTTCAAAAAAATAAATAAATTAAAATCCAAAAAATATTTCTTTAGAATATAGATAGTTTTTAAGTCAAATAAAGTTTTTCCTTCTTTAATCACTATAATAAATGTGCAGGATGAGCACAAGTCAAAATGAACCATTCTCAGTCTGTAGCGAGGTCCCTTTGCAACTCCACATGTGGTGGAATGATATGGGAAAAGATAGTATAAAGATAGTGGAAAGAGTTTTGGGAGGTTTTGTCGATCTGTTGAATATCAAGCCAAGGACAGATATCATCGAGGCTCTAATACCGTTCTGGGACCCAACCCGCAACGTGTTCCGTTTTGCTGACTTTGAACTTTCACCTACACTAGAGGAAGTCGCCGGATATGCGGGGTTGAATGGGAAACTAAGAGGGCAGTATTTACTTTCACCAAGACCAGTATCTCCGCACGCGTTCTTGGATTTGCTAAGCATTAGTCGGAAGGTGCAGAATGATGATTTGTCGAAGGGATGTTGTACTCTCCAATTCTTGTATCAACGGTACGGAATTCCTCAGGGTTTGGAAGAACCAAACCTCGGATTAATTCACACTGGGAACAGAATCAAGTGGGAAGCAAGACGTACTTTGGCATTTATCACAGCATTTCTGGGAGTTGTGGTCTGTCCCCGCAAAGATAAAAAAATAGAGATAGGCCTTGTAGGGATGGCCGATGTTGCAATCAAAAGAACCGACAAGTACTGTGGTTCCTTTGATTTTGTCCGAAATCTACCGAGCTTTAACTATATGCCGAGAAGGAGGCAAGTTCTTTCAGGGATGCAATCTGTTACTCCAGCTGTGGATGCAAGAACACCTCCATCACCGAGTGGGATACATGAACCACGGGTTGACTGAGAGAAACTGCATTAGCGGCTTTGAGAAACGAATGACAGGCGTCATATTTCCCGAAGGCGTCGAAGCATGGCTTGCACAATTGAGGTCAACAACAGCCGACCAAGTTGAATGGGCATTTGGGTGGTTGAATGATACTGAGGTAATATACATGGCGGCCGAGGAATGTCATGTTCTTTTGATGGGACTTCGTAGCATCCAGCCATATGCTCCTCATCGGGTACTGCGCCAACTAGGAAGATTTCAGGTAATTCCCACTGATGAGGATCTAAGCAAGCACGCCATTGAGTTGAGTCCAGGAGTCGTGTTCCCCGAAGGAAAAATTAGAAAGCTGTGGCACGAATGTAGATTCCTTGAACCCAAGACTATGGTTCGAGAGCTGGCTAAGGGTGAGGTAGACCCAAAATACGATGTTTGGTTCGGGAAAAGGTTCCAGATTCGTCAGAGGCCTGCCAAAAGAGCTCACGTCCAACAATTTACGGATGATTCGCAGGAACAGTGGGGCTGGTTAGTGAGAGAGGAAGGCTACCGGGTTGAAATCGGGAAGCTGAAGCGACAAATTGAAAGGCTTATGTTTGAAAACAACGTTCAAGTAGCCTCAGAGCAGGGTGAGAAGAACAAATTAGCCAAAGAAAACCAGGCACTGAAAGCCCGAATTCGCCAAGTCGGTAAGAGTGATAGCGACCGACAGAAACGTCGCTCTGATGAAAGGTTGATAGCGGAATTGAGAAATCAAGTCAGCCAAAGCCGAGAAGACTTGGAGAGATCCCAGGCTTGTATAACAAGAATGCGGGTCAGGTGGGCCACAGTTACAACATCACGGAGAGAGCACCTATGGCAAGTAAAAAGGGACTACGAAATGAGTGTTGCGACATTGAGAGAGATAAACTCCATTCTCAATAATCGGGTCCTCAAACAAGCCCAGGATGCTAGAACAGATAGAGAACGCTGCTATGAGTCGATAGCCCGGATGGAAGAACAAATGGAGAGGTTCCAAGAGCAGCTCATTGACAATACTCGAATATTGGGACTAAAGAATCAACGGATAGAACAGCTGTGCATAGAGAGGGATAGAATCAGGGGTAGGATCAATGATATAGGGCGCTATATCACCACGAAGTGCCTAACATGTGAAGAGATGCCTCGTGATATCCTTTTTGCCTCAGTCATGGGTTATGTCCATCAGATCATGGAGGAACTAAAAAGCTTGCAAAGAAGCCTGGCCCCCAAGCCCGCGGAAAGGCCGAATGATGCCTCGCGGGCACCAAAATTCAAAGCTTTAATGTATCCCTAGTTCAATCTTGCACTTGTTTGTTTTTCGAGTCTGTTGTCTACCCATATGTTTTTTTTCTTCAAACATTCTCAAAATATATATGAAGTCTGTATTTTTTTTGTGATGGCTTGTAATAGCATTATTTTGAGTAATAAAAAAAAAAATTTGGTCTTATGGCACGAACTATGCTTGGTCTGATTCGTGCGGGGTCACGATACGTAGGCAATCTCTATAGGATTCGACCGTAATTATATATATAAAAAAAAAGAAGAAAAAAAAAGAAGAATATATATTTATATATATATATATTTGTCAGAGTAAAAATAAGCCGGGATGATGCATGCGGTCAGAGCAAAAGCATGTTAGAAATGATTAACTGCCTAGGAGCATTGCATCCCCATAACGTGCAATTACAATATCTGTTAAGACTCTAACACTGACAAGTTTATTGTTTTTCCAATCAATATCAGTTAGTTGTTAGAGCGTACTGGCACCGTACCATTATCAAACAAGATCAAAAGGTCCTATACCAGAAAGCATGACTGGGTCAGACAACAGCGTTGAGTCAGAAAAAACGGCCAATCAGATGCTGAAGGAAGCCCTGGAGAAAATGGAAAAAATGAGGCTAGAAATGAATGAAATGCAGATAGCCTTAGCTAGAGCCCAGAAGGGGCAAGAACTACCCGTTACTCCTACCCTCCAACCAACACACACGCCGGAATACCCCTCTCCCGGTCCTTCAACAAGTTTCCCAAGCCATCACTATTATCAGGGAAGAGAGGCTTATGATTCCCAAGCTCCACCACCCACTCAAAACCCTCCTCCACCAAATGTTCCCGTCTTTGTGGCACCTCCCCCAGCCCCATTGCACAGATCATCTAGTGAGCCACTGTTTCAGGCTCACGATACACAATATTACCCCCCTGAACTCACATTCAAAGCACCCGAGCCACATACCTATAATCCCCACTTTGAGGTCCCGGCGGAGATTGAAAAGCCGGCTAAGAGCCCAGAGCAGGACGAGGTGATGCGGAAATTTAAAAGCCTGGAGCAATCCTTCAGGAACATACACGGGTTAGGTAACCAGGTCAGCGTGGCTTACAAGGATCTATGCCCTTTCCCTGACGTTCAATTACCAGCAGGGTTCAAGATGCCCAAGTTCGATTTATACGAAGGGCATGGTGATCCTATGGCACATCTACGGGGTTTTTGTAGCAAAATGAGGGGAGCAGGGGGCAAAGATGAGCTATTAATAGCTTACTTTGGCCAGAGTTTGAGCGGGTCGGCATTAGAGTGGTATACAAGACAAGATCCGAGCAGGTGGTACACCTGGGATGACTTGGCACAGGCTTTCGCAGGACATTTCCAATACAACCTTGAGATAGTCCCAGACCGTCTCACATTGCTAAAGCTCGAGAAGAAACCCGGAGAGAGCTTCCGGGAATTTGGGTTCCGATGGAGAGAACAGGCAGCCAGAGTTGATCCCCCAATGAGAGAAGGAGAAATGGTGGATTACTTCTTACAAACTCTCGAGCCAACTTACTTTGGTCACTTGGTGACGTCAGTTGGCAAATCATTTAATGAAGTGGTGAAAATGGGAGGTATGATAGAAGAGGGACTTAAGTCCAATAAGATCCTGAGTTATTCGGCAATTAAGGCAACAACTCAGGCCATTCAGAGCGGCACGGGAGGTGCGCTAGGGAAGAAAAGGAGAGAGGAGGTCACGACATTAGAGGCCGACAATTGGTCCAGATCTAGAGGTCCTTCCCCTCATTACCAACCCAGACCCCATCGTCTAAACTACCCACACATTCCAAATTACCCTCCACAACCCTACTACCAACCACAAGAACAACATTTCACCGTCCATCAAGCCCAGACATACACCCAACCTCCGGTTCGCCCACAATGGCGCGCGCCGGTTCCCCACAATACATACCCACCTCCACATAACACATACCCACCACCACAAAACACCTATCCACCACCAAGAGCCTACAGGAACCCTCCAGGGATGGTTTTCAGGGGAAATCCGGCTGCCAGAAATGAAAGATTACAGAGGCAAAGAACTTTTACTGAGTTGGGGGAAACTTATATTGCCTTGTTCCATAAATTGAGGCAGTTGGGTTTATTAAATCCTGTTGAGCCTAGATTACCAAATCCCTTACCCCAAAATATGGATCACTCGGTAAGATGTGAATATTGTTCGGGAGCTCCCAGACATGATACCGAGAAATGTTGGAGGCTGAAACATGCAATACAAGATCTTATTGATACCAACAAGATCGAGGTACAGGCACCGGAGGCACCTAACATTAACCAGAACCCATTGCCAAAGCACCCTGAAGCCCACATGATCGAGCTTGTGCACGAAGTAGGGGAGCCGAAGAAACCCCCACAGACAGTGATGATGATCCGTGCCACTCCAAAAGAAAAATCGATCAATGAGGAAGCAGGGGTACAGTTGAAGGGGGAAGATGTCAAGCCAGTGGTGATATTGGGGAAGAATCCATCTGCCGCTACAAGGAAACCAGAACCAGCCAAGTTGGTAATAACGGGAGCATCATCTGCACCCGTGGTTGTTGTGAAAGGGGTCTGCAGGGAACCGGTCATCATAAAACCAGTAGTCCAAACACCAGTGATTGATAGCAAGGCTGTGCCTTGGAAGTATGAGAAGGCAGTGGTGATGTACAAGGGACAACAAGTGGAGGAGAATAGTTGTGAGGCGCAGGGACTGACTCGATCAGGACGGTGTTTTGCTCCGGCGGAGTTGAGAAGACCCAATCCAGCTGCAACAAAGAAACCTGTGTCAGAAGAAGAAGCTGAGGATTTCTTAAAGAAGATGAAAGTGCAGGATTACTCCGTGGTCGAACAGTTGAAGAAAACACCGGCCCAGATCTCACTGCTATCATTATTAATCCATTCGGATGAACATCGTCGGGCCCTGATGAAGATACTGAATGAAGCTCATGTGCCCAATGAGATTTCTGTAAATCACCTGGAAACGATTGCCAACAAAATTTTCGAGGTGAACAGGGTAACATTTTCAGATGATGATCTGCCAGTGGAGGGCACGGAGCATAATAAAGCTCTCTACCTAACTGTCAAATGTGAAGATTCGGCAGTTACTCGGGCATTGGTGGATAACGGCTCAAGTGCCAATATTTGTCCATTATCCACCCTGAACCAATTGAAGATCGACCACGGAAGAATCCACAAGAATAGCATTTGCGTCCGAGGATTTGACGGAAATGGAACAGCCACCGTGGGGGATATTGTACTTGAGTTGACCATCGGTCCAGTCCAGTTTACCATGGAATTCCAGGTATTAGATGCTACGGTATCTTATAACCTTCTGTTGGGACGACCGTGGATCCATGCAGCCAAAGCAGTGCCATCCACCTTGCATCAGATGGTCAAGTTCGAGTGGGATAGACAAGAGGTCGTGTTGCACGGCGAGGACACTGCGTGCACCGTAGGAGGCGCCATTGTACCCTTCATAGAGACCAATGATGACAAAGGTCCCTGGGTCTACCAGATTTTTGATGCAGTGTCGGCAAACAAGATCCCCGAGGGTGAAATCATTCAGCATCCTAGGATAGCTTCCGCAACGGTTATGATGGTTTCAGAAATGCTGGGTAATGGGTTTATGCCAGGAAAAGGCTTGGGAGCTGAACTTCAGGGAATTGTTCAACCTGTTTCCTTGCCCAAGAATTTGGAGACCTTTGGGTTGGGGTTCAAACCGACTGCGGCAGATGTAAAACGAGCGCGGAAAATGAAGAAGAAAGTTTGGTTTCTTCCCAAACCTGTGCCACGTCTCTCAAGATCTTTTGTTAGAGCAAGCGCCAAGGGGTCACCGGTCCCGAAAGTTCTCGGGCCATTGATTGGGATTGACGGGGATCTGAATCAGAGCTTCGAAAGATTGTTCACTGATGTCAATATGGTAGAAGTCGGAGAGGGTTCCAGCGGAACAGACATACAGTTTATGGGGCCTGAGGCCAAAACCAACAATTGGACGGTTACTCCTCTTCCTACTCGGGGAGAGTCCTGGTAGTAGGCTTTGATTTTTGCTTTCTTATTTTTCGGATTATTCAGGGTGTAATCCAAATCTTATTTTGTCTTGTAAAAGTGTGAACCCTGTTACCCCGCATTTTAATAAAATTCTTTTCTTGTCTCATTTTAATTTTGTTTTATTCTTTTCTCTTTCTGAACAGTTCTCTTTTTACTGGTTCTAATGACATGGCATGCACGACGGATCTTCGACCTAGTCTAATAAATCAATCTGACTCTGATTTAATGATACAAGAGATCGATTATGACGATGAGTCTGAATATGATGAGGATAAAGCCTTCGAAGAAATAAACCGAGAACTATGCCAATTTGAAGAGAAACCCAAGCCTAATCTGAATGACACCGAGGCTGTAAATCTAGGGGATGCGGATAATGTCCGAGAAACCAAAATCAGCATCCACATTGAGCCTGGCATCAGGGAAGAATTAATCAAAGCACTCATTGAGTTTAAAGATATTTTTGCATGGTCGTATGACGACATGCCGGGTTTAAGCACCAAGCTAGTGGTTCACAAATTGCCCATTGACCCGGCATGCCTTCCCGTCAAGCAGAAACTGAGGAAGTTCAAGACAGATATGAGTGTGAAGATTAAAGAAGAAGTAACCAAGCAGCTGCAAGCAAAGGTTATTCGGGTCTCTCGATATCCTGATTGGTTGGCTAATGTGGTGCCAGTACCAAAGAAAGATGGGAAGATCAGGGTATGCGTCGACTACCGTAATCTGAACAGGGCAAGCCCAAAGGATAACTTTCCATTGCCCAATATCCATATCTTGATCGACAATTGCGCCGGGCGAGAAATCGGCTCCTTTGTGGATTGCTACGCTGGGTATCATCAGATTTTGATGGATGAAGAAGATGCAGAGAAAACAGCTTTCATTACGCCATGGGGGACTTATTGTTATCGGGTAATGCCATTCGGTTTGAAGAACGCTGGGGCAACGTACATGAGAGCAATGACTACTGTGTTCCATGATATGATACACAAAGAGATTGAAGTGTACGTAGATGATGTGATCATCAAATCCAAGCGTCAGGAAGACCACGTAGCAGACCTTAGGAAGTTTTTCCAAAGACTTCGAAGGTACGACATTAAGCTCAACCCAGCCAAATGTGCATTTGGTGTTCCATCTGGAAAGCTGTTAGGATTTATCGTCAGTCGGCGAGGCATTGAGTTGGATCCGTCAAAGATCAAATCCATCCAGGAATTGCCGCCACCGAGGAACAAAACAGAAGTAATGAGTCTGTTGGGAAGGTTGAACTATATCAGCAGATTCATCGCTCAGCTCACAACAACTTGTGAACCCATCTTTCGATTGCTGAGGAAAGATGCCGCGATAGAATGGACGGCAGAATGTCAGGAGGCATTTGACCAGATCAAAGGTTATTTATCCAATCCACCTGTATTGGTTCCACCTGAGTCGGGGAGGCCATTAATCCTTTATCTAACGGTCCTGGATCATTCGTTTGGTTGCGTGTTGGGTCAACACGACATCACAGGAAGAAAAGAGCAAGCCATCTATTATCTCAGCAAGAAGTTTACAGTCTATGAGAATAAGTACACTCAACTTGAGAAGACATGTTGTGCTCTAACTTGGGTAGCACAGAAGTTTAAGCATTATCTGTCGTCACATACTACTTACCTTATTTCACGTCTGGATCCATTAAAGTATATTTTCCAGAAGCCTATGCCCACAGGAAGATTGGCAAAATGGCAGATATTACTCACAGAGTTCGACATTGTCTATGTGACGAGGACGGCCATGAAAGCTCAAGCATTGGCCGATCACTTGGCTGAGAATCCTATTGATGAAGAATACGAGCCTTTGAGGACGTATTTTCCTGATGAAGAAGTGATACATATAGAGGAGTTAGAACTGAATGAGGAACCAGGGTGGAAGCTTTTCTTTGACGGGGCTGCTAATGCAAAAGGAGTTGGAGTAGGAGCAGTACTTATTTCAGAAACAGGACATCACTATCCTGTTACAGCTCAGCTACGTTTCTATTGTACCAACAACATGGCTGAATATGAGGCATGTATTTTGGGCCTACGATTGGCTGCAGACATGGATGTTCAGGACGTCTTGGTCTTGGGAGACTCGGACCTCCTAGTACATCAGATCCAGGGTGAATGGGAAACACGGGATTTGAAGCTTATACCATATCGACAATGTTTGCACGATCTGAGCAAGCGATTTCGATCAGTGGAGTTCAGACACATCCCGAGAGTTCACAATGAGGTTGCCGATGCTTTGGCCACTTTAGCATCGATGTTGCACCATCCAGACAAAATCCATGTTGACCCATTGTATATTCAGGTTCGTAATCAGCATGCCTACTGCAACATAATAGAAGAAGAAATGGATGGCGAGCCATGGTTTTATGATATCAAGGAATACCTCAGGATGGGAATATACCCGGAGCAGGCAACCGGAGATCAAAAGAGAGCCATTCGACGACTGGCAAATGGATTTTTCCTCAGTGGAGGAATGTTGTACAAAAGAACCCCAGATCTGGGATTGCTGAGATGTATTGATGCAGGTCAAGCCACGATAGTGATGACAGAGGTACATGCTGGAGTCTGTGGGCCCCATATGAGCGGATATGTGTTGGCAAAGAAGATTCTGCGAGCGGGATATTATTGGCTCACTATGGAGCATGATTGTATCAGTTTCGTACGAAAATGCCATCAGTGTCAGATACACGGAGATCTGATTCATTCTCCACCAACGGAATTGCACACAATGTCCGCACCATGGCCATTTGTAGCATGGGGCATGGATGTCATTGGGCCTATCGAGCCGGCAGCTTCGAACGGTCACAGGTTCATTCTGGTAGCCATCGATTATTTCACTAAGTGGGTTGAAGCCAAAACTTTCAAGTCTGTAACCAAGAAGGCAGTGGTGGATTTCGTCCATTCCCATATCATTTGTAGATTTGGGATCCCAAAAATAATAATCACGGACAATGGTGCTAATCTTAACAGCAACTTGATGAGAGAAGTATGTGAACAGTTTAAGATTACACACCGTAATTCCACCCCGTATCGGCCCAAGGCGAATGGAGCAGTTGAGGCAGCCAACAAAAATATAAAGAAGATATTGAGGAAAATGATTGAAGGATCCAGACAATGGCATGAAAAGCTACCATTTGCGTTGTTAGGATACCGCACTACTGTTCGTACTTCAATAGGTGCGACTCCTTATTTGTTGGTATACGGAACCGAAGCAGTAATACCAGCAGAAGTTGAAATTCCTTCCCTTCGAATTATCGCTGAGGCCGGGATTGACGATGATGAATGGGTCAAAGCCCGACTAGAGCAGCTGAGTTTAATGGATGAAAAAAGATTGGCAGCAGTATGTCATGGCCAGTTATATCAGAAGAGAATGGCAAGAGCATACAATAAGAAGGTGCGCCCCAGGAAATTTGAAGTAGGGCAACAAGTATTGAAACGGATCCTCCCACATCAGATTGAGGCAAAAGGCAAGTTCGCCCCGAATTGGCAAGGGCCGTATATTGTGACCAGAGTATTATCCAATGGCGCTTTACGTCTGACGGATGTTGAAGGAAGATGCGTCGACATGGCTATCAATTCTGATGCAGTCAAAAGATATTATGTGTAATTTCTTTTGTTGTTTATTTGTTTGTTTGTACTTAGTGCTTATCGGATAATGAAATGACGGAGGCAATTCTTTCTTCTATCCAAACACTTTTAACCTTTGCTTTACCCCTTTGAGCCATACTTATCTTTTTATACCCCTCTCTTGGAATCATTAATGAAAAAATATATGAATTACTTTTTGAAGGTCGCAAGAAAACAAAGGAGTCAGTGAACTACGTTCGACCTGATTCCTCAAAGAGGATACGTAGGCGCCTCACGGCTCGGTCATAAGGTAACAAAAAAAAAAAAAAATCAAAAGAAAAATCCCCCAAGCAAGAAAACTGGGGCAGAAATTATGTTTCTAAATTTTGAAAAAAAAAGAGTTTGATTCCAAGAGTTGTAATACTTTACCCATCAAAGTTATTTTGAATTTTATATCCTTTTCTTCTAAAACCTATATTGATGTCCAAAAAAGACCTCCCGATCAGTATCCGAGAGGTGTTAAGACAGGCAAATGAAAACCAAGAATAAAACGCCGATCCTCGACTGCATGAGGATCATGAGTTGAAAGAATTGATAGCCATAAGAATTCCCAGCAGAGAAAAATCTTATCGGCAACACTCCAATTCCAAACTGAGAAAATAAGATAAGAGAGTCTTATCGGCGAAAACCTTCACAGGCGCCATAAGGCGACGTAAGCTGAGAAATAAAAAATGAGAGAGTCTTATCGGTGAAAACCTTCAAAGGCACCATAAGGCGACGGGAGTTGTGAGAAATGAGAGATCCTTGTTAGTGAAAACCCCGCGAAGGGCACTATAAGGCGACCAGAGCTGTCACACCTCCTTTTTCCGCACCCGAGAGGGTACAAGGGAGTTTTTCCAATTAAAGGACAATCGAAACGGGATGAGTTTATTTATTTCAGAGTCGCCACTTGGGAGATTTAGGGTGTCCCAAGTCACCAATTTTAATCCCGAATCGAGGAAAAGAATGACTCTATATTACAGTCTGCGTACCAGAAATCCGGATAAGGAATTCTGTTAACCCGGGAGAAGGTGTTAGGCATTCCCGAGTTCCATGGTTCTAGCACGGTCGCTCAACTGTTATATTCGGCTTGATTATCTGATTTTATACAAGTGTGAACTTATGTGCAAAATTTAACTTTTAACCGCTTTTATCATTCACTGTTATTTTTGTAGGACTTGCAACGTTGTGAAAATGTATCTCGAACCGCGTTACAATCAATGTACCTGTGGTCGTCGACACCCTTTGACTCCGTTGAGATTTGGATTTGGGTCACATCAATGTGCACCCGAGTTTAAGGAAATTAAGTTATTAAAGGCGCGCCTAAAGCGACTAGCGTATTTATTTTGGGTAAGACCGTGGAATTTTACTAAACGGTCCATCCCGAAGTCCAAATAATTTTTAAAGCAAATATTTACTGAGGGCCCCGCAATTTGTATTTTTATTTGGCGAGGCTCATCTCATTCTATTTTTTAAAATGAATTTGCAACGTCATGGACACGCATCTCGAACCACGTCACAATCAATGTACCCGTGATTAGAAACACATTTCGATTCCGTTGGGATTTGGATTTGGGTCACATCAATGTGCACCCGAGTTTACGAAGGTAAGATTTATTAAGGCGCGTCCTAAAGAGTCTAGCGTATTGTTATTTTAGGAAGGTTGTGAGATTTGCTAAACAACCCGTCCTGGAAGCTAAATGCTTTACTAATATACATTTAACAAGGGCCCCGCATCTGCGTTTTGTTTATTTTTATCGAGGCTCATCTCGTTGTTATTTTTAAAGGATATCCTATAGCAACTACGTTTCTTGTCGTGTTTGTCTCTATCTATTGAAAGCAGTAAATAGCCTTAGTTGATTATAAAACCGGATTTAAAGTGCTTTTATAGAATAATAAAACGTGACTGCACTTATGGACAACTAGCCGCAAATTATGGGCCCAAACCTAGCTCATGCGAGATGGCCAGACTTGGGCCCTGTTTTTCCGATACAGGCCTAACTGATTTTTCGATTTGGGCTCGGCCTTCCTGAGGTTGAGGCCTAGAACTGATTCTTTGTTCTTTATCAATTTATATGTGACAAACTAGCAAAAGGGGAAAGAACTTTAATTCATGTGGGTAGTTTACCTATTTTGGCCTACATTATAGAATGTACTACACCATCAGACTAAGTCTAAAATACAATCTATTACCCTGGGAATGTTTTTCACCTAACAGCATACATACATGACTATCATTCATTAACCTACATTGATATACTGAGCATGTAGGCTACTTCTATTATACAAACGAAAATGTAACTATTTTATGACATTTAATGTAACAGTTCATGTATACATAAAAACAATCTGCAGGTCCTCTCTTTTGCATTCATGCTCAAACTCTCAGTTACATTGGTGGTATCAATTGTGTACCTGGTAAGGAAAGGAAAGGAAGAAGGAGAGTGATCAGTTGAGTAGTGTGCAGTAATCACAGCATCAACAGATACACAGCAACAGCACAGCAACAAACCAACAAACAAGATTGTTTTCCACAGTCCACGAACAACCAACAATGATTCCCAGAATAAATGAAACCAGCAAATAGTCGAGTGCCAAACCAATAATTCCAGACGAAGAGTAATGAACACCAGAAGTAAAAGAAGTTCGATGCAGCAAATAACAACAGTTCAGCAACCAACAAACAGCTCAGTCAGTGCAGATGACAGAACTTGGCCAAGGCAGCTTGACCAATATGAATTCTTATTCAACTTTCAGATGGTGTTTGGTTATAATCTATTTGGAAACTAACTTATGTTTTTCAGCTTTCTTTAAACTCAGTAAACCTTCCTTCAGACTAAAAGTTTCAGCTTTTAAACTAAAAATTCCAGCCTTTTGTTTTCTCTTTTTCTGAAGACTAAAAGTCCAGCCCCTTTTAAGTTCTCAAATGGCCTATTTATAAGCAAAAAATGACCAAGTGCAGTTAAGCTGCCTGCCCTGCCAATTGGCAGAATGCCCATACCCTTTAAGCCCATGCCTAAGCATCTTTGGTGCCAGCCCCTTTGTTCCCCACGCCTGGTCTTTGTTTAATCAAGAGTTATGGGCTCATTTTATTTATTCATTTTAAGCCCCATACTCTTATGTCTTGCTCCCCATTAGTATTAGTTTAATCTTAATTAGTACCCTACTTGTCAGCTTCATTTAAACTAACCTTTTCTGCCTTTTTCAAACCCCAGAATACCCCTGCTTAACCTTGATTATTACTGCCCTGCCTATTGCAGCATCAGGGCATTTTTGAACTGATGAAAGTTCAAATTCAAGACTGCCTGGACTGAACCTTTTCAGTCAGTTTCACAATGCAAACAAACCATTTCAAACAATGCTGGGGCATTCAGTCAATGGCAAGGTTCAATTAGTCATGCGACATTATTAGCTCATTCGATTCATTAGTTATAGAAAACTGATCGACGACATTTATCGAGTCGACTATACTAATTATAACAGGTAATAATCAGTCGTTCAAATAAACAACACATACAGGGACCTAAAGGGCTTCGGACAACTTGGTCAGTCACTAGGAACCTATATAAGTTTATTCATGCGACGACTATACTAATCGGACATGCTTATCATAGGATACATTTAAATCATACACAGAAACCAATCGACCAAATAAAAGGTCTTTACAGAGATGAAAGAATTTAAGAAACTATCAGAAAGTAACAAACAATCAACACAAAGCATGCTAATGACTTAATCAGCAGTTGATATAAACGAAAAGGGAAAGAAAAACTTACCGACAAAGTTTGAAATCAAAATGGACCCCAAGTCAGACTCAACTTCGAACTCTTGAGGCCGAACAAACATTAATCAGGGTGTTCTCACATGAGAACACCTTGATTAAGGTCTATTAGACCTCAAACCCTTGTCGAAAACCGGCCGGATTCCCCAGGTGCATGTGTTCTAATGTCTGGATTTTCAGATCTGATTTTTAGGGAGTTGTGGGTAGATTCGGACCAAACCAAGCTTGGTTTGGTCACGAGGAAGGTCAGGGGGTGTCTGGTACGAAGATGGGGTAACTTGGCATAGGTCCGGGTTCGACTCAAATCTTCAAATGAATATTCGAGACGAACGAAAGTGATTCGAGGCAAATGGATAGTAGATCCATGTTCAGGAGAGTGAGGGGGTCTTAGGGTGTTCAGGAGGTGGTCACCGACGTTCGTGCCGCCGGCTTTAATGGCGAAGGAGACTAGGGCGGCTGCTAGGGTTCGGGGGTTTCAGGTTTGAGTTTGGGGACGATGAAGGGTGGGGTTGGTATAGGGGGTGCGGGGTATGATAGGAGGCTTATATACAGGGAGGCTGATTGGATCTGAGCCGTTAGATCAGATGATCTCAATGGCTTAGATCTGATACTGAGAAATGAGACGGGGTCGTTTGGTAGTTAAACGGGGTCGTTTGGTTTAAGTGAGGGGTTGGGTCGGATTGGTTATTGGGTCGGGTTTGAACACGGGTTGCTGAAAATGATCCTGGACCGTTGGATTGGATTGATTGGAACGGCTGAGATGGATTGGCCTGAAACGGTGTCGTTTCAGGAGGTGTCTGGGCAACCGGATTTGGACTGGGCCTGAGTGCTGGTTGGGCCAGTTATTTTGTTTAATTTTTGGCCCAAACCGATTTCCTTCACTTTTGTTTTTCTAATTTCATTTTTTCTTTTAAAACAAAAATAAAAATAATAAATAATAAAAATAACGAAATTAAAACTAAACAACAATGCAACATTTTAACACAATTATCACAAAAATTATTTAAGTAAGTTAACTAAAAGCCTAGAACGAACGATGCACACACATATAACGATGCACACATATATATATTTTTTTGAATTTTCTTTTACTGACCGAATTATGGTTTAATCATCCTAACATACATATTTTGTATTTTTGTTTGTTAATGATTAAATGCAAAAATGGACAGATCCACAAATGACTAACAACACATGTCACGAAAACTCGAACAATTTGTACAGCGAAACCATTTGTTACTATTTTTATTTTCTTTTGGAGCGATTGCTCGTAAAGCAAAAATCACGTGCTTACAGCTGCCCCTCTTTGCACGAAGACACGAAGGGTTTTCGCGCAAAGATAAGCGAGCGATTTTTGCCCGTCCGAATACTCCGTGTGAAGCATTTTTTGAAAAAGATTTGACCGAACCTTTGCTTCAGAGGTTTCCTACATATCCTGGGCTGAAACAGGAATCAGGTCAATGTAGTTCGGGAAATTTTGGTAGCTGGGACTACCGTGTGACTGTGTTGCTTGCTGCTGTTGTGCGCTGTTGCATGCTGCTGTATGATGCTACTGCTCAACCGATCTCCCTGTTACATTGCTCTAAAAGGAAAAACAAGAAGTTAAGCTAGAGTATGAGATCTCATCTATCTCCCACTTGTTCTTGTTGTCTTGCTTTCTTGTCGGCTAACGCTTTCCTCTGACGCCTTTATTTTGTGAACTTGGAGATGATGCTGGTCCTTCACCTTTTCTGAATGTCAGTTCTCATCACTTTGCTTGATTTGCTGGGAACATGGCTTTCTTCCTTAAATCTTTCAATGGTTTCTTCAGCGGTATGGCTTTTCATCAGAATAGTTATGTTGGGCATGCCATAGCGTTCCCAAACTACTTCTTTTGAGACGCTTCTTTTGAGACGCATTCTCTTTTCCTTTTGAATTGCGCGCTTGCCTCTACAGTTGTCTGCTTCTTGGTGCTGGGGATTTTATTGTTTCCCGTTTGGGGATCTCTGTTGTACCCTTCTGTCTTTAGGTGGGATGACTGATTCCAATTTCTAGAGCTAGAAGTATTCCTGCATTATACTGGTGGGCGACCTAGAACTTAAACGTATTCCCGCATTATACTGGTGGGCGACCTAGAACTTAAATGTATTCCCGCATTATACTGGTGGGCGACCTAGAACTTAAAAGTATTCTCGCATTATACTGGTGGGCGACCTAGAACTTAAAATGTATTCCCGCATTATACTGGTGGGCGACCTAGAACTTAAAATGTATTCCCGCATTATACTGGTGGGCGACCTAGAACTTAAAAGTATTCCCGCATTATACTGGTGGGCGACCTAGAACTTAAAAGTATTCCCGCATTATACTGGTGGGTGACCTAGAACTTAAAATGTATTCCCGCATTATACTGGTGGGCGACCTAGAACTTAAAATGTATTCCCGCATTATACTGGTGGGCGACCTAGAACTTAAAATGTATTCCCGCATTATACTGGTGGGCGACCTAGAACTTAAAATGTATTCCCGCATTATACTGGTGGGCGACCTAGAACTTAAAATGTATTCCCGCATTATACTGGTGGGCGACCTAGAACTTAAATGTATTCCCGCATTATACTGGTGGGCGACCTAGAACTTAAATGTATTCCCGCATTATACTGGTGGGCGACCTAGAACTTAAAAGTATTCCCGCATTATACTGGTGGGCGACCTAGAACTTAAAATGTATTCCCGCATTATACTGGTGGGCGACCTAGAACTTAAAATGTATTCCCGCATTATACTGGTGGGCGACCTAGAACTTAAAAGTATTCCCGCATTATACTGGTGGGTGACCTAGAACTTAAAATGTATTCCCGCATTATACTGGTGGGCGACCTAGAACTTAAAATGTATTCCCGCATTATACTGGTGGGCGACCTAGAACTTAAAATGTATTCCCGCATTATACTGGTGGGCGACCTAGAACTTAAAATGTATTCCCGCATTATACTGGTGGGCGACCTAGAACTTAAAATGTATTCCCGCATTATACTGGTGGGCGACCTAGAACTTAAATGTATTCCCGCATTATACTGGTGGGCGACCTAGAACTTAAAATGTATTCCCGCATTATACTGGTGGGCGACCTAGAACTTAAATGTATTCCCGCATTATACTGGTGGGCGACCTAGAACTTAAAAGTATTCCCGCATTATACTGGTGGGCGACCTAGAACTTAAAAGTATTCCCGCATTATACTGGTGGGCGACCTAGAACTTAAAAGTATTCCCGCATTATACTGGTGGGCGACCTAGAACTTAAATGTATTCCCGCATTATACTGGTGGGCGACCTAGAACTTAAAATGTATTCCCGCATTATACTGGTGGGCGACCTAGAACTTAAATGTATTCCCGCATTATACTGGTGGGCGACCTAGAACTTAAAATGTATTCCCGCATTATACTGGTGGGCGACCTAGAACTTAAATGTATTCCCGCATTATACTGGTGGGCGACCTAGAACTTAAAAGTATTCCCGCATTATACTGGTGGGCGACCTAGAACTTAAATGTATTCCCGCATTATACTGGTGGGCGACCTAGAACTTAAAAGTATTCCCGCATTATACTGGTGGGCGACCTAGAACTTAAATGTATTCCTGCATTATACTGGTGGGCGACCTAGAACTTAAAAGTATTCCCGCATTATACTGGTGGGCGACCTAGAACTTAAATGTATTCCCGCATTATATTGGTGGGCGACCTAGAACTTAAATGTATTCCCGCATTATACTGGTGGGCGACCTAGAACTTAAAAGTATTCCCGCATTATACTGGTGGGCGACCTAGAACTTAAAAGTATTCCCGCATTATACTGGTGGGCGACCTAGAACTTAAATGTATTCCCGCATTATACTGGTGGGCGACCTAGAACTTAAAATGTATTCCCGCATTATACTGGTGGGCGACCTAGAACTTAAATGTATTCCCGCATTATACTGGTGGGCGACCTAGAACTTAAAAGTATTCCCGCATTATACTGGTGGGTGACCTAGAACTTAAATGTATTCCCGCATTATACTGGTGGGCGACCTAGAACTTAAGTATTGAAATTGTTTCCCCGTTCTTCCGAGAAAATTTTCGACAATCGGCAGAAAATTTTCTGCCCCGGTTTTTGGTGACTTCCATGGCGTTGCATCTTGCTGCCCTCATCAATCCTCTGTTCCCCTGCAACAGACAAAAGGATTTGGTCAGTTTTAATCGTGGTGGTAGAGGGTGCCTTTCTGGCGAGCAATTTTTCTCTCTTCCTCTTTTCTTGCTCTTTGTCCCCATAATTGGTTGGCGGGCAAAGTTGCCTGTTGGGGGTCTCTAGCCTGCTGGGGATTGGTTTTCAATTTATCCCCTTTTCTGCTTTCTTTTTAAACACATGATGTGGGAGTCTGCTTCTAACTCCCGAAACCACTCCCTTTTGGAGCCTACTTCTTCCAAAATTTCCGGGCACAATCACTGCATTGCCCGGGACCGGCCTTTAAGACTGTTTGTATTATCCTGCATTGGATGAATTCCCCTTCGGTTTCTGGTAGTAAGCTTTGAAAAATCCTTTCAAGACACATTTTAGGAAAAGAGATAAAAGCTAAAAAAAAAAAAGAAAATCTTTCTGAACCAATATTTTTTGTGGGAGGAGACAATCAAAAGAACTTATCTGGAGGACATGACTGGTCCCCGTGATCATGACGTGCACCATAGATTCCCGACCCAGTCTATTTGTATCAATCGATTTGCCGGATGGTCTGACTTGCTGGGGATGATAAATGACTGTCCATGCTGTTGCAAATGTGGTAGCTTTTGTTGATTCGTCTTGTCGCCTCATAGTGCCCTTCGAGGGGTTTTCACTAATGAGACTCTCTCTTTTCTCTCATCTCCCGGCGCCTTATGGTGCCTGTGAAGGTTTTCACCAATAAGACTCTCTCATTTCATATCCCTCATCTTACATCGCCTCTCGGTGCCTGCGAAGGTTTTCACCGATGAGACTCTCTCATTTTATTTCTTTCGAGGAATCGGGGTGTTGTAGATGCGACCCTCTCTTCCGGGGATTCTTTTGACTATCAACCCATTCCCAGTCTTACGATCTTCTTCTTTGCTGGGGATTAGTGTATTATTCTCGGCCTTATTCGCCGGATTTGGCATCTCTCGAACATTGATCGGGAGGTCTTTTGGATGTTGATGTTGGTTTTGGTGTAGGATTTGAAGAAAGGCTATAAAAATGAAAACAATTTGAAGGGTGATGTGCTACAACTTTTGGAATCAAACCTTTGTTGGAACTTAAAACATAACCTCTGCCCCAGTTTTCTTGCTTGGGGAATTTATTTTTTACGCTTATGTTGAGCTATGTGCGTTACACACATTGTGCTATATTGTGCACACTATGTACATTATGCATCCTATATTCACTATGATGCATACTATGACCGAGCCGTGAGGCGCCTACGTATCCTCTTTGAGGAATCAGGTCAAACGTAGTTCCCACGGTTTTATATTCCTTGATTTTTCTTTTCTTTCTTTTCATTTTCTTTTCCTTTTCTTTTTCTTTTTCTTTTCTTTTCCTTTCTTTTCTTTTCTTTTTTTTCGTATCTTTCCCATTAGTGATTCCAAAAGAGGGGTATTGAAAGAATTTGCTTAAGGCTCAAAGGGGGAAGCGAGGGTTAAAAGTGTTTGGATAGAAGAAAGAATTGCCTCCGTCATCTCATTATTCAACAAATGCCAAATACAAACAAATAAACCAAAATTGCCATAATTTAAAGAAATTACGCATAATATCTCTTGACTGTATCTGAATTGATAGCCATGTCGACACATCTACCTTCGACATCTGTCAAACACAAAGCACCATTGGCCAAGACTCTGGTCACGATATAAGGCCCTTGCCAATTTGGGGCGAATTTGCCTTTTGCCTCGACCTGATGTGGGAGGATCTTCTTCAATACCTGCTGCCCTACTTCAAACTTCCTGGGGCGCACCTTTTTATTATACGCTCTTGCCATTCTCTTCTGGTACAGCTGACCATGGCACACTGCTGCCAATCTTTTCTCATCTATCAGGCTCAACTGTTCCAAGCGAGCTTTGATCCATTCATCATCATCAATTCCGGCTTCAGCGACAATTCGGAGGGACGGAATTTCGACCTCCGCTGGTATCACGGCCTCAGTTCCATACACCAACAAATAAGGAGTTGTGCCTATGGAAGTCCGGACGGTAGTGCGGTAACCCAACAAAGCAAAGGGTAATTTCTCGTGCCATTGTCTGGACCCTTCCACCATTTTTCGCAGTATCTTCTTGATATTCTTATTGGCTGCTTCGACTGCTCCATTTGCCTTAGGACGATATGGGGTGGAATTGCGGTGTGTAATCTTGAATTGTTGGCATACCTCTCTCATCAAGCTGCTATTAAGATTCGCACCGTTATCCGTGATGATCACTTTTGGGATCCCAAATCTGCAGATGATATGGGAGTGAACAAAGTCCACCACTGCCTTCTTGGTTACTGATTTGAAGGTTTTAGCCTCAACCCATTTGGTGAAGTAATCAATGGTCACTAGAATGAACCTATGACCGTTGGACGCTGCTGGCTCGATGGGCCCAATGACATCCATGCCCCATGCTACAAACGGCCAGGGTGCTGACATCGTATGTAACTCTGTTGGCGGAGAATGAATCAAATCTCCATGTATCTGGCACTGATGGCATTTCCTTACGAAAGTGATACAGTCGTGTTCCATGGTTAGCCAATAACACCCTGTTCGAAGGATCTTTCTTGCCAATACATATCCGCTCATGTGCGGCCCACAAACTCCGGCATGTACTTCCGCCATAACCGTCGTTGCCTGCCCGGCATCTATGCATCTCAACAATCCCAAATCCGGGGTTCTTTTGTACAATACTCCTCCACTGAGGAAGAAACCATTCGACAAACGCCGAAGGGCTCTTTTTTGGTCCCCAGAGGCATGTTCTGGATATATCCCCATCCTGAGGTATTCCTTGATATCATGAAACCAGGGTTCGCCATCTGCTTCTTCTTCTATGGCATTGCAGTAGGCGTGCTGATCACGGACCTGGATGTGTAGAGGATCAACATACATTTTGTCAGGGTGGTGCAGCATTGATGCTAAGGTGGCTAAGGCATCCGCAACCTCATTGTGAACTCTCGGGATGTGTTTGAACTTCACCGATCGAAATTGCTTGCTCAGATCATGCAAGCATTGTCGGTATGGTATGAGCTTTAGATCTCGTGTTTCCCATTCACCCTGAATTTGATGTACCAAGAGGTCCGAGTCTCCCAAGACCAAGACGTCTTGGACATCCATGTCAGCAGCCAAGCGCAGACCCAGAATGCAAGCCTCATACTCGGCCATATTGTTGGTGCAATAGAAGCGTAGTTGAGCCGTAACAGGATAATGCCGTCCTGTTTCAGAAATGAGTACTGCTCCTATTCCAACCCCTTTCGCGTTTGCAGCTCCATCGAAGAAAAGCTTCCAACCCGGTTCCTCAGGCAATTCCAACTCATTTGTATGCATTACCTCTTCGTCAGGAAAATACGTTCTTAAGGGCTCGTATTTTTCATCAACGGGATTCTCTGCCAAATGGTCTGCCAGCGCCTGGGCTTTCATGGCCGTCCTCGTCACATAGATGATATCAAACTCTGTGAGCAGAATTTGCCATTTTGCCAACCTTCCCGTGGGCATAGGTTTCTGAAAGATGTACTTCAATGGGTCCAAGCGGGATATGAGATAAGTAGTATATGAAGACAGGTAGTGCTTCAACTTTTGAGCTACCCAAGTTAGGGCGCAGCATGTTTTCTCGAGTTGAGTGTACTTGACCTCATGCACTGTGAATTTCTTGCTAAGATAGTAGATGGCCTGCTCCTTCCTTCCTGTGTCATCATGTTGCCCCAGTACACAACCAAATGAATTTTCCAAGACCGTCAGGTAAAGGATTAGGGGTTTCCCGGGCTTAGGCGGGACCAATACGGGTGGATTAGACAGATACCCTTTGATTTGGTCGAAAGCCTCCTGACACTCTGCCGTCCAACCTACTGCAACATCCTTTTTCAGCAGCCGAAATATGGGTTCACAAGTCGCTGTGAGTTGAGCGATGAACCTGCTGATGTAATTGAGTCTACCCAGCAAACTCATTACCTCTGTTTTGTTCCTTGGCGGTGGCAAATCTCGGATGGATTCAATTTTGGATGGGTCTAACTCAATCCCCCGTCGACTGACGATGAATCCTAGCAACTTTCCTGATGGAACCCCGAATGCGCATTTGGCCGGGTTAAGCTTGATATCATACCTCCGGAGTCTTTGGAAAAATCTCCTTAGGTCTGCTACATGGTCCTCCTGACGCCAAGATTTGATGATCACATCATCGACGTACACCTCAATTTCCTTGTGTATCATGTCATGAAACACCGCAGTCATTGCTCGCATGTACGTTGCCCCGGCGTTCTTTAACCCGAACGGCATTACCCGATAGCAGTAGGTTCCCCATGGCGTAATAAACGCTGTCTTCTCAGCATCCTCTTCGTCCATTAGGATCTGATGATAACCCGCATAGCAATCCACAAAGGATCCGATCTCGCGCCCAGCGCAATTATCGATCAGGATATGAATGTTGGGTAACGGGAAATTGTCCTTGGGACTTGCTTTGTTGAGGTTGCGGTAGTCGACGCACACCCTGATTTTTCCATCCTTCTTTGGGACTGGTACCACATTGGCCAACCACTCGGGATATCGAGTGACCCGAATGACCTTCGCTTGTAACTGCTTAATCACTTCTTCCTTGATCTTTACACTCATTTCCGTTTTAAATTTCCTTAGTTTTTGCTTGACCGGAGGGTATGCCGGGTCAGTGGGTAATTTGTGAACCACTAAATTGGTGCTTAATCCAGGCATATCATCATATGACCAGGCAAAAAACGTCTTTGAATTCCCTGAGAGTTTTGATCAATTCTGCTCTGACATTCGGCTCAATGTGGATGCTAATTTTGGTCTCTTGGACGTTATCAGCGTCTCCTAGATTCACAGCCTCGGTGTCATTTAAGTTAGGCTTGGGTTTCTCTTCAAATTGGCACAGTTCTCTGTTTATTTCTTCGAAGGCTTCACCTTCGTCACATTCAGATTCATCGTCACAAACGACCTTTTGCATCATTGAGTCGGTTTCAGATTGATTTATTAGACTAGGTCGAAGATCCGCTGTGCATGCCATGTCATTAGAACCAGTAAAAAGAGAACTGTTCAGAAAGAAAAAGAACAAGACAAAAATTAAAATGAGACAAAAGAAAAGAACTTTATTAAATTTGCGGGATAAAAAGGGTTCACACTTTTACAAAACGAAAGTAAAATTTGGATTACACCCTTGAATAATCCGATCAAACAAACAAACAAACAAAACATTAATCAAAGCCTACTACCAAGACTCCCCTCGGACAGGAAGAGGAGTAACCGTCCAATTGTTGGTCTTGGCCTCAGGCCCCACAAATTGTATCTCTGCTCTGCTGGAACCTTCTCCAGCTTCCACCATACTGACATCCGCGAACAGCCTCTCAAAACTCTGATTCAGGTCTTCATTTATACCGATCAAAGGTCCTCGAATCTTTGGGATCGCTGACCCCTTGGCACTTGCTTTAACAAAAGACCTTGAGAGGCGTGGCACTGGTTTAGGCAGAAACCAGACCCTCTTCTTCATTTTTCGCGCTTGCTTCCTGTCTGCTGCGGTTGGTTTGAACCCCAACCCGAAAGTTTCCAGATTCTTAGGAAGGGAGACAGGTTGGACTATCCCTTGAAGTTCAACTCCCAGGCCTTTTCCCGGCACAAACCCATTACCCAGCATTTCTGATACCATCATGACTGTTGCGGCAGCCACCCTAGGGTGCGGGATGATTTCTCCTTCAGAAATTTTGTTGGCCGACCCTGTATCGAGAATCTGGTAGACCCAGGGACCCTTGTCATCAGTGGTCTCTATGAAAGGCACAATGGTTCCGCCCATGGTGCATGTTGTATCCTCGCCGTGCAACACGACCTCTTGTCTTTCCCACTCGAACTTCACTGTCTGATGTAGGGTGGAAGGCACCGCTTTAGCTGCATGAATCCAAGGTCGTCCTAACAGCAAGTTGTAAGATACCGTGGCGTCCAACACCTGGAATTCCATGGTAAATAGGACCGGACCAATGGTTAATTCAAGTACAACATCCCCCACAGTGGCGGTTCCGTTTCCGTCAAACCCCCGGACACAGATGCTATTCTCCCGGATTCTTCCACGGTCAATCTTTAACTGGTCCAGGGTGGATAATGGACAAATATTGGCGCTTGAGCCGTTATCCACCAATACTCGAGTTACCACCGAGTCTTCACATTTGACAGCTAGGTATAGAGCTTTGTTATGCTCCGTACCTTCCACCGGCAGGTCATCATCTGAGAATGTTACCCTGTTCACCTCGAAAATCTTGCTGGCGATGGTTTCCAGGTGGTTTACAGAAATCTCACTGGGTACATGGGCCTCGTTCAATATCTTTAACAGGGCCCGACGATGTTCCTCGGAATGGAGGAGTAATGACAATAGTGAGATCTGGGCAGGTGTTTTTCTCAGCTGCTCAACCACAGAATAGTCTTGTACTTTCATCTTCCTCAGGAATTCTTCAGCCTCTTCTTCTGACACTGGCTTCTTGGTTGCCACTGGGTTGGTTTTTCTTAACTCCACCGGAGCAAAACATCGACCTGATCGAGTCAGCCCTTGCGCTTCACAACTGACTTCTTCCACCTGTTTTCCTTGGTACGTCACCACTGCTTTTTCATATTTCCAGGGCACAGCCCTGCTGTCAAGCATTGGCAGTTGGACCACCGGCTTTATGGTCACCCGTTCTCCACATACCCCTTTCAACATGACTGCCGGTGTGGGCAGGATCCCTGGTATTACCAACTTGCTTGGCTCGGGTTTGCTTGCTATGACGGACGGGCTCTTCCCCCATATTACTACCGGCTTGACGCCTTCTCCCTGCGACTGTACATTTGTTCCTCCACTGGTTAAGACTTCTTTTGGGGCAGCTTGGATCATCATCACTGTTTGTGAGGGTTTTCTTAATTCTCCTCCCTCACACACCAACTCAATCATGTGAGTTTCGTGGTGCGCTGGCAGTGGGTTTTGGTTGATGTTAGGAGCCTCCGGTGTCTGGACCTCGATCTTATTGGTGTCAATAAGATCCTGTATGGCATGCCTTAACTTCCAGCACTTCTCGGTATCGTGCCCGAGCATCCCTGAACAGTATTCACAACTGATTGAACGATCCAAATTCTGAGGCGGGGGATTTGGTTCCCGAGTATGGACAGGACTAACCAAACCCAATTGCCGCAGCTTGTGGAACACAGCGGTGTAGGTTTCTCCCAGTTCGGTGAAGGTTCTTTGCTTCCGCAACCTGTCATTCCTAGCATCTGGATTTCCCCGGAAACCTGCCCCTGAAGGGTTTCTATATGCCCTTGGTGGAGGGTAGGTGTTTTGTGGTGGTGCATATATGTTCTGGGGAGCCGGTGCGCGCCATTGTGGGCGAACCGGAGGCTGAGTGTATACCTGGGCTTGGTGTACGGAACAATGTGGTTCTCGAGGTGGATAGAAATTTTGTGGTGGGTTGTATGGGTAGTTTGACCTGTGAGGCCTGGGTTGGTTGTAGTGCGGCCTGCCAGCCCTGGACCAACTGCCTGCCTCGATCGTGGCAACCTCTTCTTTCTTTCTTCTTAGCGCACCTCCCGTGCCGCTTTGAATAGCCTGGGTTGTGGCCTTAAGTGCCGAATAGTTTAAGATCTTGTCCGACCTCAAACCTTCTTCTATCATGACCCCTATTTTGACCACCTCGTTGAAAGATTTTCCAACCGTTGTCACCAAGTGACCAAAGTAGGTTGGATCCAATGTCTGCAAAAAGTAGTCTACCATCTCTCCCTCTCTCATGGGAGGATCGACCCTAGCTGCTTGTTCTCTCCAGCGGAACCCGAACTCGCGAAAACTTTCCCCGGGTTTCTTCCCAGTTCTCAATAACGTGAGACGGTCAGGGACTATCTCCAGGTTGTACTGGAAATGACCTGTAAAAGCCTGCGCCAGATCATCCCACGTGTACCACCTGCTGAAATCTTGCCTGGTATACCATTCCAGTGCAGATCCACTCAGACTTTGGCCGAAATAAGCTATCAAAAGCTCATCCTTGCCTCCTGCCCCTCTCATTTTGCTACAGAATCCCCGCAAATGTGCCATGGGATCACCGTGCCCTTCATATAAATCAAACTTGGGCATCTTGAACCCAGCCGGGAGTTGGACATCTGGGAAAGGGCACAGATCTTTGTATGCCACGCTGACTTGATTGCCCAGCCCGTGCAAGTTCCTGAAGGATTGCTCCAGGCTTTTGAACTTTCTTAACACTTCATCCTGTTCAGGGGCCTTAACCGGCTTCTCAACCTCTGCCGGTACTTCCAAATGGGGATTGTAAGCCTGTGGTTCCGGTGCGTGGAATGTAGGCTCGGGGGGATAGTATTGTATATCGTGAGCCTGAAACAATGGCTCACTGGTCGTTCGCTGCAAAGGGGCTGATGTAGGTCCCACAAAAATGGGAATGTTGGGTGTTGGGAGAGGTTGATGGGGTGGTGGAGCTTGGGAATCGTGAGGGCTTCTTTCTTGATGATAGAGGGGATTTGGGCGGCTTGTGGAAGGGCCAGAGTGAGGGTACTCCGGCATGTGTCCCAGTGTCTCAGGGCTCTTTTGTGTTTTGGCCAGGGCTAGCTGCATTGCATGCATCTCTAGTCCCATCCTTTCAATTTTTTCCATTGCTTCTTTTAGCAACTGGCTCATCGGCCTTTCTTCCTCATTACTATTCTCTGAAGTTGTCATGCTTGTTGCTACCGGTCCTTTGGATCTGGTTTGGTATGAATGTGTTGCCAGAATTCTTTAACAACTAACTGTCTGGTATCAGACAACAACAAACTTTGTTAGTGTTAGAGCTTAACAGATTTGATCATAACACATAGAGGATGCAATGCACCTAGGCAGTTAACCGTTTCTACATGCTTTGCTTCAAACCACATGCGTCATCCCGGTTTGTTCGTTCGTCTCTTTTAAAGTATTTTGCGAAACCCTGCGTTTTATTTTCTTTTCTTTATTTATTAAAAGCGGTCGAATCTTATGGGGATTGCCTACGTATCACGTCCCCGCGTGAATCAGACCAGGCGTAGTTCTGCCTTAAAGTAAAGAAACACACAATTCTTGTGAAATCATTAAATTCATTCTCAAAATTTGCTATTACAAATTACTTCAAGCAAGGAATAGCAATAGTACAGACTCCACAGTTCTTAACCCGTTTTGACTAAAAGAAAGGAAAACAATATATGGAAAAGCGACAAAGCCAAATAAACAGGACTCAACCAAAGATTAATTTTCCAACTTAGGGACCCGCGAGGCATCATTCGGCCTTTCTGCGGCCCTTGGTGTGAGGTCCCTCTGCAGGTTTTTCAGCTCATTCATGATTCGGTGGACGCAACCCATGATGGAAACAAGGAGGGTCTTTCGAGGCTTTTGCTCGCATGCCAGGCATCTCATGTAGATGTAATGCCCAATCTCGTCGATCTTTCCCCGAATGTTGTCCCTTTCCGCGAACAACTGCCTTATCTGTCGGTTCTTCAATCCTAGTGTTTGTGCATTGCTGGCAAGCTGGTCCTGGAACATCTCCATCTGCCTTTCCATTCTGGTCATTGCCTCGTAACATCGCCTTCTGTCGGCTTGGGCATCTCGTGTTTGCTTGAAGATCCTCTCTTGAAGAGAGGCATTCGTTTCCCTTAATGTCCCGATGCTCAGTTCATAATCCCTTATGACTCGTTGCAGGCGCTGCCTCCGAGCTATCGCACCCTTTGCCCACTTGGTCCGCAATCTTGCTGTGCTGGCCTGGGCTCTTTCCAAATCTTCCTGGCATTCCGCAACCTGATCCTTTAACCCTGCTATCAATCTCTTATCTGCCCGGCTTCTCAGCTGGCTATTAGCCTCCTTTTTCATTCTCCGGATCTGAGCTTTGAGGATTTCGCCTTTTCTGATTAATCTGTTCTTTTCTCCCTTGTGGGCAGCAGACTGTAATTGGCACTCAAACCTTATATCCTGAACTTGTTGCTTTAGTTTGCCTGCTTCGACAAGATATTCCCGTTCTTTGGCCAACCAGCCCCACTGCTCTTGTGAAGATTTGGCAAATTCTTGCAGGTGAGGTCTTTTGGTCGGTCTTCCAGATGATGTCTCCCCTTTGTACCAGGCCTGATACCCGGGCGAAACTTCCCCTTTTGCCCGATTCATTACACAAGTATTTGCTTCTAAGTATTGACATTGGCTCCAAATTTGACGCACCCTTGCTTCGGGAAACTGGCCGTCGGGACTGATCTCGATCACCTGGGTGCTTAGATCCTCATCTTTCGGCACTATCTGATACCTTCCCAGTTGCCTTAAAACCCGATGCGGCGCGTATGGTTGAATGCTCTTGAGTCCCATTAAGAGAAAATGGGGTCTGGCTGCTGGCATGTATATGACTTCGTCGATCGGTAACCATCCTAGCGCCCACTGTATTTGACTGGAGTTGAGGGTACGGAAATATGAGGTCCATGCTATGACTCCTTCTGGTAGGTAGGTTTCATTAACTCTGGTATAGAACTCCTCTATGCAGGTCTTTCCAGCGGATCCATGGCTCAGAAACTGGGCTCGGTGACATAGGTGTTCGGTCATCCACATTTGCAACAACAAATTGCAACCCTCGAAAAAGCTTCCTCCGGCTTTGCAAGAAGTGAGTGCCCGGAATATATCAGATACTATCATGGGCGCCAACGTACTATCACTCTGTGTGAGCAACGTACTGACGACCCCTGCTATCTTTATGTCAATATTCCCGTCTTTTCTTGGGAATACTAGTAGTCCTAAGAAAGCTATCATGAAAGCAATCCGTCTATGTTCTTCCCACTTTTGGCGATTACCTTTGCTGCACAACTGGTTTTCTGGCTTGTCGAATCCTCCTATGTGACCATATCTTTGATATATGAAACTCATGCTGCAAAAACCTTTTGCCAAGTCAGGGTTATGGATTGTTCTGACTATCTTTAAGGAGTCCAGGAACCGGTGTATTGCTACAGCTCTTGGAGCAATCAGATATTTGTGTCTCAAAGGAGTCTCAGCGCTGCCGATATACCCTGCTATTTCTTCTAAAGTTGGGGTAAGTTCAAAATCTGAGAAACGGAAGACATTGTGCGCAGGATCCCAGTGGGGGACTAGTGCCCTTATGATATCTCCTCGTGGCCTGATATCCAACAAACTCGTGAGGCCTTTCAGATACTTCTTGATTTCGTCATGCCCTTCTTTGCCCAAATCATTCCACCAGAGCCGCAATTGGAGGGGAATTTTACTCATGATTAAAAAGGGTTCATTCGGCATCGTGCTCATTCTGCACATTTATTAATAAGATTTTAACAAACGACACTTGTCCTGATAAAAACAAAATATATGCGATTTTTTGTGAATTTTGAATTTTCGTATATATATAAAAAAACTTTCTAAAGAAGTTAATAACGGAAAATATTTTGGATTTTTGTTTCGAAAACTGGGAGCCTGAAAGGACTTTTCTAGACCTTTAGCAAGACAAATACTTTTGCCACAAATAAAGATATATATACATTTTGAAGTAAAGAAAATCTTTTGAATTTTTCACATATATATATATACATATATTTGCAACAAATAATAAAAGTTAAGACAAAAACCATTTTAAGTTATACATATATTTTTTTTATGACAAGACAAACTATATATTTCTATTGATATTTTATTTTTTGAAAGACAGAACAACGACCTTTCAAAATTTTGGCAGAGTTTTGACAGTATTTGTTTTTTTCTTTTTTTTTTCAACAATAAACAATCAATTCCTAACCGTTATTTCCCTTTTTTTTTCACAATATTCCAAATATTCAAACACCGGTCAGCATGCGGGCATGAGACAAATAAATGCACGGAAAACAATAGGATGCACCAGAATGGTCTTTTCATATCAGGTTGCTAGTCCTAGACGGACCCAACCCCTGTGTTGAGTCCCCTAAGTCATATGCAACGTGATGCAAATAAGCGTTCCTACTAGGGATCCGGCATGAAGTCACGTTATTCTATGTTCAAAACCTGGGTCGGTGTTCTAGACAGTGTACCCGAGCGGACAACTCGAGTTGAGGAAGGAGCTCCTTTCCGGGAACCAAAAGGCCAGCCGGCTTAGAAACTTTCCGAGCCTCTTTTATTTAGGGTATGACACTAACAGAATAAGGAGTCTCAACCAGTGAGCACATCCCCGGAGGTAAGAAGAGAAAGGTTTCGGCACAGTTTATATACAGTTCAAATAATATCAAAGCGGTAACAGCAGCATTTAGCACACTAGGATCAAAATATGTAATAATCAGATAATAAATAAAACCGAATAATAACAATTATTCTAAGCTCGAATTCTTAACCCTGAACCAGTGGTTCTGGGTCTAGATCCCCAGCAGAGTCGCCAGAGCTGTCACACCTCCTTTTTCCGCGCCCGGGAGGACGCAGGGGGAGTTTTTTCCAATTAAAGGACAATCGAAACGGGATTGGTTTAATTATTTCAGAGTCGCCACTTGGGAGATTTAGGGTGTCCCAAGTCACCAATTTTAATCCCGAATCGAGGAAAAGAATGACTCTATATTACAGTCTGCGTACCAGAAATCCGGATAAGGAATTCTGTTAACCCGGGAGAAGGTGTTAGGCATTCCCGAGTTCCATGGTTCTAGCACGGTCGCTCAACTGTTATATTCGGCTTGATTATCTGATTTTATACAAGTGTGAACTTATGTGCAAAATTTAACTTTTAACCGCTTTTATCATTCACTGTTATTTTTGTAGGACTTGCAACGTTGTGAAAATGTATCTCGAACCGCGTTACAATCAATGTACCCGTGGTCGTCGACACCCTTTGACTCCGTTGAGATTTGGATTTGGGTCACATCAATGTGCACCCGAGTTTAAGGAAATTAAGTTATTAAAGGCGCGCCTAAAGCGACTAGCGTATTTATTTTGGGTAAGACCGTGGAATTTTACTAAACGGTCCATCCCGAAGTCCAAATAATTTTTAAAGCAAATATTTACTGAGGGCCCCGCAATTTGTATTTTTATTTGGCGAGGCTCATCTCATTCTATTTTTTAAAATGAATTTGCAACGTCATGGACACGCATCTCGAACCACGTCACAATCAATGTACCCGTGATTAGAAACACATTTCGATTCCGTTGGGATTTGGATTTGGGTCACATCAATGTGCACCCGAGTTTACGAAGGTAAGATTTATTAAGGCGCGTCCTAAAGAGTCTAGCGTATTGTTATTTTAGGAAGGTTGTGAGATTTGCTAAACAACCCGTCCTGGAAGCTAAATGCTTTACTAATATACATTTAACAAGGGCCCCGCATCTGCGTTTTGTTTATTTTTATCGAGGCTCATCTCGTTGTTATTTTTAAAGGATATCCTATAGCAACTACGTTTCTTGTCGTGTTTGTCTCTATCTATTGAAAGCAGTAAATAGCCTTAGTTGATTATAAAACCGGATTTAAAGTGCTTTTACAGAATAATAAAACGTGACTGCACTTATGGACAACTAGCCGCAAATTATGGGCCCAAACCTAGCTCATGCGAGATGGCCAGACTTGGGCCCTGTTTTTCCGATACATGCCTAACTGATTTTTCGATTTGGGCTCGGCCTTCCTGAGGTTGAGGCCTAGAACTGATTCTTTGTTCTTTATCAATTTATATGTGACAAACTAGCAAAAGGGGAAAGAACTTTAATTCATGTGGGTAGTTTACCTATTTTGGCCTACATTATAGAATGTACTACACCATCAGACTAAGTCTAAAATACAATCTATTACCCTGGGAATGTTTTTCACCTAACAGCATACATACATGACTATCATTCATTAACCTACATTGATATACTGAGCATGTAGGCTACTTCTATTATACAAACGAAAATGTAACTATTTTATGACATTTAATGTAACAGTTCATGTATACATAAAAACAATCTGCAGGTCCTCTCTTTTGCATTCATGCTCAAACTCTCAGTTACATTGGTGGTATCAATTGTGTACCTGGTAAGGAAAGGAAAGGAAGAAGGAGAGTGATCAGTTGAGTAGTGTGCAGTAATCACAGCATCAACAGATACACAGCAACAGCACAGCAACAAACCAACAAACAAGATTGTTTTCCACAGTCCACGAACAACCAACAATGATTCCCAGAATAAATGAAACCAGCAAATAGTCGAGTGCCAAACCAATAATTCCAGACGAAGAGTAATGAACACCAGAAGTAAAAGAAGTTCGATGCAGCAAATAACAACAGTTCAGCAACCAACAAACAGCTCAGTCAGTGCAGATGACAGAACTTGGCCAAGGCAGCTTGACCAATATGAATTCTTATTCAACTTTCAGATGGTGTTTGGTTATAATCTATTTGGAAACTAACTTATGTTTTTCAGCTTTCTTTAAACTCAGTAAACCTTCCTTCAGACTAAAAGTTTCAGCTTTTAGACTAAAAATTCCAGCCTTTTGTTTTCTCTTTTTCTGAAGACTAAAAGTCCAGCCCCTTTTAAGTTCTCAAATGGCCTATTTATAGGCCAAATGAACCAGTACAGCTGAGCTGCCTGCCCTGCCAATTGGCAGAATGCCCATACCCTTTAAGCCCATGCCTAAGCATCTTTGGTGCCAGCCCCTTTGTTCCCCACGCCTGGTCTTTGTTTAATCAAGAGTTATGGGCTCGTTTTATTTATTCATTTTAAGCCCCATACTCTTATGTCTTGCTCCCCATTAGTATTAGTTTAATCTTAATTAGTACCCTACTTGTCAGCTTCATTTAAACTAACCTTTTCTGCCTTTTTCAAACCCCAGAATACCCCTGCTTAACCTTGATTATTACTGCCCTGCCTATTGCAGCATCAGGGCATTTTTGAACTGATGAAAGTTCAAATTCAAGACTGCCTGGACTGAACCTTTTCAGTCAGTTTCACAATGCAAACAAACCATTTCAAACAATGCTGGGGCATTCAGTCAATGGCAAGGTTCAATTAGTCATGCGACATTATTAGCTCATTCGATTCATTAGTTATAGAAAACTGATCGACGACATTTATCGAGTCGACTATACTAATTATAACAAGTAATAATCAGTCGTTCAAATAAACAACACATACAGGGACCTAAAGGGCTTCGGACAACTTGGTCAGTCACTAGGAACCTATATAAGTTTATTCATGCGACGACTATACTAATCGGACATGCTTATCATAGGATACATTTAAATCATACACAGAAACCAATCGACCAAATAAAAGGTCTTTACAGAGATGAAAGAATTTAAGAAACTATCAGAAAGTAACAAACAATCAACACAAAGCATGCTAATGACTTAATCAGCAGTTGATATAAACGAAAAGGGAAAGAAAAACTTACCGACAAAGTTTGAAATCAAAATGGACCCCAAGTCAGACTCAACTTCGAACTCTTGAGGCCGAACAAACTTTAATCAGGGTGTTCTCACATGAGAACACCTTGATTAAGGTCTCTATTAGACCTCAAACCCTTGTCGAAAACCGGCCGGATTCCCCAGGTGCATGTGTTCTAAGGTCTGGATTTCCAGATCTGATTTTTAGGGAGTTGTGGGTAGATTCGGACCAAACCAAGCTTGGTTTGGTCACGAGGAAGGTCAGGGGGTGTCTGGTACGAAGATGGGGTAACTTGGCATAGGTCCGGGTTCGACTCAAATCTTCAAATGAAGATTCGAGACGAACGAAAGTGATTCGAGGCAAATGGATAGTAGATCCATGTTCAGGAGAGTGAGGGGGTCTTAGGGTGTTCAGGAGGTGGTCACCGGCGTTCGTGCCGCCGGCTTTAATGGCGAAGGAGACTAGGGCGGCTGCTAGGGTTCGGGGGGTTTCAGGTTTGAGTTTGGGGACGATGAAGGGTGGGGTTGGTATAGGGGGTGCGGGGTATGATAGGAGGCTTATATACGGGGAGGCTGATTGGATCTGAGCCGTTAGATCAGATGATCTCAATGGCTTAGATCTGATACTGAGAAATGAGACGGGGTCGTTTGGTAGTTAAACGGGGTCGTTTGGTTTAAGTGAGGGGTTGGGTCGGATTGGTTATTGGGTCGGGTTTGAACACGGGTTGCTGAAAATGATCCTGGACCGTTGGATTGGATTGATTGGAACGGCTGAGATGGATTGGCCTGAAACGGTGTCGTTTCAGGAGGTGTCTGGGCAACCGGATTTGGACTGGGCCTGAGTGCTGGTTGGGCCAGTTATTTTGTTTAATTTTTGGCCCAAACCGATTTCCTTCACTTTTGTTTTTCTAATTTCATTTTTTCTTTTAAAACAAAAACAAAAATAATAAATAATAAAAATAACGAAATTAAAACTAAATAACAATGCAACATTTTAACACAATTATCACAAAAATTATTTAAGTAAGTTAACTAAAAGCCTAGAACGAACGATGCACACATATATATATATATATTTTTGAATTTTCTTTTACTAACCGAATTATGGTTTAATCATCCTAACATACATATTTTGTATTTTTGTTTGTTAATGATTAAATGCAAAAATGGACAGATCCACAAATGACTAACAACACATGTCACGAAAACTCGAACAATTTGTACAGCGAAACCATTTGTTACTATTTTTATTTTCTTTTGGAGCGATTGCTCGTAAAGCAAAAATCACGTGCTTACAGATAGATTGACGGAAAAGATCCGCATTTTGCGAAGAATTGGGCACCTATTTATCCCCAGCAAGTGAAGACATCAGAAAGTTTGATCGACACAAATAGACTGGGTTGATTAATCCGGAATGCACAACATGATCGTTGGAATCGGTTATATCACCCAGATAAGTTCATTTTTTTCCATCATTTGTTCAGAAAGATTTTCTCATTTTTCTATCTTTTCATTTCTTTGTTTAAAAGAATTTTTCTAGAAATTTATGTTTTAAGGAAGGTCTTTCAGAGCTTACTACCAGTTGCCAAAATGGTACAACATAAAATGTGAAAAGGGCAATCCAGAGACAAGGCAATAAGACAAAAGACGTTGGTTGCCAGGCCGAATAATACTGTCCTAAAATGGCAAGGAAAGTACGGGGAAGAGCCGGAAAAAAAAAATATGTTGAGGAAATTGTGGGCCAAGTTCCAAGACGATCCCCAGAGGACTCCGACCGAATATCGACCAAGCTCCGAGGTAGTCGGACAACACAAAATGGGAAGGGATAAATGGAAAAACCATCCCCAGCAGAATGTTATCCCCAGCAAATAACATCATCCCCAACAAGTTTTGAGAACGCCGAACAGGAATAAGGGAAATGGAACAATCATCCCCATCAGGAGTGACATGACCACTCGCCATATTTCAAAAAAAAAAAAACTAACTAAATTTTCTTTGATTTGAACAGGAAAATAAAGTGTTGATGATGGCCTAAAGATACGCCATAAGAAAGATCGCCAGAATTGGGGCAGAAAATTTTCTGCCACAAGTGGAAATTTTCTCGGAGAATCGAGGAAACAAATTCAAATTATTCTTTACCAATTAGGCGCCCACCAGTATAATGCGGGAATACATTTTATGTTTTCATTTCATGTTCTAGGTCGCCCACCAGTATAATGCGGGTATGCATTTATGTTTTCATTTCATGTTCTAGGTCGCCCACCAGTATAATGCGGGTATGCATTTCTCTTTTCATTTCATGTTCTAGGTCGCCCACCAGTATAATGCGGGTATGCATTTATCTTTTCATTTCATGTTCTAGGTCGCCCACCAGTATAATGCGGGTATGCATTTATGTTTTCATTTCATGTTCTAGGTCGCCCACCAGTATAATGCGGGTATGCATTTCTCTTTTCATTTCATGTTCTAGGTCGCCCACCAGTATAATGCGGGTATGCATTTCTCTTTTCATTTCATGTTCTAGGTCGCCCACCAGTATAATGCGGGTATGCATTTCTCTTTTCATTTCATGTTCTAGGTCGCCCACCAGTATAATGCGGGTATGCATTTATCTTTTCATTTCATGTTCTAGGTCGCCCACCAGTATAATGCGGGTATGCATTTATGTTTTCATTTCATGTTCTAGGTCGCCCACCAGTATAATGCAGGTATGCATTTATGTTTTCATTTCATGTTCTAGGTCGCCCACCAGTATAATGCGGGTATGCATTTATGTTTTCATTTCATGTTCTAGGTCGCCCACCAGTATAATGCGGGTATGCATTTCTCTTTTCATTTCATGTTCTAGGTCGCCCACCAGTATAATGCGGGTATGCATTTATGTTTTCATTTCATGTTCTAGGTCGCCCACCAGTATAATGCGGGAATACATTTCTGTCTTTTCATTTCTGTTCTAGGTCGCCCACCAATATAATGCGGGCATACATTTCAGTTTTTCATTTCCAGGTCGCCCACCAGTATAATGCGGGTATACATTTTCATTTCATGTCCAGGCGCCCACCTGTATAACGAGAGGAATACTTTTCAGTCTTATACTGCAGATTTTGAAGTCAGTAACCCCACCGGAAGGCAGAAGGTTATAACAAGAATCACCAACAGGAAACAATAAAAATCCCAACACCGGAAGGCAGAAGGTGGCAACAAGAAGTCCCAGCGCAAATTCAAGCGCATGAGTCAAAAGAAAGAAAAGACGCGTCTTGAAAAATGGTGTGTGAACATTAAATCATGTCTAACCTAATGAATCTGATGAAGATAATCGTGTCCCCAGAGGAACCGCCAAAAAGCTTAATGAAGAAAGCCATGTCCCCAGCGGACCGAACAAAATGACGAAAGCTGGTATTCAAAAAAAAAAGCCAAGGGCCAGAAGTCTTGGTAAAAAGGCACCAGAGGAAACACAAACCGACAAAAAGCAAGGCAACCGGAGCAAGGGGGAAAACAAATAAGATTCTGTAATTTCTAGCTTACTCTAGCTTCTTATTTTTTTAAAGCATGGTGTAATAAGGAGGTCAGCAAACAGTAAAAGTAGCATGCAACAGCAGTAACATTGCAGTCCCATGGTAGTCCCAGCTACCAAGACTTCCCGAACTACATTGACCTGATTCCTGTTTAGCCCAGGATATGTAGGAAACCTTTGAAGCAAAGGTTCGGTCAAATCTTTTTCAAAAAATGCTTCAACAGAGTACTCGGATGGGCAAAAATCGCTCGCTTTATCTTTGCACGAAAACCCTTCGTGTCTCCGGGCAAAGAGGGGCAGCTGTAAGCACGTGATTTTTGCCCTATATGAGAATTACTCCCAAAAAATTCAAAAATAAAATGATTTTTCTTTGGTGTGCAATTTTGTGATATTTTGTGATATTTTGAATAATTATTTGTATTTGTCTGTGCGTGTTTATTTGCTAAATTAATAAAAAATACAAAAATATGTCGCATTTTGCATGTAGGATTTAATTCTACAATTGATAATAATTAAATTTGTTTTACAAAAATTAAAAATTACAAAAATAGGCATCGTTTGCATTTTTAGCATTTAATGTCCAAATATACAATTTTATGCTTAATTAATACTTAATTGTGCGTTAATTGTTATTGGGAGTTAATTTGCGCTTTTATAACTTAATTTAGTTCTTAATAATAGTTTAAGTATTTTTATAATTTAGTTTTAGAAAAATAAAAGAAGAAAAGAGAGCGAAAATATAAAGAAAGTCGGAATTGGGCCTCTTCTTCAATTTCAAGCCACAGGCCCAAAAAATGGCCCAATCTTCCCTACGACCCAGTCCATTTCGAACTGGGTCAACCCGGTCCATAACCCAACACCCTATTATCTTGCATTTCAAAAAAATAAAACAAAAGAAAACAAAAAAAAAAATGAAAAAAAAACCCTAAAAACTATACTAGCTACCCCCCCCCTCTCTATCTCTCTTCTTCTTCTTCCTCAAGCAAAACACCAAGACCCCAACCATGGCCTCCCCTCCATCCTCACCTCCAAACAGACCCCTCCAGCCCTTCCCCTCACCCCGTCACTCTCACGACACACACACATATTGTTGCGTCGCCTTCCTCCTTCAACCAAGCAACCTTCGACGAATTGCTTCACTGTTGCGTCGTCTTCTTCTCCATGTCGCTGCTGCTCTCCTTCCAGTTTCTTTGCCGCTGCTACAGTGGTCTTCTTGCTACAGTTGAGCAGCATGGTTACCATGGGTTTTGTTGCTGTTTTGCCCTTCGTCGTCGCCATTGATTATAGCTCGAGCTCGAGCTCTCATGGCTGCTGTTCGTCGTTCCTCAGTTTCAATCCGTCGAGGTCGTCGTTTGTCGTTGTGAGTTCGTCGAGTTTAAAGGAAGGTGGGTTTTCGTTGAAGACTAAGTTCGAGTTCGTCGTTGGTTAGTCGTTCGTCGTTTCAATCCGGTTAGTAGTTTTGAATTTTATTTTGTCCATTTATTCTGTTATAATCTTTGATTACACAATACCATTAGCTCACTTCAAAAACTTTTGACGTTATGCCACATTTAAATTCTTATGTATCTTTCCTACCATTAACGTTTTTTACTTCTTAAATATTATTAATATATATCATAATATCATTTTGCATTTTACACTTTACAATGAACTATTTTTTAACTATTCCATAGTGTGAATTGATTATTAATGGAGTTTCTGTGTTCATGTTGCATTAGTTATTATAATCAGCTACACGAATACATAATTAACCACTGTTTACCGATATAAATTGATTAACATTTTATTGCATTTTCACATAAACAAAAATCGTTAAATATTTGATTCTTGTTTTGTTCGTTGTTCATCGTTGAAATCGTTTTTCTAGTTTGTTCATGTTCATGTGCTTTGTTAAAATTAATTTTCAGATTTCAAAATAGAAGTTTAATTAGTTGTTTTCATGTTTATTTCATGTTTGTATTATTGTTTAAGTGAATATTTGTTAGTTTAATATTTGTTAGATTCAAATTGAAATTTAATTAATTGTTTCTTCAATTTGTTTCATGTATTTGATGTATTGTTAGAAATTGTTTGCAAGTTTAAGTTCATAATTGTTTCTTCGTCGATCTTGTTATTTGTTTAAAGAATTTAGTTGTGTTAAAGGAATATATTGATTTAATCGTTTAATCCGTCATGTTTGTTGTGTTAAAATAGATTCATTCATGTTCATGTTTGGATGATCTTGAATCCGAATTTTGTATAGTTTGATTTCTTGTTTACCATTTATGATTATTTCTTGAATTGTTCTCATAATCTTGTTTAAAGTTTAATATAAGAATTGTTTGTTGTAATGTTGTTAGAGTTGATTTTAAGTTCAATATTATTGAATTTAGGAATCTAAATATACTTGTTTGATTGTTGTTGTTGTTTAAATCCGAAAAATAGGTTTGTTGTTGCCAAAAATATTGTTCAATCAAATTTTAGTTGTTCTTGGTTGTTCAATTTGTGTTCATGTGATTTGTTGTTGAAATGTTGTTAAAATCATGTTCATGTGATATTGTTGTTATGATGTTCATCCGTGTTCATATTGTTGTTTGAACATTGTTAGAAATTGATCATATTGTCTATATTTTGGTTAAGTTTGATTAATTGATGTGTTATAGCTGATGGGTAGTTTGGTAAATTTGTAATACGTTCAGGGGTAGTTTGGTAATTTCAGTAAGGTCGGAAGGGGTAGTTTAGGAATTGTACATTTTGTAATTGTTTATTTGAAGCATGGGGGACAAAATGAAATGGGGTGGGTTGTGATATGATTATTTAATATAAAGGGGGGACAAGATTTAATTTAAAGGGGAATCTTGCATTATTTTAAATGAAGCATGGGGGACAAAATGAAATGGGGTGGTGTGATATGTTTATTTAATGTAATGGGGATGAGTGGAAAGATAATGGGTTGGGTAGAGAAAAAGTATGGATTTTAATTAATTGAAAGGTTTATGGGATGGGTTATAAAAGAGAAGTCTTGAAATTAGATAGAAGGGACACAGACAGAAAAAAAGAGAGATTAGAGAAAAAAAGGAGCTGAACATTTATTCCGAAAAAAACATTGAAACTCTCAAGAAAAGAAAAACATACAAAGAAAAATAAAAAAAAAAGTTGAAAATTAGAAGAGAAAGTAGTACACACCTGATAAATATTCTGGTATACAGGTGTAGAAATTAAGGGTTGAAGATTAACTAGCCTTTCAAAAATCTGAAAATTTCCCTTGGTTTCTGTCCGTTATTTTCGGCATTCCTGGATTTTATTTTGAATTTTTCAAAGCTGTCACTGGGATTTTCGTTGACTGGTTATTGCTGGTTATTGTTGCTGTTGCTGTGTTACGTATTACGTTGCTGACTTTCTTCTTCTTATATTGACAATATCAGGTACACAACTGTAATTTTGGCATTTTGTAAGCTGAAATGAAGAATGGAGTGTTAAATTTTTAATTTAGTTTAATTTAATTTTTTGTATTGTATTTAGGTTATTCATGTATTATTATTCTGTAAATCACTGTCATTTGGCATAACTAGGCATATTATAGCGACATATTAAATAACACCTTAACCAGATTATTAGGAAATATATTTAAGCCTGATTATTAATTAAAACTGTTTAATAAAAAAAATAGAAGAAATAACGTAAAAAATGGCGTTATTGAATCAGTTTGGCAAAAATTAACTAAGTTCCTTATTCATAAGGTTTTTCGTCAACGATAAGTTAATCGGAATCATGTAGTCAATTTCAGTTAAAACATGAATTAGTTTGCGAACAAGTATTAGGACATGATGTGAATTAAAACAAAGTTAGTTAAGGTTAAATTGTTTAAATTTTTTAGAAATATGGTTTAGTAATCAAGTTTTTTTTCTTTCAATTTTCAGTATTTGTAAATAATTAGTTTCAATAAGCTTAAGTCTTACTAACAATTTAAATTTTAATCCAACTATGGGATAATTAGTTTTTTTTTATTTTTTTTTTATTTTTCGATAATTCCATGTTGTATTTATGATTATAATTTTTATTACTTTCTGTTAATATTTGTTTTTCTCTTCTATTTAATATGTTATTTTCAAGAATGTAGATATTGATTTTATATTTATAGACAAACTTAGTAATAATAAAAAGGTAGTCATTAAAGGATATTCTTAAAATAAGGAAGGATTTCGCTAAAAATAAATAGATGTAAATAATACAAATTTACAGGATTCTCCAATCTCATTTATTTATTTAATTATTTAAAAAAAATTTACTTAGAATTTGGGATGGATTGTTTAGTGAATTTTACTTCCTTCCCCAAAGATAATGACGCGCTAGACTCTTTAGGCGCGATTTAATTAATTTTACCTTCTTAAACTCGGATGCGCATTTCATGCGACCCAAATCTAAATCCTAAAACATTGAATAAAAATGTGTTCCGGATTGCGGGTGCATTTCATGTGACGTAATCCAAAGACATGTTTTAAACGATGTTCATAATTTTTTTTTTATAAAAAAAATATAATAATTATAATAATAAAGTGGTAAAAAGTTAAGATTGGCACATCGGTTCACAATTGTATTAAAATCAGATAAATAAGTTAAATATGACAATTGAGCGACCGTGCTAGAACCACGGAACTCGGGAATGCCTAACACCTTCTCCCGGGTTAACAGAATTCCTTATCCGGATTTCTGGTACGCAGACTGTAATATGGAGTCATTCTTTTCCTCGATTCGGGATTAAAATTGGTGACTTGGGACACCCTAACTCCCAAGTGGCGACTCTGAAATAAATAAATAAATCCCGTTTCAATTGTCCTTTAATTGGAAAAAACTCCCTTGCGCCCTAGCAGGTGCGTAAAAAGGAGGTGTGACACTACCAAAGTAACATGAGTTTTCCTATGTGTGCACATTATAAGTCTAGGATTAGCATTTTCACTTTTCAATGGTTTTTAGTTATCTTCAAGTATTATCATTTTCTGACTTTTTGAATATCAATAACAATTTCCTGTAACTTAGAATTTGCTTTAGAAACATTATTCTTGATAGTTTCTAAGGTCTTGATTACATCAATCATAATTGTTACACCAATTCTTGATAGTCACTGACAATAGAGCTGATGTAACACCATTGAGAACTCCAGCTCAGCTGAGAAGCTAAGAGAGTGACTAAATCTTTTCTTGAAATTCTAGAAGCCAACATACTAGAAGATACTGTATTTCATGATTTTCAAAGAGAGGAGTCTGCTATTGTTACTTGTTAGTTACTCATATGAATATGATATGGTAAAGTTCAAAATATCACACCTAAACAAGGTAATACAACCAAAATAAAGAGTATTAACGTGATACAGATGAAATCGAAACATACCTTTGAAATTGAAATTGAATCGAGCTCGGTAGACTGGATCAGGACAGCAGCGTCTTCGACACTTCGTTTGCCCGGAATCGAATCGAGCTGGAAATCGCCGCCTATAACCCTAAAATAGTTTGATGCAGAAAATCAGAAATTAAATCTCAACAAAAACCTCAGAGTAGTCAAGTACTGGGATGAGATCATGAGAATGAGATGAGACTTACAAAACTTACAAAAGTAGTGAAGTTAACCGGTGAAGATGAGATGAGACTCGAGCTCGAATGTCGACTGGTCGTAACTCGATTCGCAGACTGATATCCTAGAGTCGCAGTCGATTCTCGTCTTTTTCTTTTCGTTCTCGATGATATCTCCTAAGCAATAAGCACTGAAGGCTGAAGCAGTAAGCAAAGTAGCAAACCCTATCTCGATGATATCTCCCACTGGGCAAACGAAGTGTCGAAGAACACTAGTGTCTGATAGGGTAATCGTCTAATCGATTATTTGAGGCAGAAGATTGGGCTTGGGTTGGGAGTTGGGGAAGATGGGCCTGGCTGGGTGTGGGTGTCCGTGTGTCATGTGTGGCCGTGTGGGCCTATAAAATATGGTTTGGGCCAAATTTCGGTATTTCGGTTTACCGAAATAGTTAAATTATAAAACCAAAAACCGAACCGAACTACCGAAATACCGAAAATTCAGTACCGTATTATACTGAAATACCGAAAAAACCGAAACCGAAATACCAAATTAATTTGGTTCGGTTCGGAATTCGGTTTTTCGGATTTTATGCCCACCCCTAACGTAAACCCACTTTCTCTGCCATCTCATCTTTGAAGGAGGTATTAATTTCACAATGGATAAGAATAGGATGGTATTAGAATGCCCGTAACGGTTGAGTCTGAAATTAATTTTTTGGGACAAGTACAAGGTGCAACTTATGTATTTTAACTTAAATATTTTAAAAGCATGAGTAATAAATGAGGAACAACTAGCAATAAATACCAACAAATGACATTTAAGTAAATAAGAGGAATTAATCACCCAATAATGAAAGAGTTAGATGATTGTTCCTCTTGACAATGATGCGTGACAGATAAATCCTAGAATGTTCAAACCATTCTCTAATCTAATGAAAAAGTGGAAAAATAATATAAGCAAGAATGTTGATGAAAAGGTAAAGTTGTTTCTTTGCCAGAGAGAGAATCTTCTTCTGAAAAGTGTTCTTATCAAGTGAATATCACATGCCCTATCCCATTGTCTCCTTTTCTATTTATACAAGACATGTCTCTAGCAAAACCTAATAGTACAAGTTTAGAGAATATTCACTAGAATATTTTCTTTAATATCCTCTTTCAAACTAGCCGTTACTGTTCTGTCAACGGTACTCGACCTCGGCCATTGTTGACATGTCGATCACGAATCTCGCTGCTTCCTGGTGAACCTCGACTGACTCTCTCCTTAATGTCATGTTACCTTTAATATTCTAGGGCAGATTTTGGCCCATACAGTTAGTCCCTCCGTTTATTGAGGCCGGCCTCAGTCGGGCTTGATGAGCAGATATTGTGCAACTTAGTTGAAGAATTTGGGCGACCTGACCGAGTCATGATGGTTGGGGGCAATTTGGCAATGTGTCCCTTTGTGAACTGTAACTTCTAGGGTCGTAAATCCCGCAAATCAGGATGACGTCATGGCGACAAGCGTCATTATGACGCAATTTCCCGATGCGTTGCATCATTTCGCGTGTGTCTTCTGATTGAATCTGTCGCTTCGATTATAGTGATAGGTAATGATGGCTTAATTCCTTAGTTTTGACGCTTGAATTCCTATAAATATGGGTGTGTGGGTAACGTTCGTATCTTTACGAAACTCTTGCATCATAAACTCTGAATCTTCTTCTTCTTCCATTGTTGTTCTTTTTCTTATCAAAGTCCTTTGCTTTCTTCTACTTCCTTGTTTGAATGTATTCTCTTAACAATAAGAGTAACGTATCCTCTAGTTCTGGTATGACATCTGAAACCATTCCTTTGGCGGTGCTGATGCGCTTTTATGATGACAATGTCTCTATCGCCATTGAAGATTAGAATTTTCCTATGGTGGAGGAAATAATCCCTCGTAGTGAAAAAGTTAGGTCCAATTTTTCGAAGGCGCTTGAAGGTGATCCCGAAATCTTGGAGTCACTGATGAAAGAGGTTGAACTGGCCGAGCTTAGGGAAAAATATAACATTCATGCCTACATTGACCTGGTCCCAGCAGGGGATGATATGGTGCAAATCCACCGCCCCGGATATTGCGCATTTTATGTGTATCCTTTATAGGTCGGCTATACTCTTCCCCTTCTCCTGTTGGTGGAGGAATTGTGCCGCTATTATGGTTTGCCCGACCCAACTTTCTTTGTACATCTACAAGCTTATCAGGATGCTCACAAAATTGACGGAGCTGGCTGGGGTCAGGGTCACACTCCACCATCTGATGCATCTATTCGCCCTTAGCTTTTATAGGGGGACGATGTTGTACCTTCGCCATCGAGGAGGTAAATGCCTGGTGGTGAATATGGACGACAAAGCAAATTGTCAGTTCTAGCTCTACTACTTTTATGTTAGAACCAAAGACATGGTAGCCAACACAGACGGTTTTCTTGAGACCTGGAATCACGCTCGTAAGTATCCATTTTCTTGAAAGGAAGTTGATTTATCTATTTTTAGTCATAGTCTCTAACATTCTGCCTTTTCCTTGTTCAGCCAAGGTTGCGCCTCCTCCTTTGGTCGGGGACATTTCCGACTAGGTTGGCCGGATTCTCCCTCATATTGTGGGAATTTACGAATGGCTGAGCTTTATCAAGAAGTTCGAACCTTCTTTTTCTTTGGTCGGTGAGTTCATCTATTTCTCATTCTTTACTATTTTGATCTCATGGTTGTTTGTTCACTATATTTTATTATCGGTATTGACAGCCTTCGATTTTCCTTTTTCAGTTCAAAGATCTTCGAGGTGGACGAGGGCTCCTCCTCATGCGTTTTGTAAGAGGAAGGCTACTTCTTCCTCGGAGTCCATTCCTACTGTGACCGCGACCAGGCCTGCTTGGTTATCTATGGTAGGATTTCTCGGTCATCTGCCATACCTACTGCTGCCTCCATATAGGCTTCTTCTCCGCCTGTGGATATATTGACAACGAAGCTTTCGACTTCCCCTTTGCATTATCTTGTAGACGAGGAAGAACGGTGGAAGTTTGGTTCCTCGTAAGAGAAGATCGGTGGACGTCAGTGGTGCGGTTGCCCGGGGTGTAGATTCAATAAGGGAAATTTTGCCATTCGTGAAATGGCAAGCATAGAGCTTGAAGGTGACGCCGAGTTATCATCCGAGATTCTACCCTCGACTGAGGCCGTAGAGGATTTGCCTCTTTTCGAGACCAGGGTGGAAGCTGAAGGGCCGCCTGTGGGGGTCTCTGATTCTTTACAGCATGATAAGCCGTTGGCCTCGCGATTGGCCGATGTTCCTTCTTCGTCGGCCCACGAGAGGGGTAAGGGCATTGCCGAGGATGGCTATGAGAAAAGCTTTGACTTTGACGCTGAAGAGGTAAGGATGATGGGGGAAGGATTCACCCAGCTCAAAGTGAGACTGGAGGGGTCCATGCGGACCATTGCGGTCCCTATGGATCGAGACTTGTTGGTTGATACGGAAAATGTGGTTCCTTCACTTGGTCCCCTCTATTCCGACGTGGAGGGTAAAACCCTTGAAAAGCTGGATGATACTACCTTATCAATGAGCATAGTCGGCCTCCCTATCAAGGTAAGGTTTTTGACTTCTTTTGTTCTTGTTCATCAACTTTTAGGCTTCGTTCTTGATCTCTGTTTTCTTTTTCTTTCTTTTTCAGACTGTGGTTTTGGAGATTGAAAGCATTCAAAGAGAGTAAAGGTGTAAGGCTATCTTTTTGAAAATGGAGTGGAAATATCGCGAGTACCATGGAAAGTACCGTGAGATCTGTATACGGTTCGGTGAGAGCGGTAATTTCCAGGCTCTCTGAGATGAATTGAAGGAGAAGGATAACGAGCTGGTAAGAGTCATAAAAAAATGCAGCATTCTCAAGGGGGAGCTAAGGGATAAAAAAGAAGAACTTGAGGTAAGGAGGGGGGTCGAGTCCCAATGTGGCGATCTCCAAGCCCAAGTTGTCTTGCTGAGCGCCGAGATCGAGAAGTGTCAATCCAAAGTGGACGCTTTTAGTGGCGAGGTCGCTGAGAAGGCAACGGATAATGAGAATGCAGATTTAGCCCAGTCGGGGCTGTGAGGAAGGCAGAGGATTGGAGATCGTGATCCACAATCTTCGTTCTGAGCGGGAGAGTGTCTTGAAAACGGCCAGACTAAAAAAGGAGCGGCTTGATGAAAGGATAGTGGAACTGGAGAAATAGGTTTCTAGCCTTTGTGATCGATTTACGACTCTTGAGGCTGAGAAGGCACAATTACTGGCTAAGCCGTCTTCTTCCTGCACTTTTGTTTTTCTTGATGTTCTACGAGATTTGTACGAGGAATGGATTCATGTCGAGGCTCAGTTGGATATATTTATAGATCTGATGGGGGCGAGAACTGTTATAGAGGTCATTTTCGAAGATGCTCATGTTAAGGCACGTAGAGCTCGGGTTATTTGTGGCTACGATCCTGCTACATCGGAGGTTGATGATGATTAGGAGGATGCTGGCGTGGATCGGATCGAAGAGGACGCCTTGTATAAGGATGAGTATCTAGATGGCGATGGTGATGGCAAAGGGGCGGATAGGGATGGCCTAGGCGATCAAGCCGATGTCGCTGCTGGGCCAGGCAGCGATTAGTAGTGTTTCCTTTTCTTCTTTTTTGTTTAGCCACAGACTTGTGCATTTTTATGGGCATCTTTTCGAGCCTTTGTAAAAAATATTCTAAGTTTGAAATATTAGTTTTGTTATTTGTACTTGATTCTTTTTCTTTTGTTTGAGTTTGTATGTATTTTGATTTTATTGCTTGGTTGCCTTTGGTTTCCTTAGTTGTAATAATTTAGCTCAAGTAGGGTCGAACGAGGTTGAAACAAAACCTAAGTTTGACCATGGCCGAGGGCCAGTAGATGGGGCATACTTTTGACATTGTTCTCAATTTTTCACATAATCCGCAACCTTTTTTTTCATGGTGGGCCAGTAATATCCTACCCGTATGAGGCATCTGACCAAAGCTCAATTGTTAGGATGAGCTCCGCAATGGCCTTCGTTGACTTCTTCAAAGATTCTCCGCATCTGATTTGGGTCTACGCATTTTGCTAGAGGGCCGCCATACGTCCTCTTGTATAGGTCGTTATGAATAATGTTGTACTTGCTTCTTGCATTCGCAGTATCTTGGCCTCTTTTTTATCATCTGGGAGTACACCATCCTGCAAATATGTAACAATATAGTTGCGCTAGTCCCAAGTCAGGTTTATGGTTCTTACCTCGATTTGATCTATCAATAAGTTGAGGAGGTGGACCACATTTCTTTCTTCGGTTGTTATGTTTTTGGTGGCTCCAGCTAATTTGGCGAGACCGTCTGCCTTGTTATTCTGTGCTCAGGGAATCTGGTCGAGTTGACAATCATCAAACTCGGGTAGCAGCTTATAGATCTCCGTCTAGTATTTTTTTCTTTGATCTAAAAAGTCCATGTGACTTGGTTGACAACGAGTTGGTAATCGCAGCGTAGTCTTAACCGTTTTGCCCCGTATTTGAGTGCTAGCTTAACCATGAAATTACGGCCTCATACTCGGCCTCGTTGATAGTCATGTCTGGGCACCTGATGGACTGACGAATCAATTTGCAGATTGGAACCTCGAGTACGAGTCCTAATATGCACCCTAACGCGTTAGATGCGTCATCGGTGTACAAGATCTAGAGGTCCTGTATTTGGGGTGAAGCGTGGGCGGCTTCCTTCTCGACTTCGGGCATTATTCTTGCGCTGAAGTCGGTGACAAAGTTAGCAAAGACTTGCGACTTTATCGCTATTCGCGGCTTATATGTGATATCATGCTCATTTAGCTCTATGGCCCATTTGGCCAACCTGCTTGATAGCTCGGGTTTATGAAAAATACTTCTTAAGGGAAAAGTCGTGACTACTGAGATGGGGTGGCTCTAGAACTATGGTCTAAGCTTTCTTGAAGCTACGACCAAGGCTAGGGCCAATTTTTCGAGGTAAGGGTATCTCGTCTCGGTGTCGACTAGTGTTTTGCTAATGTAATAGATGGGAGAATGCGTACCTGTATGTTCTCGGACCAGGACTGCGCTCATAGCTACTTACATTGAGGTAGATGTGGAGGCACTCCCTCGACTCTGGTTTTGAAAGTAATGGTGGCGACGGGAAGTTAGCCTTTAACTCCTTCAGGGCTTGGGCGCACTCAGAGGTGAAGTCGTTATCCTTTTTGAGTACACCAAAGAATTTGTTGCACCTATTAGATAATCTCTAAATGAACCTCGAAAGGGCGGCGATACAGCCCGTCAACCTCTGAACCTGTTTTTTGGTGGTCAAGTGCTCTGGTATCTATGGCTTTGATTTGGTCGGGGTTGACCTCGATACCTCGCTGTGACACTAGGAAGCCCAAGAATTTTCCTGAGGCCACACTGAATGCACACTTTTCGGGGTTTATTTTCATTTCGTATTGCCTGAGTATGTCGAAGTTTTCTCTCAAGTGGTCGATGTGATCTTCTTTCCCTTTGGATTTAACCGGCATGTCATCTATGTAGACTTCCATTATTTTATCGATTTGGTCTTTGAACATCCTCGTCACTAACCTTTAGTAAGTTGCCTGTAACGACCCGATCGATCATTTTGAGCCTTAGAGTGTCGTTGAGAAACTTGAGATCTTGAGTAGCTTCACTTCAAGTATTATGACTTGTACGGGTGGTCGGAATTTAATTTCAGGGAGTTCGGAGTTGATTGGGAAGGAAATTCTTATTTCTGAAGCTTTAAGTTGAAAGAGTTGACCAAGGTTTGACTTTCAAGTAAACGACCTCAGAATCAGGATCTTAAAGTTCCAATAGGTTCCTATGATGATTTTGGACTTGGGCGCATATCCGGATTGAGTTTTAGATGACTAGAGAGCATTTCGGCGCCTATTGTGGAAAGTTGGCATTTTGGAAGAATTTCATAAATTTCGGTTGAAGTGTATTTCAATATTACCAACGTTCGTTTGGGATTCCGAGAGTGGGAATAGATCCTTATGGTGATTCTAGCCTTAGGAGCGCGTCCGTATGTGGATTTGGAGGTTCGTAGGTCATTTCGGGGTCATTTGGCAAAAGTTGGAAATTTGAAGGTTTTAGGGAAGTTTGACCAAGATTGGACTTTTTGATATCGGGGTCGGATTCTGATTCCGAAAGTTGAAGTAGGTCCATAATGTAAAATGTGACTTGTGTGCAAAATTTGAGATCAATCGAATGTGATTTGATAGGTTTCGGCATCGAATGTAGAAGTTTGAAGTTCTAAAGTTCATTAAGCTCGAATTGGGGTGCGATTCATGAATTCGATGATGTTTGATGTGATATGAGGCCTCAATCAAGTTTGTGCTATGCTATGGGACTGGTTAGTGTGATTGGACGGGGTCCCGAGGGCCTCGGGTGTGTTTCGGGGTGGTTTCGGATCAATTCGGGCTGTTTTGGCTGCTATTATTGCTGGTTCTGGTTTTGTCCTTCGCGAACACGAAGGGAGTCCCGCATTCGCAAAGAAGGATTTTGGGCTGTTGGGATTTTTTGCATCACGAATGCGACTCTGTGGCCGCGAACATGGAGGGAAAGTTGGAGCAACCCACGCGAACGCGATAGGAGGGTCGCGAACGCATAGAAGGAAAGGGGAGATGGGACATGGAGCCAGTAAGCTTTCGTGAACGCGAAGCTTTTACTGTGAACGCGAAGAGGGAATTTGGAGGCTGTGCATTTTTGCCTTCACGATCGCGATGGTCTTTCCGCGATTTCGATGGTCTTTTCGCGATCGCAAAGAAGGACGGACCTGGGCAGTGAAGTTTTAAAAATGGGGTTTTGACCATTTTCATTTTATTTCCTCCCTGGGAGCCGACCTTGGAGCGATTTTGGAGCACCATTTCCAGCATCAATCACAAATGATTCCCACCTATTTCAAGTTAAATACATGGTATATGTATGGATTTAAACATGGAAATTTTTAGAACTTTGGAATTTTGAAGAAAAACCTAGAAATTGATATTTTTGGATTTTTTATCACAAAATCGGATATGGAATTGAGAATTAATTCTATATTTGAGTTTGTAAGGTTATGGGTAATGGCTATCTTCGAAATTTTTTAGAATCGGGCATGTGGGCCTAAGGGTTGCTTTATCGACTTTTCGAGTGGGGTTGGGCATTTGTCTAAATTGATTTGTTATGAGTATTAGAGCATATTTTTATTGGTTTGCACATTGTTTGGCTAGTTTTGGAGCGACGGGAACCTATTTGAGGTGTTAGAGTGGCATTGGAGCCGGTTATGAAACTTCAAAGCAAGGTAAGTCTCCTTTCTATCTCTGTGAGGGGAAAACTACCCCTAGTTGTTGTGATAAACCTACTTGTTGCGGGGGCTATGTACGCACGAGGTGACGAGAGTCCATATGTAGCTATATTCATGTTATTGTCTGGGTAGACTCAGGTTCACGCCATGCAATAACTGTACCATTTAAGTTGTCTCTTGCCTATTAGATTCCTTTACTACATGTTACAATTTGAGACTAGACTTGTGTAAAGTGGTAGACTCGCTATTGTAGAGATCGGACGAACTACATGATTTGCCACGGAATAATTATACTCCTCTTACAAATTTCCCCTTGTTATGCGTTCTCATCGAAAGGTTTTTGCAACGCTTCTTATAACTCACATATCCCTTCATGAGTGGGTTCAAGGACCCGTCAAAGCTTCTTATTCTAATGGGATCAGGCTGTTCGCCTCGACATGATATATACATCTATGGTTCGTGCCATTTGACCCTCGGCAGTACGTACATCTTAGGGGATCGGGCCGTTTGCCTCGGTAGGATTATGTACTACACTATCATGAGAGCGGGCCGTTTGCCTCGGCAACATGTAATAGTGTCATGACCCCAAACCGGACCTGGTCGTGATGGAGCCTCTCATGAAGATAAGGCCAGCCGACACAATTCCCAAATTCATTTTTTTAACAATTTTAATAAGTCCATTTCAGTCATTGATAAGAAATAAATCCTAAAATTAAGCGAAATAGAACAAGTTTGGAAATAGATACAACCCGACATCGGGGTGTCACAAGTCACAAGCATCTACTAAGGTCTAAATATAACAAAAAGTCTAACAATGTACTAACTACAGTCTAATGAAATCAAGAGGGAGAAAAGCAGTGCTGCGAACGTTGGGCAACTACCTTGCTAAACTCCAATAACTCTGCCTCTGAGCAACTAACACCCGCTACCGGGTTCAGAAAAACCTGAATCTGCATACAAGGTGCAATGAGTATAGTGAGTACTCCAACTCAGTGAGTAATAAATATAAATGAAAACTGAGCGATAAGAAATGACGTAAAAATACAACAACATGCTATAAAGAAGCTGTGTAAAACCAATAAAAGGCAAAGAGACAGTGAAATCTTATAAAAACACCTTATTGCAGAATAAGCTTCTTTAAACACCTTTCTAATATTTAAACAAGTAAATGATAGGCAACTAGAAGAAATAAATACATAAAAATCGCCCCTCGGGCACAATACCTACAGAACTAGCCCCTCGGGCAACAACATGGAACAACACTAGCCCCTTGGGCTATATCTCATATCACAATGGGTACCCGCGCTCACTAAGGGTGTGAAGACTCCGGGAGGGGCCTGTTACGGCCCAAGCGCAATATCAAGCCATCTCGTGGCATAATCAATAGGCTTTCGGCCTCATATCAAGCCACCTCATGGCGTACAACTCAGGCCATCGGCCTCATAATCATAAATCAGTGTATCTTCACAATACAGGCCCTCGACCTTACTCAGTCAGAATCTCATAAGTCACTCGGGCAACAGTAAAACATGATGCTCAGCCCAAATTATCATTTAAAATATCATTTAATGTATTAAAACAGAGTAAACATGGCAGAGTTATGAAAATAGTAGAATATAGCATGACTGAGTACAAGTATAAAGTCAAAACAGTGAGGAAATATCAATAAAAATCCCCTAAGGGTCCAAATAGTTGGCACGAGGCCCAAATATGGCATTTCGCCGAAAACATCATGATAGCAAACATGTTTCAATCAAATACACGGTAAAACAGTCATTCGAGACAGACTAAGTCACAATCCGCAATGGTGCACGACCCCACGCTCATCATCTAGCATGTGCGTTACCTCAATATAGCACAACGATGTATAATCCGGGGTTTCATACCCTCAGGACAACATTTAAAACCATTACTCACCTCAATCCGGTCCAAACTCTAGCCCGCGACGCCTTTGCTCCTCGAATCGGCCTCAACTCGCGTCGAATCTATCCAAAATCAGAATCACGACATCAAAATATGCTAAGGGAACGAAGCCCAGGCGAAAATGATCGATTTACAACATAAATCCCGAAATTAACCAAAACCCGACCCCCAGGCCCACAACTCGAAATTCGATAAAATTTATATCAATATATTCCTTATCTACCCATGAGTTCATACATATCAAAAGTACCAAAATCCGACCACAAATGGCCCCTCAAATCCTCAAGTCAAGGTCTCCAATCTCAAGCCCTAATTTTCCAAAATTTAACCCTAACTTTCCATAATTACAGCTCTAATCCGTGAAATAATACCATAGAAACGAGTTTTAGGTTCAACAATCTTACCTCCAGACGTTATCCGTTGAATTCCTCTTCAAAATGGCTTCCACAAGCTCAAACCTGAATAAAAATGGTGAAGAAATAGCTCAAAATCGTGAAGGGAACCTTTTATACTTTCTGACCCAGGTTTTTCGCACCTACGACCCTTTTCCTGCTTCTGCGGCCTAATCCACCGTATCTGCGGTTTTCACTTAAATGGCTATTTTCGTATCCGCGGTTTAAAAACCTCGCACCTGCGCTACCGCAGGTGCGCCCACTTCACCGCTTCTGCGGTTCTTGATGATATTCTTCTTGGCCGCATCTGCGGATGCCTTCCGCTTCTACGAGCATCGCACCTGCGGCCTCCCAACCGCAGGTGCCGTTATGACAGCAACAATATGCTTCAGCTGTCCCAACTTAACTTGCCAACCATTCGAAATCACCCCGAGGCCCCCGGGACCTCAACCAAAAGCACAAACCAGACATATACCACTACCCAAACTTATACCAATCTTTGAAACACCTCAAATAACATCGAATCCATCAAATCACATCGAATTCAAGCCCAAGGTTCCAAAAATCTTCCGAATTCCGCTTTTTATCTAAAAGTCTACCAAACCACGTCCGAATGACCTGAAATTTTGCGCGCACATCCCAAATGACACAACGGACCTACTAAACCTCCCGGAATTCCATTCCAGCCACTATATCAAAATCTCCCTATCAACCGGAAAACGTCCAAATTCCAATTTCGCCAATCCAAGCCTAAACCTTCCACTGACCTCCAAATCACATTTCGATCACGGTCCTAAGTCCCAAATCACCTAACGGAGCTAACAAAATCATAAAAATTCCTATCCAAGATCATATACCAACAAGTCAAATCTTGGTCAAACCTTTCAAATCTTAAGATTCAAACTGAGAACTGTTTCTTCCAAATTCATTCCGGTTACCCTGAAAACCAAAACAGACGATATACATAAGTCATAATACATCACACGGGGCTAGTCATGCTCGAGAACTGGCGAGCGAAGTGCAAATGCTCAAAACGACCGGTCAGGTCGTTACATCCTCCCCCACTTAAACATACGTTCGTCCTCGAACATGCCCAGAGTTGTTCCGAAAACCATCAAATTGCTGTGTAACCTTACCAGCACATACCCGGGGGTGATCCCACGTCACCCTATCTCATATAGGTCTGATAACACAATGCAATTGAGATTTCGCAATCCAACGTAGCCCATAAACCTTAGAACCCCATTTCCACTTCTGAAATCATCTACAAGATCAGAATCCCACATCTATACTCTGAATAAGCCCAAACCAACTGTAATAACCATACCTGCAACCTCAGGTGCAATTACATGATATACCACATAACTCAAACACTTGTAGCGATAACTTCCAATCACTACAGCTGCACACACAACCGAATACCGATAATAAACCTCTTATCAATTAAAGTCTCATTCCAACACTTTTATATACTGCCAATGATAATTGAAACACGTAGAAAGTCATAACCATTTCTCAGATCAACCATTCATGAAGCCACTCCTCCTTTAGCAAGGACCTTAGCAAATTTCTGAGCGGAACGTCGATATTATCCTCCCAACATGCTGAAAATGAATCCGTTTGTATTCATTCTAGATCCTAATGATCTCATCTAACCCAACGCAACTACTCTGGTTACATGACACATCAATAAAATCTAAAGCCACCACTTGTGCAGCCCGCGCACCAATAAGCCACAATCCGAACGGACTAAAATCATGAAAAAAATGACTCAAATGAGAGAGCTGTACCGCAAGCTCACCAGTACCACCACACACAATGTTGAGAACCCGTCACACATCATAGAAACAGAACACACGAAGCCACTATGCCACTATGCTCAAAATCGACAACCACACGCAATTTGATCTCTAAAACCAAATCAATTCATCATAACCACGGTGAAGCAATTGACATAAGATAATACAAACCCGAAAGGACACAACCGATACGCCCTCCACCAAGCAATACCCAATACTCTTCCCGCTCGAATTCCACCGAGAGACCCCAATAACACCGCACTACATGTTCCTATACCCAACAAATTCCAACGCCTCACAACACATACAGGTGACTTATAGATCTCCCCAGGTCACTAATAAGCTCAACAACAATCGAATCAACACATCCCTCAACAATACAACTCAGAGTCAACCAAGCCGACTCAAGTTAGAACATCCATCCACATTGGCTTGCCAACGAACCCTTTATTAAGGAATCCCTGAAGTTGTTCCTTAAATTCCTTTAACTCCGCTGGTGCTATATGATACTATGCCCGACGCCAAATCAATACCGGAATCAACAACCTTGTCCGGCGATATGCCTAGCAGTAGAAAACACATTCGAAAAATCCCTTACCACCGGAATTGAATCAATAGAAGAAGTCTCTGCACTGACATCCATCATGAAGTCCAAATAAGAAAGACAACCCTTCTCAACCATCCGCTGGGTCTTCAAAATGAAATCACCTTGCTGTGAACATAATCCGTCAAACCTCGCCACTCAATCCGTGGCATCCCCAGCATAGCCAACGTCGCCATATGAGCGCAACAACCCAGAATAACACAACACTGAGACAACCAGTCTATACCCAATATCACATCCAAAATCTAACATAGCAAGCAACAAAGATCCACTTGGGTCTCCAAACCTCCAATAGTTACCACACAAGACCGATATATGCGGTTCACAACTATAACCTAACCTGTTTATGAGGACTCCCAGTCTCCAAATCTATACAACACGTGAATCTCCATATCTGATCCCAATTCCGCCGTCCGAACACATGCTACACCTCTAATACCCAAATCTTTCCACGAGATATACTCCGAGAATTTCTTATGTGCCACCAAGCAAGCTCGAATATCGGTCGTCGATCTAACAAGAGAGTGTCGCAATACTAATGAAGTATCATTACTCAATCACATTGCCCTTTTTCTGAAACGTATACCCTCAACAAGCCACATCAATTAGTAATATCATTTCCCTAATCATCTGAACTGTCCATGCCACCTAAGAATTTGTGACCTTCCTTTTAAAAACTGGATCATGACCTTACACATGCAAATCTCAATCCTACACAACATGCCCATATACTATACCATCCTAGGATAGACATGAGAACTTCATATCCCTTCCGAGCCACAAAAAAACTACGCACTCAACCCGCCAAGAACTTTCTATTGATCCCATCTAGAAGAAAAATCACTATACATCCCATGCTCCTCATGCTTGCAAAAAATATACATCTCTAACTGTGGTAGAAACCATCAAGAACTCTCCGAATTCCACTTGCACAAAACTAAACCATTAGGACTGAATCCTTTTGACTCAACCAAGCTGCGCAGGCCATTAAAACCCAAGAGCGTTGCTGCGAAACACCTATATAAACTCATTACCTCATAAACATCCAAAGAGCTAATCATATCCTTACCATACTGATCTTGCCTACTACCAAGCTACCCTATATATCCGAGTTTCCTTCTGATTTACCTTTAACTTGATACTCCTTCTTGCTGTAACACCACAATTTCTCAACCTAGACTCACCACACAAGACCCAAGCATAAAACCACACCATCTAAGTCTCATAAGCCACTGAATACTCTCTTAAATATTCTCAAGAACACTACACTCAAAATACCTACCCTGACGAAACTTCCTATGAATTCAAAGTTATTACCTTCGCCTTCCTGATACTGATATATATAGAATTCCCTAATTGATATCGAAATACCACAAGTCTTAACACCCTCCAAATGCAAACCTCAGTTTCTAGCCAAAAGTACGACTTGAAAATCTCCAATTATTATATGCAAAATCTTGAACACATTAGAACCATTCTCGAGAGTCATCCACTCTACTCAAACTGCAATTAGACTGATCAAATGAACCAAACAACATGTGCCTCATTAGCACTCTGACACCGCAAAATGTAACCTCACCTTAATGCAACCAAGCAACTTCCTGCACTATGCACCGAACATCCTTTACCAATAACAACTCAAGTCATTCCGTGACTCTCATACACCCATAAAGCATAGCATAACCTTTATTGAAATTTCCTTTACTCGAGCCATCCTCGGTCTCAACCTCTGCAAGTCATAACTGACTCACCAGCACGCCTCAAACTGGAACCAACGTAGCACATAACAGTGCAATCACCTAATCAATAGCAGACTCCCCCACTTGGCTCAAAGCCATATATCAAATCATACAATAACTCATAATGCGTATACTCTATCACTACCATAATACTATAGTGAGATTAACTCAATCCTTCATAAGCTCGTACAACACAGACCATCTAATACCTCAAATCTTCTGCAAATCTCGCATCTGCCCTCATTGCAATCAAGCCTACTCTCTTAGGCGACCCAAATTCAAATTGCAGCGCACACATTTCACTAGTAGAAGAGATCTTCCATCAGACCACATAAGGATCACACAATTTCAGAACACTCCATAGGAGATAACCCAACTGCTTCGCCTCAAACTAACATTTCTTTATACCTTCCACCGTTATAAACATTACGCAATCACTTAATCTTTCTGAGTCTGAACTCATACCGCAACATGAAATTTACTTCACTCCCAACTAGAAAATATGAAAAGATTCTTCATACACCTATAACTCGGGGCTATACCTCAAATCAAGATGGAAATCAAGCACCTAATAGTTCTTCTATCCTCCAGCAGACCCTTCTCGTCGCTTCCAAATCATATGAATACATCTCGCAGTCATATCATACTCATCACGTAGCTACCCAATCATCACTCCCACTAACATAGACACTATCGGACATACAAATCTACAAGCACATGATTACACAATCAATGCCTTAGTGCTCAAGCTGTAGGCAAAAACCCGGCCTCAAGTCCTCCAGACCGGTCCAACATCAACACACAAAGATCACGTCTCACCCCTCGATCAGGGAATCACAAGCCATCGATGCATATCCGATACGGAGCGCTCATGCGCGCATACGAATGCGTGGAAGGTATTCAAAGAGTTACATTCCAAGCTGAATCAAGGACGCACGATAAGAATTCAAGAATGTGAATTTTTTTCCTAATGGTTCTACAACCTCCCGAGGATAAATACAGACGTTTCCGTACCGATCCGCAAGACTCTACTAAACCTGCTCATGACTCGTGAGACCTATGTAACCTAGGCTCTGATACCAACTTATCACGACCCCAAACCGGACCTGGTCATGATGGCGCCTCTCGTGAAGACAAGGCCAACCGACAAAATTCCCAAATTCATTTTTTTAACAATTTTAATAAGTCAATTTCAGTCATTGATAAGAAATAAATCCCAAAATTAAGTGAAATAGAACAAGTGTGGAAATAGATATAGCCCGACATCGGGGTGTCATAAGTCACGAGCATCTACTAAGGTCTAAATACAACGAAAAGTCTAACAATGTACTAACTATAGTCTAATGAAATCAAGAGGGAGAAAAGCAGTGCTGCGAACGTCAGGCAGCTACCTTGCTAAACTCCGATGACTCTGCCTCTGAGCAACCAACACCCGCTATCGGGTTCAGAAATACCTGAATTTGCACACAAGGTGCAGAGAGTAAAGTGAGTACTCCAAGTTAATTAGTAATAAATATAAATAAAGACTGAGCGATAAGAAATCACGTAAAAACACAAAACATGCTATAAAGAAGCAGTGTCAAAACAATAAAAGGCAAAGAGACAGTGAAATCTTATAAAAACACCTTAGTGCAGAATAAGCTTCTTTAAACACCTTTCTAACAGTTAAACAAGTAAATGACCGACAACTAGAAGAAATAAACACATAAAAATTGCCCCTCGATCACAATACCAACAGAACTAGCCCCTCGGGCAACAACATGGAACAACACCAGCCCCTCGGGCTATATCTCATATCACAATGGGTACCCGTGCTCACTAGGGGTGTGCAGACTCCGGGAGAGGCCCCTTACGGCCCAAGCGTAATATCAAGCCATCTCGTGGCATAATCAATAGGCTTTTGGCCTTATATCAAGCCACCACGTGACGCAGGCCCTTGGCCTCATAATCATAAATCAGTGTATCCTCATAACACAGACCCTCAGTCTTACTTAGTCAGAATCTCATAAGCCACTCGGGCAACAGTAAAACATGATGCTCAGCCCAAAATATCATTTAAAATATCATTTAATGTATTAAAACAGAGTAAACATAGCTGAGTTATGAAAACAATAGAATATAACATGACTGAGTACAAGTATAAAGTCAAAATAGTGAGGAAATATCAGTAAAAATTCCCTAAGGGTCCAAATAGTTGGCACGAGGCCCAAATATGGCATTCCGCCCAAAACATCATGATAGTAAATAGTTTTCAATCAAATACGCGGTAAAATAGTCATTCGGGATGGGCTAAGTCACAATCCCCAACGATGCACGACCCCATGCTCGTCATCTAGCGTGTGCGCCACCTCAATATAGCACAACGATGTGTAATTCAGGGTTTTATACCCTCAGGACAACATTTAAAACCATTACTCACCTCAATCCGGTCCAAACTCTAGCCCGCAATGCCTTTGCCCCTCGAATCGGCCTCAACTCGCGTCGAATCTATCCAAAATCATAATCACAACGTCAAAATATGCTAAGGGAACAAAGCCCATGCAAAAATGATCAATTTACAACATAAATTCTGAAATTAACCAAAACCCGACCCCTGGGCCCACGACTCAAAATTCGATAAAATTTACATCAATATATTCCTTATCTCCCCACGAGTTCATACATATCAAAAGTACCAAAATCTGACCACAAATGGTCCCTCAAATCCTCAATTCAAGGTCTCCAATCTCAAGCCCTAGTTTTCCAAATTTCAACCCTAACTTTCTATAATTACAGCTCTAATCCATGAAATAATACCATAGAAATGAGTTTTAGGTTCAACAATCTTATCTCCAGACGTTATCCCTTGAATTCCTCTTCAAAATGACTTCCCCAAGCTCAAACCCGAATAAAAATGGTGAAGAAATAGCTCAAAATCGCGAAGGAAACCTTTTATACTTTGTGACCTAGGCTTTTTGCATGTGCGGTCCTTTTTTCGCTTTTGCTGTCCCGTTTCTGCTGCCTAATCCACCGCATCTGCGATTTTCACTTAAATGGTCATTTCCGCATCCGTAGTTAAAAACCTCGCACCTACACTACCGCAGGTGCGCCCACTTCACCGCTTCTGCAGTTCCTGATGATATTCTTCTTGGCCGCATCTACAGCTGCCTTCCACTTCTACGAGCATCGCATCTGCGGCCTCCCAACCGTAGGTGCGGTTATGACAGCAACAATATGCTTTAGCTGTCCCAACTCAACTTCAAACCTTCCGCCAACCATTCGAAATCACCCCCGAGTCCCCTGGGACCTCAACCAAAAACACAAACTAGACATATACTACTACACAAACTTATACCAATCTTCGAAACACCTCAAATAACATCGAATCCATCAAATCACATCGAATTCAAGCCTAAGGTTCCAAAAATCTTCCGAATTTTGCTTTTTATTAAAAAGTATACCAAACCACGTCCGAATGACCTGAAATTTTGCACACACATCCCAAATGACACAACAGACCTACTGCAACTTGAACTATATTCTCGTGCTTGAACAGTATTTCTGTGCTCTCCAGGTGGGCGCCTGATTACCAAAACTTTAACTGTATTCCCGTGCTCTCCAGGTGGGTGCCTGATTGCCAAACTTGAACTATATTCCCGTGCTCTCCAAGTGGGCACCTGATTGCCAAAACTTTAACTGTATTCCCGTGCTCTCCAGGTGGGCGCCTGATTGCCGAACTTGAACTGTATTTCCGTGCTCTCCAGGTGGGTGCCTGATTGCCAAACTTTAACTGTATTCCCGTACTCTCCAAGTGGACGCCTAATTGCCAAAACTTTAACTGTATTCCCGTACTCTCCAGGTGGGCGCCTGATTGCCAAAACTTGAACTGTATTCTTGTGCTCTCCAGGTGGGCGCCTGATTGCCACAACTTGAACTGTATTCCCGTGCTCTCCAGGTGGGCGCCTGATTTCAACAAAATAGACAAAACAAGGAAAATATTCTGCCCCAGTTTGGTAGCTGGGCACATATGTGAGTGTTTATCGAATATTTTAAGAATTCGAAAGCTAGATCCCATTATCCCGGAGGGTCCTGAAAACTCCTAGTTAAAAATGACAGTTTTAAAGCTAAGTTATATCTTCTAAAGGTGTGACTTCCGCTAAATCTTGTTATCTAAGAGGGTCTTAAATATACACCCCATTATCCAGGAGGATCCTGAAAGTCAAAAATCAAGTATTATCCTCAGGGTGACAATTTTTACGGCTGAATTACACTACCCTAAAACAGAGCTTACGCTAAATCTTGTTATCTAATGGAAGTCTTAAAGCTAAGTCCCATTATCCAGGAGGGTCCTGAAAACTTTTAATCGAATCCTATCTTAAACATGCAAACTTTGAAACCAACTTATGTTCCTTTGGGGTACATTTATGCCAGATCTTACTACTCATGATTGTTTTGATTTTTAAACTAGGTCCCATTTTCCAGGAGGGTCCTGAAAGTCAAAAATCAAGTATTATCCTAAGAGTGACAACTTTACGGCTGAATTATACTACCCTACAGCAGAACTTACGTTAAATCTTGTTATCTAATGGAAATCTTAAAGCTAAGTCCCATTATTCAGGAGGATCCTGAAAGGTCTTAATTGAATCCTATCTCAAGCATGAAAACTTTGAAGCCAATGCTAGATTTTGCTACTCATGATTGTTTTGAATTTTAAACTAGGTCCCATTTTCCAAGAGGGTCCTGAGAATTTATGGTCAAACCTGTCTGGTGCTTGTTTTTCCCCTACTGAGGGTTTCTCCAAAACAAATGAAATTTTCTGCCCATGTTTCAATCAAAGAAAAATCTTGTCAGTTTAAAAATGTGGTGGTTAGTTTGTGGCATTCTTGCTGAAGGTGGCCTCTCCGCTGTCGTGCTTTGTTTTGATTGGCTTCCCCAAACTGGCCAAGAACCGCTTTGACTTTCTGACTGAATTTCAACCCCCATGACCTTGGATGACCCGAGTGTTCTATACCCAAACCGTTGTTTTACATCTCTGACCCATCTGTTTGAACCTCTGCATCTCCCACGAAACTACTAACCATTTCACTGGTGGAACTTCCACTGACCTTTTATATCCTATTTCACATCATACTATCTTTAGCAATGCCTTGACCGCCCTGTGCTTTGTGCAACTTTGAAAGTTGGTAGTGAGCTTTGAAATCCTTTCTTATTGCTTAAACGGAACTGACATTGGAAACATCTTAGAGAAATAAACCCAGAAGAGATGAAATGCAATGACTTTGAGAGTTAGGGGTAAGAAAAATCCAAAACTGGAAGACTGTCTGAAAGGGAAAAGAAAAGAAACTTATCTGAGTGGAGCAACCGGCACCAATGATCATGACATGCATTTCAGATTAATCTGCCCAGTCTATCCAACCAATCAACTTTCAGTGGCCGTATTTTACGCCCCGAGATCTTCAAAAGTCCAATTTCTTCACCAAAACCTTGTCCTTGTTCGATTTGCGGTGCCCCGAAGGGTTTTCACCAATAAACCTCTCTCATTTGTTCATCTCTCAACTCACTTTCACCTTAAGGTGCATGTGAAGGTTTTCACCAATAAGACTCTCTCATTTTGATTTCTCTCAGCTTTCATCGCCTTATGGTGCCCGCGAGGGTTTTCACCAATAAGACTCTCATTTTTATTTCTTTGTTTGGAACGGAGTGTTGCCCCTAATATGAATCACCTCCACTTGCTCGACTTGGTATTGTCACTCCTCCTTTTTACCTACACTCCCGGAAGGACGTAAAGGAGTTTTTCCAATTAAAGGACAATCAGAACGTGATTTATTATTAAGACTTCAGAGTCACCACTTGGGAGATTAATGGTGTCCCAAGTCACCGGTTGAATCCCTAACCGAGGAAGAATGTGACTTTGTTACAGTCTGCGAACCCGAAATCTGAGTAAGGAATTCTATTAACTCGGGAGAAGGTGTTAGGCATTCCCGGGTTCCGTGGTTCTAGCACGGTCGCTTAACTGTTGCATTTGATTTTATCTGATTTTAATACATGCTAGCTTAAGTGCCTTTTATTCGTAAACCGCTTTTTATCATCGTTTATTTTAAAGGAATCGCGACGTCGTGAAAATGCACTTCGAACCACGTCGCAATCAATGCACCCATGGTAGTCAGCACATTTCGACTTCGTCGAGACTTGGATTTGGGTCGCATCAATGCACACCCGAGTTTAAGGAAGTAAATTTTAATTAAATCGCATCTAAAGAGTCTAACGCAATATTATTTTGGGGAAGGCCATGAAATTCACTAAACGGCCCTCCCAAATTCTAAGTATTTTAATAACCACTTATTGAGGGCCCCGCATTTGTAGTTTTATTCGGCGAGGCTTGTCTTATCGTTTTTGTTAAAAGGCCAACCTAAAAAGTGACTACAATTTTCTATTTTTGGTTTTGTCTCTAAAAGAAAAAGAAAATCCTAATTGATTATTATCCGAACTCGGGCTTCGAATTCGAACCCGGATCCAAATATCCAAAGCAGAAGGAACGGACAACCGGCCTTGGGCCTCAAAGGGCCCAGCACAATTGGGACGAAGACTCTTGTGAATGCAGGCATTGGGCCTGGAGTGGCCCATAGTAGTTGAGCTTGCGGAGGTCTGGGTATCGATTCCCTGGATTGACAGACCACCAATTTGGACTCATCTCTTAATTAAATCCATATTACATACCCCCAGTGAACTAACAGGCTATTATACTACAAATGACGAAATGCAGGCAACCATTTAACTATTCAACTATTGAGTCACCTTGAGCATTACTAAAATGATAAGTTAAGCCAAATGTAATCCTGAACTTATCATACTGATTCAAATTATGTCACTAAGGCACTAAAACTCACAAACTAGTCATTAACAAACACCTGTTAAAATTAACAATTGCAACATAGACATTGTTTAAAAATACTACTGTTTCGATGCCTCATTTCTATTTTTCTGTAATCCATAATATACTATACTAACAACATTCATTCTAAAACTAAAGTTAACCATCATGATGACTCAGTTACAATACACCATGTCTATATGCCATATATCAACTATACAGTTATACAGCCCAGTCAGATGTCTCGAATATACAATTCAATTAATACAACTATGAATATCAAACAGATGTGGAAATATCTAAACTTAATCCATTTTTGTATTGCAATTACTGGACAACCATGAACTTCAATTGTATTCCATGTTCAAATTACATCGACACAGGCTGAGAACGTGTACCTGAGATTTGAAAGGAAACAGAAGAAGAATGGATCAGAAGCTGCAATGCAACAGTGTAGTTCAGGAGAAAATTCAGCAATCCAAATAGAGGAATCAACAACCCAGCAACTCAGAATCCAAAATTTTGACTCAACACTGAATTTTTAAACAGCCAGAACACCCCAAACTCGAAAACTCAACAAATGGAACCAAAACAGACTGACTGAAACCCCAATATTACTTGAAACAACCAGAAATTTCTCTGAATACTCAAATCACCAGAAAAGGAACTGAGATTTATAACTCAGCTACTAAAACTAGAAAATCAATTTCATAGTTGAATGAAACAGTACATGTTTTTGAATTTTTATGAATCTATTTGCTTTTTTTTTTGGTTTTTGAATTTCTAACTTCTACTTTGAATCTGGAACTAGAAAGGAAAATTTTCTGGAAGCTAAACTAGCTATGAAGTGAATTTTTGGCTGAAAAAAAAGACCCCTCCTCAAGGCATTTGATGCCCTTTTATAGGTGACAAAAGAGGGTAAATCAGATGTTAGGTTTTCTTTTTTAGTCCCTCCCATATTTCTTGACATGATAAACAAGTAAATGCATCACAATTACTGAAATCTACACTTGTACCCCATTCTAGAAGGTCCTATACCCATTACAATTCCTAAACTACCCTTTCCCTACTTTGGAAATTACTATTCTTAAAGAAACTACCCTTTTCCCCTGCCCAAACTACCCCTATTACCTCTTGAAATTAATAACCCCAATTAACTACACCAAACCATTTACCCTTAGTTAAGAACTAACTGAAGTTAACTAACAAAAGAATTATTTAGGTATATCCAAACAAACTACCTCAATTAACACTAAGATTGAACAACAATTAATCAAATTGATACCTGAAATCATTCCCAATCAAATTCCCGATCCAGTTTTCGTATGAACAGAATCAAGACACAAAAAAAATCTAATTACCAATTATCAGTTAAGTAATAAAACAGAATAAGAATTGAGATTAACCTAGACCTACAACTAACAATTAACGGACAAAATTCTATCAAAAACAAATTTCTAATTAGAACCATTCTTATGATAAAATAACTTACTGATTAATCCAAGCCTAATTGAATTCTTGGAATGAATTTTAATTAGTATTATGGGTTTATCTTTACCAAGATAAACTCATAATATAATCAAAATCCTCCGAGAGTGAAGCTCTTGAGCAGCAGAAGACTTTGAAACCCTAGATCTGAATTTGGAGGCGGCCTGGTGAACTTCGAAAGAAATTACCCATAGAATGGTGAATAGGAAGACAAGGGGACTGTTTGGTAAAGATTTGGAGTCATTTGGACGGACTTGTGTTTTGAGACCAGAAATTCAAACTCATATTCGAGAGGCCTGGGTTTGATTCGAAGAAAGCCATTATCATGGATGGATAGAGGAGAGTGTGGAGGACGAGGGGCGTAAATTTGGGAGTGATTGGCGGCGGCGGCGCCACCGGCGGCCTAGGGATTTAGTGGCGGCGCAACTAGGGTTTCATTTGTTCTCTGAGAGATGGGGGGGGACGAAGGAGACGAGATGGGGGTGGGGCGTTCAGACATTTAAATAGTTAAGAGTGGGGGCTTTTGGACCGTTCGATCTAACAACCTTGACGGCTGAGATCTGGGGCACTGAGAAACGGCGCCGTTTTAGTGGCTTAAAGAATGGACCGGGTTGGGGGAACTAATTGGGTCTGGGTATGGACGAATTTGATTTGGGCCAAGGCAATTTTCGATTCACAAACCAGCCCAAGATTGGTCTTTTGCAAGACCAACTCTTTTAAATAAAAGCTTTTCTTTTTATTTCTTTTTATTTCCTTATTTTTTGTTTGTTTTTCCACTTTGTATTTTTTGTATTATTTTTCTAATTTTATAAAGGGGAAAATAAATAAATAAATTAAAATAACAATTACACTAAACTAATTAATGCCTAAAATTACTTTAAAAACTATTTTGCGATAATTTCACAATTAAAACAATAAAAATGCTAAAGTGAACTATTTTTGTCATTTTCTTCATCTCTTATTCTAAAACAAATTAATCCCTAATTAATACTAACATATGAAATTAAAACCTAAATGCAAATGCGTATTTTTGTATTTTATATGAATTAACATGCACAAATAAAATGCAACAATTATCAGAAAATGGCACCAAAATGCACAAAAATTGTAAAAATAAAGAAAAATTATTTTGTTTGAATTTTTGGGAATAATTGGCTTAGGGCAAAAATCACGTGCTCACAGTTGCCCCTCTTTGCCCGGAAATACGAAGAGTTTTCGTGCAAAGACAAGTGAGCGAAAATGAGGGATTTTTGCTCGTTCACATATTCCGTGTGAAGCATTTTTGAAAAATTTGACCGCACCCTGCTTCAGAGGTTGCCTACATATCTTGGGCTAAACAGGAATCAGGTCAGTGTAGTTCGGGAGTGTCTGGCAGCTAGGACTACCAGGAGCTGTGATTTCACTGCGGTTGCTGCTGCTACTACTGCTCACTGACCTTCCTTATTACACCATGTCGAAAATAAAAGAAGTTAGCCTAAGCTACGTGCTACGAATTACAAAATCCTATCTAAATTCTTCAAACTTGTTCTTGTACTTCCTTGTTGTCTTGTTATCTTGTGTTTTCCTGTTGCCTTGTTGCCTTGTGTTCTCCTGGTGAAATCCATTGTTGTTACTTCCAATTGCTAACTAAAATGTTGTTCCTTCTCTCCAAATTGCTGAACTTGAATAAACTTGAACTTGAATGTATTCCTCTGTTATCCAGGCGGGCTCCTGACTTCCGAAACTTGAAATTGAATGTATTCCTCTGTTATCCAGGCGGGCTCCTGACTGCTGAACTTGAAATTGAAATGTATTCCTCTATTTTCCAGGCGGGCTCCTGACTTCATAAAAATAAACAAAACAAAGAAAACTTTCTACCCAGTTTGGAAACTGGGTACATGTTGCTAGATATTAATAAGAATTTGACTAAAACTTGACTTGAAATACCTCTGTTCTTCAAGCGGGCTCCTGACTTCAAAAAGACAAAGAAATCGATTGAAAACTAAAATTTGAATTGTATCACCTCTGTTCTTCAGACGGGCTCCTGATTGCTGAAACTTGAATTGTATGTCTCTATTCTCCAGGCGGACTCCTGAATTTTGAAATTGAATGTCTTTGTTCTCCAGGCGGACTCCTGACTTCAACTACAACTTAAAATATAACAACCTCCATTCTCCAGGCGGGCTCCTGACTTCAACTACAACTTAAAATATAACAACCTCCATTCTCCAGGCTGGCTCCTGACTTCGACTACTTAAAAATTTAATACCTCTGTTCTCCAGGCGGGCTCCTGACTTCGACTACTTAAAAATTTTAATACCTCCATTCTCCAGGCGGGCTCCTGACTTCGACTACTTAAAAATTTAATACCTCCATTCTCCAGGCGGGCTCCTGACTTCGACTACTTAAAAATTTAATACCTCCATTCTCCAGGCGGGCTCCTGACTTCGACTACTTAAAAAAATTTAATACCTCCATTCTCCAGGCGGGCTCCTGGCGTCGACTACTTAAAAATTTAATACCTCCATTCTCCAGGCGGGCTCCTGACTTCGACTACAACTTGAATTGCATGTCTCTATTCTCCAGACGGACTCCTGACTTCTGAAATTTGAATTTTGTATCTCTGTTCTCCAGGCGGGTTCCTGACTTCAAAATAGACAAAGAGATTGATTGAAAACTAAAACTTGAATTGTATCACCTCTGTTCTTCCGGCAGGCTCCTGACTGCTGAAATTTGAACTGCATGCCTCTATTCTCCAGGCGGGCTCCTGACTTCTGAACTTGAAATGTATTCCTTTATTATCCAGACGGGCTCCTGATTTCACAAAAATAGACGAACCAAGAAAATTTTCTACCCCAGTTTGGGAAAACTAGGGCTTGTTACCGCATACTAATAAGGGTTGAAAACTAAAACTTGCATGCTTTAGAATCTACAGCCTGAAATGTATTCCTCTGTTATAGGGGCGGGCTCCCCACTTCAACACTTTACAATTTTACTCTAAAATGCGAACTTGAAACAACTTACATCTCTCTATGCTATTCCTCATTTTCTTGTATTTTAACCATGCCACACTTGCGATTAAACTTGATTAATACTTGCTTTTCCCTCACGGAGAATTCCTCCTGACAAACAATTTTTATGCCCCTGTTTCAATCACCGAATATTTTGTTAGTTTAAAAATGGTGGTTAGTTGATGACATTCTTGCTGCATCATCTTTCCATTGCCTTGCTTTGTATTGCCTGACTTCCTCTAAACTGCCTGACTTTCTGACCGACTTCCACGTTCCCCAATTTCTGACAACCTGAATGCTTTTGTACCCATACTGTTGTTTCACCTTACCGGCCCTTTTTGCCTGAACCTTCACATTTCCCACAATATTTCCCAAATATTCTGCCGGTGAAACTTCCGACGACTTCCCCTATTCCATTTTACATAACATTGTTGTTAACATGCTTTGACCACATTATGCTTTACCATTTTCGGAAGCTGGTAGTAGGCTTTGAAATTCTTTCCCCTTTGCATTGAACAAAACTGACATTGGAACATTTTAGAAAAACAAACCTCCAAAAAGAATGAAATGCAATGATTTTATGAGTTAAGGATAAGAAGAATCCAAAACCAGATGACTGTTAGAAGGGAAAAGAAGAGAACCTATCTAACCGGAACAGCTGGCACCAATGGTCATGGCATGCATTTTGGACTAATCGGCCCAATCTGTCCAACTAACCAGCTTTCAATTGCCATACTTTGTTGCCCCAGAATTTCTATCACTTGATTACTTTATCCAAACCTTAACTTTGTTCATTCCTGCGATGCCTTGAAACAGTTTTCCACCCACAGACCTTTTGCCAATTAACCACTTCTCAACTCACTTTCTCCTCAAAGTGTCCGCGAGGGTTTTCACCAACAAGACTCTCTCATTTATTTTTCTCTCAGCTCCCGTCGCCTTATGGTGCCTGTGAAGGTTCTCACCAATAAGGCTCTCATTTTTTTTTGAACCAGGGTGTTTCCACTGCCACGAATTACCATTACCTGCTCGACTTGGCATTTTTCAAAAATTGATCAGAAGGTCTTTCTTTGGACCATAATGTAGGATTTTGGATGGGTTAGAAAGAAGGGTAAAAAGGCTCAAAACAATTTCAAAATGGGTTAAAATTACAACATTCGGAATCCAATTTCTTTCAACAATCACAACTTCTGCCCCAGTTTCTTGCTTGGGGACTTTTGGATTTTTATTTTGGTATGACTGAACCTTAGAGAGGCTGCGTACGTACCCTTTCAGGATCAAGTCAAACATAATTCACGTCATAGAGACTACGTTGTTGTTTTCTTTTCTTTTCTTCATTTTCTTTTCTTTTCCCTTTCGTTTCAATCTTCTTTTCACCTTCAATTTTCCTCTTCTTTTCTTTTCCTTCTTTTTTTCCTTCTTCCCTTTTCTTTTTTTTTTTTTAGTTTTTTTTTTCTTTTTTTTTGTTTTACTTTTCTTTTCATCTTCTTTTCTTCTGCACTCGCGTTTCTTAATGGTGCCATTGATTCCGAAAGAGGGACATGAAAGAGAATAAATAAGGCTCAAAGGGGTAACAAGGGGTAAAAGTGTTTAGATAGCAGAACAAAACGCCTTCATCATTTCAATCTTTAAAATATGCCAAATACAAACAAGTACAATCAAAATAAAGAAATCATACATAGTATCTCTTGACCGCATCGGAATTGATGGCCATTTCTACACATTTTCCTTCCACATCTGTCAGATATAATGCACCATTAGACAACACTCTGGTTATGACAAATGGCCCCTGCCAGTTCGGGGCGAACTTTCCTTTTGCTTCGGCCCAATGAGGCAAAATACGTCTCAATACTAACTGTCCCACCTCAAACTTCCTTGGACGCACTTTCTTGTTGTATGCTCTTGCCATTCTTTGCTGGTACAGCTGACCATGACACACAGATGCCAATCTCTTTTCGTCAATCAAACTCAACTGCTCCAGGAGGCTTTTCACCCATTCATCATCATCGATCTCAGCCTCTACAATGATTCGGAGAGACGGGATTTCCATTTCTGCGGGTATTACTGCTTCTGTGCCATATACCAAAGAGTAAGGAGTGGCCTCCACCGAGGTTCGAATGGTGGTGCGGTATCCCAACAATGCAAAAGGCAGCTTTTCATGCCACTGTCTAGATCCTTCTACCATTTTCCGGAGTATTTTCTTTATATTCTTATTGGCTGCCTCAACCACACCATTTGCCTTAGGGCGGTATGGACTAGAATGACGATGAGTAATCTTGAACTACTCACATGTCTCCTTCATCAGATGACTATTAAGATTAGCCCCATTGTCTGTGATAATCACCTTCGGTATCCCAAAACGACAAATAATGTTCGAATGCACAAAATCTACCACAGCTTTCTTGGTCACAGACTTGAACGTCTTAGCTTCCACCCATTTGGTAAAATAATCTATAGCAACCAGAATAAACCTGCGCCCATTTGACGCTGCTGGATCAATTGGCCCAATAACATCCATGCCCCAGGCAACGAAAAGCCATGGTGCGGATATCGTATGTAGTTCTGATGGCGGAGAATGAATCAAGTCTCCATGCACTTGGAACTGATGACACTTACATACGAAACTGATTCAATCTCGTTCCATAGTAAGCCAATAATAACCTGCCCGTAGGATCTTCTTTGCCAAAACATATCCGCTTATATGTGGTCCACATACTCCCGAATGTACCTCGATCATGATAGATGTGGCCTGCCTCGCATCCATGCACCTCAACAACCCGAGGTCTGGAGTTCTTTTGTACAACACTCCTCCATTGAGGAAAAACCCGCTTACCAACCGTCGAATTGTTCGTTTTTGATCACCTGTGGCCTGTATCGGATACGCACCTATCCTGACATATTCCTTGATGTCATGAAACCATGGCTCACCATCAAGTTCCTCTTCCACCACATTACAATAAGCGTGCTGATCGCGGACCTGAATCTGCAAAGGGTCCATGTAAGCCTTATCCGGATGATGTAACATCGATGCCAGAGTAGCCAACGCATCGGCTACTTCATTATGAATCCTTGGAATGTGCTTAAATTCTATTGACTGAAACCGCTGACAAAGCTTATGCAAACATTGTCGGTACGGTATAAGCTTTAAGTCCAGTGTTTCCTATTTTCCTTGAATTTGGTGTACCAGTAGGTCCGAGTCACCCATGACCAAGACTTCCTGGACACCCATGTCTACAGCTAATCTCAATCCCAAGATACATGCCTCATATTCTACCATGTTGTTCGTACAATAAAATCGAAGCTGAACTGTAACAGGATAATGCTGCCCTGTTTCAGAAATAAGCACCGCTCCTATTCCCACGCCTTTCATGTTTGCGGCCCCATCAAAGAAAAGTTTCCATCCTGGCTTCTCAATTTGTTCCAATTCTTCAACATGCATCACCTCTTCATCAGGGAGATAGGTCTTCAAAGGTTCACAATTTTCATCGACCGAATTCTCGGCCAGATGGTCTGCCAAGGCCTGGGCTTTCATTGCAGTCCGTGTCACATAGATAATGTCAAACTTCGTAAGCAAGATCTGCCACTTTGCAAGCCTCCCTGTGGGCATAGGCTTCTGAAAAATATACTTTAACGGGTCCAATCCAGATATGAGGTAAGTAGTGTAGGATGACAAATAATGTTTCAACTTCTGTGCTACCCAAGTTAGGGCGCAACATGTCCTCTCCAGATGAGTATACTTAACCTCGTAAGATGTGAACTTCTTACTGAGGTAATAGATAGCCTTCTCTTTCCTGCCTATAACATCATGCTACCCCAGTACACAACCAAATGAATTATCCAAAACCATCAGATATAGAATCAATGGCCTCCCCGGTTCTGGCGGGACCAACACGGGTGGATTCGATAAATACCCCTTTATCTTATCAAAAGCCTCCTGACATTCGTCAGTCCATTTAACTGCAGCATCTTTCTTTAGCAGCTTAAAAATCGGCTCACAAATTGTCGTGAGCTGAGCAATGAATCTACTGATATAATTCAATCTTCCCAACAAACTCATCACCTCAGTTTTGTTTCTTGGAGGCATCAATTCCTGAATAGCTTTGATCTTCGATGGGTCTAGTTCAATACCCCGACGGCTGACTATAAATCCCAACAACTTCCCATATGGTACTCCAAAAGCACATTTTGCAGGATTGAGCTTAAGATTGTACCTGCGAAGCCTTTGAAAAAACTTCCTCAAATCCCTGACATGGTCAGCCTGCTGTCTAGACTTCACGATCACGTCATCCACGTACACCTCGATTTCCTTGGGTATCATATCATGAAATATTGTTGTCATTGCCCTCATATAAGTTGCCCCAGCATTTTTCAAACCAAACGACATGACCCGATAACAATACGTTCCCCACGGGGTGATGAATGGCATCTTTTCTGCGTCTTCCTCGTCCATTAGAATCTGATGATAACCCGCGTAACAATCCACAAAAGAACCAATCCCATGTTTGGCACAGTTATCAATTAATATGTGGATGTTCGGCAGTGGGAAATTGTCTTTTGGACTTGCCTTGTTAAGATCTCGATAATCGACACACACCCTGGTCTTGCCGTCTTTCTTTGGCACCGGCACAACATTAGCTAACTAGGCAGGATACCGCGTAACTCAAATGACCTTTGCATCAAATTGCTTGGTAATCTCTTCTTTGATCTTTACACTTATGTCCGTTTTGAACTTTCTCAGCTTCTGCTTAATAGGTGGGAGTGCCGAATCAGTGGGCAGTTTGTGAACCACTAAATCGGTACTTAGACCCGGCATATCATCATACGACCATGCAAAAACATCCTTGTATTCGAACAATACTTTAATTATCTCCTCCTTGAGTTGTGGCTCCAGATGAACACTTATTTTAGTTTCGCGAATATTGTCTTGGTCCCCTAGATTAACTGCTTCTGTGTCATTTAGGTTAGGTTCGGGTTTTTCTTCAAAATGACTTAGTTCTTTACTAATTTCCTCATAGGCCTCATCATCGTCACATTCCACCTCATCATCACATTCGATTTCTTGTATTATTATTTCTGAGTTAGATTGGATTTTAAAACTGGGCCAAAGATTCCTCATGCATGTCATGTCATTGATATCAGCATAACAAGAACTGTACAAAAAAGAAAAGAAAAAGAAAAACAAAATTAGAACTGAAGAATGGAGAAAAATTTGCATTTCATTGAATGTAAAGATAACAAGATTTTAACTCATCCCAACGGACGGAACATAGCAACTGAATTACAAACCCTGGAATAATCCAGGTGAACGAAAAGGAAACAACACCCACTACCACGACTCCCTCCGAATTGGAAGAGGAATAGCTTGCCAATTGTTGGCTTTAGCACGTGGTCCGATGTACTGTATATCTGCTTTGCTGGACCCTTCACCGGCCTCAACCATGTTCACTTCAGCAAATACCCTCGCGAACACCTTATCCAAGTTCCCCTATGCCCCAATCAGTGAACCTGACCCTTTTTCTATTAACTGCTTTCTGACACTCGGCCTGACGAAGGACCTGGACAGGCGTGGAATTGGTTTGGGAAGAACCCAAGCTTTCCTTTTCAATTTACGAGCCCTTCTAATATCTGCCACTATTGGCTTGAATCACAACTCGAAGGTATCCAAATTCTTGGGCAAAGAAACAGGTTGAACGATACCTTGAAGCTCATCCCCCAGACCTTTCCCTGGCACGAACCCATTACTTAGCATTTCTGACACTACCATGGCGGTCGCAGCTGCTACCCTAGGACGTGGAATGCTTTTACCCTCCGGCACCTTATCCACCGGGATTGTGTCAAAGACTTGATAAACCCACGGTCCCTTATCATCATCAGTCTCTATAAAGGGCACGGTGGCATCACTTACAATGCATGTATGGTCTTCCCCGTGTAGCACGACCTCTTGTCTGTCCCACTCGAACTTGACCATTTGATGCAACGTGGAAGGCACTGCTTTGGCTGCGTGGATCCATGGTCGATCCAACAAAAGTTTGTAGGATACTGCAACGTCCAACACCTGAAATTCCATAGTGAACTCGACCGGGCTAATAGTCAATTCAAGTATAATATCCTCCACTGTGTCTGTTCCGCCTCCATCGAACCCTCGAACGCAAACACTATTCTTGTGGATTCTATCATCCTCAATCTTCAACTTGTTCAGTGTAGACAATGGGCAAATATTGGCACTAGACCCGTTATCGATCAACACCCGAGTAACCACTGAATCTTCACACTTGACCGTCAAGTAGAGAGCTTTATTATGTTTTGTTCCCTCCACGGGCAATTCATCATCAAAAAATGTCACCCTGTTTACCTCAAAGATTTTGTTGGTAATTGTCTCCAGGTGGTTTACTGAAATTTTTTCGGGCACATGAGCTTCATTCAATATCTTCATCAAAGCTCGACGATGTTCATTTGAATGGATCAGTAATGACAACAACGAGATCTGGGCCGGCGTTTTTCTCAGTTGTTCAACAATGGAATAATCCTGTACTTTCATCTTTTTCAAAAATTCTTCCACTTCTTCCTCTGTCATAGCCTTCTTGACTAGCACTGGATTGTCTTTAGTAACCCTGGCCTTTCTCAACTCTTCGGGAGCAAAACAACGTCCTGACCGAGTTAATCCTTGCGCCTCACAACTCTCTTCCTCAATTTCCTTTCCTTTGTATGTCACCACTACCTTTTCATATTTCCACGGCACGGCTTTGCTATCAACCACGGGTAATTGGACTACCGGCTTTATGAAAACTGGTTCTATGTAGGCCCCTTTCACAACGACCACGGGTGCAGATGATGCCCCTGGTACCACTAACTTGGTTGGCTCTGGCTTCTTTGCGACGACGGATGACCCTTTCCCTATTACCACCACTGGCTTGTCATTCACCCCTTTTGGCTAAGTTGTTGGCTTTGCCCTAACTGCATTTTCCTTCTCCTTGGCTTCAATAGAACGGATCATCATGACCGTCTGTGAGGGCTTTTTAGGCTCTGCTTCCTCATATAGCAGTTCAATCATGTTGGCCTCATGATGTGCCGACAACGGGTTTTGATTAATGTTTGGCGCCTCCAGAGCCTATACTTCAATACGGCAATTATCAATAAGTTCCTGCACTGCATTCTTCAATCTCCAGCATTTCTCAGTATCATGCCCCGACATCCCTGAACAATACTCACAGCTGACTGCATGGTCCAGGTTTCTTGGAGGGAGATTTGGCGTTTTGGGCTCGACTGGTGTCAACATTCCAAGTTGTTTCAATCTATGGAAGAGAGTGGTATAAGACTCTCCCAATGGAGTAAAGGTTCTTTTGTTCTGAACTTTCTCATTTCTAAAAGTTTGGTTCGGGCGAAAGCCGGCTCCTGGCCTATAAGCCCTCGGGTGTGGATATGTGTTTTGTGGAGCTGGGTATGTGTTTTGGGTAGCCGGCGCACGCCATTGCGCGTGAGCCGGAGGCTGGGTATAAGTTTGGGCATGATGGACGGAAAAGTGTGGCTTTGGTGGTGGATAATAATGTTGAGGAGGGCCATATGGGCTATACGGGTAATTTGGGTGGTGGGGTCTGGGTTGGTTGTAATATATTGAAGGGTTTCCAGACCTGGACCATAATCCGGATTCGACATTTACAACCTCTTCTTTCTTCTTCTTCCCAAGCACACCCCCAGTGCCATTTTGAATGGCTTGGGTGGTTGCTTTGATTGCTGAATAACTCATGATCTTATTGGATTTGAGTCCCTCCTCAACCATGCCTCCCATTTTTACAACTTCATTAAAGGACTTGCCCACTGCTGACACCAAATGACCAAAATAGGTAGGCTCCAAAGCCTGCAAGAAATAATCAACCATTTCACTCTCTTTCATCGGGGGGTCAACCCTTGCCGCTTTCTCTCTCCAACGGAACCCATATTCTCGAAAGCTCTCACCGGGCTTCTTCTCGATCTTTGTCAATGACAGTCGATCTGGGATGATTTCGAGATTGTATTGAAACTGACAGGCGAAGGCTTGGGCCAAGTCGTCCCAGGTGTACCACCTGCTATGGTCTTGTCTAGTATACCATTCCAACGCCGATCCGCTCAAACTTTGGATGAAATATGCCATCAGCAATTCATCTCTCCCTCCTGTTCCTCTCATCTTGCTACAAAATCCCCTTAAATGTGCTACTGGGTCGCCATACCCATCGTACAAATCAAACTTAGGCATCTTGAACCCGACCGATAACTGAACATCTGGGAATAGACATAAATCTTTATAGGCCACACTTACTTGGCCCCTAACCCCCTCATGTCTCGGAATGATTGCTCCAGGCGTTTGACTTTTCTGATCATCTCCTCCTGCTCAGGGTTTTTGGGCGGCTTCTCGGTGCCTGCCATGAGATCAAGATGAGGGGTATAAGAGTAGGGTTCTGGCACTTTGAAGGTAGGCTCAGGGGGATAATACTGGTTGTCGTGCATCTGGAACAGAGGTTCACTGGGGGATCGGTGTAGGGTAGCAGGCGGAGGTGCCACAAAAACGGGAGTGATTGGTGGAGGAGGGTATAAGACTTGTTTGGAGGGAGGAGCTTGTGATGTATGAGAATGGTGCCTTGGCATTGTTGGTAGAGGGGAAATGCTGGAGATGAATTCACAGTGGGTGGCTCCTGAGGCTGAGCCAATGGTGGGATATAAGCGGGGTTAGTAGGATAACCTGGCGGTGGATGCCCTTTCGCCCAGGCTTGGTACATTTCAGCCATATGTTGTTTTAACTTATACATTTCCTCCCTTATTGCATGAACGTCCATCTCTTCTACTTCTTTCGATGGGTTAATAATATTCGTATCAGATTCCGGGCCAGTCATGTTCACTTTATCTTTAGACCGGTGTTGTATGGATGAGTTACCAGAATGCCAAACAACTAACCACCTACCTGGACTCACACATTTAGACAACAATTCCGTTAGCGATTAGGCTTCAACAAATTGGATAACCGCACATTGGGCATGAATGCACCTATACAATTAGCCATTTCTATTATGCATTTATTCAACCGCATGCGTCATCCCGGTATTTCCTTAGTTCCAACTGTAAGCTTTCTCTTTTCTTTTGTTCTCTTTTTTTCTTTTCTCTTTCATCTTTTCTTTACACATTCTATCCCTTTCTTTTTTTCGCTCTTTTCTTTTCTTATTCTTTTTCCACCCCTCTTGTTTTTCTTCTTTCTTTTCCTCTTCATTTGGTTACGGTCGAATCCTATGGAGATTGCCTACGTATCGTGACCCCGCACGAATCAGACCACAACATTCTATTACAAACTAAACATTTTGAAATGGAAAATAACGGACTCCAACTAAACTTAAATACAAACTCTGAACATACTAGCATACTTGGACGCAAAAAGAAAACAGACTGACAAACAACAAACTCTAGAATGGAAAATACAGACTCGATCTATGAATACATTAGTGCTTCAAAAGTGGGTGCCCGCGGGGCATCGTTCGGCCTCGCCGCGGGCTTAGGTGCCAAATCCCTTTCAAGTTGCTCCAGATCATACATGGTTCGCTTGACATAAATTATTACTGCCGAAAAGAAGGTAGTGCGGGTCATGTCTTTACACGCCCGACATCTCCTGAGGATGGCGTGGGTAACGGTCTCAATCCTGTCTCTTGTTCGACCCTTTTCTATAAGCAATCGCCTTACTTGATTATTGCGAGCCTCCAACACATGAGAATCCTGAAGATGCTGATCCTGCAGTTGCTGTATTTCTACTTCCATTCGGGCCAGTAAGTCATAGCAATGTCCACTTTCAGTCTCAAAAGCTTTAGCTTGCTTAACTGCTTTATCCTCAAGGGTGACCACTTTCCTTTTCAGACTACCGATGGTCTTTTCATAATCCTTCTTTAATTGTTGCATGTAATGGGTGCGTTCTTCCGTTCTTTTTACCCACTGTGGCCGGAGTTCCGCTATGGTGCCTTCGAATTTTTTCAGTTCATCCCGACACTCACCAATTTCCCTTTTCAGCCCCTTTATCAACCGCTCGTCCGACCGACTCCTTTGTTGGTTATTGGCAGCTAACCTCATTTACTGGACTTGGGCCCTAAGCACCTCATTTTCTTGGGTCAACCTGTTCTTTTCTCCCTGATCAGCAGCAACTCGCACACTGTTCTCAAATTTCAGAGCTCCAATCTGTTGTTTCATCTTACTGATTTCAGCATGATAACCTTCTTCTTTTGCTAGCCAACCCCATTGTTCTTGTGATGATTCAATGAAATCCTGGGTGTGGGGTCTTTTAGCTGGTCTCTGATGCTCAAGTTCTCTTTTGTACCATGCGAGGTAGTCTGGCGACATTTCTCCTTTGGCCCGATCCTGCACACAAGTATCTGCTTGTAAATATTGAAATTCATTCCAAATCTCGCGGACTTTTGCTTCGGGAAACTGTCCGTCAAGGCTAATCTCAATTACTTGGGCACTAAGATCTTCCTCCCGTGGCACTGTTTGGCATCTCCCGAGTTGTCTCAGAACCCGACATGGAGCGTAGGGCTGGATGCTCTTAAGTCCCATCAAAAGAAAGTGTGACCTAGCTGCTGGCATGTATATGACTTCTTCAACAGGCAACCATCCCAACGTCCACTATATCTGACCGCCCGTGAGAGTACGAAAGTATGATATCCATGTTGTTACTCCTTCAGGCAGACTAACCCTGTCAATCCTTGTGTAAAACTCTCCTATACATGTCTTGTCAGACAAACCATAACTCAAGAGCGGGTAACGGTAGCATAGATGCTCGGTCATCCACATTTGTAGCAACAAGTTACACCCCTAAAAAAAGTTGCCTCCGGCTTAGCAGGTAGTGAGAGCTTGGAAAATGTCAGACACGATCATAGGCGCAAGAGTGCTTTCATTTTGAGCAAGCAAGGTACTGACGACCCCGGCTACTTTTATATCAATATTCTCGTCTTTCCTTGGGAACACTAGGAGACCTAAAAAGGTTATCATGAAAGCCACCCGTCTGTGCTCATCCCATGTTCGACGGCTATTTTTACTGCATAGCTTGATGTCCGGCTTGTTAAACCCTCCCACGTGGCCGTACCTGTCGTATATGAAGCGCATAGTGCAGAAACCTTTTGCCAAATCTGGATTATGGACCGTCCTGGGTATTTTCAATGAATCTAAAAATCGATGCACCATGATGGCTCTTGGAGCAACCAGATATTTTCCTCTTAACGGAACCTCAGCATACCCGGCTATTTCCTCCAGAGTTGGGGTGAGCTCAAAATCTGAGAAGTGGAAAACATTGTGCGCCGGGTCCCAGCAAGTGACCAATGCTCTTATAATATCACCCCGAGGCTTGATTTCCAATAAACCCGTAAGACCTTTCAGATATTTCTTGACTTTGTCTTGTCCTTCTTTGCCTAAATCGTTCCACCATAGCCGCAACTCGAAAAGGATTTTAGTCATTATTGAGAAAGGTTCGTTTTGCATCGTGCTCATCCTGCACATTTATTAAGGTGATTTAAGCAAAAACAAAACTCTTATTTGACTCAAAGCAAAATCAACTATGTCTTTTTCCAAATTTAAAATGAAGAACTCGGTTTTCAAACACGGCCTTTCAACACTTCGAAGATTTTAAGGCTGTGAGAGTCAACCAGTCAAAAATCAAAATCGACCAAATGTGGCAGTTATGCAAAGTCAGCCTTCCGGCGTCCATCTCGGGAACATTCGGCTGTTTTTGACAAAACGACATCACCCGATTTATTCATTCAAAAATTTAAACTGAAATATTTTTGGCTATTTTTGCAAAGGGCAGGTTGGACCCGATGAAGGCTGCCTAAGTATCTCACGCCCTGTGAGAATCAAACCTGTGCAGTTCGGGCAAAGAAACTAACTACATTTTTTGGAAACAAGGCTCTTTCTTTTCTTTTCCAACAAACAATTTTCCAAAAATAAAAGACTTTTTTTTCTATTTTTCCTTTGCTTTTTAATAAAACAAACTATTAAAAAAATAAAACATTTTCCTTTTTTTTCCATTTTCTCAAAATTTCGGCAGAGTTTCGACAGTATTTGGTCATTGATTTTTCTAAAATAATCAATTAATTCCCTAACTGCTATTTCTCTCTTTTTTTCTTTTCTTTTTTTTTCCCCTCAATTTTCCAACATTCCCGAGATTCAAAAGCCGATCAACATGCCGATTCGGAACAAATATATGTATAGAACAAGTAGGATGCACCAGGATGGTCTTTTCATTTCAGGTTGCTAGCCCTAGACGGACCCAACCCCCGTGTTGAGTCCCCTAAGTCAAATGCAGCATGATGCAATTAAGCGCTCCTACTAGGGATCCGACATGAAGTCAAGTTATTTTAGGTTCAAAACCTGGGTATGTGTTCTAAACAGTGCACCCGAGCGAACAACTCGAGTCGAGGAGGGGGCAGCGTACCGGGGACCGGCGAGATCGTCCGGCTTTGCAACTTATCCGAGCCTCTTTTTATTTCAGGGTATGACACTAACAGAAGAGGAAGTCTAAACCAGTAAGCACATCCCCGGAGGTGAAGAGAGAAGGGTGTCGACACAGTTTATATACAGTTCAAATGATAACAAAGCGGTAACATTTAGCATATTCAGCACAAAACATGTAGGAAAATCAGATATAACCAAATACAACAATTTATCTAAGCTCGAATTCTGAACCCTGAACCAGAGATTCTGGGTTCGATCCCCAGCAGAGTCGCCAGAGCTGTCACACCTCCTTTTTACCTACACTCCCGGAAGGGCGTAAAGAAGTTTTTCTAATTAAAGGACAATCGGAACGGGATTTATTATTAAGACTTCAGAGTCGCCACTTGGGAGATTAATGGAGTCCCAAGTCACCGGTTGAATCCCGAATCGAGGAAGAATGTGACTCTGTTACAGTCTGCGAACTAGAAATCCGAGTAAGGAATTCTGTTAACCCGGGAGAAGGTGTTAGGCATTCCCGGGTTCCGTGGTTCTAGCACGGTCGCTTAACTGTTGCATTTGATTTTATCTAATTTTAATACATGCTAGCTTATGTGTCTTTTATTCGTAAACCGCTTTTTATCATCGTTTATTTTAAAGGAATCGCGACGTCGTGAAAACGCGCTTCGAACCACGTCGCAATCAATGCACCCATGGTAGTCAGAACATTTCGACTTCGTCGAGACTTGGATTTGGGTCGCATCAATGCACACCCGAGTTTAAGAAAGTAAATTTTAATTAAATCGTGTCTAAAGAGTCTAAGGCAATATTATTTTGGGGAAGGCCATGAAATTCACTAAACGGCCCTCCCGAATTCTAAGTATTTTAATAACCACTTATTGAGGGCCCCGCATTTGTAGTTTTATTCGGCTCGTCTCGTCTCATCGTTTTTATTAAAAGGCCAATCTAAAAAGTGACTACAATTTTCTATTTTTGGTTTTGTCTCTAAAAGAAAAAGAAAATCCTAATTGATTATTATCCGAACTCGGGCTTCGAATTCGAACCCGGATCCAAATATCCAAAACAGAAGGAACGGACAACCGGCCTTGGGCCTCAAAGGGCCCAGCACAATTGGGACGAAGACTCTTGTGAATGCATGCGTTGGGCCTGGAGTGGCCCATAGCAGTTGAGCTTGCAGAGGTCTGGGGATCGATTCCCTGGATTGACAGACCACCAATTTGGACTCATCTCTTAATTAAATCCATATTACATACCCCCAGTGAACTAACAGGCTATTATACTACAAATGACGAAATGCAGGCAACCATTTAACTATTCAACTATTGAGTCACCTTGAGCATTATTAAAATGATAAGTTAAGCCAAATGTAATCCTGAACTTATCATACTGATTCAAATTATGTCACTAAGGCACTAAAACTCACAAACTAGTCATTAACAAACACTTATTAAAATTAACAATTGCAACAGAGACATTGTTTAAAAATACTACTATTTCGATGCCTCATTTCTATTTTTCTGTAATCCATAATATACTATACTAACAACATTCATTCTAAAACTAAAGTTAACCATCATGATGACTCAGTTACAATACACAATGTCTATATGCCATATATCAACTATACAGTTATACAGCCCAGTCAGATGTCTCGAATATACAATTCAATTAATACAACTGTGAATATCAAACAGATGTGGAAATATCTAAACTTAATCCGTTTTTGTATTGCAATTCCAAGACAACCATGAAATTCAATCATATTCCATGTTCAAATTACATCAACACAAGCTGAGAACGTGTACCTGAGATTTGAAAGGAAACAGAAGAAGAATGGATCAAAAGCTGCAATGCAACAGTGTAGTTCAGGAGCAAATTCAGCAATCCAAACAGAGGAATCAACAACCCAGCAACCCAGAATCCAAAATTTTGACTCAACACTGAATTTTTAAACAGCCAGAACACCCCAAACTCGAAAACTCAACAAATGGAACCAAAACAGACTGACTGAAACCCCAATATTACTTGAAACAACCAGAAATTTCTCTGAATACCCAAATCACCAGAAAAGGAACTGAGATTTGTAACTCAACTACTAAAACTAGAAAATCAATTTCATAGTTGAATGAAACAGTACATGTTTTTGAATTTTTATGAATCTATTTGCTTTTTTTTGGTTTTTGAATTTCTAACTTCTACTTTGAATCTGGAACTAGAAAGCAAAATTTTCTGGAAGCTAAACTAGCTATGAAATGGTGAATTTTTGGCTGTAAAAAGAAAAGACCCCTGCTCAAGGCATTTGATGCCATTTTATAGGTGACAAAAGAGGGTAAATCAGATGTTAGGTTTTCTTTTTTAGTCCCTCCCTTATTTTCAGTTTAGTCCCTCTATTCTTGACTTGCTAAACAAGTAAATGCATCACAATTACTGAAATCTACACTTGTAGCCCATTCTAGAAGGTCCTATACCCATTACAATTCCTAAACTACCCTTTCCCTACTTTGGAAATTACTATTCTTACAGAAACTACCCTTTTCCCCTGCCCAAACTACCCCTATTACCTCTTGAAATTAATAACCCCAGTTAACTACACCAAACCATTTACCCTTAGCTAAGAACTAACTGAAGTTAACTAACAAAAGAATTATTCAGCTATATCCAAACAAACTACCTCAATTAACACTAAGATTGAACAACAATTAATCAAACTAATACCTGAAATCATTCCCAATCAAATTCCCGATCTAGTTTTCGTATGAACAGAACCAAGACACAAAAAAAATCTAATTACCAATTATCAGTTAAGTAATAAAACAGAATAAGAATTGAGATTAACCTAGACCTACAACTAACAATTAACGGACAGAATTCTATCACAAACAAATTTCTAATTAGAACCATGCTTAAAAAGATATAACGTGACACACTAAATCGAAACTAAAATGATAGAATAACTTACTGATTAATCCAAGCCTAATTGAATTCTTGGAATGAATTTTAACTAGTATTATGGGTTTATCTTTACTAAGATAAACTCATAATATTAATCAAAATCCTCCGAGAGTGAAGCTCTTGAGAAACAGAAGACTTTGAAACCCTAGATCTGAATTTGGAGGTGGCCTGGTGAACTTTGAAATAAATTACCCATAGAATTGTGTAGAGGAAGACGAGGGGACTGTCTGGTAAAGATTTGGAGTCATTTGAACGGACTTGTGTTTTGAGACCAGAAATTCAAACTCATATTCGAGAGGCCTGGGTTTGATTCGAAGAAAGCAATTATCATGGATGGATAGAGGAGAGTGTGGAGGACGAGGGGTGTAAATTTGGGAGTGATTGGCCTCGGCGCCGCCACCATCGGCCTAGGGATTTAGTGGCGGCGCAACTAGGGTTTCATTTGTTCTCTGAGAGATGGGGGGACGAAGGAGACAAGATGGGGGTGGGGGGGGGGGGGCGTTCAGACATTTATATAGTTAAGAGTGGGGGCTTCTGGACCGTTCGATCTAACAACCTCGACGGCTGAGATCTGGTGCACTGAGAAACGACGTCGTTTTAGTGGCTTAAAGAACGGACCGGGTTGGGGGAACTAATTGGGCCTGGGTATGGACGAATTTGATTTGGACCAAGGCAATTTTCGATTCACAAACTAGCCCAAGATTGGTCTTTTGCAAGACCAACTCTTTTAATTAAAAGCTTTTCTTTTTATTTCCTTATTTTTTTGTTTGTTTTTTCACTTTGTAGTTTTTGTATTATTTTTCTGATTTTATAAAGGGGCAAAAAAAAATTAAAATAACAATTACACTAAACTAATTAATGCCTAAAATTACTTTAAAAACTATTTTGCGACAATTTCACAATTAAAACAATAAAAATGCTAAAATGAACTATTTTTGTCATTTTCTTCATCTCTTATTCTAAAACAAATTAATCCCTATTAATAATAACATATGAAATTAAAACCTAAATGCAAATGCGTATTTTTGTATTTTATATGAATTAACATGCACAAATAAAATGCAACAATTATCAGAAAATGGCACCAAAATGCACAAAAATTGTAAAAATAAAGAAAAATCATTTTATTTGAATTTTTGGGAATAATTGGCTTAGGGCAAAAATCACGTGCTCACAAGTATCTCTCGAAGACTGATCGGAAGGTCTTTCTTTGGACCGTAATATGGGTTTGGATGGGGTTAGAAAGAAGGGTATCAAAAGGCTCAAAACAATTTGAATGAGTTCAAGATTACAACTTTCGGAATCAGATTTCTTACAATAACCACAACTTCTGCCCCAGTTTCTTTGCTTAGGGACTTTTGAATTTTTACTTTGATGGGACCGAATTGTGAGTCTGCCTATGTATCCTTAAAAGGAATCAGGTCGAACGTAGTTCATGTCGTAGAAATTACTTTGTTGTTGTGATTTTTCTCTTTCTTCTTTCTTTTCTTTCTCTTCTTCTCTTCTTCCTTTTTCTCTTTTTGTTATTTTGTTGTTTATTATGTTTCTCTCTCTCTTTTTTCTTTCTTTTTTTTTTATACTCTCTTTTTCTTTTCTCTTTTTCCTTCACATATCTTTCGCGCTCGCGTTTCTGAACTTTGCTACTGATTCCAAAAGAGGGTTATGAAAAGAAATAAATAAGGTTCAAAGGGGTATCAAAGGATAAAGTGTTCAGATAGCAGAATAGAATGCCTTCGTCATTCCAATCTTCAAAACATGCCAAGTATAAAGAAATACAATTTGACCAAAGAAATCATACATAATATCTTTTGACCGCATCAGAATTGATAGCCATATCTACACATTTGCCTTCTATATCTGTTAAATACAAAGCACCATTGGACAACACTCTCGTTAGGGTGAATGTCCCTTGCCAATTTGGGGCAAATTTGCCTTTTGCTTCAGCCTGGTGTGGAAGAATACGTTTCAATACTTGTTGACCCACTTCAAACTTCCGTGGACACACCTTCTTGTTATATGCTCTTGTCATTCTCTGGTTATACAACTGGCCATGACACATTGCTACCAATATTTTCTCATCGATCAAACTCAATTGCTTCAGGCAGGTTTTGACCCACTCATCATCATCAATTTCGGCTTCAGCGACAATCCGAAGGGATGTGATTTCAACTTCTGCAGGTATCACTGCCTCAGTGCCATATATCAATAAATAAGGAGTTGCCCTACTGAAGTACGAACAGTGGTGCGATAGCCCAACAATGCAAAGGGCAACTTTTTATGCCACTGCCTGGAACCCTCCACCATTTTTTGAAGTATCTTCTTTATGTTCTTGTTGGCTGCCTCGACTGCTCCATTCGCCTTGGGGCAGTATGGGGTGGAATTGCGATGCGTAATCTTAAACTGCTGACATACCTCTTTCATCAAATGACTGTTGATATTAGCACCATTATCTGTGATGATTACCTTCGGGATCCCGAACCGGCAGATGATATTTGAGTGCACAAAATCGACCACCGCTTTCTTGGTCACAGACTTGAAAGTTTTAGCTTCAACCCACTTGGTGAAATAATCAATGGCTACTAGAATGAACCTGTGCCCATTGGATGCTGCTGGCTCAATCGGTCCAATGACATCCATGACCCAAGTAACAAAAGGCCATGGTGCAGACATTGTGTGCAACTTAGATGGCGGAAAATGAATCAAATCTCTGTGTACTTGGGATTGATGACATTTACGCACAAAACTTATACAAATCTTGCTCCATGGTGAGCCAATAATAACCTGCTCGGAGAATCTTCTTTTCCAGAACATACCCACTCATATGCGGTCCACAGACTCCAGAATGTACTTTGGTCATGATAGTTGTGGCCTGTCTAGAATCTATGCATCTTAACAATCCAAGATCTGGAGTTCTTTTGTACAAAATTCCTTCATTGAGGAAAAATCCACTTTCCAAACGACGAATTGTTCTCTTTTGATCACCTGTGGCTTGTACATGATATACTCCCATTTTGATGTATTCCCTGATGTCGTGGAACCATGGCTCACCATCAAGTTCTTCTTCCACCATGTTATAGTAAGCATGCTGATCGCGGACCTGAATATGCAAAGGGTCAACATAAGCCTTATCTGAATGATGTAACATTAATGCCAGGGTAGCCAAAGCATCAGAAACCTCATTATGGATCCTTGGAATATGCCTGAACTCTACTGATCGAAACCGTTGACAAAGATCATGCAAACATTGCCGGTACGGTATGAGTTTTAAATCCCGTGTTTCCCATTCCCCTTGAATCTGGTACACCAGAAGGTCCGATTCTCCCAAGACCAAGACTTCCTGGACACCCATGTCTGTAGCTAACCTCAAACCCAAAATGCATGCCTCGTCCTCACCCATGTTGTTAGTACAGTAGAAACGGAGCTGAGCTGTAACGGGGTAGTGATGCCCTATTTTAGAAATAAGTACGACTCCTATCCCAACACCTTTCATATTAGCAGCTCCATCAAAGAAAATTTTCCAACCTGTCTCTTTAACTTGTTCCAACTCATCAATGTACATTACCTCTTCATCCGGGAAGTAAGTCTTCAAAGGTTCATATTCTTCATCCACCAGATTCTCAGCCAAATGGTCGGCCAATGCTTGGGCTTTCATCACAGTCCGAGACACATAGACGATGTCAAATTTCGTTAGCAAGATCTACCACTTTACGAGCCTCCCTGTAGGCATAGGCTTCTGAAAGATATTCTTTAGTGAATCCAAATGAGAGATGAGGTAAGTAGTGTAAGATGACAAATAAAGCTTCAACTTATGTGCTACCCAAGTTAGGGCGCAACATGTCCTTTCCAAGTGAGTGTACTTAACCTCATAAGATGTAAACTTCCTGCTGAGATAATAGATGGCCTGCTCCTTCCTGCCGGTGATGTCATGCTAACCAAACACACAACCAAATGAATTGTCTAGGACCATCAAATACAAAATCAAAGGCCTCCCCGGTTCTGGTGGCACCAACACAGGTGGGTTTGACAAATACCCCTTTATCTTATCAAATGCTTCTTGACACTCATCTGTCCACTTGACCGCAACATCCTTCTTCAGCAGTTTGAAGATAGGCTCACAAGTTGTCGTAAGCTGAGCAATAAACCTACTGATGTAGTTCAACCTCCCTAACAGACTCATCACCTCAGTCTTATTCCTTGGGGGTGGCAATTCTTGAATAGGTTTGATCTTTGACGGGTCTAATTCAATACCTCGACGACTGACTATGAATCCCAACAGTTTTCCAAATGGGACACAGAATGCGCACTTTGAAGGATTGAGCTTGAGATTGTACCCGCGGGGCCTTTGGAAGAACTTTCTCAAATCTCTGACATGGTCAGACTGCTTTCTAGACTTTATGATTACATAATCCACATAAACCTCGATCTCCTTGTGTATCATGTCGTGGAATATGGTCGTCATTTCCCTCATATAAGTTGCCCCAACATTTTTCAAACCGAAAGGCATGACCCGGTATTAGTATGTTCCCCATGGCGTGATGAATGCCATTTTTTCTACATCTTCCTCATCCATTAGAATCTGATGATAGACCGCATAGCAATCCACAAAAGATCCAATCTCATGCTTGGCACAGTTATCAATCAAAATGTAGATATTTGGCAGTGGGAAGTTGTCCTTTGGACTTGCCTTGTTGAGATCACGGTAATCAACACACACTCTAGTCTTGTCATCCTTCTTTGTAACAGTACAACATTGGCCAACCAAGCGAGATACCGCGTGACTCGAATGACCTTCGCCTCAAACTGCTTTGTAACCTTTTCTTTAATCTTTACACTCATATCCGTTTTGAACTTCCTCAACTTCTGTTTGACGGGGGGAAATGTCAGGTCAGTGGGCAATTTATGAACCACCAAGTCAGTGCTTAAACCCGGCATGTCGTCATATGACCATGCAAAAATATCTTTGTACTCAAACAACGCTTTAATTATCTCTCCCCTGATTTGCGGTTCAAGATGGACGCTTATTTCAGTTCTCGGATATTATCTGGGTCTCCTAAGTTGATTGCTTCTGTATCACTCAGGTTTTGGCTTGGTTTTTTTTTCAAAATGGCTTAATTCTTTACTAATCTCTTCAAAGGCCTCATCCTCATTGTATTCTGATTCATCATCACACTATATTTCTTGAATTATTATTCCAGAATTAGATCGGCTTTTAAGACTGGGCCGAAGATTCCTCATGCATGTCATGTTATTGAAACCATCATAAAAAGAACTGTACAATGAAGAAAAGAAAAACAAAAATAAAATTATCAGGAATGATAAGAAAGGGAAATTGCATTTCATTTGAAACTAAAAGATAACAAGGTTTATACATCCAAACGGATGGAACATAGAATCTGAATTACAACCCTGGAATAATCCAGATAAACTAAAAGAAAATCAAAGCAAACTACCAAAACTCCTTCTTGGTGGGGAGACAAGTAACTTCCCAATTGTTAATCTTTGCATTGGGCCCAACAAATTGCACATCTGCTTTACTTTAACCCTCTCCAACTTCCACCATGTTAACATCGTCGAACAATCTTTCGAACCTTTCAATCAAATCTCCATCAACATCGACCACAGAATCGGGAATTGTTGTCGCCGGTTGTTTCCTGGTACCAGGCTTGACAAATGATCTGGAGAGACGTGGGACAGGTTTTGGAAGGACCCATACCCTCTGTTTCAACTTTCTGGCTCTTTTTCACATCTGCGGTTGTAGGCTTGAACCCCAGACCAAAGGTACCCAGGTTTTTAGGAAGAGACACCGGCTGTATAATGTCCTACAGAGATGCACCCAGACCCTTACCAGGTACAAAACCATTCTTCAACATCTCAAAAGCCACCATGACCGACGCGGCAGTTACCTTTTGAATTGGGATGCATTTACCTTTTGGAATTTTCTTAACTGACACTGTCTCGAAGACCTGATAGACCCATGGCCCTCTATCGTCTTCAACCTCAATGAATGGTACAATAGCATCACTGTGAGCACACAGATTATCCTCGCCGTGCACAATGATTTTCTGTCTATCCCATTCAAATTTAACCATCTGGTACAGGGTGAATGAAACTGCTTTGGCAGCATGAATCCAAGGTCGACCCAACAACAGATTGTAGGAAACTACATCTAGCACCTGGAACTCCATAGTGAATTCAACTGGTCCTATTGTCAGCTCAAGGACTATATCACCGACTGAATCTTTACCTCTGCCATCAAATCCCCGAACGCAGATGCTATTCTTGTGAATCCTCTCATCCTCCACTTTCAACTTGTTCAGAGTGGAGAGAGGGTAAATATTTGTGCTGGAACCATTGTCGACCAATACCCGGGTAACCACGGAATCTTCACATTTTACTGTAAGGTAGAGAGCTCTGTTGTGCTCAGTGGCCTCCACAGGCAATTCATCATCAGAGAAAGTGACCCTGTTTACCTCAAATATTTTGTTGGCTATCTTTTCCAAAGGGTTTACTGAGATTTTGTCAGGAATGTGGGCCTCGTTCAGGATATTCATCAAGGCCTGATATTGCTCGTCCGAGTGAATTAACAATGACAATAATGAAATCTGAGCAGGCGTCTTCCTCAACTGCTCCACAATGGAATAGTTTTCCACCTTCATCTTTCTCAAAAATTCTTCCGCCTCTTCTTCGGTCACAGCTTTCTTCACTAGCACTGGGTTATCTTTGGAGGTTTTAGCTCCTCGGGGGCAAAGTATCTCCCCGGCCGAGTCAATCCATGGGTCTCATAGACTTCTTCTTTAACTTCTTTTCCTTTGTAAGTCACTATCACCCGTTCATCATTCCATGGGATAGCTTTGCTGTTGACTATTGGTAACTGGGTTACAGGCTTGATAATGACCGAATCTGTGCGGGCACCCTCCACAATTACGATAGGCTTGTTCGCCACTCCTGGCACAACCACTTTTGCCCTTTCCTGTTTCGCTGCAACATCACTTGAGAACCCCTTCTTGACTACCGCAGATGGTTCACTGTTTGTCCCGCTCAATTTGACCACTGATCTCTCACTTGTTGATTTTTCAACCATCTTGACCTCGCTGGACCGAATCATCATGACGGTCTGTGAAGGTTTCTTGGGCTCCCCTCCCCTATGCACTATCTCAATCATATTTGTCTCCTGATGGGCTGGCAATGAGTTCTGGTTGATGTTGGGCGCCTCCGGAGCTTGGACTTCAATCCGATTCGTATCAATGAGCTCTTGGATAACATTTTTCAATTGCCAGCATTTCTCCGTGTCGTGCCCCGGAGCACCAGAACAATATTCACAACTTACAGAATAATCAAGATTTCTCGGGGGAGGGTTTGGCAATTTTGACTCGATCGGCCTCAACATATCCAATTGTCTCAGCCTGTGGAACAAACTAGTATAGGACTCTCCCAATGGAGTGAAGGTTTTCTTCTTCTGCAACCTCTCGTTCTTAAATGCTTGATTGTGCCGGAAAGCTGGTCTAGTAGGGTTTTGGTAGGCTCGTGGGGGTGGGTAGGCATTTTGTGGAGCTGGGTAGATATTTTGTGGGGCTAGCGCACGCCATTGTGCATGGACGGGGAGTTGGCTGTATGCTTGGGCATGGTGGACGGAAAAATGAGGGTCTGGTGGTGGGTTGTAGTGTTGGGGTGGATTATACGGGGTATGGGGGTAGGTTTGGTGGTGGGGTCGAGGCTGATTATAGTGGTGAGGTGAGCCCCTGGGTCTGAACCAAGCTCCTGAATCAATCGTTGCTACATCCTCTTTCTTCTTCTTTCCAATTATCCCCTAGTTCCACTTTGAATGGCCTGGGTGGTTGCCTTAATAGCCGAATATCTCATGATTTTGTTTGTCTTGAGCCCTTCTTCTACCATACCGCCCATCTTCACCACTTCATTAAAGGACTTGCCTATAGCTGATACCAGATGACCGTAATAAGTAGGTTCTAAGGCCTGCAGAAAATAATCCACCATTTCGCTTTCTTTTATTGGAGGGTCAACCCTTGCTGCCTGTTCTCTCCACCGAAAACCATACTCCCTCAAACTCTCATTGTGCTTTTTCTTAATCTTTGTCAAGGTAAACGATCCGAAATAATCTCGAGATTGTACTAGAAGTGACAAGCGAATACTTGGGCTAGATCATCCCATGTATACCATCTTCCGTGATCCTGCCGAGTGTACCACTCCAGCGCCGAACCACTCAGACTCTGACTGAAATATGCCATTAGTAACTCGTCTTCCCCCCCAGCTCCTCTCATTTTGCTATAGAAACCTCTCAAGTGCGCCACTGGATCACTATGCCCATCATACAAATCAAACTTGGGCATCTTAAACCCTGCCGACAATTGAACATCTGGAAATAGGCATAGATCTTTGTAAGCTACGCTTACCTGACCTCCCAACCCCTGCATGTCTCTGAATGACTGTTCTAGGCTTTTAACTTTCCTGAACATCTCCTCCTGTTCGGGATTTTTAGATGGTTTCTCAGTTTCCACAGGGAGATCAAAACGAGGAGTGTAGGAATAGGGTTTTGGAGCTTTGAAAGTGGGTTTCGGGGGGGGTAATATTGGTTATCATGGGCTTGGAATAAGGGCTCGATGGAGGATCTATGGATTGTAGCGGGTGGGGGTGCCACGAAGACAGGAGTGACTGGTGGAGGAGGGTATGGAACTGGTTTGGGTGGTGGGGCTTGTGGTGTTTGGGAGGTGGTGCTTTGGTAGTGGTGGTAAATGGGAAAGCTCGGGGATGAATCGACAGCAGAAGGTTCCTGAGATTGAGCCAATGGAGGGACGAAGGCAGGGTTGGTGGGATAAAGTGGTGGTGGGTGCCCATTTACCCATGCTTGATACATCTCGGTCATATGTTGTTTCAACTTATACATCTCTTCTTTCAAATTGACATCCGACTCTTCCCCCGCCCTCGAAGGATCGATAACACTCACATCAAGTTCCTGGTTAGCCATGATCGACTTATATTTGGACCGGGTGTTGTATGGGTGAGTTGCCAGAATGCCAAACAAAGTAATCACCTGCCTGTACTTGATGACAACAACAAACTTGTTAGCGATCAGGGTTTAACAGATAGGCAACCATACATTTGGGGCATGTAATGCACCTAAACAGTTAACTCTTTCTATTATGCATTTGATCAGCTGCTTGCGTCATCCCGGCTTTCCCACCATTTGGCAACTTTTCTTTTTCCACTCTTGCCTTTCTTTGCTTGATTTCTGGTTGTTCTTTATTCTCACATTTCTCTCTCTTGTTTTGCCATTGTTTCCTTCCCTCAATTTCTTTGTTTTCTTTCTCTTTTCTTTTCTTTTTCTCTCTTGTTTTTTTCTTCTTTTTTTCCTTTTTCTTTTCTCTTTTTTTTCTTTTGGTTATGATCACATCCTATGTAGATTGCCTACGTATCACGACCCCGCATGAATCAGACCAAGCGTGGTTCTGGGAGATAAGTATAAAAACTAAATAATAAAACATTTTGGAATTTTTAAATTTTCATAAAAATAAAATGTTTTGATTACAACGACTCATCCTACCGAATTTTAACCATAAAAACCAACAGACTCGAATAGGAAACTAACAGACTCCAACAACAAGATGAAAACATTGACTCGAAAACAAACTAACAGATTCTGACAGAAAGAAAATACAGACTTGAAAACAAACTGACAGACTCCAACAGAAAGAAAATATGGATTCAAGTAAAAATCATGAATACATCAATGCCTCAAATGCTCCTGGGGCTCGTGGGACATCATTCGGTCTCGCCACGGGCCTATATGCGAGATCCCCCTGCAACCGCTCCAAATCACTCATTATCTGGAAAACGAACGTCATCACTGCAGCAAAGAAAGTGGTACAAGTCATGTCCTCGCACGCTTGGCATTTCACAACAATGTAATCAGCAATGGCTTTGATCCTCTCTCGTATTCTACCCTTTTCCTGAAACAAACGCCCTATCTGCTGATTCCGGGCTTCCATCACCTGAGTGTCGTGATGGTTTTGACTTTGCAATTGTTGTATTTCTTCCTCCATCTGAGCCATCAAATCATAACAATGTTCCCTGTCAGCTTTAAAGTCCTTGGCCTATTTCGCTGCCTCATTCTCAAGGGTAGTTATTTTTCTCTTTAGATTGGTGATTGTCCCTTCATAATTCCTTTTCATTTGTTGCACAAACCGTGCTCGCCCTTCTGCATTTTTGTCAATTGAGCCTGGACTTTCGCTAGACTGGCCTCAGACTTTTCTAGGTCATTTTGACACTCAAGCGCTTTCTTTTTCGGACCGCTTATAATCCTTTCATCCGCTCGGCTTCTCTCCGGGTTTCTAGCAGTTATTCTCATCTTCTGGATTTGTGCTTTGAGGGCTTTATTTTCCTGAATTAGCCTTTTTTTTCACCTTCATCTGCGGCAGCCTGGATACTGTAGCCAAACTTGAGGTCCCTAATTTGTCCTTATAACTTGCTTATTTTAGCCCTACAGCTTTCTTCTTTTGCTAACCAGCCCCACTGCTCTTGCGAGTCGTTAGTGAACTATTGGACATAAGCTCTCTTAGCAGGTCTTTCGGGAATCTGAAACCTTTTGCTGAACCAAATAACATACTTAGGGTCTACCTCGCCTCTAGCTAAATCCCGAACCATGGTCTTAGGTTCAAGAAATTTGCATTGATTCCACACCTGGCGAACTCTCCTTCCGGAAATACGGCCTTTGGGCCCAATTCTACGACATGTCTACTCAAATCCTCGTCGTAGGGAATGGTTTGAAATCTGCACAGTTAGCGCAACACCCTGTGAGGAGCGTACGACTGGATGCTCCGGATGCCCATAAGGAGAAGATAACACACTTCAGCTGACATGTATACTACTTCGGTGACAGGAAACCATCCGAACGCCCACTCGATTTTATCGACAGTCAAAGAATTCAAGAGTGCAAACCAAGCTTCAACACCCTCGGGGAAGGCAATACCCACCACTCTACAATCAAATTCTTCGATGCATTTCAAACCGGTCATACCATGGTTCATATATCCAACACGGTGGCAGAGATGCTCCGGTATCCACAATTGTGGTAGTAAGTTGCAGCCCTGGAAGAACTTTCCCCCTTCCTGACAAATGGTCAAAGCTCGATAAATCTCAGACAAAATCAGGGGAACCACGGTACCATTAACTCTCTTGATTGTAACATCAACCATTCCCACGAGGCCCAATTCTATGTTGCCATCGTCTCGTGGACAAATTACAGTACCCAAGAATGCTACTATAAAAACTAAACCTCGCCTTGCCTCACACTTATCTTTATTTCCGGCATGAGTCAAACCAGTGTTCGGTGCTTCGAAGCCTTTGGGGTTACCGTAGCGATGATACAAGAACTGGAGAATGCAATACCCTTCAGACAAACTCCCATCCTAAACGTCCCGGCGAATACTCAACATGTCAAGAAATATGTGTGGAGATACCGGTCTTGGTGACACAGGGTAAAAACTTCTAAGGTTTCCACTGAGGCCGGCGTAACCCGCAATTTCCTCTAGCGTGGGTGTGAGCTCGAAGTCAGAAAAGCCGAACACATTGCGAGTCGGATCCCAAAAAGGTATCAGGGCTTCAATTACGTACAATCTTGGCTTGATGTTCAAAAGTCCGGTAAGGCCACCCAAAACTTTGACCACAATTTCTCTATTGTCTTACCCTAAATCGTTCCACCACATGTGGAGCTGTAAGGGGATCTCTTTAAGAGTTGAGAAGGGTTCATTTTCATCTGTGCTCATCCTGCACATTTATTAGGGTGATTTTAATTAGGAGAAAAATTAAGACTCATTTTGACTCAAAAAGTTATCACTATTTTTCAAAATTTTCATAAAAATATCCGGCTTTGCCAATACGGCCTTTCGACCCTTCAAGGAAGAAGATCTTAAGGCTTTGTTCGCTAATCGGCCAAAACCTTGCAAAATGACCAAAGGCGGTTGTTCTTGCAAAAACAGCCTTCCAGCGCCCTTTTGGGGACATTCGGCTATTTTTGACAAGAATGGCATCACCTTACTTATTTATAATAAAAATAAAAATTTTGTTCTTTTTGGGCTATTTTTGCAAAAAGGGAAGTTGGACCCGATGGGGGTTGCCTACGTATCTCACATCCGGTGAAAATCAAACTGGCGTAGTTCGGGCAGATTTGATGAAAATAAAAACCAACTATTTTTTGAAAGCAAGAACAACAGAAAATTTTTGTCGAAGTTTTGACAGAATTTCAGTATATTTTTTTGGACACTGATTTTTCAAAAACAGACAATTGTCTCTCTCAGCCCTCACATTGACTTTTCCTTTCCAACTCTCCTCTAATCATTCATAAGCCGGTTAGCATGCAAACCCGGAACAAATAAATACACAAGTAGCAAGTAGGATGCATCAGGATGGTTTTTTCCCCCTGTGTTGGATCTCCAAAGTAAAATGCACGTGATGCAAACAAACGTTCCTACTAGGGATCCAACATGAGGCTTTGTTATACTAGGTTTAAAACCTGGGTTTATCGTTCTAGACCTGGCTTACCCGAGCGGACAACTCGAACCGAGGGGGAAAAGCATACCGGGAATACAGAAGCTTCATTGGCTTTGCAACTTGTCCGAACCTCATTCTAAAATGGGATAAGACTCTAGACAGAAGAGAAGTCACACGAAGTGTACTCTTCTCCATAATTTAGAAGACTCAGAAAGAAGAAGGGTTTCGTAGCAGTGTATATACATTTTTCATAGAATATCAAAGCGGTAAAAGCAACACTTAGCACATTAGGCCCAAACATGTAACAAAATCAGATAATAAATAAAGCCAACTATAACAATTTATCTAAGCTCGAATTCTGAACCCTGAACCAGAGATTCTGGGTTCTTGGTCCCCAACACAGTCGTCAGAGCTGTCACACCTCCTTTTTCATACACCCCCAGAAGGGTGTATAGGGGAGTTTTTCCAACTTAAAGTGACAATCGAAACTGAATTATTTATATTAAGAAATTCAGAGTCGTCACTTGAGATAATTTATGGTGTCCCAAGTCACCGGTTCAAATCCCGAATCGAGGAAAAGATTGACTCTGTTTTACAGTCCGCGAACATAGAAATCCGGGTAAGGAATTTTGTTAACCCGGGAGAAGGTGTTAGGCATTCCTGAGTTCCGTGGTTCTAGCACGGTCGCTCAACTGTTATTTTTGGATCAATTAATTGATTTTAAAACACTTTTAGACCTATGTGCATTTTAGCTTTAAACCGTTTTTAATTATTTTAAGAAGATTTCAGCATCATCTAACACGCCTCTTTGGACCACGCCACATGAAATGCACCCGCAGTCCGCGACACATTTTATTTAACATTGTTGAGATTTGGATTTGGGTCATATGAAATGCACACCCGAGTTTAGGAAGATAATTTTAATTACGCGCCTAAAGCAACTACGTATTTTAAATTTGCGAGGGCCATGGAAAATTCGCTGAATGGCGCGCCTCAAATTCTAAGGATTAAAATACTAATTAAGCGAGGGCCATGCATTTAAGATTTTGTTTGGCATGGCTCACCTCAGTTCTACTTTTTATAGAACATTCAGAACTAAACACTTGAGGGCCAAAACTATATTCTATTCAATATGGCGCATCTCATGACTTAATCAGCGAAATCTAATTAACTAAGGGAAATAATTATCACAATTTTTGGACTGAAAATTTGGACCAACTTTAGACTAACAGACCGACGTGAGAGAGAACGAGCGGATGGCATGATGATTAGAAAATAAAGCGAAGGAGCCTTGGGCTCGAACAACTGGCCCTACGTGTGAAGAAGGGTGGCTGGTCTTCACTCCAGGCCCAACATGAGCCCAGATCTTTGGAGGATTGAGCATTAACGAGTGCTGGACTCGAGGTCGAGTCCCCCAGCATGCGGGATATTAGATTATGGATGAACAAGCGTGAGCCCAATTTTATTAGCAAAAGAGAATGTCACACAAGCAGACCTGGGCTGGACTTGATTTCATAAATTGGGCCAATATTAGGCCCAAGTCTAAAACCCTCCTTTGTGCATAATTAGCTACTTGTAATTCCATCAAAACACTTCATAAAACATGGAATGGAATTAACCTTCTACTTCTGAATCTCAATTATTCGAGCACAAGATAACTAACTAACCATTATGAAATTGCAATACTATTTCCAACTAAAAATGCCCAATGCACAATTAATTACTTGCAATTCAATTAAGAAACTATATAAAACATGAAATGAAACTAACCTTTGTTTTCGAATTTTAAACTATCAGCTAAACATTCAGAGTTTGCAAACAACAAATCCCACTTAAACATACCCCAAAATCAACACCAAAGTAAAGTAGTGTTTGCTTTTATTCCTAGAGTATTATGAACTATTTCCTTCCCTTCAAACATGATCTCAATACCGCATTTAACCTAAAAATACATTCATCTGACCCATCGCATTATCCAGACACAACTAACATGATATCCAAGCTTAAATGAACTACATATCAGATCCCTTAGTTGTCACATGTTCCACCCAAGTCTAAATTACTCTAGAGCTTTGTATATTCAAAGAAAATTCAATTTCAGCCTTTGAAACAGGCTGACAACAACTTCAATTAAGATTCAGAGCAAAGAGAATACAAGATATAACCAAACTTGACTAGACCTACTGTTAATCAAACTTTCGTAATAGTCCAGAATCATGATAAAGTTCAGTTATACAATACCAAGCCTTTAACTATGAGACATTTAAGAGAGAATTGAGTCTCTTGCTAATTCTAAACCAAATTCAACCCTCAAAGGATACTATCAAAAAAAGGGAGAACACGCACCAATAACTCATGATTTTAAAGAAAAATAAGGCTACACTACGACAAAAGAACAGGTTGATGTTAAGCTCCCAATCTCCAGATTTCCATATCAAAATTGAAGCAAGCTTTACATTAGGTAGAATTAAAGAATATATACCTGGAAAAGCAAGGAAAATAAGAAGAGAGAAGGGTCAACAGTAGCAGAAAGTGAACTTCAGCAGATTAACAACAGCAAGATTCAGCTTGTTTAAACTATTTTGATCCCAAAAAGAGTCTAAAATCACTACAAACTTTTGAAAACCCAAAAAATGGTCTATAGTGCTCCAATCAAACAGTGTTTTGTGGTGTTGTTTTGTGTTTTTCCTCTGGTTTTTAAACCTTTTCTATGTTGAATATTTTCTTCTGGCCGTTTATCATTTCTCTGGATCTGGTCCCCTAAAAAACAATCAACTAATGGGGCTTTTATATAAGGGAATTAGGGCAGCAATAAAGATTTCAGATTTTGCTTGTTGCTCCTTTCAATATTTTCATTTTTGCTTAAAGAACCTCAGTTCAAAACTCCAATTTCATTTTAATCTCTAGGTCAGCTTCTAAGAATCTTCCCACTTCTGTTACAGAATGATTCCCTCCAATAGAATCCCTAAACTACCCTTTCAAACCCCTGATATTCACCTTAAGGCCAGGCAGACCTGGGTCGAAATGACCCAATTTTATGGGTCTGACAATCCAAATTAAACCCCCATCCGGGCCTTTGATACCTCAGAACCCAATTAAAATCTATCAAGGATTCACCATTTTAAAAACTGAACTAAAATTACCCAAAAGAAAAATCACGGAAGCCTTAAGCCAAAACCCAAAAACAAAAAAGGAAAATAAAACTGAATTAACTAATTTTAAATAACAACAAAGTAACTATGCTGATTAACAAACAAGTCATGCATGAACAATATTGACAACGAGCATACAATGAAGAAACAGAAACAAAGACACAGAAAAAGAGATGAAGAAGGACGACTTAAAAGAGAAAAATACAAGAAAAGAAACACAAAGAAAACGTAAAAATACCTAAACGGGCTGTCCAAGCCTTGGAGTCTTTCCCTTGATTTCTCGATTTTGACCGAAAAGGGGTCTCAATCATGTGTTCTTAGATGAAAACACATGACCAAGGTCCCTTTTGGCCTCAATCATCACCAAATCTGTCGATTTTAGGGTGACATTTTAGGTCTCAATTTCGATTTAAGATTCGACGAGTTCGGGGGATATTCGAGGGAAAAGAGTAGTGGATTTGGAAAAAGGGGAGTGAGGGGGGTTTTGGGGTGTTACTTTGGTGGTGTTTGGAGCCGACGCCGCTGGCTGAGAGCGGTAGAAAGAGAGGTGGCGCCTTTGGGTTTGGCCTTTGGTCTCTGGAACGGGGAAGTGAAAGAGATGATGAAAGAGGGGGGGCTAGATTCAGAAATTTATATAATAAATAACCAACCAGTTCTGAGCTGTTGGATGGCTGAAATCCAACGGCTATGATTAATCCCAATGGAAACGGGGTCGTTTGGTTCGTTTGGTGGGGGGACCGGTTTTGGATCGGGTTTGGGCTTGGGTTTGGCGGGTATAACCGAGTACTGGGGTGTTTGGTTTGGGCTTGGAGACCTGGACTTAAAAAAGGCCCGAAAAAATCAGATCTCTTACTTCATTTCTTTTTAATTATTTCAAAAATTCTTTTTTTTCTTTTAGAAAACAAAAAATAAAACTTAAAATAATTCAAATTAATCTTTCCACATTGAATTAATTAACTTTAACTAATAATTACCACAATTACTTAAAACCAAATTAAAGGAAAACTACCAAAACTCAAAATTAAAATTAAAAAGTGCAAAAATAAACTATTTTTTTGTGATTTTTTCCATTCTTATAAAATAACTAATTTGTTAATCAATCCTAAAATGTAGAATTAAATCTTAAATGAAAATGCAACATATTTTTATATTTTTCATTAATTAAACAAAGTTAACATGCGCAGACAAATGCAAACAATTAACGAAAAATGCTACAAAAATCTACGAAATTGCAAATAATAGGAAAATTTATTTTGTTGTGAATTTGTGGGAGTAATTCATATAGGGCCAAAATCACGTGCTCACAGTAATAAATTCAATTATCCCCAGTATAGAAAGGTTACCGCAAGGCGAGTAAGATGTTAGTGAAGATGTGAAAAAAATGGCAAGATGAATTGGTAACTATGGAATAGTAAAGGAGGAATACGGTAAAAGGGTGAAAGGAATGAGATAGCATCTATTAAGATCCTATAGATATGATATGACTCCAGAACATTATGCAAGCATGACACCGGAGAGAAACGGTAAGGGTTGCGTACCCGATGATATTGATAAATAAGTGCAAATGAACACTTGATACATAAGGAGCCAATCCGAGAGGTAACTTAAGACAAAGTAATTAACTAAAGATAGATTACATAGAATATAGATATGAGAATGGATCAATGAGTAGTTTGTAGTTAATTCAGGAAGAGCCAAGTTATGGCTATACAAGAGGTTATAAGCAAATCAGCAGATCATGCAAGATAAACGTAGTGGATCCTAATCTAGTAAATTTAGTCTCGCAGATATGATGTCGTAACCTTGAGAAATATTCAGATAGGAGTTGGGTTACTAAATGTATTGTATAAGTGTTACGGAAATAATGGAGAGTGCCACTGAGGAGACAATCAAAATATAAGTTTAGAAGTAACCCTACAAGCACAAAGGCATGAAGGTATGTAACTAAGGATGTTTGTAGGCGAGTAAGAACATCGAAAATTCCTTCGGGTATACAGTATAACAAGATCGCAACTTTACAAGATCCAGAAGGTCTCCTTAAGTACTACAAAGAAAGACTAGCTGAGGAAATAAGGAAGAAGGCTTCAACTTAAGCATAACGATATAAAGAAGAAATGGTCTTGTAACAACAGTCTCATTACAATATGGTATACACTCCATAAGAAAATGGCACCTATTGTGACTAATGAACGGGAAGTCAAAAGTGATATTTGATATCATATGAGTTATAGGAAATTCAAGTATTGGTGGGCAATAAGATAAGCCAAGTATTCATGCAACAAGTGGCATAAGGACCAGGAAAAGTGATTGCTTACATTTAAAGAGCATTGAGAAGGCACGAAAAGAATTATTCAATCAATGATCCAGAGTTAATTATGTTGTGAATGCACTTAAGACTTCAGAGTTATATCCATGCATCATATATGTTGACATTCATACAACTATAGGAGACTCTGGTATAAGTTAAAAGAAAGAATTAAGTCCACGTCACCTATAAAGGCTTGAATTGTTAGAAGATTATATCATGGATGCTACATAGAGTCCATGAAAGGCTAATGTAATAGCTAATACCCTAAGCTGAAGATTGGAAGATAGCCTAAGCTTAATTAAAGGCTGAGAAGGAAGAGGAAGCTCGAAAGTTACATCACGAGTCCGATTGTTAGACCCAGATGATTATAGAAATCGTGACTCAAACCATAGCAGGAGCACTTTTAATAGCAGAGGTATAAGAGAGATAGTACAACAATCATATTCTATAAAAGCTCTACGATAAAGCAATTAGAAGAGTACCAGCCTCATAAGATGTTAATATGAAGCTTCCACCAGATTATGTATGCACCAGGGTTGCAAGTATTATAGTAGAGCTTTAAGGTATGGATGTGAATTCCACCAATGTAGAAGGGAGGTTATGAAATTGATATAAGATACAGTGCGAGATTTAAAGGTAAGTATGGTAAATGTGAGTGAGAGGTGACAATAATAGGCAAGGTCTCAAGATTAAACCCGTCAAAACCAGAGGGTTGATGCTTTCCATGAGCTATAGAAAGCTCGGTACACTCTGAATGAACTCAGAGGAGTCTAAGAACAGGAGCAATTAGAAGAGATGGAATACTGCCCTGGTAGTAGAATAAGGGTGTAATTGTGATAGTTAAGAGAATGACGTTTGGGCCTTCGATTGAGTAATGATTTAAAGAAAAGGGATTTCATGGATGGCATGGTATTAGAATCCCCCGTAAGATGAATACATTGGGATGTTATGAAAATGCAGTTATTGAAGTATAGTATCGTCCCTAGGTGCATCAAGAAAATCACTTCATATGTTCCCCGATGAGACGCGAACCTTAGTGACAATGTATTACATCCGAGTCGATGGTTGGAGTTAGTGAAAGACTATGATGTTTATATTTTATATCATCCAGGGAAGGAGAATGTAGTATTCAACGCCCTAAATCATAGATCTATGTTTAGCCTATCATATTTACAGGCATAGAAGAGTGAGATAGCTTGTGAGATTCATCTGCTAGCTAATCTTGGAATTCGATTACTAGATGCAGGTGGTACCAGAGTTACTACTTAGGACATGAAAACCTCCTCTTTGTAATTGAAGTGAAGGAATGCCAGTATGAAGATCATGTGCTATATCATTAAAGAGATACAACCCCTAAAAAGGAGAAGACACTATTTGAGGTTACAGGAGATGGAGTCCTCAGATATCGAGGTCGATTATATGTTCCTAATGTGGCAGGGTGAGATGGAGCACTCAGATATCGATATCGATTATATGTTCCTAATGTGGCAGGGTTGCGCTGGCAGGTTATAGGACAAGCAATGAGGAAGTAACCTAGAGTTGTGTAGCACACCTCGGTAATAATACCAAGGCTATAAAACAAAATATAGCAATAGTCGTACATTCAGCAAAGTACCAAGCGAAGAGCTTAAGTATACCTATATATGCCCAGAGGGACATCATGTCATAGTTCTATATATGTATTCACAAAGTGAAGCCAAGAGATTGGCAAAAAGCTGGAGGAAAAAAAAGAGAGAAGAGTCGTGCATAAAAGGACATAGTCATATAGGATACATCATAAAAGGTAGTCGAAGTTACGAGATTGGAAGAACTCCGGCCATAATTCGCGAGGTGAGAATAGGCCAAAAAGGGGGAATGCCCTGGTTTTTAAATTTATTCATGGAACAATTGCCTAGATGACAAAGGACAATATTAAAGTATTCATAAGAGCCATATGGTGTGAGAATGAGAAGCGCATCAGTCAACATTTGAGGACGAATATTCCAAAGGGGAGAATAATGTTACAACCCATGTTTTTGTACCTGAAAGTACGCCGTGAATCAATTGGTGCAAGCTCAAAAAGGATGAAATCCTTCTACAAGAACAAGAAAGGTTTGCCGAAGTGTTAAGCAAGTTAAGATGAATATGAGACTTTTTAATCATGATTTAAATGAGTTTAAAGCCATGATATGACTATATATGATGTTTGTATATGAAGTATAAAATTTGAGAAAAAATCGGATTTAAGTTGCAGAAAAACCGACTAAGGATTTGCCTTGTAATGAAGCTTTTTGAGTAATAAATTTTGTGTGCTATATGAGGTATTTTGGGACATATTATATACCAAATTGAAGGTCTTGGAATTTAGTTTCCAATTCTCTTAACCGTTTGCTCATAAGACACCCTGATAAAAGTTATAAGCATTGTAAGACGATCCAATTATAGGGTGCCAAGTAGCACCTTTTGACTTTTAAACAAAATGGAGATTATCTCCTTTATCTCGTCTCTTTCTACATATTTCCAGAGAGCAAGACCAAATAAGACCCCTAACATCACCCTTAAGCTCTCTACAAGGGTTTCAAACAATACCATCATCCCGGGCACGAAATCAAGAAGTAATAACACTATAACGATCCCCACAGCGTAAGTATTGCTATATTGTCTCTCTTCTTCTTCTTTGTAGTTTGAGTTTTGAAAGGTATTTAATAGTTAAGAAAATTCTTAATTTCTGGTTTTAAGCTCTTAAATATCAAGGAAGGTTGATTAATTTATTTCATAACAGTTAGAACTCACGGGATGGTGATCGGAAGCCGTGAGTTCGAGTTATTTGACTTGTAATGGATTGTTTTTGGGTTGTTTCGTGTAGATTTTGGGCCGTCTATTTTGTTGTTGTTAAATGGAGTTTTTGGAGGATAAATTGTGTGGAGAAACACCACATAATGGCAAAATTATGGATTAGTCATTATGTTTGACACTACTATACTCGTCGTTTTGGATATGAATTGATTGGGGTGTATTGGGCTGTTGTAAGCTAAATATAATATGGATTTCGACTTGAATCGACTGTATGAGGTAATTATATTGTATTCCTATAGGTTCTTAAGTTTATCTTGATATTGGTTAAGTTAAATGGATAAACTAGACATGAACTAGTGAATAAAATTGCTAATTAAGAATAATTGGAGTTGTGGATCATTTTCTTTGTTATGGATATATGGTATAAGGCTGGAATTATTGATGAATGACTTCATTATCATGTTAATGATACTATTAAGTTAAAGTAGAAAGTTTATAAGGGATGATATGGGGTATACGAATTCCAATTGGAGCTTGTCGATCGTCATAAAATAGTTATGAATTGTTGTTGTTTTATGGTGTCTTGTTATTGATAATTATGTATTGCTGGATTTCTCTAGTAATTGTTGTTGGTATATGGTATTGGAGGAGGCTCTTGTTAAAGGGGAGATGCTGCCCGAATTTATATAAACGAGCTACAAGTTTAAGTTGCAGACTTAGCCTTTATTCAACATTGATTTTGAATCTCCTTATGCAATGGTAGATTGAGTTGAGTTGTTTGAAGAGTAACTTGGGAGGTATTAAGGACTCACCATGGTTAAGGTATGTTAAGGAACTTCCCTCTTTCTTTTGGCATGATCTAAAGTGAAATGAATACGCTATTTCATAACGGATCTACTCCTAGAAACTAAGGTTGCCCATGTTGTTCTTTCCTTATAAAGTTATTCTAAACAAGTATGTATGATCCTTGAATCCTATAGAAGCTCATATTGATGGTATGATGTCCATAATGTTAATCGAAGGTGCAACGACCTTAAGTCATTCCAAAAGGTTTAGAACGCGATTCCATAAGTCTAGCATGCATTATATATAGTATCTATTTTACTCTATCGAGCTGCGCTATAGTAGGCCGGGTGCGACACATATTGTGCAACCACTGATCAGTTGGATTTACCGAGCTCCACGTGGCCGGGTATGATTCTACCGAGCCTTATGATGGTCGGGTACATTTTTACCGAGTCCTCTTTGAGGCCGGGTATGATATGATGATGATGATGATGCCTACAGAGGCGTATGTTTTTAAAAGTTTATGTATATATATGTATTATACATTTCATGTCAGTAGCCCCCAGAGGCACACAGGTGTTACAGGTTGTATCTCCTCTATCGCTCTTTATATTATTGTTCTTGTTTATGCTTTCCTGCCTTACATACTCGGTACTTTATTTGTACTAACATCCTTTTTGCCTGGGGACGCTGCGTTTCTGCCCACAGGTCCCAATTGATAGGTTGACATTCCTCCTAGTAGGCTATCGGCTCAACGGAGGTGTTGGTTCACTCCATTTGCTCCGGAGTTGCCTATGCTTTGGATATGTATCGATTGATATGGCGAGGCCTTGTCCCGACCTTTATGATTTTATGTACTCTTAGAGGCTTGTAGACATATGTCAGGTTTATGGATACTTGTATGGCCTTGTTGGCCTATGTGTTGAGTTTACAAATGGTCATGTCGGCTTTATAGGCCCGTATGTCACATATATAAGTTTGTATATTATGTTGGGTCGTCATATGTTGAGTATTCCCTTATGTTTTATTCTTGTTATCTCATGACGGGTTTCTGGCTCATTTACTCAAGATAGTATAATAAGAAAGATATGTTATGTTGGTACTCGGTTGAGTAAGGCATCGGGTGCTCGTCGCGGTCCTTCGGTTGGTGTCGTGACAAGGCATGGGACGTTGTGTCCTCGTCCACTGCTTCAGAGCTCTCATTGATGATGCTCATGAGGTTGGTTGGGAGGTCACTCATTATTCTTACTCTTTCTTCTTTGTTACCTTCCATGTTAGATCTGTGTATTCAAAGAAGGAGGGATCTTGTTCTTGGATTTTTTGCCTTACGTTAGCAATCCGTGTTAGTTGTAGATCTAAAGAAAAATAAAAATTTAACTAGGAAATTCTCGCAGACGGCACCAAATTGTTTGACTAAAAAGTAAAACTTTCGGTTAAACCTATATATATAATATGATAGGTTAAACCCAGTTAATAATAATATTCCTAAATGTGGATCTTGAAAATACGGATAATGTGGGATTGATTCAGTGGGGGCTAATAATAACATGCATTAAATATTCCAAAAGCATGAGTAATAAATAAGGAACAACTAGCAATAAATAACAACAAATGACATTTAAGTAAACAGGAGGAAAGAATCACCCAATAATGAATGAGTTAGATGATTGTTCCTCCTAACAATGACGTGTGACAAATAAATCCTAGAATGTTCGAACCATTCTCGAATTTGATAGAAAAATGTAGAATAATATAAGCAATAATATTGATGAAAAGGTAAAGTTTATATATTTGCTAGAGAGAGAGAATCTTCTTCTGAAAAGTATTTTACAACAACAACAACAACAACGACCCAGTATAATCCCACAAGTGGGGTCTGGGGAGGGTAATATGTACGCAGACCTTACCCCTACCCCGAAGGGTAGAGAGGCTGTTTCCAGGAGACCCTCGGCTCAAAAAAAGCAACAGGAGCCGATATATTAGTACCATAAAAATGCATAATAAAATAACAGCAATATAAGAGATATGAAATACAGAATACGAAATACGAAATAGATGGCTGGTATAGTAAAACTAGCAGGTAAAGCCCTGCATCAATAGACGACCAATGACATTCTTAGTCTAACTCCTAACTGGCTAGTCTCACTCTATTGTGTTGTAGCAATATTCACAAGTTTCCCCTAACCTACAACCTGAAAAGTATTTTATCAAGTGAATATCACATGCCCTATCCCATTGTTTCCTTTTCTATTTGTACAAGACATGTCCCTAGCAAACCCTAATTGTACAAGTTTAGAGAATATTCACTAGAATATTTTCTTTAATATCCTCTTCAAAAACTAGCCGTTATTGTTCTGTCAACGGTACTCGACCTCGGCCATTGTTAACATGTCGATCACGAATCTCGCTGCTTCCTGGTCGACCTCGATCGACTCTCTCCTTAATGCCATATTACCCTAAATATTCTAGGGTAGATTTTGGCCTTAAAGTGCACATTTTGTTTTAGTAAAACATTCATCTATGTACATAGGACGAGGGCTTTGCTGCGGGGTAGAATAGTAACTATTCTGTGCGAGTTTAGGTAACTTCTTACGTTAATTTTACTCCTACAATTACTACTTGGGAAGATTATGTAACTTTTGGCATTAATATTTAAAAATAAAATATTACTCCTAAATACCCTTGAGTTTGAAGAAAACACTTACTACACTAATACGCTTATCTTTTCTACCTTGAGTCTAAGTGATGCTGATGCATTGAGTGTGTAAATTTTGTACAATATCCGTCTAAGTTAACATATAACAAAAGGTTAAAAAAAATAAAGTAAGTCCGAAAGATAACCTAAAAACTAAATATTAATTTTGCTACTTTATTCAGAAATGATATCGAGCGTGTGTCTCATTTTCTAAAATTTATTTTTTTTGGACAATTCAACATAAGTACGACAATATTTTTGGAGAATCAAAACAACATAGACCTACACACTACTTTCTTTACCTTCATTCCCCACCTAATTGGAGTAATCATTAACATGAACACAACAGCTAAATCTAGATTAAGCAATTAAGAAGTCATATTATATCTCGCATGTGGTAAGAAAATGATTTTTTAAGTCTAACTTAACTCAAAAAACTAGTTCATGAGACAAGTATTATTCGAAATTATATACGGGGATATGCAACAACTTATTCCTTAATTAATGTAAGACATACACCTAGCATTGGGACGTGCCATGCAATGATACTGGCTAATGAGATGAGTATTGTCTGATACGGGCTAACATGAACACCATAGCATATACACCATAGGAGGATATATTAAGAAAATGAACGCTAGGCATGCTAACATTGGCGTAGCCACCCTGTGCCACGTGTGGTCAAGCATACACCTTTCTCCGAATAATTATACTATATATATAAATTAAATATTATTTTATATGATTATATATTGTAATTTAAACACTCTTAACACAGTTTAGTGAGGCAGTTCAGTAGTTCAGTTCACAGGTTCAAAGTTCTGCCCATTTTATTTTCCAAAACTTAACAGAGACCAGGATGTGCAGTTTATTTGATTCTTTTTCAATCTAAAAAAAATCCTAATAAAATTACTCTTAGAACTTAAATTTTGTGCAAAAATAAACAACTAATCTTAAAAGTTATTTCTTAAATAACACTTATAATTTAAAAATCAAGCTCAACGAAAAATTCTTCACAAAAACTCTCTACAAATTATTGCATAACTTGATCTAAAAATTTTGGTACACCATTAATCGACAAAAGAAATGATTAACTTATTTAAAGATTGAACACTCTTGACGAAATTCCTTGCTACAGTAATGAGGTGAGTATTGTCTAAATCATCAAGAGTATATAGCCAATTTCTCAACCAATATGGAACACTCTAATAACGTCATCACAAGTCTGAAACTTAGAGTGGTACAATGCCTTAAGGGGTTGTTTGGTAGGGTATACAAGAAATAGTATTGAATAAGGTGTATTAGTAATGTAGGGATTAGTAATGCATGGGTTACTAATGCAAGCATTAATTCTGCAGAGATTTTTTTTTATCCACTGTTTGGTGTGGTGTATTAAAAATTAAAATACATGGCATAGTTTTTAAGAAAACTAGTTGTTTACAAAAATGCCCTCCATATAGCTTTAAGGACAATTTTGTCTTTAACCATGTTAATATCATAGTTTGCTATGTATTAACTATACATAGGATGATACCAAATTAGTTATGTAACTAATACTTATAGTAGTAATACATAGATTGAAAAATTGTACTAAAAAAATTTAATAATACCAAAAACTAATGCATATATTATTTTCTCTAAGGACTCCTAAGTTCTATCCGTACGGTCACTATTGGTTTAAGGAGGGAAATAACAGTAAATGGGAGAACGACAAACAAATAAAACCTGCGTCTCTACATTCTTTTTGTTGGATTATGACTAATTAAAATCGTTAGAACCAGTAAAACCTGAGAATTGAAAGGTTGGAAAAGCAGAGACTCACAAAACAAAAGTAGCATATAAACAAACACCAGATATTTTAATCACCGCCATATATGTATATGCTGTGGGTCTAATTTGTTAATTAAAGCATACACTTGCAATTGTGATTTCTGAGGTGGTGTTTAATTTGAAGAAATATATATTTTCTCAGCCCCATATATGTGTGTGTAGGTACCCATTGCAGTCCTTGTTTTGCACATTCATCCTTTAGTTCCCGTTTTCGGTTTAATTATTCGGTATCTAAAATTCATTAATTCGATTAATTCAAATTTCTTCAACAAAAAAGGGGTAAAGCCACAGCTGACAGACATAACCAAAACAAACGTGGTGAATTATTGTCAAAATATTATAAGCCCAACCCTGTCGGGCGATTCAACGGTAAAATTATCTCCGTATGATCTATAGGTCACGGGCTCGAAAAAAAAAACAGAAAATAAAAAAAACGTAATTTTTTTTTTGAAATACAAAAAAAACAAAAATTTTTTTTTTTAGGGGAGTGGGCTTTTGCGGGGTTGGGGGGGGGGGGGGGGGTTGGTGCAGAAAAAAACATAAAATTAAAAATACAAAAAAAAAAAGTAAAAAAAATTTTTTTAGGGGGGGCCTCGGCGGTGGGGGTGGGGGTGGGGAGGGGGGGTGCAGAAAAAAAACATAAAATTGAAAATACAAAAAAAAGTAAAAAAAAAATTTTTTAGGGGGTGGGGGGTGAGTGGTGCAGAAAAAAAAAACAGAAAATTGAAAATACAAAAAAAAAAGTAAACAATTTTTTTAGGGGAGGGAGTTTTGTGGTGGGGGGTGGTGCAGAAAAAAACATAAAATTGAAAATACAAAAAAAAAAGTAAAAAATTTCTTTTTGAGGGGAGAGGGGGGCAGGGTGGGTGGATGGTGCAGAAAAACAAAAGAACATAAAATTAAAAATACAAAAGAAAACGTAAAATTAGAGCAACTAAATAAATTTTTATATAAGTTGGGTTGAGATACCTTTTGTTTTGGGTGAATTTCATGGGTTGTATTTGGTCTGCTTAATGGGTCAAAATGAGCTATAAAATATAATGGGTTAACTTGGGTTCAGCCTAAATTGACCCATGAGCTAAAATATTTGTAACTCAACCCATTAATCTCTGGGCGAGTTAGATGGATTTGGGCTCAAATTGACATCCCTATTCTAAAGAATCTAGTCTCTTTTAAATATATATATATATCACTCCCCCCCCCCCCCAAACATGCAGGTAAGCTAGCTTTCTATTTTACCTTTTTTCATAAAAATATCCAATATTATGTTCACATCTAAATTATGTTCACATCAAACTTTGGGCATACGCATAACACATATATAACAGATCCTTCGGTGGCTTTTCAAGAATGCAAATGAGACCAACTCCAACATTACTTCAAGCAAGAAGGAAGCTGTTAACGGTGAGTAAAGACAAATTCACTCACTATCTTGTGGAGTATTACATTTTAAGCTAAGTTTAGTATATTAAGATTGTAAAGAATAGCAGAAGAAAGAATATTATTTGGAGACCTTCTGCTAGCCCAAGATCGTCAACTAAGATTGGAGGATTCAACTAAAGAAGAGGAAGCTTGAAAAGAGAAGATAGATTTTAGATAGGAGAACTTATTTTGGAAAGAAGACTTTCTTGATTTTTGGCTTCATTACAAATGCCTAAGGCTACTCCTCTTTATACTTGTCTAGAGATGATTCTAGATATAAAAATAATCTTGACAATTCTTTCACATTCTACTAATATCTTCCTTAAATATTCAAAACTCTAGAATATCTAGATATTTCTTAACTACAACAAATATTCATGATATTACTCCATAACTTTCTAGAAACTTCTTCTAATTATAATTTTACTCTTCCAAAAAATCAACTTTATTTTTTCACACTCCCCCTTAAAGTGATTTTTTGGAAGCTATCCCAAGCTTGTCGCGGAAAAACTCAACTGATGCTTTAGAACGTGTCTTGATGAAGATCTCAACACTATTTTTGTGGCTCGTCTTGCTTCCCCAAAGACTGAAGATTCTTTAATTGGTCCTGCAAAGAAACAGGAATACGTACTGACAAAATTTTCATCTCTGAAGCGAGCTGGCTTGATAATAGTTCTTTTTGGCCTTCCCGAACCACTTGAATCATCTTCTTGTTGAGTTTCATGTTGTTGAGGTCCAGGACTCCCCCTTTCTCTTAACTCCTCGGCAACTGTATTACCTAGAGAAGCACCTACAACGGGCAAGCTTGAATCTCAATTATCTAAGGTTTTTGAACTAGCTCCATCCAGTGCAGCTCCGTAATACAAAGACACTTCGTCGAATATGACATCCCTTGAGACAACAAAGAGATGAATTTTAGGATCCATGCACTTCCATCCCTTTTTCTTTTCATCATATCTCACAAAGATGCATTTCCTTGCCTTGGCATCTAACTTGCTCCGTTGAGAATCCGGAATGTGAACATAACAAATAGAGCCAAAAATCCTGAGGTGTTTCACGCTAGGCTTTTCTTCAAACATTAATTCATGAAGACTTCATATTGTTTGGAGAAAGTGGCATACTATTAATCACATGCGCTGCACATTTTATACCTTCAGCCCACAAGGCTCTAGGTAAATTCTTGGCATGAAGCCAACTCTTACATGTCTTAATTAAATGTCGGATCTTCCTTTCCACTCCATTTTGTTGTGGCGTATCCGCGCATGTCAGCTCTCTTTTAATGCCATGCTGACGACAAAAGGAAAGAAACTCATCTGACGTGAACTCACCGACATTATCAATTCGCAACCGCCTTATTTTGGAATCGAGTTCACCTTCAACTGTTTCTTTGAACTCCACAAACTTACTGAAAATTTCTGACTTGTGCTTCACAAAATAAATCCAAGTGAATCTAGTAAAATCATAATGAAAATTAGCATATAAGAGTATCCTGAAAATGAAGGAGTTCTCGTTGGCCCCATCAAGTCACTGTGAATAAGTTCTAGTGGGGCATTGCACCTTAACAAAGATCTGTCAAATGGAAGACGATGTGCCTTTCCATATTGACATCCTTCACAAACCTCTCCTTCATCAAAATCTCTTAAGTTAGGCAAAACTTTTACTAGATTCAACTTTACCATGACTTTTAATTTATCCATGCTTAGATGTCCAAGTCTAGCATGCCAAAGATGTGTATTATCATTGCTACTCATCTTCTCAATATATGAATTAGAGGCAGATAAGACATATAAATCATTAACTCTCTTACCTGAGTGAACGATATCTGCCTTGAGTACCTTGATATTTCGGAGGAACTTCACATCACATGGGCCAAATAGCAAATAGTTTCCAGCATCTACAACATTTGCAACTGAAAATAGATTTTTCTTCATACCTGGAACGTGATAGACATTGTTGAGGGTGATAGTGTCTTTTTGCTTCTCGTTGATCACAACAGTGCCTTCCTTCTCCACATTATAGACTGTAGTATCTGCTGTAACAATGACATCATGTCTGTAGTATTTGCGAAAGGTGGAGAATTTGGATTGATCTCTAGTGAGATGGTGCCCACATCCTGAATCCACGATCCAGTCTCTTTCAAAATTTATGGAATCCATGGCATTTATTGCTCGAGTCTCCGCTGTGAAGCACTTTCCCCAGTCTTTTTCTTCGGCAACTTCCTCGATTTGAGTTATATTGCTCTCTTTGTCTCGACAATATCTTTTTATGTGCCCGACTTTGCCACAACGGTAACATTTTAAAGGCTTTTTACCGTTGCTGGAAGACTCCCCCTTCTTTCCTGGCGAGCTCGAACCACTTGAGGATTGAAAGTGCATGCTATCTCTTGATTTTCCTTTAAAGTTCCTCTTATCGGCGACAAGAGCATTTCATTCCCCTTCTTTGATAGATACACCAGCTATCGGTGTGGCTAATAACTCTTGTGACGATAGAAAATTCTCAAATTCTTCCAAAGATGGTTGTTGAACTCATCCTTGAATCTATGTAACAAAGGGAATATATTCTAGCTTTAAGTCACGAATAATAATTCTTCTTATTCGTGCTTCAGATATAGCCTCGTCCGGATTCAATAGAGAAATTTCAGAACACAGATTTTTAACCTTCAAAAAATACTCGGCGATCGAGAGATTTCCTTGAATGGTGTTAGCTAACTCATTCTCCAAAATCTGTAGTCGAGTTTCATCCTTCTTGTTGAACAGCCGATCGAAGGTCCTCCATATTTCATGAGCTGATTTACACCTTATAATATGATCAAATAAATTATGAGAGATGGACCTCTTTAGGATAAACTTCGCCTTAGCATTAATCTGCTTTCACTTCTTACGTACATTGCTATTTTCCGATGCGTCAGCAGGAGGACTTGTGTTACTCCCATTAACAACTTCCCACAAATCCTCACCAACAAGGTATGACTCCATACAAGTCTTCCATACCTTGTAGTTGGACTGGTTTAATAACTCAATCCCCAGTCCATTAGCACGACCACCCAAATCAATTTAGAGAAACCAGTTGAATCAACTACTAACCCGACCTTGAAATCCAAAAGCCGACTTATGGCTCTGATACAATGTAAAGAATAGAAGAAGAAGAAGAAGAAGAATATTATTTGGAGACCTTCTTCTAGCCCAAGATCGTTAATTAAGATTGGAGGATTCAACTAAAGAAGCGGAAGCTTGAAAAGAGAAGATAGATTTTAGATAGGAGAACTTGTTTTGGAAAGAAGACTTTCTTGATTTTTGGCTTCATTACAAATGTCTAAGGCTACTCCTCTTTATACTTGTCTAGAGATCATTCTAGATATAAAAATAATCTTGACAATTCTATCACATTCTACTAATATCTTCCTTAAATATCCAAGACTCTAGAATATCTAGATATTTCTTAAGTGCAACAAATATTCATGATATTACTCCATAACTTTCTAGAAACTTCTTCTAATTATAATTTTACTCTTCCAAAAAATCAACTTTATTTTTTCACAAAGATTTTTACGCTGTCAATACAATTTAACTGGTTAAGCATGCAGTGGCAGAGTTAAGTCCGTAAAAGGGGATTTAGTCGAACCCCCTTTGCCCGATAATTACACTGTATATATAAGGTCAATTATTTTTTCATATGTCAAATCCCTTTAAGTTCATTGAGTGTTTACTTTTATAATTTTTTGAATCCCCTTATAAAAATTTTGTTTCTACCACTAATAGCATGCTACCGTATCAAATTAAACTTGATATGAAGAGTTATTTATTATTGTATATCAATTTACATGATCATGTAAAAAAGTTACAATACCATCAGTGCAGTGCAGAGAACTTAAACTCTTACTTTTTCATGTCAATTTACACGATCATATAAAAAAAACTGCTTCTACCACTAATAGCAGGCTACCTCATCAAACTTGCTATGAAGAGTTATCTATTGTGGTATGTCGATGCATATAATAATGTTAAAAAGCCACGGATTATTATTAGTGCGGAGAACTTAAACTCTTACATTTTCATGTCATTTTTTAGATCCAAACTCCTTAAAAGTTTGTTATTTCGGCTGCTATTTCAGATGAGCAGGTAATATCCAAAGAAATTGTCGTGATTGGGATTTCTCCAAAAAAGAGAAGAGCTGGAAAATTAGCAAGATCGAGCTGCAAGATCTTCAGTGTGTTAAATATATTACGTAGAAAGGACATTGCTGCAAATTATTTTTATAGCACAATTAATCTAAAGATATTGGGAAGTACTTCTCGTAGAAAACAACGTTTTGTCCATTGTATTTGTATTGGAAAAAATTGAATTTATATATGTTGAGACACGTGGACTGGTCAAATAGTCAAAGAATTATAATTAGTCAAGAGGCACGGGCAACAATAGAAACGAGCAAAGGCAAAGGAAGAGGCACGGGAGGATATTTGAAGGATTCAGTATCCGTGCCTGTTTAGATCATTTATCAAAAGGAACAGATCTGACCATAATAAAGAGCACATACGGTATTCGATAGGCATTAAATATCGGATACGTTAAAGAATTTGTATTGATTACAATGATTGTGTAACGTAGCATTCAATGTCTTTAATTATTCATAATAGCCTCATTATGATTTGAAGGAAACGCATATCTTCAAGATACCTATAAAAGGGGGGTATCTAGTCACTTGTAAGGGGAAGACACAATTGAAATATACTTTGATTCACTTGTTTTTCTCCTAATTACATTCTGGTTACTCCAAATTACTCTCTTCTACATATTCTTTTGATTATCAGTAACCCGCGTTCTTCTAAATTCTAGCTTTGACTAAAATTTTATTTTTTGGTTAAACAAATTAGTTCCGTTACCGGGAATCTGATAATCTATTTTCTTTTCACTTGACCTTTCTTGTTACATCAATTATGTCGAATAAAAATGACAACACCCCAGGAAATCAAGAGAACCAACAAAGTCAGGGAAACCCACAGAATATTAACATTCAAGTTCCTACTCCGCAGGACTCTCCACGGCAATCTCGTAAGGGTACTCCTGATGGATCTTAAATAAACGAGTATGCTCAATTTGAAAATGCTGAAGCTGTTGATGAAGCTTTGCAGAAATTAATTACTGCTCAGGTCAACAAAGTTTTTGAGGCGCTTGTTAACCAGTTACCTTTTGCAACACCCACACCTTCTCCAAATAATAACACTATAGAAAACCCTCGTTCCGGGCTTGTTAACTCAGGCAGCGGTGGAACCCTCAGTAAATCACAGGAGAGAGAACCAGGTAATGTAATTAATTCTGATTTACAAAATTTAGTACTAACCTTGCAGAAACAGCTCAAGGAGCAAAGTGAACGCATAGAGCAGATACCCGGGGTGCCGCCCATAATCAAAGGGGTAGACATGGACAGATATTCGCAACAACCCTGGAAGCCGAGTGCTGCCCCACTCCCAATTCCAAAAAAGTTCAATATGCCTGATATTCCAAAGTATGATGGAACAACAGACCCACGAGACCACGTGACTGCATTCACAACGGGCGTAAAAGGGAATGATTTGACTAAGCAGGAGATCGAATGAGTATTAGTCAAGAAATTTGGCGAAACAATCACCAAAGGAGCACTAACATGGTATTCCCTTTTACCTAAAAATTCTATAAATTCTTTTGCTGAGCTTGCAGACTCTTTCATCAAAGTACACTCGGGAGCCCAAAAAGTGGAAAAAAGAATGGAGGATATTTTCAAAATTAAGCAAGGAGATTCAGAATTGCTTAGAGAATTCGTGGGCAGATTTCAACGCGAAAGAATGACATTGCCGTATGTACCTGATAACTGGGCAGTTATAGCTTTCACAAGCAATTTGAATGAAAAAAGCTCGGAAGCTACGAGGAGACTCAAGGAAAGCCTTCAAGAATTCCCAGCTACAACGTAGAACGATGTTTATAACAGGTATAGCACGAAGTTGAGGATTGAGGAAGATATTGTTCCCCGATCTCAAAATGAAGAAAGTATACGTTCAAGACGTGTAGAGAACGAAAAAAGATCCGGTAAAAAAAGGTACGAACCCTATATGGGACCTGCGGGGAAAGACTCACGCTCAAAATAGGATAATCAAAGGCACGATCACATATCAAGAAACAGAGAATCAGGTTCTTCATCAAGATTTAGGAACGAGCGAAACAACTATGAGTCACGGGATGATGATAGAAATTTAAAAGCGAGATTCAGAGGTTACAACTTCAACGTCAGCACCTCCGAGCTCGTAGCTATTTTGAAAAGCATGGGAGATAAGGTTCGATGGCCAAAGAAAATGAGATCGAATCCAAACAGACGCAATCCTGACCATTGGTGCGAGTTCCATAATGATCACAGACATAAAACAACAGATTGCAGATTTTTACAAAGTGAGGTTGATCATTTATTAAAATAAGGATATCTTACAGAGTTGTTCAGCAAGAAAGGCAAGCAAGCTTAAATGAAGAACAGGTAGGAGCCTCCAAAACCACCTTCTCCCAAAAGAATTGTTAACGTTATAAGTGGGGGTGAAGACATTAATGGTGTGTCATATACTGCAGCTAACAAAACTTCCAAAATAACTATTACCCAAGGGAAACAGGTGCGACATGTTCTAGAAGAATGCAATTTTAGATTCAATGATGCAGATACAAATGGCGTATTAATCCCTCATAACGATGCACTGGTAATATCTTTAATTGTGTATGATACTAATGTGAAATGAGTTTTGATTGATCCAGGTAGTTTCGTGAACATTATTTTGCTAAGAGTGCTACGTGAGATGCAAGCTGTAGATGGAGTATTACCAAAGGCGCATACTCTATCTGGATTTGATAATTCTAGTGTCATCACAAAAGGAGAAGTAACACTCACCACTTTTGCTGAAGGGGTCGTCAAAGATACAAAGTTCCAGGTAGTAGACATGGAGATGGCTTACAATATGATTCTGGGGAGACCATGGATTCATGAAATGGATGTTGTTCCTTCAACCTTGCATCAAGTTATCAAATTCCCATCGCCATGGGGAATTTGTCAAATTCGCGGAGATCAACATACGTCCAGGGCTATTAACTCCGTTGCAGATACAAGCACGAGAAATGGAGGCAAATAGCAATCACAGAAGGCAGTTGAGAACACCACAACACAAACCTCAACTGAACAAGCGTGAACAGATGTAGACTCAAGGCCTGATACCATTCAAGAACCAGAAGAGAATGAAGATATTAAAACAACGATAGAGGAATTAGAACCTGTCGTGTTATTCGCTCAGTGGCCTGATAAAAAAGTCTATGTCGGAGCTAATCTTGACCAAGGAATGAAAGGTAAGTTAATCGAATTTTTGAAAACTAACATGGACTATTTTGCTTGGTCCCACTCCGACATGACAGGAATACCATCGGAGGTGATGACTCATAAACTAAATGAAGATCCGTCATATCCTCCTGTGAAGCAAAAGAAAAGAAAGCAGGGAACTTTCAAGAATCGGGTGATTCAAGAAGAAGTCCAAAAATTGCTAAAAATTGGTTCCATTCGAGAGGTAAAATATCCTAACTGGTTAGCCAATATTGTTGTGGTTCCAAAGAAAAACGGTAAGTGGCGAGTTTGTGTAGATTATACAGATCTTAACAAAGCCTACCCTAAAGATTCTTTCCCACTACCACACATAGATCAATTCATTGATGCAACTGCAGGTCACGAATTGTTAAGTTTTTTAGATGCATATTCAGGTTATAATCAGATTAAAATGGATCCGGCAGATGAAGAAAAAACTTCATTCATAACAGATAGGGGGACTTATTGTTATAAAGTAATGCCCTTTGGTCTAAAGAATGCAGGTGCAACGTATCAGAGGTTAGTTACCAAAATGTTTCAGGAATATTTAGGAAAAACAATGGAGGTATATATAGATGATATGCTTGTTAAAACTCAGTACTCAAAAAATCATATATCACACTTATCTAACACATTTTCAATTTTGCGTAAATTTAATATGAAGTTAAATCCCGAAAAATGTGCATTTGGCGTTGCATCAGGCAAGTTTTTGGGTTTTCTTATTTCTAACCATGGAATTGAAGTAAATCCTACACAGATTAAAGCCGTTGAGGAAATCCCTGACATACTTTCAAACAAGAAAGAAGTTCAAAGATTAACGGGGAGAATTGCGGCTTTGGGAAGATCCATCTCTAAATCATCAGAGGAGTGTTTTAAATTCTTCTCAGCTCTTAAGAAGCAGGATCATTTTGAATGGAATGAGGAATGTCAACAAGCACTTAGGAATTTGAAAATGTACTTATCAAATCCACCATTGTTGGCAAAACTAAAAGTTGGGGAAAAGCTACACCTCTACCTTGCTGTTTCGGAGGTGGCGGTAAGTGTTGTTTTGGTTCGAGAAGAGCAAGGTAAACAATCACTTATCTATTACGTAAGTAAATCTTTGTTAGATGCAGAAACGAGGTATCCTCAGTTAGAAAAACTTGCACTTGCGTTAATCATGGCATCTAGAAAGTTAAGACCTTACTTTCAATGTCATCCTATTGTTGTAGTAACTACCTACCCTTTACGTACATAAGCATGAGTTATTAGGTAGGTTAGCTAAGTGGGCAATAGAGTTAAGTGAATACAAAATTGCATACCAACCTAGAACTGCTATAAAATCACAAGTATTAGCTAATTTCGTGGCTGATTTTAGTCAGGGAATACAGTTAGAAGCAGAAAAAGAATTACAAGTGTTCAATGGAGCCAACCCAGGAACTTGGACTTTATTCACTGATGGCTCATCTAACGTGAGAGGAGCAGGTTTGGGGATAGTATTGGTACCACCTATGGGTGAAACCATTCGGCAAGCTATTAAATGTCATTCTATAACTAACAATGAGGCAGAATATGAGGCTATGATTGCAGGTTTAGAACTGGCACGGGAACTTGGCATAAATCAGATTATAATCAAGAGTGATTCACAACTCGTAGTTAATCAAATGCTGGGGACTTATACATCCAGGGAAGCAAGGATGCAACAGTACTTAGAAAAGGTACGGGAATTGATAAAACAATTTCAAGATTGGAAGATTAGACAAATACCCAGGGACGAAAATCTTGAAGCAGACGCCCTAGAAAATCTCGCATCAGCGGCCGACGTGGCAAACAATGCAAATGCCTCAGTGATACATTTATTTCATTCAGTTCTTGATCCTGATGCGAATGAGGTAAATTTTAATAACTTAACCTGGGATTGGAGGAACGAAATTGTTGCTTTTTTGTAGTATGGAACCGTCCCTGATGACAAGAAAAAAGCTTATGCACTTTGAAGGCAGGCTGCTCGGTACTGCTTAAAACAAGGCAATCTATATCGTAAAATATTTGGTGGACCCTTAGCAAGATGCCTTGGACCTTCGCAAACAGAGTATGTAATGAGAGAAATACACGGGGGTCATTGCGGGAATCACGCAGGTGGAAGATCACTAGTAAGAACCTTACTTAGGGCAGGTTATTACTGGCCTAAAATGGAAGAGGAGCCAGAAAGTTTCGTAGCCAAATGTGATAAATGCCAGAGGTATGGTAACAATATGCATAGACTTGCGGAATTATTACATCCGGTCATTGCGCCGTGGCCATTTATGAAATGGGGAATGGATATCGTAGGACCATTACCACAAGCAAAAGGACAGGTAAAATTTTTGCTTGTTCTCACTGATTATTTTACTAAATGGGTAGAGGCAGGTGCATTCAAACAGGTGCGAGAAAAGGAAGTCAGAGACTTTATTTGGCGGAATATCATATGTCGATTTGGCGTACCAAAGGAAATCGTATGTGATAATGGTCCTCAGTTTATTGGAGCTCAGATCACGAAATTTTTTCAAAGCTGGCAAATTAAAAGGATTACGTCAACACCCTATCATCCGGTGGGTAATGGACAGGCAGAATCAACGAACAAAGTCATTATCAACAATTTAAAAAAACGGCTAGAGGAATCAAAAGGAAACTGGCCTGAAGTGTTACCTGGAGTTTTATAGGCTTATCGCACAACTGCAAAAACAAGTATAGGTGAAACACCGTTCTCATTGGTTTATGGAGTTGAGGCTTTAATTCTAGTTGAGATAGGGGAACCAAGTACACGGTTCACACAGGCGACATAAGAGTCTAATGACGAGGAGATGCGGGTCAACCTAGATTTACTCAAGGGGCGGAGAGAAGCTGCTTTAATAAGAATGGCAGCACAATAGCAAGTCATAGAACAATACTACAATAGAAAAGCACGCCTCAGGTTCTTCAAAATTGGGGACTTCGTGTTTAAAAAGGTTTTTCAGTCTACAAAGGTAGCTAACACAGGGAAATTAAGTCCAACATGGGAAGAACCCTACAGAGTGCTTGATGTTGCAGGAAAAAGAGCGAATGAACTGGAGACAATGGATGGCAAGATACTACCTTCGCATTGGAATGCTGTTCATTTAAAGAGATACTATTTCTAAGGAAAATCCACGGTCAGGTATAACCATTTTAAATCTCATTTTTGAATTGTTAAAATTTTACTAATGATTTTAGATGATAGGCAAAACGCTAACCCGTATTAAATGATGTGTTACGACCTGCAAGGCACATGGAGTAACCTAAAATTCCTGGCCTAGGGTTACAACTATTCTGATAGAAATGCAAACGGGTTATGCAGTCTTCATCTATAATCGTCCCTCTGAGTCCCGTATGTTTTTCCTTTTTCAGGAAAAGGAACAAATGAGAGAAACTATCAAGTGCTCGAGGCTTCATACTTCAGCACTCAAACACTTGGGGGAGTACATAATATACACGGACATGTGTATAAAGAAGGCAAAGAAGATTAAGGAAAAATCAAGCCTGAAAGAGTCAAGTGCATAGTAAAAGTCATAAAGCCACAAGCTAAGGCCAAAGAAAAACCTCAATATAGTTAGGATAAAGGCTATGTACTAAAACGGGTTATAAGGAAAAACCCCGTATCTATTATTCTTCTTTTAAATCTGTTACAAGAAAAATAGTTACGAGGAAGTTATAGATGTAATTCAAATACATGTAAAGTTTTATTCGGAACTAGACAAGGTTCAAAAATAAAAACTTGTCCAAGTTATTTCAGAGAAACATGTGTATTCCTATTTCTTTTGTCGTATGATAATACCATTATGAAGTTGGGACGTCTTCTTCATTAAGTATTGGAATATAAAAGGGCCCTCTTTTATAAAACTCATGTTTAAATTAATCATGAGGTTAATAGAAGCATTTTTCAGAAAATAAAAATGCAAATTATTCTGTAAGTCCTTAAAAATAAAGGCGAGAATAAAGCAAGTTGTAGTTTAAGATTAAAAATTTCTTAATATGTAAAAAAAATCTAAGACTAAGTTCGAACTTAGTCATAAAACTACGAAATTGTTTAGATTACCCCATTAAAAGATTTGGGGACTGACGTTCCTGAAATCAACCCTCAAATGAAGTTAAGGGTTTGATTACAATCTTCCAAAATCAAAACAAAAATAAAATCATTTGAATGATTAAAACTGGTCACTGAGAAGTTTGTGGTATTGAGGCAGGAACGTCGATAACAGCAGGCTCAATTTGGGCAGGTGCATCAGCATGCGCGACTTCAACTTGACTTGCAGCAACGGGCTCGATCGGGTTTGAAATAGTCATGATACACGTATCAGCTTCAACATTCATAAGAGCTTCAGCCACGGGAACTTCATCCACAGGAGAAGGGAAGTCCTGAGTCTGTTGAACCTTTTCAATGGTTTCATTGATTTTAGCTAACTCTAACTCCAGGTTGAAGTTTTCTTGGCCACCTTCAAGTAGGGTATCACGACGGGAATTCAAAAAAGCTCAACTTGCCTCAACAGCAGATTTTTCTTCAAGGATCTCGTAATCCTTTTCCCAAGCAGCGATCTCATTTTTTAGCTCTTCATTTTCAGCCAAGGCAGAGCTGTGGGAAGCTTGAAGAGAGGCGTGGGAGCATTCTAAAGCACACACCTTATCAGCAGATATTATGAGGTCTTCTTGTGCTTGAGTCAAATTTTGCACAAGCTCCCAGAGTAAACTTCATTTTAATTCAAAAGAGCCTTTAATTCTCTGATCTCTTCACTAGATTTAGATAGCTGCTCTTAGAAGGAGGACTCGAGACGCTCTTTGTCTTTATCTGCTTGGTGTGAAGAAGCTTTTGTAACCGCCAATTCTGAAGTTAAAGCCCGTACTCGCTGCTCTAAGATATTCTTGTTCTCTTGTAACTCTCTATATCAAGCTGAGCACTCTCAAATTGCCCTTTCCAATTGGTTGCTCCCAATTGAGAGTCGCGTGCTATCTTCTCCAAAGGAGCAATTCTTTTCATCAACTCTGTGCGGATGAGATTAGCCTAAAAAAGAAAAGAGAAGAAATAAGAATCTCAAAGATGAAAACTTTTGCAAAGTAAAAAGGGGAGAGAAGGAAAATATCTTCAGAGTGTCATGCACGATATCATTCATTAAAGTCAAGGAACTGTGGCTCTCCAACTTTACTTTTTAATTGGGCCAACAAGAGGCTCCAGCCATATATCCGCCTGACCTGATTTTCTCAAAAGGCTATTCTCAGCAGGAATTTCAATAGTTACCCGCCTCATAGCGGCACTCCTACTTGAAGAGCCCGTTTCAGTATGATGAACTATGGGGGGGGAATAGCCAAAGGAGGAGCTGGAGAAGAGGTAAGAGCAGTAGAAGAAGGAACGGAAGTAGCTGGGGCCGGTAAAGAAGGAATCACGGGCACGGGTAATGAAAAAGATGATAAAGGTACTTCGTCTAAAACAGGCCCGACATCTTCACGACCAAATCCACTAACAAAAAGTTAGTCGATAGACTCACGAGTATCGTAGGGAGTGACGTCATCATCAGGAATTATTATTGGGGTTTCAACAGGTTCGGTAAAAGGAACCGAGACTTCAGCTTCGTCATCGGAAACAATGCGTCTCCTAGATCGTGGCCTCATTACCAACGGACTCTCATTTTCCTCTTCTTCAGAATTTTCCTCTTCAGCAGCCTTCCTTTTCGCAGAAGAGGAACCCAAGACTATTTCTCGGGCTCTCTCTAGAGAGATACGGGTTCCCGAAGGAGTACGAGTCCCCGAAGAGACACGAGAGGCCGCAACTGCTTTAGCAGTAATCCCTCGAATAGCAAATCCTGACAAAAAGAAGGATAAAAGTTAAAACAATAAAGGAGAATATAGGCACGGAAAGAACAAAATGTGAACTCTTACCATGAGTTTTAACCTTCCAACCAAAGCGGTTAGAAAGTGTTTTCCAAGATCTACCGTCCATTGGCGCGATCTTCAGCAATTTATCTACCCAACCACGGAAATTGGAAACATCCCCCACAACTCCCATGGTTGCTAAAACAACAAGGGGGGGTAAAATTAGAAAAGCTGATAAACTTGAAAGAAGAAGGTACGATAGGGATAAAAGAGCTACGTGCAAAATTTCACTTCTCAGGGAAGGGAACATTATCTTTACCCACTAAACCAACAGTGGGGGAAGCAACAAATCAGGCATACCAGCCATGATCCTTGTCATCTTCAGGGCTCACCAAAACCCTCTTACTCTTGGCTACTAGTGTAAAAACACCATTACGAAAAAGCCTAGGTGAGTAAAGATGAATCAAGGGAGGAGCTTCAGCTTTAGTGGCTAAATGCCTTAAATAGGCAACTGCCCTCCATATGATTGGGCCAATTTGACCCAAGCAGACATTGAAGAAATGGCAAAATTCAAGAATGACTGGGTCAATTGCTGGTCTAAACCTTAAAGTAAAAGGGTAAGTGTAAACAAAAGAGAACCCCGTTAAATAGGAAATAATTCTCTGATTCGGATTAGGGATAATGATGGAAAAATCATTACTCCAATGACAGTCCTTACGAACCACAAGAGTCAAAACCTCTGTAATTTGAGTAGGGTAAGCATCGACTCGATCTAATGCGGAAACTTGGTTTCTAAGAGATTCCCTGTCATGGTAAAAAGACAATTCTGAAGGGACTATCTCATCTACTAAAAGTTCGCGTAAAGGTTCCGAATGATCTTTACCCCTAGAAGAAGATTTTTGAGAAAGGGAACCTCTGGTTCTAGAGGAAGGACCAGAACCAGAAGAAGGCATAGGCGAACCACCTCCACGAGTAGATCCTAAACTATGGAGTCTACCCCCCCCCCCTTCTGTGCCTAACAGGGCCGTTAGGAAGGAGTCAGTAATGGAAACTCTCTCAGGGTTAGGGCTTGGAGAAGACATATCGAAGAGGAATGATCTAAGGAAGAAGTCAACAAAGATTTGGAGAAATAAGTGTTCAATAAGCTTTATGTGATAAAAAACAAAGGAAAAAATTATATTTATACCGATAAGCAACCGCCAAAGGTAAAAGTGCAGAGGTGGAAAGACCATAATTATGATAACTGGTACTTCGTTAATAGTGGAACTTTAAAAACCTTGAAAAAGGCTGCAAAAACTGCAGAGCCAATGAAAAATTAACACGTGCATGAAATATTAAATGGAAGTGACAATTGAAGCGTCAATTTTAGCGTCAATTTTGTCATAGCATTAATGGTGACAAAAATTCTCGTTTTAATGAAATCCACTTCCCAAATATTCAATTGATGAATAAATGGAAAGTGGGGGGACTATCTGTATTGGGAAAAATTGAATTTATATATGTTGAGACACGTGGACTGGTAAAATAGTCAAAGAATTATAATTAGTCAAGAGGCACGGGCAGCAATAGAAACGATCAAAGGAAAAGGAAGAGGCACAGGAGGATATTTGAAGGATTCAGTGCCCGTGCCTATTTAGATCATTTATCAAAAGGAACGGATCTGACCATAATAAAGAGCACAGATACGGAATTTCACAGACATTAAATACCGGATACGTTAGAGAATTTGTGTTGATTACAATGATTGTGTAACGTAGCATTCAATGTCTTTAATTATTCATAATAGCCTCATTATGATTTGAAGTAAACACATATCTTCAAGATACCTATAAAAGGGGGGTATCTAGTCACTTGTAAGGGGAAGGCACAATTGAAATATACTTTGATTCACTTGTTTTTCTCCTAATTACATTCTGGTTACTCCAAATTACTATCTTCTACATATTCTTTTCATTATCAGTAACTCACGTTCTTCTAAATTCTAGTTTTGACTAAAATTTTATTTTTTGGTTAAACAGTATTAAGATGGAAAAACAGAGTCTAAGTCGTGGATTAAGCTTTCATCGAAAGGCAGATTCAGCCAAAGTTTTACCCATAACTGATGCAGTAAATACACAGAAATGTTAAGGAGCAAAGTCCAAGTGCAGAAAAGAAAGAAAAAGCTAAAGGGGATAAAATCAAGACAATTTCAAAGATGAAGGAGCTAATAAGATGGGTTGTTGCTGCTAAGTCTGAAAAGGGAAGAAAATACTTCGGCCGAAAGGTGAGATTTCTTCGTAGAATTTAACTTATATATACTGACAGTAATTTATTTGAGCCATTACTAGAGTTTTACTTATTTGATAATTACTTTTGACCGATTTTTAGGCGATCTAACAATATTCACGTTATTCACATGTATAGAAGTTAAAACTTTGATAGATAGCCCTCGTAACAAAAACCACTAATCATTTTTTTGTTAATTTGAAGCCCTAGGTTGAAATTCTTGAAGAAACTGGGGCTATTAGCTTAAGATTTAGTCTCCATTATTATTTTTATGAAAAATAAAATACTTCGTAGAATTATTTTCTTTTACTCAAATTATAATTGATCATACGAAATTAGTTTCTCAAAAATCTAAACGTCGTAGTACGTTGTCTTATATATTATGTCTAAGAAGAGAACCAACCATATAGTATCACTTTGACTTGTCCCCAATCAGGGAAGACCTTAAGTACTGAATTAATAAAATTACACCTATATTGCGGAAAAGAGTTGCTCTAGCTTTAGCGCACACCCTTTCTCCTATGAGGAAAGCGACTCTTTCTAATTCTTGTCTGGCCCTTCCTGGATCTGGATCACAATATACTGGCGACTTTATCCTTGAATTCATTATATTTCACATCCACCGATCCGTGGAAGAGACCAAAGAAGAGTAAGATAGATTTAGGACCGGCACACGGGTCTAGAATAGATTCCCCAACGGATCGTGACTTTTCAACAATTATTTCAAACATGTTGCCACGACCACATTCGGCTAATATGTAAATGAATTAGATTCCATCAGTTTTTCTTGGCTTAGACAGTAACAGACTTTACTCTACCCAACTACTATATGTTACTAGATTTTTTATGTTGTCACTATTAAATATGCCTTGACCAAGGATATGCCCTATAAAATCGCCCGAAACATCAAACAAAAAATAGGCCGCCTTTGAGGGTGATATATACGACGAAGGTAGGCAGCCCGATGCACAAAGTATTCCGTATTTATGCAGGGTTCGGGGAAGGACCGCCTCTCTAGGGTGTGATGTAGACAGTCTACCCTAATACAAGCATTAATAACTGCTTTTACAGCTCGAACTGATGACCTACAGGTCACACAAAAACAATTTTATCTGTTTTATATTTTCGAGTAACTAATTCCACTTATTATTATTTGTATTTATCTTTTACATAACCTGATAATATGCAGGTTTTGCAATTGTGCGATAGGTCAGTATTAAAGGCAGTACCAGATAATGATCAACTAAGTAATGACTCCCCAAAAATCAGCTTCAGATAGGATGTTGAAAGTTGCTCCACTATTTCCTCTGCAATTCCAGTCTCTTCTTTAACAAAAAATGAACATTATATCAATAAACCTCGTTTAAACTAAACTCTGGTTCATATAGAGGAGTGCCCTGCTGCAGCTAGAAAAGGGAATTGGATCATCACAGATTCTGAATGTAAGCGTCCTTAATCCATTCAGAATTTACATTTTTTAAAACTTTACACTATGAAATCATTCAAAATATAATTACATGTATCATGGGCGAAGCTACATGTTATAAAGAGTGGTCAACTGACCACCCTTCGTCGGAAAATTACACTGCTTATATAGGTAAAATATTAGATTTTAGAGGTATATAACATATATTGAATACTCTTTCTCGGAGAATTTTTTTCACTTCATTCAAGTTTGAACACCCTTGCGTAAATTCCTGACTTCGCCACTGTCATGTACCTATTTATAATTAAGTTGAAATTAGTAACCTGAAAAATAAGACCGTTAATCTTCTATACTAGGTTACATTTAGAAGTATCAAATGTACGTGTTAATCAAATTGAGGGTGGTCAAATCAACAACAGGTATGACTCAACTTGTCCAAAATTTTCTTGGGTCAAATAAAGGTCATAACCCAACCCGTTCAACATGATCTAATATTATCTATTTTTATTTATTTTTTAATTTATTTTTGAATTATCACTTTAAGTTCTTTTCAATTTACATAATTTCCGATCTCCAAATTTAATTTTGTACTTTTGGGTTTATGTTGCATGTTGACCTTTTGATCTAATAGTTTGAGTCATCCTGAGCTCAACCCGTTGAATTGAGCAACAATCATGTCACAACCTAACTCGTTTAAATTTGGACAAATCTACATATATATAAAAGAGGGAATGAAAAAACTGAGGTGACACAGTTCATAGATGAGCATTGCCATTTATCTTTTTTCCTATTTTTTCCAGCATTTTCCCTATTTTTTCCATTTATTGGTTTTATTATGATTGAATTAAAAACATTCATTTAAGATTGCTATTTATGTTTCTGAAAAGTCATGCTTTCGAAATCTGAAAGAGTGAAACTGTTGCACTACTAAATTAAAAAAAACGGTTGCAATTTCAAAAGACACCAACCTAGGTATCAGTAAGGTTACTACACATTATTTCACTATTTATTACACATTAATGCAGAATTTTCTTGAGGTTATTTAATTTGATGTTTATGGAAGACAAGAATTATGCTTTTCATATCCCAGACTCCTAAAATTTCCTTTGTCTTTCCTTACTTGTAAATCCATTTTTACGTAATGCAAATAATATACCTCTGAAAAGATTCAATTCTTCCAAGACTACTATTCTTGCCATAAATTTATCTCTCTAGGTAAAGTGGATGGCTTGATCAGAGGGTTATCTCCATTCTAACATTCTATTATAGTTCTCTTAGTGAAGGAAGAATCTATGGCTATATAAGGGAAGTGATGATAAAGTTGTGGAAAATGAAAAATGATCCAACCTTCTAAAGAATTTCATGCTATTTTTAATCATTAAAGTAAGCATTGTATTTGAAAGTGGTTCTGAAGTCGCTAGCTAGCCCAAGAATAGTTGGGGCATTCTACATGGGTATGTTTCGGTATTCCAAAATGATCATTATGTATTGTCATTTCATCACATGGGACATTGGTATATTTAACTCTACTTTTGGTATCTTTAATAATTTGAAGGGGGGAAAAACATGATTACTTTGATCTTAGTTAAAATAGGTGTTACTAACTTCTAATACTGGTGTCATCAATATATCTCATCGGCTTGACTGTAAAACAAGAACTTACAGATGAACTCACAGATCTAGGTATCCTAATCATTTGTGTTTTCTCTTTATCTTCAAAAACATCGAATTTGTTAATTATGCTTCGTTGTTTTTGTCCCTTTTCAGGTTTAATCAGTTTTTTGTATATAATCAGCATTCCATGTCACAATCTCTGTAAGCAAGGCAAATAACTCTTTCCATGTGGATTCTCAAGAAACTAACCAAAAATAGTTTTTATTCTCTTTTTTCCTACAATGAAGTTCAATCATGAGTATTTCATGGATTCGTTTTCAGCGATTTACCCAATGAGATAGCACAGTTAATTCGTTATTTTAGATGAAAAAGCCATAACAATAGAATATAAAGGGGAAAAGAAAGATATGGGTAGTTACTTTTGTTATCATAGAGACAAAGTTATAGATTTAGGTTGCTGAAATTGGAATAGGGGAAGAAAATAGTATAGAGATATATAAAGAAATATTAGAAACTCGAAAATTTAGTCCTACCAATAACATGATACATTTAATTGATTTTTTTACTTTTTCTATTTCTTTTGTTTTGGTTTCCTTTCCTTTTTAGTTTATTCTTTTATTTTTATTTGAGAGAAATTAAAGAGTTTATTACCTTGCTTCCGAACAAAATTCTAAAATAAAAACCCTTACAAGAAGAAGAAGAAGAAGAAGAACCAGATGTATCTTATGTTTATCTCCCCAAATTTTTACTATTCTTCTCTTTTTTATTATTTTTTTTTGTTTTTATTCTTCATGTTTACATATACTGATTTTAAATGGGCCGGGCTATTTCAACTTTCATATTTAACTTGGATTACAATTTGACGTGTTATTTCTGACAAAGATTTTTAAGTAAATATTTAAAAGAATCCAAAAAGATGATAGTTTCCTTAAATAGTGTTGCGACCAAAAACACTCACGCAAGTGCACGTGATCGTCAAGTAATAGAGTAGTGAGTAGAGTATCGTTCCCACAAAGACTTATGATTAACTGTTGACTAATTCAAACTCAATTAATTTGTCTATTCAAGAGGATTTTTTTTTTCACAAAGTAGAGATGTAATTGTTTTACTACCTAATTACCAAGCAATAATCTAACTAGAGCAATTAACCAAACAAATAACAATTCCAAGTAACAAACAGTAGAAGAGGATATTCCAGGGTCACAGGCTAATTAACAATCGTGTTATGTTCTTAGCTTAAAATGACTGATCGATTTACCTAGATTGTTGATTGACAGGGTTAATGTTACTCATAAGAATATGTCGAGTCCTTACTCGCCTATTCAAGTTAACTCAATGCTTATATGTCTATGGAATTAAGATTAACAAGAATGCATTTACAATTCCTGTATTTCAACCAAGCAAGGCAATTGGGTATATTTCTATCCCAATTGCTAATCCGTTCCCCGAGGCCCGGGTTCAAGAACTTGCTATATTTAATTCTATATGCAATCTAAAGTTCCCACTTTCGAGTTCAACTAAAGATTTGTAGATAGTATTTCACTGTTAGCTACTCAGCAAAATAATTAAAAGCAGAATTAATTAAACAACCCAAGATGATAAACCAACTTTGTCAAATTAAAATTCAAACAACAACATTCATGTTTCACCCATGATCCTAGAACAATGGATTTTAGCTACTCATACTAGTGTTCATCACAAATAGGTTCAATTTCATCCCAAATAGCAAAAACCAAGAGAAGAAAAGAAGAACTTGATGGTCAAATCTCCTCCTTGCCTCTTGCCTCTCTATTTCTTGCACTTGACTCTCCAAAACTTCCTTGGGCGAGCTTGACTTTATATAGGTTAAGTGGGTTTTCCTCCAGATTTCCAATTTTTCCCTTAAATAATCCTTCCCGAAATTTGGACTAGCGTGACCGCGCATCTGGACGCGCTAGTTGGCTGAGGATTCTGTCTTGGACGCGCTAAAAGTAGCACGGGCGTGCACCTGGGCGCGCATGTCCAGTTTCTGTTTTATCGTTTCTTTTCCTCGTCTTCAAGCGTACTCAGCTCCGAGGAGTCTTTCTTGCTCCAAAATGGTTCCAATCACACTTTTAAGGCATCACATAGGCTCCTCAACCTGAACTGTATACAATTCACAATTAGAGCCTATTTTTCATCAATTAACCATATTATGATATTGGAATATAATCAAGTGGAAGCATAAACAATTGCCAAAATTACCTAGATTTAGCCTATTATCAACACCCCACACTTAATTCATTGCTAGTCCTCGAGCAATCAAACTATGCATTCTAAAGGTTTCTCCACTCAACCATGTCCCCTAACGTTTTACACCTAGAAAAATTTACATACATTACGCCTAGCAGTGAACAATCCTAGCCTCAAAGGTCGACTCTCAAGTGCCATGCAATATTTATACTTCCTCAACATACTCTACACAGAAGTCAAGACTTGCTTTTCCGTCACGAATCATATGCCCTCACAATCACATCAACGCAAACTGAAACCAATCCACACATTCGAGTCATATACTCACATATATCAAAGAAATCACTCACCCTCACAAAAGAAGTCACATGCATGCAATTGGTACCATAAGTTTGCCCTTAATGTAAATCTCTACTAATGTAGGCTTGCTCGACCCAAAATCAATTAGGACTTTTTCATGGTTATAATGTGGGCTAAGGGATGGGTAGGATATATTTAGGAATAGTGACTAACCCTCCTAAGCACTTTAACACATCACAAGAGCAATTTTCGCGCAAATTCTTCAACCCACTTCACTTTCACAAACAATATCACCCTACAAATACTCCCTTCTTCTTTAAGAACTATATTAATTCATACCCACTAGCTGGAACAAGACACAATGTATTCATTTTTCTTCTTTTTTTTTTTTTGAGTTTATTCTTCTTTTTCTTTTCACTTTCCGCTAGTGGTGTATTATTCTACAAAACAAGTGCACCTTTCTTCCTTTTATTGGTTCCACTCAAAAGCCACCCCACACTTATTTCCTTCTTACTTCTTTTAGCACTCATCTCACAATTAAAGTGCTTTAAGAGGTAAAAGGATAAAAACAATGTCAATTAAGAACAAAGGGTATAGGCTTGTAATGCGGGTGCCAAACAAAAGTCTATAGGCTCAAAAGGGTTAACTAGGGACAAATTATATTTGTGATAAGAAATTAAGCTCAACAAGGTTAAAGAAAGCCTAAAATCATTTTTCAAACCGAGCATCACCTAAAATTTCGCTTCAACTCACATACTGGGCAAGTTCTAGACGCAAGTACAATACATGGACTACACAAAAACTCACCACACATGGCATATGAATCATTCAGATCAGCTCATCAAGGCGCTCTATTACGAGCATTCAATTCAGTAACAAACATACAGATTAAGGCATTTTTAGTGAGATTCAACAAATAAGACTAAGCGTTACACTCTAGGGTCTATTGTGTTCGGGTGTGTCAACGCTATGGGTTCTCTTTTGATTCTCTAGCTCGTAGCCCATTAACCTAATCTACAAATCAAAAAGAAAACAAAATAAAAAAAACTACCTATACCCGGTTCAAGCTAAACCCTTGGAAAAGAACCGTGGCCTAAAGAAAAACCAAGGGGGAGTTGCTACACTACCTAAGAAAAAAAATAAAAAAAATCTTTTTGGTGTTTTCTCTAAACTAACTTCCCTCAAGAAAATCGTCTAAAAGATCCGTCATCAGGAAGAGTCTACATATTTTCCAATTTTTTTTTCGACTCAGTCCCTCAAGAACCCCGCCGAAAGGGATCCATCATCGGGACGAGCCATTTATCTAAATTAAACAAACGACTCCTACTCAATCATCATCAAAACTATCAAGTCAAAATGAAACAAAACAAAACAAACAGTCAATCGATACAACTACATACAACATACACTGAAGAAATCCCCACCCCACACTTAAAAATGAAGACATGTCCATATGGCTTAAAATTTGAAAGAGCAGTGAGGTAAGGAACTTCCCTGAGGGTTCACTCCTGGTCGGAGACGGTTTCCGGGTTTACGTTGCACGCACGCCCTAGAGCTCGCAGCCAGCCCATGAATTTCTTTTCCGACTTCACTTGTCGGTCAGCTACCGCATCTACTCGAGTGCCCAAATCAGCCATGGAGGTACGCAAACCAGCCATCTCCGCCTCCATCGCAGTAAAACGGGATACCCGGGCAGCTCCTAAAGATGTTGCCATCCCAGATGGTCCTGTTGCTGCCACATTTTGCTCCTGAGTCTGCGGTGTTGTCCCCATGTGCACCTCAGCATCCTCTCCGTCATGAGAATCATCAGAGCTACTACTCGCAGACTAGCCACCTCTCGCCTCCTCCTCTACTACTTCCGGCTTCTTGCCCGTGGTCACTTTATCAGCGCGGAATTGGCCTTCCCTTTTTACCAACCCATCCACAGCTATATTTTCGGGCACTTGAGCATCCCTGCATAGTTGAGTAACTAAAGAAGGGAAAAAGAACCCATACCTTTTGACTTGGCTACGGACGAATATCTCGTCATGCATCACTTTGGCCACGTCGAAGTCGTGACCATTTACAAAGCACCAAATCAATGCAGTGCGGGGCCCATTGACCTCTGTAGTATTGTGAGACGGAATCAAGCGGTTGTTTATGAGGTACAACCAGCACTTCCCTTCAAAGGTGAGTGCTGAGGAGAGAAACTTCTCTCTATAGTCCATCCAGACCACTTCTTTCCTGGGTGCACAAATAGTCTCAAAGAATCGCGCCTATTTTTCGTTCGTTGGGTTGCGGCCGTATTCATAGAAGTCATCATAAATAGTTAGAGGTGGAGGTAGCTGGTAGGCCATCCGTATCGCCTCAACAGAAGCATTCACTGCCCTTCGACGCACCGTGACTACTCCATTATCATGCTCTGGCACATTCGCATAAAATTCCCGCACAACCGTTGCATTGCCCTCACCGGGCTCATTGATGAATGTGTGCAACCCTCGCCTCACCAACTCCTCGTACATGTGAGGACAGTGTCTCTGGAGCTGTCCGACGTTAATACCTCTCTCCGGAATTGGCTTTTTACAAGCCTTTTCCGCAAAGCGGGCCTGAGCATTGGCTGAAACAAATTTGGAACTAGATGAACCAGCCTGGCTACTTGATGAGGCTCCTGTGGCGCGTCGTTTCCTAGATGGAGTCATGATGCCTGCAAAACGGGAACACATTAGCCCAACCCAACAAAAATATTGTGACTTAATGTGGTTACTCAGACTTCACACGCATAAGTGGTCACAATTACATAATCATGCTCATTGGGACCTTTCCACAACCACCTTGTAGGCATTAGGCATTCACAACACCTTTTAAGCTTTTGAGAACAATAACCACCCACATACATTCACTAACAACATAAATCAAGTGGGATTTCACCCCACACTGATCCTCCACCAACACCAAAACACATTGCACCAATTTTTACACAAAATCTAAGTACAACTACTACAACATAAGCATAAGAATACAACAAACAAATCTGAAAAATAAAGAGAGAAAAAGAGAAGAAAGAAACTAGGGCTCATACCTATGGTGAAGGAGAATGGGGAAGATGCTAGTGAACTCGGGGGGAAGGAGTCATGAGATGGGGGAAGGGATTTGAGGCAGGGATTTTTTTGTTGGTGGGGTTTGATTGGAAGAATGGGGGAAGAGGATTTTTGATTTTGTGTGTGTTTGACTGGGGGTAGACGAAGGGGGGGTATTTTGTTTGAAGGGGTAAGAAGAGACGGGGAGGGGGTTAGTAGGGGGCAATTTAGTCTAAAGATTAAACAAATAAAAAAACTAAAAAAAATATTTACACAAAAACGCCGGATTTTTGACGGAACTAGCACGCCTAGGTGCGCGAGCGCGCTCATTTTAGCGCGGCCAACACAGAAACGTTGAGCAACTAGCGCGCCCAGGTGCGCATTCAGTAGCGCGGTCGCACTAGTAGCGCACTCATTTTAGCGCGTCCAAGGCAGAAACTTTGCAATTTAGCCCACCCAGTAGAGCGTCCAGTAGCGCGGGCGCGCATCTGGGTGTTTTTTTTCTTCAACTTTTCACCTGTTCTTACCTCGTTCATTTGCCTTAGCACCTACCCTTTGTCACCTGCATTGGTTAGCTCGTCCTAAAACACAAAATTAACACTACTACTATCGTTGGGTTGCCTCCCAACCAGCGCCTTATTTAACATCGTGGCACGACGGTTACAACAATTCAATAGGTTGCCTCCCATCTAGCGCCTGATTTAACGTCACGGCACGACTCAACACGTTCTCAAGCATCTGTCAAGTCCACCGAGGTCTTGTGACGTGCAAAGTCACCACCCCAGTAATGTTTTATCCTTTGACCATTCACCAAGAAAGTACCAGTTGAACTCATATCCCGCAATTCCACAGCTCCATGAGGCTTCACACTTACCACAACGAAAGGGCCTGACCAACGAGATTTAAGCTTTCCGGGAAAAAGCTTCAACCTCGAATTGAACAAAAGAACTTCTTGCCCTGGCTCGAACTCTCGATGTTGAATGTGCTTGTCATGCCACCTCTTAGTCTTCACTTTATACAATTTGGCATTCTCATATGCGTGCAAACGAAACTCATCAAGCTCGTTGAGTTGCAGCAACCTCTTCTCGCCAGCCAAGTCCCCATCCATATTCAGCTTTTTAATTGCCCAATAGGCCTTATGTTGAAGTTCGACAGGCAAGTGACATGCCTTCCCATAAACTAACTTATACGGAGAAGCACCTATGGGAGTTCTGTATGCAGTTCGATATGCCCACAATGCGTCATCTAACTTCCCTGCCCAGTCTTTTCTATTTGCACTCGCTATTTTCTCAAGAATCTGCTTCACCTCTCTGTTTGATACTTCCACTTGACCACTCGTCTGGGGGTGATAGGAAGTGGAAACATTGTGTTTGACTTCGTACTTTGCAAGAACATTATTCAGCAGTTTGTTGTAGAAATGCATTCCTCCATCACTGATCAACACTCTGGGAGTTCCAAAGCGTATGAAGATGTGCTTCTTAACAAAGCTTACCACCACCTTTGCATCATTAGTGGGAAGAGCAATGGCCTCCACCCACTTAGACACATAATCGACTGCCACCAAGATGTACCTATGACCATTGGAGTATAACGGTCCCATAAAGTCAATTTCCCACACATCAAAAAGCTCCACTACCAGAATGTTTTGCAGCGGCATCTCGTGCTTCTTTGTGATCGTTCCGGTTCTTTGGCACCTGTCACACATTTTAACAAAGGCGTGTGCATCCCTAAACAATTTTGGCCAATAGAAACCTGATTGTAGCACTTTCTGGGCGGTCCTGTCTCCATCATGATGACCTCCGTATGGCGAGGCATGACAGCTATGAAGTATGGCATTCATCTCCTCCTCAAGAACACATCTCCGCACCAACTGATCTGCACAGAGCCTATATAAGAATGGATCATCCCACATGTAAAGCCTCACATCATGTAAGAACCTTCTTCTATTATCGGGTGTCAATTCTGGTGGTGTCACCCCGCTTGCAATAAAGTTCACATAATCTGCATACCACGGGGCTGTGCTTGAGGTGATTGCCAATAATTGCTCATCAGGGAATGTTTCTTTAATTGCACCCCCTTCAGCTACATGATTTCGATTTTCTAATCTGGACAAGTGATCAGCCACTTGATTCTCTGTTCCTTTGCGATCTCGAATCTCTAAATCAAACTCCTGCAAGAGTAGGACCCACCAAATCAGTCTCGGCTTGGTGTCCTTCTTCTCAAACAGGTATCTGATAGCTGAATGATCTGTGTAGACGATGACTTTAGTCCCCGCAAGATATGACCTTAACTTGTCAAACGCCCACACCACTGCAAGCAACTCTTTTTCAGTGACTGTGTAGTTTATCTGAGCTGGATTCAGAGTTTTGCTCACATAGTAGATGGAGTGGAAGATTTTATTTCTCCTTTGCCCCAAGACAGAACCAACAGCCAAGTCGCTCGCATCGCACATCAACTCAAATGGCTGCTCCCAATTCGGAGCAATTATGATTGGTGCAGTCACCAAGCTTCCCTTCATCTCCTCGAATGCCATCAGAAAGGCATCATCAAATTGAAGGCGACATCTTTCTCAAGCAACCTGCACAAGGGAGAGGAAATTTTCGAGAAATCTTTAATGAAATGACGATAAAAACCTACATGGCCCAAGAAACTGCGAATGCCTTTGACAGATATCGGCGGAGGCAATTTTTCAATCACTTCCACCTTTGCCTTGTCCACCTGCAAACCATCTTTGGACACCTTGTTCCCCAAAACTATACCTTCACGTACCATGAAATGACACTTTTCCCAGTTTAGCACCAAGTTAGTTTCTTCACACCTAGCAAGTACTTTATCAAGGTTCATCAAGCAGTTATCAAAAGAACATCCAAACACAGAAAAATCGTCAATGAACACTTCCACAAACCTCTCAACCATGCCAGTAAAAATGGCCATCATACACCTTTGAAAAGTCGCAGGTGCATTACAAAGACCAAAGGGCATTCTCTTGAACGCATACGTGCCACAAGGACACGTAAAAGTGGTCTTCTATTGGTCCTCTAGGGCTATAGCAATCTGATTATACCCCGAGTAACCATCTAAGAAGCAATAGTACTCCTGACCAGCTAATCTATCAAGCATTTGGTCAATAAAGGGGAGGGAAAAGTGGTCCTTCCGGGTGGCACTGTTCAATTTTCTATAGTCAATGCAAATTCTCCACCCGGTGACAGTTCTTGTAGGGATTAAATCATTATTCTCATTAACTACTACAGTCATCCCCCCTTTCTTGGGTACACATTGGACGGGGCTTACCCATTTGCTGTCTGAGATAGGAAATACAATACATGCATCAAGCCACTTAATCACTTCTTTTCTTACCACCTCTTTCATGATTGGATTGAGTCAGCGTTGTTGCTCTACACTGGGCTTGTGTCCGTCCTCCATGAGGATTTTGTGCATGCAAAAGGCTGGGCTAATGCCCTTAATGTCAGACATCGTCCACCCAAGTGCTTGCTTGTGCTCACATAGCACTCTCAACAGCTTTTCTTCCTGCAATTTAGACAAGTCAGAAGAAACAATAATGGGTAAAGTGTCAGAGTCACCCAAATAAGCATATTGCAGGTGAGGTGGGAGAGGTTTAAGCTCCAATTTTGGGGCTTTCTCAATTGACGGCTTTGGAGGAGGTCCCTTTGGCCTATTCAAAGGCTCAAAGGGGTGTATCCCTTTCATGTACACACAAGATATATCAAGGATGTGCATCATCTCCTCAACCTCCTCATCAGCCCCCAGGCTATCAAGCAACATAAGTGCTTTCTCCAGAGAATCGTCTAGATATACACTCGGAGATTGAATTTGCTCATCAGCCTCAACAACAGATATCATTGAGAGCTCCTCATAGTGGCGGGGAAGTTGGATTGCTTTGTAGACATTAAAAACTACTTCCTCATCATCTACCCTCAAAATCATCTTTCCCTCTCTCACTTTGATAATTGCATCACCAGTATCTAAGAGAGGTCGCCCTAATATGATTGGAACCAGTTCATCAACCTCATAATCGAGGATAATGAAATCAGCAGGGAATATGAACTTCCCAATCTGCAGCAACACATCTTCAATCACCCCTTCAGGGTGTGCTATCGATCTATCAGCCAGCTGCAACATCACAGTAGTGGGCCTTGGAGCTCCCAGGCCCAATTGCTTGAACAAAGACAGGGGCATCAGATTTATGCTCGCCCCTAAATCGCAAAGAGCATGGCCCACATCAATATTACCAATGTGCACAGGAATCATGAAACTGCCAGGATCCTTAAGCTTTTGAGGGAGCTTATTTTGGACCCTTGAAGTGCACTCCTCAGTAAGTGCCACTGTCTCAAATTCAGTTAATATTATCTTGTGAGCCACTATATCTTTTATGTACTTAGCATACATTGGAATTTCACGAAGCACATCAACAAGTGGGATATTCAATTGAACCTGGCTCAACATAGAGAGAAATTTTGTGAACATGCGATCATCATTCTTTTTCTGCAATCTCTGGGAGAAAGGTGGTGGTGGCCTTGGGGACTCCACTGGCTCTGGAATTTCAACATCATTCTTTGGCTCGTGAGTCACTTTAGGGATCAACTCTCCCTCAGGTATGGGTTTGTCTCTCTTTTTCTTTGGCACTTCCTCTAGCTCCCTCCCATTTCTAAGTGTAACTGCATTCACTTGAGGGTTCTTTTCTGTATCACTAGGGAGAGCGCCTGCAGGTCTAGTGTTTTGATTTGTTGCTAACTGCCCCATTTGCCTTTCAAGATTTCTGAAATCGGTCCTGAGTTGCTGATTGTCAATCAACAACTTCTTTAGCAAATCATTGGTACTTTCTTCCATTTGTTGGGGTGGTCTCTGAGGTTGATTGAAACTCCCTTGGGGTCTATGTTGATTCTGATTCTACTGATTTCCACCCCATGAGAAGTTGGGATGATTCCTCCAATTTGGATTGTAAGAATTCCCATATTGTGCATGCTGATTCGGTGGACCTCTATTCTGTTGCCCCACATAATAGATGGATTCCGGATTCGTGGGGCACATATCACTCATATGACTGTCGCCACAGAATTCGCAGCAAATAGTCATTTGTTGTACATGTTGCATTGTCTGTGGCTGCTGCATTGTTATCCTAGTCATCTGATTGGCCAGCTTTGCAATATCGGCTCTTATGGTTGACACGTCGTCGAGCTCAAGTAACCCAGCTGATTTTTGCTTAACTGCCTTTCGTGAATCACCCTCACCTTGCCAGTTATTATCATTAGCAGTGAAGTTATTCAGCAAGATTTGGATTTCACTGTACGGTCTGGCCATGCAACTACCCCCAAACTGAATCAAGATTCATCTTTGAAGCATTATCAACCCATCTACAAAAGTGTGACCCAATACCTCATCCGTCTGGCAATGATGAGGACAGTCTCTAAGCATCTTCTTGTACCTTTCCCATGCTTGACGAAGTGTCTCGCCAGCTCGTTGTTCGAACCCAAGAATTTGACTCCTCAATACCTTTGTTTTCTTAGTGGGGAAAAACTTGATTAAGAATTTCCTTGCCAGATCATCCTAGGTGCGGATTGAATTAGTTGGCTCCTTATTCAACCACTCCTTAGCTTCCCCAATCAGTGAAAAGGGGAAAAGTGTCAGCCTGACATAGTCCTTAGAAACATTCGGATAATTGTAAGTATCTGTAATTTCCAAGAAATTCTGAATGTGCCTCTGCGGGTCTTCATGAGGTAAGCCCAAGAATAGCCCTGTGGACTATATCAGCTGCACCATGTATTGTTTTAGCTCAAAGTGCCCAGTGATATCAGGCTTCACAATAGCCTGAGTCATATTAGCCAGACTGGGCCTTGCGGCTTCGATCACCGCGCGTTCCTCATTACCTGCCATCTCAATTGGCTGTAGTTGAACTATGATGTCCAACTCTCTTTCAATTCTAGTTCTAGCGTCCACCTCCCTCCTCAATCTGTGAAGTGTTCGTTCAATTTCGGGATCAAGAGGAAGGAGATTGTTTGCGCTTCTACTTCTTCGCATTCAAGAAAAGAAAACCTGTATTGGCACGAACAAAGTGAACTGAAAATTAAAACTTGAATAAATAAATAATAAAAGCTCAACTCAGTCAAGTAACTAATTTCTAAGTCCCCGGCAACAACGCCAAAAACTTGTTGCGACCAAAAACACTCACGCAAGTGCACGTGATCGTCAAGTAATAGAGTAGTGAGAGAGTATCGTTCCCACGAAGACTTATGATTAACTGTTGACTAATTCAAACTCAATTAGTTTGTCTATTCAAGAGGGTTTTTTTAAAAAAAAGTAGAGATGTAATTGTTTTACTACCTAATTATCAAGCAATAATCTAACTAGAGCAATTAACCAAACAAATAACAATTCCGAGTAACAAACAGTAGGAGAGGATATTCCAGGGTCACGGGCTAATTAACAATCGTGTTATGTTCTTAGCTTAAAATGACTGATCCATTTACCTAGATTGTTGATTGACAGGGTTAATGTTACTCATAAGAATCTGTCGAATCCTTACTCGCCTATTCAAGTTAACTCAATGCCTATATGTCTATGGAATTAAGATTAACAAGAATGCATTTACAATTCCTGTATTTCAACCAAGCAAGGCAATTGGGTATATGTTTATCCCAATTGCTAATCCGTTCCCCGAGGCCCGGGTTCAAGAACTTGCTCTATTTAATTCTATATGCAATCTAAAGTTCCCACTTTCGAGTTCAACTAAAGATTCGTAGATAGTATTTTACTGTTAGCTACTCAACAAAATAATTAAAAGCAGATATAAATAAACAACCCAAGATGATAAACTAACTTTGTCAAATTAAACTTCAAACAACAACATTCATGTTTCACCCATGACCCTAGAACAATGGATTTTAGCTACTCATACTAGTGTTCATCACAAATAGGTTCAATTTCATCCCAAATAGCAAAAACCAAGAGAAGAAAAGAAGAACTTGATGGTCAAATCTCCTCCTTGCCTCTTGACTCTCTATTTCTTGCACTCGACTCTCCAAAACTTCCTTGGTCGAGCTTGACTTTATATAGGTTAAGTGGGTTTTCCTCCAGATTTCTAATTTTGCTCCTAAATAATTCTTCCCAAAATTTGGACTAGCGCGACCGCACACCTGGACGCGCATCTGGCCGCGCTAGTTGGCTGAGGATTCTGTCTTGGACACGCTAAAAGTAGCGCGGGCGCGCACTTGGGCGCGCATGTCCAGTTTTCTGTTTCATCGTTTCTTTTTCTCGTCTTCAAGCATACTCAGCTCCGAGGAGTCTTTCTTGCTCCAAAATGGTTCCAATCACACTTTTAAGGCATCACATAGGCTCATCAACCTGAAATGTATACAATTCACAATTAGAGCCTATTTTTCATCAATTAACCATATTATGATATTGGAATATAATCAAGTGGAAACATAAACAATCGCCAAATTACCTAGATTTAGCCTATTATCAAATAGTTTTTGCTCGGTAAAGATTGAGTTTTTTTATTAAAAATTATACTGTATATATTAATATTTATCATATTTACCGCGCAAAGCGCGGATAGTTACACTAGTATCAATATAAAGCAGGGCCCTTCGAAAGTGATGTGGCATCTCTTATTGATGAGGAAAGTATTTATCTATTTTCTTAGAATTTTAGGGATTTTTTTTCTCTTTTCACACAATAAACTCAATTAATAAATCTAAAAGATTAATTTCCTGAAACGGTGCATTAATTTTCTTATTTTACACCTCTTACATCTCCTCTCTTTCCTCATTATTATGTATCACTACAACTTTTTGTTGAAACATTTCTTTTTTTCCCGCTAGCGTCTTTTCAACCTCCTTCTTTGTTTCGATTTCCTTCCTTGAAACACATGCATTTACTTTCTTCCTTGACTCACTTCTATGACTGCTTTTAATTATAAAGTATCTTTATTCCTTTCTTCCCAGCCTCCAAATACACTTATAATATTTCTCTGTAGTAACATCTTTTTCCTACAGGCTTCTCACCTCTTCCCTAAATTTTACAATTGGCATAAAGTTAAATTTATGCACAGTCTCAAATTACTTATGCATTCTATGCCGTTCAAACTCTGTTTTACTTCAAATTTGAAAAACGAGAAGGAACATCAATAGACAGTAAAATCATCAAACAAACAATGGAAACAGAGAAAGTAGATAGTATCGTCGAAGGAGTGAGTTTAGTAGAAAAAGAAAGAAGAGGATTAAGAAGCATGACTTTTGATGGAGTAAAAAGATGTTGTGTCTTTTGAAGGATGAGACAGAGCAAAGCCTGCTAACTCATATAATGATACTAGGTTTCAGATAATCATTTGAATCATGCAAGATGTATTATTATGAGAGACTTGACACAGAAGGGTGAAGTTTTTGTTAAGATCATTCATTATGAATAGGATGAAATTAGATAAGAAGAAGGGGAGATGGAGATGCGCCGAACTCCGAAATGTATATTGAATGAATGCGTGTATTTGTATAGAATATTGCAACAGATTTATTATTTTGTTATAAAGGCAAATTTGGAGAATATTTATCTTAGCTATGGAGGAAGTAGCATGTTAGGGGGAGAGAAAGAAGAAAAGAAATGAAAGAGATGATAAATGAAAGGGAAAAAGAAAAGAACGAGAAATGAAAGGGAAAAAGATTAGAAGAAAGTAGTATGTACATTTATTTTTCCATTTTTACCTAATCTTAAACTTTTTGATTTTGTATCTTCTTCTTCTTTTTTCATCTTTTAAATTTTTTCCTTTTTCTTAATTTGTTTTGTGGATTTATTTTCCATTTCTCTTTTCTTTATCATAAATATAAGAAAATTTCAAAAAGGAAAAGAAGATGTAGAGCGTAGATTTTACATATATATTCCTATGGCCAAAGAACACGTGTGTATATATATATATATATATATATATATATATATATATATATATATATATATATATATATATTTCCATATTAGCTTTGTCTTTTTACCTCGCCGTATTTGAAGAATCCTGCTTATGATTTCTTACTTGTGAAGATTAAGGATCAGAAAACCATGTTTAATTTAGGTTAGAAAACCGATACGTATTTTTTTAAAACCACCTAGATATAAGATAAATATAAAAGAAATGAACTTTCTTGAAAGTTTTTTCTCTTCCTTTTTTAAGAAAATCAAAGAAATGCTAGAATTAGTTAAATTGCCGTTTGACTCAAAAAGCATAAAGCTTTTCAGAAAGAAATACATAACAAAGATAACTATTCCCCAACTTGAAATGTAGAAACACTGAGTGAAGTTGAACACTAGAATTGCCTTGATCATATATCTTATATCATTGCATTGTCTTTAAATCCTCCATACATACATACATACATACATATATATATATATATATATATATATATATATATATATATATATATATATATATATATATATATATATATATATGTAAACAGTGAATAAAGTAAAAAAATATAATTTCCTTTTTTTATTTTAGTAATGAAGAAGTAAAAGAAATTTTCACAATTTTACTAATTATGAATGACGAAAAAGTTAAATCATATACTATGTGTTTTTAATACTAATTATTGTTTCTTTTACCACAAAAAGATTTGTTACGAAATGGTTGTATATGTGAAGTTATTAAGCATATATAGTTGTAGTTTTAATATCATTCTTTTTGTTACCTTCAAATTATTTTTTGTGAAACTGAGCTAACCGTTAAAAATATAAATATGTTCTACATATTCAACTTATAGAATTAAAATTATCAAGGAAATTTTTAAAGCTCATTTATTTATTTTTATGACCGCGCAGAGCGCGACAAATTCACTAGTTACTAATAAATGGATTGCTTTTGTCATTTGTAATAGGTTAACTGAGAGTATAAAAAGTTCAACATGTTTTTTTTTTTTTTTTCAGCTAGATTTATTAATTAACTAATTAATCTGACGATGTCTGTTTTTTTAACAGTTGTGGTGTTAGAGCTAGAGCTTTGAAGAAGATTGGTCATGGGTGGTCTCTAATACTAAAAACGCACGTTATGCCACGTGGATTGCAGTAATTATTCATGAATTTTGATACTCCCTGGTTTTAATGGCTTATAAAATTTAGTACAGTTTAATGTAAACTTATCTGTATAACGCACATGACATTCATCTTATTTCAATTTTATCTTCTAACCAATGTTTCCCCTCATAAATGTTTCCTGGACCAATTCCAAACTATTTCTCCTCCATTCATTGTATTAATTTAACATATTACATAACAAGTAAGGTGAAGCAGAATTATGTACTATTTTTTTTTTAATGAGAAACAAATTCTATATATACTTGAATTCTCAATGTAGTTGTTACATAGTTGATTCTCATCCTATAATTGAATCTTCTCGCTGTTTAAAAGAACTTTTAATATGAAATTAATACTTCGTAACGCAAACAGTAAGTAGGCAATCCATTAGTCTTAACTTAGTAATTTGTAATGAAAGACCTTAATGACACAATCATTTATAACCCTCTAAAGGAAATGGGTTATGATTCATAAGCAGCATTTCCCCATAAATCAAACTACTCTTTTTAGAGCTTAACTTATATACATAGTTCCTAAAGATATACAGATAGTGTATTATAACATAATTTAGCAAGTTATCTATTATTAGTTTCACTTTTTATTAATGGTTACATATAAATATTTATAACATTGAAATTCACTCAACCATTGTGTATAGAGGCGGATCTACCCTTAGAGTAGGGAGGTCATCAACCCCTGGTAACTTCAGAAGATATGTATGTACATATGTGAATATATCTTGAATAATATGTATATCTTTTAATTGGTACCTTAAAACTCAGAGGTCAGACAACTGTATTTGTCGATTTGGGCGGCACAACTTGACTTTGTAGTATGCTGCCTGGGTTCGATTTGCAGCCCAGCATCCAGGGGAGGATCCAACTTAATATGTGTGGATTCCCCTGAACCCAATAACTTTTGCACATACCCTGTATATGTATTAAAAATCTACAAAATATTAATAATCATTTAATTGTGAACTGATGTTTGGCTATAATTCTATATTTTGCATTACTTATCTTATATTTTGGGGCTTTAATGCTATACTATATTAAATTTGTGCTTAATTGAGCTTATTTTATGTGTAGGTACATTGAAGACGAAATTGGGAGCAAAATAGAGATTTTATGTGTATTTTATGCACTACAAGAATGACTCATGATTATTTGATGATGAGAATAATTTTGATGTCATGATTGGCTCGTAGTTATTTGTCGTGATTATTTGATGATGGAGTGATGATTAATATTTGAAAAGCAAAGAAAGGAAAGCAAAGTTAGGCAAAGCCTCAAAAGATAGCAAAATGAAAAGAAAAAAAACAAAGCAGTAAAGAAGAATTCAGCGAAGCGAGCCGTGTTGCTCGCTATAGACATGGGCGTATCTATGCCTTGGGCCTTGGGATATGGGCTTACGTGAACCCATATTCCTCTTAATAAATTATATATAATAATGTTATATTTTTTTAAAATTACTTAAATATATGTGTGTGCATTCATAGTCAAAGACTTTTATTGTACAATAATTATTCGGTGCACCTCTACGAGTAAAATTGGCGGTTTAAATCTCACTTCAAACGGTCTTATTTACGGCACGGAGTATAGATACATATGTGAAAATCACTAATTAAAAGAATATAATTTTGAACCTATAATTTCAAAAGTGTAGTGAGTTCATGGTAAGAAACTAAAGTTAAACACGTGATTCTATATCCGCCTCTTCACAATAGTGCACATATCCTCTTGAAATCATGGATCCGCCTCTAGTTATAGAGCATGCAACGCGAGGGAATTTTTGCGCGTTAGAGTTGGCGATGCGAGGTACTTAGCTCACGACAGAGCTGGCGACACACGGGTTAAAGCGAGGTGGAGCGCGCTATAGAGGTCGCGAGGCACAATCTGTAGCGAGGGGATTCCGGATTTTAAAATCATATTTCGTCTCATATTTGGTTTTGGACTTGGTTATTTCGTTTGGGTCTTTTCCCTATTCATATAAATAGTCATTAAACACCATTTTTGGAAGAGTTTTGCGACCGGAGGCAAGAACATCACGTGTACCAACTTTTGGAGGAGAAAATCATAGAGTTCTTCATTCCTTTATCTTTTCTTTATAATTTGTTTATGCAAAATATTTGGAAACTTGTTACTACAAACAAAAGTGGCTAAGCACTCTGTTCTAGAGTTGTGGTTGACATGATTATTAACGTTTATAATTACATCTTGGTTAATTCAGATTATCGTCTTGTGGTTGTTTCTTTAATTCTAGTTTAAATTTGTGAGTTGTTATAGCTACCAATTCACCATACTATCTATGCTATACTTGGGAAAGCCGTATTTAAATTAGAGTGGAATTAAAGAGAGCTTGTTTTTGAACCCGTGGCTCGAGGGAAGATTTTGCGGTTAGGATAAGAATATACCTAACAATCTTGCTTAATGTTTACCCTGAAAATGGTAACAACAATTAAATTTGTAAATGGGATTCTAAGTCTTCCTAAATTACGTTCGACTTGATTCCGAAAGGATATGTAGGCAGCCTCTCTTTGGGGTTCAGTCACACCAAAATAAAAATCCAAATTCCCCCAAAAAGTGAAATTGGGGCAGATGTTATAATGGTTCGGTGATGGTTCGCCTGAAAGGTTCCAAAGTTGTAATTCAGTCCAAACTCTTTTTACCCCAAATCATGTTCAAGTCCTTCCGATCAATCAGTAAAGATGTCCAAAATTAGAGGATACAACTACTTGGATCCGATGCAATCAAATAAGAGAGTCTTATTGGTGAAAACTCACACGGGCACCGTGAGGCGACAGTAAGCAAAGAAATAAAATGAGAGAGTCTTATTGGTGAAAATCCACATGGGCACCGTGAGGCGACAGTAAGCAAAGAAATCAAAATGAAAGAGTCTTGTTAGTGAAAACTCGTAAAGAGCATTATAAGGCGATGGTGAGTAGAGAAATGAGAGAGGTCAGCTCGTGAAAACCCGCAAAGGTGCCCCTGATCGAAAAGAGGATTCTCATAGTCATCGGCATAGACAGAGTCCTGGCTAGGTTTCTCGACTTTGAGGCAAAAGTTGTGATGAATTTCTGAGAGTCGGGCGGTTTACACAGATCAGGCATCTAGTCCAAAAGGCATGCATGTTCATTGAAGTCCGCATGTACTCCAGATAAGTCCTTCTTTCCTTTCCCCGAAAGGGACATTTCTTGTTTTAAACTCATTCTCCATTCCATTGTTTGTTTTATTTGAATCTCTTTCGGTTTAACACTGTTCTAAAACTAAGACAAAGAAAGGATGGTAAGACCGATTTACAGGGTTCTCATTTGATACAAGCTAATATGCAAAAAGGCGCCCAGCCTCGTCAGGAGGCATAAGCCGGCCTCGACTGGCCATGGCGGCCGATGCTTTGAAATCAAAACTCTTGGAAGAAGAAAATCAAATTGAAGTGCCTATAAAGGCAAATGAAGTTGAAAAGGTTGAGTCCCATGTGGCCAACCATCTCGGCAAAAGTTTGGAAATCCAAGGTCTCTAGAAAATAATACAGAGCAGTCAAGCATCTCGGTGCCACGCTGACAGAATCGGTTTTTTGACGGCAGTGGCCACGAATCAAACTACTCAGGGCATCAAGGCCACAAACCAACCACCACTTTGAAAACTCACAAATTTTTCTTTGTTTGAAGTAGGAACAAAGCATGCAGAATGGTGATTCTAAAAGAACGAATGTCACCAAACGTAAGCTCCTTAAAATCTCCATTTTTCTTTTACTTTCGACATACATCACTATTGTTCACACCTCCTATTTTTACGTAGCTTAACCCAGGTAGAACCTTTTCGCCTAGGGGGATCCAGCTCATATTTTCGGGTAGAAGTACTCTTCGCTCGGGTTGTTTTACATAGCTTAACCCAGGTAGAACCTTTTTAGCCTAAGGGGATCCAGCTTATAGTTTCGGGTAGAAGTACTCTTCGCTCAAGTTGTTTTTACGTAGCTTAACCCAGGTAGAAACTTTTTGCTTAGGGGGATCCAACTCATATTTCCAGGTAGAAGTACTCTTCGCTCAGGTTGTTTTACATTAGCTTAACCCAGGTAGAACCTTTTTCGCCTAGGGGGATCCAACTCATAGTTCCGGGTAGAAGTACTCTTCGCTCAGGTTGTTTTTACATAGCTTAACATAGGTAGAACCTTTTTGCCTAGGGTAATCCAGCTCATATTTCCGGGTAGAAGTACTCTTCGCTCAGGTTGTTTTTATGTAGCTTAACCCAGGTAGAACCTTTTCGCCTAGGAGAATCCAGCTCATATTTTCGGGTAGAAGTACTCTTCGCTCAGGTTATTTTACATAGCTTAACCCAGGTAGAACATTTTCGCCTAGGGGGATTCAACATTTTTGTCAGTAATACAGGGTGCCAACCCTGGTTACATTTTCTTTTTCAGTAATACATGGCACTAACCCCTGGTTACATTTCCTTACCAATATGGGGTACGCCAATCCCTAGCTTTATTTTCCAATATAAGGTACATCAATTCTTAGTTGAGATACCATTTAGACAATCAGGATACACCATTTCCAAATAATCGTGTTTTCCTAGGGTACACCAATCTCGACACTTTCATGATTTTAATAAAGTAATTTAGAAAATTATTACAATAACTCACGAAATTTTCCTAGTAAAAATTGGGGCAGAAAAATTCCGTTCGTTTGTTTGTTTTGGTGTCTGAGCAGGTTTTGCCTCGAGGCAAAAAGTTAGAGATGACCAAGAGAAGTGTCAATCCAGCATTAAAAAAAGTGAATCCAAAATGCAACAACAGATGAAAAGATTTGGATTACTCAAGACATGACTGAAGTCACGATGCATTGTATTTTCCCGTTTTGATAAGAAGAATGTGTAGAAGAGTCAATCAAGACACAAGATCAAGTTTTTGAAGACATTGATAGGATCTTGTAGTTCATTTTTTTATGTAACTTTTTATATCTTTGATGTAATAAACAAGACTGCGGACCGGAGCCTCGACGAAACCTTGCTTGACTCCTCTACTCGGCATTTCATTCTTTTCCTTGAATTACACACGACTTGATTTCCTTATAACCCGGGATATGTAGGTCGTCCAAACCAGGACTCGGTTGCACTCTTTGTCTTTTATTTCTCCAATTTTAAATAATAATATGGCCAAAAATTAGTCATATCACTCATCTTTTCTTTGCCTGAAAACTCTTCATGTTTTCAAGCAAAAAGGGGCATATTGTGAGCATCTAATTTTTGACCATGCCTGAAATTTTTTAACTCCTTCACATCATTTAGCACGAACCTTACCGCTAACACAATTATTCCTTCACAACTCACACTTCCACTCTATCTTACTAATACAAACACACACAACAAAAAAGTCAAAAAAAGGAGGAGGAAAGTAGGGGACAATAAACGGAAAATGGGGAGTGAAAAGAGGATGAGGGCATCATCTTGCACCCTAAAAAAATCAGTTGTAAAGCTCATGAAGAACTAGTCACTTTCGACCAAACAATGTCAAAAAAAGCAGCCATCACACTCCATTTTTTCCGCCATAAAAACGGCCATATAAAACTCCTCTTAAAAAAAAGGGACAGCCCAAACTTCGACCCTAGAGGCCAAGAAAATCAGCAGCGACCATATCTCCCCAAACCCCATTAAACTACCTAAAATCCGCACAAAAACACAGCAAAAAATCCAGCCAAAAGGGAGCAGCAAAACTAGATCTAAAACCTCCAAACTCTGGCCCGAAATTACCCCCAAAACAGCTCCAAACACGAGCTAAAAAATACCTCCAAACCCAGCTCGAATACAGCCCCCCAAAAGTCTTAAATGCAGCTAAAAAATGCTGCCAGGCACAGTTGCTAACAGCGACAACAACAACCCCGAAAATCAGTTCCAAACCAGCCCCAAACCGTCCTAAAATCACCTGAAATGTTCAGTCCGTCAAGGTCGCCGAGATCGGGTTCGAGTTTTCCGTCAAGATTCCTATCGTGAGTCGCTCCTTGACCCAATTCTTGTCACCATTTTCGCCGATGATTTTAGCCATTTTAGTGTAAGGTTGTTTGGATTGTTCTTTAAATATTGGGAAGCTTCATAAGGTCCGTTTCTTTTTCTTTGTTTCAATGATACTTTATTGTTGTCTTCCAATCATATCTTTTGAGTTGTAATTCCTTATTGGCTTTATCTAGTATGAATTTTAATCATAATGCTTTGTGTTTAGTCGGCTTCGATGATTAATTGGCGTTTCAACTCTCATGATCAGTTGGTTTGATTGTTGAACATTTAAGATATATGTGTATTTCTAGTCTTCTGAATTTTGAAAATATGTGTAGTAAATGTTATTTCATTTGCTAAATTTGAGGTAAAATATTAGAATATATATATATGGAAAAATGGCCATGTCAAAGTACTCTGTAAATCGTTTGCTTTTGGAAAAAAATGTTATCTGATTAAGCATCTGACTTTGAAGTAAATCATTACTAGTTTAAAGTAGTCCAATCCACAAAAAGTTTAACTTCACTGGTTTTGTAATGTGTACAATAACTTTGGCATAGGAGTCTTAAAATTAGAAAAGCTCATTAAAGGTTCATTTCCTTCTCTTAATGCATTTCTTGCTCATGAATGGATTAGTATCATTTTCCCCCCTTAATTAATAGATCTTTAATTGTTCTGTTTTATTGAATATTGGAGTTGTTTTCTTTCTTGGTAAGGAATAAGAATAGGTCATGAGTGGTGTTAAGTGAGAAAAATATATAACTCTTAAGCCTCACAATAATCTTAAATTAGTGTTAGAAAAATAATTCATGTGCTAGTTTTTTTTTGGTGTGCTTTAAATAATTAAATATCATGGTTTTGTGTATGGTCTCAGTGGCATAGTTGTGATACGTAACAAAATAAGTACGCGTATGTGTGACTTAATTCAATATAACTTTCATAATTTTAATCAAGCAGTAAAAGTGGACATAAGTAAAAGATGAGAAATCAAATATATCACAGTTTATCCAAAATTAATTTAAGCCAAATGTAGTCAATAAAGCGACCGTGCTAGAACCACAGGACTTGGGGAATGCCTTACACCTTCTCCCCGGTCAACAGAATTCTTTATCCGGACTTTGTTTTCGTAGACCAATAATAAAAGAGTCAAACCTTCTTTTGACTAGGGATTAAGGTGACTTGGAATACCAACAAATCAATTCCAAGTGGCGACTCTGAATAACAAAAATAATCCCTATTTCAAAATTGTCACTTTAATTGGAAAAACTCTTTAACCCACAAATCCATAGCATAATTACTACATTATCTTTTGGAGGGGTAAAAAAGGGATGTGACACTCGTTGTTTCATTCGGAGGTGGAGGCATGAGTTTTGATACTGCGTCATATGTAGCGAACATTTCCCTTGATGCGCGTTGTTCCCCATAGACGATTTTGACCTCGTCCTTTGTCGGGAATTTTATTGCCCGGTGGAGGGTGGATGGTACTGCTCTCATGCAGTGTATCCAAGGTCGTCCAAATAAGGCGTTATACCTCATATCTCCTTCGATGACATGGAATTTGGTGTCTTGGGTTGTGCCGGCCATGGTAACCGGAAGGACGATTTCTCCTTTTGTTGTTTCGCTCGCCATATTGAATCCATTGAGGACACGGGTGGCGGACACGATTTGTTCGAGCAGCCCGAGTCATTCTATCACCCTCGACCTGATGATATTGGTCGAGCTACCTGGATCCACGAGTACACGTGTTATCTGAAAAGAATTTACAAGAAAGGAGATTATCAGGGCATCGTTGTGGGGTTGAGACAGGGCCTCGATGTCCTCTGCGTTGAACGTGAGGGCATCTTCGGGGATATATCCCCGAGTCCGTTTTTCTCTGGTGATGGATATTTTTGTCCGTCTCATTACGGGTTCCTGCGGGGCATCGGTGCCCCCGTGATCATATGGATGACGTGTTGTGGCTCGTTTGCCTCATTTTTCTTGGTCGCCTCCCTCTCTTGGAATTGATTTTTGGCCCGATCGCTGAGGAATTCCCAGAGGTGCCCTTTGTTGAGCAGTCGAGCCACTTCCTCCTGTAGCTGATGGCAATCATCGGTCCTGTGACCTGCGTGTTGTGGAACTCGGATACTAAGTTGTAATTTCTCTGCGAAGGGTCTGACTATATTGGTTTGGGCCATTTGGCGTCTCTGATCTTGCTGATGGCGAACACGATGTCTGAAACGTCGACGCAGAAGTTGTATTCCGATAAGTGGGGCGTGTTTGTTGGCGCTATGATTCAATCAAACCTGGTTCTATTGGCGAGCCCTCGAGGGTCCTGTCCTCGATCCATCCTTCAATCGTTGCGAGGTAGGTTGCGCCTTGGGGCGTTTCTTCTGTCTTCGTGGTAAGGTTGGTACCTTTCTTTGTTTGGTTTTGACTCTTTTACCAGGAGTCTGTTTGGATACACTGAGCCCGAAGGGGCTCCCAATTGGTTGTCCTCGGCCCTAATCTTCGATTGGTACCGGTTGTGGACGCCGACCTGGTCACGACCCTTTTTATCATTGGCTGCAATCATCTTCTCACCTGACTCGATCCTTTTGGTGAGGTCCTCGAGCATCTTCACTATGGCGGGGTCAGTTACTGACCCGTTATTGCTTGATCTTTCGGGTACTTTCTCGGCGGGGGGAGCTACCTCCGATACTGATGTGCTGGGAGTTCTCGGATGGCTTTACAACTGAGCAATGGCCAACTGTTGTGCCTGCAACATTTCAAAAATAGCATGAAGACTAACTTCCTATTCTTCCCGGGCCGGGGTGTTTTGGGCTTCATGTCAGTCACTATGTCGTATGCTCTTGTTGGTGTGAGAAGTTTCATCGGCCTGCTGTGCATCCTGTGAGTCTGCGTCCACTAGAATCGGTCTGGGTGCGTTATCTGGATTCTGTAGTGGTGCTCCGGCGACCGGGATAGCCACGCCATTTTTCTCATGATTCTCGAGGTTGTCGTTCTCGACTCCGTTTACCGAGCTCGACATTTTGACCTAAAATCAAAGGATCTTGGACAAGAAAAGTGTGAAATATAATGTGCGCTTGTGCAATGAAACTATCAAGAATATAATCACTATTATTTTTAGCCCCACGATGGGCACCAAACTGTTTACCGTGAAAATGGTAACAACAATTAAATTTGTAAATGGAATTCTAAAAATACGTGATCTATTCCCGAGCTAGTTGTTAGAGCAGTTGATGCTAATAATATGGAGTTTAAAGTTTAAATACAAGCTAAAACGGGATGATAATCGAACCACAGGGCCTGCTTCCCGGATGTGTGTCTGGTCGATGAGGAACCTCGGGGCCGATGTCAGGGTCGAGTTCGAGTTATCGGGGATAGTCGGGGATGGGAGAACAGTTGAAGATATAGTTGAACAAGGCTCTTTATGGTCACTAGTAGGGTATATGATCAAGAACAAGTAAGAAAGCGATAGATATTGAGGTGACTTCGGGTCAATATCACGTGACAACCAAAGAATAGACAAGAAGATAGCAAAGCTAAATGATTTCGAGCTAGTGAGAACAAGCGAATTAGAGAGGAGAAGGAGAGAGAAGATATTATTGCCCTTTTGTAGAATAGTTGGAGCTCTGCCTTTACAGGGTATTAGTGACTCCCCTTTTATAGAAAATGGGGGGAGTCCAATCTTAGTGCAAGATACACTGCGTGATGCAAGAAATAGGATGGGACAACCGGCTAACTCCGCGATGTTTGTGTGGGCCGATATCGAGCTGCTTGAATAATTCTGATCGACCCCGGGTGCATTCCTTGAGAGATACTTGCATTCGCTGAGGCTTTGGCCGACATTATCCTTGGCGGAGTGCCTCCCGATCTTGAAGGAAGTGATCGGCCCGAGATCCTGGGCTCCCGAGATCACCCTTCGAAGTATTCAGTTGAGAAATTGGTCTCCCAGATTTCACCGTGTACACTTAATTAAATATCGTATTATATTCATTCATGATAGACTCAATACCATAGAAATATAGGGTTGATATATTGTGGGCAAGCGATTAGTGTTGTGGAACCATGCTATTCATATAAACGATCCGGTTAATTAGCAACTATAGATAATCTGGATTAACGAGTGTGATTATTGAACTTAATAGGATTGATAAACCAACCACAATCCTGGAATTTTCATCTCCTCTGAAGTAAATTCTCGTCATATGCATTTGCATTGGTGATAAATTAGTTGTTATTTGTTTAATTTCCGCAATAGTAGATTAATAGAAAAATATCACTCTTAAATATCTTGGACAATTAATTGATTTTAGTTAGCTTAATTAACAATCAATCTAAGTCTATGGGAGTTTGACTTCCAACTTTCGAGTCACTTTATTACGTACCGGCCACGTATACTTGCGTGTACTTGGGGAATCAACATGAACCCAATTACTTATCGTATATTTACTTGAGATCGCTGCAGAAATTCATAAATTTCAAATCATGGATCCGCATCTCCCAGCATTTACTTAAAATTTTATTCGACAATGATACTTCGCCACTTTCAAATCCTAGGTCTGCCTCTTATATTGCATATAGCTCTTATTTTAGATGGTGAATTCCCATGATAGATATTTTTGGATATTTTCATTGAGATATTGGTTAATAGTGGTTGATTCATAAATGAGACAAAAAGTGACGGACTAATCAGATAACACGGCCCACAGGACTATGTCATCATAGTGAACTCCAAAACAGTTGTCTTAAATTTTCTCGTCTTTATATTTCTCTTCTGTTACTATCCAACAAAAATAACGAAACAAACTTCTCCCCACACATTCTCCATTTCTTCCCTTCCTTTTCCTCCATTTCTTACACTTCCCTTCATATTCTGTCGGCATAATCCTAAATATTTCACCCAAAAAAATCTCTTTTTAAAAACCCCTCTACCAAAACACTTTTCGTTGAAGAAAATATGGATTCAAAAAATGATAACATTCAAGAAATGGGATAATCTTTGTTCAGATATTACAGAAAAAAAATCCTTTCTTACCTCCCAATTCGTTCTATAGTTATTGCTTCCTCTGTATGCAAAAACTGGAATTCAATAATCACCTCTTCTTCTTTCACAACCAGAATCTCAGCTACAAAAAAATCATGGCTTTTTCTCTGTGGCCAAAACAATATTTTTATCAAAAATAACCAACCTTTTGCTTTTGACCCTGATGCAAATAAATGGATTACACTTCCTACTTCAACCCTTTTATCCCAAGATTTCTTTATTGGTTCAAATGGTTTTTTCTTTGCTACTTCTCAAAATTTCAGCTTTAAGCCAACTCTCAATGGCTCTTGGGTTCAAACTAGTCCTTTAAAATTCTCTAGGTGTAATCCTCTTGTTGATGTTTATTACAAAAATGGGTTAAATCATGAACCAAGATTTATTGTTGTAGGTGGTGTTAGATTTGTTGGTGGATTAGTTGAAATTGAGGACCGTTTGGCTGTGGAAATTTATAATCCAAATTTGGATTTTTGGGAACTTTGTCCACCTTTACCAGCTGATTTTAGGTCAGGTAATTCATCACAATGGTCATGTTCATCTTTATTGAAAGGGAAATTCTATGTTTTTGGGATATATTCTTGTTTTATTACATGTTTTGATTTGGACAAATGTTTGTGGAGCGAGGTTCAGACACTTAGACCACCTGGAATTTTGTTTTCATTCTTGGTTTCATGTCAAGATTGTTTAGTTTTAGGTGGATTATGCAATTCACCTAATGGACCAAATTTTATACTTTGGAAAGTTGATGAGAAAACAATGGAGTTTAGTGAAATTGCTATAATGCCTCAAGAATTGATGTATTATTTGTTTGATAGTGAAGAGGATGACAAATATGCTAGTTTAAAATGTGTGGGATTAGGGAATATTATTTATGTGTATAATGAAGAACATCACAAGAATTACAATGCTTGTGTTTGTGAATTTGGAAATGAGTTTGGGAAGTGTAGTTGGAGGAAAGTGCCTAATTTGCCAGCAAGTGCTAGTAAATTTCATAGAGTGATTAGCTTTTGTTCAAATGTTTCCCTTGATAACATTCTTCAGGGTGCAAGAATTTAAGTTTGACAAATAGCATATATTTGGTGGAATAGTCGATGTGCAATACAAATTGATTGGGTGGAAAAACTCCCGAACATTGTTGTTACGAAGAAATAATAAGTTTCACAATGTTCTTATGGGTGCAAAGGAAATTCTTGATCTGGGGCATATTGTTCACTGAGTTTGAGTTTGGTGTAAATGATAAAGTTGCCCCATGTGACTAGGGGTTCAACGAGTTTAAATCGTGAAAACAGTCTCTTGCAGAAATGCAGAGTAAGACTGCGTAAAATAGACTCTTGTGGTTCGGCACAGAGGCGGATGTAGTGTATAACTTACGAGTTCAACTGAACCCACAACTTTCGACGCGAAGTCAAAATTTGTATGTAAAAATTCACTAAAATTGCAAAAATAGTAGATATGAACCCATAACTTTAAAAATATAATGAGTTCAATATTAAAAACATTAAAATTGAACCCATATGATTTAAATCTGGGGGAAGTGCACGGTTGACCACTAATAACACATGTATTTACTTTTAAGCCACCGTTTAAAATGTCTTTAGTCTTTAGCCACTGCTTTAATAAACTTTAACTGCCCTGACAAAAATACCCTTCTGCTCATGTCCTTAACTTTTGTACTTAACTTCAGGACTACATGTCCTTAACTTTTGAACATGGAACTCTAAGTTCAGGACTTCAGGACTACATGTCCTTAACTTTTGAACATGTAACTCTAAGTTCAGGACTACATGTCCTTAACTTTTGAACTTGGAACTCTAGGTTCAGGACTTCAAGGCTACATGCCCTTAACTTTTGAACTTGGAACTTAAACTTCAAGACCAAGCGTCCTTAACTTTTGAACTTGTAAGTCAAAGTTAAGGACCTATTGTCCTTAACTTTTGAACTTGTAACTTTAAGTTAAGGACTGCTTGTCCTTAACTTTTGAACGTGTAACTATAAGTTAAGGATTGTTTGTCCTTAACTTTTGAACTTGGAAATCAAAGTTAAGGACCTATTGTCCTTAACTTTTGAACTTGTAACTGTAAGTTAATGATCGTCTGTCCTTAACTTTTGAATTTGTAACTATAAGTTAAGGATTGTCTGTCCTTAACTTTAGAACTTATAACTGTAATGCATGTCCTTAACTTTTAAACTTGTGTCCTTAACTATTGAACTTAACTTTAGGACTTCAAGACTACATTTCCTTAACTTTTGAACTGGAAACTCTAAATTCAGGACCATGTCCTTAACTTTTGAATTTAACATTAGGACTTCAGGACTACATGTCCTTAACTTCTGGGAAGGAATTGCATTTCCTGTTTACTCATCACTCTTTTTCTTATTTTCACAACTTTTAGATCTAAAAATAAATTCAAGGAGCTAAGAGCAAATAAACCCTATTACATTAGACTCGCTAGAAAGAAAAATAATCAGCATACCGATTTTGCCACAAGAGAAATGGCAGAAGCATAATAGCTTCAACGTCAACCAAATTTTAAACAAAAAAGTAGAGACGGATCTAAAATTTTCATGATAACTCCCATAAAACGACATACCGAAAAAAGTCCACTGAGGTCCATTTCTAACATGTTTCGACATAGTAGCGATTTGTACCAAGAGAACACCAGAGAATACGAAGTCTTTTTGTTTTGAATGCATCGGTGTATTTCCGTTTGGGGAGGAAAGGGTAACACAGTCTTTTCATATTAATTTTAATAGACTAGTGGCTACTATTGCTAAGCATTAAAAATGCTGGATAAAAAGTAAATACCAGCTTAAACAGTGGCTACCCCACGCCATTTCTACTTTAAATCCTGGATCCGCCTCTGATTCGGCACTTCCTCGAACTTTGCGCATAGGGCGAGCTCAGTTTTTTCATGCATAATAGTAATATATACTCGATGTACTTTTTCTTGTTTTCAGAATTATAATGCAATTATAGATAATCTTTTGGTTATGTTTGGTAGTGCTGCTTTTGTGGTAAATATGTTGTGCTCGTTGATGAATGTTCTCAATTAAAGACTTCAGATATTCATTAATCCAATCTATTTCGTTTTTCGTTATATTCAATTTTGAAAAGGGATAAAGGTCAAGTTCGCCGCTGAAATTACGTAACATTGGTTAACGATGCCATAATATCTTTGCGGTTAGCAAACATATCATATTTGCTCTTATTTTTCGACTCAACAAACGGTATCCTTGTTTGTTCACCGTTGTCCATATAAACTGGCACGTGTGATTTAGCAGACACATGAAAAATAAATAAGAAATTTAAGTGGCTGTGATCAGTGGCGAAGCTATGAATTTTATCTAAAGTAATCAAACATGAAATAAGCAAAAAAAGTCTCTAATAAAGGGTGTTCAATATATGTTATATACGATTAAAATATAATATTTTACCTATATGTATAATATAACTTTTCGACGAAGGGTGATCACCTCTATGTACCTTCGCCCCTGGTTGTGATCATAATATAAGTGTGATCTATGCGTACTGAGCCATTCCTGGAACGAGCCACATGCAAAGAAATTAAATCTGAAGCTCTGACCAGAAACTCAATATTCTGTAATAATATGCATAGGTTCCTATAGTTTGAGCGAGATTGTCATAATGCAGAAAGTGGGTTACATGTGAAATTACTAGTGATTTGGTCAGTTCTGAAAGAAAATGAGAAGGGTTAAAAGTGAAATAATGGGAAAATGAATCGGGCAAGTTCAGTGAGAATAGAAAGAAAAGGAATTTTCACATCGTATAACCATCTTCTAAAAATAAGAACCGACAAATACATACTTCTAATATATTAATATGCAATATATGTGTGTTTAAGAAAGAAGATAAGATTTTTGAACTTATGTTGTAAAATGAGATAGCATATATTTTTTATGGCTATAAAAATATTGCATAAAGGTAAATTGTTTCCAAATATGTGATGATAGGTTATAATTAAGTATTTTAGTCGCTTATTACACTCTAATATATTGCACTTTAATTGAGTTTGAGCTTTAATCGCTAGTGTTTTGCACTAATTGTATATTTTATGCTTTGCAGGAGTGATTCCGAGCTATGTAGATATTATGGAATGAATTCAAGTGATTTGGAGCTTTGAAGTCTAAGTAAAAGCCCAAGGAATCAAGCCGAAATCGTGTTTGGGGATCAACGGATGATAGTTAAGAACGAAACGAAGAATTGAGCGGGCATACGGCGCATTGTCTAGTCAAATGCACATAAATTTTATCTCAGAACTCCGTTTGGGCTACACAATATTGTTTAACCAAAAAGTGAAATTTCGGTCAAAGCTTTAATTTAGAAGAACTCGGGTTACTGATAATCAAAAATGAGTAAAAGGAAATGACTTTGCTAACAATCAGATAAGTAGAAGAAAACAAAGTAAACCAATATATTCAGATAATATTTCGTGTCCTTACAAATGATTAGTTTTCTCCTTTTTATAGTTATCTCAAAAATATACGTTTTGCCTTTGTCATAATAAGGCCATTATAGACAATTAAGGAAATTAAATGCTACATTACATAATCATTGTAACTTAATACAGATTCTCTAACATTTCCAGTATTCAATGCTTATTAAATACTGTATCTGTACTCTATTGTGTTGTCAGATTCATTCTCCTTGATTTTTGGATTTAAATAGATACGAGTGTTGAGTCTTTTGAATAACTGTTCGTGCCTTTACTTGTGTGTCTGCTCGTATCTGTTGCAACTCGTGCCTCTTTGCCAATCAGTATTCTTTGACCAGCCTACGTGTCATGACACGTCATCTTTCATCACTTTAATATGTAAACCCAATTTTTCCTAACACAGATAGTCCCCCCACTTGCCGTTTATTCAACAATTGAATATTTGGGAAGTGAATTTCATTAAAGCGGGAATATTTGCCGCCATAAATGCTATGATAGAATCGACGCTTCAATTGTCACTTCCATTTAATGCCTATTACACGTGGCACCTTTTTATTGGTTCTGCGACTTTGCAGCGCTTTTTTAAGGTTCTTTTACAGCTTCACTAACCACGAAGCGACAGTTCTTATTATGATCTTTCCATCATTGCACATTTTCCTTTGACGGTTGCTTCTTAATATAAATATAGTTTTCACCTTTGTCCTTCCCACATAAAGTTCTCTGAATATTTAATTCTTGAATTTTTGTTTGCTTCTTCCTCGTACTATCATGTCTTCATTAAACCCTAACCCTAGAAGGGTCCCCATAGTTGATAACTTCCCTAATGCCCCCAGAAGGAGTAGAAAAGGAGGTAGACTTCATAATTTAGGGTCTTCATCCATACGTGGTTCTTCTCTTCCTTCGTCTAGTTCCAGTCCTTCTTTTAGAACCAGAGGCTCTTTTTCACAAAGGTCCTCTTCTAAAGGAAAGGAACCCTTTGAACCTGTTCGTGAACCTACAGTGGATGAAATAGTTCCTGCTGAACTAACTTTCTATAATGATAGAGAGTCCCTAAGAAACCAAGTGTCTTCTTTAGATCGTGCTGATATCTATCCAACTCAGATCATAGAGGGTCTGATTTCTTTAGTTCGTAATGACTGTCATTGGAGTTATGACTTTCCTATCATAATTCCCAGTGCGAATCAAAGAATCACCTCCTATTTAGTTGGATTTTCCTTTGTTTATACGCACCCTTTCACATTAGGATTCAAACCTGCTATTGATCCTGTTATTCTCGAATTCTGTCATTTTTTCTACGTTTGCTTAAGTCAAATTGGCCCTATAGCATGGAGGGTTGTTGCCTGTTTGAGGCACTTGACTAACATGGCAGGTGTACCTTTCACTTTTGCCCATTTTATTCACTTGTACTCTCCCAGACTTTTCCGCCAAGGTATTTTTACCTTAGTAGCTAGGAGCAAAAGAGTTCTGGTTAGCCAGAAGATGACAGAGACCGTGGTTGGTATGACAGGTTTGTTGCTGCCTCCACTGTTGGTTTAGTAGGTGATGAAAATGTTCCCTTCCCCAAGAAGTGGAATTTTGCACGTGAGTTTTCTTTTTAATAATTTTCTCGTACCTTTTTCCTCAATTTTGATGATCATTATTCTAATTTTCCTTTTCTTTTTCAGCTACCATGGGAATTATTGAGGAAATCCCCAATTTCCATGGTTGGGTAGGAAAGTTATTAAATACAGCACAAATGGAGGGTAGATCTTGGAAAAATCTTTCCCACCGATTTGGTTGGAAAGTGAAAACTCATGGTAAGAGTTTTTTTTATTTAACGTTTTATTGTCATTTCCAGAACTTAATTTAATCCCTCGTTTTATCAGGATTTTCTGTTCGAGGGATTAGTGCTGAGGCGGTCGTAGCTTCCCATATCTTTTTGGAAAGGGCCCAGGAGATAATCTTGGGTTATTCATCGAAAAGGAAAGTTGCTAGTGACCAAGACTCTGAAGAAGAGGAAGATGGGGGTTCCTTGGTAAAAAGGTCACGAGCTCGTAGGCGAATCATTTCTGATGATGAAGCATCTCCCCCTCGTTCTGTTCCTCTTACTGAGTCTGTTGAAGCCCCGGTGACGATCCCTAATGATGATGTTCTCGCTGCTGCTCATGATTCAGTTGAGCAACTTTTTAACCGCGGGTTTGGTGGTGAAGATTTTGGTCTGGTTTCTGATGAAGCACCTCTTTCTTCCTTTTCTACTCCCGTTCCTATGATTCCTCCTTTGCCAGTCGTGGCTGTTACTATTCCTCCCCAGGTTATTATGACTGTTTCCACAGTTTCTCCCTTGACTACCCCTTCTTCAACTGTTCCTTTCACAGAAGTTGGTTCCTTAAGTAGGAGTGGTGCTATGAGGCAAGTTACCATTGAAGTCCCCGTTAAATGTAACCTTTTAAGGAAATCAGGTCAAACTGACGTGTGGCTAAAGCCTTTAATTGGTCCAGCTGAAAGAGCTAAGCTAGATATCCATAGTTCTTTGACCTTGATGAATGATATAGTGCATGCTTATTTAAAGGTATTCCTTTTTCAAACTTTTACTTTGTCATTTTTCTATCTTGAGTGTTCTCATTTTTTTTTTTGTCTTACCCCCTTTTTTAGGCTAATCTAATTGGCACGGAGATGATGAAAAGAGTTACCCTCTCAGAGCAGTTAGTGCGTGATTACCAAATGGAGGCAGATAATTGGAGGGAACAATGTAAAAGTCTTCATATCGACGTGGAAACACTAGAAGAAAGGAAAAGTACCTTAGAGCAGTAGGTACAGGCTTTGACTTCAGAGTTGGCAGTTGAAAAGGCTTCTTCAAATCAAGCAGATAAGGAAAAGACTCGTCTTGAAACCTCTTTTTCCGAGCAGTTTTCTAAGGCAAGTGAAGAGATGAGAGAGTTGAGGGTTCTCTTGGGTGAAAAAGAAGCCTATGCTGGTGAACTTGTGCATAATTTGACCCAAACTCAAGAAAACCTCCGGGTATCTTCTAATAAGGTTTGTTCTTTAGAAAATTCCCACGCTTCTCTTCAAGCTTCTTATGAATCTGCCTTAGCTGAAAATGAAAAGATAAGAAATGAAATTGCTGATTAGGAAAGAGATTATGAGATCCTTGAAGATAAAACTGCCATTGAAGTGAGTTGGGCGTTTTTAAATTCTCCCCATGATACCCTCGTTGAAGTTAGCCAGGAGAATTTTAACTTGGAACCTGAGTTAGCCAATATTAAAGAGACTATTGAGAAGACTCAGCAGAACCAAGATTTTCTTCTCCCGTGACTGAAGCTTCTGAAAATTTTGAAGTTGATACGGGTATCCCCACTCCTTCAAGTCAAGTTGAGCCTGCTGTTGTTGATGTCCCTGCTTCTGTTCCTTCAACTTATCAGTGAAAAGTTTATGTTATTTGAATTCCTTTGATGTTTTTTTATTCTTTTTCGTTGGTATGTGATTGTGACCCTTGGTCTTTTTAAAGGTTTGTTGAAAATGTTAAGTCCCCAGATCTTTTATGGGTCACTTTGTATAAACAACTTTTGGGTTTATGACTAAGTTCATACTTAGTCTAAACTTTTTAATTAAAAGTTTTCGTTGCTGTTTGAACTTCTATTTTGTTTATTCTTGCCTTTATTTTTAAGGACTTACTGAATAACTTGCATTTTATTTTTCAAAAATGCTTCTTAATTTCTTGAATACTTGAATTAACCATGAGTTTTATAAAAGAGGGCCCTTTTATATTCGACACTTAATGAAGAAGATGTCTCAACTTCATAATGGTGTTAATATACGATAAAAGAAATAAGAATACACATGTTTCTTGAAATAACTTTGACAAGTTTTTATTTGAACTTTGTCTAGTTTTGAATAACATTTTACATGTATTTGAATTACTTCTATAACTTTCTCGTAACTGTTTTTCTTATAACAGATTTCAAAAAAGAAAATGAACACAAGGTTTATTTAGAACCCGTTTCAGTACATTGCCTTTACCCTAACTATGATAAGGTTTTTCTTTGGCCTTAGCTCGTGACTTTGCTCTGCACTTGACTCATTCAGTGAGTGAACTTCTCAGGCTTGATCTTTGATAATTTTCCAATCTTCTTTGCCTTCTTTATACACATGCCTATGTACATTATATAGTCCCCCAAGTGTTTGAGCGTTGAAGTATGAAGCCTCGAGCACTTGATTGTTCCTTTCATTTGGCCCTTCCCTGAAAAGGAAAAACACACGGGACTCAGAGGTGTGATTATAGATGAAAACTGCTTAACTCGTCTGAATTTCTATCAGAATAGTTGTAACCCTAGACCGGGAATTTTAATTTATTCCACATGCCTTGCAGGTCGTGATTCATCATTTAGTACGGGCTAGCTTTTTGCCTATCATCTAAAATCGTTAGTAAAATTTTAACAATTCAAAAATTAAATTTTAAAATATGGATACCTGACCGTGGGTATTACTTAGAAATAGTCTCTCTTCAGGTAAACAACATTCCAATGTGAAGGTAGTATCTTGTCATCCATCGTCTCCAGCTCGTATGCTCATTTCCCTGCGATATCATGAATCATGTAGGGTCCTTCCTAAGATGGACTTAATTTTCCAGCATTGGCTGCCTTCGTAGATTGAAAAACCTTTTTGAGCACGAAGTCCCCAATCTTGAAGAATCTTAGGCGTACTTTTCGATTGTAGTATTGTTCTATTACCTGCTTATGTGTTGTCATTCTTATTAATGCAACTTCTCCTTTTCCTTCAAGTAGATCAAGATTTATGTGCATTTCTTCGTCATTAGACTCTTCAAACGCTTGTGTAAACCTTGTGCTTGGCTCTTCTATCTCAACTGGAATTAAAGTTTCAGCTCTATAAACCAAAGAAAATGGTGTTTCTCCCATACTTTTTTTGTTGTTGTGCGGTATGCCCATAAAACACCAGGTAACAATTCTGGCCAATTACCTTTGGATTCCTCCAAATGCTTCTTTAAATTGTTGATAACGACTTTGTTTGTTGACTCAGCTTGTCCATTACCCACCGGATGATAAGGTGTGGATGTAATCCTTTTAATCTGCCAACTTTAAAAGAACTCTGTGATTTGTGCGCCTATAAATTGAGGGCCATTATCACACACAATTTCCTTTGGCACACCGAATCGACATATGATATTTCGCCAAATGAAATCTCTAACTTCTTTTTTTTTGCACCTGTTTGAATGCTCATACTTCCACCCATTTAGTAAAATAGTCAGTGAGTATGAGCAAGACTTTTACCTATCCTTTTACTTGTGGTAGCAGACCCACGATATCCATCCCCCATTTCATAAAAGGCCACGGTGTAATGACCGAATGTAACAACTCTGCAGGTCTATGCATGTTATTACCGTACCTTTGGCATGTATCACATTTAGCCACGAAATTTTCCGCTTCTTCTTCCATTTTGGGCCAATAATAACCTGTCCTAATTATGGTTCTTACCAATGATCTTCCTTCGGCATGATTTTCACAATGCCCCTCGTGTATTTCGCTCATTACGTATTCTATCTGAGAAGGTCCGAGGCATCTTGCTAAGGGACCACCGAACATTTTTCGATAAAGATTGCCTTGCTTTAAACAATATCGAGCAGCCTTTTTTCGAAGCGCGTGAGCTTTTCTCTTGTCTTCAGGGATGGTACCATACTGCAAAAAAGCAACAATCTCGTTCCTCCAATCCCAGGTTAAGTTATAAAAATTTACCTCCTTGTTGTCTATATCGAGCACTGAATGAAACAAATGAACTACAGAAGCATTTTCATTGCTTGCCACGTCTGTCGCAGATGCGAGATTAGCTAGGGCATCTGCCTCGACATTTTCATCTCTTGGTATTTGCGTAACTTTCCAGGTTTGGAATTGCCTAATCAAATCTTGTACCTTCTCTAAGTACTGTTGCATCCGTTCTTCCCTGGCTGTATAAGTCCCCAGCATTTGATTAACTACGAGCTGCGAATCGCTTTTGACTATAATCTGATTAATGCCAACCTGCAATCACAGCGTCATACTCGGCCTCATTGTTAGTTATAGAATGACATTTAATGGTTTGTCGAATGGTTTCACCCGTATGTGGTACCAAAATAATTCCTAAGCATGCACCCTTCACATTAGACGAACTATCAGTAAATAAGTCCAAATTCCCGGATTAGATCCGTTGAACACTTGTAATTCTTTTTCTGCTTCTAATTGCATTCCTTGGCTAAAATCAGCCAAAAAATCTGCTAACACTTGAGGTTTTATCGCGGTTCTAGGTTGGTATGTGATGTCATATTCACTTAATTCTATAGCCCACTTGGCTAACCTACCTGATAACTCATGCTTATGTAATATATTGCATAATGGATAAGCAGTTACTACAACAATAGGATGACATTGAAAATAAGGTCTTAATTTTCTAGATGCCATGATTAATGCAAGTGCAAGCTTTTCTAATTGAGGATACCGCGTCTCCGCATCTAATAAAGATTTGCTGACATAATAGATCGGAGATTGTTTACCTTGGTCTTCACGGACTAAAATAGCACTTACCTCTACTTCTGAGACATCAAGGTAGATGAGCAGTCTTTCCCCAGTCTTTGGTTTTGCGAGCAATGGAGGATTTGACAGGTATGTCTTCAAATTTTTGAGTGCCTGCTGACATTCCTCAGTCCATTCGAACTGATATTGCTTTTTAAGAGCTGAAAAGAACTTAAAGCACTTTTCTGATGATTTAGAAATGAATCTCCCCAAGGCTGCAATTCTTCCTGTCAACCTCTGCACTTCTTTTTTACTTGTAAGCATGTCAGGACTTTCTTCAATGGCCTTAATCTGTGCGGGATTCACTTCAATACCACGATTAGAAATAAAAAACCCCAAAAACTTACCAGATGCAACACCGAATGCACATTTCTCCGGATTTAATTTCATATTGAATTTTTGCAAGATTTGAAACGTATCAGACAAGTGCGATATATGATCCCCTGAATGTTGAGTTTTAACGAGCATGTCATCTATGTAGACCTCCATTGTTTTTCCTAAATGTTCTTGAAACATTTTGGTCACTAGTCTTTGATATGTTGCACCAGTATTTTTGAGACCAAAAGGCATTACTTTATAACACTAAGTCCCCCTGTCTGTTATAAATGAAGTTTTTTCTTCATCTATTGGATCCATTTTGATCTGGTTGTATCCTGAATATGCATCTAAAAGCTTAACAATTCATGTTCTACAGTAGCATCAATTAGTTGATCTATATGTTGTAATGGAAAAGAATCTTTAGGACAAGCTTTGTTAAGGTCTGTGTAATCTACACAAACTCGCCACTTACCATTATTCTTCGGTACCACAACAGTATTGGCAAACCAATTAGGATACATTACCTCACGGATAGACCCAATCTTTAATAACTTTGGAACCTCATCTTGAATCACCTGATTTTTTAAAGTTTCTTGCTTTCTCTTCTTTTGTTTGACAGGGGGATACGATGGGTCTTCATTTAATTTGTGAGTCATTACCTCCAGTGGTATTCCTGTCATATCAGAGTGGGACCAAGCAAAACAATTCACATTAGTTTTTAAAAATTCAATTAACTTACCTTTCATGTCTTGGCTTAGATTGGCCCCTACGTAGACTTTCCTTTCAGTCCATTGTGCAAATAATATTACAGCTTCCAGTTCTTCAATCGTTATTTTGATATTTTCATTTTCCTCTGGTACTTGAATGGCATTTGGCCTTGAGTCCACGTCTGTTCGTCCTTGTTCAGTTGAGGTTTGTGTTGTGGTACCCTCAACTGGATTTTGTAATTGCTATTTTTCTTCGTTTTCCGTACTTGAATCTGCTATAGAGTTGATGCTCCTGGATGTATGTTGATCCCCACGGATTTGACATATCCCCTATGGTGATGGAAATTTAATAACATGGTGCAAGGTTGACGGAATGACATCCATCTCGTGGATCCATGGTCTCCCAAGGATCATATTGTAATCCATCTCCATATCTACCACCTGAAACTTTGTATCTTTGACAATTCCTTCTATGAATGTAGTAAGTATTACCTCCCCTTTCGTCACTACGCTGGAATTATCAATTCTAGACAGAGTATGCGCCTTTGGTATTAATTTATCTTCGGCTTGCATCTCACGTAGTACCTTTAGCAGAATAATGTTTACGGAACTACCTAGATCAATCAAAACTCGTTTCATATTAGTATCATGTACAAGTAAAGATATTATCAGTGCATCGTTATATGGGGATAATACGACATCCGCATCTTTATCATTAAATGTAATGCTTTCTTCTTCTAAGACATGTCACACCCGCTTTCCGTGGGTAATTATGACTTTGGAAACTTTATTGGTTGTTGTGTACGTCATACCATTGATGTCTTCACCTTCGCTTATGACATTAACGGTCCTTTTGGGAGAAGGTGGTTTTGGGGGCTCCTGCCTATTCTTCATGTATGCTTGCTTACCTCTCTCACTGAATAATTCAGTGAGATACCCTTGCTTTAATAAATGATCAACTTCACCTTGTAGCAACCTACAGTCTGCCATTTTATGTTTGTGATCGTTGTCAAATTCGCACCAATGGTTAGGGTTGCGTGTGTTTGGATTTGATCTCATTTCTTTTGGCCACCGTAACTTATCACCCATACTTCTTAAAATATCTACGAGCTCAGAAGTGATTTCATTAAAATTATAACTGCCAATTCTTGCTTTCAAGTTTCTATCATCATCCCGTGACTCTCGCGCATTTTGATCATTCCCAAATCTTGATGACTAGCTCGACTCTCTATTCCTCGACCTATGATCGTACCTTGGATTGTCCTGTTTTGACCGTGAATCTTTTCCCACTGGACCCATATATGGTTCGTACCTGTTTTTATTGGACCTTTTTTCGGTTTTCGCCCGTCTCGAACTCACCTTTTCTTCTTTTTGAGATCGTGAGATAATATCCTCTTCTATCCTTAGCTTCGTGTTATACCTGTTGTAAACGTCATTCCACGTTGTTGCTGGGAATTCACGAAGACTTTCCTTAAGTCGCCTCGTGGCTTCGGAACTTTTTTCATTCAAATTACTAGTGAAGGCTATAGCTGCCCAATTGTTAGGTACGCGCGGTAACGTCATTCTTTCACGCTGGAACCTATCCACGAACTCTCTAAGCAATTCTGAGTCCCCTTGCTTGATTTTGAAAACATCTTCCATTCTTTTTTCGACTTTTTGAGTTCCCGAGTGTGCTTTGATAAATGAATCTGCAAGCTCAGCAAAAGAATTTATGGAATTTTCAGGTAAAAGAGAATATCATGTTAATGCATCCTTAATGAGTGTTTCACCAAAATTTTTGACCAGTAATGATTCAGTTTCCTGTTTGGTCAAGTCGTTGCCGTTTATGCCTGTTGTGAATGCAGTCACGTGGTCTCGTAGATCAGTTGTTCCATCATATTTTGGAATATCGGGCATTTTGAATTTCTTTGGAATTGGGAGGGGAGCAACACTTGGCTTCCAGGGTTGTTGTGAATATTTATCCATATCTATCCCTTTGATTACGGGCGGTACTCTAGGTATTTGCTCTATGCGGTCACTTTGCTCCTTGAGCTATTTCTGCAATGTTAGTACTAAATTTTGTAAATCAGAATTGACTAAGTTACCTGGTTCTCCATCTCGTGACTCAATGGGGATTCTACCACTACCTGAATTTGCAAGCCCAGAATGAGGGTTCTCCAAAGTGTTGTCATTTGGAGTGGGTGTTGTAGGTGCGACAGGTAACTGGCTAACAAAGGCCTCGAGAGCTTTGTTGACCTGTTAAGCGATTAGTTTTTGCAAAGCTTCAGACATCTTCATCATTTTCAAATTGAGCATTTCCATTTGCATGAGATCCATCAAGAGTGCCTTCTCGAGACCGCCAATGGGAGCTTTGTGGAGAAGGGACCAGGGTGTGATCATCCTGTGGGTTTCCCTGGAGTTGTTGGTTTCCTTGGTTTCCTTGGGTGTTGTCATTAATGTTTGACATAGTTGATGCAACAAAAAAGGTTAGGCTAAGAAAGAATAGATTATCAGAGTCCCGGTAAACAGAACTAATTTGTTTAACCAAAAAGTGGAATTTTGGTCAAACCTTTAATTTAGGAGAACTTGGGTTACTGATACGTCATCTTTCAATCACTTTAATATGTAAACTCAATTCCCAATACAAATATATCGTTGGAAAATTATTTAAAATAGCTACAACTTTCATATTTTACGTTTTCCAAAATTCCCACTACCGCGGCGCGTGGAGCAGCGCAGGGTGTACCGCGCCTGTGGAAAATTCCTGCAGAATGTCAGAATCAGCTCTCTGAACCTCCCCACAAGCACACCGCATGGCGCGTCGCCCCATGTGGCATGCCTGTGCAAATTTTACAGAGCCAGAGTCTTATTTCGCGTAGGAAAAGGTGTTTCGTCTGGGCCCGACACTATTTTGTATAAATACATGTAACAATGCTATTTTGAGGGGGACAGACTTTTGACAAACTCTAGACCTAGGGAGAGCACAGAGCTGCCATGGAGACCGGGGATTCGACCTAAGGAGGCAAGAACACACCAGGAGCAAGACGGAAAATTCTTCTATGAATTTTTCACTTCTTTCTTCCTATTTCTATCATTGGTTATGAATTCTAGTATTGTAGTTATGCATACTATTATGAAAAACTAATTTGTTATCTAGGGTTTTGATGGAACCTATTGGAGGATGATTTTCCTATTGCGTTAATATAGATTTGCTGTAGCTTTTTCTGTATTTGTTCAACTACGTTTATATTGTGGTTGGTTGAAGAGCTCTCAATCGATTGTGCCTGTTTAGTGTGTATTACTTGGGAGAGAGTGCATATTTAGGTAGTTATTGAACAATATCACTGCTAATGTATATGAGGGATCAATACAGACAGTTTAAAGGTGGGATTAGGGATAACGAAACCTTCGTGCGATCCGAATGAGCCGTACTTAATGCCAGCTAGCGCAATTGAGGAGAATATGTCTTGTAAATTGTGGTAGTTAATCGGGAGATAATTACAACACTCAGAGCGCTCATGATCAGTAGAGAAGACTTAGGCTAATTTATAGAAAACTTAACGGAAAGGATTCCGACAATAGAGAAAATCATAACTCTAGACCTCCTTAGTCTTGTCTCCAATCCTTATCCTTGTTAATTGATAGTTTTACCTTTTTTCTAGTAATTGTTAGTTAATTAGATAAAAATAAATAGTATAATCTTTATAATTAGGAAATTGTTTGGACTTGTATTTATTAGCAGTATTGAACAGTTGTAGCTAAGCCTTAGTTCTCTGTGGGATTCGACTTCGGACTTGTAAACTAGGGGTGGGCATCGGTCGGTTCGGTTCGGTTTTGAACATTATCGGTTTTGCCTATCGGTTATCGATTTACAAATATCATAACCCGATAACCAAACCGATAAGATATTGGTTATCGGTTATCGGTTAATCGATTATATATCGTTATCGGTTTACCCGATAACATAAAACAACTAAAAAATTTTGCAATATATAAAACAAAGAAATCAAACTGCCAGAGCGTGTAAACTGCCAACTTTTGTTGTTTCTTAACAAAAGCACGCTCCCACTTCTGTGCAGTATCTACTGATGTCTGGCGGAGAACTGGTGGTGAGTCTTGCGTCTTGACTCTTGGGGGCTGCGACGGAAACAAGAATGAGAACTGAGAGACAAACGACTGAAGACTGAAGAGTGAAGAGGGAATTAGGAAAATAAATAACCCTAGTATATACTTAAGGGTAAATTAGTAAATTACATCATTCTTATTGGGTTATTGGTTTTTACCCAATAACAAAAATGCAAACCGAGCCCGAACCGATAACCCAATAAAAAAAAAAATTTACCCGTTACCGAACGGTTAACCCAATAACCCAATACCGATAACCCAATAAAGAATTAACGGTCCGGGTTATCGGTTTTACCCGATATATGCCCACCCCTATTGTAAACCAGGTTATATTTGCAACGACCGCTTATTCCTTTTTATAAGGTATAATTGGGCGTGGTCAAATTTTAGCTCTGTTGCCGGAGAACTAATGATGTAACTATAGGTGTACATATTTCTAGGTTGCAAGTTTGAACTTTTGTTTTTGTTTTATTGTATTTGATTATTTTTTTAATTTTTATTTGTTGACTTGAGAGACATGACATCTTGGAATTATGAGAGTCTTGATGTTGGTAATTCTACTTTTAATACTCTTCATGCATATTGTGAAGGAAACCATCCATTGCAAAATTATCAAAATATTTCTGAGCGCGAGTTATGTGCACCAACTCAATCTTATATGTGGAATGTGTGTGATATGTGTGGTGTTCTAGATGGTCACTTTCATGGTTTTGCTTATATTTCTTATCTTCTCTCAACCCCTTACTATGATGGTTGTACTTTTTCTAGTGAAGTTAACAGGAACAAAGAACCCAGGGAAGCTAACCTGAAGGAGATCAAAAATATGTTAAAGTTGACCAAGGATATGTTAAAGTGTTTCATGGAACTATATGATAAGAAACCACTGCAGATATAAATGCAAGAGGCAACTATTCACAACTTGGAGGCTCAAGCAAATAAACTAATTGAACCTTGCAAAGCGCAACAAACTTACATTGTGGATAGTAGCCAAGATGAGCATGAATTGGCTACAAAAATTGCCATTATAATGGAGGAGTTGAGAGTAGAATATGACCAAACCAATCAACTAGAATTTGAGGATGTTGATATTGTAGAAGAGATACTAGAGTCAACCAAGGACATTGATGATACATATTTAGTTGACTCTATCATTAGTGTTGAGGATATAGACAATCTCAATGTTTATGTAGTTGAGCGCATTGGTCCACACTCTAAGAATTTTTCCGCATTGTGTTTGGATGATAATACAGAAATATAGTCATCCAAGCCACTTGAGGAGTCAAGGAATAAGGAACAAGATGCCTACATTCTGAAATTTTTCTTGCCAGAAAGTCGGGAATACACATCTCATCTAAAGGCCAAGAAGTACAGAATACCACATTGTTTTATTGGGCCAATCAGATTCGTTCCACCACCTTAGGAGCATGATCATAGAACAGAATCAAAACTTGGGGTCCAATTCATAAGTTCAAAGTAGAGGCAAAAAGTGATTCGCGTCGTGTCGCAACGTTAAATCAAGCGCTTGTTGAGAGGCAACCCATCTTTACTGCTTTTTTTTTAATTGTATTATTTTTGTAGTATCGATTTTTGATTTTCCAGGAGCATGGAAAGCAAAGCTATTGGAAGGATTCAACATCAAACCAGATGGTTGAAACTAAGTGTGAGGTACCCGCACGAAGGACCAAGCATGGGAGAAGTCTGAGTACCCTATGAGCTGCTAGTGCTTCAGCCTTTGGCCTATCAAGGAGTTTCTTGTACCCTTTTATTATTTATGGTGTGCATTGGGGACAATACACAATTTTAAGTGTGGGGTGAGGAGATTGTTTAGGTGACTTTCTAGGCTACTTTAGCTGTGTTAGTTTAATTGAATAACATTTAAAAAAAATTGAACTTTTCCCGACGATGGATCTATTAGACAATTTTCTTGAGGGATTTAAGTTTAAAGAAAAAAAAGGGCAAAAAGATTTTTTTTGTAGGTAGTGTAGTAATTCTCTCTTGATTTTTCTTTTTGCCGCAGTTTTTTTCCAAGAGTTTTGTTTCTTTTTACTTTTTTTAGGAGTAGGAACAATGTGAGATGAATTGAATTGCAGCGATATTTCTTAACCTTGTTATGCCTTGAGAATAGTTAGTACTCTGGTTGTAACGCTTAGGCTCAATTTTTGACTCTAGTATAAGTACTTTAAACCTTAGATTCTTAACTTTGCTTAACTGCTTTGACTAGAGTGTCTTGATGAGTCAAATCTTGAGTGAGTTGTGTGCCCTCTGTGTGTAAGGTTTTTTCTTATTCTATGCATTGCATTTGATGTCTAGAACTTGCCCTATGTGTTTGCAAAGCGAAATAGTAGTTTTGTTCAGTCTTGGAAGTGATGTAGGCATTTCTTTGTTGAGCCATATATATATTTTACCTGCCTAATTGTTATGTATCGTAGTTGACCCATTTGAGCCTATAATCATGTTTCTTTGGCAACCACATTACAAGCCTTACCATTTGTTTTAATTAACCATCTATTTGAACCTTTCAACCTCTCATGAGAAATTGAATTGTTATGAACTTTGTAAAAGTGAAAGTGTGGGGTGGTTGGTTTGGCTTTTGAATGGAAGTAATGAAATAAGAAGAAAGGTACAATGTTTTGAAAAAGTAAGAGCCGCTTGAATTGAAAAAAAAAAGGAAAAAATAGTTGTATTGCTGTGACAAAGAAAGTATTCCTTGATAAGTGGTGACTCTTGATGTAATTGTACTTAAAGAAGTATGGGGTAATATACATGATGTGAAGGTGGAGTTTGTTTGACATAAGTATGGGGCTTGAATGTTCAAGTATATGTATTAAAGTGCTTAGGGAGGTGTAGTCACTCTTATATCTAAATGTATCCTACCCGTCTCGCAACCTACATTACAACCAAATAAAGTCCTACTTGATCCTAGACTGAATAAGCTCGATTAGTAGAGTAGTACACTCCGGTCAAGCCTATGGTGCATCTTTTGTGGCATATGAATGTTATTTCTGAGAGTGAGTGAATTCTTTCTATCTTGAGTTCCTAAGTGTTCTTAAATTTTATTGTGTGGAACTACTCTTTTTTTGTTGTGTGAGGGCACTTGATCCATGAAGGAAAGGTGATGTCAATGACCTCTATGTTAGAGTAAGTGGGTGAGTTGTGAATAATGCGCGGTACTTGTAAATCAAATCTTGAGGTGAAGATGTTACGCTTTTGTGCTTAGTCTATTTTTAAAAATTCTTGGTGTGATGAGTTAGGAGAATTATTTAAAAAGGTCGTGTCTATATAAAGTGTAGTTTGATTACTCGAGGACAAGCAATGGTTTAAGTGTGGGTGTTGATGATAGGCTATAATTATGTATTTTAGTCGCTTATTATACTCTAATGTACTACACTTTAATTGAGTTTGAGCTTTAATCGCTAGTGTTTTGCATTAATTGTGTATTTTATGCCTTGCAGGAGTGATTCCGAGCTATGTAGATATTATGAAATGAATTCAAGTGATTTGGAGCGTTGAATTCTGAGTAAAAGCACAAGGAATCAAGCCGGGATCGTGTTCGGGGATCAACGGATGATAGTTAAGAACGAAACGAAGAATCGAGCGAGCATACAACGCATTGTCTAGTTAAATGTACATACCTTTAAGCTCAAAATTTCATTTGGTCTCCACAATATATCGTTGGAAAGCTATTTAAAAGATCTACAACTTTCATGTTTTACGTTTTTCCGAATTCCCACAACCGCGGCGCGAGGTGCGTTGTGCTTGTGGAAAATTCCTGCAGCCTGTCAGAATCAACTCTCTAAACTTTCTCACAAGCACACCGCGTGGCGCGTCGTCCCATGCGATGCGCCTGTGCAAATTTTACATAGCCAAAGTCCTATTTCATGCAGGAAAAGGTGTTTCGTCTGGGCCCGACCTTATTTGGTATAAATACATATAAGAATGCTATTTTGAGAGAGGACATACTTTTGACACACTTTAGACCTATGGAGAGTATGGAGCCGCCGTGGAGGCCGGAGTTTCGACCTAAGGAGGCAAGAACACACTAGGAGCAAGGCGGAAAATTTTTCTAAGAGTTTTTTACTTCCTTCTTCCTATTTTCATTATTGGTTATGAATTCTGGTATTGTAGTTATGCATACTATGAATAGCTAATTTATTATCTAGGGTTTTGATGGAACCTATTGGAGAATGATTTTCCTGTTACATTAATATTGATTTCCTGTAGCTTTTTCTCTATTTGTTCAGCTACATTTATATTGTGGTTGGTTGAAGAGCTCACAATCAACTGTGCCTATTTAGTGTGTATTACTCGGGAGAGAGTGCATATGTAGGTAGTTGTTGAAGAACACTACTCCTAACATATATGAGGGATCAATACAGAGGGTTTAAAGGTAGAATTAGGGATAACGAAACCTTGGTGCAATCCGAATGAGCCATACTTAATGTCAACTAGCGTAATTCAGGAGAATATATCTAGTAAATTGTGGTAGTTATTCGAGAGAGAATTACAACACTCAAAGCGCTCGTGATCGGTAAAAAAACTTAGGTAAATTTATAGAAAACATAGCGAAAAGGATCCGACGATAGGGAAATCATAACTCTAGACCTCCTTAATCTTATCTCCAATCCTTATCCTTGTTAATTAATAGTTTTACTGCTTTCTAGTATTTGTTAGGTAATTAGATAAAATAAACATTATAATCTTTATAATTAGAAAATTATTTGGACTTGTGTTAATTAGCGATATTGAATAGTTGTAGCTAAGCCTTATTTCTATGTGGGATTCGACTCCGGAGTTGTAATCGAATTATATTTGCAACGACCGCTTAGTCCTTTTTATAAGGCATAGTTGTGCGTAATCAATATAGAAAGAGGTTATTTTTTTGTGCACGAACTAAAAAAAAATTGGTTCACATAAATTAAAACGGAGGAATAATATTATATATGTAATTGGTATATACTTCTTGTATATTTGACTAATGATTCTAATTATATTTGGCCGACCGGCCAAATATGTTAGAGCATAATTTATTTATAGCCCATCGATCCACACATATATCACTCGGTAGCCCAAAATACAATATACGTTCTATTGCCCAAAAGTAATTCTAGTGACTGGCCACAACATCAACAAGCTAAGAAGAAAGAGAGTTGAATTCATCGGTTATTCTAGTAGATTGTCCTTTTTCACTTTATCAGATTCCCAAGCAATGCCGATTAGTTTTAATTATTTTTTGGGTCTTTTCCAAATGAGCTATTTTGCGCGCACACACATATATATATATATAGTCCCTAATTTTCTGTTTTCTCCTCCAATGTTAATATTATTTTTCCTTCCGTTTTAATTTAAATGATACACTTTCCTTATTATTTTATTTAAAAAATATTCAAAAGTCTTTTTTTCTTCTTAAGTCAAACTACATTAATTAAATTGAAACGGAGCGAGTATCTATTATTGTCATTGTTATTATGATTATGGTATCTTTTGCCGCAGAGATGAGAACAATGCTAGTTCAAGCTGAGAAGAAAGAGAGTTGCGACTAGACCTAACACTACGTGGATCGACAAAGGGGAAAAGACCATGTTGTTGTCCCCTTTAACCTTGGTTGCAAAAACATGTTTCACTAACATTAAGGATACGCCTGTTTGGTTGCTGATCGATTCTTGAAGGTCCACTATTATGGAGATTATTTGGGTATTTTTGTGATTAGATTTGTGAAGAGTCAAAAAATAAAGAGATATGTTTAAGTTTGAACAATGTTTAAAGTCAATACTTAGCATAGAAGTATGGAAAATAGACCGTCACAATACAAAAAATATAATAAATAGATTGTTACTATACAAAATAGACTGTCACTATTCAAAATAGTCTGTCACTATATAAAAAATATACAAAATAGAATGTCACTATACAAAAAATATACTAAATAAACTATCACTATACAATATATATACAAAGTAGACTGTCACTATACAAAAAATATACAAAATAGACTATCACTATACAAAAAATATACAAAATAGACTGTCATTGTACAAAAAATATATAAAATAGATATTTTGGGCTATTAGATGTAATATGTTTCGGTCGAAGGGCCATTTCGTATATGTAGGAAAAAACATGAGCTATTAAAATTTTGAGGGGCTATAGAGAGTAGTTTTCTTAATATGTTCAAAGCCCAAAGAAAAAATAGAAAAATAGCACAGGTTTAGATGAAACAAGATGGACTTTACTCCCTAAGTGAAATCCAATTCACGAAATAATTGTAAAAATTATACGGGGCGCCTTATTTGGTCGCCCCCATTTAATCTATGCCCACTTTTTAAAAAAGTTTTTAACTTGTACCTATTTTCTAAACAACTTCAGGCCTCTTTCTCCTTTTCCTTCGTTTTCTTCTTTTCCTTCTTTTCTCGACAGAGCTGCTGTAATAGAAGTCTCAATATTTTGCGCGCGTCCCACAATAGGACTCAATCCTAAAACTAAGCTAGATATCTCATAATTTTATGTATGTTAAACTTCTTATAACACTTCTTATATTCCTACGAGATTATGTCAACCCACAATCCATAAGGGAGTCTAATGACAGTAATCCTAAGATTTTTTGTCTTCTTCTCCTTCGTTGCTGCAATTTAATTTTGTAAGAACTCCTAAGAATTCTAAAGTTCAGCAAATATAAACAAAAACTTCAGCTCCTAGAATGCTGAAATTTAACAAATACAAAACAAACTTCAGCTCCTAGAATGCTGAACTTCAGCAAATAGAAAACAAACTTCAACTCATAGAATGCTAAAGTTCAGCAATTACAAAATAAACTTCAGCTCCTAAAATGCTTCAGCAATTACAAAACAAACTTCAACTTCAGAAATTACAAAACAAAGACTTCAGCCAAACACATGTTGTAGTTTTATTAAACTGAAGTTTGTCATTGCACTATGAACTAAAGTTTGCATGATTGTCTTTGCTATTTCAGGTCCGTATATCTGAAGTTATGCGAAAAGTGGGTACGCTTGCAATTTTTTTTACAAAATAAATATAAGTTAAAAGGTAGCCCAAAAACCGAATATACACGCAAATGCCCCAAATAATTTGATCTATGAACAATAGAACTCAGCTTACAGATGTAATATTTCAGGATTCTCACGCACTTTCTAGAACTTCGAGACCCTGTAAAATTGGGCCTGACAGTAAATAAGCCCAAAAAAGGAAATCCAATTCAAAAATGTGATTCACGTAATTGCAAACAATTTTCGCTGCTGCCGCTGTTTCTCTTAAGGGTTTACAGTTTCCTCCCTCTCTGTTTCTCACAACAAAATACCAAAGGAAGGAAGAATTTTAGGGTTTGTTTCTCAATGGATAGATACCAAAAAGTAGCGAAACCGAAACCAGAAATACCGATAAACGAGAATGAAATTCGAATCACTTCACAGGGACTTGTTAGAAACTACATCAGCTATGCCACTAGTCTTCTTCAGGTATCATCTCACTCTCTTGGCTTTTAATTTTTTGCAGTTTTGACTGTGTTTTTCTGTATACCATAACTGTGCATGTATTTATGGGTTTCCATTAGTGGACAGAATGCAGTTTGCTTTCTCAGTTTTTTTGAAAAAAAAAGTATTTATCGGTTGGAATAGATACAGAGGATTCGTAGTGCTAACCTATTTAGGCAATTTGATTGATTGATTGGATTCATGGGTACTAATATTTTTAATGATAGAGCTACCTGCTCAAGGTTCTATTGGAAACAACCTATCTATCTCAACGAGATAGGGCTAAGGTGTGCGTACACACTACCCTCCCAAATCCCACTATGTGCGATTACACTGAGTTTGTTGTTGCAGTTTTTGTTGATAGAGGTACCTGCTAACTCCCAACATTACAAGTAACTCTGTCAAAAATCACCTAGTTTTTTTTTTTTTTTTTTTTTTTTTTTTTGCCTCCGTTGAGATTTGAACCTTAGACCTCACTGCTCTCCTCCCACTTCATTGACCACTAGGCTACAACCTTGGGTGATTTGGATTCGTGAGAAGTATTTTGCATTATGTTGCGGGTATATTAATAAATAAAACCATTGCAGTGTCGTATTGTCCTTCTTTGAGGTCTTATTATGGTTGGCTGATTGCTAGGATATTTATTTCTCGTGTATGCATCCTTGTAACGTGGTCAGTGAGGATTTGTATAGCCAACGCCAACTTGTATGGGACTGAGGTTCTTTCTGTATTTCTGGAGTTTGGATGAACTGGAGAATGATAACGGAACTAATGGTATGACAATGACGTAGTGTGGTTTATGTTTTCTGTTTCTAGGATTATGCTATAAACTACTAACTTGATGGAAATTGGCTGAGCCTCGAAATAGATAACAATTGGTACCGTTCTGATGGTTTTATTTGATAAAATGGAGTCCATACTACTCTATATTAATCGCTTTGAATATTAAGCCAGAACTGATTTGTAGGTGAGCTTAATCAATCTGCTTTTTGATGTAACATAAGATGAATGTTGATTCCCTGCGGTGCAGTAGATGAATGGTAAAAAAGAGAGAGTTTCTGTTTTATTAATATTCTTTGTAGATGCAGATTAGAATACTTGTGGTCTGTTATTGGCTCTGAGAATCTTTCTCGTGCGTATCCTAGCTTGAATTGCTTTTGTTTTTGCCCTAAATTCAAGCAAGAAGTACTTGTAGCTGTATTATTTTCTGCTAATTCATGATCCATCCCTAAGTTTGAGGTCTAAGCTGCTATGCACATTATTTCTTTCTCATGTTTTAGTGGGAGGTCTGATGGAAAATGTAGTTTTTTTTTGTTAGTAGTGGCTAATAGAAATTTCTAATGAGTAACGGCTATTCAGGAGAAGCGTGGAAAAGAGATTGTTTTGAAAGCAATGGGTCAGGCAATAAGCAAGACTGTAGCTATTGCAGAGATCATTAAGGTAGCTTGCCTGCTTTGTTTTTTTTTTTTTCCAGTGCACTTTCTGTATTGCCATATTCAGATGTAACTCAATGTTTTATTCTCTTTCAGAGAAGAATTCCTCGTCTGCATCAAGACACTGCTATTAGCTCAGTAAGCATCACTGATGTATGGGAGCCTATTGAAGAGGGCCTTTTGCCGTAAGTTTCAAGTCTTGCTAGCTTTCTCTAAATTCATTTGTTTTTCGTTGCATGTTGGTGTAAGGTGTGTAACTGCCTATCTTGTGGGATAATACTAAGATTTACCTTCTATTCTCCAATTAAGTGCAAATTGCATAGTTGTGGTTCTGATTCTTGAATGTTTGTTTTCTTTGTAAAAGTGTGGAGCAGACTCGGCATGTCTCAATGATTTCAATCACCTTGTCAACGAAGGAACTGAACAACAACTCTGCAGGGTAACTGCTATATTCATATATATTAGGATGTTCTTTCAGATTTTAACATTCTCACTCGAGGACAAGTTTAAGATACTTTATTTGTTATGCAGTATTGTGATCGTTGCTTTATCTTTTTGCGTCTTCCGGTTGAAATTGTTTCCTTGTAACCTCATTATTTTCTCTGTGGTAGCTTGTTTGTTATAACATCTTATGTAAGTTCATGCTCATAGGTATCAAGCACCTTCTGAGACTGAGCAGACTAATTATAACAACTACTACAACAACAACAACTATGCCCCACGGTATAATTACCAGCCTCAACAGCAGCAACCACCACCTAGACAAGCACGAGCAGTCTACAATGCTGGTAATGAAGGTAATGACCTGCAAACAGAATAATTGTGGAAAGTGATTCATGTGAAAGTTTGCGAGATCATCTGATATTACCATAACTCGATTTTAGATTCATATGGTCGAGGACGAGGCCGTGGTAGAGGGAGGGGACGTGGTTGGAGCAGAGGTGGATATCCAAATAATCAAGGCGGATATCCAAATAATCGAGGTGGATATCCAAATAATCGAGGTGGATATCCAAATAATCAAGGTGGATATCCAAATAATCAAGGTGGATATATAAATTATCAAGATGATTATACAAATTATCAAGGTATTCCTCCTTAGCTGAAGAATTCTATATGCTTCGTGCTCAACACTTCTTGAATTTATTTATACTTAATGTATGCCACATTTTTATTTTGATAGAAAATGGTGGGTACTCAAACTGGGGACGAGGTGGGGATCGTGGTGGCTGGGGATATCGTGGTAAGTATGCATAGCATGGATACCTCGTCTTGTTTTTGTCACCTTACTACCTTGTATCATGTTATATTAATGCATTTGGTGCTGAATATATATGTATGTTGTGCGGTATCAGGCTCTGGTTATGGAAGAGGCAGGGGTGGAGGTGGCAGAGGTTATGGTTATGGTCGTGGCCGTGGACGGATGGGCAACCGTCCAAGGGGTGGTAGCAACCACAACCAGGCATAGTTGTGGATTGGATCTCTAGTTTGCTATACCTAAAAACGCTTGCCTTGGCATATTTTCTTTCTGTCCAGTCTATATCTAAAAAAAATGAAATTATGGCTTGTTGTATCGATGAGTTGGTGCGCAGTGATTGTTTTGTTTTTCAGCATCATGTTATGTGGGCTAGGCATATATATCGTCAATGAAGCCAAGTTCAAGTAGTCAATATCTGAAAACTATCCGTTCAATTCACTGGTTACAGATGCTTTGCTGTATTTATTCAGTTAGAACATATTCTTTTGTTTATCTTAAAATGTCCTAATCATTTCTTTCTTTTCATATTTGATTTTCTATTTCTGTTTTGGTAATCTCTTTGAATATTTGGCCCTGAGATTTCAAGATGACGATTTCCCAAAAGACCATATCTCTAATAAGGCTAAATATGACGGGGGAGTGCATGGTTAGCCGCTAATAACACATGTATTTACTTTTAAGCCACTGTTTAAAATGTCTTTAGTCTTTAGCCATTGCTTTAATAAATTTTAACTGTCAGGATGAAAATACCCTTTTGTTCATGTCCTTAACTTTTGAACTTGACTTCAGGATCACATATCCTTAACTTTTGAACTCAACTTTAGGACTACATGTCCTTAACTTTTGAACTTGGAACTCTAAGTTCAGGACTATATGTCCTTAACTTTTGAACTTAACTTCAGGACTTGAGGACTACTTTTCCTTAACTTTTGAGCTTGTTAGTCTAAGTTCAGGACCTATTGTCCTTAACTTTTGGGCTTCTTATCCTAAGTTCAGGACCTATTGTCCTTAACTTTTGAGTTTGTTAGTCTAAGTTCAGGACCTATTGTCCTTAACTTTTGGGCTTCTTAGTCTAAGTTTAGGACCTATTGTCCTTAACTTTTGGGCTTCTTAGTCTAAGTTCAGGATCTATTGTCTTAACTTTTGAACTTGTAATTGTAAGTTCAGGATCTATTGTCCTTAACTTTTGAGCTTGTTAGTCTAAGTTCTGGACCAAGTGTCCGTAACTTTTGAAATATTAGTTTCCATGCCAATAATTCCAAGATCTTTGGTTAACACGCAGAGACGTAGATATCTGTAATTAGAGTCAAAAAAGTGAAAACTCAAATTGGTGAATTCTCGTTCAAATGCTAAACACTAAAGTCTTTAGCTGCGGCCTTTTCACTCCACAAAATCTTCCCTGACAGATTTCCTCCCCACTCCACCCTCATTTTTTTTTTCAATTTACAGATATATAGAGATGCTATAATTTCCAATTTCCTTATCTTTTTTTCTTTATTTATTCACAGCTTATTTAGGAGAAATTATGCTGGACTATGAATGGGGAACTGGCGAGGAAACCACCCAAGAAATTGACCAAAACGATCAATTTTTTGACCCTTTTGTCAACCCTCATGCCCATTTTTCACCTATAAGAAACCACCTCGACCAACAACAACAACAAATACAAAATCATCCATAAAAATGACATTTTGATAGAAAGCAAAGCATAATGAAAAAAAAGGGTAAAAATATCTCGTGGAAAGAAAACGAAATTGAAACTAGGATATCTCCCGGAAAGAAAACGAAAAATGAGTGGGTATCAAACTTGAGAGAGAAGCGAGGGTTTGGGAAGAAAAGCAATGAAAGAAAGGGTAAAAATATCTTTTCATATTAATTTTAATAGAGTAACGGCTATTTTTGCTCAACATTAGAATTGCTGGATAAAAAGTAAATACCACCTTAAATAGTGGCTACCCCACGCCATTTCTACTAAATATGACTCCTTATAATGTTTTAGTTCATTATTCGCTTGTCCTCGATAATATAGATTAATATTATAAACAAGTGCCCATCATCCATATTTCCCGCTTATTTTTTACAAAATTTGTTTTTTCATTCTCTACAAGGTTTTCTTATTTATAATGAAATTTTGGTAAAAGTAGCATGGTATAGCCAGTTTTCGGATTGGTCATTCAAAAATAGCCAGCGTTTACGAAGTCAATGAAAAATAGCCACTATTTTGCTGCAACAGAGACCGGTCCAGCATAATATACTGGAGTTCGGTGCACCTGTGTATGAACTCCAGCATATTATGCTGGACCGGTATACTTTGCTGACTCCAGTATAATATACTGGAGACTGGAGCACCGGTGCTCCAAACTCCAGTATATTATACTGGACAATTATACTTGCTGGAACTCCAGTATATTATGTTGGAGTTCTAGTGTACTTATGCTGGAACTCCATCATAATAGAGTTCCAGCATACTTATCCTGGAACTCCAGTATAATATGCTGGAGTTCAAGCATACTTATGCTGGAACTCCAGTATAATATACTGGCGTATTTTTCGGGTTTTGAACAGTGTTTTCGCTCAAATTTATCTTTACATGAAAAATGGCTAAATTTCGATTACTTTTGAAACTGGGCTAGTTTTGAACGACCAGTTGTAAATCTGGCTATTTTTGAATTTCTCCCGAAATTTTGCGTAAAACCATGTATTTCAACGTTTTAGATACCTAAATCCTTCTTTTTCAAGGTTTTAGGTACTCCCTCCATTCACTTTTATTTGGCATGTATACTAAAAATGAATTTTCATTTTTACTTGACACTTTATGCATATCAAGAGAAGACAAAAAAAAAAATTCTTGTTGTACCCACCGTATTTATTACTCATTTCAAATTATTTTCTCAAATTCAATAAAATATGCATCAATTAATATGGGTATCATGGTAAATTATGTACATTTATTGTTTTTAAGGGGCGTGAAAAATCAAAACGTGCCAAGTAAAAGTGAACGGGGGAGTAATTCCTTGCGAATGTCAAAAACTCTATAGCGTTGCAAAACCTTTTATTTTACTCTTCGGCTCAAGGCAAAAGGTTGACAACTGGGATTGCATATTGGTAGGGTCCATTAGAAATTCTTGATAGATGCAAATACCACATTGTGAAGCTTGAAAAATAAACACGTCGTAATAGCAGTTGCAACTTTGGAAGTGAAGCTAGCTATTCTATTTTAGTGTTTGCTAAGTAAATAGTTGTAGAAGATATGATACAATACAAATCAAGAGAGGGACCACAGTTAACATGCATGAAAACTCAAATCCACTCAATTTGTCCTCACTAACTTATGGAGACCTATGCTAACTCAAAACTACACTAACATTATACGGAGGTAACTGTAGTTTCTGTTAACAAGAAACAAGGTCAACAAAAACGCCGGATATTCCTCTACATTTGAAAAGAAAAAGAAGTTATCAAAATTGAAAAAAAAAAAAAAGAACCAAGAAGAGCACGCTTGACCGAACCCAATAGCTTTGATTCAAACCTTGTATTTATCTTTAAAAATCTATCGGACATGTATAAATTAATAATTTAGAATTCAGTAACTTAAAAAGATTAAATTTTCGAACCCATAAAATTGAAATCCTAGCTCGTCTCGGCTTCAAGGGTGCAATATGTACTATTTCCCTGGGTCTTTCAATTTCAGATATTTCAAAAGTTCAATTCACGTGAAGAGTCGTGTGACCTAATGAGCTCCCAAAGAGAAGCTTTCGGCAGTACAGCCAGTTTTCAGCATGACAAGCTATACATGCACTGTTCATCATACGTCCACATTCCACAAGAATAAAGTAAAATGTATCACCCAAAAAAAAAAGATAAGAATTACAAGGAACGGGCAGGCTACTGCTAGAAAAATTAAGAATTTTAGTTCAATAACCGGCATAATAAGAAAAAAGAGCCCCAACTAATGACATTTGAAGCCATGACATATTGAAAGAACTATGACCAGAATCAAGGCAATAATAATAGCCAGGACTATAAGCTTTACTTTCATGTTCTGCAACCACATCTTCCTCCTGACTTTTGTTCCTTGTGTCTTGAAATCTTGTGCCTGCGATATAATACTCTTTCAGAAACCCCTATAATTTTTGTTCAAATGACAGCAAACGAGTAAACAATAACACAGCATATACAAGTCCGATGACAAACAGGGAAAAAAGAGGAGTACAACTTAAGGTGTTATGATGCACCAACGATTCAGGGGTTCCAAATTTGGACATGCAGGAGCAGAATAACTCGTGTACCTACGATTTGCTACTAAAATTACACTTTAGACAAAGTGATTATTAGCATTACATAAAAAATGGTGGAACAACGAAAATGATTGCTCAACAGTGGATATCAAAAGCTACCGAGGAATCATAGCTGCATCATTACATATCAAATTCAGTAAGGAACTGGATATGTCTGGACCACTTCAAAATTTACTAAACTAGCTGGCATTCTGATTAAAAATAAAAAAGTATGATAACAGCTCGTATTCATTTAAACTGGCAATAGAGCTTTGTCATCAACACTTCAAGACTAACAATTTTTAGAATTAGGATATAGAATAGTCTTATCCACCAAAAGACAGAATTCCATTGGATTCAAACCTGTGAGCGAAGATTCTCAGTCTTATCCACCAGAAGTTCAATTTTCTCCCCGCGGTCCAGGACCTGCAAGGCCACAATTTTCATCAACAAACAGCAATACAGCTTCTTGAACTCTCACTTCTTTCTAGTTCCACATCAGGACATAAGGTCTTTTAAAAACAATATAATACAGAGGACTATTCTCTACCTTCTCAATGTTTTCCATCATCACACCTTTAACTTCTGAAACCTGGGCCTTCACCTTCGCAAGCTTACTGATTTCCTCTGGATGATCAATACAGTATTGCATCTGCTCCTTCATTTTGGGCCTGTAGTTATTACGGTGTTATGACATTTGCTTTCATACTTAAAAAAGGAGGGAACTAGAGAATGGGAAATACCCAAACTCCCTGTTCAAGCTGTTAGCAACAGCTGTAGCAGCTTTGCCTCCACCATATTTCTTGGTGAAATCATCCTTCACTCTCTCCAGAAATGCAATTGGGACCTGTCTGCCAACAGATTCCACAGCTACAACACAGTATGCTGGTTGTACAAAATAAAGCTCATCACCGTGACAATTGTCAAAAAACAAACAACAGCATGACAATGGTGCATTGCATATCAGATTGTCATGTAGCCATCATTGTTTTAAGTAATGAAGTAAATGCACACCAGTATCTTAAGAAAATAAATACTTTAAGAGAAACCTTCAAGAAATTAGTCTCATACTTTCACAAAGTTGCATCGGAATTTTTTATTTATATCCTCTTTTTTTATAAGTAGAATTTTTTCCTAATATCGTCGTTCAATAATACACATATCATACTATATTTTAAGTATGGAAATCAAAAGTTAAATGTGAAAGACTAAAATGACCCTATAATATTATTGGACTTTTATGCCCTTAAAAATTATATTAATAATTCCTTCAATATTAATAAAACATGTATGCTACAAAAATTAGTTTTGTAACATTAAATTTGACTTGAGATTGTCAAAGAATTTATTAAGGTACATGTATCTAATAATTCTTCACTTTACAAAATTAAGCTTTTTAACTTCCATAATTTTTTTGAGCTAACATTTACTGTTCTTATATTATCTTCTCTTTCTATTTTTCTTAGCTTAAACATTCAGATTATTATAATTTCCAAATGCAATCTTTTTCTTATAAATGCAACTATGATTCAAAGCGTTTTACCATCTATGTACAAAACGACATAAGTTTTTAATTTTATACTAATCATATGGGATACACGCGCAATGTGCGCGTCAAGCGACTAGTCGATGTGATAGCCAGATCGATGAAAATTCTTCAGATACTAGTGAAACAATAATCTGTCCAAATAACTTCTTTTTCATATCCATCCAGATTTTGAAAAAGTAAAACATCAGATTTTGTATAGTATGTTGAGATACATACTATTTAGCCTCCATAACAATCGATAATCCAACAAGCTAAATTTGTGCGTGTTATGCAAGATTTGCATTTTTGTCACCTTCCATGACTCACTTGAAAGAAGGGCACAAATTAGATAAGCAATAAAGCCTGGTTGCCTTCTCATAATTTTGAAATTAACTGGTGCTAACTGCTAAGTATCAGTTCACATTTCGAACAATTCTTGAAATGCGTACTCCGAACAATTATCTCATCTTAATGATGAAAGTAGATAAAGTCACGCATTAGATATTAACAAAATGACTCAAATGTTTTGTCATCTGTGCTAACTAAACAGTATACTCAATGGCAAATATCTGAAGATTCTAATAAAGGAGACCAAAATGACTGGTCCAAATTAACGAAAAGTAAGTGAAGAGAAATATATATTTTTAGCCGCTCTAAAAAATAATAGCTGATAAAATGTAGTATATTTTTTTGTATATATGTGTATTGTATACATAAAATATACATATTTTATACACTTTTTGGCTAGCAAAGGCACGAACGGCCAATTATGTATTTTGCCAAAAGTGAATTCAAGCAAAATTTTCATATCCTTGTCATGGCGATCAGCTTCCCTATTCGCAAATAGTTTATGAAATGAAAGAGATCCAAACAAAAATTCTGCATTATCTCAAACTCAAAGCCAGAAATTCATCATCTTTCGATATTTGACTAAGATCTAGAGGCTACTTATCCTAAACCAAAAACAGTCAACAAGAAAGTGAAAACGACTTGTTTTATATGAAAATGAAACTGATCATTATAAAATAGTCATCGGATCAAAGAAGCAGAGAATCATAGATAACGGATCAGAAAAATCACACACACACACACAAACATATATGTGTGTGTGTGTATATATATATATATATAGATATGGACCAGTCAAACCAATTGACTGACAGATCAAAACACACACAGAGAGAGATAGGGAAGGAAAAAACTCACTGAAGCCGTTATCAACGAGGTAGTTGAAAGTGTGACCATCACAATTGTAAGTGAACTTGTTATTTGAAGCAGGAAGTTTCTGGAGGCACTGCGATGCTATACTTGTGAAATTGCCGGTGAACTCTGTATACTCAGCCAAAATCACCGTTCCTCTCGCAACGAAACTGTAGATCAACGATTGTTGCCCCATAACAAAAACCCTAGCTTTTCGAATTGAACAGAGCAAAAACTGAAAAATGTATAGAGAGAGAGAAGATGCGGGGACGATAAATTAGATTTTGCGCAGACCCACACACAAATAGTGGAAATTTGTACAGCTATTTACAATATTCTTTTTCTTTCTTGTTAAGCTTGCTTTGTGGGCTTAATTTGGGGTTTATTAGTTGTTAAACTAACTTACTTACCCTTCTCTGCCCGTGGGAAATAACGTATGTGAGACCCACAATAATTCTTCGATGGTTTTTAAATTTTATTTCTCTTTCTAAGTGGTCGTTTGGATATAAGAATTGTGATATTTAAAAATTAGACTTGTGTTTGGATATGAATACAATTTGGAGTTGTTTTTAAAATTTTTTTGAGTAATTTGAAGTGAAAATATTGAAAAATAATTTTTTGGAGTTTTTCAAAATTTTGAAAAAGTTTGGAATTCAACTTCAAATGAAATATGAAATTTTCATAGCTAAACATTGATTCCGAAAAAAGTGATTTTTTTTCCGGAAAAAAGTGAGAATTTCTTATGGCCAAACGGGCCCTAAATTTGAAACGGAAAATCATATTTCATGTATTATATAGTAAGTATATCATAATTACACTTGTTAATTAAAATTCATATACCAATTAATTTTTATTAGAACATAAACAATGAAATAAAGGAGATATAAACAATGGTGAATTAGCAAAGAGTTATTTAAAGGACGTGTAACGGTGTAGTTACTTTAGAGCTCAATGCGAATAGTTAGTTGACTTTAAATTCATAATCTAGGAACAAACATTGGTTTTTAAATTTTAGTTACCAAAAAATATTATTTTTATTTTCTTTCTCACACGTCTTCTGCACAATTTCAATTTCTTTTTTTATTCTTAGTTGTCTACTTATTATGTTAAATCTACCGTCACCAATCAATCTCCCAAAAATGGCAAAAAATAATGTGAACTAGAGTCTTTCGGGTCCCCTTTTTTAACGGTTAATACTTACCCTAATATTTATATCAAATTAAACAATTTAATCTTAGTAGTTAATAATTAAAGTAAGATTACATATCACTTAATCATGGTTGAATACATGATAAATGTATTCGTGAAGGACGCATGTCTTATATTCATTAATTTGATATAAATACCAAGATAAGTATTTACCATTTTTATGAACTATAGTATCACACGTTTGTATCTTGTCAATTGTCATTATATATTGTCCATTTCGATTACCAAATATGTAAACTTGAATCGAATGTTTGAACTGAGGCTGAATGTAAAATTCTGTATTTCGAATGAGTTTTCTTTTTTCTGTTACAAAATAGTATATATATGTACCAGAAAAAAAGAGTTGGAAAGTTGATATGATCTGTAAGCCAAAATGCTGGTGCAACCAAAATGGAATTGAAGTGTCAACTTGTTGGATCTAAAGTAACTGCAGAACCAACAACATGACTTCATTTTTAAGCCACAAGATCTGCTAAATGAATCTTACAGTAAAAAAAATCTAATAAATGAAATGTTTATTGAATGTGTCAAGTTCTCTTGCTAATTAGGATATCATTTAATTATATTGTGGGAAAACCACCTTCAACTCTAGATATATCTTACTTTCCCTCTCCATTTACCGTATTAAAGCGGCGTGCAATATGACAAGTCATGAGACTATGAAGTTTAAATCATGAGCGGAGTCCAGGGGTTGCATATCGTCGAAAAATTATATTGTATTTGTAATGTTAATATTATTATTATTATTATTTATGTGTAATAGTAGATGTTGAATTTAATTGAGTTCTTCACGTGTATATTTTTTATATATTTTAAATCCTCTTAGTAAAGTTATGGCTCCGCCCCTACTTTGGACCTGAACCTAGCATGTACTAAAATCTTTAGGCTAACAACTTTCACCAATGAATACTAGGTCGACTTTCAAGTTCAAGACCACAAAGACAATGTTATTGGTGGCCCCAAGTAGATCGAACCATATTTTTCACTCCAAGCTAGATATGTACTATTTAAGTGTAAATTTATCGGCGTTGCACTTAGTGGTACAAAAAGTTAATGTTACGAGGCAATTAAATTGGAAAAAATCATTTGCAAAAAAACTAACCTTTTACTTTAAATTAGGTTTGCACTATCCAAAATATATATAATTATTTTTGATATTCTATTCAATGGTAAAAATTGAGATTATTAGGTGATGAGAATTTTTAAAATATCACATTAACCTTAAATGTTTCTTAAAATATTTCAAGAGTTACCATATACCTCTATTGGTGGGAGGTTGCATATTGCTAGTGAATGATGAAGATGGATGCAAGATGGCTCTACCAATATCATCACAAACAAACTTAAATAAAAATATAAGGTATTTTTTTTTCAAACCTCTTATAAAAGTTTTGCTTTTAAGTCATTAATTTAATTGACCCATCCATCGGCTAAAAAATTGGATGGATATACCTTTTATGAATGTTTTGCTACTATTATGTTTTATTTTCTACACAATATCAACTCGAGATATTATATTGGTCATGTTGGTATTGATCTGAATTATCTTCTTAGGCCAAATAATAAACGTTGCTAGGCTTATAGTTCGTTGCTTATCCAATTTCAACATTCCGCCACTAAACCCTTCAATATTTCCAGCAAGTCCAATCAAATTGCCTGTAATTCATTCTTGTCCAACTTCAACTCCAAAGTCCAATTCATTAAGCCCAATAAGATCATGCTAGTTGTCTTGGCCATTGATAATTCCAAGATTGTTACTACCATTAATACCATCAAGATTATCAAGACCTACACCATCATGATTGTTGACATCCAAATGGTTTGGCAAGAAAATTTCTTCAAAAATTGGTGGTATTTAGTATTTACTCATCTAAAAGGTGAAGAAAATCTGGACGTGTACTTGGTTCAGGAGGTTTTCTAATCATATATCAAGAGCAAGTGGAGGAGGAGCATGTGGAGGAGGAGGAACTTCATCCATTTTGGAAGAAAAGAGAATCCCAAGCTTTTCATGTGATAGTAGAAAACGTTGGCAACATGTAAAATTCAAATTGTGAGGTTTATATGGCATGCAAGGCCTTTATATAAGTAACATGTCTTTTGGAATATTTTAGAAATAGCAATATAAATAACTTTTCCGGCAGCTTTAATTTACAAGCCCATTAGCCTTTAAACCTTAAATTTTGAATATGAATAATTTTAATCAAATCTACACCATATTCCTGAAAAAAACTCTCATATTTCTCATATCATAACTAAATTTTTTTCTCTTTCATTATCTCACCATTCTTAATTACAACGGAAAAATATTTTCCTATATTTTGTACCTATATCTCCCATTATCACAAAAAAAGTAAAAAGTCTTCTTAAAATTGGATAACAATTGAACTTATAAGTGGTCTTAAGGATATGTGATTTTACTTGGCACAAATTGAGAAATTTGAGAACTAATATTAGAATTTAACTGTAAAATAAAGCAAATCAATGTAGTGAGCGGTATGACCCTCGAGCTAGATCGCCCTCGAACCAACTGAGTATACTAATGGAAAGTACGAAATGAACAACAGAGCTTAAGAGAGAAAATATAATGTATTGCTTTGTTATGCGTGAATATGATGCCTACAAAATGATTAGAAACCCCTTTATATAGTAGAGGAATTCTACTTATATTACAATTCTAAATACAGAAGGAAATCCCATGATTGACTAAATAACCGGTCTTGACTTGTGCCGAGATTTCCGCCACGATCTTGATCGGTCATTGATTCATGAGCTTAACAATCCATCACCTTGCCATGCTTCGATACAACGCGGGACCGAGCCTTGGTCTGCCACCCCGATTTCGATTAGCCATATAAAATTAGGAAATTCCGATTATGACTATATACAATATTATAATAGACACACAAAATATAGCAAGCTTATTTTACGTAAGTAAAATATACACATAGTATTTTACCATATTTGTTTAATGTAAAATACGTATAAATTGTTTATAATGTATATACTTTACATACATATCTTAATATTATTGATAAATTCAAATAATTTAAGAATTTCAAGCATAATTTTTAAAATAAAACAAATTTTATTTTGAGATTATAAAAATATATATATAGTTTATATTAAAGAAAAGTAAAGAATAATAATATTAAATAAAGTAAAAAGTTAATTAAAAGCCATATGAAAATGTAATAATACTATATATATGTATGATAACATAATAGCAAAATAAGGAAAATAATCAAATTAAAAACTAAATATCTATTGGGCTTACGTCCCCACCGCAAGGATTGCGTCACTCCAGATATAATGCCCACCTCTCACACTTTTTAAAAGGGGAAGAATCAAAATTACCTATAAAAATCAAACTAATTATCCTTGCCTACTCCTTTACTTTTCTACCCTTCAAATTAATTACCTTTACTACCCATTGTAGCTTTTGTGGTAATTGTCTCTTTTTTTCTCTTTTTTTTTCTCTGCTTCTTTTCTTCTTCTTTTTTTCTTTCTTTATCCTTTTCTTTTTTCTCATTTTTTCTTTTTCTCCCTTTCTGTTCATTTTTTCCCAAATCATATTATTGCTTATTTTCTTTTTCGCCATAATTTGATTCAATACTCAATTTTGGCTAGTTTTTTTTCTTTCTTTTCCTTTTTTTTCCTCTCCTTTTGTTCCTTTTTTTTATTTCTTGTTCTTTTTCTAATTTCCTTAAATCTTTTTTTCTTTTATTTCTTTTTTCTCCATAATCCAATTTCATTCACTCATTATTATTTTTTCTCCTTTTCTGTTAGGGATATAGTAGATATGCCCTAGATCCAATATCATATTTGATGATTTGAACATATTTTTGTGAACGTTATTTGATATAAAAATATATGACATTCTTTTATCATAGTTATTATCAATTGTTTGATTAATTTGATAAGGTCCTTGATTAAATTTTGGGATTTGTCATCGTGATTGAGATCATGATAATGAGAGCAAAGTCTCTTATAATTTAATCTAAATTTGTTCTTGATCGTAAGATTATTAATTTGGACATTAGTAATCCGGTTAGATCAATATTTATCTAATCGTCTTTATGGGATAAAGATTAGTTGATCTCATTAACTAAATTACATAGATAGATGATGCATATAGAGATATGATCATTGAACCGACTCATTTGATAATTCCTAATGGTTAGAATTACCATAAACTGTCAATAGGATATTCTCTTGAAGGATGTAATGTAAAAGTTTTCTTTGACCTGAGATCGTCATAGTAATTGACAAGCTATTTATTGTGCTTTGATACCAGACACCTATGGCCCTAGGGCGATAGTTGAAAGGATATTGGGTATGATTAAATGCTTGTAGAATTAGTGATTGATCAAGATGAAATCTGTCAACTCTTGGTAATGAGTTTAAGCTCCATGTTGTCATGAATTATAAACGACCAAATTAAGACCTTGGCCAGGGAAATTGAATGAAAAGAAGAAAAGGGTTTCTTAGGTCATTCAATGATCGATTATATTTGACATGAACACATAGTTGATCGCCTATTAGGATTTGACAGTTGAACCATATCCTAGGGTGATCCAGAGCTATAAGGACAGAAGGAATTACTACATTATTCTTCTACTGGTTCTTGAGAGTAAATTGTATACTTCATGCTATTCGGTCGTTAAGGAGTGTTGCTAGACGCCACTCTTGATTAGTATATTGATGTGGTCAATTTACTACCGGTTTAGTATTGAACCTATGGGGTCGCACACTAACGAGTGTTCCGATCTTTGCTAAAGGATTAATTACTTTATTATTTGTTAATTAAATTAAAGAATTTAATTAGTCAAATAAATTTAGTTAGTTAGTCCAAATGAAATATTATTATATTTTTTGCTAGCACAGAGGATATAATTAATATTGTGAACGAATTGAAGTTTTCTATTTGGAATAGAAAATTAATTTATATCTCCTGGTTGAAATATATATGTGATATATATAATTAATATTTATTTGAACAAAGTATACATAAAATATATTAATGAAAACTTATTTGGTAAATCCAATATAGAATTGGATTGAAACAAAAGTCCAAAAAGGACGTGAGACTAATTTAAACCCATTAAGAATGGGATTGACATTATAAAAATATACTAACTAATTCTCATAATCCAATTCAACTGGAATTGAATTGGAACGTCCTAGCTAATGGCGGCAGATGTTATCTCATTAGGAATGAGATACGTTTTTCCAATCGGAAAAATTTGAGAAGTTTATTTTGGAATAAATTTTTACCCTAAATAAATTATTAACTCAATCAAATAGGAAAAGGGTTTATAGGTGATGCTATATAAAGAGTGATGGAACAAAAATTTGCACAATTTTTTTCTTGAGAAGAAAACTCACTTTGTGAAAGTGAGAGTGCAATACAAAGCCAAGAGAGAAAATACAATTGCAAGAAAAGTGTTTTTTGTTCTTTTAACATTGAGTTGAGATTTTTGTGAAAAATTTCAACACAATATTTCGTTCAATTTGTTCGCGGGTTTCATTGATCAAAGAGTTGATAGCAAGGATCCGTCTCGGTGTGGATACGCATAGAGTCTTCGCACTATCGAAGAAATTTTGAAACGAGACTCTCTTCACCAGGTACGTCTTAGATCTGATCTATTGACATGTAAATAAATTTTAAACATAAAAGGTCTGCCTAGGATTGTTATCTCTGGTTCAGGGTTCAGAATTTAAGCTTAGATAAATTGTTGTATTTCATTGCATTTGATTTCCCTACATATTTCATGCTGAATGTGCTAAATGTTACCGCTTTGATATTATTTGAACTGTATATAAACTGCGCCGACACCCTTCTCTCTTCACCTCCGGGGATGTGCTTACTGGTTGAGACTCCCTATTCTGTTAGTGTCATACCTTCTTCCAAGGGGCTCATACATATTGTTAAAGGATTCCTTTACTCCACTAATAGAAATAAAGATTTCGTAAACTATAATGAGGGTAAATAGTTTAAAATAATTAGTGGAAATATCATTTAGATAAAAGTCCATGTCTTTATGATATATGCAAATATGTTCTTATATTATTGCCTTTTCTTTTCTATATTTTAGATTTCTCAATATGTCTGTTATATCACTGCGCGAAATACTTGAGACCAACAAGTTGGTAGGACCAAACTTTGATGACTGGTATAGAAATTTGAGAATTGTTCTCATGCATGAAAAGCTCATTGATGTGATTGATAAGCCTGCAAAGATAATCCCACCAGAGAATGATGTTCAAGGTACCAAGGTTTATCAGAAATACTTGGAAGAATGCCTTGCTATTAAACACATCATTCTCGCTTCTATGAGTTCTGAACTCCAGAGGAAACATCAGAATATGGATCCAACTGCAATCATTGAATATCTTAAGAAGATGATTGATACACAGTTGGACCCCTTGTCAATCATATGATCGTTCTTACTGAAGAACATGAGAAGTTGGGGTACAAGCTTGGTAAAGAGCTTTCTGAAGATTTGATCTTGCAGTCAGTATATAATGCTGAATGTTTTCACTGTAAGAAGAAATGACATTGGAAGAGAAACTGCAAGGAGTATCTTGCAACACTAAAGGACAAGAAACAAGGTGAGACATTAATGAAAAATGTTTTCAAGGTTTCTTTAGCTACTACTAATTCTTCACTGTGAGTATTAGATACTGGCAGTGGTTATAACATCTGTAATATGTTGCAAGGGTTCAAGGTAAGTAGGAGGATAAAGAAAGGAGAAGTTAATCTACAAGTTGGAAATGGTGCAAAAGTTGCGGCCGTAGCTGTAGGATCAATTTCTTTAATAATACCTACAGGCAAAGTACTTATGTTGTATGATTGTTATTATGTTCCTAAATTTGTTTCGAACATAATTTCAGCCTCTATGTTAGACAAACGTGGTTTTCGCATAAATATAAGCAATGGTATTTGCTCTATTTATTATAGTGATAATTTATATGTGAATGGCTATCTCCAACATGACGTTTATGTCTTACCTAATGTGAATGCTAATTCGATTATGCATGTTTCAAGTCTTAAGAGGAAAAGAGATGATCAAGTAAATCATGCATACCTTTGGCATTGTAGGCTTGGTCATATTGGAGAGAAAAGAATTAACAAGTTGTACAAGGAAGGGTACCTTGACAAATATGATTTTGAATCATATCCAACTTGTGAATCTTGTCTCAAAGGAAAAATGACCAAATCTCCATTTACTGGAAGTGGAGAAAGAGCTTCTGAATTATTGGGACTAATTCATACAGATGTTTGTGGGCCCATGAAAATTCAAGCTAGAGGTGGATATTCTTACTTCATCACCTTCACTGATGATATGTCAAGATATGGATTTGTGTATCTTATGAAACACAAGTCTGAATCTTTTGAAATTTCAAAAGGTTCCATAGTGAAGTTGAGAAGCAGACTGGTAAAAGTATCAAAGTACTAAGGTTTGATAGAGGTGGAGAATATCTTAGTGAAAAGTTTACCAGATATCTCAAAGAGAATGGGATTCTCTCACATTGGACACCTCCAGGAATACTACAACACAATGGTGTGTCTGAAAGGGGAAATCGAACCTTATTAGATATGGTGAGATCTATGATGGGGTTCAATGATCTTCCAATAAATTTATGGGGATATGCTTTGGAAGCAGCAATATACTTACTTAATAAAGTTCCCACTAAGTCAGTCTCTACAACACCATGTGAGATATGGAAAGGATGCAAGCCTAACCTTAAACATATTAAAGTTTGGGATTATCCAGCTTATGTTAAGAGACTACAGTCTGATAAACTTGACTCAAGATCAGATAAGTGTAGGTTCATTGGGTATCCCAAGGAAACAATGAGATATTATTTCTATCACCCTTCTAATTATAAAGTGTTTGTGGCCAGAGGAGCAGCCTTTTTGGAAAGGGAATTTCTTTTAGAAGAAAATTATAATGGAGAAATAGAACTTGATGAAGTTCAAGAAACTAATGAATCAACACAATATAAAGATCATGAGACCCAAGTTGAAGAACCTTTATTGGATGTTTTGAAGTTGCCAAGGAAGTTGCCATCTTCAACGGTTGAAGTTCAAGAACTAACTGAAGTTCAAGAACAGGTTAATGAACCAGTTCTAAACCAAATTGAACAACAACCAAATCCAGCACAAGGTGAAGAGGTTGTACAAGTACCTCTTAGAAGGTCTACACGAGAACGTCATGTACCAACTAGATTAAATTTATTGGTACAAGATGATGTATCAAATGAGGTTGATCATAATGATGATGATCCTAAGACCTATGAAGAGGCTATACAAAGTTCTGATTATGAGAAGTGGCAAAAGGCTATTGAATCCGAAATGGAATCTATGAAGGAAAATAAAGTATGGACTTTAGTTGAACCTTCAAAGGATATAAAACCTATAGGTTGTAAATGGGTTTTTAAGAAAAATGTTGGAGCAGACGGAAAGGTGGAGACCTATAAAGCCCATCTTGTTGCCAAGGGATATCATCAGAAAGAAGGAGTCGACTATGATGAGACTTTCTCTCCCGTGACAATGCTCAAATCAATTCAGATTTTGCTTGCTATAGCAGCATACTATGATTATGAAATATGGCAAATGGATGTGAAAACAGCTTTCCTTAATGGTGAGCTAGAAGAGGATGTGTACATGACATAACCTGAAGGTTTCACATCTCCGTCTGATCATAATAAAATTTGTAAGCTACAAAGATCCATTTATGGATTAAAGTAAGCTTCTCGAAGTTGGAATATTCGATTTAACAAGACAATTGAAAAGTTCAATTTTGTTAGATGCGAAGAAGAACCTTGCGTGTACAAAAAGGTTAGTGGGAGCACAATTATATTCTTAGTGTTGTATGTTGATGATATATTGCTTATAGGGAATGATATACCAGCATTGCAAAGTACCAAGATTTGGCTATCTGAACAGTTCTCCATGAAAGACTTGGGAGAAGCAGCTTATATATTAGGAATAAAGATCTATAGAGATAGATCTAGGAAGTTGCTTGGACTTTCCCAGTCTTTGTATTGATACCATCTTAAAGAGGTATAATGTGGAAAATTCCAAAAGAGTCTATCTACCGATAGGCACTGGAATTACTCTCAGTAGGGAGGATTGTCCTAAAACACCTGAAGAGAGAAAATGCATGAGTAGGATCCCATACGCTAGTGCAGTGGGAGCTATCATGTATACCATGACATGTACACGTCCTGATGTGGCTTATGCACTTGGAGTGACTAGCCGCTATCAGACAAATCCTGGTGAGGAACATTGGAAGGTGGTGAAGACCATTCTTAAGTACTTAAGAAGGACTAAAGACCAATTCCTCATCTATGGAGATTCTGAGTTGAAACTTGAAGGTTATACTGATGCAAGTTTCTCTTCAGATAGAGATGATAGCAAATCTATTTCTGGTTATGTATTCACCTTAAATGGTGGTGCAAGTGAGTTGGAAAAGTTCCAAACAAGCTACAGTAGCTGATTCAGTGACTGAAGCAGAATATATAGCAGCTAGTGAAGCTGCTAAGGAAGCTGTATGGATGAAAAAGTTCTTAACTGAACTTGGTGTGGTTCCTTCAATAGAAGGTGTGGTTCCACTGTTGTGTGACAATACTGGAGCCATTGCTCAATCAAAAGAACCAAGATCACACCAAAAGTCCAAACACGTTCTGCGAAGGTATCACTTGATAAGAGAGATCATTGAACGTGGAGACGTCGAGATTCAAAAGGTTGATGGAAAAGAAAATGCTGCAGACCCATTCACTAAAGCTCTTGGCGCAAAAGAGTTTGACAAGCACAAGTGGAAATTGGGAATGAAGTACAAAGAGTGATTGGCTCTAGTGCAAGTGGGAGATTGTTAGGGATATAGTAGATATGCCCTAGATCCAATATCATATTTGATGATTTGAACATATTTTTGTGAACGTTATTTGATATAAAAATATATGGCATTCTTTTATCATAGTTATTATCAATTGTTTGATTAATTTGATAAGGTCCTTGATTAAATTTTGGGATTTGTCATCGTGATAGAGATCATGATAATGAGAGCAAAGTCTCTTATAATTTAATCTAAATTTGTTCTTGATCGTAAGATTATTAATTTGGACATTAGTAATCCGGTTAGATCAATATTTATGTAATCGTCTTTATGGGATAAAGATTAGTTGATCTCATTAACTAAATTACATAGATAGATGATGCATATAGAGATATGATCATTGAACCGATTCATTTGATAATTCCTAATGGTTAGAATTACCATAAACTGTCAATAGGATATTCTCTTGAAGGATGTGATGTAAAAGTTTACTTTGACCTGAGATCGTCATAGTAATTGACAAGCTATTTATTGTGCTTTGATACCAGACACCTATGGCCCTAGGGCGATAGTTGAAAGGATATTGGGTATGATTAAATGCTTGTAGAATTAGTGATTGATCAAAATGGAATCTGTCAACTCTTGGTAATGAGTTTAAGCTCTATGTTGTCATGAATTATAAACGACCAAATTTAGACCTTGGCCAGGGCAATTGAATGAAAAGAAGGAAAAAGTTTCTTAGGTCATTCAATGGTCGATTATATTTGATATGAACACATAGTTGGTCGCCTATTAGGATTTGACAGTTGAACAATATCCTAGGGTGATCCAGAGCTATAAGGACAGAAGGAATTACTACATTATTCTTCTACTGGTTCTTGAGAGTAAATTGTATACTTCATGCTATCCGGTCGTTAAGGAGTGTTGCTAGACGCCATCCTTGATTACTATATTGATGTGGTCAATTTACTACCTGTTTAGTATTGAACCTATGGGGTCGCACACTAACGAGTGTTCCGATCTTTGCTAAAGGATTAATTACTTTATTATTTGTTAATTAAATTAAAGAATTTAATTAGTCAAATAAATTTAGTTAGTTAGTCCAAATAAAATATTATTATATTCTTTGCTAGCACAGATGATATAATTAATATTGTGAACGAATTGAAGTTTTCTATTTGAATAGAAAATTAATTTATATCTCCTGGTTGAAATATATATATGTGATATATATAATTAATATTTATTTGTACAAAGTATACATAAAATATATTAATGAAAACTTATTTGGTAAATCCAATATAGAATTGGACTGAAACAAAAGTCCAAAAAGGACGTGAGACTAATTCAAACCCATTAAGAATGGGATTGACATTATAAAAATATACTAACTAATTCTCATAATCCAATTCAACTGGAATTGAATTGGAACGTCCTAGCTAATGGCTGCAGATGTTATCTCATTAGGAATGGGATACGTTTTTCCAATCGGAAAAATTCGAGAAGTTTATTTTGGAATAAATTTTTACCCTAAATAAATTACTACCTCAATCAAATAGGAAAAGGGTTTATAAGTGATGCTATATAAAGGGTGATGGAACAAAAATTTGCACAATTTGTTTTTGAGAAGGAAACTCACTTTGTGAAAGTGAGAGTGCAATACAAAGCCAAGAGAGAAAATACAATTGCAAGAAAAGTGTTTCTTGTTCTTCTAACATTGAGTTGAGATTTTTGTGAAAAATTTCAACACAATATTTCGTTCAATTTGTTCGCGGGTTTCATTGATCAAAGAGTTGATAACAAGGATCAGTCTCGGTATGGATACGCATAGAGTCTTCGCACTATCGAAGAAATTTTGAAACGAGACTCTCTTCACCAGGTACGTCTTAGATCTGATCTATTGACATTTAAATAAATTTTAAACATAAAAGGTCTGCCTAGGATTGTTATTGTCTTCCGCTGCGTGTTACGAACACCTATACGCAATCCTTCATTTTCTTCATTATTTCTTTTTATAAAATAAGAAAAGATAACTGATATAGTAAATATGCATTCACCTTTTTTAAATGACTAGTATAATATACCTTTTGCCTTTCTTTTTCTTTCCCCCCCTCTAAATCAGTTATTAGAACAACTTAAATATTATATGTGTTTTCTCTTCCCCTTTTCTCACTGCATTTTTTTCTCCTTATCTGATTTTATTTATTATTTTCTCAAATTATTATTTTCTATTTTTCTCACAATTTAAATCTACACCTTTTTGGCTCTTTTTTACTATATTAATAAAAAAGATAGCGTATATAGTGTAGATAATAAATTTGCGTGGAGAAAATAAAATCAAGACCGAAAATATCGCAACAATCGTAGTATTTTATTTCGAATATTTGAGTGTTACAATCTCTATGAATCCTCTGATTCTCATTTCCAATAGTAAATAAATTCAAGGGCTTTCGAGCTTGATCTTGAATCTATATTTGTTTCCAGAAACGATGATCTTGAATTCAACTAGGACAAACTTTGATTCGAACTCGTACTCCTTGAACCTTGATTTGTTCTTCGTTCTTGAGCTTGAACTTGATTTGTTCTTCGTTCTTGATCTTGAACTTGAACTTGATTGCTTGAAGCTCGAAACTTGTGGAGGAATTTGCAGCGTTTGATCCACGAGCTCTTTCTTGCTTCTTGTTACAACTTCTGGTGTTTTTACTGAGTTATGAAGACCCCTATTTATAGTTGTGGAAGGGAGGAGTTGTGATAAGAACAAACTCTTTTCGACCAATCAAATTGAAGTGTGACATACCCGCATTTGATTGGTCAGAACATGTCACTTGCACACGTGGCGCGATTTCATTGGCCTTTTAGTGTGACTGGGCATGCCTTGTCATTTTGACACCTGGCATGGTCCTATTGACTCTTCCTCTTGACTTGGCGCGCCACATTATTTGACACGTGGCACCAAATTGGGCCTCTAGAAAGATGACATCTTGGGCTTGATGAATTGGGCTCATCACTTTAGCCTAACTAAATGAGCTAGCCCAATGAATTAAGACTTACTTATTTAATCCATATATATTGGACTTGTAAGCACGTGATTTTTGCCCTATATGAGAATTACTCCCAAAAAATTCAAAAATAAAATGATTTTCTTGGTGTGCAATTTTGTGGTATTTTTGTGTAATTATTTGTATTTGTCTTGTGCATGTTTATTTGTTAAATTAATAAAAAATACAAAAAATATGTCGCATTTTCATTTAGGATTTAATCCTACAATTGTTAGTAATTAAGTTTGTTTTACAAAAATTAAAAAAACTACAAAAATAGGCATCTTTTGCATTTTTAGCATTTAGTGTCCAAATATACAATTTTATGCTTAATTACTACTTAATTATGCGTTAATTGTTATTGGGAATTAATTTGCGCTTTTATAACTTAATTTAGTTCTTAATAATAATTTAAGTATTTTTATAATTTAGTTCTAGGAAAATAAAAGAAGAAAAAGAGCAGAAATATAAAGAAAAATCGGATTGGGCCATTTCTTCAAATTTCAACCCCAAGCCCAAATAATTGTCCAATCTTCCCCATGACTCGGTCCATTTCAAACCGGTTCGACCCGGTCCATAACCCCATAACCCAACACCCCTATTATCTTACATTTCAAAAAAAAAAGTTAACTTAAAAACCATAAAAACTAACCTAAACTACCCGCCCCCCTTTTCTCTTTCTCTCTTTCTTCTTCTTCCTTAAGCTCCCCTCCCATGGTTTCCCCCCCTTCCATGGCTGCCCTTTCCCCCTCACCCTCATGCCACACACACACGTCAACACATACACACACATACACAACGGAAAAAAAAAATCACACACGCAGCGGCTGCCTCTTCTTCGTTCTTCGCTCCAAACGACTATCGTCGTCATGCCACTGCTGCCTGCGCCATGGCTGCCCGCGTCGCCTCTGCTGCTTCGTTTTCTTCCAGCTGCTTCCACTGTCGTTGCTGCGTTCCAGCTTCTTCTGCCTCCTACTACGTCCAACCATGGACGAGCTTCGACGTCGACCATGTCGTCGTCCATTGCTGTCCGCGCCGTGCTGCTGCTGGCTGCTTCTGGCTGCTGCTGCTTCACGTCATCTCCTTCGGGCTGCTGCTGCTTCTTTTTCCTCCATTGTTGTGGCTTCTGCTACAACCAAACGTTGTTGCCTCATCGCTTAAAATCAACCGGAAAACATACAAAAATTTCGGGCAGATTTGAGTTATTTTAGTTTCGAAGCTTCCGGGCAGATTTGTTTCCGTTCAAGTTCGTCATTGTTTTGATCCGGTTAGTTGGTTTAAGTTTCATTTTTTGTCCGTAATTTGTTTGATATTTTTCGGATCCAAAATCGATAAATGATTCAATTCTTGTTTTGTTTGTTCATCGTTGAAATAATTTTTTAGTTTGTTCATATGTTTTGTTGGTTTAATTTTCAGATTCAAATGAAAATTTAATTAATTGTTTTTCAGTTTATTTCATGTTAATTTTATTTTTGTAAAAAAAAAAAAGAATTGTTAGTTTAAGTTTAATATTGTTAGATTTAGTTTAAATCATTTAAATCCGTTGTTTGTTGTTAATATAGATTTAGTTCATGTTCATCTTGTTTGAAGTTCGTTTTTTAATTTAGTAATTTAATGCGAAGTTATGTTTTGGTTTTAATTTTTGGATCATGTATCTTTGTTATAAATTTTGTTGGATTTAATTTAAGAAAGATTAATTGATTATTTGAAGATTAGTGATTTGAATATGTTTATTTGTTTTGTTTAAGTTTAATTCGAAGTTTGAATAAAGTTTGTTTGTTATTATTGTTGAATCTTTTCATTTATGTTCATACTTTGTTTGGTTGATCTTGAATCCGAAATTTGTATAGTTTGATTTTCTTGTTTATTGTTTATCATTTATGATTATTTCTTGAGTTTGTCTCATAATCTTGTTTAAGTTTAATATAGGAATTGTTTGTTGTAATGTTGTTAGAGTTGATTTTAAGTTCAATATTATTGAATTTAGAAATCTGAATATACTTGTTTGTTATTGTTGTTGTTGAATCTGAAAATAGGATTATTTGTTGCTAAAAAATATTGTTCAATCAAATTTTAGCTGTTCTTTGTTGTTCAATTTGTGTTCATGTGATTTGTTGTTGAAATGGTTCAGAAATCATGTTCATGTGATTTGTTGTTTAAATTTGTGTAGAAATTGGTCATATTGGCTATATTTTGGTTGAGTGTGATTAATTGATTTGTTATAACTGATGGGGTAGTATGGTAATTTGCAGTACGTTCAGGGGTAGTTTGGTAATTTCAGTAAGGTCGGAGGGGTAGTTTAGGAATTGTACATTTTGTAATTTTTTATGTGAAGCATGGGGGACAAAATGAAATGGGGTGGGTTGTGATATAGTTATTTAATATAAAAGGGGGACAAGACAAATTTTAGTGTGGGGGAATCTTGTATTTGTTTATGTTAGGCATAAATGACAAAATATAATGGGGTGGTGTGATATACTTATTTAATGTAATGGGGATGAGTGGGAAGATAATGGGTTTGGTAGGAGAAAATGGGTTGATTTTAATTGATTAAAAGATTTCTGGGATGGAATATATATAGAGGTCTTGAAATCAGATTTGAAAAAAAAGGAGAGAGAATAGAGAAAAAAAAAAGCTGAATATTTAAGAGAGAAAGAAAAAATCCGAAAAATATTATAACTTTCAAGAAAGGAAAAAAAAATACAAATAAAAGAGCTGAAAATTAGAAGAGAGAGTAGTACACACATGATAAATATTCTGATATACGGGTTTAGAAATTAAGGGTTAAACATTAATTAGCTTTTCAAATCTGAAAATTCCCTTGGTTTCTGTCCGTTGTTTGTTGACAGTGTTTCTGGATTTTATTTTGATTTTCAAATCTGTCACTGGGATTTTTGTTGACTGGATTGCTGGTTATTATTGTTGTTGCTGTGTTACGTACTGCGTGGCTGACTTTCTTCTTCTTATATTGGCAATACCAGGTACACAACTGTAATTTTGGCATTTTGTAAGCTGAAATGAAAAACGGAATGTTAAATTTCTAATTTAGTTTTAATTTTTTTTAATTGTATTTAGATTATTTCATGTATTATTATTCTGTAAATCGCTGTCATTAGGCATGATTATAGCGATATATTAAATAACGCCTTAACCGGATTATTAGGAAATATATTTAAGCCTGATTATTAATTAAAACTGTTTAATAATCAAAATAGAAGAAATAACGTAAAAATGGCGTTATGGAATCAGTTTGGCAAAAATTGACTAAGCTCTTTATTCATAAGGTTTTTTTTGTCAACGTTAAGTTAATCGGAATCATGTAGTTAATTTCAGTTAAAACATGAATTAGTTTGCGAATCAAGTATTAGGACATGATGTGAATTAAAACAAGGTTAGTTAAGGTTAAATTGTTTTAATTTTAGAAATATGGTTTAGTAATCAAGTTTTTTTTTAAATTTTCAGTATTTGTAAATAATTAATTTCAATAAGCTTAAGTCATACTAATAATATGAATTTTAATCCAACTATGGGATAATTAGTTTTTTTTTGTTTTTTTTGATAAATCCATATTGTTTGTAATTATAATTTTAGTAATATTACTTTCCATTAATATTTGTTTTAAATTAGTAATTAATATGTTATTTTTAAGTATGTAGAGATTGACTTCATAATTATAGACAAACTTAGTAATAATAAAGATGTAGTCATTAAAGGGTATTCATAAAATAAGGGAGGATCTCGCTAAAAAATAAATAAATATAAATAATACAAAAATTGCAGTCCTCCAATCTTATTTTTTTTTAAATATAAGAAAATACCTAGATTCCGAGATGGGCAATTTAGTAAAATTCACAGTCCTACCTAATAGTATCATAACGCGTTGTATTTTGGCGCATATTTAATAAGGTTATTTTCTTAAATACGGGTGTACATTTATGTAACCCAAATCACGATCTTGACGAAGTCAAAAATGCGTCAACAAATCACGTGTGCACTGGTTGTGGCGTGGTTCGAGATGCGTTTTCACGACGTTGCAATTTTTGTATAAATTAAATAATGATAAAAGCGGTTTTTAAAAGTTAAATTTGCATATAAGTTCTTAATTGTTTAAAAATCAGATAAATGAGCCAAATACGACAATTGAGCGACCGTGCTAAAACCACGGAATTCGGGAATGCCTAATACCTTCTCCCGGGTTAACAGAATTCCTTATCCGGATTTCTGGTTCGCGGACTATAATACAGAGTCATTCTTTTCCTCGATTCGGGATTAAAATTGGTGACTTGGGACACCCTAAATCTCCCAAGTGGCGACTCTGAAATAAATAAATAAATCCTGTTTCGATCGTCCTTTAATTGGAAAAACTCCCTTGTACCCTAGCGGGGGCGGAAAAAGGAGGTGCGACAGCTCTGGCGACTCTGCCGGGGACTCTATTTATGGTAACCCAGAACCACTGGTTCGGGGTTAGAGATTTGAGCTTAGATAAATTGTTATATTTGGCTTTATCTGATTTTTACATGTTTGAGCCTAATGTGCTAAATGCTGCTTTTACCGCTTTGATATTATTTGACTGTATATATAAACTGTGCCGAACCCTTCTCTCTTCACCTCCGGGGATGTGCTTACTGGTTGAGACTCCCTATTCTGTTAGTGTTATACCCTGAAATAAGAAAGAGGTCGGACAAGTTACGAAGCCGGATGGCCTTTTGGTTCCCGGTAAGTTGCCCCCTCCTCGACTCGAGTTGTCCGCTCGGGTACACAGTCTAGTACACTGACCCAGGTTTTGAATATAGAATAACGTGACTTCATGCCGGATCCCTAGTAGGAACGCTTATTTGCATCACGTTGCATTTGACTTAGGGGACTCAACACAGGGGTTGGGTCCGTCTAGGACTAGCAACCTGAAATGAAAAGACCATTCTGATGCATCCTACTTGCTCTGTACATATATTTGTTTCGAACTTGCATGTTGACCGGTTTCTGAATCTCGGGAATGTTGGAAAATTGAAGGAAAAAAAGAAAAAAAGGGAAAAAGAATATATCAGTTAGGGAGTTAATTGATTATTTTAGAAAAAAAATCAATGACTAATTACTGGCGAAACTCTGCCGAAATTTTGAAAAAAAAAGGAAAATATTTTATTTTGTTTTACTAAAAAATATAGAAAAAAAGAGTCTTTTATTTTTTTGGAAAAATAGATTGTTTTATTGTTTGTTGAAAATGGAAAAAAAATCGTTATTTTGTCTTTTTCAAAAATAGAAAAGGAAAATAGATTGTCTTGCCAGGAAAAAATAAAAATGGAAAAGAGTCATGTTTTAAAATAGTTCGGTTAATTTGCCCGAACTACGCATGGTTTGATTCTCACAGGGTGTGAGATACGTAGGCAACCCTCATCGGGTCCAACCTCCCCTTTGCAAAGATAACCAAAAAATATCAAAATTTTAATTTTTGTCATAAATAAACCAGGTGATGCTGTTTTTTTTCAAAAATAGCCAAATATTCCCAAACGGGGCACCGGAGGGCTGACTTTGCATAAACAGCCACCTTTGGTCGTATTTTGATTTTTGACCCTCACAGCCTTAAAATTTTCGCCCCTGAGGTGCAGGAAAGCCGTGTCGCAATATCGGGTCTTTTATCTAAAAATATTAGAATTAAGAATTGAGTTCTTCATTTGAAATATAGGGTTAATTTTGAGTCGATAATATAGATAGTAGTTTTTGGAGTTAAATAAAAGTTTTCTTTTGCTTAAACGCTTTAATAAATGTGCAGGATGAGCACGACAATAAATGAGCCTTTTTCAATAATGACCAAAATCCCTTTTGAGCTGCAATTGTGGTGGAATGATTTGGGCAAAGAAGGGCAAGACGAAGTGAGAAAATATTTGAAAGACCTTCCGGATTTATTAGACATTCAGCCTCGGGGGGATATCATCAGGGCATTGGTCGCCCATTGGGATTCGGCACATAATGTGTTTCATTTTTCAGACTTTGAACTCACCCCAACAATAGAAGAAATAGCGGGGTACATTGGAAGTGACCAAGCTCCATTGAGATTCAAATACTTGATTGCTCCTAGAGCCATTACCATACATCGATTCCTGGATTCCTTGAAAGTACCCCGGACAGTTCATCACCCAGATTTTGCAAAGGGTTTCTGCAGTTTCCGCTTCGTGTATGATAGATATGGCCATGTGGGCGGGTTCAATAATCCAGACTTTAAGCTTTGCAGCAGAAATAGCCGACAAAAATGGGAGGAACACAGGCGAGTGGCATTTATGGTAGCTTTTTTGGGTCTCGTAATATTCCCAAGGAAAGATGGTAATATTGATTTGAAAGTAGCAGGCGTCGTCAGTACTTTGCAAACCATGGGGAAAAGCACTTTAGCACCTATGATTGTGGCTGATATCTTCAGAGCTCTCACTGCGTGCAAAGCTGGGGGCAAATTTTTTGAGGGATGTAACTTATTGTTACAAATGTGGATGATTGAGCATTTGTGCCCGCGCTCTCAGTTATTGAGTTATGGCTCGGCTGAGAAAACTTGTATAGGGGAATTTTGTACGAGAATCAAAGGGGCTGATCTACCTGAAGGAGTCACGGCTTGGGCATTATTATTTCGGAACCTCAAGGCTAGCCAGATACAGTGGGTGCTTGGATGGTTGTCTGTCGAGGAAGTCATATATATGCCAGCAGCCCGACCGCATTTTTTGTTAATGGGACTCAAAAGCATACAACCTTATGCACCGTATCGGGTTCTGAGGCAACTCGGTAGATATCAAGTAATACCGAGAGATGAAGATTTGAGTACCCAAGTGGTCGAAATTAGTCCTGACGGTCGATTCCCCGAGGAAGAGGTTCGTCAAATTTGGAGTGAGTGTCAATATCTGATGGCAAACACTTGTGTGTCTGATAGGGTCAGAGGGGAAATTGCTCCAGGGTATCACGAATGGTTCAGAGGTGACGTGGCATATGGGAGACCGGCTAAAATACCTCATCTCGAAGATTTCGCCAAGTCGTCCCAAGAGCAGTGGGATTGGTTAGCAAAGGAAGAAAGCTATCGAGTAGAGATTGGTAAATTAAAGCAACAAGTCGAGAGTCTGAAATTCGAGAACATTGTACAGGTTGCCGAGGATCAAGGTGAAAAGAATAGACTAGCCAGAGAAAATGACGCTCTTAAGGCCCAAATCCGACAGTTGAAGATAACTATTGATAAGCAACCGAGGAGCCGATCCGATGAACAATTGGTAAAAGGATTGGAAAGCGAAATCAGAGAATGGCGGGATGAGCTAGGAAAAGCTGAAAACGTCATGGCAGAACTTAAAGCACAGTGGGCGACAAGAACCGAAGAGCGTCGCCAATACTTGAATCAGTTGAAAAGGGACCATGAGAAAATTGTTGCCAATTTAAAGAGAAAAGTAGTTGCCCTTGAAGGTAAAGCGGTTAGGCAGGCTAGAGACTTTGAAACTGAAAGCGGACATTGTTACAACTTGTTAGCCCAAATGGAGGCAGAAGTGCAACAGCTGCAAAACCAGCACTTGCAATACTCCCGAGCTTTAAAGACGTGCAACGATCAGATAAGACGCTTGCTCATAGAAAAGAAGCAAACAAAAGACAGGATTAGAGCCATTGCTCATGCTATTGTCAGGAGATGCCGGGTTTGTGAAGACATGACCCGTACTACTTTTATCTCAGCAGTGATGATCTATGTGAAGCGAACCATGAATGAGTTAGAGCAGCTTGAAAGGGATTTGGATCCTAGACCCGCGGCGAGGCCGAACGACGCCCCGCGGATACCTAAGTTTGAAGCACTAGAATATGCATAGTCCGTGTCTTTGAGTGTCTACCATGTCGAGTCAGTCTTTTGTACGTCCGGATTGAGTATGTTTGCAGCTTAGAGTTTTTGTTTGCTTTCAGATTGCGTTTGTTAGTTTCTTTCCAAAACAAAAGATGTCGAGTTTGTAAGAGTCTGTTTATTAATGAAAGTTGAGCATTTTATTTCCACCCTTATTTTTACATTTATCTTCATGAACTATGCTTGGTTTGATTCGTGCGGGGTCACGATACGTAGGCAATCTCCATAAGATTCGACCATAACCGAAAAGAAAACAAAAAGAATGAAAAGGAAAATATAAGGAAAACCAAGAAAAATAGAAAGAAAGAAAAGAGCGGAAAAACAAGAGAGAGAAAAGAAAAAGCACAAGAGAGGGATAAGGCGAGGAGAAGAAAAATGAAACAAGGAATGAAATGCCGGGATGACGCATGCAATCGGGCAAATGCATAATAGAAAGGAATAACTGTATAAGTGCATTCATGCCAACGTGTGGTTGTTAAATCTGTTAAGACCTAATCGCTAACAAAGTGGTTGTCTAAATATGTGATATCAGGCAGGTGGTTAATTGATTGGCAATTTCTGGCAACTCATCCATACAACACCCGGTCGAAAGATCAAGTAAAAATGACAGGGCAGGATTCGGAAATCAGCATCGTAGACCCTTCGAATGAGGTTGAGGTAACAGATGTGGGTGCTATGAAAGAAGAGATGAGGAAATTAAAAGCACAAATGGCTGAAATGCATCAGGCATGGTCGCAGGGACACCCAACACCACTATATCCTGCCAACCCATCTTACATCCCACCCTTGGCTCAAGCTCAGGAGCCTATCACTCCCCACGCATCTTCAGCTTTCCCTTATCAGGCCCAGGGTTATGGTACCACGTCATACGCTCCCCCAGCTCCACCCTCCAAGCAAAACCCTCCACCACCCATGGTTCCCGTCTTTGTGGCACCTCCCCCAGCTCCACTACATAGATCATCCAGTGAGCCGCTATTCCAAGCTCACGACACCCAATATTACCCTCCCGAACCCACTTTCAAAGCGCCTGAGCCATATACCTCCTCTCCCCATTTTGAAATCCCGGGAGAAGTTGAGAAACCAATTAAGAATGCAGAACAAGAGGAGGTGATTCGTAAAGTCAAAAGCCTGGAGCAATCCTTCAGGAACATGCATGGTTTAGGAAACCAAGTTAGTGTCGCATACAAAAATTTGTGCCCTTTTCCTGATGTACAGTTGCCTGCGGGGTTTAAAATGCCGAAGTTTGACTTATATGATGGGCACGGTGACCTAGTAGCCCATCTGCGTGGTTTCTGTAGCAAAATGAGAGGGGTCGGGGGAAAGGATGAGTTGTTGATAGCATATTTCGGGCAAAGCCTGAGCGGGTCAGTGCTAGAATGGTACACGAGGCAAGACCCCGGCCGATGGTATACATGGGATGATTTGGCCCAGGCATTCATTGGCCATTTCCAATATAACCTCGAGATAGTCCCTGATCGTCTGTCATTGTTGAAACTAGAAAAGAAGCCTGGGGAAAGTTTTAGAGAGTTTGGTTTCCGCTGGAGGGAACAAGCTGCAAGGGTTGATCCTCCCATGCGGGAGAGTGAGATGGTAGATTACTTCTTGCAAACATTGGAACCTACCTATTTTGGTCATCTAGTGACATCTGTCGGGAAGTCGTTTAATGAAGTGGTAAAGATGGGAGCCATGATTGAAGAAGGATTGAAATCTAACAAGATCTTGAGCTACTCGGCGTTGAAAGCAACCACCCAGGCCATCCAAAGCGGTACTGGTGGTGTGCTGGGGAAGAAGAAGAAAGAAGAAGTTGCTACAGTTGAAGCTAATATTTGGTCCAGGCACAATAATCGTCCACTCTACTACAACCAACCCAGACCCCACCACCCAAACTATCAATATACCCCATATGGTCCACCGCAACACTATTATCCACCACCAGAACCACACTTGTCTATCCACCACGCCCAAACCTACACTCAACCCCCAGTGCACTCGCAATGGCGTACACCAAGTCCCCAAAATACACAGCCACACCCACAAAACACCTATCTACCTCCCAGGGCTAACAGACCAGGAACCAGCTTCCGCCCAAACCAAGCTTTTAGAAATGAGAAGGCCCCAAACAAAAAAACATTTACTCCGCTGGGAGAATCTTACACTTCTCTCTTCCACAGATTGAAACAGTTGGGGATGCTGACCCCAGTTGAATCCAAAGCACCAAATCCTCTTCCCAGAAACCTGGACCACTCTGTTAGCTGCGAGTATTGCTCAGGGATGCCGGGGTACGATACTGAAAAATGTTGGAAGTTGAAAAACGCAATCCAAGAGCTCATTGATAATCGCCGTATTGAGGTACAGGCTCCAGAGGCCCCGAACATCAATCAAAATCCGTTACCAGCGCATTATGAGGCCAACATGATCGAACTAATACATAAGGGGGCAGAACCTAAGAAACCTTCGCAGGTGGTTATGGTGATTCGTTCTACGGAAACCAAAGAAAAGATAATGAGTGCAAGGCCAGTGGTTCAGTTAAAAACAATAAAAGACAAGCCAGTGCTAGTAATGGGAGAGGGACCATTTGCGGCCGAGAAAAAGTAGGAGCCAGTCAAGATAGTGGTACCAAGGTCAGTATCCGCGCCTGTGGTGGTTGTGAAGGGAGCCTATATAGAACTGGTTGTCATAAAACCGGTAGTCCAGTTACCCATGGTTGATAGCAAAGCCGTACCCTGGAAATATGACAAGGTAGTGGTGACATACAAAGGAAAGGAAATTGAGGAAGAAAGTTGTGAAGCATAGGGACTGACCAGGTCGGGACGTTGTTTCGCCCCCGAAGAGTTGAGAAAAGCTAAAGGCGCAAAAGACAATCCAGTGCCAGTTAAAAAAGCTGTAATAGAAGAAGAGGCAGAAGAGTTTCTGAAAAAGATGAAAGGACAAGGTTATTCCATTGTTGAGCAACCGAGAAAAACACCGGCCCAAATCTCGTTGTTGTCATTATTAATTCACTCTGATGAGCATTGCCGAGCTTTAATGAAGATATTGAATGAGGCTTATGTGCCTGACAAAATTTCAGTAAACCATTTAGAGACAATTGCCAACAAGATCTTTGAAGTGAACAAGATAGCATTTTCTGATGATGAATTGCCTATGGAAGGCACAGAACACAACAAGGCTCTCTATTTGACGGTCAAATGTGAAGGTTCAATGGTTACTCGGGCACTAATCGATAACGGGTCGAGCGCTAATATTTGCACGTTATCCACATTGAACAAGTTAAAGATTGATGAGGATAGAATCCGCAAAAATAGCATTTGTGTTCGAGGGTTCGATGGAGGGGGAACAAACACGGTAGGGGATATTGTACTCGAATTGACTATTGGCCCAGTCGAGTTCACGATGGAATTTCAGGTGTTGGATGCTGCAGTATCCTATAATCTTTTGTTGGGTCGACCGTGGATTCATGCGGCAAAAGCCGTGCCCTCCACACTGCACCAAATGATCAAATTCGAGTGGGACAGACAAGAAATTGTGTTACATGGGGAAGATCCCACATGCGCCATGAATGATGCCATTGTACCCTTTATAGAGACCGAAGATGATAAGGGGCCATGGGTGTATCAGATCCTCAACACGGTTCCGGTGAGCAGGGTGCCTGAGGGTAAAAGCATGCCATGTCCCAGGGTGTCAGCTACGACCGTCATGGTAGTGTCAGAAATGTTGAATAACGGGTTCGTGCCCGGGAAGGGTTTGGGGGTTGAACTGCAGGGCATTACTCAACCTGTGTCTTTGCCCAAAAATCTGGACACCTTTGGGTTAGGGTTCAAACCAACAACGACAGATGTCAGAAAGGCCCGTAAATTGAAGAAGAAAGCTTGGGTGCTCCCTAAACCAATTCCTCGATTGTCCAGGTCCTTCGTCAGACCAAGTATTAAGAAACAGTCATTGGCAAAGATGCCAGGTTCGTTAATTGAGGCGGATGGGAATTTGGATAAGGTGTTTGAGAAAGTATTTGCTGAAGTAAACATGGTTGAGGCCGGGGAAGGGTCAAGCAGAGCAGACATACAGTACATCGGACCACGTGCTAACATCAACAATTGGGAAGCTACTCCTCTTCCAGTTCGGAGGGAGTCGTGGTAGTGGGTTTTGTTTTCCTTTTTGTCACCTGGATTATTCCAGGGTTTGTAATCCAGTTGTTATGTTCCGTCCGTTTGGATGAGTTAAAACCTTGTTGTCTTTACGTTTAATGAAATGCAATTTTCTTCGTCCCTAATTCTCTTTCCATTTTCTTTTCTTTTCTTTGTACAGTTCTTTTTATGCTGATATCAATGACATGACATGCATGAGGAATCTTCGGCCCAGTTTTAAAAGCCAATCTAGTTCAGAAGTAATAATACAAGAGATCGAGTGTGATGATGGGATGGATTGTAATAATGATGAAGCTTATGAGGAAATTAGTAAAGAATTAAGTCACTTTGAAGAAAAACCCAAACCTAACCTAAATGACACAGAAGCAGTTAATCTAGGGGACCAAGACAATGTACGGGAAACTAAAATAAGTGTTCATTTGGAGCCACAACTCAAGGAGGAGATAATTAAAGTATTGCATGAGTACAAAGACGTTTTTGCATGGTCATATGATGATATGCCGGGTCTAAGCACCGATTTGGTGGTTCATAAATTGCCCACTGATCCAGCACTCCTCCCTATCAAGCAGAAGTTGAGAAAGTTCAAAACAGACATAAGTGTGAAGATCAAAGAAGAGATCACCAAGCAGTTTGAGGCAAGGGTCATTCAGGTTACACGGTACCCCACTTGGTTAGCCAATGTCGTGCCTGTGCCAAAGAAAGATGGCAAGACCAGGGTGTGCGTCGATTATCGAGACCTTAACAAAGCAAGCCCAAAAGATAATTTCCCACTGCCCAACATCCATATACTGATCGACAATTGTGCCAAACATGATATTGGCTCTTTTGTGGATTGTTATGCGGGTTATCATCAGATTCTAATGGATAAGGAAGATGCAGAAAAGACGGCATTCATCACGCCGTGGGGAACGTATTGTTATCGGGTCATGCCGTTTGGTTTGAAAAATGCTGGGGCAACTTATATGAGGGCCATGACAACTATCTTCCATGATATGATACATAAAGAAATCGAGGTATACGTGGATGATGTGATCGTGAAGTCTAGACAGCAATCCGACCATGTCAGAGATTTGAGAAAATTCTTTCAAAGGCTTCGCAGGTACAATCTTAAGCTCAATCCTGCGAAATGTGCTTTCGGGGTGCCATCTGGGAAGTTGTTGGGATTTATAGTTAGCCGGAGGGGTATTGAATTAGACCCGTCAAAGATCAAAGCTATTCAGGAGTTGCCACCTCCAAGAAACAAAACCGAGGTGATGAGTTTGTTGGGAAGACTGAACTATATCAGCAGGTTCATTGCTCAGCTCACGGCAACGTGTGAACCAATTTTCAAATTGTTAAAGAAAGATGTCGCGGTCAAATGGACTGATGAATGCCAGGAGGCTTTTGATAAGATAAAGGGGTATTTGTCAAACCCACCCGTGTTGGTCCCACCAGAACCAGAGAGGCCTTTGATTCTATATCTGACAGTTGTGGATAGTTCATTCGGCTGTGTACTGGGGCAGCATGATGTTACGGGCAGAAAGGAGCAGGCTATCTACTATCTCAGTAAGAAGTTCACATCTTACGAGGTCAAGTATACTCATCTGGAAAGGACATGTTGTGCCCTAACTTGGGTGGCACAGAAATTGAAACATTACTTGTCATCTTACACCACTTACCTTATATCTCGCTTGGACCCGTTGAAGTATATTTTCCAGAAACCCATGCCCACAGGAAGGCTTGCAAAGTGGCAGATCTTACTTACAGAGTTCGACATTGTCTATGTGACACGGACTGCCATGAAAGCACAGGCATTAGCCGATCACTTGGCTGAGAACCCCGTTGATGAAGATTATGAGCCTTTGAAAACTTATTTCCCTGATGAAGAGATAATGCACATTGAAGAATTAGAACAAGCTGAGAAGTCGGGATGGAAACTTTTCTTTGATGGGGCTGCAAATATGAAGGGCGTAGGAATAGGTGCGGTACTTATTTCGGAAACAGGTCAGCATTACCCCGTTACAACTCGGCTTCGTTTCTACTGTACAAACAACATGGCAGAATATGAGGCGTGTATATTGGGATTGAGATTAGCTGTGGATATGGGTGTACGAGAAGTCTTGGTCATGGGTGACTCGGACTTACTGGTACACCAGATTCAAGGGGAATGGGAAACACGGGACTTGAAGCTTATACCGTATCGGCAGTGTCTGCATGAGCTTTGCCAGCGTTTTCAGGCCATAGAATTCAGACACATTCCAAGGATTCATAATGAGGTTGCTGACGCTTTGGCTACTTTGGCGTCAATGTTGCACCATCCAGATAAGGCCTATGTTGATCCATTGCAGATTCAAGTCCGTGATCAGCATGCTTACTGCAATGTGATAGAAGAGGAAATCGATGGAGAGCCATGGTTCCATGATATCAAAGAGTACATCAAAGCGGGAGTGTATCCAACGCAGGCCACCGGTGATCAGAAAAGAACAATTCGACGGTTGGCAAGTGGGTTTTTCCTTAGTGGAGGAGTACTGTACAAAAGAACGCCAGAGCTCGGTTTGTTGAGATGTATAGATGCACGGCAGGCCACAACTATCATGACTGAGGTGCATTCCGGAGTTTGCGGACCGCATATGAGTGGGTATGTTCTAGCAAAGAAGATTCTCCGAGCAGGTTATTATTGGCTCACGATGGAGCGAGATTGTATCAGTTTTGTGCGTAAGTGTCATCAATGCCAAGTACATGGAGATTTGATTCATGCTCCACCATCAGAATTACATACGATGTCCGCGCCATGGCCTTTTGTTGCATGGGGCATGGATGTTATTGGGCCAATTGATCCAGCAGCATCAAATGGGCACAGGTTTATCTTGGTAGCTATAGATTATTTTACCAAATGGGTGGAAGCGAAGACATTCAAGTCTGTGACCAAGAAGGCTGTAGTTGACTTCGTGCATGCAAATATCATATGTCGGTTTGGGATCCCAAAGGTAATCATCACAGATAATGGGGCTAATCTTAATAGTCATTTGATGAAGGAGACATGTGAGCAGTTTAAGATTGCTCACAGGCACTCTACTCCGTACCGTCCCAAGGCAAATGGTGCGGTTGAAGCGGCCAATAAGAACATAAAGAAAATACTCCGGAAGATGGTTGAAGGATCTAGACAATGGCACGAGAAATTGCCTTTTGCATTGTTAGGATATCGCACCACCGTGCGTACCTCGGTAGGGGCGACTCCTTACTCATTGGTATACGGTACCGAGGCAGTAATACCCGCAGAAGTGGAAATCCCATCTCTGCGAATCATTGCAGAGGCTGAGATCGATGATGATGAATGGGTGAAAAGCCGTCTTGAGCAGTTGAGTTTGATCGATGAGAAAAGATTGGCATCAGTGTGTCATGGCCAACTGTACCAACGAAGAATGGCAAGAGCATACAACAAAAAAGTACGTCCAAGGAAATTTGAAGTCGGGCAATTAGTACTGAGGCGGATCTTGCCTCATTGGGCTGAGGCAAAAGGAAAATTTGCCCCAAACTGGCAGGGACCATTTGTAGTAACCAGAGTGTTGTCTAACGGAGCATTGTATTTGACAGATGTGGAAGGAAAATGTGTAGAAATGGCCATCAATTCCGATGCGGTCAAGAGATATTATGTATGATTTCTTTATTTTCTGAATGTATCTGTTCGTATTTGGCATATCTTAAAGATTGAAATGATGAAGGCATTTTGTTCTGCTATCCAAACACTCTTATCCTTTGTTATCCCCTTCGAGCCTTACTTATTTTTCATACACTTCTTTCGGAATCAGCGGCACTATCAGAGAACACAGGTGCCGAACATAAAGAAAAAAAAAGAAGAAGAAGAAGAAAAGGAAAAGAAAAAGAAAAGAAGAAAAGGAAAGGAAAGAAAAGTGAAAGAAAAGGAAAGGAAGAAAATCACAACAACAAAGTTAAATACAGTGAACTACGTTTGACTTGATCCCGAAAGGGTACGTAGGCAGCCTTACTCCAAGGTTCAGTCATACCAAATAGAAATCCAAAAATCCCCAAGCAAGAAATTGGGGCAGAAGTGGTGATTGTTATGAAAGTTGGATTCCGAAAGTTTTAATTTGAACCCATCTGAATTGTTTTGAGCCTTTTATACCTTTCTTTCTAACTCAATCCAAAAGCCTACATTACGGTCCAAAGAAAGACCTTATGATCAGTTTTAAGAAATGCCAAGATGAACAGGTAGGAATAACCCACGATAGGGGCAACACTCTAGTTCGAGCAAGAAGAACAAAAATAAATGAGAGAGTCTTATAGGTGAAAACCCTCATGGGCACCGTAAGGCGACGGGAGCTGAGAGAAAAATAAATGAGAGAGTCTTGTTGGTGAAAACCTTTACGGGCACCTCAAGGCGAATGTGAGATAAGAAATGGAAAACTGAGAAAGGTTTGTTGATAGAAACCGTTTCGCGGTACCGCAGGGAAACAAGGTTAAGGTCTGGATAAATCAAACAAGTGATGGAAGTTCCGGGCAATGAGGTACGACAATTGAGAGTTGTTTGGTTGGACAGATTGGGCTGATTAATCCAAAATGCATGTCATGACCATTGGTACTAGTTGTCTCGCTCAGATAAGTTTCTTTTCCTTCTCTTTTCAAACAGTCATCTGGTTTTGGATTCTTCTTATCCTTAACTCAAGAATCATTGCATTTCATTTTCTTTTGAGGGTTTTATCTAGCTGAGATGTTTCAATTCCAGTTTTGTTCAATGCAAGCAGAAAGGACTTCAAAGCTCACTACCAGCTTCTAGAATTGTAAAGCACAACGTGGTCAGAGCATGTCAAAAACAACTTGATGTCAAGAGGAATACAGGGAATTAACGGAAGTTTTATCGGTGAAATGATTGAGGAATGTCGTGGGAAAGGCAAAAGCTCAAACAAAAAGGTCAGAAAAGTGAAATAACAGCAGGGGTGTAAAACATTTAGGTCGCCAGAGGTTGGGAAATTTAAAAGTTGGTCAGAAAGTCAAGCGGTTCAGGGTCAGTGCGTGGAAATCAGTCAACACAAAGCAAGGCAGTGGAAGGATTTTTCAGCAAGAATGCCATCAACTAACCACCATTTTAAACTGACGAAATTTTCTTTGATTGAGCAGGAGGAGAAAAGTTAGTTGTTGAGGAGGAATTCTCCAGGAGGGAAAAACAAGCACTAATCAGGATAAATGCAAGTTATCAGGAGTCCGCCTGGAGAATAGAGACATTCAATTTCAAATTTAGCAATCAGGAGTCCGCCTGGAGAACAGAGACATACTTTTCAAGTTTGATGTTAGGAGTCCGCGTGAAGAACGGAGACATACAGTTTAAATTTTAAAAGTCAGGAGTCCGCCTGGAGAATAGAGACATTCAATTTCAAATTTAGCAATCAGGAGCCCACCTGGAGAATAAGGGAATACAATTCAAATTTTAAATAATCAGGAGTCCGCCTGAAGAACGGAGACATACAGTTTAAATTTTAAAAGTCAGGAGTCCGCCTGGAGAATAGAGACATTCAATTTCAAATTTAGCAATCAGGAGCCCACCTGGAGAATAAGGGAATACAATTCAAATTTTAAATAGTCAGGAGCCCCCTGAAGAACAGAATGGCGATTTATTGGTTGAAGTCAGGAGCCCCCCTGAAGAATAGAATGGCGATTTATTGGTTGAAGTCAGGAGTCCGCCTGGAGAATAGAGACATTCAAATTTCAAATTTAGCAATCAGGAGTCCGCCTGGAGAACAGAAACATACTTTTCAAGTTTGATGTCAGGAGTCCGCCTGGAGAACAGAGACATACATTTCAAGTGTTGAAGTTGGGAGCCCGCCCAGATAATAGAGGCATACATTCAGTCTTTACATTTCAAGCATCGAATTTGGGAGCCCGCCCAGATAACAGAGGCATACATTCAGTCTTTTCATTTCAAGTGTTGAAGTTGGGAGCCCGCCCAGATAACAGAGGCATACATTTCAGTCTTTACATTTCAAGCATTGAAGTTGGGAGCCCGCCCAGATAACAGAGGCATACATTTCAGTCTTTATATTTCAAGCATCGAATCTGGGAGCCCGCCCAGATAACAGAGGCATACATTCAGTCTTTTCATTTCAAGTGTTGAAGTTGGGAGCCCGCCCAGATAACAGAGGCATACATTTCAGTCTTTACATTTCAAGCATTGAAGTTGGGAGCCCGCCCAGATAACAGAAGCATACATTTCAGTCTTTACATTTCAAGCGTTGAAATTGGGAGCCCGCCCAGATAACAGAGGCATACATTCAGTCTTTTCATTTCAAGTGTTGAAGTTGGGAGCCCGCCCATAGAACAGAGGAATACATTTCAGTCTTTTCATTTCAAGTGTTGAAGTTGGGAGCCCGCCCATATAATAGAGGAATACATTTCAGTCTTTACATTTCAAGCATTGAAGTTGGGAGCCCGCCCATATAACAGAGGAATACATTTCAGTATTAATTTTCAAGTATTGAAGTTGGGAGCCCGCCCATACAACAGAGGCATACATTTCAAGATCAAGTCAGAGGACAATAAAACAGAGGGTTACACCAGGAATCCCCAGCAGGGAACAATAAAACTCCCCAGCACTGGGAAGCAGAAGGTTGCAACAAGAGGTCCCAGCACAAACTCAAGTGCATGTGTCAAAAGGAAGAAAAACACCGGAAGAAATGCAAGCAGACAAGAAAGCAAGGCAACAAGAACAAACTGCAGTCTAGCCTAGCTTCTTGTTTTCTTTTAAGCACGGTGTAACAAGGAGATCGGTAAGCAGTGGTAATAGCATGCAACAACAGTAACATTGCAGTCCCACGGTAGTCCCAGCTACCAAAACTTCCCGAACTACATTGACCTGATTCCTGTTTAGCCCAGGATATGTAGGAAACCTTTGAAGCAAAGGTTCGGTCAAATCTTTTTCAAAAAAAAAATGCTTCACACGGAGTACTCGGATGGGCAAAAATCGCTCGCTTTATCTTTGCACGAAAACCCTTCGTGTCTTCGGGCAAAGAGGGGCAGCTGTAAGCACGTGATTTTTGCCCTATATGAGAATTACTCCCAAAAAATTCAAAAATAAAATGATTTTTCTTTGGTGTGCAATTTTGTGATATTTTGAATAATTATTTGTATTTGTCTTGTGCATGTTTATTTGTTAAATTAATAAAAAATACAAAAAATATGTCGCATTTGCATTTAGGATTTAATCCTACAATTGTTAGTAATTAAGTTTGTTTTACAAAAATTAAAAAAATTACAAAAATAGGCATCTTTTGCATTTTTAGCATTTAGTGTCCAAATATACAATTTTATGCTTAATTACTACTTAATTATGCGTTAATTATTATTGGAAATTAATTTGCGCTTTTATAACTTAATTTTAATAATAATTTAAATATTTTTATAATTTAGTTCTAGAAAAATAAAAGAATAAAAAGAGCAAAAATATAAAGAAAAATCGGATTGGGCCATTTTTTCAAATTTCAACCCCAAGCCCAAATAATTGTCCAATCTTCCCCATGACCCGGTCTATTTCAAACCGGGTCGACCCGGTCCATAACCCCATAACCCAACACCCCTATTATCTTACATTTCAAAAAAAAATAAAATTAAAAACCATAAAAACTAACCTAAACTACCCGCCCCCCTTTTCTCTTTCTCTCTTTCTTCTTCTTCCTTAAGCTCCCCTCCCATGGTTTCCCCCCCTTCCATGGCTGCCCTTTCCCCCTCACCCTCATGCCACACACACACGTCAACACATACACACACATACACAACGGAAAAAAAAAATCACACACGCAGCGGCTGCCTCTTCTTCGTTCTTCGCTCCAAACGACTATCGTCGTCATGCCACTGCTGCCTGCGCCATGGCTGCCCGCGTCGCCTCTGCTGCTTCGTTTTCTTCCAGCTGCTGCCACTGTCGTTGCTGCGTTCCAGCTTCTTCTGCCTTCTACTACGTCCAGCCATGGACGAGCTTCGACGTCGACCATGTCGTCGTCCATTGCTGTCCGCGCCGTGCTGCTGCTCGCTGCTTCTGGCTGCTGCTGCTTCATGTCATCTCCTTCGGGCTGCTGCTGCTTCTTTTTCCTCCATTGTTGTGGCTTCTGCTACAACCAAACGTTGTTGCCTCGTCGCTTAAAATCAACCGGAAAACATACAAAAATTTCGGGCAAATTTGAGTTATTTTAGTTTCGAAGCTTCCGGTCAGATTTGTTTCCGTTCAAGTTCGTCATTATTTCGATCCGGTTAGTTGGTTTAAGTTTCATTTTTTGTCCGTATTTTGTTTGATATTTTTCGGATCCAAAATCGATAAATGATTCAATTCTTGTTTTGTTTGTTCATCGTTGAAATAATTTTTTAGTTTGTTCATATGTTTTGTTGGTTTAATTTTCAGATTCAAATGAAAATTTAATTAATTGTTTTTCAGTTTATTTCATGTTAATTTTATTTTTGTAAAAAAAAAAAGAATTGTTAGTTTAAGTTTAATATTGTTAGATTTAGTTTAAATCGTTTAAATCCGTTGTTTGTTGTTAATATAGATTTAGTTCATGTTCATCTTGTTTGAAGTTCGTTTTTTAATTTAGTAATTTAATGCGAAGTTATGTTTTGGTTTTAATTTTTGGATCATGTATCTTTGTTATAAATTTTGTTGGATTTAATTTAAGAAAGATTAATTGATTATTTGAAGATTAGTGATTTGAATATGTTTATTTGTTTTGTTTAAGTTTAATTCAAAGTTTGAATAAAGTTTGTTTGTTATTATTGTTGAATCTTTTCATTTATGTTCATACTTTGTTTGGTTGATCTTGAATCCGAAATTTGTATAGTTTGATTTTCTTGTTTATTGTTTATCATTTATGATTATTTCTTGAGTTTGTCTCATAATCTTGTTTAAGTTTAATATAGGAATTGTTTGTTGTAATGTTGTTAGAGTTGATTTTAAGTTCAATATTATTGAATTTAGAAATCTGAATATACTTGTTTGTTATTGTTGTTGTTGAATCTGAAAATAGGATTGTTTGTTGCTAAAAAATATTGTTCAATCAAATTTTAGTTGTTCTTTGTTGTTCAATTTGTGTTCATGTGATTTGTTGTTGAAATGGTTGAAGAAATCATGTTCATGTGATTTGTTGTTTAAATTTGTGTAGAAATTGGTCATATTGGCTATATTTTGGTTGAGTGTGATTAATTGATTTGTTATAGCTGATGGGGTAGTTTGGTAATTTGCAGTACGTTCAGGGGTAGTTTGGTAATTTCAGTAAGGTCGGAGGGGTAGTTTAGGAATTGTACATTTTGTAATTTTTTATGTGAAGCATGGGGGACAAAATGAAATGGGGTGGGTTGTGATATAGTTATTTAATATAAAAGGGGGACAAGACAAATTTTAGTGTGGGGAATCTTGTATTTGTTTATGTTAGGCATGGGGGACAAAATATAATGGGGTGGTGTGATATACTTATTTAATGTAATGGGGATGAGTGGGAAGATAATGGGTTTGATAGGAGAAAATGGGTTGATTTTAATTGATTAAAAGATTTCTGGGATGGAATATATATAGAGGTCTTGAAATCAGATTTGAAAAAAAGAAGAAGAGAATAGAGAAAAAAAAAAGCTGAATATTTAAGAGAGAAAGAAAAAATCCGAAAAATATTATAACTTTCAAGAAAGGAAAAAAAATACAAATAAAAGAGCTGAAAATTAGAAGAGAGAGTAGTACACACCTGATAAATATTCTGATATACGGGTTTAGAAATTAAGGGTTAAACATTAATTAGCTTTTCAAATCTGAAAATTCCCTTGGTTTCTGTCCGTTGTTTGGTTGACAGTGTTTCTGGATTTTATTTTGATTTTCAAATTTGTCACTGGGATTTTTGTTGACTGGATTGCTGGTTATTATTGTTGTTGCTGTGTTACGTACTGCGTGGCTGACTTTCTTCTTCTTATATTGGCAATACCAGGTACACAACTGTAATTTTGGCATTTTGTAAGCTGAAATGAAAAACGGAATGTTAAATTTCTAATTTAGTTTTAATTTTTTTTAATTGTATTTAGATTATTTCATGTATTATTATTCTGTAAATCACTGTCATTAGGCATGATTATAGCGATATATTAAATAACGCCTTAACCGGATTATTAGGAAATATATTTAAGCCTGATTATTAATTAAAACTGTTTAATAATCAAAATAGAAGAAATAACGTAAAAATGGCGTTATGGAATCAGTTTGGCAAAAATTGACTAAGCTCTTTATTCATAAGGTTTTTTTTGTCAACGTTAAGTTAATCGGAATCATGTAGTTAATTTCAGTTAAAACATGAATTAGTTTGCGAATCAAGTATTAGGACATGATGTGAATTAAAACAAGGTTAGTTAAGGTTAAATTGTTTTAATTTTAGAAATATGGTTTAGTAATCAAGTTTTTTTTTAAATTTTCAGTATTTGTAAATAATTAATTTCAATAAGCTTAAGTCATACTAATAATATGAATTTCAATCCAACTATGGGATAATTAGTTTTTTTTTGTTTTTTTTTTGACAATTCCATATTGTTTGTAATTATAATTTTAGTAATATTACTTTCCATTAATATTTGTTTTAAATTAGTAATTAATATGTTATTTTTAAGTATGTAGAGATTGACTTCATAATTATAGATAAACTTAGTAATAATAAAGATGTAGTCATTAAAGGGTATTCATAAAATAAGGGAGGATCTCGCTAAAAAATAAATAAATATAAATAATACAAAAATTGCAGTCCTCCAATCTTATTTTTTTTTAAAATATAAGAAAATACCTAGATTCCGAGATGGGCAATTTAGTAAAATTCACAGTCCTACCTAATAGTATCATAACGCGTTGTATTTTGGCGCATATTTAATAAGGTTATTTTCTTAAATACGGGTGTACATTTATGTAACACAAATCACGATCTTGACGAAGTCAAAAATGCGTCAACAAATCACGTGTGCACTGGTTGTGGCGTGGTTCGAGATGCGTTTTCACGACGTTGCAATTTTGTATAAATTAAATAATGATAAAAGCGGTTTTTAAAAGTTAAATTTGCATATAAGTTCTTAATTGTTTAAAAATCAGATAAATGAGCCAAATACGACAATTGAGCGACCGTGCTAAAACCACGGAATTCGGGAATGCCTAATACCTTCTCCCGGGTTAACAGAATTCCTTATCCGGATTTCTGGTTCGCGGACTATAATACAGAGTCATTCTTTTCCTCGATTCGGGATTAAAATTGGTGACTTGGGACACCCTAAATCTCCCAAGTGGCGACTCTGAAATAAATAAATAAATCCCGTTTCGATCGTCCTTTAATTGGAAAAACTCCCTTGTACCCTAGCGGGGGCGGAAAAAGGAGGTGCGACAGGACTTATATAATTAATTCAATCGTATTAGCCCGTAGTATTTATTTGGACAAATATATCTTGAATTTAAAATATAGTCCAAATTATTTTATGAATTTAATTTATGTAAAATTTATATGCCTACAAATGCCCCCTACTTTAAGATTTGTCAAATATTAACTTTGTTAATTTCGAAGGTTAGACTTGAAGTATCCGTAACTTAATATACTGCTAAAGTTGAGAGCATATGCTAACAGATTCTAAGCTTCAATTACTTAAAGCTTGCACTAGTCCTATATGTTTGGATAAAGGAAGCCACGTAAATTGAATTGAATTTGCATTTGGATTGTCAAATGGAAATTGAGTTTGGATTAAATTTGGATTGACTTACACGTTGACAACGAATTGGTAAGGACTCCAATTGACATCTTATTATCTTGCAAGGATTCCATCCCACATCAGCTCTAATTAGAGTCGTGAGCACCTAATTTTTGATAATATTTAATTTTTTATCACTTCTTCTATGTAAATATTTTAGGAGTTTTAACCTACAATTTTTAGCTTTGTTACACTTTTTATTATAGGGTAAAAATACAAAATTTAAAAGGTGAATTATTACTATTAATATTATTTTATTTTTATTTTAAAATAATAAAAAAATTCAGAAAAAATATTAATTTTTTTTTAATTTTCAGGAGTGATTTAAAAAATAAGAAAAAGGGAAGTATTGAATAAAAAAATAAAAGTAAAAGTAGGTGAAATTCTCTTTTAAAAAATAAAAGAAAGTAGAAAATTAAAAAATAAAAGTAAAGTTTTGTGGAAATTTTAAAAAAATAAAAAGTAAAAGAAAGTAGCATTTTTAAAAGAAAAGCAAAAGAAAGTGGATTGTTTTTTTAAGAAAAGTTAAATAAGTGAAATTCTTTTTTAAAAAGTAAAAAAAGTGGGATTTTAAATAAGATAAAAGTAATTAAAGTTGGAATTTAAAAAATAAAAGTAAAAAAAGGTGGGATTTCTTTTTATAAAAAAAATAAAAGTAATTTGTAAGTGGGATTTCTTTTAATTATAAAATAATAAAATAATAAAATATTTTTTAAAAAAAATCTGAAAAATCTCGAAAATTTTGCTATAAATAGAAGAGAAAATTTGAGAAGAAAGAAGAAAAAAAAGAAGAGAGGGGGAGGAAAGAAATTTAGGTTGAAGGTTTTCATTAAATATTTCTTTCAACATTTCGGGCCTTGAATATTGGGTTTGAAAAAGAGTTGATAGAGATTTTGTTGTTGCTGCTGTATTGACTCTACAACTTTCAGATTTTATTCATTTGAATTCACTCTCTTGTAGGTATGTAATTCAAGCTCTTGAGTTAAAAAATGTCGGACCATCTTTATTGAAGCAGAAGTAAATTGATTTGGTTCTTTTGATAAAGTTTCTTTCGTATTGGATTTGTTCGCATGAATGATGTTTCTTTGATTGAGTGAATTGAGATTTGCAAATGTTAACGTTATTTTAGTATGTTCATGACTCTGTCTCGTTTTTTTTCTTTATTTTCTTTTTACATTTTATTTTTTTTTATTTTTCTTGGCTCATGACTTGTAACTAGCAGGTATTGTTTTGTTTATATTTAAATTTCAAGATCATATAGCACCATATTCATATTTTAAAATTTAAAGAAGTATGTGAAGTTGAACAATTTGTCAACGTTAAGATGTAAAAAAAAAATTGCGTTAGTGGAATGATCTAATCTTCAATTTATGTTATTGGCTGCATATTTTCTTAAATTAACCATGTGAAGATTCAACTTCTTCTTCTTCTTCTTCAAAATGGTACTGTAGAAGTTATAGTGGTGATACTACAACTTTCTCTTTAGCATAGTGTTAAATAAATTAATTACTTTACGTGTTCTTTTTTTATAATCAAGTTTAAAATGCATTTTTGTATGTCCATGTTTGTTTTGTTCCTTCTGGTTCATCCGAATAGTTCTCAGCATGATTTCTTTTTCTTTTTGTGCTCATATGGTCATTTAAGATTCATTATTTTGCTATAAAATTTTGTTAGTTTCTTTCTAGAATTTGAAATCGAAAGTCGGTCTTTTGAAGATGATATGGAGATGAACCCAAAGCTGGCACCTGTCTTTTGTTATTTTAACATAAATGCCAACTCCACCTTTCTGAATTGTAGTATGCTATAACAAAAGGCTCCAGTGATATACATGTAGCTAACCCATTTCTTTAGGTCTCTTGTACTTATCAATTATACCACTCCATCCACAATAAAACCTCAAAACGCATGGCCCTCATTTAATTAATTTTAAATCCATAGAATTCGAGGCATGCTATTTAGCGTATTTTCTATGGCCCTCGCAAAGTTGAAAAATGCGTAGTTGCTTTAGGCGCGTAATTTAAAATTACCTTCCTAAACTCGGGTGTGCATTTTCATGTGACCCAAATCCAAATCCCAACAACGTTAAATAAAATGTGTCGTGGACCGCGGGTGCATTTATGTGACGTGGTTCAAGACATATTTTAAATGACGTTGCAATCTTCCTAAAAATGAATAAGAGCGGTTAATAAGTTAAAATTTAACCATAGACTAAAACATGTATTAAAATCAGATAATAGGCCAATTATAAAAGTTGAGCGATCGTGCTAGAACCACGGAACCGGGGAATGCCTAACACCTTCTTCCGGGTTAACAGAATTTCTTACCCGGATTTTTGTGTTCGCGGACTGTAAAACAGAGTCAATCTTTTCCTTGATTCGGGATTTGAACTGGTGACTTGGGACACCATAAATTATCCCAAGTGGTGACTCTGAATTTTTAATAATAAATGAATCCCGTTTCGATTGTTACTTTAAGTTGGAAAAAACTCCCTTGTACCCTTTCCGGGGTGTAGGAAAAAAGGAGGTGTGACAAGAGTAACAGTCACCACCTCAACAGTCCATGTCCTTTTCAAAGACCAATTGTCGCAACGTCCCACATCGAGAAATCACGTAAAAATAGCACGATATAGTCAGTTTTCTTGTCATTTAAAAATAGTCAGCGGTTACGAAGTTACTGAAAAATAGCCACTATTTTGCTGCAACAGAGACCAGTCCAGCATAATATACTGGAGTTCGGTGCACCTGTGTATGAACTCCAACATATTATGCTGGACCGGTATACTTTGCTGACTCCAGTATAATATACTGGAGACTGGAGCACCGGTGCTCCAAACTCCAGTATATTATACTGGACAATAATACTTGCTGGAACTGCAGTATATTATGTTGGAGTTCTAGTGTACTTATGCTGGAACTCCATCATATTATGCTGGAGTTCCAGCATACTTATCTTGGAACTCTAGTATAATATGCTGGAGTTCAATCATACTTATGATGGAACTCCAGTACAATATCTGGCGTATTTTTCGGGTTTTGAACAGTGTTTTCGCTCAGATTTATCTTTACATGAAAAGTGGCTAAATTTCGATTACTTTTGAAACTGGGCTACTTTTGAACGATCAGTTGTAAAAATCTGGCTATTTTTGAATTTCTCCCAGAAATCACTATTTGACAGCCACCTTTTGTTATCTATATAAACCTCTACGTCGTATATTGTTTAGCATCAATTCACAGTATTTGCAAGCCATATGGAGTCTAGTTTTGCGAACTCGAAAGCATTGACGCGAAGGTAATTTCTTCTTCTTTTCTTCTTTTGTCATTTTTTTTGTAGGTCAAACAAGAAAGATATGTTCTTGTTCAACAAGATGATCTACGCATGAAGAAGACAATCTTGGGTTGTAAGGGGATGAGTACTCATCCTTATTACTCTCAATGTGGCTCGACTATCGGAGAGATTACTCTCAAAACGACCCGACTATCGGAGAGATTACTCTCAATGTGGCTCAACTATCGGAGAGATTACTCTAAAAATGGCCCGACTATTGGAGAGATTACTCTCAATGTGGTCTGACTATCAGAGAGATTACTCTCAAAATGGCCTGACTATCGGAGAGATTACTCTCAATGTGGCCCGACTATCGGAGAGATTACTCTCAATGTGGCCGGACTATCGGAGAGATTACTCCCAAAATGACCCGACTATCGGAGAGATTACTCTCAAAATGGCCCGACTATCGGAGAGATTACTCTCAATATGGCCCGACTATCAGAGAGATTTCTCTCAAAATGGCCCGACTATTGGAGACCACTTAAGGTGCAAAGGGACTCATATGTCCACCTTAAGATTGGAAAATTATAGTTCCTTTTAAGGACAAACCCACGAAGAGGCCAACTTAAGGTACAAAGGGACTTACATGTCCACCTTAAGATTGGAAAGTTATAAATCTTCAACTTGAAGACGACATCGACTTGAACACTTGGAGAACTTTGAAGATTTGGCGGACTTTGCAGACTTCAACTCGAAGATTCGGAGGGCTTAAACAATTCAAAGATCGGCGAATTTGAAGATTGAAACTTGAAGACCGAAAGACTTGAAGACTTCAACTTGGGGGACTTAAATATTTCAACTTTAAGACCGGCAAATTTGAAAACTTCAACTTGAAGACCGACGGACTTGAAGACTTCAACTTTGAGACTTGGATGGCCTAAATATTTCAAGTTGAAGATCGACAAATTTGAAGACTTCAACTTGAAGACCGACGGAATTGATGACTTCAACTTTGAGACTTGGATGGCCTAAATATTTCAACTTGAAGATCGGCGAATTTGAAGACTTCAACTTGAAGACCGACGGACTTGAAGACTTCAACTTTGAGACTTGGATGGCCTAAATATTTCAACTTGAAGATCAGCGAATTTGAAGACTTCAACTTGAAGACCGACGAAGTTGAAAATTTCAACTTGGGGACTTCAACTTGAATACCTACGGACTTGAAGACTCCAACTTGGAGATTTTGAGGGCTTAAATATTTCAGCTTTTCTTTTGCTTTACATTGTACGACTTTTATCTTAGTCGCATAATTTTCAGCTTTACGCGCTTGTAACAAAAGATTCATATCTTGTCGTGGGAGAGTCCAAACAATGAACCGTTTGATGACTTCAATATCTAAAATATATCCAATAATTAGAATAAAAAATCTTCAGAATCGCGCCGGATAATATTTTGAAACCAACTTTAGATTTCACCATGTTGAAAATTTCAGATTTGCGCAGTCTCACCAAAAAATTCATATCTCGGTGTAGAAATATTGAAATTGCGAACCGTTTAATTTCAAGAAAACGAGACTTCAAGATCTAGAACATATCGAAAATTCTCAATCAAACAACCTCATAATCGTGCCAGATAATATTTTGAAATCAACTTTATATTGCACCATGCTATCAATTTCAGATTTGCGCAGTCTCACCAATAAATTCATATCTCGGTATAGAAATATCTAAATTGAAAAACGTTTGATTTCAAGAAAACTAGACTTCAAGATCTAGAACATATACAAAATTCTCAATCAAACAAATTCAGAATCGTCCCAGATAATATTTTGAAATTAACTTTATATTGCACCACACTATCAATTCCAAATTTGTGCAGTCTCACCAAAAAAATCATATCTTGGTGTAGAAATGTCAAAATTACAAACCGTTTGTTTTCTTGTTAATTAAACTTCAAAATTTAAATCATATCCAAAATTTAAAATTTAATACCTTAAGGATAGTTTCAGATAATATTCCAAAATCTACATAAAATTTTGACATGTTGATGATTTCAAATTGCGCGACTTCACCAAATTTTTTTAATCTTGGTATGGAAGCCTTGAGATCGGAAGATGTATTACTTGCCATCAATCAAAATTTAAGAGCTATATTCTCACAAATATCTTGGGTTCAAGTCTCACTGAATTTGAAAATTTGTGCCAAGCAATCTTTTCCTTTTGACGCCTCTCTTCTCTTCCTTTTTTTTATGGCATAGGGCGGACTTGGAGACCAACAAACCTGAAGACATAGAGAATCCATGTACTTCAATTCAAATACTTGATATCCTGCTAAAATCGGCTCTATGAAGATATCAATTTACCATGGAGGGTTGCCCCCTTTAAATCAAATGAGATCAAAGTTCAACAGGAGGATGGCATTTCAGCTTGATCTTACATTTCTTCATACTTCATTTGAACAATAATTGGGGTAATATGTATCTTTTGAACTTATGCGACTAAACTTAGAATGAAACTCTAAGCTACTCTAAGTTGCATAGAGTCTTGTTGAATGCCTCAGTTAGACTATTGGCGACAACATTGTACATCGAAGAGTTACGTTGCTTGAAGCCAAAGAGATCACAAATCTTGTTCATCAGCCTATTATCGAATGACTTTCCATTATCTGCTATTATGTAACGAGGAATACCAAAGCGATAGTTAATGTTTACTCGGATAAAACTTGCAACATTTTCCTTCTTTACTTCCTTAAGAGCAACAACTTCGGCCCATTTTGAGAAGTAGTCAATTGCAGCCAAGCTGTATAGTGCCCACCAGAGGACTTTGGTAGTGGTCCAACAACATCCAATCCCTAAGCGTCAAACGTCCAGGATGCAACAGTCGGGTGCAACACTTCAGGAGGTTGATGAATAAAATTCGCATGGAATTGACAAGCCTTGCATCTTCGAGCATAGTCCAAGCAATCTTTTACCATCGTTGGCCAATAGTATCCCATCCTTTTTATATGGAAGTGGAGCTTTGGTCCAGACTGGTGTGACCCATATACCCCAAAATGTGCTTCTTGCAAAGCTTGGAGTGCTTCATCTTCCCCTAAGTATCGCAAGAGTACTCCTTCGAATGATCTTCTGTATAGAGAATATTTGTAGTAAAGGAAGCGAGGTGCACGACGACGGATTTCAGTTCTTCTCCGAGGATTTTCTGGAAGTATCCTATAGCATAGGTGGTAGATAATGGGTTGTCTCCATTCTTCTTTCTCGACTTCAGAAACAACAACAAGATGCTTGGGTTCATTTTCTTCACCTTCAACCTCATTTGGTAGCGATACTACCCATTTTTGGCAGACAGTAACTTGCGCTTGATCAGGCAGGGTTAAAGATGAAGCTAGGGCAGCTAAATCATCCCCCTTCTTATTTTCTTTCCTTGACACATGCTGAATAGTCACATCACCAAGCCACCCTATTAACTTTTTAGCGTAATCATGATATGGGCGTAGTTTAGGCTTCTTGACCTCGTAACTACCTAAAATCTAATTGACCACTAACTGAGAGTCACCAAAGACTTGCAATTGCAGCCGCTTCATTTCGACAGCCATTTCGAGCCCAAGTATTAGTGCTTGATACTCAGCAACGTTGTTAGAGCAAAGTTGCGTCAACGTAAAAGAGTAAGGCAGAACTTCACCTTGAGAAGTGACAAATACTACACTAGCACCAGCTCCTCCGCGATGTGCAACACCATCAAAGTACATCTTCCATGGAGGCTGAACTTTAGTGACCATGGCGTCCTCATCAGGTAGTTCGTCAGTTAGTTCCCAATCATTAGGTATAGGGTGATCTACCAAGAAGTCCGCTAATGCTTGTCCTTTTATAGCCTTTTGTGGGATGTACACGATTTCAAATTGTTGAAACTGGAGGTACCACCTTGCTAGTCGATCACTAAGGACAGGTTTTGACATCACAAACTTGACGGGATTCGCTCTAGAAACCAAACGAACGACATGAGCTTGAAAGCAGTGCTTCAACTTTTGGATTGAGAAGACTAGTGCCAAACATAACTTTTCAATTGGCGAATAATTCAGCTCATTTGGTGTCATCATTCTGCTCAAGTAGTAAAGGGAGTTTTCTTTCCCTTCACTATTTTCTTGGGCCAACAATGCTCCAATAGATCTTTCTTGTGCTGAAATGTATAGTATCAGCGGCTTTCCAAGTATAGGGGCTGCCAAAACCGGAGGCTTTATCAAGTAGGATTTAATGCTCTCAAAGGCATTGCTACATGCTTGGTCCCATTTGAAAGGGACACCTTTCTTCATAAGGCGATTGAATGGTTGGCACCTCCCAACTAGGTTTGAGATGAATCTCCTTAGGTATGCTAGCTTTCCTTGCAGACTTTTCAATTCATGAATATTCCAAGGCTCAGGCATTTTCAAGATTGCATCTATTTTGATTGATCAATTTCAATCCCTCGATGTCGAACAATGAAACCAAGGAACTTCCCGGAAGTAACTCCAAAGGCGCATTTCAATGGATTCATCCTAAGTTGGTACCTCCGGAGCAACTCAAATACCATTCTCAAGTCTTTCAAGTGGTCGCCCTTCTCTCTTGATTTTACCACCAAGTCGTCAACATAGTATTCGACATTCTTGTGGAGAAAATCATCAAAAATATTTTGCATAGCCCTTTGGTAAGTAGCACCAACGTTCTTCAAGCCAAAAGACATTACCTTGTAGTAATAAATACCCTTGGGGGTGCGGAACTCAGTAAGCTCTTCATCTTTTGATGCCATGCGAATTTGGTTATAGCCCGACTGTCACACCTCCATTTTGCCTACACCTCGGAAGGGAGTATAAGAGGGAGTTTTTTTCCAACTTAAAGTGACAATCGAAACGGGATCATTTTATTAAAAATCCAGAGTCGCCACTTGAGATAATTTATGGTGTCCCAAGTCACCCGTTCAAATCCCAAATCGAGGAAAAGATTGACTCTGTATTACAGTCCGCGAACATAAAAATCCGGGTAAGGAATTCTATTAACCCCAGAGAAGGTGTTAGGCAATCCCGAGTTCCATGGTTCTAGCACGGTCGCTCAACTGTTATTATTGTCTTAATTATCTGATTTTAAAACACTTTTAAACCTATGTGCATTTTTAACTTTAAAATCGCTTTTAATTATTTTAAGGAAGATTTCAACGTCATCAAAAACACGTCTTTGGACCACGCCACATGAAATGCACCCGAAGTCCGAGACACATTTTATTTAACGTTGTTAAGATTTGGATTTGGGTCACATGAAATGCAACCCGAGTTTAGGAAGGTAATTTTATTAAAATAACGCGCCTAAAGCAACTACGTGTTTTTAACTTTGAAAGGGCCATGGGAAATTTGCAAAATGGCGCGCGTCGATTTCTAAGGATTAAAAGTTAATTAAGCGAGGGCCGTGTATTTTAAGATTTTTATTTGGCACGACGCACCTCATTCCCAATTTTTAAAGGAAGTTCGAAACTAAGCTTTTGAGGGTCATAAGTTATATATTTGGCTAATATGACACACCCAAAAAAAAACTAAAGGAGTTCAGAATATCTTCTACGCTAAAGTTCGAACCAAATTCGCTACCAATAGGCGTCTTATTAACAAAGCAATTACCTAATGAGACATTACCTTCTCAATAACCAAACAAACGAGGGAACTAGACCAACAAGCCCAAATGATACAAAGTACATAATTCCAATTTTGCAAGTCTCTTCAGATTTAAGCCCAAGATGAGCCCAAAACTTTCAAGAGCCTGAGGTTAGCAAGTAGGGACTCAACTTCGAATCCCTAAAGCACCCAAGCCGAATCTGAAAAAATCGCAGGGTGCCGATGTGAACCCAAATGACTACCAACAAAAAACACCAAGGTATACGCAATCAATTTTAAATCAAATTTCTTACTACTCAATAGACAATTTCATGAGATTTTTAGTAGTGACATAGTTTTGAAAATAATGGAGAATTCAATTTTGAGAGCTGTACAACATGCAACTTTAAATTTCAAGACTTCCAGTTAACTTGAAGTAATGACATGGGAATTTAAACTTAAACTGGGTTTCATATTAACAGAACCTGTAAGATTGACATTGGATAGCCATGGCCTTAAAGCAACCAAGTATAATAACAAAACATTCAAACAACATCAGACAATCCAATATTGGCCTAAGTGTTACTGCAAATATACCCAAAGCAATTCCTTCACCTAAACCAAATTCGAACAAACTTGATAACTAAAAAGAAGGAACAGATCACTTTAAAACTTCAGCCTCACCCTATCCATGATCAATGTAATAGTCAAAACAGTTCAATAGCTAAATATTACAGCCATTACGAGATTGAAAGAAGAAGGAATGAGATTTGAACTACAAATAACATCAGCTTTTCATATTTCTAAATCCCAAACTTCAGATTACACTTAAGTGATATCCATAGTGCTGAAAATACCTGAAAATAAAGGGAAACAAAAGAAGGGCAGAGTCAGTGGATAGCAGCATCAGAAAATCAATGGAACAATGTTGGAATTAGCCAATTAAGCCTTGAGGAACCAGCTAAAACAACAAATAAGCAATAACCCAAACCAGCAGTTCCAACCAAACCTTCGAATCCCCAAAATTAAACCATTTTTTCAACCCAAGTGCAGAATTCTGAGGTTTTCAGAAGTTCAAGCTAATGAAGAGGATCAAACAAGCAAAACTGAGCAAGATTTGAGCAATTTTCCCCAAAGAAATGCAAGAAAGTCAATGTGGTTTCAAGAGTTTTTAGCTGTTTAAGTTTTTGCCCAATTTTTATCTCCCCCCCTCTCCAAAATATGCCTTGAATAACAAGGTAGAGTACCTTTATAGGCAAGGAAGTAGGGCAGCTTCAAGATGTCAGACTTTGCAATTAGACCCTTTTTACATTTTCATCTTTTCTCAGAAAACCTTAGTCTAAAAATCAGATTTTCAAATTAGCCCCCAACCTAGCTTCCTAGAAGCTTCCTTAATCAGTTATACCCTAGATTCCCTAAACCAATTACCTAAATTACCCTCCAGACCCTCTGTATTTACACTTGGCATTTACCACTGAAACCAATTGGGTCAAGTTGACTCAAAACCCAACCCAATGCACGAAATAGCCCAAACCTAAAAATGAATAAGGGAGAAAGGAAACTGTTTCATCAAGCCCTTTAATAAAATTAGCGACTGAACTTAAAAAAAATGTCGGCCAAAACAAAAACTCAAACAAAACAAACTTAAATGGATATTAATCCCCATCATGCAAATGAACAACTAGAAACTGATTTTAATCAAACTGAAATTGATTCAAACATACATAAATACGAAAATCAAATAAAGAGAAGACAAGAAACAGATGCGAAGAAAGGAATAGAGAAAGGAATGATACTGGTTTTAGCCGGAACATCGACGAAGGCGACGAGCTTGGCCAGACAACTGGGGAGTCTACTGGGATCCGTCATGCTTCGAAATGGACCAAAGATGATACCAAGCGATTGTTCTCACCAAGAACAAACACTTGGCATAAATTTTGGCACAAATCGAACTTCAGAAATCATTGAAATCAGCAAAAGCAATGGATTTAGGTTTTTGTTCTTTTCGGAATTTCAGATCCAAAAGTAAGGCAAATGGGCTGGGACTTTTGGGGAATTGATAGTGGGACAAGGATGAGGGGAGGCTAGGGATTGTGGGGTGAAGTTTTGGTGATGGTTTGGAGGTGTAGCCCCTGTGACAATGGCGGATTAGGTCTTGAAGTGAAGGAGACGGAGTGAAGAGGTGAAATGTACTAGGTTGTCTCTACAACTTCTTCAGACATATTTAATTGAATTTGGGGGAGATGTTTAAAACCGTTGGATGAGCCGGGGATAGAGGGCCAGGATTAACTTAAATCAAAAGGACTTGAAACGACGTAGTATCCCGACCATACTACGTCGTTTCAGGGGTCATATTTGGATCGGGCATGGGCAGTGGTTTGGGCTCGGATTGGCCGGGTCTAGGGAAAAATAACTTGGGTCTGAACGAATTTGGGTGAAATTGGCCCAAAAACTGAATTCTTGACTTTCTTCCTTCTTTTCCTTTTCAATTCTTATTTTCAAAAATTCTTTTCTTTTCAAAAAAAAAAATGAAAATGAAACAAAACCCAACTTAATTCCTAAACCAAATTATCCTAGAAAATTAAATTAATTAACCCTAATAATTATTACAACTAATTAAATATCAAATTAAAGGAAAACCAACAAAATTCAAATTTTAAAAATGAACAATGCAAAATAAACCAATTTTTTTGTGATTTTTTATTTTTTTAAGGCAACTAAATTACTAATTGATTTAAAAATGCAAAATTAACTCCTAAATGCAAATGCAACATATTTTTGTATTTTTCATAATTTAACAAAATTAAACATGCGTAGATAAATGCAAACAATAACAAAAAAAGTTACGAAATTTGCAAATAATGAAAGAAATTATTTTATTTTGAATTTGTGGGAGTAATTCATATAGGGAAAAAATCACGTGCTCACGCTGCCCCTATTTGCTCGAAAACACGAAGAATTTTCGTGTAAAGATAAAGTGAGCGAGTACGAGCGATTTTTGCCCGTTTGAATACTCCGTGGAAGCAGTTTTGAAAGATTTGACCGCACCCTGTTTCCGAGGTTGCCTACATATCCTTGGCTATAAAGGAACCATGTCAGTGTAGTTCGGGAAGTTTCGGCAGCTGGGACTACCATGAAGCTGTGATCTTATTGTTGTTGCTACTGCTGCTACTGCTTACCGCACCCCTTATTACACCATGACAAAATAAAAAGAAGCTAGACTAAACTATGATCTATGAATTACAAGAATCTTATCTATATCTTCAAACGTGATCTTGTGGCTCTTGTTGCCTTGTTGACATGTATTCTCCCGGTGAAATTCCTTTGTTACCGACTTGAATTGTAATCTGAGATGTTTTCCCTTTTCTCCAGGTGGAAGCCTGATTGCTGAACTCGTATTGTACTCTAAGATGCTTTCCTTTCTCTAGGTGGACGCCTGACTGCTGAACTTGAATTGTATTCCTGTGCTCTCCAGGTGGGGTCCTGACTGCTGAACTTGAATTATATTCCTGTGCTCTCCGAGTGGGTGCCAGATTGCTGAACTTGAAATGTATTCCCATGCTGTCCAGGTGGGCGCCTGACTGCTGAACTTGAATTGTATTCCCGTGCTCTCCAGGTGGGCGCCTGACTGCTGAACTTGAATTGTATTCCCGTGCTCTCCAGGTGGGCGCCTGATTGCTGAACTTGAAATGTATTCCCGTGCTCTCCAGGTGGGCGCCTGATTGCTGAATTTGAACTGCTTCTCCCTGTTCTCCAAGTGGGCACCTGATTTCAACAAAATAGACAAAACAAAGAAAATTTCCTGCCCCAGTTTGGTAGATGGGCACATCTGTGAGTGTTAAACTGAATCATGTTACCAAATATTACTAAAAATTTGAAAGCTAGATCCCATTATCCAGGAGGGTCCTGAAAACTCCTAATTAAATGATAGTTTTAAAAGTTGAATTATGTTTTCTAAAGGTATGACTTCCGCTAAATCTTGTCATCTAAGAAGGTCTTACGACTACATCCCACTATCCAGGAGGGTCCTGACAACTCTTAATTAAGCGACAATTTTAAATCTAAGTTATATCTTCTGAAGGTAAGAAAATATTAAAGCTACATCCCATTATCCAGGAGGGTCCTGACAATCAAAAATCAAGTCTTATCTTATGAGGGACAACTTTTACGACTGAATTATACTTCCTTAAATCAGAACTTACGTTAAATCTTGTTATTTAGAGTAAACCTTAAAACTACATCCCATTATCCAGGAGGGTCCTGAAAATCAAAATCAAGTATTATCTTAAGCGTGACAATTTTGACGACTGAATTATACCACCCTACAACAGAACTTACGCTAAATCTTGTTATCTAATGGAAATCTTAAATCTAGGTCCCATTATTCATGAGGGTCCTGACAACTCTTAATTGAATCCTATCTCAAACTTGCAAACTTTGAAACCAACTTATATTCCTTTGTGGTGCATTTATGCTAGATTATGCTACTCATGATTGTTTTGAATTTTAAACTAGGTCCCATTTTCCAGGAGGGTCCTGAGAACTTCAAATTATATCTCATTATCCAGGCGGGTCCTGAAAATTTACAGTCAAACTTATCTGATGCTTGCCTTTCCTTACGGTAGGTTTCTCCGAAACAATCGAAAACTTCCTACCCCTGTTCCAATCAAAGAAAAATCTTGTCAGTTTTAAATGTGGTGGTTAGTTTGTGGCATTCTTGCTGAAAGTGGCCTCCCCGTTGTCGTGCTTTGTTTTGGCTGGCTTCCCCTGAACTGTCCAAGAACCGCTTGACTTCCCGACTAACTTTCAAACCCCATGACATTGGATGACCCGAGTGTTATATACCCAAACCGTTTGTTACATTTCTGCCCCATCTGTTTGAACCACTGCATTTCCCACAAAATTACCACACCATTTCACACTATGAAACTTCCTCTGACCTTTATACCCCATTTCACATCATACTATCTCTAGCAATGCCTTGACCGCCCTGTGCCTTGTGCAACTTTGGAAGTTGGGAGTAAGCTTTGAAATTCGTTCTTATTTGCTTAAACAGAACTAACATTGGGAACATCTTAGAGAAATAAACCTGAAAGAAATGAAATGCAATGACTTGCAAAGTTAAGGATAAGAAAAATCCAAAACTGGAAGTCTATCTGAAGGGGAAAAAGAAAAGAGACTTATCTGAGCGGAGCAGCTGGCACCAATGATCATGACATGCATTTTGGATTAATCCGCCCAACCTGTCCCACCAATCAACTTTCAGTTGCCCTACTTTTTTCTGAGATCTTCAAAACCTAATTTCTTTGCCAAAACCCTAACCTTGTTTGGCTGCAGTGCCTTGAAGGGTTTTCACCAACAAGCCTCTCTCATTTGTTCATCTCTCAACTTACTTTCGCCTTACGGTGCCCTTGAGGGTTTTCACCAATAAGACTCTCTCATTTTTCGATTTCTCTCAGCTCCCATTGCCTTATGGTGCCCGTGAGGGTTTTCACCAATAAGACTCTCTCATTTTTAACATTTTTCTGTTTGGACCAGAGTGTTGCCCCTGATATGAATTATCTATCCTTTCTTGACTTGGCATTTCTCGAAGACTGATCGGAAGGTCTTTCTTTGGACCGTAATGTGAGCTTTTGGATAGGGTTAGAAAGAAAAGGTATCAAAGGCTTAAAACAATTCAAATGGGTTCAACATTACAACTTTTGGAATCAGATTTCTTGCAACAACCACAACTTCTGCCCTAGTTTCTTTGCTTGGGGACTTTTGGATTTTTGTTTGATGGGACTGAACCGTGTGGCTGCCTACGTATCCTTTAAAGGAATCAGGTCGAACGTAGTTCAGGTCATAGAAATTGCTCTGTTGTTGTGATTTTTCTTTCTTTCTTTTCTTTTCTGTCTTCCTTTTTCTCTTTTTATTGTTTTGTTATTTTTTCTTTCTTCTTTTTCCTCTTTTTCTTCCTTTTTTTTTCTTTTTTTTTCAATTTTCATCTTTTCTTTTCTCTCTTTCCTTTACCTATCTTTCGCGCTCACGTTTCTGATCTTTGTTATTGATTCCAAAAGAGGGGTTTGAAAGGAAGTAAATAAGGCTCGAAAGGGGTAACAAAAGATAAAGTGTTTAGATAGCAGAACAAAATGCCTTCGTCATTCCAATCTTCAAAATATGCCAATTACAAACAAGCACAATTTAACCGAAGAAATCATACATAATATCTTTTGACCGTATCAGAATTGATGTCCATTTCTACACATTTGCCTTCTACATCTGTTAAATACAAAGCACCATTGGACAACACTCTCGTCACGATGAACGACCCCTGCCAGTTTGGGGCGAACTTGCCTTTTGCTTCAGCCTGATGAGTAAAGATACGTTTCAATACTAACTGGCCCACTTCAAACCTCCGTGGACGCAGCTTTTTATTATATGCTCTTGTCATTCTCTATTGATACAACTGGCTATGACACACTGCTGCTAATATTTTCTCATCAATTAAACTCAACTTTTCCAAGCGAGTTTTGACCCACTCATCGTCATCAATTTCGGCCTCAGCGACAATCCAAAGGGACGAGATTTCAATTTCCGCAGGTATCACCGCCTCAGTGCCATATACCAACAAATAAGGAGTTGCCCCTACTGAAGTGCGAATAGTAGTGCGATAACCCAACAATGCAAAAGGCAGCTTCTCATGCCATTGCCTGGAACCTTCTACCATTTTCCGAAGTATCTTCTTTATATTCTTGTTGGCCGCATCAACTACTCCATTTGCCTTGGGGCGGTAAGGGGTGGAATTGCGATGCGTAATCTTGAATTGTTGACACAACTCTTTCATCAGATGACTATTGAGATTAGCCCCATTGTCTGTAATGATCACCTTTGGTATCCCAAACCGACAAATGATATTTGAGTGCACAAAATCAACCACCGCTTTCTTGGTTACGGACTTGAACGTTTTAGCCTCTACCCACTTGGTGAAATAGTCGATGGCCACTAGAATGAACCTGTGCCCATTTGATGCTGATGGCTCAATTGGTCCAGTGAAATCCATGCCCCACGCGACAAAAGGCCATAGTGCAGACATTGTGTGCAATTAAGATGGTGGAGAATGAATCAAATCTCCATGCACTTGGCACTGATGACACTTGGGCACAAAACTGATACAATCTCGCTCCATAGTGAGCCAATAATATCCTGTTCGGAGGATCTTCTTTGCCAACACGTACCCGCTTCTATGCGGTCTACAGACTCCAGAATGTACTTCGGTCATGATAGTTGTGGCATGTCTAGCATATATGCATCTCAACAATCCAAGATCCGGAGTCCTTTTGTACAAAACCCCTCCGCTGAAGAAAAATCTACTCGCTAACCGCCGAATTGTTCTCTTTTGATCGCCTGTGACTTGTACCGGATACACCCCCATCCTAATATATTCCTTGATGTCATGAAACCAAGGCTCTCCATCAAGTTCTTCTTCTACCACATTACAGTAAGTATGCTAATCATGGACCTGAATATGCAACAGGTCAACATAAGCCTTATCCGGATGATGTAACATTGATGCCAAGGTAGCCAAAGCATCAGTGACTTCGTTATGGATCCTTGGAATGTGCCTGAACTCTACTGATCGAAACCGTTGACAAAGATCATGCAAACATTGCTGGTACGGTATGAGTTTTAGATCTCATGTTTCCCATTCCCCTTGAATCTGATGCACCAGAAGGTTCGAGTTCCCCAAGACCAAAACTTCCTGGACACCTATGTCTGCAGCTAACCTCAAATCCAAAATTCATGCCTTGTATTCAGCTATGTTATTAGTATAGTAGAAACGAAGCTGAGCCGTAACAGGGTAGTGATGTCCTATTTCAGAAATCAATACAACTCCTATCCCAACGCCTTTCATGTTAGCAGCTCCATCAAAGAAAAGTTTCCAACCTGTCTCTCCAACTTGTTCCAACTCATCAATATGCATCACCTCTTCATTAGGGAAGTATGTCTTCAAAGGCTCATATTCTTCATCCACTGGGTTCTCAGCCAAATGATTGGCCAAAAGCCTGGGCTTTCATCGTGGTCCTGGTCACATAGACGATGTCAAATTCTGTGAGCAAGATCTGCCACTTTGCGAGCTTCCCTGTGGGCATAGGCTTCTGAAAGATATACTTTAATGGATCCAAACGCGAGATGAGGTAAGTAGTGTAAGATGACAAATAGTGCTTCAACTTCTGTGCTACCCAAGTTAGGACGCAATATATCCTCTCAAGGTGAGTGTACTTAACCTCGTAAGATGTGAACTTCTTACTGAGATATTAGATGGCTTGCTCTTTCATGCCGATGATGTCATGCTGACCCAACACACAACCAAACGAATTGTCCAAAACCATCAAATACAGAATCAAAGGTCTCCCTGGTTCTGGTGGCACCAACACAGGTGGGTTTGACAAATACCCTTTTATCTTATCAAATGCTTCTTGACACTCATCTATCCACTTGACCGCATCATCTTTCTTCAACAGTTTGAAGATAGGCTCACAAGTTATCGTAAGCTGAGCAATAAACCTACTAATGTAATTCAACCTCCCTAATAAAATCATCACCTTATTCTTGTTCCTTGGAGGTGGCAATTCTTGGATAGCTTTAATCTTTGATGGGTCCAATTCAATACCTCGGCGGCTGACTATGAATCCCAACAATTTTCCGGATGGCACACCGAATGCGCATTTTGTAGGATTGAGCTTAAGATTGTACCTGCGAAGCCTTTGGAATAATTTTCTCAAATCTCTGATGTGATTAGACTGCTTTTTAGACTTTATGATTACATCATCCACATAAACCTCGATCTCCTTGTGTATCATGTCGTGAAATATGGTTGTCATTGCCCTCATGTAAGTTGCCCCAGCATTTTTCAACCCGAAAGGCATGACCCTGTAGCAATATGTTCCCCATGGTGTGATGAATGCCGTCTTCTCCACATCTTCCTCATCCATTAAGATCTGATGATAACCCGCATAACAGTCCACAAAAGACCCAAACTCATATTTGGCACAATTGTCAATCAGAATGTGGATATTTAGCAGTGGGAAGTTGTCCTTGGGACTCGCTTTGTTGATATCATGGTAATCAACACACACCCTGGTCTTGCCATCCTTCTTTGGCACAGGTACTACATTGGCTAACCAAGTGGGATACCGAGTGACCCGAATGACTTTTGCATCAAACTACTTGGTGACCTCTTCTTTGATCTTCACACTCATATCAGTCTTAAATTTCCTCAGCTTCTGCTTGATAGGAGGGAATGCTGGGTCAGTGGGCAATTTATGAACCACCAAGTCAGTGCTTAAACCCGGCATGTCATCATATGTCCATGCAAAGACGTCTTTGTACTCAAGTAATGCTTTAATTATCTTATCCCTGAGTTGAGGTTCAATATGGACACTTATTTTAGTTTCTCTAATATTATCTGGGTCCCCTAAATTGATTGTTTCTGTATCACTCAGGTTAAGCTTGGGTTTTTCTTCAAAATGGCTTAGTTCTTTACTAATCTCTTCAAAGGCCTCATCCTCGTCGTATTCTAATTCATCATCACACTCTGTTTCTTGAACTACTATTTCAGAATTAGATTGGCTTTTAAGACTGGGCCGAAAATTCCTCATAGCATGTCATGTTATTGAAACCAGCATAAAAAGCGCTGTATAAGGAAGAAAAGAAAAGAAAAATAACACTGTCAGGAATAAGGAAAAGGGAAATTGCATTTCATTGAAATTAAAAGATAACAAGGTTATACATCCAAATGGATGGAACATAGAATCTAAATTACAACCCTGGAATAATCCAGATAAACTGAAAGAAAATTAAAGCAAACTACTAAAACTCCTTCCTGTTGGGGAGAGGAGTAGCTTCCCAATTGTTAATCTTTGCACTGGGCCCAACAAATTGCACATCCTCCTTGCTAGAACCCTCTCCAGCTTCCATCATGTTCACCTCGTTGAATAATTTCTCAAACCTTTCAAGCAACTCCTTATCAGGACCAACCACAGAATTGGGAACTATTGTTGCTGGGCGTTTCTTGGTGTCGGGCCTGACAAATGATCTGGAGAGACGTGGGATGGGCTTTGGGAGGACCCATGCCCTCTGATTCAACTTTCTGGCTCTTTTTATGTCCGCAATTGTGGGCTTGAACCCCAAACCAAATGTATCCAAGTTTTTGGGGAGAGACACCGGCTGTACGATACCTTACATAGATGCACCTAAACCCTTGCCTGGTACAAAACCATTTTTCAACATTTCAGCGGCTATCATGACTGCTGCAGCAGCTACCCTCGGTGTTGGAACGCACTTCCCTTATGGAATTTTCTCTACCGATACCGTGTCAAAAACCTGATAAACCCATGGCCCCTTATTGTCTTCAAACTCTATGAACAGAACAATGGCATCATTGTGGACACACAAATTATACTCACCGTGCACAACAATTTCTTGTCTATCTCATTCAAACTTGACCATTTGATGCAGAGTAGACAGGACCACTTTTGCAGCATAAATCCAGGGTCGACCCAATAGCAGATTGTAAGAAACAGCCACATCGAGCACCTGGAACTCCATGGTAAATTCAACTGGCCCTATTGTAAGCTCAAGCACTATGTCCCCGACTGAATCTTTCCCTCTACCGTTGAATCCCCGAATACAAATACTGTTCTTTTGAATTCTTTCATCATCCACCTTCAATTTGTTCAGAGTGGAGAGAGGGAAAATGTTCGCACTGGAACCTTTATCGACCAGTACCCGGGTAACCATGGAATCTTCGCATTTCACCGTGAGATAGAGGGCTCTATTGTGCTTAGTACCCTCCACGGGTAACTCATCATCAGAAAAAGTGACTCTGTTTACCTCAAATATCTTGTTAGCTATCTTTTCCAAGTGGTTTACAGAGATTTTGTCAGGAACGTGGGCCTCATTCAAGATCTTCATCAAAGCCCGACGGTGCTCGTCTGAATGGATCAATAATGACAATAGTGAAATCTGAGTCGGCGTCTTCCTCAACTGCTCCACAATGGAGTAGTCCTGCACTTTCATCTTTCTCAAGAATTTCTCTGCTTCTTCCTCGGTCACAGCTTTCTTCACTAGCACCGGGTTGTCTTTAGAGCTCTTAGCTTTTCTCAACTCTTCGGGGGCAAAGCATCTCCCCGATCGAGTCAAACCATAGGTCTCACAAACTTCTTCTTTAATCTCTTTCCCCTTGTAAGTCACTGTCACTCGTTCACAATTCCACGGGACCACCTTGCTGTTGACTATCGGTAATTGAGTTACCGGCTTGATAATGACAAGGTCTATGCGGGCACCCTCCACAATTACAACAGGCTTGTTTGCCACTCCTGGCACAACCACTTTGGCTACTTTTTGCTTTATTGCCACATTACTTGGGGTCCCCTTCTTGGCTACTACAGATGGTTCACTGTTTGCCCCGCTCAATCGAATCACTGATTTCTCACTTGTTGGCTTTTCAAACAGCCTGACCTCACTGGACCGAATCATCATTACGGTCTGTGAAGGCTTCTTGGGCTCCCCTCCCCTATGCACTATCTCGATCATATTTGTCTCAGGATAGGCCGGCAACGGATTTTGGTTGATATTGGGTGCCTCCAGAGCTTGGACCTCAATCCGATTAGTATCAATGAGCTCTTGAATAACTATTTTCAATTGCTAGCACTTCTCTGTATCATGCCCTGGAGCACCAGAACAATATTTGCAACTCACAGAGTGATCAAGGTTTCTCGAGGGAGGATTTGGCAGTTTTGGCTCGATCGGACTCAGCATACCCAATTGTCACAACCTGTGGAACAAACTGGTATAGGATTCTTCCAAAGGAGTGAAGGTTTTCTTCTTTTGCAACCTCTCGTTCTTAAATGCTTGGTTGGGCCGAAAACCTGATCTAGGAGGGTTCCGGTAGGCTCTTAAGGGTGGATAGGCATTTTGTGGAGCTGGGTATGTATTTTGTGGGACTAGCGCACGCCATTGTGCGTGGGCCGGAGGTTGGCTGTATGTTTGGGCATGGGGGACAGAAAAAATGGGGGTCTGGTGGTGGGTAGTAGTGTTTTGGTGGGCTATATGTGGTATGAGGGTAGGTTTGGTGGTGGGGTCGAGGCTAGTTATAGTAATGTGATGGACCCCTGGGTCCAAACCAAGCTCCTGAATCTATCGTTGCTACATCCTCTTTCTTCTTCTTTCCAATTACTCCCCCAGTTCCACTTTGAATGGCTTGGATGGTTGCCTTAATAGCCGATAAACTCATGATTTTGTTTGTCTTGAGCCCTTCTTCTACCATACCGCCCATCTTTACCACTTCATTGAAGGACTTACATATAGCTGATACCATATAACCGTAATAAGTAGGTTCTAAGGCCTGCAGAAAATAATCCACCATTTCACTTTCTTTCATTGGAGGGTCAACCCTTGCTGCCTGCTCTCTCCACTTAAAACCATACTCCCTGAAACTTTCATTGTGCTTTTTCTCAAGTTTTGTCAAAGACAGACAATCCAGAATAATCTCGAGATTATACTGGAAGTGGCAAGCAAATGCCTGGGGTAGATCATCCCATATGTACCATCTTCCGTGATCCTGCCGAGTATACCATTCTAGCGCTGATCCACTCAGACTCTGACTGAAATACACCATTAGTAGCTCGTTTTTCCCTCCAGCTCCCCTTATTTTGCTACAAAAACCTCTCAAATGTGCTACTGGATCACCGTGCCCATCATACAAATCACACTTGGGCATCTTAAACCCTGCCGGCAATTGCACATCCAGAATTAGTCATAGATCTTTATAATCCACACTTACTTGACCTCCCAACCCCCGCATGTCTCTGAATGACTGTTCCAGGCTTTTAACTTTCCTGAACATCTCTTCATGTTCGGGATTTCTAGATAGTTTTTTAGTTTCCGCAGGGAGGTCAAAATGAGGAGTGTAGGAATAGGGTTCGGGAACCTTGAAAGTGGGCTTCGGGGGTAATACTGGTTGTCGTGAGTCTGGAACAGAAGCTCACTGGAGGATCGGTGTAAAGCAGCAGGTGGAGGTGCCACAAAAACATGAGTGACTGGTGGAGGAGGGTACGAGACTTGTTTGGGTGGTGGAGCTTGTAATGTATGAGAAGTGGTGCCATAACATTGTTGGTGGAGGGGAAAGGCCGGAGATGAGTTCAGAGTAGGAGGTTCCTGGGTCTGAGCCAATGGCGGGATAAAATCAGGGTTAGCGGGGTAAACTGGCGGTGGGTGCCCTTTTGCCCATGCTTGGTACATTTTAGTCATCTGCTACTTCAGCTTATACAACTCATCTTTCAGATTAACCTCCGATTCTTCCACCTCTTTTGACGGATCGACAATACATGCCTCAAGTTCCTGGTTTGCCATGTTCAGCTTGTTTTTGGACCGGGTGTTGTAGGAGTGAGTTTCCAGAATGCCAATCAAACTAACCACCTGCCTGAACAATAATTTCATCAATAACAAACTTGTTAGCGATTAGGGCTTTAACAGATAAGCAACCGCACATTTGAGGAGTGAATGCACCTAAGCAGTTAACCGTTTCTATTATGCATTTGATCGGCTTCTTGCGTCATCCCGGCTTTTCCTTATTTCTGTTTGCAACTTCTCTTTTCTCCCTCTCTCTTTTTTCTTATCATTCTTGCCTTTCCTTGCTTGGTCTCTCTTTTGTTTTTATTCTCTCATGACTCTTTCTTGCTTTTCCATTGTTTCCTTCTCACTGTTTCTCTTTTCTTTTCCTTCTCTCTCTTATTCTCCCCCCTTTTTTTCTTTCTTATATCACTCTTTTTCTTTCTTTTAGTTATGGTCGAATCCTATGGAGATTGCCTACGTATCATGACCCCGCATGAATCAGACCGAGCGTAGTTCCGGAAATAAGTGCATAATATAAATAATAAAACATTTTGGGATTTTCAAATTTTTTCCATAAGATAAAACAGTTTTGATTACAACCACTCATTATACCAAATTATAAAATTAACAGACTCGAAAAGGGAAATTAACAGACTCTGACTCAAAACAAAACCAACAGAAGGTGAAAACAATAGACTTGAAAACCAACTAACATACTCCAATAAAAGAAAATACAGAGTCACAAACAGACTAACAGACTCTAATGAAAATCATGAATACATTAATGCCTCAAATGCTCCTGGGGCCCGCGGGACATCATTCGGTCTCGCCATGGGCCTATATACAAGATCCCTTTGAAGTCTCTCCAAGTCACTCATTATCTGCCGGACAAATGTCATCACTGCTGCAAAGAAGGTGGTGCGAGTCATATCCTCACATGCTTGGCATTTCATAACAATGTAGTCGGCAATTGTTCTGATCCACTCTTGGATTCTACCCTTTTCCTGAAGCAAATGCCCGACCTGTTGATTCCGGGCTTCTAACACCTGAGTATCATGGAGATGTTGATTTTGCAACTGTTGCATTTCTTACTTCGTCCGAGCCATAAAATCATAACAGTGTTCCCTATTAGCTTTAAAGTCCTTGGCCTGCTTGGCTTCCTCATTCTTGAGAATAACTATTTTTCTTTTCAGGCTAGTGATTGTCCCTTCATACTTTATTTTCATTTGTTGCACAAATTGTGTTCGACCTTTTGTGTTTTCCGCCAATTGAGCCCGGATTTTCACTAGACTGGCCTCAAACTTTTCTAGGTCATCTTGATACTCAAGGGATTTCTTTTTCAGACTGCTTATAAGCCTTTCATCCGCTCGGCTTCTTTCCGGGTTTCTAGCAGCTATTTTCATCTTCCGGATTTGAGCTTTGAGGACTTCATTTTCCTGGGTTAGCTTCTTCTTCTCGCCTTCATCTGTGGCAGCTTGCAACCCATTCTCAAACTGAAGGTCCATGACTTGCTTTTCCAGCCTGCCTATGGTGGCTCGGTACTCATTTTCTTTGGTCAACCGCCCATTGCACCTGTGCTCCGTCGGTTAATTGTTGGACATGGGGTTTCTTTGCGAGCCTTTCGGGCTTCTGATGAACTCGGGATCTTTTACCGTACCACGCAGTGTAACCAGGCTCCACCCTACCTCTGGATAGATCTCGTACTTGAGTTCTAGGATCTAAGAATCTGCACTGATGCCAAATCCGACGCACTCTTTCTTCTGGAAAAGCAGCTTTTTGTTCCAACTCAATAACCTGCCAACACAAAATCCTCATCTTGTGGGATAGTCTGGTATCGGCCTAACTGACGTAGAACTCGGTGCGGGGCATAAGGCTAGATACTCCGCAGACCCATTAACAGCAGAAAGCATACCTCAGCCGACATATAGATTACCTCACTGACTGAGAGCTACCCGAATGCCCATTCAATCTTATTTGCAGTCAAAGATCTCAAATGAGCATGCCATGCTTCCATACCATTCGGGAACTCATAACCCTCTACCCGTTTTTCTTGTTTTTCAATGCGCTCGAGGCCAGTCATACCATAATTCAAGTATCTAGGATGGTGGCAAAGGTGTTCCTCCATCCATAATTGTAATAGCATATTGCACCGTTCAAAGAACTTTCCCCCTTCTCGACAGAGGGTCAGAGCTCGGTAAATTTCTGCCAAGATCAGCGGCACTATGGTCCATTTGCCCTTTTCATCATAAAGTCGGCTATCCCCATGAGTCCCAACTCTATGTTCCCGTCTTTTCTGGGGCAAATCAAAGTACCCAAGGACGCCGTTATAAAAGCTAATCCTCTCTGAGATTCCCACTTGTCTTGGTTTCCCGTGTGAGTAAGACCGGTATCTGGCATCTCGAAGCCACGAGGATTCCCATAACGTCGGTACAAAAAGTAGAAGGTACAGAATCCTTTGGCCAAATTTCCGTCTCAGATGTCCCAATTGATGCTTAACAGGTCCAAAAATTTGTGAGAGGTTCCTGTTCTAGGTGCTACCGGGTATTGATTTCTAAGATTCCCCTCGAGATCGGCGTAGCCTGCTATCTCTTCCAGGGTAGGAGTTAAATCGAAATCAGCAAAGTGGAATAAATTATGTGTTGGGTCCCAAAATGGTATCAATGCCTCGATTATGTCCTTTCTTGGCTTAACCTTCAAGAACCTGACAAGACCACCCAATGCTTTTGTCACAACGTTTCTGCTATTGTCCCCCAAATCATGCCACCACATATGTAGCTCCAAAGGGATTTCTTCACGACTAAGAAAGGTTCATTTTGAATTGTGCTCATCCTGCACATTTATCAAGGTGATTTTAATTAAAAGAAAACTATGACTCATTTTGACTCAAGAAAAATAACCATTTTTTCAAAATTTTTACAAAAATATCCAGCTTTACCAATACGGCCTTTCAACACTCCGAAAATGAAGATTTTAAGGCTATGTCGGCTAACCGGCCAAAAACCTTTAAAAATGACTAAAGGTGGCCGTTCTTGCAAAAACAGCCTTCCGGTTCCCTTTTGAGGGACATTCGGATATTTTTGACGAGAATGACATCACCTTACTTATTTGCAATAAACATAAAAGTTTTGTTCTTTTTGGGTTATTTTTGCAAAAAGGGAAGTTGGACCCGATAGGGGTTGCCTACGTATCTCACACCCGGTGAGAATCAAACTGGCGTAGTTCGGGCAAATAAAATAAAATCAACTATTTTTCAAAACAAAACCGTGTTTTTTCATTCTTTTTTTTTTCATTTTTCTCAAAAGATTCGGCAGAGTTTCAGTACCATTTGGACATTGATTTTCCAAAACAGGTGATTTAACTCACTTAACCCTTACATTGCTATTCTCTTTTCCCCAACTTTCTCCCATTATTCAAAAGTCGGTCAGCATGCAAATCCAAATCAAATAAATGCATAAGTAGCAAGTAAGATGCATTAGGATGGTCTTTTCATTTTTGGTACACCTGTCCTAGACAGCCCCAACCCATGTGTTGAGTCTCCAAAGTTAAATGCATGTGATGCAAGCAAACATTCCTACTAGGGATCCGGCATAAGGTCTTGTTATACTAGATTTAAAACCTGGGTTTATTTGTTCTAGACCTGGCTTACCCGAGCGGACAGCTCGAGCCGAGGGGCAGCGTACCGGAAATACAGAAGCTTCACCGGCTTTGCAACTTGTCCGAACCTCGTTCTAAAATTTGGGATATGACTCTAATAGAAGAGAAGTCACACGAAGTGCACACTCCTCCATGATTTAGAAGACTCGGAGAGAAGAAGGGTTTCGTAGCAGTTTATATACAGTTCATAGAATATCAAAGCGGTAAAAGCAACACTTAGCACATTAGGCCCAAACATGTAACAAAATCAGATAATTAATAAAGCCAATTATAACAATTCATCTAAGCTCGAATTCTGAACCTTGAACCAGAGATTCTGGGTTCCATCCCCAGCAGAGTTGCCAGAGCTGTCACACCTCCATTTTGCCTATACCCCGGAAGAGAGTATAAGAGGGAGTTTTTTTCCAACTTAAAGTGACAATCAAAACGAGATCATTTTATTAAAAATTTAAAGTCGCCACTTGGGATAATTTATGGTATCCCAAGTCACCGCTTCAAATCCCGAATCGGGAAAAAGATTGACTCTGTATTATAGTCCGCGAACACAGAAATCCGGGTAAGGAACTCTATTAACCCAGGAGAAGGTGTTAGGCAATCCCGAGTTCCGTGGTTCTAGCACGGTCGCTCAACTGTTATTATTGGCTTAATTATCTGATTTTAAAACACTTTTAAACCTATGTGCATTTTTAACTTTAAAACTGCTTTTAATTATTTTAAGGAAGATTTCAACGTCATCTAAAACACGTCTTTGGACCACGCCACATGAAATGCACCCGCAGACCGAGACACATTTTATTTAACATTTTTAAGATTTGGACTTGGGTCACATGAAATGCACACCCGAGTTTAGGAAGGTAATTTTATTAAAATAACGCGCCTAAAGCAACTACGCGTTTTTAAATTTGCGAGGGCCATGGGAAATTTGCTAAATGTCCCGTCTTGATTTCTAAGGATTAAAAGTTAATTAAGGAAATTCGAAACTAAGCTTTTGAGGGTCATAAGTTATATATTTGGCTAATATGGCGCACCCCCAAAAAAACTAAAGGAGTTCAAAATATCTTCTATGCTAAAGTTCGAACCAAATTCGCTACTAATAGGCGTCTTATTAACAAAGCAATTACCTAATAAGACATTACCTTCTCAATAACCAAACAAACGAGGGAACTAGACCAACAGACCCAAATGATACAAAGTACATAATTCCAATTTTGCAAGTCTCTTCAGATTTAAGCCCAAGATGAGCACAAAACTTTCAGGAGCCTGAGGTTAGCAAGTAGGGACTCGACTTCAAATCCCTACAGCACCCAAGCCGAATCTGAAAAATCGCAGGGTGCTGATGTGAACCCAAATGACTACCAATAGAAAACACTAAGGTATACGCAATCGATTTTAAATCAGATTTATTACTACTCAATAGACAATTTCATGAGATTTTTAACAGTGACATAGTTTCGAAAACAATGGAGAATTCAATTTTGAGAGCTGCACAACATGCAACTTTAAATTTCAAGACTTCCAGTTAACTTGAAGTAATGACATGGGAATTTAATCTTCAACTGGGTTTCATATTAACAGAACTTGTAAGATTGACATTGGATAGCCATGACCTTAAAGCAACCAAGTCTAATCACAGAACATTCAAACAACATCAGACAATCCAATTTTGGCCTAAGTGTTACTGCAAATATACCCTAAGCAATTCCTTCACCTAAACCAAATTCGAACAAACTTGATAACTGAAAAGAAGGAACAGATCACTTTAAAACTTCAGCCTCACCCTATCCATGATCAATGTACTAGTCAAAACAGTTCAAGAGCTAAATATTACAGCCATTACGAGATTGAAATAAGAAGGAATGAGATTCGAACTACAAATAACATCAGTTTTTCATATTTCTAAATCCCAAACTTCAGATTACACTTAAGTGCTATTCATAGTGCTAAAAATACCTGGAAACAAAGGGATACAAAAGAAGGCAGAGTCAGTGGACAGCAACAGCAGAAAAGCAATGGAACAATGTTGGAATCAGCCAATTAAGCCTTGAGGAACCAGCTAAAACAACAAATAAGCAGTAACCCAAACCAGCAGTTCCAACCAGACCTTCGAATCCCCAAAATTAAACCATTTTTCAACCTTAGTGCAGAATTATGAGGTTATCAGAAGTTCAAACTAATGAAGAGGATCAAACAAGCAAAACTGAGCAAGATTTGAGCAATTTTCCCCAAAGAAATGCAAGAAAGTCAATGTGGTTTCAAGAGTTTTTAGCTGTTTCAATTTTTGCCCAATTTTTATCTCCTCCCCTCTCCAAAATCTACCTTGAACAACAAGGTAGAGTGCCTTTATAGGCAAGGAAGTAGGGCAGCTTTAAGAAGTCAGACTTTGCAATTAAACCCTTTTTACATTTTCATCTTTGCTCAGAAAACCTTAGTCTAAAAATCAGATTTTCAAATTAGCCCCCAACCCAGCTTCCTAGAAGCTTCCTCAATTAGTTATACCCTAGAATTCCTAAACCAATTACCTAAATTACCCTCCAGACCCTCTGTATTTACACTTGGCATTTACCATTGAAACCAATTGGGTCAAGTTGACTCAAAACCCAATCCAATGCACGAAATAACCCAAACCTAAAAATGAATAAGGGAGAAAGGAAACTGCTTCATCAATCCCTTTAATAAAATTAGCGACTGAACTTAAAAAAAATGTCGACCAAAACAAAAACTCAAACAAAACAAACTTAAATAGATATTAATCCCCATCATGCAAATGAACAACTAGAAACTGATTTTAATCAAACTGAAATTGATTCAAACATACATAAATACGAAAATCAAAGAAAGAGAAGACAAGAAACAAATGCGAAGAAAGGAATAGAGAAAGGAAAGATACTGGTCTTAGCCAGAACATCGACGAAGGCGACGAGCTTGACCAGGCAAATGGGGAGTCTACTAGGATCCGCCATGCTTCGAAATGGACCAAAGATGATACCAAGCGATTGTTCTCACCAAGAGCAAACACTTGGCATAAACTTTGGCACGAATCGAACTTCAGAAATCATTGAAATCAGCCAAAGCAATGGATTTAGGTTTTTGTTATTTTCGGAATTTTAGATCCCAAAGTAAGGCAAATGGGCTAGGACTTTTGGGGAATTAATATTGGGACAAGGATAAGGGGAGGCTAGGGATTGTGGGGTGAAGTTTTGGTGATGGTTTGGAGGTGGAGCCCCTGTGACAATGGCGGATTAGGTCTTGAAGTGAAGGAGACGGAGTGAAGAGGTGAAATGTACTAGGTTGTCTCTACAGCTTCTTCAGACATATTTAATTGAATTTGGGGGAGATGTTTAAAACCATTGGATGAGCCGGGGATGGAGGACCAGGATTAACTTAAATCAAAAGGACTCGAAACGATGTAGTATCCCCACCATACTACGTCATTTCAGGGGTCTTATTTAGATCGGGCATGGGCAGTGGTTTGGGCTCGGATTGGCCGGGTCTAGGGAAAAATAACTTGGGCCTGAACGAATTTGGGTGAAATTGGCCCAAAAACTGAATTCTTGACTTTCTTCCTCCTTTTCCTTTTCAATTCTTATTTTCAAAAATTCTTTTCTTTTCAAAAAAATGAAAATGAAACAAAACCCAACTTAATTCCTAAACCAAATTATTCTAGCAAATTAAATTAATTAACTAATAATTATTACAACTAATTAAATACCAAATTAAAGGAAAACCAACGAAATTCAAATCTAAAAATTGAACAATGCAAAATAAACCAATTTTTTGTGATTTTTCATTTTTGTAAGGCAACTAAATTACTAATTGATTTAAAAATGCAAAATTAACTCCTAAATGCAAATGCAACATATTTTTGTATTTTTCATAATTTACCAAAATTAAACATGCACAAACAAATGCAAACAATAACCAAAAAAAGCTACGAAAATCTTAGAAATTTGCAAATAATGAAAGAAATTATTTTATTTTGAATTTGTAGGAGTAATTCATATAGGGAAAAAATCACGTGCTCACACCGACGAACCATCCATGAAAGACATTGCCTCATAACCAATAGTAGCATCGATCATCAACTCTGGAATAGGAAGCGGGAATTCATCTTTGGAACACGTATTATTGAGGTCCCTAAAGTCAATGTATACTCGAATATGGCCATTCTTTTTCCTTACAGGGACAATACTTGAAACCCATGTTGGGTATTTAAATTCCCGAATAAATCCAGCTTGAATGAATTTGTTAACTTTAGTTTCAATCAGAGGAACCAAGTCCGGCCTAAAATGCCTTTGAGATTGTTTAAAAAGGTGAGCACCATTTTTGACTGCAAGGTGATGGACTGCTACTTTCGGGTTCAAGTCAGGCATCTCTTTGTAACTCCAAGCGAAGACATCCTTGAACTCCTTGAGTAACTCAATATAAGTGCTCTTTTCGTCAGCTTCTAGTAAAGCACTTAGGCAGGTAGGTCTTGGTTCCTCATCGATGCCAAGGTTAACTTCTTTTAAGGCATCAATTGTCATCTTCACTTCTTCTTCAAGTTCGGGTGGAGCGTCTTTCGCATCTTCATCTTCTTGAAGGTCCCCATCGTTGAAGGATATGTGATAACATGGTGAAACCTCCTCCAATTCTGAATTATCCTCCATTGAAGATAGAACACCATTCTCGCCTTGTACAGTACATGATGCGAAGAACCCACACTTTTTCATCTTCGTCACGCTCCTTAATGTAGAACACATTATACGGCTTTACCTTCAGTACTTCTTTACATGAAACCACAAGTTTTGTTTGTCGCCTTATTCTAGAAGGAACCAAACTTTGAAAATCCTTAGAGATTTTCTGGATTTTGGGCGAGGCGAGTGTTCTTATGCTTTGAAATTTTCTCTAGAACTTGTTCCCCTTCTTTAATAGACCCAATCTTTCAAATACGGAGGTCCTCACAGGTGATTTTCCAAGTCGATCAAAGACAAAAGGCTTGTTAGAAGTGGCAGATTCATCTCCTACAGTTATATAATTGCTACTTGCCCTTCTTATGGAGATGCGCACTGGTGATGGCTGATTGTATCCCAAACCTTCACGTAGTTGTCTCGTTGCAGCTTCTGATGGTAGCTTCCCTAACTTTGACGGCTCATTAGGATTGTATCCAGCTTTTTCAGATAGCTTGTAAGCGTTAGGATCAAAACCTTCATCTGTTCGCTTTGTAGGGAGTGCCGCATTCTACAAATGATTTTGGGCTACAAACCCTGCAAGCGGTTTCGAGGACAAATTTACTGCCTCAATTTGTTTTACCGAAAGAGTTAACTCTTTTAGCATCTTGGTTTGGAGATTAGATGATTCACCTTCATCTTTCTTCCTTTTAGGGACATATTGGAGCGCAGGACTCACTTTCTTTCCATAAGACGCAATACCCCCTCTATAAGATTTATTCGTGTTGGGTTGTACCTCCTTGGTAACATTTTTGACTCTACCAGTAGTCACTTCGGCTCTTTTAGTTGTGGGCTCGTCATTCTTGCTTTACATGCTATCATCAACTTTTATCTCCTTCACAATGCGGTTCTTCAAGTAGAACTTTGCATCGGTGAAGTGTGACTCTGCCTCGGTGAATGGCTCATGATCAACAACTATCTTCTTCTCGACTTCACCCTCGTAGTACTTCAAACATTGATGGTAGGTAGATGGAACCACTTTGTTCTCATGTATCCAAGGCCTTCTAAGCAAGACGTTGTATGAAGTCTTTGCATCGATCATATGTAGCCATGCACTTGATTTCATATCTTCAATGGTTATTTCCAGCCTAATCGCGCCTATGGCTCTTTGTCCCCCTTGGTTGAATCCTTGGATCATCACACGACTTTCTGAGAGTTCGTTCATGGGAATACCAAGTTCTTTCACATTGCGAATTGGCAAAATGTTCACTGAGGATCCTCCATCAACCAAAATTCGATTTACCCTTTCATCACGCATATAGCCAACCAGGTACAATGGGCGGTTATGAAGAGTGTCACCTAGCAGAAGATCGTCATTTGTGAACATGACTTTTTCCTCACAAGCATTAACTTCTTGAGGAGTGGACTTAGTGAGCTTTTCCAAAGATGGTGCCAATGGTAGGTCATCACTCTTTTCTTCCGCTTTGTCAGCATTGCAACACGAGGCCTAAACATGATCACGGGAAATATTTGTGTGGAACCAAGATGGCAAGAAATCCTCCAAAGTCACTGCATGTCGTGGCTTTTGAGGGTGGTGCATCTCCACTTTTGTTTTCTTCAAACACCTAACTGGATTCTTTTTCATTGGTCTTTTTACCATCATCTTCCTTGTTGGTTGTTCTACTGATTCTTTTCGTGGGCTCCTTTTGTGGCACCTACGATGAGTCACCAACGTCCAACCTTTATCATCATCAGGTTGATCGTCTTCGACTTTGTTTTTCTCTAGTAATTCTTCATTTTTTGATTCCTTTTAAACTGCATAACTCATCTAGATTGAATGAGCCAAAGGTGATAGATACTTGTTTCGAGCTTGCTTTCTCATCTTCAAGCACGATCTTCTTTTCGCGAGCCAAGTCCATGACTTTGTACTTGAAGACAAAGCACTTCTCCGAAGGGTGGCTCACAAGTCGATGGTATTTGTAGTAATTTGGGTCATTTGTTTTCCCATCTTCATTTGGCCGCTTCATCTTTGGAAGCTCAATGAGATTTAACTCAAGGAGTTCTTCAAAGATAGCTGGCACATCAGAATCTAGAAATGGGTACTCTTTCTCTTGCATTTCTTTTAGGGTCAACTTTCCACTTGGCTTATCATGAAAAGAAGTGGATTTCATACTCTGCTTCTTGCTCACCTTCGTCGTGAACTTCATAGGTGACGTGTTGACATTCATAGCTTCTTTGCTTTTAGACTTGGGTACGAACTTGCCCCACTTCCTGACTTCTTGCTTGTGATTCCCTTTGCGAGGTTCATAGATGGGCAGCCTTTCATTTCCAGCGGAGGCCATGCTCAATTCCATGTCATGGGCACGAGTTGCAAGTTCTTCGAATGTGCCAGGCTTTATACCTTGCAAGATATAGCGCAATACCCAATGCATGCCTTGGATGCACATCTCTATGCCTGAAGCTTCATTAAGCCTGTCTTTGCAGTTGAGGCTTGCATTCCTCCAACGATTAATAAAGTCGATAACTGGTTTCCCCTTTCGTTGATGAGTATTTGTAAGTTCTATCATACTCACAGTGCGTCTCGTACTATAAAAGCGATTGAGGAATTCTTGCTCTAGTTGATCCCAGCTATCGATAGATCCAGCCTCGAGGTCCGTGTACCAGTCAAAAGCATTTCCTTTTAGCGAGCAGACAAACTGCTTGATGAGGTAAACTCCATAAGTCCCAGCATTGTTGCACCTCTCCACGAAGTGCACAACATGTTGCTTTGGGTTACCTTTACCATCAAACTATTGAAACTTTGGAGGTTGATAGCCAGCAGTCATCTTCAACATTTCGACCCTTGCAGTGTACGACTTTGCATATGTAAGGAAGGATTTGGCAGCAACTTCATATTTGTTCTTAATAGTTCCTTCAATGAACTCCTTCAGTTGATCGATTGGAATCATCCCTTCAGATGAGATAGGGATAGCCTTAGTGGATGTTGCTTGTCTTGGGGGAGATTCACTCTCTATGACTTCTGGGAGCTTGCCAGGTGCATGGGTGGATTCTTCTTCCATCAAGATTCCCACCTTGTCTATTAGCTTGTCAATTCTAGCCTCTTGATTTTGCATGCATTTGGTCAAGCCAGCGATTGCTTCCGTCAAGTTTGCCAACTGCTCCTCCATAGATGAAGTGTTTGTCACCATGGCTTGCATGATTGTCGTGGACGATGGAGAGTGTGAGCACGTGATTTTTGCCGTATATGAATTATTCCAACAAATTCAAAATAAAATAATTTCTTTCAGAGTTTGCAATTTTGTGGATTTTTGTGGCATTTGTTGTTAATTGTTTGCATTTTTGTTTGTGCGTTTAGTGAAAAATACAAAAAAATATGTTGCAGTTGCATTTAGGGTTAATTTTACATTTTAGGATTAGCTAGAAAATTAATTGTTGCATAAATAGAAAAATCACGAAACAAAATAATAAATTAGTTTAATTTGCACTTTTAATTTTAGCTTTGATTTTGAGTAGTTTTCTTTTGTTAATTTATTTTTAATTAATTGTTTGAATTATTTTTTTTGAGCAATCCGCTAGGCAAGCGCCTAGGGCCAGGTTTTATATATATCAAAAACATATAAAAAAGAAACAAATTATTATGTCTGGAGGTCTAACGAAATGAAATGCATCAAATTTGAAATTTAAATACGACCTATTATCAATATTGAGTAATGAGCTCAACAATGATATCACAATATGAATACTAACTATACTAAGCAAAAGATGCCTACGAAATCCCATATCTTCATGCATTGGCATTACTGTCTCCATGATATGAAGGAAAATGTCCTTCCAATGATGTGGTATTTTCCGAATATGAATCAATCTATCCACAAAAATTCTAGCTTGTTCCATGTCATGCCACCATATGAAGCAGTGCTCCATTCTTGTCAACAACTGCTCTCTTTCTTCATTTTTGTTCTCCCTTTTGCTTGCTTTCTTCCTGATCACCATTGACTTCCTTTTGTGAGTTCCTTCCTTGGATGCCCTGCTTAGTTGTTGTGCATGTATGTAGCCCCATCTTCTTTCAAGATTTTCGGCTAAGAGTAGCCAGTTATGCCTTGTGACTTGCAAATCCCAAACCTGCTCTATAAGTGTATATTTAAGCCCCGTTTCACGACTAAACTCTGTGTATTTGCTTGAACCTTTTGCATGATTTGATCCCTGAGTTATAGTAGTGTGTAATTGTATTTGGCATTTGTTCCAAATGACAGCTACATTACACAGAAATCGTATCCAAAACCAGCCTATTACGTGATACGTTTGTCGAAACTTTGCAGGAGTTTTGCCCATTGCTATCAATGTAAACCCTATGCCGTCCCTAACTTGCCCTCCAGTGGAATGAGTATAGAATACTAATACCACCACTTGAAGGTTGGGCTGTAAGAAGAGCATAGGTATTTTATTATATCCACTCTTCCTGCTATCTAAAGTGTACCTGCACCATTTTTATTCAGCTGCTTGTGATTTTGCTGTGCCTCAATGCCTTTATTTAGTTGACGAACTCTATGTGTATATGAGGTGTTAATCTCCACATGATCATGTTGTCCACCATTTCTACCTTTTCCTGCTTGCCCCAGACATATCATGCTACAATATGTTGTGCCTGCGAGTATGCATTCCCATGTCACCATAATACCAAACAGTTGATGGCCACACTTTTTTAATCTCCATTGTGCATGACTGCACGAAGCATATGCGACGTAGCTCAAAAATTTCTACCCTCAAAGTCGTGATCTTCCAGGGCGCTGGCCATGTCTTTAAGAGAGCATGACATGCTTCATGCTTGTACGTCACAATAACTAAAGAAGGTAGTCGCCCAACATAATCTCTCTAAAGTCGGTCTGCACCCCAATTAAGCAACTCCCGTACCCAGTCCAAAGAACCTCCTTGAGCTGCGTAATGCAATTGCAATGATTTTCCCCATTCTTTTGAAATCTCAAAGGCTCCTCTTTTTAAATTCCCAAAGGTTATGTCCCCCATGCGTGTATGCATTTTGCCCAGCAAGTTCCCCCAGTTGCCCCCACGCCTGCCTTTGCATTTCCAATGTTGTCCATTTCATCTATGCATGCGTGACATAAAGTCTATTGATTCAAAGTCCCAAGATAAAGTGGTGTTGTCTATCCTTGTGCTCCTCCTCGATGTTCTCTCAATGTGCTCATTGTTTAAGCATTTGAGTGTTGTCCTATATTGGTCCTTGTGTAGCCTTTTTCGATTCCCTATTAGTGCATTTGAAATTTTGTTTAGCTCCAGATCTCTCGTTACTTCGAGGCTCTATGTAGTACTATCTAGCATGCATTCATAAGGTTCCACTTTATAGCCGTGGATTAAAGAAAGACAAAACTATGATGGATTTCCAGCTTTGCCTCGATTTCGTTGTTCCTACAGCACACTGATTGGAATTCCAAAACCTTTAAACAATCTTGTTTTGCTCGTTCATTGGAAAGTTTTTGGAATCCTTTAACCCCTCCGTTGTAGTTCCTTGACCAATCGATCACCATCTTTGTGTCTTGTGATAGCATGTTTTATTTCGAAATTACAAATAGTTGTCCACCTTTTCTTGCGAGCATGCCTGGTCCTCGATTCAAATTAGTGCCATGCCATTTCGTAGGGACTGTAGGACAATGTAGTACATATATAACTCTTTCTTTGATGGTATGCGACACCATTGCATTGGTCCTATGCATCAGCTCCTTTATCTCTTCCACTTCTACTTCAGAAAGATAAACAAAGTTAGCGTAAAAATTGCTATCCAAACTCTCCTCAATTTCGAGTCTGATAACAAACTGAATCCTCTTTTCCTCCTAGTTCCTTGCAACCTTCACTCTTATGTAAGGACATTGCATCTTATCTTCATTAATAATCCTCCTTCCTTTTGAGTCCAGATCCCAAAAACCATGGCATTCAGTATTTCCTTCATCTTGAGCATAATTGGCAAGATGGTATGCTAATGTATTCCCTTCTCTGAATATGTGTGTGACCTTGATGGTACTTTGTTCCTTCATCCTTAAAATCTCCTCTACATGTTCAGTAATATACCAAGGAGGCTTCCATGATTCTTCTGTAATGTTCTTTAATAGCATAGAGTCTGTCTGCAGCCATATCTGGTAATAATTAAGATTTTTGCACATCTTCAATGCCTCCACAATAGCTACCGCTTCTGATTCATTGTTGGTTCCTTCAGAAATCTCCCTTCCTTTTGCATATATCAAATCACCTGCCTCATCCCTTATGCAGAAACCAATTGAACTCCTCCCTGGGTTCCCTCTACATGCTCCATCCGTATTCACTTTGATCCATCCTCTTGAAGGAAATTCCCATAAAACTTTATCATATTTCAGTCGTGGTGTGTAGTGTTCCATCATTGTCAGTAAGTCCAGCCACTTGTGAGGCACATGTAGTCCAGGCTTTTTCAGTTGGACCAGAGATTGCAAAGTAGATGACACCTGGAAAATAACTCTGCTCACTGACACTGCTTCTCCATATTTCAAACTGTTTCTTCTCTTCCACAGTTCCCATACGATGCATGCAGGTAAAGCCTGTAATACTGGCTTCAATCTAGGTACAACTGCTGCTGTCCAACACTTTGTAATTGCTTGATTTAATGACAACCCTTCTAATGCAATTCCTGCTCTCCTTAGGAAGTAACTCCAAACACTTGTAGCTGCATTGGATCTGAAGAACAAATGTAGTAATGACTCCTCCTTAAGATTAGCACAACACCAATATTTAGATGGCATGGAGTATCCTAGATTACGCAAGAAATCATCAAGTGGCAGTTTGGCTTTCCACACCTTCCACAGGAAGAAGGATATCTTAAAAGGTAAACCTTTTACCCATATCATCTAGTAAGCTAATCTTGGGTTGGCTCTTCTCCGCAGGTAATCCCATGCAGACTTTACTATAAAATGTCCCCTTGTTTCAAGCATCCAGAAAGGAGTATCTAACTGTGAACTTTCAGTTGGTGGTCTAATATTCTGCACAATATGGTGTACCAAATCTTCAGGTAGGCTCTTAAACATTTTATCCACATTACACATACCATTTTCAACCAGATCATTGACATTATGAATATCCTCATCGATACCAAACTCTGCAGGCACTTGAAAATATAAGGCTCCCATCTCTGTCCAATTGTCGAACCAGAATTGAGCCGATCCCATTCTCAGTTTCCAGTAAATTTGATGCTCAATCAAGTCCCTACATTCTAGAGTTTTTCTCCACACGTGGGATCCATGCTTCCAAGGTACAATTACTGCATTTAGTTTCTTGCAGTACTTTTGACTAATAAATGCACTCCATAGAGTTGGCTTAGTCCTGAAATTCCACCATAATTTGCAAAACAGTGCCTTGGATACGTCATGTAGGGACCTGAAGCCTATGCCTCCCTCCTCAAAAGGCATACAAAGGTTAGTCCAAGACGCCCAATGTCTAGTGCTCCCTCCCACATTACTGCTCCAGAAAAACATGGCAAAAATGCTATGTAATTTGTTGATCACATAACTTGGAGGATTGACTGCTGACAACATATGCATTGGGATACTCTGTAGGACATTTGCAATTAAAATAGCTCGGCCTTCTACAAATAGGAGTTTGCCTTTCCATGACTGAAGTTTGTCCATAACCTTGGTGATTAATCCCTAGTAATAATCTCCCCTTCTTCTTGCATAAAAAATAGGACAGCCAAGATAGGTCATAGGGAAACATTGTCTTCGTATACCTGTGATCCTTTCCACCTTGTTAAACACCTCATTATCCATTAAATGATGCATGTATATGGCTGATTTTGCTTTGTTCACCAGTTGACCAGATGATGATTCATAAGCTTGCAAAACCTCCATGACAAGTCTCAACGAAGTTTCATCAGATGAGCAGAAAATGATTGTATCATTAGCGTATGATAGATGATTTATTTTTGGGCTCCATTTTGGCATTCCAAAACCACAAAAGTACAGGTTAGTGTGTAGTGAATTCAATCCCCGAGAAAGTGCTTCTGCTGTTAGAATGAATAAAGTTGGTGACAAAGGGTCACCTTGTTTAACTCTCCTTGATGATTTGAAGAAACCATTAGGCTGACCATTTATAAGAACAAAGTACCAATTGTTCCCAATCAAATCAAATATCAAGCCAATAAAAGCTTCTGGAAATCCCATTTTCCTTAGTATTTTGGTCAGGAATAGCCATGATAGCCTGTCGTAAGCTTTTGTCATATCAAGCTTAATTACAACGTTTGGACCTGCTTTTTTTCTCAACCTGATATCCGTAATGATTTCTTGAGTTAAAAGTATGTTCTCAACTATGCTTCTGCCCTTCACAAAACCTGCCCGTTCCTCTGAGATTATGTTTGGTAATAATTCAACCAATCTCTCATGAATAACCCTAGAGAAAATCTTGTTAACAAAGTTGCTAAGACTGATTGGTCTCATGTCTGCAAAGGTCGTAACTTATTTTTTCTTTGGTAATAAAACCAGGTTTGTGTGCGTCACACTCTTTGGCAGCTGCTGACCGCAAAAGAAAGCCTTGACCATGTGGACTACATCTTCTTCAATAATTTCCCAGCAAGTTGGTAAAAGGCTCCAGTGAATCCATCCGGTCCACCAACTGAGTCTTCATTCAACCCCATAACTGCTGTCTTCACTTCTTCATTGGAAGGCAAGGCCATCAATCTTTCATGTTGATCACTATCTACCATAGAAGGTACATGATTTAGAATGTCAAAATCATTTGGAATTGCAGTCTCAGTAAATTGATCCTTGTAGAACTTTATTGCTTCTTCTGCTATTAAGTGATCTTCTTCGATCCAGTTACCAAGGCTATTCTGGATCCTTGATAATTTCAGTCTCTTCCTTCTCCCATTAACTTGAGCATGGAAGAATTTAGTGTTTCTATCGCCATCTTTGAACCATAACATGCCTGCCTTTTGTCTCCAGAATTCTTCTTCTAATGCAAGATATTTAATCATTTCAGCTTGGACCTGTTGTAATCTTTGTCTATTCATTTGTGTAGGATTGACTTCAAATTGTCTTTCATGAACCAAGACCACCTCCTCAAGGCTTGCAATCTTCTGGAATATATCCCCATATGTAGCTCTGCTCCAGGTAGATAGTGCTTGTTTAAGCTTCTTTAACTTGTAGTTAAAAATGCAGAAAGGGTTAGCACTAAAATCAACATTCCAATTCTCCTTTACTACATCTTTGAAGGTTTCATGCTTTGTCCAGAAGTTAAGAAATCTGAATGACTTCTTAATTGGAGGAGTTTCTATATCACATTTCAGCAGCATTGGGCAATGATCAGACCCAATTTTGGATAGGTGAGTTATCTCCAATCCAGGAAATGTCTGTTGCAATTCATTATTGCCAAAACATCTGTCCAATCTTTTAAAAATGCAGTCCTCCTCTAATCTTCCATTCCACCATGTAAATATGCTTCCTTTAAAACCCATGTCTGTCAAATTGCAGGTATTGACGCAGTGTCTGAAGTCATCTACTTCAATGAGAGAGACTGGCAAGCCCCCATATTTCTCTTCCTCATCCCATATTACATTAAAGTCGCCTCCAACTAGCCAAGGTACTGTCATATCTGATGCCATTGCATACAATGTATCCTATAGTTCTATTCTTTCAGTGCAATCACATTTGGCATAAACTAGTGTAAGGATGAGCTCAACATGTGTTTCAGAGTGTATTAATCTCAGAGTCAGCTGTTGAGTCATGTTATATAAAATAGTAACCTCAAAAATTTCATCAATAAAAGCCCAAATCTTGTTTGACACATTCACCACAGCCTGTCCCAAACCAATTCTTGCTTTATACCTCTCCATTTTGTGAGACTGTTGCATAGGCTCAAGGATGCCTATGAACTCAAAATGATGTTTTCTGTGCATTATAATCAGCCTTTCAAATGCTTGCATTGTGTTTACTGACCTGACATTCCATATAATGGCATCCATTAAATGTTTTGAGATTTGGACAGTGTTCTCCTTGTTTGTACTCCACTAATTAGGACAGTAGAAGTCTCTTTTGACTGTTTCTTTTTTCCCTTTGATGCAGATTTAACTAGTTCAATAAGCCTTGGCGACAGATCTCCCTGCTTGGCAACATTAAGGAAATTTTGTGCAGTGGATTCCTCATCCATGTCTCTACCTTTAAGTTGTGCATGGTGAACTTGATCATGTGCTTCTACTGCTTCTTTTGATGTAACAATATCCTCTGCCTGGTTGATAAGTTCGGCATCTTTTTCATCATGTTCATTGGTCAACAACATTGTATTGTTCAATGGAACGTTACTTCCTGCTACATCCTGCACGGTGCTCAATGGAACAATACTACTTGCATAAACTTGCACTGTCATAGCTTGGTTCTTATCTGCATTCTTGTCTTATTTCTTGTCTACATTTTCAGCTTCTTTCAAGACATCACTAACAGCCTTATGTGAAGTCCCTCCTGGATCTATAATATTAATGTCCCCCTCTTTTGTCTTTTCTGTTGCTGCTTTTGTGCATTCACTGATTCTTTGAATATTGATTGCATTGGCATTACCATTAATACTTTGATCCTAATCTTCCACTTCATTTCCTCCAAATTCTTCATCACTATGCATTGTATCTGGAATCTGACCATCTGCTAAGTCTTCCTCTGTTTGGTTGAGCCATAATCTCCCTCCTGCCCATTTTTCTTTTTCATTGGTCCTTAATTTCTCAAAATTTGTATCTTCAACAAATTCATTTTCTTTGTTGTTTGCTAATTGTTGTTCAACTTTGGTGTCCTATGAAGGAATGTCTTGACATGAAGTATTGACTTGAACTACATTATTTTTGAATGCCATTTGGACCCAGTGGGCAGTTGACTCATTGTTCAAATGATGTTCCTTCCCCAAACCTTTTTGTACACAATCAGCTGTTGATTCCCTATTTGCTGCAAGATTTCTTATTGCTGTAGGATTGAGAGTAGGTGCTACAGGGTTTAGTTTGTTGGATTGTGTCTTGGGTAATTGTCTCCTAGATGAGCTAGGAGAAGTTAACTTTTGTACCATTTGTCTAGTTGAAAAATCAAATTCCTGCTCCTCTGATTCATTCTCTACACCTGTTGTGGAATTATTTTGCTGAATATCATTGTTGCCTGTGGTTTTTTGAACTGGAGTTTCCTCCACAGCTGCCAGTTGGTTGCCTTCATCAATCTCACCATTTTCAATTTGTAGCACTGCAAATTGGTTGGTTGTTTGTATTTGTTTTGTCACAGCTGTATTGTTAACAAGAACTATTTCTTTCCCTTGTGCAGTAGTACCTTCAGCTTGTTTGCCTTTATTCAGTCCCCTATTGTCGCGCACTTCCTTCCATTGAGGGCCTGCATTACCAACTATCTTACCACTAGTAAGGATCATTATGGGAGCATCATGTTTTGCAAGTTTCTTAGTGCCTTGTTTCACATTTTCGACATTTTTGTGTTGCTGGGCATTTTTGTTTTCCCTTAAATCAGGATTAATTCTCCAACATTCAAGCATGTCATGGCCTTGTAACTTGCACTCTTTACAGTACTTTGGCAAATAATCATAGTTAATGGTTACCCATTCAGTTCTTACATCCCCATTTACTTCATTGACAATGTCCATTCAAACACTCTTGGGGAGGTCAGCTAGCAGATCCACCAACACTTTAACACGAGCACAACTAGGTCTAGTTCTCTTGATAGTAGCCAAATCTAATTGAAGGGGTTTACCTACAGTAGAAGCTAGAGAAAACAAGCATTCTCTGACAAAAAAAGTAGGCAGCAAGTTAGGGAATGAAATCCAAGTCATTACCTTAGGTGTCTCCTCTCCAACTTTAAATTTTGCATCATAGATCAAAGTTCTCAGTTGATATTCATTCCCCTGCTTATCCTTAATATAGTACACACCTTTTGATGAGAAATCTACGTAATCTTGCCATAATGAAAATCGAATCAAAATGTGCATGTCATGAAGATATCTAATATTGCATTCAGCTTTGATACCACACTGCATTGGCATAATTCGACGTATTTCATTGATATCTGGCCATCCGTATGAAAATTTGCACACAACTGCCGATTGCAGTCCTTTCATATAGTTCATACGCTCCACTTCTGATTCTGTAAAGCATACAGTTGGTTGTCCTTGAAAGAATTGAGTTTGTCTTGGAGGAATTGGATCAACTACTGCTGCTCGATCTTGCAAAGTCGACGTGTTGGGCGAAGGATTTACTGCCTTTGCATAATCCATTGGTTTTGGATTTGTGGTCATGCATGGCTGTGTAAGGTTAGGATGTTGATTAGGTGACCCAGCCAAAGATGGTAGCTGGCCACTGGCCGCATTGGCCATGGCAGCACTTCGTTGAGATTTAAGCAAAAACAACTGATGTTTCTTCAATATTCCATATAAATAAGATACGAAGAGCTTGTAGAAAAATCTGTGTGCTACAGTACTTTAATATTGTTCTTTAGCTGTTCGTGTTTCTTGTCTCAAAAGCTCAGATTCTGTCCACCTACTTATCTTTGAACTCAAATGATATATGAAAATTAAGCAGTAGATTTTTGCAAAAGAAATATGATGTTACAGTAAATCAAAGAGATTTAAAATCTGCTACGATGGTAATAGATTTAGCTGCAAAACTAAGAATCACGAATTAAACAATGTTCTTCACAGCTCACACATCACATCCACGATAAATGAAGGCAGTAGTGTTTATTTTTTTGAATAAGCACTGCGTGCTACAGTACTTCAAAAAATGAAAATTAAGATCTGTTGAGAGTAGCTAATGATTTAAGGATAAAATCAAAAGGAGATTGTTCACAAAGAGAAGTGGGTTCTTTTGAGACCAATCTTGTGATGTTACCTTGCCGGATGCCGGAATTATGGCCGATGAATAGTGACGGAATCACTATTCATGGTCTTCCTCTTGTTTATTCATTTTAGGTTTAACTAGTTTTTTTTGTTAAATTGTAGGAATTAATTTTTATTTTTAATTAAATTTCAAAAAAAATTGAAAAGAAAGAAGAAGAAGGAAGGTTTAAAATAAAGAAAAGGGCAGATGCAATTTTTGGGCAAAAAATCAGTCCATTTTTTCCCAAGCCCAAGTCTTAAACACCCCTAACTTGCCCGGTCCAAGCTCAGAACCCATCCTATACCCGGTCCGGTTCGCTTCAGCCAAAACGACGTAGTTACAATTCCAAACTACGTCGTTTCACTCCTTCCCTATCATTAAACGACCAAACTCACCCTAGGCTCTCATTCAGTTCATCCAAAAATGAATTAAACCTAAGCCCCTTATCTCTGAAATCAGAGCCCACCTCCGTCGTAACTCCGCCGCCCGAAAATCGCCTCACGATGGCGGAGCACTTCCAAACCCCTCCAAATTTTAACCAGCCACTCCTCACCATCCCTTCGTTCATACCTCACCGTTGATTTCCCCAAAAGGTCACTCAATTTCTCCGAATTACAGATCCAAAAATAAAAATCCAGACTTTCTTCTCTTTGCCCGAATTTTCTGAATTAATTCCTCCATTCGTATTAAAACTCGCATGAAGTCCTTAGTGTTTTATCAAAGAAAGTCCATTTTGATGTCGAGAATGTACCATCCTTTGGTTTTGTACGGATTTCGGACACCTATCCTTAAACGATCCAACTTCTTCAAGCTTCTACCTCATTCCTTTCTTGGCACATGGTGAAGATTGCTGCATGAATTATTAGCCATGAACGAAAGTTCGGCCAATATTCGTGTTACAATTCTCACCGTTTGGCCGAGTTGCGGATTCGCCGGAGTTCGAGTTCGAGTCATCTTTGTTCTTGAAAATTCTGAAGTTTAGTTGGGCTCCAGTGGTATTTTTTTATTTCTTTCTCTCCTTAAGATTCAATTGTTAGTCATGAACTCTTCCTCCCTCTGTAACCTAAGTCAGTCTTGTGGTCACTAATTTAGTATTAATTATTTTTCTTTTTTTTTTCTCCCTTTTAAAGTGTTTTACTTACAATAAAAAGAAGAAGAAGAGGAATAGGTATAATATCTCAGTCCCAAATTGGATTGACATTTCTTTTCTCTAAGCTTGGTTTGGATTGTGTTTGGGGTTTGTCAGTACCAACCCATTAAATGAAGGTCCAAGTTTGGAAGCCTATCTGTTGGCCCAAGTTTAGGATTAGATCTTCGGTCAATTGACCCATTTTTGGGGTCTGGTTTCCAGAGGTAATAATAGGGTTTAAAAAGGGTATCTTAGGAATTTGGCTTAGGGGAATCTTGTTCTAACTAACTAGGAAGCTTCTGGGAAGCTGGGATGGGGACTAAAATGAACTTTTGAATTTTAACCTAAGAATTTCTAAGTAAAAACCAAAATTCCAAAAGGGTCAAATAAAAAATCTGATTTCTCTAGGCCTCCCCCTAATGCCCTGCCTATAAAGGCACTTAAATCTGATAAGCAAGGCAGACGAGAAGGGTTGAATAAAAAAAATTCTGAAAAAAAAACAGCTGAAAATTATTGTTGCATTGAAATTCTGATTAGAACTTTTGAAGTTTGTTTTTTTACTGCTGAAGAATACCTGATCCTATTTGTGGTTCAAAATGGTTTGAACTTGGGTAATGAAAGCCTTGCTTTGAGTTGGGGAATTGGTTCCTCTCTTCTGGGTGAATTTCTGTTATTACTGACTGCTGACTTTGCATTTCCGCTACCCCTTTTATTTCCAGGTATATCCATAGCCCAGAAGCACTGATTTTTACTGTCTAATACCATGTAGTATATCTATGATGTTCGTTGTTAATTGAGTTGTCACTGGTATAGTATAAAATTGGATTAGTGTTTGGAACTAAAGGTTCAATTTCAATATTAAAGAGCATGTTTGGAAGGTGTATGAATAGGTTTTCTAGGTGTTGTTCAGTATGACAGGTGAATCATGGATTTAATTGCGCAGCTTCATGTCTGCTTTGTATTTTGGGTCATAGTTTGCTGAAATACAGCAGGTTTTAGTGTTTTGAAGGGCTAGAATATAGATGCTGGCTTGTGTATGTATTAATTCATGCAAATACTATTTTGGTAAACATGGAAACTGCAAGTTTAAAGTCTAAGATTCATGTTTGTTCAGTAGGACACTTCACAGATTTCCTTCTACCATCCCGTCTAGATTAAACCAGCTTTCGAGTAAAATGATTGTTTTTTAGATTTATTCCGTGTCATGATAAACCAATGTTTGATATGGGGGAATTTGATTGAGCTAGTTATCCATCATTGCCTGTTAAGATAGTATGTGTTTGTGATCGGATGTAACATGAATTTCACTTCATGATTGGTTCGCTCTTCAAGCGTTAATTTCGCTGCCTTGCCTCTTCTAACTTTCACGTTAATTCGATTTGGAGGAACACAATATGTTTGTCATGCTACAGAGCTCGGTTTTGGGCCCAGTTCTTGTTAGCCCAGCTTAGCCCAATTCCAAATGTAGAGATCTTGGAATGCCACTTGGGAGGGGAAAATTTATTTTGCACTTAAATAGATCAAGACCATAATTTGACTGAGGAGAGCCATGATAGATGAATGACTAGCTCATGGGCCTCACGAGTTAGCATCAAAACCCGTTAATTAGAATAATTCTTGGTATGCCATGCCGAATAAAACCTCAAATTGCATGGCCCTCATTTTAAGTGTTGATCTTTAGAATTCGATGCATGCCGTTTAGCTAAATTACACGGCCCTCGCAAAGCTGCAAATGCGAAAAGCTTTTAAGCGCGTTAGTTAATAATATTGCTTTCCTAAACTCGGGTGCACATTTATGTGACCAAATCCAAATCTCAACAATGTTAAAATACGTCACAACCACGGGTGCATTTATGTGACGTGGTTCGAGACGTGTTTTAATAACGTTGCAATTTTCTTTAAAAAATGAATAAAAGCGGTTTAAAGTTAAAATTTGCACATAGGTTTGAAAATCAAGTAAATAAGCCGAATATAATAACTGAGCGACCGTGCTAGAACCACGGAACTCGGGAATGCCTAACACCTTCTCCAGGGTTAACAGAATTCCTTACTCGGATTTCCGTTCCACAGACTGGTAAACAGAGTCAATATTTTCCTCGATTCGGGATTCAACCGGTGACTTAGAACACCATAAATCTCCCAGGTGGCGACTCTGAATTCCTTAATAAATCCTGTTTCAATTATCCTTTAATTGGAAAAACTCCTTTATACTCTTCCGGGGGTGTAAGTGTAAAAAGGAGGTGTGACAGCTCTGGCGACTCTGATGGGGACCGAACCCAAAATCTCTTGTTCAGGGTTCAAGAATTTGAGCTTAGAATAATTGTTATAATTGGCTTGCTTTATCTAATTTCTACATGTTGGGCCTAAACGTGCAAAATGTTGTTTTTACCGCTTTGATATTATCTGGACTGTATATAAACTGCTACGAAGCCCTTCTCTTCTCATCTTCGGGGATGTGCTCGTTGGTCGAGACTCCCTATTCTGTTAGTGTTGTACCTTGAAATAGGAAAGAGGCTCGGACAAGTTACTAAGCCGGATGACCTTTTGGTTCCCGGTATGTAGCCCCCTCCTCGACTCGAGTTGTCCGCTCGGATACACAGTCTAGAACAAATACCCAGGTTTTGAACCTAGAATAACTCGGCTTCATGTCAGATCCCTAGTAGGAACGTTTGTTTGCATCATGTGCATTTGACTTTGGAGGCTTAACACAGGGGTTGGGTCTGTCTAGGACAGGTGTACCAAAAATGAAAAAGACCATCCTGATGCATCTTACTTGCTACTTATGCATTTATTTGCTTCGGACTTGCATGCTGACCCGCTTTTGAATATTTGAAAAGTTGAGGAAAGAGAAATAGCAGTATGAGGGTAAAGAGAGTTAATCGCCTGTTTTGAAAAAAATCAATGTCCAAATAGTGCTGAAACTCTGCCAAATTTTTGAGAAAATGAAAAAAAGGAGAAGAAAAAAAAAGTTTTTGATTACAAAAATAGTTTGTTTTATTTGCCAATGAAATGAAAAAAAAGTTTTGTTTTCAAAAACAGTTTGTTTTATTTTCCAATGAAATAAAAAAAAAAGAATCTTGTTTTCAAAAATAGTTTGTTCTATCGGCCCGAACTACGCCAGTTTGATTCTCACATGGTATGAGATACGTAGGCAACCCTCATCGGGTCCAACTTCCTTTTTGCAAAAATAGCCAAAAGAATAAAAAAATTTAATTTTATTTAAAAGTAGTTAGGGTGATGCCATTCTTGTCAGAAATAGCCGAATGTCCCTAAAAAGGGCTCCGGAAGGTTGTTTTTGCAAGAACAGCCACTTGTGGCCATTTTCTTAGGTTTTCACCGGTTAGCCAACACAGCCTTAAAATCTTCATCCCCGAGGTGCTGAAAGGTCGTATTGGCAAAACCGAATTTTATTTTTAAATGAAAAAAGAGAAAAAGTGTCCATGTTATCTTGAGTCAATTGAATCGTGATTTTTGCTTAACCACCCTAATAAATGTGCAGAATGAGCACGAGTTAGAATTTGCCGATAACAGTCCTGAACAAGATCCCTTTGGAATTGCACATGTGGTGGGATGACCTGGGTAAATCGGGACGAGACATGGTCAATCTATACCTGGGGGGCCTCACTGGGTTGCTAAAGATTAATCCGATGGGAGACATCATAAAGACGTTGGTTACATTTTGGGACCCGGCTCACAACGTATTTCACTTCTCAGATTTGAATTTACCCCAACATTGGAAGAAATAGCCGGATATATTGGGAGTCCTAAAGTTCCCCTAAGACACCAGTACCTGATTGCTCCAAGGGCCGTAGCCGTGCACAGATTCCTAGACTCTTTAAAAATAAGCAGGGGGTCCATAACCCAGATTTGGCAGCCGGTTTTTGTACTTTGTAGTTTATATACAACAGATATGGTCATATAGGGGGGTTCAACAAGCCGGAAAACAAAATCTGCAGCAAAGGAAATCGTCTTAAGTGGGAAGAACATAGGTGTTTTGCTTTTATGGTAGCTTTTTTGGGACTCGTGGTGTTTCCTAGAAAAGACAGGAATATTGACATACGAGTATCTGGGGTTGTTAGCACTTTGCTTACTCAGGCCCACAACACCCTTGCACCTATGATAGTAGCTAAAATCTTCCGCGCTCTCACAGCCTGCAAAGTCGGAGGAGACTTTTTCGAAGGTTGCAACATGTTGTTGCAGATGTGGATGATCGAACACTTGTGCCATCGGCCTCAATTTTTGAGTTATAGGTCGACAGAAAAAACATGCATAGAAGAATTTTACACGAGGGTTGACGGGATCAGCTTGCCAGAGAGGGTCACAGAGTGGGTAACGCGCCTCCGTTCCATCACTGCAAACCAAATATAGTGGACATTTGGATGGCTGCCTGTGGATGAGGTCATATACATGCCAGCCACCGGGCCTCACTTCCTCTTGATGGGACTCAGAAGTATCCAGCCTTATGCCCCATATCGGGTTTTGAGGCAGCTCGGGAGATGCCAGATAATTCTGAGAGATTAAGATCTTAGTGCTCAAGTAGTTGAGATCGGACCTAACGGTCAGTTTCATGAAGCAGCAGTCCGTCAAATCTGGAGCGAATGTCAATACTTAACAACCAATACCTGTGTACATGATCGATCCAAAGGTGAGATTTCACCAGGGTATCTTGCTTGGTACAGAAGAGAAATTGAGTTTGGAAGGCTGGCCAAAAGACCCCACCTTCAGGAATTTGTTGAGGCGTCGCAAAAACAGTGGGTTTGGTTGGCCAAGGAAAACGAGTACATAGCCATAATAGGAAAATTGGAAAAGCAAGTCAGAGAACTTCAATTCGAGAATAGCTTGCAAGTCGCGGCGGATGAAGGAGAAAAGAAAAAGCTAGCCAAAGAAAATGAGGCCCTTCAAGCTCAAATTCAGAAAATGAAAGTAACGGTAGAAAATCCAGCCCAAAGTGACAGAGATGAAAAACTCATAGCTAACCTGAGGCAGAAAGTGAATGACTATAGTTTTGATTTGACCAAAGCAGAAAGTTAACTAGCCAAGGCTCGAAAGCAGTTGGCTAAAAATGTAGATGAACGAGCACGCCTGGTTAAGCAGTTGAAAGAAAAGTATGACGATGAGGTCGCAGGGTTAAAGAAAAGGGTCATCGCCACGAAAAACAAAATGATGAAACAGGCAAAAGACTTCAAAGTTGAAAGGGAACATTGTTATACAGCATTGGCGCAATTAGAAATAGATTTGCAACAACTTCAGGAATAAAATCATGCGGCTGAGCAAACTTTGGAAGCCAGGGCCCAGCAGATTGGGCGCTTGTTAAAAGAAAAGAGCGTCATAAGAGAGAGAATTAGAAACATCGCCGACTACATCGTTATGAAGTGCCAGATCTGTGAGGATATGACTCACACTACCTTGTTTGTAGCAGTAATGACATTTGTTAAACAGATAATGAACGACTTGGATCGACTTCAAAGAGAGCTTGCATATAGGCCCGCGGCGAGACTGAATGATGTCCCGCGGGCACCAGGACCATTGATGTATTCATGATTTTTCCGTTTGAGTCTGTATTTCCTTTTTGTTAGCGTCTGTCAGTCATGTTGAGTTTGTATTTTCTTTCTACTAGAGTCCATCAAATTGTTTTCGAGTCTGTATTTTCTTTTGTTGGAGCATGATAGTCTATTTTCGGAGTCTGTATTTCATCTTTGTATCAAAATCTGTTAGTCTTTTGGAATTTGTTAGTTTTGAGTTTTGTAATGGAAGCATTTGTTTTTTATGAAAACTGAAAATCCCAAAAATGTTTTATTTCACACTTATCTCCCAGAACTACACTCGGTCTGATTCATGCGGGGTCGTGACACGTAGGCAATCTCCATAGGATTCGATCATAATAAAAGAGAGAAAAAGAAAAGAGAAAAGGAAAGAGCGGAAAAACAAGAGAGAGAAAGAAAAAGAAAGGAAAAATAAGAAAAATAAGAGAAAAGAAACGATGGCGAAACAAGAGGGAAATGAGAGGATAAAGAAAGAAAAAGAAAGACAAAGAAAAGCAAAGAAAGAGAAAAAGAAAGAAAGTTACAAAATGTCCAAGCCGGGACGATGTAAGCAGTCGAACATGATAGAAATGATTAACTGCTTAGGTGCATTCATTCCCCAAATGCGCGATTACCAATTGGTTAAAGCCCTAACCACTAACAAGGTTGTTGTTGATGCATTGTGTACAGGCAGGTGGTTAGTTGATTGGCATTCTAGAAACTCACTGATACAACACCCGGTCGAAAGACAGGCTAAATATGGCCAACCAGGAACCGGAAACAAGCATTGTCGACCCATCGAAAGAAGTGGAAGAATTGGACGTTAATGCAATGAGGGAAGAAATGTATAAGCTAAAGCAACAGATGGCTGAAATGTACCAAGCCTGGGCGAAGGGGCATCCACCGCCAGTCTATCCCGCTAACCCTGCTTATATCCCACCATTGGGTCAACCTCAGGAACCTCCTATTGTGAACTCATCTCCAGCCTTTCCCCTCTACCAACAATGCCACGACACCACTTCCCATACTCACAATCTCCTCCACCCAAACAAGTACCATACCCTTCTCTACCAGTCACTCCCGTTTTTGTGGCACCTCCACCTACTACATTACACCGATATTCCAGTGAACCTTTGTTCCAGACTCACGACAACCAGTATTATCCCCCTGAACCTACCTTCAAAGTTCCCGAACCATATTCTTACACCCCTCATCTTGACCTACAGGCAGAGACCGAGAAGCCACCGAAAAATCCCAAGCATGAAGAGATGATCAGAAAGGTCAAAAGCTTAGAACAATCATTCCGAGATATGAGGGGGTTAGGGGGTCAAGTAAGTGTGGCCTATAAAAATTTATGTCTGTTCCTAGATGTTCAGTTACCAGCCGGGTGCAAAATCCCCAAGTTTGATCTATACGATGGGCATGGTGACCAAGTGGCACACTTAAGAGGATTCTATAGCAAGATGAGAGGAGCAGGCGGAAGAGATGAATTGATGATGGCATATTTCAGCCAAAGTTTGAGTGGGTCAACGTTAGAATGGTACACCAGACAAGATCACAGCAGGTGGTACACATGGGACGATTTGGCCCAAGCCTTCGCCTGTCATTTCCAGTACAATCTTGAAATTATTCCAGACTGTCTGTCATTGACAAAGATCGAGAAGAAGCCCGGTGAGAGCTTCCGAGAATATGGGTTCCGTCGGAGAGAGCAAGTAGCGAGGGTTGACCCTCCGATGAAAGAGAGTGAGATGGTTGATTATTTCTTGCAGGCTTTGGAGCCCACTTATTTCGGTCACTTGGTGTCAGCAGTGGGCAAGTCCTTTAATGAAGTTGTAAAAATGGGAGGCATGGTTGAGGAGGGACTCAAGTCCAACAAGATCATGAGTTATTCAGCAATCAAAGCGACCACTCAGGCCATTCAAAACGGTACTGGGGGTGTACTCGGGAAGAAGAAGAAAGAGGATGTTGCGACAATTGAGTCGGGAGCTTAGGTCAGATCTAGGAACCTTCCCCGTTACTACAACCAGCCTCGACCCTATCCCCAAACTTACCCCTACACTCCATATAACCCACCACAACACTATTACCCACCGCCAGTTCCCCATTTTTCTGTCCATCACGCACAAACCTATACCCAACCTCCCGCTCACGCACAATGGTGCGCGCTAGCTCCCCAAAATCCATACGAAGCTCCACAAAATAACTATCCACCCCCAAAAGCCTACAGAAATCCTCCTGGAATAGGTTTTCGACCCAATCAAGCTTTTAAAAATGAGAGGTTACAGAAGCAAAAGACTTTTACTCCATTGGGAGAATCATATACTAGTCTATTCCACAGACTGAGATAGTTGGGTATGCTGAATCCGATCGAGGCCAAACTGCCAAATCCCCTTCCCAGAAATCTTGACCACTCGGTGCGTTATGAGTATTGTTCAGGGTCCCCGGGACTTGACACAAAGAAGTGTTGGAAACTGAAAACAGTTGTGCAAGAGCTTATTGATACTCATCGGATCGAGGTTCAGGCCCTAGAAGCACCAAATATCAACCAGAATCCGCTGTCAGCTCACCATGAAACCCATATAATTGAGTTGATACACAAGGGAGGGGAGCCTAAGAAACCCTCGCAGACGGTGATAATGATCCGTTCCAGTGAAACCAGTTCAAAAGAAAAGGTAACTAGTGGGAAATCAGTGGTCCAGTTGAAAGGGGTAGACAATAAGCCAGCTGTGGTAGCCGAGAAAGGGTCGTCAAACACTGTTGCAGTGAAACCAAAGAAAGCTAAAGTGGTGGTACCAGGGGTTACAAGTAAACCTGTTGTGGTCGTGAAGGGTGCTCGCACAGAGCCTGTTATTATAAAACCAGTAACTCATCTTCCAGTGATCAACAACAAGGCGGTCCCATGGAATTATGAACGAATGACAGTAACTTACAAGGGGAAAGAGGTTAAAGAAGAAGTGTGTGAGACCCATGGTTTGACTTGATCGGGGAGATGCTTTGCCCCCGAAGAGTTGAGGAAAGCTAAGACTTCAAAAGATAACCCAGTGTTGGTGAAGAAAGCGGTGACCGAGGAAGAAGCAAAGGAGTTCTTGAGAAAGATGAAAGTGCAGGACTATTCCATTGTGGAGCAGTTGAGGAAAACACCAACTCAGATTTCATTATTGTCATTATTGATCCATTCTGACGAGCACCGTCGGGCTTTGATGAAGATCTTGAACGAGACCCACGTTTCTGACAAAATCTCAGTAAACCGTTTGGAAAAGATAGCCAACAAGATATTTGAGGTAAACTGAGTCACTTTTTCTGATGATGAGTTGCTCGTGGAGGGTACCGAGCATAATAGAGCCCTCTATCTGACGGTGAAATGTGAAGATTCCGTGGTTACTAGGGTACTGGTTGACAATGGGTCTAACGCGAACATTTATCCTCTCTCCATATTAAACAAGCTGAAAGTGTAGGATGAAAGAATTCACAAGAACAATATTTACATTCGTGGATTCGACGGTGGAGGGAAAGATTCAGTCGGGGACATAGTGTTTGAGCTCACAATAGGGCCAGTTGAATTTACTATGGAATTCCAAGTACTCGATATGGCTGTTTCTTATAATCTGTTATTGGGACGACCTTGGGTTCATTCTACCAAAGCGATCCTGTCTACTCTGCAACAAATTGTCAAGTTTGAATGGGATCGACAGGAAATTGTCGTACACGGCTAGGATAATTTGTGTGTGCCCAATGATGACATTGTTCCGCTCATAGAGGTTGAAGACGACAAGGGGCCATGGGTTTATCAGGTTTTTGACACAGTATCGGTAGAGAAAATTCCAAAAGGGAAGTGCGTTCTAACTCCAAAGGTAGCTACTGCATCAGTCATGTTAGCCGTTAAAATGTTGAAAAATGGTTTTGTACCGGGCAAGGGTTTTGGTGCATCTCTGCAAGGTATTGTGCAACCAGTTTCTCTTCCAAATAATCTGGATACTTTTGGTCTGGGGTTCAAGCCTACAGTTGCAGATGTGAGACGAGCCCGCAAAATGAAACAGAAAGCATGGGCATTGCCAAGGCCAATCCCGCGTATGTCCAGATCATTCGTCAGGCCGGGTATCAGAAAGCAATTGTTGTCAAAGGTTCCTGGATCATTGATTGGTGCTGATGGAGACTTGGAAAAGGGGTTCGAAAGGTTATTCGCCGAGGTTAGCATGGTTGAGGCTGGGGAAGGGTCCATCAAGGCAGATGTTCAATTCGTGGGACCACGTGCAAAAGTCAACAACTGGGAAGCTACTCCTCTTCCTACCCGGAGGGAGTCTTGGTAGTGGGTTTTGATTTTCTTTTAGTTGTGTGGATTATTCTAGGGTCTGTAATTCAGATATTATGTTCCGTCCAGTTGAATATGTTAAAACCCTGTTATCTTTAAATTCAATGAAATGCAATTGTTCATTTTCCTTCATTTCTTCTAATTTTATTTTTGTTTTCTACCTTTGTACAGTTCTTTTTATGCTGATATCAATGGCATGACATGCATGAGGATTCGACCCAATTTTAAAAGCCAATCTAACTCTGAAATAATAATACAAGAAATTAAGTGTGATGACGAGTTGGAATTTGATGATGATGAGGCCTATGAAGAAATTAGTAAGGAACTAAGTCATTTTGAGGAAAAGCCCAAACCTAATTTGAACGATACAAAATCAGTTAATCTAGGGGACCAAGATAATGTTCGTAAAACTAAAATAAGTGTCCATCTGGAACCTCAACTTAGGGAGGAGATAATTAAAGCACTGTTCGAATACAAAGATGTTTTTGCATGGTCCTATGACGACATGCCGGGTCTAAGCACTGATTTAGTGGTTCACAAGTTTCCCACTGACCCGACATTCCCTCCTGTCAAACAGAAGCTGAGAAAGTTCAAAACGGATATAAGTGTAAAGATCAAAGAAGAGGTCACCAAGAAGTTTGATGCCAAAGTCATTCGGGTCACCCGGTATCCCACCTGGTTAGCCAATGTTGTGCCTGTGCCGAAGAAGGATGGCAAGACCAGGGTGTGTGTTGACTATCGAGATCTCAACAAGGCGAGTCCAAAAGACAATTTCCCTTTGCAGAACATCCATATCTTGATTGATAATTGTGCCAAACATGAGATTGGTTCTTTTGTGGATTGTTACGCGGGTTATCATCAGATCTTAATGGACGAGGAAGATGCAGAAAAGACGGCATTCATCACGCCGTGGGGAACGTACTGCTATCGGGTCATGCTATTTGGCTTGAAGAATGCTGGGGCAACCTACATGAGGGCAATGACAACAATATTCCATGATATGATACACTAGGAAATCGAGGTGTACGTGGATGATGTGATCGTGAAGTCTAGAAAGCAGTCTGACCATGTCAGGGATCTGAGGAAGTTCTTCTAAAGGCTTCGCATGTACAATCTCAAGCTTAATCCTGCAAAGTGTGCTTTTGGGGTGCCGTCTGGAAAGTTGTTGAGGTTCGTAGTCAGCCGCCGGGGCATTGAACTGGATCCATCTAAAGTCAAGGCCATCCAGGAATTGCCACCTCCGAGGAACAAGACCGAGGTGATGAGTTTGTTGGGGAGATTGAATTATATCAGCAGGTTCATCGCTCAGCTCATGACAACTTGTGAGCCTATCTTCAAACTGTTAAAGAAAGATGCTGCGGTCAAGTGGACAGATGAATGTCAGGAGGCATTTGATAAGATAAAGAGGTATTTGTCAAATCCACCCGTGTTGGTCACGCCAGAACCAGAGCGACCTTTGATTCTATATTTGACGGTTTTGGACAATTCATTTGGCTGTGTATTGGGTCAACGTGATATCACTGACAGGAAAGAGTAGGCCATCTATTACCTCAGCAAGAAATTCAGGTCGTACGAGGTTAAGTATACTCATCTTGAGAGGACATGTTGCACCCTAACTTGGGTGGCACATAAGCTGAAACATTATTTGTCATCTTATACTACTTACCTCATATCTCGCTTGGATCCATTGAAGTATATCTTTCAGAAGCCTATGCCCACAAGAAGGCTTGCAAAGTGGTAGATCCTGCTCACAGAGTTTGACATTGTCTACGTGACTCGAACTGCAATGAAAGCACAGGACTTAGGGGACCATTTGGCCGAGAATCCGGTTGATGAAGATTATGAACCTTTGAAAACTTATTTCCTTGATGAAGAGGTGATATACGTTGATGAGTTGGAACAAGTTGAGAAGTCGGGATGGAAACTTTTCTTTGATGGGGCTGCAAACATGAAAGGCATAGGGATAGGAGCGGTACTTATTTCTGAAACAGGGTAGCACTACCCTGTTACGGCTCAGCTTTGTTTCTATTGTACTAACAACATGGCGGAGTACGAGGCATGCATTCTGGGTTTGAGGTTAGCTATGGATATGGGTGTCCAGGAAGTCTTGGTCTTGGGTAACTCGGACCTCCTGGTGCACCAGATTCAGGGCGAATGGGAAACACGGGATTTGAAACTCATATCGTACAGACAATGTTTGCATGATCTTTGTCAACGGTTTCAGTCGATAGAATTTAGGCATATCCCAAGGATCCATAATGAAGTTTCCAATGCTTTGGCTACTCTGGCGTCAATGTTACATCATCCAGATAATGCTTATGTGGACCCTTTGCAGATTCAGGTCCGTGATCAGCACGCTTACTGTAATATGGTGGAAGAAGAACTTGATGGGGAGCCATGGTTCCATGATATCAAAGAATACATTAGGACGGGGGTATATCCGGTACAGGCCACAAACGATCAAAAAAGAACAATTCGATGATTGGCAAGTGGATTTTTCTTCAGTGGAGGGGTATTGTACAAAAGAACGCCAGATCTGGGATTGCTAAGATGCATATATGCTAGATAGGCCACAACTATCATGACTGAGGTACACTCCGGAGTTTGTGGACCGCATATGAGTGGGTACGTCCTGGCAAAGAAGATTCTCCGAGCAGGTTATTATTGGCTCACCATGGAGCGGGATTGCATCAGTTTTGTGCGCAAATGTCATCAGTGTCAAGTGCATGGAGATTTGATTCATTCTCCACCATCCAAATTACATACAATGTCTGCACCATGGCCTTTTGTTGCTTGGTGCATGGATGTCATTGGGCCAATCGTGCCAGCAGCATCAAACAGACACAGATTTATTCTGGTAGCCATTGATTATTTTACCAAGTAGGTTAAAGCGAAAACTTTTAAATCTGTGACCAAGAAAGCAGTGGTCAATTTTGTGCATTCAAATATCATCTGTCGGTTTGGGATTCCGAAGGTAATTATCAAGGACAATGGAGCTAATCTCAATAGTCACCTGATGATGGAGACATGTCAGTAGTTTAAGATTATACATTGCAATTCCACCCCGTACCGCCCTAAGGCGAATGGAGCAGTCGAGGCAGCCAACAAGAATATAAAGAAGATACTTCGAAAAATGGTGGAAGGTTCTAGACAGTGGCATGAAAAGCTGTCGTTTGCATTGCTGGGTTATCGCACTACTGTCCGTACTTTAGTAGGGGCCACTCATTACTTGTTGGTGTATGGCACGGAGGCAGTAATACCCCCAGAAATTGATATCCCATCCCTTCGAATTGTCGTTGAGGCGGAAATTGATGACGTTGAATGGGTCAAAACCCGCTTGGAGCAATTAAGTCTGATTGATGAAAAGAGATTGGAAGCAGTGTGTCATGGCCAATTGTACCAACAGAGAATGGCGAGAGCATATAACAAGAAGGTACGTCCACGGAAGTTCGAAGTGGGTCAGTTAGTGTTGAGACGTATCTTGCCTCATCAGGCTGAAGCAAAAGGAAAGTTCGCCCCAAACTGGCAGGGGCCATTCGTTGTAACTAGAGTGTTATCCAATGGCGCATTGTATTTGATAGATGTAGAAGGGAAATGTGTAGAAATGGCTATCAATGCTGATGCAGTCAAGAGATACTATGTATGATTTCTTTGTTTGATTGCACTTGTTTGTATTTGTCATACTTTGAAGATTGAAATGACGAAGGCATTTTGTTCTGCTATCTAAACACTTTATCTCTCACCACCCCTTTTGAGCCTTATTTATTTTCTTTCATACCCCTCTTTCGGAATCAGTAGCGAATATCAGAAACACAAGCTTGAAAGATAAGAAAAGGAAGAAAAGAAAAAGAGAAAGAAAAGGAAAGAGAAAGAAAAGAATAAAAAAAAGATAAAAGAAGAAGAAAAATAATAAAAGAAAAAGAGAGAAAAGCAAAAGAGAAAAAAAAAAGAAAGAGAAAAAGAAAAATCACAACAACAAAGTAATTTCTATGACATGAACTACGTTCGACCTGATTCCTTTTAAGGATACGTAGGTAGCCTCACGGTTCGGTTTCGTCAAAACAAAAATCCAAAATCCCCATGCAAGAAACTGGGGCAGAAGTTGTGGTTGTTGTGAGAAACCTGATTCCGAAAGTTGTAATTCTAACACATTTGAAGTGTTTTGAGCCTTTTATACCCTTTCTTTCTAACTTTGTCCAAAAGCCCACATTACGGTCCAAAGAAAGACCTTCTGATCAGTCTTTGAGAAATGCCAAGTCGAGAAGGTAAAGGTAATTCATGTCATGGGCAATACTCTGATTCAAGCAGGAAAATAAAAATGAGAGAGTCTTATTGGTGAAAACCTTCATAGGCACCGTAAGGCGACAGGAGTTGAGAGAAATAAAATAAGAGAGTCTTATTGGTGAAAACTTTCACAGGCACCGTAAGGCGACGGGAGTTGAGAGAAATAAAATGAGAGAGTCTTATTGGTGAAAACCCTCACGGGCACTTTAAGGCGAAAGTGAGTTGACGGATGGACGAGTGAGAGAGGTCTGCTGGTGAAAACCTTTCGAGGCACCATAGGATGAACAAGGTCAAGGTTTGGGTAAAGTAATCAGATCATGGAAATTCTGAGGCAACATAGTACGACGACTAAAAGTTGATTGGTTGGATAGATTGGGCCGATTAATCCGAAATGCATGTCATGATCCTCGGTACCAGTTGTTCCACTCAGATAAGTTTCTTTTTCTTTTTCCCTTTTGTAGCAGTCATCTGGTTTTGGATTCTTCTTATCCTTAACCCGCAAAGTCATTGCATTTCATTTTCTTTTGGGTTTATTTGTCTAAGATGTTTCAATGTCAGTCTTGTTCAAAGCAAGTGAAAAAGAAATTCAAAGCTCACTACCAACTTCCAAAATTGCAAAGCACGGCGTGGTCAGAGCATACTAAGGATAACATGATGCAAAAGGGGGTACAAGGAATCATCGGAAATTTCATCGGTGGAATGATTGGTAATGTCATGGGAGATGCAAAGATCCAGATAAAGGGGTCAAAGGTAAAACAACAGCATGGGTATAGAACACTCAGGACGTCAAAGGTTATGGGGTTTGAAAGTTAGTTAGAAAGTCAAAGTGGTTCAGGGCCAGTTTGGGGAAGCCAGTCAAAACAAAACAATGCAGTGGAAAGATCTTCAGCAAGAATGCCATCAGCTAACCATCATTTTAAACTGACAAAATTTTCTTTGATTGAAACAAGGGGAGAAAAATTCGTTTGATTCGGAGAAACTTTCCGTCGGGGAAAAGAGCAAGCACCAAAATAGGTTTGACCATAAACTTTCAGGACCCTCCTGGAAAATGTGGCTTAGTCAAGTTCAAAACAATCATGAGTAGCATAATTTAGCATAAATGTATCCCAAAGGAATATAAGTTGGTTTCAATGTTTGTATGTTTAAAATAGGATTCAATTAGGAGTTTTTTAGGACCTTCCTGGATAATAGGATGTAGTTTAAAACCCTCTTAGATAACAAGGCTTAGCGGAAGTAATACCTTTAGAAGATACAACTTAGGTCTATAATTGTAAATTGTCAAGACCTCCTTGGATAATAGGACTTAGATTTCAAATTGTTAGTAACAGTTGGTAGAATGATTCAGTTTAACACTCACCCATGTGCCCAGCTACCCAAACTGGGGCAGAAAATTTTCTTTATTTTATCTATTTAGTCGAAGGTAGGAGCCCGCCTAGAGAGCAGGGAATACTTTCAAATGCAGCAGTCAGGAGCCCGCCTGGAGAGCAGGGAATACATTTCAAGTTGAAGTCAGGAGCCTGCTTGGAGAGCATGGAATACATTTCAAAGTCAGCCGTCAGGAGCCCGCCTGGAGAGCAGGGAATACATTCAAGCACAGAAGTCAGGAGCCCGCCTGGAGAACAAGGGAGTACAATTTAAGTTTTAGCTTTCAAATTCTTTGCTTTGTTTATTTTAAAGTTAGGAGCCCGCCTGGAGAGCAGGGAATACATTTCAAGTTTAGAAGTCAGGAGCCCGCCTGGAGAGCAGGGAATACATTTCGAGTTGAAGTCAGGAGTCCGCATAGAGAGCAGGGAATACGTTCAAGCGTAGCAGTTTGGAGCCCGCCTGGAGAACAAGGGAGTACAATTTAAATTTTAGCTTTCAAATTCTTTGTTTTTTTCTATGTTGAAGTCAGGAGCCCGCCTGGAGAGCAGGGAATACATTTCAAGCTGAAGTCAGGAGCCCGCCTGGAAAGCAGAGAATACTTTCAAGCTTAGCAGTCAGGAGCCCACCTGGAGAACAAGGGAGTACAATTCAAGTTTTGGTTTTTAAAATTCTTATTGATATTTGGTAATGTGATTCGTTTTACACCTATATATGTGTCCAGATACCCAAACTGGGTTCCCTAATTTCTATCGTTGTGCCTGAGAGGCTGTGAGGTTAATGACTGAAAGAGGTTGAGAACCTAATAGTGGGGATATTATATGTATATATTATGGATCGGGCTGCACACCGTAGCGATACTTATATGGATTGGGCTGTACGCCGCAACAATATATGTGTTGGATCGGGCTGCGCACCGCAACGATATGACGTTTGGGCTGTAGGAGCCCCTCCGGAGTCTGTACACCCCTAGTGAGCATAGTCAACTATAAATTATGGACTGGGCTGCACGCCACAACAGTTATTATGATTTCTATTATTATGAGATACTAATCAGCCTGAGTGTTGAGAATGAGTACTGAGTGATGAGAGTTGAGTCATGAGTGATTGAAAGACTGCCCGAGAGGCCATATTCCGAGTGATACCTTGCCCGAGGGACCCAGTTATGATGTTTCACTGATTTCACTCTTCTTTTAAATAAGCCTCCATTGAAAATTTCTAAGTATATGATTTCAAGTATTGAAACTGAAATTGATGATTTTACGACGAAACTAGTTTTAAGTTGTGGAATTTGCTCTGTTATCCTGTTGTGTATTCACTTATATGATTTTTAATTGCTCGTCACTGCTTTCAGACCTTATTTACTTTAGTTACTTACTAAGTTGGCGTAATCACGTTACTCTTTACACCTTGTGTGTAGATCCAGGTGCCCGAGTGGCAGAGTGAGGGTCCTCAGCTGATCCATAGGTTACTGGAGATTTCAAGGTAGCTACATGGCATCCGCATCTCTTTTTTTCTCCTTCTTATCTTGTTCTTTTCCGTATTTTCTAGACTTATGTTGTATCAGACAATCAGTTATGTAGTAGAGGCTCTAGACTCGTGACACTAGATACTTGGGGGCTATGTAGTTTTATGTTTTATTGACTTCCACATATATTTTGTTGTTTTAAACACTTATGATGAAAAATTGATATTTAAACCTGTATTAGAAAATGGCTTACTGTAAGGAAAAAGGGGTTGTGGTTAGATGATTGAGTTGGCTTGCCTAGTAATGTGATAGGCGCCATCACAATTGGTATTTGGCATCGTGACAAGTTGGTATGAGAGCATAGGTTACATAGGTCTTGCGAGTCATGAGCCGGTTTAGTAGAGTCTTGCGGATCGGTATAGTGACATCTGTATTTATCCTCGAGAGGCTGTAGAACCTTTAGGAAAATCTTCATATTCTTTAAATTCTTGTCGTGCGAACTTGATGATCTGAATACTAAACTTCTGTTATTCCATTCTCTCACAGATGGTGAGGACACGTGCTACCGGGTAGGGTGGATGACCACCAGTTCCATCAGTTGGGGACACTAGAGGCCAAGGATGCGGTCAAGGCCGTAGTAGGGGAAGAGCAGCTAGGGCAGCACCTGCAGATCCACCAGCTGCCCCAGTTCAGGATCAGGTCCCAGTTGTGGATGCTACAACAACATCAACTCAGGCACCAACTGTGCCCATTGTGATTCCAGACCTTCAGGAGGCTTTATCTCAGACCTTATCAGTGTGTACCGGTTTGGCTCAGGTGGTTTCAGTTACTACGACCGCAACTACTTCTCAGGCCGGGGGAGACACCCAGATTCCCGTTACTCGCACACCTGAGCAGGTTGTGCAGGGACTCTATACACCGGGGGTACCTCCAGCCCAGCCGGTTGCACCAGCTCAGGAGTTTGTGGTACCAGTTATGCCAGACGACGAGCAGCGTCGACTAGGGAGGTTTGGTAGACTTAAGCCTTCGACTTTTAGCGGTGCAGAGGGCAAGGATGCCCGATGTTTCTTGGATAAGTGCCAAAGGATGCTTCGTACAGCGGGGATTCTAGAGACCAGTGGTGTAGCTTTTACCACCTTTCAGTTTTCTGGGGCTGCCTTTACTTGGTGGGAGGCGTATGAGAGGCATAGGCCTATTGGCGCAGCGCCCCTTACCTGGCAGCAGTTCTACATTATCTTTCTGGAGAAGTATGTGCCACAGTCCTGCAGAAAAGAGCTGCATAGGGAGTTTGAGTGGTTGCATCAGGGAGAGATGACTATGACGCAGTACGATATAAGGTTCTCCGAGTTAGCTCGTCATGCTATTTGGATGGTTCTGACAGATAGAGAGAGGATTAGGAGGTTTATTGATGGCCTCACTTATAAGCTTCATATTCTCATGACCAGGGAGAGGATGATAAGTTCTACTTTCGAGGAGGTTATTAACATCGCCCCTAAGATTGAGTCAGTTTGCCGCCAAGAGCGAGAGGAGAGGGAGGCCAAGAAGCCTTGAGGATTTGGTAGTTATAGTGGTACTCCTTCGAGAGGTCAGTTCTAGCAGGGTAGAGGGCGCCCATTCGGACAGGCTCATTCATCTCACCTAGGTTATCGTGGGGCATCATCGGGTCATGGTTCTCACAGTTCTCATCAGGGTCACTCATCACTTAGTGCCCTTCTAGCCTAGAGTTTGTCTCATGCTCCATCAGTGTAGGGTTCTTCCATGCCAGGTCCTTCTACTAGTCATTCTGGTGCCAGGGGTTCCTTTCAGTCCCCATCTCTAGCACCAGGGAGTTGTTATGAGTGTGGAGAGTTAGGGAATATGAGGATGCATTGTCCTCGACTTCACGCTTCAGATGCCGTGGTTTCAGGTATTGTTTCAGTCTGCCACAGAGATGCCTATGTGTTATTTGATCCCGGTTCCACCTTTTCTTATGTGTAATCATACTTTGCCCGTTATCTGGATACGCCTCGTACGTCTCTTGTTTCACCTGTTCATGTATCTACTCCAATAGGTAATACTGTTGTTGTAGACCGTGTGTATTGTTTGTGTGTGGTGTCTATTGGGGGTCTTGAGACCCGAGTGTATCTTTTATTACAGTATATGGTGGATTTTGATATCATTTTGGGCATGGACTGGTTATCTCCGTGTCGTGCTATTCTGTACTGTTATGCTAAGACAATCACATTGGCTATACCGGGTGTGCCACAGATTGAGTGACGAGGTTTGACTTATTATGTCTCTAGTAGAGTGATCTCATTCTTGAAGGCCCAACGTACGGTTGGGCGGGGATGTCTTTCGTATCTAGCCTTTGTGAGGGATGTCGGAGCTGAGACTCCCTGTATTGATTATGTCCCAGTTTGAGGGATTTTCCTGATGTGTTTCCTGCAGACCTGTCGGGCATGCCAGCGGATAGGGATATTAATTTTGGTATTGACCTGGTACTGGGCACTGTGCCCATTTCTATTCCACCGTATCGTATGGCACCAGTGGAGTTGAAGGAGTTAAAGGAGCAGCTTCAGGAACTCCTCGATAAGGGGTTCATTCGGCCTAGTGTGTCACTTTGGGGTGCGCTGGTTCTATTCGTAAAGAAGAAGGATGTCACTATGATAATGTGCATTGATTATAGACAATTGAACAAAGTAACAATTAAGAACAAGTATCCTTTGCCTTGCATTGATGATTTATTCGACCAACTTCAGGGAGCGAGAGTGTTCTCCAAGATTGATCTCCATTCAGGTTATCACCAGTTGAAGATCAGGGACTCGGATATTCTTAAGACAACTTTCAAGACCCGATATGGTCATTATGAGTTCTTGGTGATGTCTTTTGGGCTGACCAATGCCCCAGTAGCGTTCATGCATATGATGAACAGTGTATTCCATCCTTATCTCGATTCGTTTATCATAGTCTTCATTGATGATATTCTGGTGTATTCGCGTAGTCTGGAGGAGCACTCAGGGCATTTGAGAGTTGTGTTGTAGAGATTGAGGGAGGAGAAGGTTTATGCAAAATTCTCCAAGTGTGAGTTTTGAATCAGTTCAGTGGCTTTCTTGGGGCACGTGGTGTCCAACAAGGGTATTCGGGTTGATCTGAAGAAGATAGAGGCAGTTCAGAGTTGGCCCAGACCGTCCTCAGCCATAGAGATTTGCAACTTTCTTGGTTTGGCGGGTTATTATCGCTATTTTGTTCAGGAATTCTCATCTTTCACATCGCATTTGACCAAGTTGACTCATAAGGGTGCTTCATTTGTATGGTCGAACGAGTGTGAGGAGAGCTTTCAGAAGCTCAAGACAGCTTTGACCACAACTCTAGTGTTAGTTTAGCCATCAGCTTCAAGTTCATATATCGTGTATTGTGATGCTTCGAGAGTTGGCATTGGTTATGTATTAATGCATGAGGGTAGGGTTATTGCTTATGCTTCTCGTCAGTTGAAACCCCATAAGAAGAACTACCACATTCATGATTTGGAGTTGGCTGCCATAGTGCACGCGCTAAAAGTTTGGAGGCATTACTTGTATGGTGTGTCTTGTGAGGTGTTTATTGATCATCGTAGCCTCCAGTACTTGTTCAAGCAGAAGGATCTCAATTTGAGGCAGCGGAGGTGGTTTGAGTTGCTTAAGGATTATGATATTACTATATTGTACCATGCGGGAAAGGCCAACGTGGTGGCCGATGCTTTGAGCCGAAAGGTGGCGAGTATGGGGAGTTTGGCATATATTCCAATTGGGGAGATACCTCTTGTAGTTGATGTTCAGGCCTTGGTCAATCGGTTCATGAGGTTAGATATTTCGGAGCCTAGTCGGGTATTGTCTTGTGTGGTTTCTCGATCTTCCTTGTATGATCGCATCAGAGAGCGTCAGTATAAGCATTTTCTTGTCCTAAAGGACAGAGTTCAGCATGACGATGCCAGAGATGTGACCATTGGTGATGATGGGGTGTTGAGGATGCAGGGCTAGATTTGTGTGCCCAATATGGATGGGCTTTGGGAGTTGATTCTGGAGGAGGCCCATAGCTCGCTGTATTCCATTCATCCGGGTGCCACAAAGATGTGTCAGGATTTGAGGCAGCACTATTGGTGGAGGAGAATGAAGAAAGATATTGTGGGATTTGTAGCTCAGTGTCTCAATTGTCAGCAGGTGAAATTTGAGCATCAGAGACCGGATAACTTGCTTCAGCGGATGGATATTCTAGAGTGGAAGTGGGAGAGGATCACTATGGACTTTGTAGTTGGACTTCCACGGACTATGAAGAAGTTCGATGCTATTTGGGTGATTGTGGATCGGCTAACCAAGTCCGCGCACTTCATTCCTATGTGTACTACCTATTCTTCAGAGCGGCTGGCAAAGATCTATATCAAGGAGATTGTTTGTTTGCATGGTGTCCCAGTTTCCATCATTTCAGATAGGGGCACTCCGTTACTTCGTAGTTTTGGAGGTTTGTGCAGCGAGAGTTGGGTACTCAAGTTGAGTTGAGCATAGATTTTCACCCTCAGACGGACGGGCAGTCCGAGTGCACTATTCAGATATTGGAGGACATGTTGCATGCTTGTGTCATTGATTTCGGAAGGTCATGGGATTAGTTTCTACCGCTTGCAGAGTTTGCTTATAATAATAGCTACCAGTCGAGTATTCAGATGGCTCCATATGAGGCCTTGTACGAGAGGCGGTATAGATCTCCAGTTGGTTGGTTCGAGCTGGGTGAGGCTAGGCTATTAGGGACAGACTTGGTGCAGGATGCCTTAGAAAAGGTAAAGGTGATTTAGGAGAGGCTTCGTACAGCGCAGTCAAGGTAGAAGAGTTATGCTGACATGAAGGTTCGAAATGTGTCCTACATGGTTGGTGAGAAGGTTATGCTGAAGGTTTCACCCATGAAGGGTTTTATGAGATTTGGGAATAAAGGGAAATTAAGTCCTCGGTTCATTGGGCCTTTTGAGGTGCTTCAGAGGATTGGGGAGGTGGCTTATAAGCTTGCTTTGCCACCCATCTTGTCGAGTGTACATCCGGTATTTCATGTTTCTATGCTCCGAATATATATATTGGGGATCCGTCTCATATTTTGGATTTCAGCATGGTTCAGTTGGATGATGATTTGACTTATGATGTGGAGCCAGTAACTATTTTGGAACATCAGGTTCGAAAGTTGAGGTCAAAGGATATAGCTTCAGTGAAAGTGCAGTGGAGAGGCCGCCCGTGGAGGAGGCTACATGGGAGACCGAGCGGGAGATGCGGAGCAGATATCCTCACCTGTTTGAGGCTTCAGGTATGTTTCTTGACTCGTTCGAGGACGAACGTTTGTTTAAGTTGGGGAAGATGTGACGACCCGGCCAGTTGTCTCATAAGTTGCTGCTCTGTTTTCCCCCATTTCTGCTTCTTTATGACTTGTTATCCGTGTTTTGTGATATCGGGTTGGTTGGATCGAATCCGAAATAATTTTGGTAAGGTTTGAGACACTTAGTCTCTTTTAAGGAAGCTTAACTTGGAAAAGTCAACCGGATGTTGACTTATGTGTTAGAGGGCTCGGATGTGAGTTCTGATGGTTCGGTTAACATCGGGAGATGATTTATGACTTAGGAGGGTGATCAGAATGAGTTTTAGAGGTTCGTAGTAGATTTAGGCTTGAATTGGCGAAGTTGATATTTTGGCGATATTCGGTTGGTAGGCGAGATTTTGATATAGGGGTCGGAATGGAATTCCGAGATTTCAGTAGTTCCTTGGTGTCATTTAGGATGTGTGTACAAAATTTCAGGTCATTCGGACGTGGTTTGGTTGAGTTTTTGATCAAAAGCGGAATTCAGAAGATTTTGGAAACTTAGGCTTGAATCCGATGTATTTTAGTTGATTTAATGTTGTTTGAGGTGTTTTGAAGATTGGTATAAGTTTGAATGAAGTATTGGGTTAGGTCTGTGCTTTTGGTCAAGGTCCTGGGGGCCTCGGGGTGATTTCGGATGGTTGACGGGAAGTTTGAGACTTTGTTGCAGCTGCTGAATTTGCTGCTTCTGGTATTTCTGCACCTGCGGATTGGGGACCGTAGGTGCGACGCCGCATGTGCGAGTGATTGGTCGTTGAAGCGAAGAGGGGCTTGAAGTGCAGAGACCACAGAAGCGGTTAGGGTGACCGCATCTGCGATGTCGCAGATGCAGGTAGGGGAGTTAAGTGATTTCCGCAGAAGCGGAGGAAGAACCGCAAATGCGGTACCACAGAAGCAGATATTGGGCCACAGATGCAAAAATGTCTGGGCAGAAGGCATAAATTGTGGCCTTCGCGAATTTTGAGCTATTTCACCATTTTTGACTTCGGCTTTGGAGCTTTTTTGACGATTTGAAAGAGGGATTTCAAGGGAACTTTATTGAGGTAAGGAATTTGGACCTAAGACTCGTTCCTATGCTATTATTTCACATATTAGAGCTATGATTAATAGAATTTAAGGGCTAAAATTGGGGAAACTAGGGCTTGGAAACTTAGACCTTTACTTGAGGATTTGAAGGACCATTTGAGGTCGGATTTCAGAACTTTCGATGTGTATGAACTCGTGGGGAGATAAGGAATCTATTTATGTAAAAATTATCGAATTCTGAGACGTGGGCTCGGGGGTCGGATTTTTGGTAATTTCAGGATTTTTAGTATTATTTGATGTTTTTGCTTGGGCTTCGTTCCCTTAGCATATTTTGACGTCGTGATTTTGATTTTGGAATATGCAAGTGGAGGCCGATTCAAGGGGCAAAGGCGTCACAGAGTAGTATTTTCACCGGTTTGAGGTAAGTAACCATTGTAAATCTGGAGCTGAGGGTACAAACCCCAGTATTTGACTTGTTTTGATAAATGCGATGACGCAAATGTTAGGTGATGAGCGTGTGGGCGTGCACCGGTAGGGATTGTGACTTGGTCCATTCCGTAGCGACTATTAAGTCGCGTATTTGATTTGGAATCTTATATTATTCCATACTTTAGTCATTTATACTGTATTATGGGTTGTACGCCATGTTTGGGGCGTTGTGCCGACCTGTTGAGACCCTTATGGGCATTTTTACTATTTTTCCTCACTTTACTTGTTGAAAGCATACCCTCAGTCATGTTTTTACCTATTCAAATGTTTAAAACTGGTTTTATCTTTCAATTTTTAATTGTGAGGACTGTTTAGGCTGAGTTCCCTAATTTCTATCGTTGTGCCTGAGAGGTTGTAAGGTTAATGACTGAAAGAGGCTGAGAACCTAATAATGAGGATATTATATGTATATATTATGGATCGGGCTGCACACCACAGCGATACTTATATGGATCGGGCTGCATGCTACATCAATATATGTATTGGATCGGGCTGCACGCCACAACGATATGAAACTTGGGCTGTAGGAGCCCCTCCGGAGTCTGTACACCCCAAATGAGCGTAGTCGACTATAAATTATGGATCGGGTTGCACGCTTTAACAGTTACTATAATTTCCATTATTATGAGATACTAATAAGCCTGAGTGCTGAGAGTGAGTACTGAGTGACGAGAGTTGAGTCACGAGTGACTGAGAGGCTGCCCGAGAGGCCATATTCCGAGTGATACCTTGACCGAGGGGCCCAGTTATGATATTTCACTAATTTTTCACTCTTCTTTTAAATAAGTCTCTGTTGAAAATTTCTAAGTATATGATTTCAAGTATTGAAACTAAAATTGATGATTTTATGACGGACTGGTTTTAAGCTGTGGAATTTGCTCTGTTATCCTGTTGTATATTCACTTATATGATTTTTAATTGCTAGTCACTGCTTTCAGACTTTATCTACTTTAGTTACTTACTGAGTTGGCGTACTCACGTTACACTCTACAATTTGTATGTAGATCCAGGTGCCCGAGTGGCAGAGTGAGGGTTCTCAGCTGATCCATAGGTTGCCTGAGTTTTCAAGGTAGCTATATGGCGTCCGCAACCCTGTTTTCTCCTTCTTATCTTGTTCTTTTCTGCATTTCTAGACTTATGTTGTATCTGATAATCAGTTATGTGGTAGAGACTTTAGACTCGTGACACCAGATACTTGGGGGCTATGTAGTTTTATGTTTTATTGACTTCCGCATGTATTTTGCCATTTTAAACACTTATGATGAAAAATTGATATTTTAACCTGTGTTAGAAAATGTCTTAATGTAAGGAAAAAGGGGTTGTAGTTAGATGATTTGGTTGGCTTGCCTAGTAATGTGATAGGCGCCATCACGACCGGTATTTGGGGTCGTGACACCGGTACACACGGTCTACAACATAGTATCACCCACCGGGGTAGATACATGAACAAGTGAAGAAAGAAACTCACGGGGCGTACCCAAATAACGAGCAAAGTATGATGAAACATAAGAAAAGGTGGAACCAGGACCAAATAATACAGAGGCATCTCTATGGCAGACTGAAACAATACCTGTAATAACAGCATCTGAAGCAATAGAATCGGGTTTGCCTGGAAGTGTATAGAAACGGGCCTGACTGCCACCTGATCGACCTCTCCCTCTGGGGTAACCCCTAACTGACTGACCTTCATGCCTAACTGGTTGGAAGCATGGTGGTGAAGTAACTAGCGCTGAAGCCGATGACTGACCCCTCTACTGATATGAACTCGCAAGACAACGAGGGTACTTCCTCCACATATGACCCATCTTACCACACTCATAACAACTCCCAAGTGCTGGAGAAGGGGACTGAAGGGAACCCCTTGCACCGGAGTGACTAGCAGATGTACCTGGCATAGAAGAGCCCTGAACTGATGGAGCGTAGGACGAGCTATGAGCTGGAAGGGCACTAAGTGATGACTAGCCCTGATGAAAACTGTGAGAACCATGACCCGATAACGCCCCACGATAACCTGAGCGAGCTGGGTGAGAATGCCTGAATGCACGGCCTCTGTCTTGCTGAAGCTGACCTCTCGAAGGAGTAGCACTATAACTACCAGATCCTTGAGGCCTCTTGGCCTCCCTCTCATCATGCTCTTGGCGACGAACAGACTCAATCTCCCGAGCAATGTCTATAACCTCCTCAAAGGTAGCACTAATTACCCTATCCCTAGTCATGAGAATACGAAGATGATAAGTGAGGCCATCAACAAACCTCCTAATACTCTCTCTATCTGTCGGAACCAACCAAATAGCATGACGAGCTAACTCGGAGAACCTCATCTCATACTGCGTCACAGTCATCTCTCCCTAATGCAACCACTCAAACTCCCTACATAGGTCCTCTCTGCGGGACTGCGGCACATACTTCTCCAGAAAGAGAATGGAGAACTGCTGCCAGGTATGGGGTGCTGCACCAACACGCCTACACCTCTTAAAAGCCTCCCACCAAGTGAAGGTAGCTCCAGAAAACTAATAAGTAGTGAAAGCGACCCCGTTGGTCTCCAGAATACCCACTGTACGAAGCATCCTCTGACACTTATACAAGAAGCACTGGGCATCCTCGCCCTATGCACCACTGAAGGTCGGAGGCTGAAGTCTACCAAACCTATCCAACCTACGTTGCTCGTCCTCTGGCATGGTAGGGACTACATAGTCTTGAGCAGCTACAACCGGCTGGACTAGATGTGCATCCAGTGTCTGAAGTCCCTGCACGAACTACTCAGGTGTACGAGCGGTGGGAGTCTGATTGCCTCCCCTGGCCTGAGAAATAGTTGTGGTTGTAGTGGCTGAAACCGCCTGAGATAGGCCAGTACAAACTGATAAGATCTGAGCCAAGGCCTCATGAAGACCCGAAATCACAATGGGCACAACTGGTGCCTGAGCTGGTGATGCTGGAGCGTCCATAACTGGGACCTGATCCTAAACTGGGGCGGCTAGTGGATCTGTAGGTGCTGCCCTATCTGTTGTGCGAGCCACACCTTTTCCTCTACCATGACCACGACCGCGTCTTCGGCCTCTAGTGGCCATAGTTGGTGGTACTGGTGGTCATCCATCCTGACCGGTAGCGCGTGTTCTCACCATCTGTGAGAGAATAGAATAACAAAAGTTTAGTACTCGGGTGAACAAATTAGCACGACAAGAATTTCAATAATATGAAGTTTTTCCTAAAGGTTCTACAGCCTCTCGAGGATAAATACAGACGTCTCCGTACCGATCCGTGAGACTCTACTAAACTTGCTCATGCTCGTGAGACCTATGTAACTTAGGCTCTGATACAAACTTGTCACGACCCTAAATCCAGACCCGGTCGTGATGGAGCCTCTCATGAAGACAAGGCCAGCCGACACTTCCCGTTTCAGTATTTAACAATTAAACAGTAAGAAACAGTCTAAAGTATGATAAAATAAACCAAAGTATAAGCAGTTAATAGCATGATTTTCGGAGTACAACCCAACACAACCGGATACCGGGGAGTCACTAGTCATGATCATCTAACCAAATCCGGAATACTCAGAGAAAACTATAGAGTTTAATATAGAACTAAGAACATGAAGAAATAAGACAGGGAAGAGCTCCAGGCTGCGAACGCCGACAACTACCTAGAGACTCCTCGGATCCGCCTGAGCTGGAATGATTAGCACTCGGGAGCGGGACCAGATACGCCTGAATCTGCACACAGGGTGCAGGGAGTAAAGTGAGTACTCCAACTCAGTGAGTAATAATCATAAATAAAGACTAAAAGCAAGAAATCACGTAAGGCACAAAGCATGTTATAATGAAGCAGTAAAACCAGTAAAAATAGTAATTCAGTAAATGATAGGTAAAAATCCTTTAACTCAATTAAACTTCATAAAAGAGCCTTTTTCAACAATTAAGCAGGTAATTGACGGGCAATTAAGGAAAATAAACACATAAAGGTTCGCCCCTCCGGCATAGTATAAACAAATATGCCTCTCAAGCAATATCTCAGAATAATACCAGCCCCTCGGGCTATATCTCACATCACAATGGGTACCGCGCTCACTGGGGGTGTGCAGACTCCTGGAGGGGCCCCTTACGGCCCAAGCACAATATCAAGCCATCTCGTGGCGTCATCACTAGGATCTCGGCCTCATATCAATCAAACCATCTCGTGGCGTACATATCTCAGGCCCTCGACCTCATAATCAATATCATTTGTTTCCTCACAACATAGGCCCTCGGCCTTACTTAGTCAAAATCCTCACAAGCCACTCGGGCAATAGTAAAATATGATTCTCAGCCCAAAAGATCATTTAAAAGATCATTTAAATGTTAAAACAGAGTAAACATGGCTGAGTACGAAAATAGTGACATTTAACATGACTGAGTTTAGGTATAAAGCCAAAACAGTGAGGAAATATCAATAAAAGTCCCCTAAGGGTTCAAATAGTTGGCACGAAGCCCAAATATGACATTCAACCCAAATAATGATGATAACAAATAGATTTCAATCAAATATGCGGTAAAATAGTCATTCGGGACGGACTAAGTCACAATCCCCCAATAGTGTACGACCCCACACTCGTCATCTAGCATGTGCGTCACTTCAATAGCACGACGATGTGCAAATCCGGGGTTTCATACGCTCAGAACATCATTTACAATCATTACTCACCTCAATCCGGTCAAATCTCTAGCTCACGATGCCTTTGCTCCTTGAATCGGCCTCCACTCGCATCGAATCTATTCAAAAACCAAATCACGACGTCAAAATATGCTAAGGGAACGAAGCCCAAGCGAAAATAATCAACATACGACACAAATCCCGAAATTACAAAAACCCAACCCCTGGGCCAAGGTCTCGGAATTCGATAAAATTCATATCAATAGGTTCCTTATCCCCCCTCCCCCACGAGTTCATACATATCAAAAGTACCAAAATCTGACCACAATAGGTCCCTCAAACCCCCAAGTCTAGATCTCCAATACCAAGCCCTAGTTTCCCCAAACTTTGATCCTTAAATTCTATAAATTACAAGCCTAATCTGCGAAATAATACCATGGAAACGAGTTTTAGGCATTTTCACATATGCGTCCATATACCCGCTTCTGTGTTACTGCATTTGCGGTCCTTGAACTGCTTCTGCGGAAATCACTTAAACGGCCAACTTCGCATCTGCGGTCAACACTCTGCACCTGTGCCTTCGCAGGTGCGGTCCCACAACCTCATCTGCATTTCCTGCCATCTTCCCAACTTTTTCTTCTGTGATCTCTTTTCCGCATGTGCGGCGTTGCACCTGCGGTCCCCAATCTGCAGGTGCGGAAATACAAAAAGCAACAAAAATCTGCAATTTCACCATGTATCAAACTCCTCCGTCAACCATCCGAAATCACCCCGACACCCCCGGGACCTCAACCAAAAGCACAAACATATCCCACAACCTTATTCAAACTTGTTCCAACCTTCGGAACACTCAAAACAACATCGAAACACCAAATTCGCATCGGATTCAAGCCTAAAATTTCCAAAATCTTCTAAATTACGCTTTTGATTAAAAACCCAACCAAACCACGTTCGAATGACCTGAAATTTTGCACACACATCCCAAATGGCACAACAGAACTACTGCAATTCTTAGAATTCCATTCTGACCCCTATATCAAAATCTCACCTATCAACCGGAAAACGCCAAAAATCCACTTTCGCCAATTCAAGCCTAAATCTACTCTGGACCTCCAAAACTCATTCTGATCACACTACTAAGTCCCAAATCACCTCCTAAAGCTAACCAACTCATCATAACTCACATCCGATCCCTCTAACATATAAGTCAACATCTAGTTGACTTTTCCAACTTAACCTTCCTCAAAAGAGACTAAATATCTCAAACCTTACCAAATCCTTTCCGAACCCCAGCCAAACAACCCGATCACTCATTAAAATGATAAACAAAGCAATAAGAAGTAGAAGTGGGGACAACGGAGTGGTGACTCGTGAGATGACTGGCTGGGTCGTCATAGTTAGATGTTTGTGTCTCTTATGGTATATTCCTCTTTTGTTATCTGATTTATCGCCGTTCAATGCTTGCATTGCTAGCTTCTGTATGACACCTGATTTTTTCGGTCCTAACAAATGTTTCAATAATTTGTATTGAATATCTTCCTACTACTTGACCAAAAATTCCACAAGTTGATTAATTACTGCAACGAGGCTACACAAAGAAATCCCAAACCTAGCAACTAATTATTAAGGAGCTCCTAATCTACCTGCTAAGGCAGACATCATAACATGATTTCGCCTTTTACCAGCAAAACATAATATATTACTGAGTAATCAATACTTCATTTGAAGGTCTCAAACTACTATACATTGATGAGAAGTCCTACCAGTTAGCATCTACCACAAATTTAAGGCCCTATATCAGCAATTGCCGAGATGCATCAGCACATGGCTTCGCCTTTAGGTTATTAGTGGCAAAAACTTCAGCTCCAACTCAAAGCAAGTCTCCAGCCTCTTGTATATTAATTTAGCCACCAAAAGTCTCTATATTTCTAGTTCACTTTCTTGTTTCCATTCTTCTAGAGAAGTGACAATGCTAAGTACTAAGAAACTCATCAAGATGGCTAGGAGATGGCAGAAGTTTGTGGCCACATAGAGAAAGAGGATTTCACTTCCAAGTAACAGACAATTGTAGTACATCTTCATCCTCTATAGCTGGAAAAGGCCACTTTGTAGTATACACAACCGATCAAAGTTGCTTTGCGCTTCCTTTATCTCATCTTGAAAATAAAGTCATCATGCAACTTTTAAATATGGCGAAAGAAGAGTTTGGGCTGCCAAGTGATGGTCCTATTACATTCTCATGCGATTCAGCCTTCATGACTACATCATTTCACTAATCAAGAGAGGTGTAGCTACTGCAGATCTTCACAATACATTGTTCCTCTTGATTACTTCATGTTACTGTTCAGCTTCTTCTTTGCAACAAGAATGGAATAACCAACAGCTTCTTATTTATTAGGTCATAATCATCTTCTTTTGCAAAATTGTAGCTTAAAGTTGATTATATAGCAGGCAAAAATACTGCCATTCACACTAGAAAGTAGATTCCTACAGATTATTCAGAATTGTCTTACAGATTATTCAGAATTGTCTTTCTTTCTTCTTTATTGTCTTTAAGTATTTCGAGAAGTTACTCCTTAAATTTTCTCTTAAATATTTGATTCTTCTTCGATAATATTTTCAACTAAGATGGACTAAATGATAGTGTGACTGACATGATTAAAAGGAAAAACCAGCCTTCTCTGTATTTTTCATCATCATTCTAGTTATTATTACAATGTTCACAAGAATATAGAACATCCAACATCCAAGTAGAATATAGAACATCCAACATCTAAAATGGTTAACAAAAAATGCAGTACAAAAATTTGGAAACGTCCAAATTACAGAGTAGCAAATACACTCATATTAATGAAACCAAAGATTTTTGAAACCTAGCAGATGAATCATATTAACGAAACTCAATTAGAGAATTATGTGTATTGCACTACTAGCTTCCAATTTTTTGCCTGGACCATAGATGCTCAAAAAGACAATATGACAACAATCCAATGATGGACAAAAGACATGCTTCAGAATATTTCATGCAACTTCCTGATTTGCACAATATAAACATAATTATGAGATGCAGAAGAAAAATTCATAAATCTGCAATAGAACTTAAAGTTTGAAATTGGATTAGCATTGCACATTGAACATGACGCCTATGTACCCCGACAAACAAATCCTTATGAGGGGGATCAAGCCCGCACGTAGTTCTTTATTTATATATATTACAAACCAATATTCCTTTAATCAATCTATCTAATATTTTCAGGTACCACTATGTGTTCCACGAGTTCCAGCCTCTTGTTTCTTCAGACTCTACATCAAAGTTATATAATCAAATCGTGTTTGTGTGGCTGTGTCTTGAATGTTGTCTTTCGATGGGGTCTGCGCAAAATGGACAAGTAACCACTTTGCTTCTTCCTTATCTTTGTTGCAGGCTGGACATTTTTGGCTAATTTCAAAAAAAGAATGATTCAACAGCATGTCTGCCATCCAACGTGAGCTCGGATTCTTGACTAGACAACTTCTCACGAAATCTTTTGCCTCTACTGATAGTTTCGCATTCTCAAAATTTGGTTCCTTGGATCCAATCCAGCGTAGCACTTCATCAGTCTTAGCATCAGAATTGGATGATTCCTAGAGGGGTTTCCTAGTGATTAACTCGTATACAATGCAACCAAGAGCCCAAATATCCGCCTCTAGACCGTACTCCTGCTTAAGCACAGATTCAGGTGCCATATACCTTTTAGTTCCTCTCAATCCCTGCTTTTGTATCCAACATTGTTCCAAAGTCATAGCAAACCCGAAATCAGCAATCTTGGCAATCTTTGTTGTAGCATCAGTAGGAGTAACAAGTAGAATGTTGTGAGACTTTATATTGTAGTGAATGATTCCCGCATCATGAATGCGACTGAGCCCTAAAACGACGTTTTTGGTGTGTGTTTTAACTTCAACCTCTGGCAACCCTTTCCCTGAACAATTTAAGCAATCAACCAAACTTCCACTAGAAGTATATTCTAACAATACGTTATAGAGGAGTACACCGGCTTCTAGCATGACTTTGACTCCGAAACATGGAATAACATAAGGAGAGTCTTCAAATATCCGAAGGAATTCCCTATATCTTGAAGCGACTGTGATCAACTCAACATGCAAGATTTTACAGAAATCAAACCCACTTGAATCCCATACTTTCAACATGAAGAATCGATCACTTATAAATATAACACATCTTCTAGTTGGCCAGATTATGGACACTTAACTTTTGAGTGTCCGAATTTCCTTGAGCCACCTTGACCCTTTATTGGCATGTGTTGAGGATTGTGACATGAAGCACTAGTGTGGAAGAAAGTACCGCCAGTGTTCATGTTACAATTCTCACCATTGGTCGTGATATTTGTTAGTCGAAGTTCGAATCAAGTCGTTACTGCTTTTCTCAAAGATATTGAAGCTTTTGGCGATTCAATCGGTATACCTCTCCTCTTATTTTTTATAACCCCAACAGTGATGACAATTTTATGTTTAAAAATTATTATTTTTTGTGCATGATTGATCCATCAGTGTTAATAGCTCATTAATTAGATATAATTGCATTCGTAATGTATAGTTTTTTTTAAATGCATCATTAATCTTTGTTTAGTTAGAGCTTGGTTTAATTCTTCATAGAGCTATTTTGGTTTATGGGTTGGATTTGAATTTGGGTCTATAGTGCAAGGGCCCAAGTGAAATATTAGGCTTGTGGTTTAAGTGGCCCAAAGGTCCAGTACCACCTAGGGTAAGTGTCAAAATAGTAAACAAAAGGGGTAAACACAGGGGTACTGAGGGGTTCAAATTGGATAGGGATTGAGGGAATCTTATCCTAACAAATGGGAAGCTTCTAGATAAGGGCTGACAAGGATCATTTTAGAAAAAAAAAACAGGGGGAAAATTCTGTGGGTAGGGGTGTAAGTGAATTAAATTAAAAGTTTAAAGAGTGCATCTGAATGAGGAAAAACAGGCGTTGTTGCCCTAAATCTCCTCTATAAAGGATCCCTTTTCCAATCATTAAAAAAAAGGATGGAGAAGAAAAAGATCGGCAAACGACTGAAAATAATTTCTTTTTTCTAAAAAGTGTTCTTGAGAAATTTTGAGCTTTCTTTGGTCTTGAGGTGTTTTTGCTGGGTTTCAGAAGTTGGAGCAGAAATTTTGGGTTTATTGATTGCTGGTTTTGCTGAGCTTAACTAAGAACTTCAGATTTCTTTTGTTTCTTCTTGTTGTTTTCCTTTTTGCTAGGTATGTTTTTGATCTTTTGTATTCCCTGTTGAGTTTTGTGAATTAAATGTTGGGTTTCTTTAAACACTCAAGTCTGTTTTGATGAATCTGATAACTTAGCTATGCAAATTGCTTGGATTTACTTCTCTAATAATTTATTTCGTGTGTGTGTGATATTTGAACTAATTATTTTATTGGTTATCATTCATATAAATGGTTCATTGTTGGAATTTCTACTCTGGTTGGATACTAATTTATATCGGAAATGATGTTGAAGATGATAAATTTATTCCCTTTCATATTTGAATAAGTATTATCTCAACAAGCTTAGTTATTAGATTGAGAAGTTCATCAATTCCATGTTTTGTTGAATGCAGATTGAAGTTGTAGTAGATGGCTAATGTCAGAAGTATTAAAGACTGAACTACAAAATTGATTGGTTGTATTTGCTGGAATTTTAGTATGGTGAACTGAGGAATAGTTATTTTGATATCTTGTTATAGCTTTAGCATACAAGTGCTTGGTTGTAGCCTTTCACAATGTGTAAGTTTGTTTTGAAAGGTGTAATTGAATTCCTGTTAAAAATAATACTTCTATCATTCTCTGAAGTTCCTATGAGAAAGTTAATTCATTAGCTTACTGTCAAAATTCAGTATGTTGCCAAACGTATATTTCAAGATGTTCAGTAAAAAGTAGTATGATTTTGGTATTTTGTCCTAGGATAATTACCACAAATTTAGTTATTTATGTAAAGAGTTTGTATTTACTCATTGTGATGGGCTTAGTCAAAGTTAGTTATCATCCCAATAAAGAATTTCGGCAAGGTAATATGAGCCCAATATTTTTAGAAACAAGACTATACATCTGGCCCATTTTCTTGTAATTAAAACTCACGATTTTTTTTAACTCAGTTCGTATATTCTTGACTCAAAGTTGATTTTATTTAGTTCTTTAATGTTTGATTATGACCATTTGTGATACTTCTTTTAGTATTCAGATATGTATCTTCCCCCAATTAATTTCACAATTTTGGACCCTCCCATGTAATCTCAAATAATAGATAAGTAATTGAATCTTATTAACATGCGTAGTTGCTTTTAAGCGCGATTAATTAAATAATTCATCACGGCTATGGGTACGGTTCCCGTTACATAGTTGTGATACCTAATTCCCAAATTCGAGTACACATTTTATGTGACCCGACCACAACTTCGAACAATAATAAAATACACATGTTGTAGATCGTGGGTACGATTCCCGTGACATGATTCGCAATATGTACAAAAACAAACAAGTGTACGACAATCGTAACTTTTGTCAGAAATAACTCTATAAATGATTAAAAGCGGTTTTAAGGGTTAAAAATGCACAATAGATTTAAAACTTGTAGTTAATAAGATAACTAGGCCAATTATTAATAGTTAAGCGATCGTACTAGAATCATAGAACCCGAAAAAATCTAACACCTTCTTCCGGGTTAACATAATTCCTTACCCAGTCTTCTGGTTTTGCAGACTTTAAACGGAGTCAAGTTTTCCTCGATTTGGGATTTAAAATAAACCGATGACTTGGGACACCAAATACATTATTCCAAGTGGTGGCTCTGAAATTAATTAAATAATCCCATTTTGATTGATGTCACTTAAATTGGAAAAACTCCCTTATACCCCCCTCGGGTAAAAAGGAGGTGTGACAGCTGTGGCAACTCTTCTGGGGATAAGAACCTAGAATCTCTGGTTCAGGGTTCAAAATTCGAGCTTAGAATAACTGTTATACTTGGCTTTTATTTATTATCCGATTCTTGTTACATGTTTGGGCCTAATGTGCTAAATGTCGTTTTTACCCCTTTGATATTGTTTGAACTGTATATAAACTGTTACGAAACCCTTCTTCTCTCTGAGTCTTCTAAATCTTCTGGGAGGTGCATGCTGGCGTGACTTCTTTTCTGTTAGAGTCATACCCTAATTTAGAACGAGGTTCAGATTAGTTACAAAACCAGATAACCTTTTGGTTACCGGTACGTTGCCCCCCCCCCCCAGCTCGAGTTGTCCGCTCAGGTACGCCAGTTCTAAAACAAAACATCCAGGTTTTAAACCTATAATAACATAGCCTCATGACGGATTCCTAGTAGGAATGCTTGTTTGCATCACGTGCATTTGACTTTGGGGACTCAATACAGGGGTTGGGTCCGTCTAGGACAGGTGTACCCAAAAAATCAAAAGACCATCCTGATGCATTTTTACGTGCTGCTTGTACATTTATTTGTTTCGGTTTGCATGTTGATCGGTTTCTAGAATAGGGAAGAAAAATCAAGAAAAACCAAAATCGAGGTGAGAGAGAGAGAGAAAGAAAATCACTCGTTTCTGAAAAACCTGGTGTTCAAAATATCCCGAAACTCTACCGAAATTTTGAAAAAAAAAGAGAGGAAAAGTGATCGAGGCCAACCCTGTACTACTACAAAGTAGCAAGAGTGATCGAAGCAACTTTTACCCGAGAAGGTCAGGATCGATTTCCACAGGGAGCTAGAGATTGGAGTTGAGTTTCTATCTAAATTGGAATTGCGTAGTTGTTCCTAATTGCACTTTTATTCATAATTGGTTTTGATATTACTTCTAAATTTATACTACTAAGATGAGAAATTAAGCTAAGTTAAGCTAAGAGTAAATTATTGAAGGTTGTCTAAATAGTTAAAAAGGCACTAGGGCAGTGACTTTCACCTATGTGGATACTTGACGAATTCTCGAGTCTAAGGCTAGGTTGTTATATTTGGGAATTACGATATAACCATTGCACGATTCTACTCACTCTATACCTCTCGGTAGTTCGAGTGATTTTTCCCTATTTAACTTTCTCAAGACCAATTGGGTATGACATTTTGTACAAGAAATTGAGGTTCAAGTCGGGTATTACTATCTCTAGGTTTAACCCTTTAACTGGGGATATCAATCTCTTGAATATGCCTCAATTCCTTGTTGGGTCAATTTCATAGATTTAGGCTCTCTTTCTCAAAAAGAGCCAAATTTAACTAGGCATAAACTAGTGTTTGCAACCACTAATTCAACATTTAAACCATAAATTAGTCTAAATATCAAACACCCATAGACATTCAAGCCTTAAAACACACGACCCATCAATTACCCACACTAGGGTTGAGCCACAACCCTAGCTAATGGGTCTAGCTACTCAATATTGTAGAAGAAAATAAAGAAATAGATGGAGAAAAACCCATAATATTTAATTACTAGATAAAACTTGAAGATTTAATGATGAAACTAATGTAAAATTACTCAAAATGGTAAAAGAACACTATTCACGAGTGCAACTGTTGTCTAGAATACAACTGATGACCTAAAAATGGGAAAAGAAACTATTTATACTAGGCCGAAAATTCTGGACAAAAATACCCCTGCGGGGCTAGTGCGGCTGCACTAAGGCTCTTGGCTGAAACAATCTGCTCTCTGAACTTGGCCACCGCGGGCCGCACAAAATGCACCGCGGTCGCGGTGGCTTCTATTGCGGTCCGTACAAAATGGACCGCGGACCGCATTGGCAATGTTCCTCTAACTTGGCAACTCTCTAAACTTGAGCTTTGCGGACTGCACAAAATTGAGTGTGGCCGCAATAAAGTCAATGCGGTCCGCATGAAATATTTTGCGGTCACATTGCTTGACTGCCTGAAATGAGCGCTCTCTGAACCTCCTCTTTGCGGGCCGCACAGAATGGAGTGCGCCCGCATTGGTCCTGTTATACTGAGCTTGAACTTGTTCTTGGTACTTGTACATGTTTCACTCCTTTTTGAGTTGCTTTTGATGAATTGTCATGTTATTGACTAAGCTCTGAAATCAAGTACAACATGTAAGCCTTTGAGACTATTTTATACACCTTTCTAATCAAAACTCAAGTAAGAAGGAGTGTAAAATGCATCATAATCCTTAGTTATCAACTCCCCCAAACTTAAGCTTTTGTTTGTTCTCAAGCAAACAAAATAAGACCCACCCCTAAAGAGTAAATCCAAGATAATTCAGCTGACCTAAAGTGAACTCATCTAGCATCAATTAAGACTAACAATTGCCCTCAGTTCAAATGAATCATTAACAACATTCACTCTTTTAAACACCATGGATTTAGTGCGACACAAGACCATCAAGAGTTGACTCAATACATCAAAGAAACTCTTTCTATTACTTTGGTCATTGTGAAACCCAAACTCACACATCCTCAACTCTCCCTAAGCAAACCTCACCTTTAGGATTGTAGCACTCAGAACGAGGTTAATGGAAATACACTCATCTCTCTCAAAGAAAATTCTCAAGTTTGGCTCTAAGTACCATATGCTTTCCCCTTATGTGAGTCACCACTAATGTAAGCTTCATTCAACTCAAGATTATATAGGGCTTTTGTGGAGACATAGTGAAGGCTTTTGGTTTAGGGTAGGAAATATTTGGTCTAAGTACGTTCAATCTTCCCTTTAGCACTTCTTTTGCTTCATTTTGGCACACACTTGACTTTTTAAGTCATTTCACTTCTTCTGAAGGGGTTAAAGAGACACACTGTCACTCTTTCTTGTTCATTTCAAATATTTTTCTCCTTTCTCAACTTTCCACACCTTTCATTCTTTACTTTTATTGAATCCCTTCATTCTTTTCTACATTGAACGTTTTTTTTGTCTTTTTGATTTTCTTTCTTTTTCCTTGCCCTTCCTTTTCTTCATTTTGTACCTTTTGCCACTTTGTTGTAATCCTCGTCTCTCCCCCTAAACTTATGCGTTTTCCATGTGCTAGGGAAAGATCGGGTGCCAATAGAGGGTATATTTAGAATGGGTAAAGGCTTGTATCATGGTCCTTGAAAGAAAAAGGTCTAAGGCTCAAAAGGGTTGACTTTAGATTTTATCATTGGTAGGCTATGGAAGTTTTTAAGATATCATTCAGATTAAAGAGAGCCTATAATCATATCTCAAGTCAAATTACACTCAGGATTTCGCCTAGACAAACATTCAGGGCAAGTTCTAGACCAATGGCTCGGGACTTGGACTTGCAATTTAAATTCTTACCACACAAGCTTTGGGATTGCTAAAGACATGGATTCAGGGGCCCACAACAACCTTAGATAAGATCTGAGCAGCACAATGGTCCCAAAAAACCACTTGATGATTATCGGCCAACACAAGAGTCTCAAGGTCACAACTTTCACCATCCTATACACAACGATTTGTTTTTTACCATGGGATCAAAGACAAATGTGTTAGGCCCAAGTGAATGATTTTTGGTATGATTTTTCTCGTTCTCTATTTAACCTTCTGTATTTCTTTACTTTTATTATAATTTTTGTTTAATAAAACTTCCCAAACTTCTTGCTTTCTTTTTTGTTTGTCTGACTAATTCATATAATTCGAGTTCGGCCGGGACCCATATTTGTAACACCTTCTCTTCGAGGTAATTTGATCCCTTACCTAATCTTTAGTGACGCGAATTAGTTAAACCTGAGTTATTTGCAAATATGTGCCCTAACGCACCTCAAACTCGTTAGGTGGCGACTCTCTCTTTTAACACCATCCTTAAAAGAGGTGTCTTTGCTTGAGGCACCCTTACTAACTAACTACTAAAAAGCAAAAAGAAAACAGACGCAAACCCTTAAGAAGGTTGTCATGCCATCCATCATCGGGAAGAGTCACCCAGTTCACACAAATTCCACCTTTGGAAAGAACTGTGGCATTAAGGAAAACCAAAGGCTTATTGCAAAAACTCAAAACAAGAAGCTACGAATATAAAATAAGAAGCTAAGAAAGGAAAAATGCGAAAAGTAAAATGAATATGTACAAGAGGGGATTTAATTGAATATACAATAGGGGGAATGAGTATATACATAAGAACGTAACTTTTATATATAGACACAAAGTAAAAAGTACGAAAAGTGCAATAAAATGATAAAATTATATACATACCAAAGATAAAAAGGAAAGAAAGTATAAAATACTATCATATGTACAGTCATCCAAATATCCAAATAGGGATACCCCCTCAAATGAAAGCTGGCATTGTCCTCAATGCCAACTAACCATTATAAGCACAAAAATAGAGAAGAGAGGAAAAAGAAACTCCCTATGGGCCCTCCGTCTGCATGGGGTCCTGAGTCTAGGTCCCTGGGTCCTCTGTCTACTCGGAAACCTGTGACTGGCTCCATGTGATATGTGGCTCTGCTGGGACCTGGGCTTGGACCTGGACTGAGTCCTGGGCTGAATCCTGGGGCTGGCAGGAGGAACCTCCTAGCGGATCCTCCAACTGTATGACTACATCGTCAGAACAAGGAATCACCTTCTTCCTCTTGGGTGGCCTCTCGGACTCCTACTCTGGTTGGGGCTGGGCTGCTGGTGCTGGGTCATGCAATAGCAAATATAAAGGCAGGTGATCCGCCTTCAACCTCTCAACCTCGACTCTTAGCTCCTTCATCGACTCTTTTGAAACTCGGGTCTTCCTCATTTTCTTCGCCTCCCTAGCAAGTTCCTTTACTGCCTTTCCATGTGAATCAACAGCGTCCGTAATCAATTTTTAGTTCTCTAGGATCTTCTTCTGGTTGTCCAGAAGCTCCTTGAGAGTGTCCTTAATGGACTGTGGGACCTGTGGAGGAGGAGGTGCTGACTAGGCTGCCACCGTAGTAGATAGTACAGACAGCTTAGAAGTAGTTGTCTGCATCCAGTTGTTGATGCTGGCGAGGGCCTGGCTTAGGCGGTGGGCAGTCAATGGGTATGCAGTGGAGGAGGGTATCTCTGGAACTGTAGAAGTGGACGGACCTGGGGCCATGTCTGGGTGGAAGGTGGCTGAGTAGGAGCCACTACCACTACTGGCTCTTCAGACTGGCCAGTTCAAGTAGTGGCTTTGCCTTGAAGTGCTTGCCCTTAGGGTTATCATCACCCTGTAGGCTATACCATGAGAAAGGTGCCTTCGCCTTCACTTTCATATCAAACTTCCGTTTTTCCATATCTAAGTCCTCCAGGTACATGGTCAGGAAGTTGGGGAAAGGATAAGATCTGTCACCTTCGTTCACCACCCGTGTAATAACTCGGGACATCACATTCCCGATGTTAATTGGGTACCTTACCATGATATATGCTACCAAAATAGCCCGGTGAATAGGGAGTGAGTTGTCATGGGTGGTGGGGTCTATCCTGCTGCACACAAATGTCTCCCACCCCTTAGCCTCAAAGTTCAAAGTTCTCCTCAAAAATCTTCACTCCCGCAGTCAACCAATCAGGGGTGGTACCTGGGATTGCCAAGTACTCCGCCAACCAAGGACGTGCTTCTTCACCCAATGCCATCTTCTCCAAATATAATGGCTCATCTTCCTCCGTGAAGCCCAGGTAATCATTTATGGTCTTGCCATCCAATTTCACCTTCAAGTTTCGCACTTTGGTGACTGTGGTACCCTTTTTGATGTGGGCCACATTTGAGGAGAACTCCTTCACCAAGTGCTCATTGGTGTCCTCCACATGGCCTATGAAGTAGTCCCATCCAACTCTCTCTCTGAACTGCCTCAACACATTGGGATTGTGAGGCAAAAGATCTCAGGTGATAAACTTACGCTCAGGTATCAATTTCCTCTCGGGCCACCACTCTCTAAACTTTTGGTAGGCAACCTCACTCACAAACCGGTCTTGCCATGCCTCCGGATTTCTAGTCCTCTCTACCCCTCCTACTTGGGGCTCACCCCTTCTACTCTCTACTTCTTCCCCTTCTTTTTCTACTGGACCCTCTTCGGATAGTGAATCTGTAGGAGAGGTGGAATATTCATTTCCACTACTGGCAGCTGAGCCCTCAGATGACTCAGAAGATATATGCACTGATGCTTGGGCAGTGGGTGAGCCTGGAGGTGTATCCATCAACCTATTCCTTTCCGGCCAATCAAGAACATATTCTTGCACGGAGTCTAATGATGCCTCTCGAGAAGGCTCATACTCACTTCCTGATTGGTCAATAGCTCTGTTTGTAGCTCTTATGATCCTCCTTGTGTTCTTTATGTTTTGTCGGACTTGCGGGGTCAATTTTATCATTCCTTGTCCCCTACCCCGGGAGGACTCTCCTCTTCCTGATTGTTTACCACCTTTGCCTCGTGATTTCACCATTGTCTGCAAGCAACATTCAGTTCTGCTTTGTTAGTATCAACAGAATCAATAAAGTTCACAATTGCAGGAAAATAATTACAGATAGTCAAAAGTTGCAGACCGCGGACCGCACAAAATCCATCGCGGTCCGCACAGAGGTGGGGTTCTGACTACCCACTCTCTGAATCTATGCACCGCGGACCACACAAAATGCATTGCGGTCCGCATTGAGGCACCGTGGACCGCATAAATCCATTGCGGCTGCGGTCCTCAAGTGTCAGTTTTCAGAACTTAATCCACCGCGGTCCGCACAAAATGGTATTGCGGACCGCACAGAGGCACTGTGGACTGCACAAAATCCATTACGGTCCGCACTGAGTGCCCAGAAGCAACACCAACCTAGGGTTCAAATTTTGTCCATTTTTAGTCTAAACTTTACCTATTGATGATACCCTAGGTTTTGCCTCAGTGTTTTAACTAATTAGTCCTAAGTAAAATGGGATTTAACTAACCTATGCTACAGGATTGAAAGAAAAACGGGAAGGGAAGGAAGAAGAACTAAGAAAAACAAATTAAACAATTGAGAAGGAGTTAAAGTTACCAGAAATGAGATGCACTAATGATTAATCAAGAATGAGCAGTTGAATTCGTGCAATTTAGAGAGTGAATAGTGATTTTTTAGGCTTCTGAGATAAAAAGATCGAAAAGTTTAAATATAGGGCCTCGGGTTCTATTTATAGAAAAAGGTCCCGGGCCACAACTCACCTACCCACCACGGACCACACAAAATGGCACCGCGGACCGCGGTGCTCAAAACCATGAAGCACTTGGAAATTGACCATTGTAGACTGCAAGAAATCCAGTACGGCCGCAGTCGACCACCGCGGACCGCACAAAATGCAATGCGGCCACGGTAGAAAACTTCAGAGACTCCTTACTTTTGTCAAATCACTTCTGCGGTCCGCATTGATTTCTTGCCCCCGCACAAAGGCCTTTGTGGCCTCACAAAATGAGCGCGGTCCGCATTGCAAACTTTAGAGAGTGATCATTTTTCAACTTGTTCCTGCACTGCATCAACACAATCCTACAACATCTCACAACGAGTCAGTCCAAAAATAAATCCTATACTACAAAGGAAATCAATGAAAAACAAAAAGAAAGACACATGGGTTGCCTCCCAAAAAGCGCGTGATTTAACGTTGCGGCACGACACAGGTTACCATCAAATCACTTTAGATGAAGAAGTGCCACCACGTGGCTGTCATCAATCTTGCCCAGGTAGTGCTTGACCCTATGCCCATTCACTCTGAAAACTTCCCCATTTTTGTTCGTCAAGTCAACTGTACCAAACGGAGTCACAAACACTACTTCAAAAGGTCCACTCCATTTTGACTTAAGTTTTCCTGGAAATAGATGTAACCGAGAGTTGAACAAGAGAACCAAATCACCCACTTTGAACTCCTTGTCATGAGCATATTTATCATGAAGGTACTTCATCTTGTCCTTGTACAAGGATGAACTGGAGTAGGCATGGAATCGGAATTCATCAAGTTCATTAAGCTGCTCCACACTGCTGCCACATCCCATTCAAGATTCAGCTTCCTCAAAGACCACATGGCCTTGTTATCTAACTCAACTGGTAGATGGCACGCTTTCCCAAACACCAACCGATACGGAGACATACCAATCGGAGTCCTATAAGCAGTCCTATAAGCCCATAGAGCATCATCCAACTTCTTTGACCAATCAGTCATATTTGCATTGACCGTCTTTGATAATATACTCTTGATTTCCTTGCTTGAGACTTCAACTTGGCCACTCGCTTGAGGATGATAAGGAAAAGAAACTTTGTGGTTGACACCATACTTTGCAAGCAAAGTGCCAAAAGCTCTACTACAAAAATGAGACTCCCCATCACTTATGATTGTACGAGGAGTGCCAAACCTTGTAAAAATGCTCTTCTTGAGAAACGCAACAACACTCCGGGCCTCATTGTTGGGTAGAGCCACGGCTTCAACCCACTTTAAAACATACCCACACGAGCTAACAAACGGGCCCATAAAATCAATGCCCCATACATCAAAAATATCAACTTCAAGAATGGTATTGAGAGGCATCTCATCTTTCTTCGAAATTCCACCCGCTCTTTGGCATTCGTCCCACCTCTTCACAAGTTCAATTGCATTTTTGTACAAAGTTGGCCAATAAAACCCACAACTAAGAACTTTGGAAGCCGTCCTCGCCCCGCCATGATGGCCACCATAGGGAGAGGAATGACAAGCCTCTTAGATACTCAATTGCTCTTTCTCCGGGACACACCTTCAGATTACACCATCAGTGCAAATCTTGAACAAGTACGGCTCATCCCAATAGAAATCCAAACTATCCCGTTGGAGCTTCTTCCTTTGGTTAGAAGTGAGCTCACACGGGATTATACCAGTCACAAGGAAATTAGCAACGTTCGCAAACCATGGGATACCATTCACCGACAGCAAAAGGAATTGTTCGTCGGGAAATGAATCATTAATCTCTAGGCCATCACGAGGCCTCCCCTCCTCCTCCAAGCGGGACAAGTGGTCCGCCACTTGGTTTTCACTACCCTTCTGGTCCACAATCTCCAAATCAAACTCTTGAAGTAACAAGACCCATCGCATCAGTCTAACTTTGGAATCTTTCTTCTTCATCAAGTACCAGAGTGCGGCATGATCCGTATGGACTATGACCTTAGCAACCATAAGATATGGCCAAAATTTCTCTGTTGCGAACACAATAGCCAAAAGTTCTTTCTCGGTCACCGTGTAGTTTACTTGAGCATCATTCATTGTCTTTCTCGCATAGTACACCGGATGAAACATTTTATTCACTCTTTGACACAAAACCACCCCAACCGCAGCATCGCTCGCATCACACATGATCTCAAAGGGCAAGCTCCAATAAGGTGTAGTAATGATAGGAGTGGTGGTCAACTTGTGCTTGAGAAGTTCAAAGGCTTGTATACATCTCTCATCGAACACAAACTTGGCATCTTTTTCCAATAACTTGCATAAGGGTTTCATTACCTTCGAAAAGTCTTTGATAAATCTCCGGTAGAACCCCGCATGCCCAAGAAAACTTCTAACTCCCTTGACAGAGGTAGGGGAGGGAGCCTCGAAATCACATCAATTTTTTCTTTGTCCACCTCGATACCATGCTTTGAAATTTTATGCCCAAGAACTATGTCTCTTCCACCATGAAGTGGTATTTCTCCCAATTAAGAAGAAGATTGGTTTCTTCATAACGGGCCAACACTCTATCAAGATTTTTCAAACACTCATCAAATGAATCACCCACAACACTAAAGTCGTCCATGAATACCTCCAAAATATCTTCTATCATATCAGTGGAATGGCCATCATACACTGCTGAAATGTAGCCGATGCACTACACAACCCAAAAGGCATCCGAGAAAAGGTAAAGGTGTCATATGGACAAGTGAATGTGGTCTTCTCCTGATCTTCTGGAGCAATCAAGATTTGGTTGTATCCAGAATACCTATCCAAGAAACTGTAGAAAGTACGCCCAGCAAGTCGGTCTAGCATCTGATCAAGAAAAGGCAATGGAAAGTGATCCTTACGGGTCACTGTATTCAACTTGCGGTAGTCCATGCATACCCTCCAACCGATGACTGTTCTGGTAAGAATCAACTCATTTTGCAAATTTGCAACCATGGTCGTGCCACCCTTCTTCGGTACACATTGCACCGAAGAAGTCCAAGAGCTATCAGAAATGGGGTATACAACCCCGACATCCAACCACTTGATCACCTCCTTTTTCACAACTTCTTGCATTGTCTCGTTCAACCTCCTTTGATGTTCTAAGGAGGGCTTTGCATCAGCTTCCAAAATAATGTTGTGCATACAGAATGCGGGGCTTATTCGCCGAATATCATCTAAAGTCCATCCAATTGCCTTCTTCCGGTTCTGGAGCACCGCCAATGTGGAATCAACTTGCATGTTAGTAAGACAAGAGGAAAGAATAACTGGCAAAGTAGAACTAGGGCCTAAGAACTCATACCTGAGGTGTGGAGGCAATGGTTTCAATTCCAACACTGGAGGTTCCTCAATTAAAGGTTTTGTTGGTGGAGTCTTCCTATTCTCAAGGTCCAAAGATAGTTTCCTAGGCTCATAAGAGTAAGAGCTCATCCCATGTAGAGCATTCACACACTCCACTTGGCCTTCATTATCATTGACATCAAGATTCAACAATATGGCCTCTAAATGGTCCTCCACATTGATCATTGTACTGGTATCATCAACTATTACTGCCATGACAAGGTCCACAAAAGAGCACACCTCGGAACTATTGGGCTGCTTCATTGACTTGCACACATGAAAGACCACTTTTTCATCACCCACCTAGAAGGTGAGTTCCCTTGCTTCCACATCAACTAAAGCCTTCCCAGTAGCAAGAAAAGGTCTCCCCAATATGATTGGAACTTCATAATCTACCTCACAATTCAAGATCACAAAATCAGCTGGCAAGATAAATTTGTCCACCCGGACAAGGACATCATCAATAATACCCAATGGTCTCTTCATCGTTATATACGCCATTTGCAATCTCATGGAAGTCGGCCTTGGTTTCCCAATACCCAAAGTCTTGAAAACTGAGTAGGGCATCAAGTTGATACTTGCCCCCAAATCACATAGAGCCTTAGCAAAGTTCGCACTCCCAGTGGTGCAAGGAATAGTGAAAACACCGGGATCTTCAAGCTTCAGGGCCATTGAATACACTATTGCACTAACTTGGTGGGTCATCTTTATAGTTTCACGATCCATGGGTCGTTTCTTTGTCACCAAGTCCTTCATGAATTTAGCATAGACCGGCATTTGTTCAAGAGCCTCCACCAAAGGCACATTAATGGATAAGCTCTTCATCATATCAATAAACTTTTTAAATTGATTCTTATTTTTCTGCTTCGCGAGCCTTTGAGGATAAGGTGGAGGTGGCCTTGGCAAAGGAGCCTTGACTTTAGGCACAACCGGCTTCGGCTTGTCTATTACGTGTTCCCTAGACGGGTTCACGTCATTCTGAGTTTCCACCTCGGCATCTTGAATATCAATCCTCATTTCTTCATTCACATCCTCATCAATCACATTTTCAACCGCCAAATGAACTTCATCTTCTTGCAACTCAACTTCATCACTCAAAATTTGCTTTTGTTTGGAGGCATTCATATCACTGCCCCATCCATTCCTTATAGTTACTAACATAACATGATTGTTCCCCCCCCCCCTTCGGGTTTACTACTGTATCACTTGGTAGAGCACCCTTAGGGCAAGTATTCAAGGACTATGAGATTTGGCCTAATTGAACCTCCAAATTTCTAATTGAAGTATTGTGGGAAGACAGAGCATCAGAGTCCGCACTCTTTTTCATCATCTGTTCAAACATCATTTCAATTCTACCCATATCATTATTGGAAGAACTAGGACCTTGGGATGGAAATGGGGGTAGATTTTTCGGTTGTTGATACATTGGGGGCCTATGAAAGCCTTGCCCCCGATTTCCTTGATTGTCATTATTCCAACCACCCTGATTGTTGTTACCACCCCAGTTGTTGTTGTTGCCATTCCAATTAGCCTGATTTTTCTGATTGTCCCAATTGGAATTTTGGTTGTTGTTCCCCCAATTACCATTGCCTTGTTGTTGTTGATTTCCCCAATTGTCTTGGGGTCTCCATTATTGTTAGTTGGAAGAATTGCCCCTTTGGCCTTGATAATTATTCACGTATTGCACCTCTTCATTCTGCCCATCATAACCATCATCTTGGAATCCACCACAATCATTGTCAAATTGATCCGAACTTCCTTGGTTCTGTTAACCTCTTTGTCTTATTTTGTTCACTAGAATGTTTACACCCTCCATGGCATTCACTTGGCGAGGATTTTGAACTTGTTGCAAATGTGTCTTTGCTAGTTGGTTCATTGTAGTTGTCAACTCAGCTATAGCCTGCCCATGATCATGTAACTCTTTGTGCAAATGAGTGACTGTGGGGTCACCCTGGGGCACATTGGCTATACTTTGCCAAGCGGAGGAAGTGTCAGCCATCTCATCAAGAATGTCACAAGTCTCATCATAAGACAACTTCATGAAGTTTCCCCCAGCAAGTCGGTTCACTATGCATTGGTTTATTATGTTAATGCCCCGGTAGAAAGTCTGTTGGATCATCGTCTCAGTTATATCATTGTTGGGGCATTCCTTTACCATTGTTCTATAGCGCTCCCAAATCTCATGTAATGGTTCGATGGGCTCCTGGTTGAAAGCCAAGATCTCATCTCTCAATGCTGCCATATGCCCCGGTGAGAAGAACTTTGCAATGAACTTATCCGCCAACTCATCCCAAGTAGTGATGGAATGGTTGGGAAGTCGCTCAATCCAATCCAATGCCTTCCCTCTAAGTGAAAATGGGAAGAGTCTCAATCGAAGTGCATCCTCGGACACATTAGTTTGCTTGCTCCCCCAATAGGTATATACGAAACCCTTAAGATGTTTGTAAGCATTTTGATTGGCAGCGCCCGTGAAATATCCACGCTTCTCCAGCAAAGTCAGCATCACATTGGTAATTTGAAAATTGTTCGCCCGAATTCGGGGTGGGACAATTGCACTTGCATAGCCTTGGTTTGGAAGTACTCGAGGAGCCACTCTTGGAGGTGGCGGAGGAGGGTCTGGAATATTGTCATTGGCATTGGCCTGGTGGCCTCTATGTTTTCCTTGAGGTACAAAAGGCACCTCATCATCTCCGACGTCATCTACCTCCTCCCCTGCAATCACATTTCCAAGAGGGTCATTGTTGTTTGCTTCCATTTTGTACCTGAAGTTGTGACACACACAAATTAGTAATGCAGAAGGAAAGAAGAACAATACATAAAACTATTTAGATAGATAGCCAAAACTGTTAGCTCCCTGGCAACGGCGCAAAAAAGTGATCGAGACCAACCCTGTACTACTGCAAAGTAGCAAGAGTGGTCGAAGCAGCTTTTACCCGAGAAGGTCAGGATCGATTTCCACAGGGAGCTAGAGATTGGAGTTGAGTTTCTATCTAAATTGGAATTGCGTAGTTGTTCCTAACTGCACTTCTATTCATAATTGGTTTTGATATTACTTCTAAATTTATACTACTAAGATGCGAAATTAAGCTAACTTAAGCTAAGAGTAAACTATTGAAGGTTGTCTAAATAGTTAAAAAGGCACTAGGGAAATGACTTTCACCTATGTGGATACTTGACGAATTCTCGAGTCTAAGGCTAGGTTGTCATATTTGGGGATTACGATATAACCATTGCACGATTCTACTCAATCTATACCTCTCGGTAGTTCGAGTGATTTTTCCCTATTTAACTTTCTCAAGACCAATTGGGTATGACATTTTGTGCAAGCAATTGAGGTTCAAGTCGGGTATTACTATCTCTAGGTTTAACCCTTTAATTGGGGCTATCAATCTCTTGAATATGCCTCAATTCCTTGTTGGGTCAATTTCATAAACTTAGGCTCTCTTTCTCAAGAAGAGCCAAAGTCAACTAGGCATAAACTAATGTTTGCAACCTCTAATTCAACATTTAAACCATAAATTAGTCCAAATATCAAACACCCATAGACATTCAAGCCTTTAAACACAAGACCCATCAATTACCCACACTAGGGTTGAGCCACGACCCTAGCTAATGGGTCTAGCTACTCATGATTGTAAAAGAAAACAAAGAAATAGATGAAGAAAAACCCATAATATTTAATTACTAGATAAAACTTGAAGATTCAATGATGAAACTAATGTAAAATTACTCAAAATGGTAAAAGAACACTATTCACGAGTTGTCTAGAATACAACTGATGACCTAAAGATCTTAGTATTCACATAGTTGAAATCCGCTCCGAGGCTCAATTTCCTGAAGAAGTGGTTCGCCAGATTTGGAGCGAATGCCAGTACTTGGGGGCAAAAACTTGAGTGTGTGATTTATCCAGGGGTGAGATTTTGCTTGTTTATCTTGCTTGGTATGGGAAGAGAGTTGAGGCAAATGATGAATCTGAAAGGCCAACCAAAAGGCCCCACATCCAAGAATTTATTGACGCGTCACAAGAACATTGGGCTTGGTTAACCAAAGAGACTGACTAAGAGGCTACCATAAGCAAATTAGAAGGGCAAATAAGAGACATTAATTTGATAGTGGTTTGCAGGCCACTGTGGATGAAGGAGAGAAGAAAAGGTTGGCCTGAGAAAACGAAGTCCTCGGGGCCCAAATTCAGAGGATGAAAATAGCTGCTGAAAACCCTGGAAGAAGCAAAACAGATGAAAAACTCATAAACGGTCTTAGGCGAAAAGTGTGTGATTATGGGGCTGATTTGGAAAAGAATGCAGAAGAATGGGCGAGGTTTTTTCAGCAACTAAAAGAAAAGTATGACAAAGGAGTCACGAGTTTAAAGAAAAAGCTGACTACTCTTGAAAATGAAATGACTCATCAAACAAAGAACTTTAAAGCGGAAAGAGAGCATTGTTATACATTGATGTCTCAACTGGAAGAGGAAATGCAGTAGTTACAAGAGCAAAACCATACGGCCACCCAAGTTATGGAGGTCAGGTCTCAGCAGATTGGACGTCTACTCCAAGAAAAGGGCATCATTAGAGAAAAGATTAGAGGAATTGCTAATTATGTCGTCATGAAATGCCATGAGTGTGAGGATATGACCAGATCCATGATTTTCACCACAATGATGATTTTTGTATGTCAGATAATGGACGACCTATATCGACTCCAAGAAGATATTGCACGTAGGCTCGCGTCGAGGCCGACTGATGTCCTGTGGGCCCTTAGAGTAGTATTGGAGGCACTTATGTATTCCTGATTTTCATTTCGAGTCTGTATTTCAGTTTAGAGTCTGTTAGTCTTCTCTGAGTCTATTTTGTTTTCTAGTTCTTAAGTCTATATGTCGGAGTCTTTGTAATAGATGAAAACCTGCAGTTTTTATTTAATGAAATATTGAAAACCCAAAATTTTTCTTTCTTTTATTTCACATTTATCCCCTAAACTACATAATGATTTGATTCATGTGGCTTTGTGATACGTAGGCAATCCCCATCGGATCCAATCATAGATATAGATAACCCGAGCAAAAAAAAGAGAGAAGAAAAATTGAAAAAAGAGAGAGAGGAAAATAAGAGCGCGCAAAGAAAGAAAAGATTCAGGATTTGGAAGGAAAGCCGGGATGAAACACGCAACCGTCGCAAAAACATATAGAAAAACGTTTAACTGTTTAGGTGAATTGCACTATCCAACATGCGATGCTCTATGTGTTAAATGTCTCAAACTAACCGATTTGTTGTGTATGCTGTTTAACACAAGGTTCTGTTTTTAGGTGGTTGGTTTTGTGGTAACTTGGCTTCGCACCCTTACTTTACAAGATCTAAAGGGAGTGTCAAAATGACGTTAGAGAGTCATCTACCAATAGTTAACCCCTCAGAGGATAGCCCGGTATCAGTTATCTCGGTCTCAGAGTCAGCAATTGCTGAAGAAAACAAAATATTGCGTCTTCGCATGTTGGAGATGTAGGACAATTGCTCTAATGGTAGAGAATCACCCAGTGCAATCCCTGGATTTCTCGAACTAGTTCCCAGGACAAGTGGAGCTTCCAATGTCCCTATTCTCGTAACCAACTCGTTCATACCATTCGGGTACCCCATTATGTCAGCTAATTTCACCGGTATGCCTTCTGAAGTTCGCCCCCAGGCACCGTTCTTAGTAGCATCTTCCACGATATTCACTGCATCACCGGTCTCAACTACGACACAGCCAACAGTGCCTAGACCATGTTTCGAACCGTCAGCCTTCACTTTCTAAGTACCACAATTTCAACTAGACACGACTCATGTCACCCCAAATTCCTACCTTTAGCACCCCCAGTATGAGTCTCCCATGGAATAATAAAGAACTATGAAGAACCCTGAGCAAGAAGAGATGACTCAGAAAATGAAAAGCATTGAACAAAGTCTCAAGAGCATGCAAGGCCTGAGTGGCCAAAAGAGTATCTCCTACGCCGATCTGTGCATGTTTCCTCACGTTCATCTTCCTGTCGGCTTCAAGATGCCAAAATTCAAAAGATATAGCAGGCATGGGGACCCTATCATCCATTTGAAAAGATATTGCAATCAGTTGAGAGGGGCGGGTGGAAAGGAAGAACTCTTGATGGCCTATTTCAGGGAGAGCTTAACCTAAATTGCATCAGAGTGGTATATGGACCAAGACATCTCTTGTTGGCACATATGGGATGACCTGGACCGGGATTTTGTCAGGCAGTTCCAGTACAATGTAGGCATAGCTCCAGAAAGAATTCTTTGTCCAATCTCAAAAAGAAATCTTCAGAAAGCTTCCGAGAATACACTATCAAGTGGCGTGAACAAGTGGCTAGGGTAAAACCCTCAATAGATAAGGCCGAGATGGCCAGTGTTTTCTTACAGGCCTAATAGGCCGATTATTTTCAAATCATGATATCTGTCATGGGAAAGTCGTTCACAGAAGCCATCAAGTTTGGACAAATGGTGGAAAGTGGGTTGAAAACGGGTTGCATCATGAGTCAATCAGCTATAATAGCCACTTCCCAAGCCATCCAAAGTGGGTCGGGGGTGTAGCAAATCGGTAAAAGAAAGAAGAGGGAGCAATGATGGATTCAAGTTTGAGAAATCCTCGTCAACCGCGAGGTTACTTTGGTTCCCCTTCCAACACCCCGCAATATTACTACCCCCATCAAGACGCCGCATATGCTATGACCCCTCATCCTTATGCAGTAATGAACGCCCAACCATAAACTTGGCCACAACAACACTACAATCAGAACTGAGATCCACCTCCAAGAAATAACCCTCCTCACCAAGCCCCGTATAATCCACATCCAACACAGAACAATTATCCATATAATGCCCGTCCCTATGAACCACCAAGAAAAACTAACTTTACACCCATTGGGGAATCATATTCCAGTCTATTCCCAAAATTAGTCCAAATGGGCCTGCTACAGCCCGTACCTCCAAACAGGCAAAACCTAGAGTCACTATCCTATTGACCATGCACCAGATGTGCTTATCACTCAGGGGCGGAATGGCACGACACTGAAGATTGTTGGACCCTTAAGAGGGCAGTTGAAAATCTAATCGAATAGAAGCGGGTAGTGTTGAGGGACGAGGAAGTACCTAGTGTAACTAATAACCCATTGACGGCTCACTATAACGAGCCATTCATTGAGATGATATGTGAGGATAAAGAGTTTGACCCAGCTTTGAAAGATATCATTACTATCACCGACATAGAAAAGGAACCCAAAGCGGTAGCAAAGCAATCCAAGGGTGAGAAGAAGATCAACTCCACTCCCCAAAGTGCAGAAAAAGTTGTGGAAACCAAGACAGGGATAGCACCTCCTAAAGATGCCATTCTCTATGTTCTCAGGGCCCCCAGAAAGGAACACTTCGTGTTGAGTCCTCCTAAAAGGTTTGAGCAAAACAAGGTTACGCTGAAGGTACCAAAGATGTACGTGCCAAAGTGGACTTATGTGGCGCAGGTGCCGATAATTTCACCCAGGCTGACTGAGCCCATGGTTATCAGATGCGTACCACAAAATCCTATGAAAGACCCCACTGTTGTCCCCTGGAACTACAATAAAGCAGTGGTCACATACAAGGGAAAAGAAATCATGGGTGAAGTAAATGAAATGAACCACTCTGGGAAGTACCTCAACTTGGAAGAATTGAACAAGACAAAGCAGAAGCATTTTCCGCTTAAAAAGCCAGTCAGTGCTGAAGAAGCAGAGGAATTCTTCTGAAAGATGAAAACCTCGTACTACGCTGTAATTGATCAACTCATGAAGTCCCCCTCTCAAGTCTCACTTTTGTCCCTATTGATAAGCTCGAATGAGCATCAGAAAGTGTTGTTAAAGATGCTTAATGAGGCATATTCCGGTCGAGACCATGGTTGAACAGTTGGAAAGAATGGCGGAATGATTTTTTGAAGTCAACCGAATATCTTTTAGCCAAAATGACTTGCCTCCAGAAGGGGCTGCTCACAATAAGGCTCTTCATTTGACTGTTAAGTGCGAAGGATATTATGTGAAAAGAGTTATGTTGGACGGCGAATCTGGGGTCGAAATTTTCCCTCTATCAACCTTACAGAAGATGGAAATTGGAAATGAAAGAATTAGACCCAACAATGTTTGTGTACGTGCTTTCGACGGCATCAAGAGGGATACGATATGGGAGATTGATTTGGTCCTAACTATTGGCCCTATAGATTTTGAAGTAACATTTAAAGTTTTGGACATGGACACCTCCTACAACTTTCTTTTAAGAAGGCCTTGGATTCATGTTGCAGGAGCTGTACCCTCTACTCTCCACCAAATGGTTAAGTTCGAACATGAAAACCAAGAAATAGTGGTCCACGGAGAAGATGAACAATCAATCTACAGGGACCCATTAGTCCTATGCTTGGAAGCTAGAAAGGGTAGTGAACACATTGTCTACCAAGCTTTTGAGGTCGTGGTCGCAGACCAGTGTGAGGAAGGAGCCCAATGTCCTCAACCCTGCTTATCAAACGCATCAATCATGTTCACCAGTGAAATGATCAAACACGGGTACAAGCCCGGGAAAGGGCTCAGGGTATATTTGCAAGGCATTAGAGAGCCCATCACTTTGACTGCCAGCGAGAAGTTCTTTGGCGTAGGCTTCCAAGCTACAGAGGCCAATGTAAAATGGGCTAATGAATGTAAGAACAATGGGTGGGTCCTACCTCACCCGGTCCCGCATCTCTCCAGGACATTTGTTAAGACAAGATACATAGAAGAAGAATAAGAGGCCTTCACGGCCAAAGAAATTGAGGACATCTGTGGGACAATAAGGCAAATGTTGTACGAGGTTCACATGGTCCAACCGGGTGAAGGCTCAAGCACTACTGAGGTGCAATATATGGGGTCAAATTCTAAGCTTCAAAATTGGAAGGCTACGATGTTCACAGTTAGGCGAGAATCCTGGTAGTTCAGTCTTGCCATCTTTTCTGCATTTCGAGTTATTTCAGGGTGTAACTCAAATGTTTTTAGTTTATTGTCTTTTAAATTCCGATGTAAATCCTCCTATCTTCAAATTCAATTAAATGAAATCAATATTTCATCGTCTATGAATCTTTTTCTTTATTTTTTCTGATTTTTACTATTTTTTCTTATCTCTCTTTTCAGTTCTAATAATGCGGACTTAAATAACATGACATGCTTGCGGACTTCATGCCTAGATCTTAATACGATGTCTAACTGTGAAATAATGAATCAAGAAACAGAATATGATGAAGATGAGGCTTTTAGGGAAATAAACTGAGAACTGGAACAATTTGAGAATAAGCCTAAGCCGAACTTAAATGAGACCAAGCCAGTTAATTTGGGTAGTCTGAAAGAGATCCAGGAAACCATGATAAGCATTCACGCTAATGAAAGAAGTAGAGATGCATTGGTCCAACTTTTATTCAAATTCAAAGACGTGTTTGCCTGGTCATATGATGATATGCCAGGACTGAGTGTTGATTTAGTGGTGCACAAATTGCCAACTTATCCCGGTTATCCACCTGTTCAACAAAAGCAGAGAAAATTTAAAACAGATATCAGTGACAAAATCAAAGAAGAAGTCACCAAACAGTTGAAAGCCGGTGTGATCCGAGTGGTCCGATACACCACATGGTTGGATAATATGGTCCCAGTGCCAAAGAAAGATGGGAAAACCCGAGTGTATGTTGATTATCGGGATTTGAACAAAGCAAGTCCCAAGGACAACTTCCCATTACCAAACATCCATATTCTTGTTGACAATTGTGCCAAACATGAGATACAGTCTTTTGTGGATTGCTATACTGGGTATCACCAGGTTCTAATAGATGAAGAAGACGTAGAAAAAACGGCTTTCACCACACCTTGGGGTACTTACTGTTATAGGGTCATGTCATTTGGTTTAAAGAACATCAGGGCAACTTACATGAGAGCAATGACTACCATCTTTCACGACATGATGCACCAGGAAATTGAGGTGTATGTGGATAATGTAATCATTAAATATAGAATGCAGGATGACCATGTGTGGGATCTGAGAAAGTTATTTGAGCGTCTGCGTAAGTATGACTTGAAGTTAAATCCAGAAAAATGTGCATTCAGAGTTCCATCTGGGAAACTTTTGGGGTTTATAGTCAGTCGGAGGGGCATTGAGCTAGATCCAACAAAGATAAAGTCTATTCGGGATCTGCCCCTCTAAGAACCAAGAAAGAGGTTATGAGTCTGTTAGGAAGATTGAATTACATCAGCAGGTTCATTGCTCAGCTGACTACCACATGTGAGACCATATTTAAGTATTGAAGAAAGATGTGGCAATCAAGTGGACGGATGAGTGTCAAGAAGCTTTCGACAAAATCAACGAATATCTGTCAAATCCACCAGTGTTGGTCCCACCCGAGCCTAGGATACCTTTGTTCTTGTACCTTACAATCCTGGAAAATTCTTTTGGCTGTGTCCTGGGGCAACATGATGTGACCGGGAAGAGAGAGCAAGCCATATACTATTTTAACAAGAAGTTCACTAGTTATGAAGCCAAGTACACTTTGTTAGAAAGAACCTGTTACACCCTAACTTGGGTCACCCAGAAGCTTAGGCATTATTTGTTGGCTTACACCATATATCTCATAACCAGAATGGATCCTTTGAAATACATATTCCAAAAGTCGATGCCCACAGGAAGGTTAGCAAAATGGCAAATCCTGCTCACCGAGTTTGACATAGTTTATGTCACCCGCATGGCGATGAAAGCTGAAGCCTTGGCAGATCACATAGCTGAGAATCCTGTTGATGATGAATATCAGCCTTTGAGTACTTACTTTCCGGACAAGGAAGTAAGTTCAGTTGAGGTAATTCCAGAAGGCACCAATGCTTGGATAATGTTCTTTAATGGAACGGTAAATGCAAAGGGTATCGAGATTGGGGCAATTTTGATTTTGCCTACTGGTCAACACTATCCGGCCACAGCCCGGCTTCAGTTCTTTTGTACGAACAACACTACCGAGTATGAAGCTTGCATTATGGGCATGGACATGGAAGTTGACCTGGATGTGGAAGAATTGTTGATCATGAGAGATTCTGATTTGGTTATTCGACAAGCTCAAGGTGGATGGGAAACTCGTGATATCAAGCTTATCCCATATAGGCAACATGTAGAAGATCTCAGCAAACGGTTCAAGTCTATCAAGTTCAAGTATATTCCTCGATTCCACAATGAGTTAGCTGATGCACTGGCCACTTTGGCCTCAATGCTGCCGTATCCGGGTAATATCCACATCGACCCACTAGAACTACAAATTTGAGAAAGACATGGTTATTGCAATACAGTTGAAATAGAACAAGATATTTATCCATGGTGTCATGATATCAAAAGATTCTTGAAAACAAAGGAATATCCTGAGCAAGCCAGTGGAGACCAAAAGAGAACCATTAGAAGTCTCACCAGTAGCTTCTTCTTGAGCGAAGAGGTCTTGTATAAAAGAACTCCAGACCTGAACCTTTTAAGATGCGTGGATACCCAAGAGGCTGGAAAAATCATGAATAAAGTGCATGCAGGAGTATGTAGACCCCATATGAACGGATACGTCCTTGCAAAGAAAATCCTTCAGGCAGGTTATTACTAGATGACCATGGAAATAGATTGCTTCAGTTTTGTCCAAAAGTGTCATTAGTGTTAGGTACACGGTGACCTGATTCATGTACCGCCTTCAGAATTGCATCATATGTCAACATTGTGGTCATTCGTTGTTTGGGGTATGGATGTCATTGGGCCAATCGAGCCGAAATCTTCAAATGGGCACGGATTTATCTTAGTTTCCATTGACTATTTCACAAAGTGGGTTGAAGTAGTCACTTTCAAAGTCGTCACCAAGAAATTGGTGATGAACTTCGTGCATTCCAACATTATCTATCGTTTTGGTATTCCTAAGACTATCATTACGGATAATGCTGCAAATTTGAACAGTCATTTGATGAGGGAGGTATGCGAACAATTTAAGATCACGCATCGAAATTATACCCCTTATCGGCCCAAAGCTAATGGTGTTGTTGAAGCAGCAAACACAAATATCAAGAAGATCCTCAGGAAAATGATTCAAAGTTCTAGACAATGGAATGAAAAGTTGCCTTTTACATTGTTGGGATATTGCACAACCGTGCGCACATCAGTTGGGGTGACACCCTATCTATTGGTTTATGGTACTGAAGTTGTAATACCCGCAGAAGTTGAAATTACATCTCTTCAAGTCATTGTTGAAGCTGAGATTGAGGACAATGAATGGGTCAAAACCCATCTAGAACAGTTAACCATGATTGATGAAAAACGGATGGCCGCAGTTTGCCACGGGCAGTTGTATCAACAAAGAATGGCTCGTGCCAATAACAAGAAAGTGTGGCCTAGAAACTTTGAAGTAGGGCAACTCATCTTGAGACGTATTCTCCCACATCATAAGGAAGCAAAAGGAAAGTTCACTCCAAATTGGAAGGGTCCGTACATTATAAGAAAATTGTTGCCAAAAGGGGCATTGTACTTGGGGGACATTGAAGGAAATGACCCCAAAACAGCTGTCAATGCGGACGCGGTCAAAAGGTATTATGTTTAGCCCTTTTGCGGTACTAATATTCTCCGATTGGGATGACGAAGGCTTTCATTCTCACTACCCAAACATTGTCAACCCTTTGCAAACCCTTTGAGCCAGTTACCTTTCTTTGATTACCCTCTTTAGAATCCGAAAATGAATTTTAAAAATAAATCTGATAACAAAGTTTTCCTGAACTATGTTCGACATGATTCCGAAAGGATACGTAGCAGCCTCTCTCTGGGGTTTAGTCACACCAAAACAAAAATCCACATTTTCCCCAAAGTTGAAACTGGGGCAGAAGTTATAATGATCTGGCAATAGTTTTTGCCTGAAAGGTTCCAAAGTTGTAATTCAATCCAAATCCTTTTTACCCCAAATCATGTTCAAGTCCTTCTGATCAATCGGTAAAGATGTTCAAAATTGGAGGATGTGGTTACTTGGATCTGATACAATCAAATGAGAGAAATAAAATGAGAGAGTCTTATTGGTGAAAACTCACACGGGAACCATAGGGTGATGGTAAGCAGAGAAATTAAAAATGAGAGAGTCTTGTTAGTGAAAACTCGCAAAGAGCACTATAAAGGCGACAGTGAGAAGAGAAATGAGAGAAGTCAGCTGGTAAGAACCCGCAAAGGGTGTCGTTGATCGAAAGGTGGATCCGTATAACCATTGGTATTCATAGAGTCCTGGCAAGGTTTCTCGATTAAGGTATGGGTTAGGATGGGTTATGAGAGTTGGATGGTTTATGCAGATCGGGTATCCAGTCCAAGAAGCATGTCATGTCCATTGAAGTCTGCATACACTCCAGATAAGTCCTTCTTTCCTTTTCCCGAAAGTGACACCTCTCGCTTAAATTCATTATCCTGTCCATTATTTTTTTGAATCCCTTTCGGTCTAATTCTATTCTGAATTTAAAACAAAGAAAGATGGCAAGATTGGTTTACAGGGTTTTGTTTGACAAAAAGCCAATATTCGAGAAAGCACCCATCCTCAGTAGGTGCATCAAGTCGACTGGACATAATGGCCGATGCTTTAGAGTCAAAAACTCATGAAAAGAAAGGAAATCAAGGTCAAATGCCAATAAAGGCAAAACAAGGTGGATAAAGGCCAAGTCCCACACGGGTTAATCATCATGTGAAGTTTGGGAAAAGTCAAAACCCCCGAGGTTTAGAGATGAAACTGATTCCCAAAGAGAAAGCAAGCAATGGAGATATTTATTGAAAAAGCTTGGCCAAGATCAAGTGATTGAAACAATCAAGGCCACAAAACCAACCACCGCTTCAAAACTCACAAATTGTTATTTGTTTGAAAACAAGAAAACAGGTGCAATCCAAAACAACATTGCAAGAAGCAGGTGCAATAAAAGAAAAGTACGCGGAGACCAAAATGGGTCTGCAGCAAAAGTTAACCCAAAAAGGGAAGTCCCCTCTAAATTCTTTATTCATGCACCTAAATAAAATGAAAAGTGAAATCAAAGGAAAGGAAAGAAGAAAATTCAAAATCATGGTAGTATAGGTCTCCAATTCCTAGCTGTGACTTTTTCAATATAGGGTCCCACTCCCTAGTTGATGCAGGCATAACCTCATGACTTTTCTAATACAGGCTCTCACTCCCTCATTGATGCCGGCATAACCCAATGACTTTTCCAACATAGGGTCCCACTCCCTAGTTGATGTCGGCATAACCCGATGACTTTTCCAACATAGGGTCCCACTCCCTAGTTGATGCCGGCATAACCCGATGACTTTTCCAAAATAGGGTCCCACTCCCCAGTTAATGTCGGCATAACTCAATGACTTTTCCAACATAAGGGTCCCACTCCCCAGTTGATATTGGTATAACCCGATGACTTTTCCAGCATAGGGTCCCACTTCCTAGTTGATGCCTGCATAACTCGATGATTTTCCAACATAGGGTCCCACTCCCTAGTTGATGCTAGCATAACCTGGTGATCTTTCCAACCTAGGGTCTCCAACCCCTAGTTGATCTTGTTTTAGATATAGGGTCTCCACTCCCTAATCTCCTTTTTCCCAAGGATACACAACCTTGACTTTTATTACTTTCAATAAAGAAGTATTTTAGAATTTTGTTACAATAACTCACGAAATTTTCCTAGTGAAAACTGGGACAGAGAAATTTCATTCGTTTGTTTGTTTTGGTGCCTGAGCAAGTTTTTACCTTGAGGAACAAGTTTCGAGATGACTAAAAGAAGAAGTCTCAATCCAGAATAAAAGAAAAAGAACAAAAGAAAAGAAGTGAACTCAAAGTGCAGAAGCGGAGAAAAGATGTGGAATGCTCAAGACATGATTGAAGTCACAAGATTTGTATGTCCCATTTTGATTCGAAAGCTAAAGAGGAATGAACTAGCACCTGCAGCTAACAAGCATCAAGATTCAGATCAAAGTCTGTATGAAGAACCAGCCAAGACTCAAGATCAAACTTCAGAAGGTTTATGGATACGAATCTTGTAACTCGTAGCTGATAGGCTTAGTTAGTCTAGTTTTTCATTTTGATTTTGGTGTAATAAGGAGCTCAGCAAGTAGAAACAGCAGCAACAGCAATGAAATCACAGTTTCTCGGTAGTCCCAACTACCAAAATTTCCAAAACTACACTGACGTGATTATGGCCAAGGATATGTAGGAAACCTCTGAAGCAAGGTTCGGTCAGACTTTTTCCCAAAAAATGCTTCCCATGGAGTATCCAGACTGGCAAAAATCGCTCATAATTGCTCATTTTATCTTTGCCCGAAAACTCTTCATGTTTCCGAGCAAAAAGGGGCAGCTGTGAGCATGTGATTTTTCCCTATTAGAAATGCACCTACAGAATTAAAGAAAATAGTTTTTTTTTAAAATTGTTTTCAATTTTATAGGATTTTTGTAGAATTTTATTAATTGTCTGTATTTTTGTGCACATTTAATTGTATTAAAATCATGAAAATACCACAAAAACGTCAAAAATATTCATGCATTGCATATTAGGTTTTATATTCATATTTTAGGATTAATTAATTAATTAATTGTTTTATTAAAATAAAAATCGCAAAAAATATTACATTATATATTTTTAGCTTTTAATATTATATTAGTAATTTTCTCTTCATTAATTTAGGATTAATTAATTTTGTAAATATTCTAAATAGATAATTAGCCTGATTTTACAGATTATTAATTTAGAATTTAATTTAAGACTTTAATTAATTTAATTAGGGTTTTAAAGAAAAAGAAAAGAAAGAAACAAATAAAAAAAAGAGGAGGATAAATAACTTGGGTTTCTGATTTTGGGCCACCCAAAACAAAAGTCAGTAGCCCAAATTTCATTTCCTGCCCAATTTCGCCCAAAGCCCAATACCCTCACACCCGGTCCAGTCTTCCCACCACCTAAACGACGTAGTTACACCCCAAAACTACGTCGTTTCAACTCCTCAACCCCATTAAATAACTAAACCTAACCCCTGGCCTCATAATCCACCCCAATTGATTTAGACCCAGCTCCTGACTCACTCAGAGACCACCGCATGTTTCGTCGTTCCTCTGCCGCCCGGAAATCGTCTCACAGCGGAGGATCACCTCCAAAAGCCCTCAATTTTCAATCACACAACCTCCACCACCCCCTCATTCATATTCCGCCATTGATTTCACCAAAAAACCACTCATTTTCTCTGAATTAGAGATCTAGAAATAAAAATCTGAACTTTTTGCTTTTTGTTTGATTTTTCCTGATATGGACCTCAATTCATGATTAAACCCACTTGAATCCCATAATTTCAACATGAAGAATCGATTACTTGTAAAGATAACCCATCTTTTAGTTAGCCCGATTCTAGACACTTAACTTTTGAGTGTCCGAATTTCCTTGAGCCTCTGCCTCGTCCCTTTCTTGGCATGTGTTGAGGATTGTGACATGAAGCACTAGCTGTGGAAGAAAGTCAGGCCAGTGTTCATGTTACAATTCTAACCATTGGCCGAGATTCTAGTTCATCGGAGTTCGAATCTGTAACAATCTGACTGGTCGTTTTGAGCTCTAGCACGTCGTTCAACAGTTTAAGGCCATGATCAGCTTCACTTTAGGTATTATGACTTGTGTGCACGGTCGGAATTGAATTCCAGGGAATTCGGAGTTGATTTGGAAAGGGAATTCCCATTTCGGAAGCTCTAAGTTGAAAGAATTATCTAAGATTGGATTTCTAGGTAAACGACCTCGGAATCAGGATTCAAAGGTTCCAGCAGGGTTGTATGATGATTTAGGACTTGGGCATATTTTCGAATCAGGTTTTGGAAGACCCGGGAACATTTTGGCCCCTATTGTGGAAGTTAGCATTTTGGAGGAATTTCATAAGTTTGGGTTGAAGTGCATTTCAGTGTTATCAATATTTGTTTGGGATTCTGAGTCCGGGAATAGCTCTGTATGGTGATTCTGGTATTGGGAGCGCGATCGGAAGTGAATTCGGAGGTCCGTAGGTCATTTTTGAGTCATTTGGCTAAAGATAGAAATTTGAAGGTTTTTGAGAAGTTTGACCGGAAGTGGACTTTTTGATATCAGGGTCGAAATCCAATTCCGAAAGTTGGAGTAGGTCCATAATGTCAAATATGACTTGTGTGCAAAATTTGAGGTCAATTGGACGTGATTTGATAAGTTTCATCATCGAATGTTGAAGTTTGAAATTCTAAAGTTCCTTAAGCTTGGATTGGGGGTCGATTCATGATTTTAGCATTGTTTTATATGATTTGAGGCCTCGAGCAAGTCCATAACTTGTTTTGGGATTGGTTGGTATGATTGGTTGGGGTCCTGGGGGGCCTTGAGTGAATTCCGGGTGGTTAACGGATTGAATTGGGGTTGGAAAGAATAGCTGAAGCAGCTGATATCTAGTATAACCGCACCTGCGAAGTTTTGGTTGCAGGTGCATAGCCGCAGAAGGGGCCAAAGGGGTGTAGATATGGTGGTGAAGGGTAAAGGCTGGGACCGCAGATGCGGTCAGGTCACCGCAAAAGTGGGACCGCACCTGTGGAAGAAGGAGCGCAGAAGCAGAAATGGGCTGGGAGCCCCGGACCGCAGAAGTGGCAATTGGTCCGCACTTGCGGGACCGCAGAAGCGGCAATTGGTCCGCACTTGCAGGACCGCAGAAGCGGTCAAGAGACTGTAGGTGCGAAAGGACTGGAGGCAGTGAGCTCTCTTTAAAATCGAGTTTTGGTTCATTTCCACCCATTTTCACTTTGGGTTGGACGATTTTGGAGCTTTCGGAAGAGAGATTTTCTTCATCTATATCAAGGTAAGTTGCTCCCACTCATTAGACATTAAATACATGGTTTTGTTACGGATTTGAGCATGAAAATTTGTAGAAACTTGGGGTTTGAGGGAAAACCTAGAAAATTGATATTCTTGGATTTTGACCACGATTTGAGTATGAAATTAAGATAAAATCATATAGTTGAGTTCGTGAGTTCATGGGTAAACTTAATCTTCGAAAAATTTAGGAATCCGGGCCCGAGGGCAATTTTGTCAAATTTTTGATCTGGGTTAGGAATTGTTATAAATTGGATTGTAATAAGTAATTGAACATATATTAATGGATTTGCATAATTATTGGCTAGTTTTGGAGCATTGCGCATCGATTTAAGTCTTCGGAAGGGCATGGAATGCCGGTTATGGATCTTCTGAGCGAGGCAAGTCTCCTTTCTAACCTTGTAAGAGGGAATTATCCCCATAGGTGAGTTAATTGGTTATGTGCTCCTATTTGTGGGGGCTACGTACGCACGAGGTGATGAGAGTTTGTGCGTAGCTATTATTGTACTATTGTTTGAGTAGTCTAGGACCCAAAAGCATGTTGTACTTGGAAATATTTGTAATCCTATTGACAGTTTGAATTGCCTAAATTCTATCGAATTGGTAAATGAATTTCTAAAAGGATTAAACTTCATTTTTCTTAAATCGTTAAACAAGGAGAATTTGGATTTTCCTTGCATAGTTATTCCCTAATGAAGTCTTGATTAACTATTTGAATATGTGATTCTATATGTACCTGCGGCGCATGTATGATTTGCGAGCAGGGTGTTTGTTTATTTTATGTTGACCGCGTTGCATGGATGATTTGCGAGCGGGGTAATAGATGCATCTATGGTTCGCGCCGTTCACCCCTCGGCAGTGCACATTTTACATTTATGTTGGATCGGGCCGTACGACCTCGGCATGATATGTGCATGCTTATATTGTTTGCCTGAGAATTTTTAATGTTGATACTTGCCTTTCCTGGCCAGATATAAATGGATAAAGATAATGAAAAGTAAATCCTTGGAAATCCTTTATTATTTGAGAAGTTGCTTACCTGTTTTCCGGCTTTATGAGTTAAATTTTGCTTTATGAAATCCATGAGTTCCCCACACTGTTTCTATATTATCATTGGACCATTAGTAAGTGTCGAAGTCGGTGTGCATTTTTGTTGCACAGGTTCATATGTGGCTAGTGGCTTAGTAGCATAGCGGCATGGTTGATACGGAGACTTAGGTGAGTTGCATTTATCGAGATGACCCGCAGCCAGCATAGTCCTCTTCAGAGTATTTTACTGTGCTTTTCATTTCTGTCCACTTTGTATTCCGGACAGTTACTGTATTTTATTTCATTCCCTAATAAATGCTCATGCACTTGTGACACCGGGTTCTGGGATGATTATGGGGTATCTTGTATTAACTTCTTAACATTCATATTTGATTTGAAACGATTATCTTTTACTGGTAAAATTGAAGGAAAATCATAGTTTTTCAAAATTATTAAAATGAGAATTTAATTAAGTATTTTGGTTAGCTTGCCTGACAGTAGTATCCAGCGCCATCACGACCCTTAGTGGATTTTGGGTCGTGACAACATGGTATCAGAGCACTAGGTTCCCTTAGGTCTCACGAGTCATGAGCAAGTCTAGTAGAGTCTCACGGATCGGTACGGAGACATCTGTACTTATCTTCGAGAGGCTACCGGACTGTTAGAAGCACCTCCCTTCTTGATTCCTCATCGTGTGATTTGATTCCTTGAGGATTATGCCCTTGTTTCCTTCCTACTCAACCTTATGCGACGTGAATCGCTTGTTATAAATCGAGAATTGAGGAATTGTAATGGTACTACGAACGTGGTGCGGGATGTTTCTCCTGGTATAGTTGATTGGGCTATTGTCATCGCCTTGCGAAAGGATTTTCAATCATTTCGGTTCGGTAGTTGTGCTTCTAAGATCTTAGAGGCTATGCACAGGTTTCTATGATGCTCTCGATTGGTTATCGCACAGTAATGACTTGATAGCATGATACTTGCCTATGTGTTGGGGCAGTGAAAGACTTGAAAGGAAGCCTACTCAGTGCACGATTCATAGATCGGATATCTCATTTCTGGCGGAGGAGAAGCAATTGGCCTATGAATGTCCAGATTTAGGGTTATGGAGTAATGAGACTTGGTATTTTTGAGCGTGGTGGAATTTTCATCTACGATGTAGTGTCATCGTCCTTAATTGTATGTGTTAAGTTTGCCGGTGTTATGGTATTCTGCAATTCGCCCTTGGGGTAGGATATTGTGAAATAATATTGGATAAACGACGGTTGGATATCGTGGGGTGCGGTGGTTCAGGATTGAATCGGTGTTTCTAATGTCGACAGCTCGAGAAATATGATCTCCGGAAAGGTTTAAAGTTTGTAGTTATTTGTGGGTTCAAGTGCTAAGAAGATAGATTTTATTAAGGCAACAACTAAGCAGCAAAGGATGAGGAAGGACATGTGGGGAGTGTCAGGTGGTGGTTAAAATTTTTAGAAGGCCAGGTATAAGAAGCAAAGGTCGAGTGGTTGATTAGAGGGGTGAGTTCCTCCAAAGTGGGAGAGTGGCAGAGTTGCATATGGGCTTTGTATTAGGTAGACTACGCACCTTAAGGAGAGTTTGGAACGACTTGGGAATTTTAGTAATTGATGATTGGGGTCTATGGATCTAATTTGAAGTATGAGCTATTATGTGGTAGGAGATTTGATATAACGGAAAGGAGCTACTTTAAATGAAGAAGGATACAACGTAACTTTGAATTGGAAGGATGTTGCTGAACATTTAATTGATGTTCACGAGGGGTGAATGGACTTGTTCAGCTAGAGAGTGAGCTCAGACTCAGGATGGGTTATTGATGTCGTAGTGATTGTACCCCGTGCAGCAGCATTGGAAGACGTCGGCACGTAAATTCCATAGGTGGGTTATCTCCAGTGAACAGCTCGGTGGTCGCATGGATTGGCGAAGCTTTTGCGAAGAATTCTATTGGTTATATAGCAAAGGGATCGGTCGTGCGAATGTGGTTAATGATTCAGAGTATGAAAAGGGGGTTTCACAGAAAGATTCCGAGAATTTTTGTGGTCAATTGCACAAGGTTATGTCAATAAGAGATAAAGAATCCTGGTGAATTCCAAAGTTGTGTAATAGAAGATTCAAACTAAGTGGGAGAGTCCCACCGCTTAGGATTGGGTTGCATAGCTAACTACTTGCGAGGTTTCTGGTTATTAGCATATTGATGGGTTATTTCAGCTATGGGAAAAGAACATAAGTGGTAATTTGAGCAAAAGAATTGTTAAAGGTGTGCTATGGTTGGCCTTATTGGCTCATGTTCAAACTTGGGGAAGGATTCAGGATTTATGCCTTGTATGGATGTGGGTTTCAAGGGAAGTGATCATGCTGGGTGCTTTGCCGTGAGGGTATTCATGTGCTAGAAGGTTCGTAGAGTTGATTATAATCGGGGCCAAGTCAGAGTGGGTGGCTCTCAACAACGGTCCTAGTGAATTCAAAAGTTAAAGTGTGGTGCCTAATGATTTCGAGCCTACAAGTACGGTTAAGAATCAAGCTTTTGTAGCAGCTTATGAGAAGAGGTCCAGAATGTTCTATGATGTTTTGACTTGCAGTGTAGCATTTTGGAGGAAAATGAGAAAAGACTTTGGATTCGTAAAGGGATTATTAGAATGGGCATACTGGTTGAGGATGCGAATGTGCGCACAAGGGAGGTATGAAACAGTTCGTGGGATTGAAGATAGTGTGGTCTCATGATTCAAGGTCACTCGGGATGTGCGGATGGGGTGTGTTATGTGTTGAATGGAGTTATTATTATTTCTAAGGCAATCAAGGATAAATTGGAAGAAGATAGATTGATTAGCCATAGTTGAATTGGCATATTGGTGGTAGTAATTAGTTCCTGCAGCGAGACCAAGTTATGCAAGTGATTTGTGACGGTACGTGTGAGGCCGGTCGGCCGCTGAAATTGATGTTATTCAGAAGTATTCTACTGTTATGGCCTGTTATGTGTAGGCGAATCCCAAAAGGGCTATGGTGGCTTAGACCACTACTTAGAGATTTTCATATTCCATAGTTATGAGAATTCACCTGTGTGTTGCTATGGTTCTCCTGAAGGTAGTTAAGTGAAAAGTTTTTATATGATAAAGTGTTAATCTATTAGTGGTTCCGAAGTTATGATGAAAAACGTGTTTTATCGTATATTGGCATGTTGGGTGCAGTGAGTGGTATGGAATTGAGGTGAGGATCAAGGTTGCAGTTCGGTGTTGATAAGGATGTCACGAGCTTGGATGAGCAGGAAAGGAGTTTTGATGTTTAAGGTAAGTTGGTATTGTCTTAAGCGTCACCTGAGATCAGTGTTTTGTGAAAAAGGCTTTGCATCCTGGTTAAGGATTCTTGATTGTTTTTCAGCGTTAGTGCGGTTGGTGGTTTAGATGTACAGACCTGTTATCTGTTATGGAAGGTTGTGGGAGCGTGCCCCACGGGAAGGTTGTATAAGTGTGTCATGTTGTCACTTGATTGATTGAAGAGTTAAGCTAGGTATGAAGATTGCGGTGATGACGTTAAATTGAGAATTGATGCTTGGAGGGCACTCGGTCTATTGGGTTGTGGACTGTGGAGGATTACTCCGATTATGATGGTTGTTCCTGTGTGTTATGAGAAAAGGGGAGTTATTATGGACCTTTGAAAGGTTATTAGCTAAGTTCAGTGCGATTAGAATCAGCTTGAGGTCTGTGGATGGATTTAAATGTGAATATAATCTCTATATCAGGCCAGATGTGTTCATTTCCGCAATGCGCTCCTTATGGAAGAGTAGTCGGGGTGTTATTTCGTCGTCAGCTATTTCATGTAATGATAAATTGCGCTGTGTGAGTTGTGAGATGGATTGGTGAATTTCTTATATGTTGAGGTTCCGCGTATTGATGTTGTTATATGAGCGGAGTGGCTCTTGATATTCAGACCGTATATCGCACCTTAGTTGTGCTTGAGTTTGTAGCTTATGGCGCTATATGTCTCCCCAGGGATGGTATTATGCACTTGACGTGCTGGTGACTGACATTCGGTATTTTGATGTAATGAGCAATCTAGCTCGGTGTGTATCTCCTTATGTGAATTTTATGTGTGGATCGGGTGGCACACCGCCATGGGTATGTTATTTGGATCAGGTTGCACGCCGCAATAGTGTGATGTTGAGTACAGATTCCTATATCTGTTTTTATGTGTTTTGTTTCCTATCTTTCTAAGGAAACCTCATATTAGTTATGTGCTTGCATCGCATGTATGATTCGCGAGCGGGGTGTTTGTTTAATTATGTTGACCGCGTCGTATGTATGATTCGTGAGCGGGGTAATCAGATTCCTTTTCAAAGTTCGTTTTCCTTTTGTATCGCGTTCGAATTGGTAGCCTATTGGCACATTATGGCATCATATGAGACTTTTGGTCATGTCTGGATGGCTTATTGCATGAGTAGTTCGTACTGGGTGAGATGGGATTATCGGAACTAAGATCAGTGTAATCGGATTATATGAAGAATATTAAAGAGCAAATACCATTATTTGGTTCAGAAGGAGGTAATGATTCTTGTCATGAGTATAGCCCCAATGATTTGTTGATTCAGCAGTTGGCTATGAATTTCTACACATCTCTTTCGTCGTGGCGGTATTGTAAGAGTTAGAGCAAGACCTATGTATGTCATGAGGTGCAATGGGAGCATCATATTCGTGGAATTTTGACTATTATGCTCAGAGAATGTTATTGTGGTTCTGTGAATAAAGCGGTTCAAGGTGTGAATTCAGCAAGGGTATGCAGTCATGTTCTGGTACATCGTATGGTGATTGAAACGGTGTTCATATGTTGGAAACAGGCCTGGCAGAGAATTCTGGATGTTGGAATTGGGCTCTAAGGCTTATTTGCCGAAGTGAAAAGGGTATCTTCAGATTGATCGAGCTAGGGTATCCAACTGAGTTATGGTAGCACGAGTAGGTGCTCGGGGTGTTAAACAGTGATTTCGAGCAACACCAGCATAGTTCTTAGCATGTTCGAGGACGAATGTATGTTTAAGTGGGAGAGAATGTAATGACCTGACCGGTCGTTTTGAGCTCTAGCGTGTCATTCAGCAGTTTGAGGCCATGAGCAGCTTCACTTCAGGTATTATGACTTGTGCACACGGTCGGAATTGAATTCCGGGGAATGTGGAGTTTATTTGGAAAAAGAATTCCCATTTCGGAAGCTTTAAGTTGAAAGAATTAGCTAAGATTGGATTTCTAAGTAAACTACTTCAGAATCAGGATTCAAAGGTTTCAACAGGTTCGTATGATGATTTCGGACTTGGGCGTATGTCCGGACCAGGTTTTGGAAGACTCGAGAACGTTTTGGTACCTATTGTGGAAGTTAGCATTTTGGAAGAATTTCATAAGATTGGGTTGAAGTGCATTTCAATGTTATCAATGTCTGTTTGCGATTCCGAGTCTGAGAATAGCTCTGTATGGTGATTCTGATATTGGGAGCGCGATCGGAAGTGAATTCGGAGGTCCGTAGGTCATTTTGGAGTCATTTGGCTAAAGATAGAAATTTGAAGGTTTTTGAGAAGTTTGACTCGAAGTGGACTTTTTGATATCGAGGTCGGAATCTAATTTCGGAAGTTGGAGTAGGTCTATAATGTCAAATATGACCTGTGTGCAAAATTTGAGGTCAATCGGACGTGATTTGATAGGTTTCGTCATCGAATGTAGAAGTTTGAAATTCTAAAGTTCCTTAAGCTTGGATTGGGGGTCGATTCATGATTTTAGCATTGTTTGATATGATTTGAGGCCTCGAACAAGTCCGTAATGTGTTTTGGGACTGATTGGTATGATTGGTTGGGGTCCCGAGGGCCTCGAGTGAATTCTGGGTGGTTAACAGATTGAATTGGGGTTGGAAAGAATAGCTGAAGCAGCTGATATCTGGTATAACCGCACCTGCGAAGTTTTGGTCGCAGGTGCGGAGCCGCAGAAGCGGCCAAAGGGGTGCAGATGCGGTGGTGAAGGGAGAAGGCTGGGACCGCAGATGCGGCCAGGTCACCGCAGAAGCGGGACTGCACCTGGGGAAGAATGAGCGTAGGAGCGAAAACGGGCTGGGAGCCTCAGACCGCAGAAGCGGCAATTGGTCCGCACCTGCGGGACCGCAGAAGCGGTCAAGAGACCACAGGTGCAAAAGGACTAGAGGTAGTGAGCTCTTTTTAAAAATCGAGTTTTGGTACATTTTCACCCATTTTCACTTCGGGTTGGACGATTTTGGAGCTTTCGAAAGAGAGATTTTCTTCATCTATGTCAAGGTAAGTTGTTCCCACTCATTAGACGTTAAATACATGGTTTTGTTATGGCTTTGAGCATGAAAATTTGTAGAAACTTGGGGTTTGAGGGAAAACCTAGAAAATTGATATTCTTGGATTTTGACCATGATTTGGGTATGAAATTAAGAGAAAATCATGTAGTTGAGTTCGTGAGTTCATGGGTAAGCATTAACTTCGAAACATTTAGGAGTCCGGGCACGTGGGCCTGAGGACAATTTTGTCAACTTTTCGATCGGGGTTAGGAATTGTTATAAATTGGATTGTAATGAGTAATTGAACATATATTAATGGATTTGCATAATTATTGGCTAGTTTTGGAGCATTGTGCATCGATTCGAGTCTTCGGAAGGGCGTGGAATGCCGGTTATGGATCTTTCGAGCGAGGTGAGTCTCCTTTCTAACCGTATAAGAGGGAATTGTCCCCATAGGTGAGCTAATTGGTAGTTATGGATCTTTTGAGCGAGGTGAGTCTCCTTTCTAACCGTATAAGAGGGAATTGTCCCCATAGGTGAGCTAATTGGTTATGTGCTCCTATTTGTGGGGGCTAGGTATGCACGAGGTGACAGAGTCCGTGCATAGCTACTATTATGCTATTGTCCGGGTAGTCTAGGACCCAAAAGCATGTTGTACTTGGAAATATTTGTAATCCTCTTGACGATTTGAATTGCTTAAATTCTATCGAATTAATAAATGAATTTCTAAAAGGATTAAACTTCATTTTTCTTAAATCGTTAAAAAGGGAGAATTTGGATTTTTCTTGGATAGTTAATCCCTAATGAAGTCTTGATTAACTGTTTGAATATGTGATTCTATGTGTACCTGCGTCGCATGTATGATTCGCGAGTAGGGAGTTTCTTTATTTTATGTTGACCACGTCGCATGGATGATTTGCGAGCGGGGTAATAGATGTATCTATGGTTCGTGTCGTTCGACCCTCAGCAGTGCACATTTTACATTTATGTTAGATCAGGTCGTACGACCTCGGCATGATATGCGCATGCTTATATTGTTTGCCTGAGAATTTTTAATGTTGATACTTGCTTTTCCTGGCCAGAGATAAATGGATAAAGATAATGAAAAGTAAATCCTTGGAAATCCTTTATTATTTGAGAAGTTGTTTACCCGCTTTCCGGCTTTGTGAGTTAAATTTTGCTTTATGAAATCCATGAGTTCCCCACATTGTTGCTATATTATCATTGGACCATTAGTAAGATCGAAGTCGACCTCTCGTCTCTACTTCTTCGAGACTAGACGGGATACTCTTGAGTACACGTTGTCACACCTCCTTTTTATGTACCCGCGAGGGTACAAGGGAGTTTTTTTCAATTAAAGGACAATCGAAACGGGATTTATTTATTTATTTCAGAGTCGCCACTTGGGAGATTTTAGGGTGTCGCAAGTCACCAATTTTAATCCCGAATCGAGGAAAAGAATGACTTCATATTACAGTCTGCGTACCATAAATCCGGATAAGGAATTATGTTAACCCGGGAGAAGGTGTTAGGCATTCCCGAGTTCCGTGGTTCTAGCACGGTCGCTCAACTGTTATATTCGGCTTGATTATCTGATTTTATACAAATATGAACTTATGTGCAAATTTTATCTTTTAACCGCTTTTATCATTTAATGTTATTTTTATCAAGAATTGCAACATCGTGGAAACACACCTCGAACTACGTTACAATCAATGTACCCGTGGTTAGAGCTACGTTTCAACTCTGTTGAGATTAGGATTTGGGTCACATAAATGTGCACCCGAGTTTAGGAAGATAACATTATTAAATACGCGCCTAAAGCAACTAGCGTATTGTTATGTTGGGAAAAGGCCGTGAAATTCGCTAAACGGCCTGTCCCGAATTCTAAGTATTTTAATATATACATTTAGAGGGCCCCGCAGCTTGTGCATTTTTGTTTGTCGAGGCTCGTCTCATTCATTATTTTTAAAAGGAATTCGCAACGTCATGGAAATGCATCTCAAACCACGTCACAATCAATGTACCCGCGATTAGAGACACATTTCGACTCCGTTGAGATTTGGATTTGGGTCACATAAATGTGCACCCGAGTTAGGGAGAATAAATTATTAAAGGCGCGCCTAAAGCAATTAGCGCATTATTATTTTGGGTAGGGCCGTGAAATTTGCTAAACGGCTCGTCCCGAAATCTAAGTATTAATACATATATTTTGTGAGGGCTCCGCAATCTGTACATTTTTTTATTTTGGCGAAGCTCGTCTCGTTTTTTTTTTTTCTAGTTTTAAAAGGATGCCATTTTTATGCCTTTAACAATACTAAACCTTACAGCCTCTTTACCACTAAAATCTCATAACTCGTTAGAAATTTAATAAAAGGAGTTTAGTGAATGAGTGTTTCGGGAGTAGTAACGACATGTGCTAATACTAATTTTGTCTAAATGCACTAAGTAAAGGAAGGGACGAACCAATTAACGTCAAACTGTGTCATAGAACACGTAATACAACTTAATCAAATGACATCAAATAAACAAGAATAACATAACATAAAAATGAAGCAAAATGCATACAGTGAAACATATGCAGAAAATTACCATACCAATTTCTATATTGCATCTTTGAACATTCCGTAACATTTCCTTGTCTAATACTTGAAGTTTACTAACCTGAACAAACAGATACGAACAGAACCATGGACCAGAAACTCGAACACGAATGGACTGAAAATGAGTCATGGCTGCGACTGGTTTTTCCAGGTGGTCATTTGGACGTGAGGGGGCTGAACGGAACAGCAGTGATGGTCGGATTTAATGGAGGATCGCCGGACTGGTTTTTTGGTTACGACGAAGGAGAAGAAGTGGTCGTGGGCTGGTAGTTTGGATGTAGGGTCGACGGGCAGTGACGGGTGGTGGCGATCGTGCTGGTTCAACTGGTAGCGGGCAGCGATGGTGGTAGATGACTGCTGGGGATGCGAGGGGCTGTTTGGGCAGTGGTCGACGGGCAGTGACGGGTGGTGGAGTTGTTGATGGTGGTTTTGAGGTTGTTGATGGTGGTTTTGGGGTAGGTCTTTGCTAGGGTTTTTTCTTCTTCTTCTTTAGGAAGAAGAAGCATGAACAATGCACGTTGGTTTTCAAATCTGTCCTTACATTTTTTGTTTGCCCGTGCATTTGTACCCTTTTGCAAAGAAAAATGGACCCCTATGCATGGTGGGGTTCAAGACTTATGTCCCCCACGCGTGGTGGGGTTCCCCGTGTACGGTGTTCCGTCCGTGTTCCCCACGCTTGTCCTCCTTGTGTGGTGGACTCGGATTATTATGGGCTAGGCCCGAAAATTAGGCCTAAAAACGGGTAGTTTGAACCCGAATATTATTCTTTTGCCCGGACCCGAGAATAAGAACACGACGTTGCTCAACTAATCCTATGTAAGCAAAATAACTACCAAAATAAGACTAATATTTAAAACAAAACTATATCTTTCTTCTTCTTTTTTTAATGTTTTTCAAGATTAAAATAGCTACAAAATATTAATAAAACTATTTTTTTGTAATTTTCATTTTTATATAAAGATAAAATATAAAGTAATATTTTTGTATTTTTTCAAAATTAAAATGACTACAAAACATTAATAGAACTATATTTTTTGTAAATTTTCTAAATTATATAAAGTACAAAAATAAAGTACAATTTTTTGTATTTTTTCAAGTTTATGAGAAATACATAAACTAAAATTTATAGATATTTTTTTTTGTAATTTTTCTTTTTTGCGACGAAATAGAGTAAAATAGTCAAAATAGCTATATTAGACCTAAATTAAATATTTACGCTAAAAATGTGAAAATTCCCGGGGAGGGTCAAAAATCACATGTCTACAGCTGCCCCTCTTTGACTGGAAACACGAAGAGTTTTCCGACAAAGAACGACTAGACATGTTTTTGACCCGACCATTATTTGGAGGGACTACACTAAGGAAAGGAAGGGGATGTGACCGAGCCCTGGTATCTGAGCTGCCTACATATCCTTGGTTATACAGGAATCAGGCCACGTGTAGTTCGGAAATGAGAGATGGTAGATTGTACCGTGGTGAAGAGCCGATCAAGGTGTCGTTCCGTTGAGGTTCCGGTCCGCGGTCCTATCATTACATCAAAAATGAAAATTGAAAAAGACTAACTAAGCCTATCAGCTACTAGTTACAAGGATTCCTATCTTTAAGTCTTCTGAAACTTGGTCTTGAGTCTTGAATGGTTCTTCATACAGACTTTGGATTTGAACCTTGACTTGCTAGTTGTAGGTGCTAGTTCTCGAGCAGACCGCATCTGTTCTCCACTTCCGTACTTTGGGTTCCTTTTTTTTTTCTATGCTTGCTCTTTTTTTTTCTCTTCTTGTTTTTTTTGTTTTTGTGACCAGCTTCTGTTGATCATCCCAGACTGTTGACTCGCATTCTTGAGGTGAGCTTCTACTATTTCTAACTTGGATTGAATGCTGGAGATTTCTGTTGTAACCTTCTGCCTTCCAGTGGGTCACCGCTTGGTCTTGAAAAATATTCCTCTGTTCTACAGGCGGACTCCTGACAACCAAAACAAACAAAACAAATGAAAATTTCCTAACCCAGTTTGCACTGGGAAGATTTGTGAGTCGTTAGCAAAATTGTAACTTACTTATACTACTGATGCAATGATGAGGGTAAACTAAAGACTAGACTAGGATGTGTATCTCCTATGAGTAAAACCAAAACTCTTGCTAGCAAATGTGTCTGCTAAAATAAAACCTCAATGACTCAAACTAGGAAGTGCGTCTCCTATGGTCGAATCGGAATGAACTAAACTAGGAAGTGCGTCTCCTAAGGGTGAAAACTTCAGTGACTAGAACTAGGAAGTGTGTCTCCTATGAATAAAATCTCGATTTAGGAAGTGCGTCTCCTAAAAAACTTGAAAGACCTTGATTAGGAAGTGCGTCTCCTACGGGTAAACTTCAAAAAACTGGACTAGGAATTGTGTTTCCTATGGTCGAACTTAAAATGAATCAAACTAGGAAGTGCATCTCCTAAGAGTGAAATCTCAATTCCGGAAGTGCGTCTCCTGAAATAAAATATAACCTGAAAAAGCCAAACTAGGAAGTGTGTCTCCTATAAATGGACTATCAATATTAGGAAGTGTGCCTCTTATGGGTAAAATCCCAATGACTCAAACTAGGAAATGCGTCTCCTACGAATGAAATCTTAAATGAACCAGACTAGGAAGTGCGTCTCCTAAAGCAAAAATATAACCTGAGCGAACCAGACTAGGAAGTGCGTCTCCTAATAAAGAAAACTTAATTCAGAAGTGTGTTTCCTATGCATGAAATTAAACTTAGGAAGTGTGTCTCCTAGGGGTAAAATAGTCTTAGGAAGTGCGTCTCCTATGGGTGAAACCTTAATGATTTTGAACTAGGAAGTGTGTCTCCTATGAATGAAAATAATTTAGAAAGTGCGTCTCCTATGGGTGAAATCTTAATTTAGGAAGTGCGTCTCCTATTGGTAAAAGTAAACTTAGGAAGTGCGTCTCCTATGGGCAAAACTGAACTTAGGAAGTGCATCTCCTATGGGTAAAATAAACTTAGGAAGTGCGTCTCCTATGGGGTAGAACTAAACTGAGGAAGTGTGTCTCCTATGGTAAAAATAAACTGAGGAAGTGTGTCTCCTATGGTAAAAATAAACTGAGGAAGTGCGTCTCCTATGGTAAAACTAAACTGAGGAAGTGCATCTCCTATGGGGTAAAACTAAACTGAGGAAGTGCGTCTCCTACTGGTAAAACTGAACTTAGGAAGTGCGCCTCCTATGGGTAAAATAAACTTAAGAAGTGTGTCTCCTATGGGGTAGAACTAAACTTAAGAAGTGCGTCTCCTATGGGGTAGAACTAAACTGAGGAAGTGCGTCTCCTATGGCAAAAATAAACTGAGGAAGTGCGTCTCCTATTGGTAAAATAGATTTAGGAAGTGTGTCTCCTGTTGGTAAAACTTAACTTAGGAAGTGCGTCTCCTATTGGGTAGAACTAAATTGAGGAAGTGCGTCTCATATTGGTAAAATAAACATAAGAAGTGTGTCTCCTATGGGTACGATAAACTTAGGAAGTACGTCTCCTATTGGGAAAAACTAAACTTAGGAAGTGCGTCTCCTATTGGTAAAACTTACTTAGGAAGTACGTCTCCTATGGGTACAACTATACTTTAGGAAGTGCGGCTCCTATTGGGTGAAATAAACTTAGGAAGTGCGTCTTCTGTTGGTAAAAATGAGCTTAGGAAGTGCGTCTCCTATTGGTAAAATAGATTTAGGAAGTGCGTCTCCTATTGGTAAAATAGATTTAGGAAGTGCTTCTCCTATTGGGAAAAACTAAACTTAGGAAGTGCGTCTCCTATTGGTAAAACTTACTTAGGAAGTGCATCTCCTATGGGTACAACTATACTTTAGGAAGTGTGTCTCCTATTGGGTGAAATAAACTTAGGAAGTGCGTCTCCTGTTGGTAAAAATGAGCTTAGGAAGTGTGTCTCCTATTGGTAAAATAGATTTAGGAAGTGCGTCTCCTATTGGTAAAATAGATTTAGGAAGTGCGTCTTCTGTTGGTAAAACTTAACTTAGGAAGTGCATCTCCTATTGGTAAAGTAGATTTAGGAAGTGCGTCTCCTGTTAGTGAAACTAACTTAGGAAGTGCGTCTCCTATTGGCAAAGCTGAACTTAGGAAGTGCGCCTCCTATTGGCAAAACTAACTTAGGAAGTGTGTCTCCTATTGGTGAAACTATTCTTAGGAAGTGCGTCTCCTCTTGGTGAAACTTAACTTAGGATGTGCGTCTCCTGTTGGTGAAACTAACTTAGGATGTGCGTCTCCTCTTGGTGAAACTTAACTTAGGATGTGCGTCTCCTGTTGGTGAAACTAACTTAGGAAGTGCATCTCCTCTTGGTGAAACTTAACTTAGGAAGTGCGTCTCCTTAGGACGTGCTTCTCCTATTAGTGAAACTTAACTTAGGACGTGCGTCTCCTCTTGGTGAAACTTAACTTAGGAAGTGCGTCTCTTATTGGTGAAACTATTCTTAGGAAGTGCGTCTCCTCTTGGTGAAACTTATCTTAGGAAGTGCGTCTCCTTAGGACGTGCGTCTCCTATTGGTGAAACTATTCTTATGAAGTGCGTCTCCTGTTGGTGAAATAAACTTAGGAGGAAATTCATCTCCTATGGGTGAAACTAAAACAAACTTAGGAGGAAATGCATCTCCTATGGTTGAAACTAAACTTAGGAAGTGTGTCTCATGTTATAACCTTCTGCCTTCCGCTGGGGTTACTGATTTCAAAATTTGAAGTATTAGACTCAAAAGTATTCCTCTCGTTATACAGGTGGGTGCCTGACATGAAATGTAAAGACTGAAAAGTATTCCTCTCGTTATACAGGTGGGCGCCTAATATGAAATGTAAAGACTGAAAAATATTCTTCTCGTTATTCAGGTGGGCGCCTGCCATATGAAATGAACAGACAAAAAAGTATTCCTCTCGTTATTCAGGTGGGCGCCTATCTTCAACAACAACTTTGAAAATAAAATCCTATTCGAGGGCGGATGAACCCAACATATCCTATTTGAGGGCGGATGAACCCAACATATCCTATTCGAGGGCGGATGAACCCGACATATCCTATTTGAGGGCGAATGAACCCAACATATCCTATTCGAGGGCGGATGAACCCGACATATCTTGTTTGAGGGCGGATGAACCCAACATATCCTATTTGAGGGCGGACGAACCCGACATATCCTATTTGAGGGCGGATGAACCCGACATATCCTATTTGAGGGCGGATGAACCCGACATATCCTATTTGAGGGCGGATGAACCCGACATATCCTATTCGAGGGCGGATGAACCCGACATATCCTATTCGAGGGCGGATGAACCCGACATATCCTATTCGAGGGCGGATGAACCCGGCATATCCTATTCGAGGGCGGATGAACCCGACATATCCTATTTGAGGGCGGATGAACCCGACATATCCTATTCGAGGGCGGATGAACCCGACATATCCTATTCGAGGGCGGATGAACCCAAAATATCTTTAAGACTTGAAAATGTCTTACCTCGAAAACTTGCTGGGGATTATTTTGCGGGGGATGAATTTTCACTTTTTCCTTACCCACTCTGGGTTGCCCAAAACTCTGTCGAGGATGCTTCTACATCTCGATGATCCGCTGAGGATAACACTGCGAACTGCTGAGTAACCCTGTTGGGGCTAACACTGCTGAGGATAACTCTGCTGAGTAAATATGTTATCTTACTCCTTCCAAAATTACTTCCCTTTAAGTAGGATGATTCATTCATCTGCAAACTACTTTCCCCCTTTTTTTTATTATTATTATTTTTTATTATTATTATTATTGTTAGATTCTTCCTTTACAGACTAACTTCCTTAAGACTCGTTTTGTCTTTCCCCGAAAGGAACCGCTGAGGATACCGATTTTCACCAAACTTGTGTTGGACTCCTCGAAACTGCTGGGGATAACACTGTTGGGGAATTATTTACTTACCTGTTGGGGGTAAAATGTTATCAGCTGGGGATAATGCTGTCGAGGATAACACTGCTGGGGGATTCTGATTCCTTCAGAACTAGTGCTTCACTCTTCGGGAGGCTGTTGGGAATGATGCTGGCCTCTTGCTTTTCTGAGCTCAAGTTTCATCCCTCTGTCGGGGAACAACTTCCTCCATTGAAACTTATTATGTTGGGGGCAACACTGGTTCTAAGACCACTTCCCTTGAGACTGGCGTTATCTTTATTCTTCCCCGAATGGGTACCTGACTTCCAGAAAAAATTTTAAATGGAAAGAAAATTTTCTGCCCCAGTTTGATAATATCCCTTGCGTCATGCATTTCTGGCATCAACGCCATTTCCTTTACCTGTTTCAAATCAAACAAAATTTGTTAGTTTAAAACATGGTGGTTGGTTGTGATACTCCTACTGGGATGGCTTTTCCCTTTCTCCTTCCTTGCTCTGCGTTCAACAACTTGTTGGGGATGATATTATTTGTTGGGGATAATCCCTTCCTGCTGGGGATATCCCTCTTCTTTTGTGGCATAGCTCGAAAACTGGCATTTCCCCGACCTTTTAGTCTAGTATGAATTTCCCAAATCCTGCTCACTGCTTTCCTTGCTTTGTTCACGGGCCTTTTGCTGGGGATATATATTTTGACATTGGCCTCGCGCTTGTTCCTTGCTGACTATACCACTTGGATGTACTAGTCAGATCTCATCTTGCATATTTGGAAAGCTGATGGCATATTTTGAAGTCAATTCACACTTGTTCTGACCAAACAGACTCTATTGGGGATTTTTCTATGAAAGGAAAAAGATAAAAGGGAACAGAATAAAAAGACAAAGGAAAAATGACTCTTTAACAAAAGAAACTATAAATAAAAACCTATCAAATGCAGATACAGACTCTAATGGTCATGACATGCGTATGTGGCCTATCCTCCACTGTCAATCATCTTTCAAGATATTCAATTGGCAATTCCCCATCTGATTCTCAATCTTATTCGACTGGTAGTGCCCGAAGGGTTTTCACTATCAAGCCTCTCTCATTTTGGTTCTTCTCTCAGCTTTCATCGCTTTATGGTGTCCGTAAAGATTTTCACCGATAAGACTCTCTCATTTATATCACTTTCCAGCTGGGGATTTGGCGTGTTGCCGGCATGACTCTTTCTGCTGGGGCTTAGAGTCCTTTCTGCTGTGGAACAGAGTGTTATGTTCACCGGTAAGACTCTCATTTGTCTGACTTGGCATCTTTTGAAGACTGGTCAGAAGGTCTTTCTTTGGACCGTAATGTGGGTTTTGGATAGGGTTAGAAAGAAAGGGTATTAAAGGCTCAAAAATGCATTGATTTTGGGTTATTAATTACAACCTTCGGAACTAGATTTATTTACAACAAACGCGACATCTGCCCCAGTTTCTTGCTAGGGGATATTTTAATTGATTGATTTTTTTTCATTTTTCAAAACTATGACCGAGCCGTGAAGCGCCTACGTATCCTCTTTGAGGAATCAGGTCAAATGTAGTTCCCAATTCCTCTTTTTCATTCTGACTTTCTTTTGTTTGTTTTTTTTTTTTATCATTTTCCTTTTCTTTTCTTCTTTTTTTTCGTTTTGTTGTTTTTTTTTTCGTTGCTACTGATTCCGAACGAGGGGTATGAAAGAAAATAAATAAGGCTCAAAAGGGGTAACGAAGGATAATGTGTTTAGGTAGCAGAACAAAATGCCTTCGTCATTCCAGTCTTCAAAACATGCCAAGTGCAAACAACACACTTTAAATTTGTAGTCTCTTCTGATGGTGCTGGACTTGACAATTATGTTAAACATTTTATTTTTCCTTTGTCATTTCTAAGCACCGTTGGGCGACACTCTCATTATCATGACCGACCCTCATGCCAATTTGGCGAATCTTGCTTTTAACGGTTTTCTTTGTGCTTAACTTGCCCCAGTTCCACATGACTCGGGCTTCAAATAATCCCAAACCGTTCTTATTTCCTTTAGATGCTTTTGATCACCTTCCCAGAGTCTTATGATTAACTTTTAAAATTAGGCCCAAACTGTGTGCGCATGTCATGTCACGAGAATCGGCGCTGAACAAAAATGATAAAAGGACTAAACAAAAAGATGACTGGAAACAATAAAAGACCGGCTTTTGTATTAGACTACTGGCGAAATGGTTTGAATAATAAAACAAACAAAACAAACCAAAATGAAATCCTAAAACAAATTGGACAAAATTTAAACAAACGCTATGACAAAACGGAAAGTTAAGTCAGTTTGACACACGACAATATCCGAATTATAACCCTAATAATCCGAACAACAGAAATGACAACAAAATAAGCCACCACAATCTTCTCTCTTGCTAACCAAGGAACGAAGTGTCCTCCTACTTTATCAAAAACTGGCATCTTAGCCATTGAGCTTTGCATCAATACTGCCAAGACCATTACCAGCTTCAACATCATCAACCTCCGTCAGCAAGTTCTCGAGGGGGATCGAGTGCTCCATGTCACTGTTATTAATCACAATCCGCCCTTCTTGGATCATTTTCTCTACTTCCCTTCTCCAACTATGACAGCTCTCAATGTTGTGCCCTATGACATTGGAGTGGTATGCGCATCGCGCTGCCGGATCAAAGTTCCTTGCAAGTGGATTTGGAGTACATGCGGGGAGTGGCTCAATCGAGCCAGCATGCCTTAGCCTTTCAAACAGACTGGCATAAGATACCCCGATAGGGGTGAGAGCCTTTCCTCGTTTCAGCAACCTCTTCATTCTTGCATGTTGACAGGGCCGGAAACCTGATCCAGATGGCTTTTGGTAGGCTTGTATGGGTGGGTAAGCATTTCGTGGAGTCGGGTACCTGGGAAGTGAGGTATGGCTTTTGAGGTCACGGGGAAAGAAGTGGTGTTGGGGAGCGGAGAAACATTGAAGAGTGATGGAGCTACTCGGATAGCTGGGAAAGCTGCCATAAGTGGGTTGGGATGGAGAGTATGGAGAATCTTCCATTATGGTGTTGGGTGCTTGGGAAATGACCGAGTTCAAGAGGCTTGGCGGTGGAGGGGGTGGTGCTTTTCCCGTTATCCATGCCTGATACATGTCTGCCACATGCTGTCTCAGCATTTTCACTTCTTCTACCAACCTGTTGTTCTGTTCGACCAATTGTTGTCGGTCATCAGTACCGATCCACTCGGTTCTGCGGTTCTGAGCCATTGTCCTTTGATTTTGCTTTGCAGGGAGGAGTTACCACAACCAACCACTTTCTATATATGGACACATCAAAGGGAAGCCATCACGTTAGTGTTAGGGCATTGGACAGACAATCATATATCAGAGATACAATGTACCTAAGCAGTTAGACAATTGTGCCCCCTGAAAATCTTCCACACTCTCTTTTATTCATTTATTATATTTTTTTTTTAGTGGTGGTCGAATATTATGGAGATTGCCTACGTATCATGACCCCGCATGAATCAGACCTTGCGCAGTTCGGACCAATAAAAGATAAACAATAATGAACATTTTTTCAATTTTTATATTAAAACAAACTGGGTTTCAAAGGTTTGAAGATGACCTACAAACTCGCAAATCAAAACACCCACATATTCTAATTAAAAGATTTACAAACTGCCAGTTTCTTTCCCCGTTTGACAAATGCAACCAAATGGTTATTTTTGCAAATGTGGCCCCTTCCAAATTTCACATGAATTTTGAGGCCGGGGAGGATTATTTTGACACTTTACAAACTTGTCCATTCTTTTACGAAAATAACCTTTCGACAACTGAAAGATACTCTAAGGCTATTTCGGCAAGAACGGTTTAAGATGCGGCCGTAGCTGGCTCGGCTTATTATGACAAAATTCAAATGGTATTCACCTAACCGCTGACTCTTTGTTTTTTTTTTATTTTCAAAATTACAAAAAAAACTGGTGTTGCAAACACGGCCCTTCAGCGCCTCGGGGACGAAGATTTTTAAGGCTGAGTGGGTCAACTGGATCAAAATCCTAAAATGACCCAAAGGTGGCTGTTTATGCAAAGTCAGCCTTCCGGGGTTCCTTTTCGGGAACATTCGTCTATGTCTTGGTAAAACAGCGTCACTCGACTTCTTTATGACTCTTTTTATCATTTTCAAATTAGCAAACTCAATATTGCAAACACGGCCTTTCAACGTCTCGGGGTCGAAGATTTTTAAGGTTGTGTGGGTCAACTGAACCAAATCCTAACCTGACCCAAAAGTGACCGTTTATGCAAAGTCAGCCTTCCGGCGGCCCTTTCGGGAACATTCGGCTATGTCTTGATAAAACAGCGTCACCCGACCTCTTAAAAATTTGACATATATATTTTTGCTATTTTTTTTTGTAAAAGGGAAAGTTGGACATCACCCGACTTATTTATGACAAAATTAAAAAACCTTGACATATTTTTTTTTGTTTATTTATTTGGCTTTGGCTTTTTAGCAAAAGGTGGGGTTGGACCCGATGAAGGTTGCCTACGTATCTCACATCCGGTGAGAATCTAACCCGCGTAGTTCGGGCAAATAAACTATTTTTGATAAGATCCTTTTCCATTTTCTATTTTTTCCACAACAAACAAACAAATTATTATTTTCCTTCATAAAAACAAACAAACTAATGTAAAACATAAAACATTCCTTCTTCTTTTTTTCTTTTTTTTTTCAAAATTTTGGCAGAGTTTCGACACTACTTGGACATTGGTTTTTTTTTTCAAAAATAAGTAGTTATATCTCTACACTGTTATTTTCTCCTCTTTTGCACGATTTTCTAATTTGTGGAGAATGATGACAACATGTAAAATCTTTTTGAATTTTCAATGCTTTTTTTTTATGCATATTTTTATTTTTTATATTTATTATTATTTTTCAAAAATGTGGCATGGGAGACATAAGGATTTCCAAGACATCTTGGATTCCGCAAATGTTCCCCATGCGCTTTTCCCAAAATATGAAGCATGGGGGACATAGGGAATTCCAAGACTTCTTGGATTCCACAAATGTTCCTCATGTGCTTAATTAACATAATAACATGCTTATCTACAAAAAATCGTGCAACTTTCTTATTTAACGTGATCAGCATGATAAGGAGTGTCATTTGTCCTCAACTATCATTGGTCCGCCAAACGACCCTTTTACCCTTGAATAAATACAACATGTAGCACATCGGATGCCTTAAGATGGTCTATTATTTTCAGGTTGTTTGTCCTAGATGGACTCAACCCCTGTGTTGAGTCCCCTAAGTCAAATGCACATGATGCAAATAAACGTTCCTACTAGGGATCCGGCATGAAGCTGCGTTATTCTAAGTTCATAACCTGGGTATTTGTTCTAGACTTGGCATACCCGAGCGGACAACTCGAGCCGAGGATGGGAGTTGTGTACCGGTAACCAAAGGGTCATCCGGTTTTGCAACTCCTCCGAATCCTCGTTCTATTTTGGTATATGACACTAACAGAAAGAAGTCACGACCAGCGTGCACTCCTCAAAAGAGAGAAGAGAGGGGTTTCGGCACATTTTATATATACAGTCCAAGTAATATCAAAGCGGTAAAACACATCATTTAGCACATTGAGCCCAAACATGTAACAAAATCAGATAAAACCAAATATAACAATTTATCTAAGCTCGAATTTCTAACCCTGAACCAGTGGTTCTGGGTCTGATTCCCCAGCAGAGTCGCCAGAGCTGTCACACCTCCTTTTTACGTACCCGCGAGGGTACAAGGGAGTTTTTTCAATTAAAGGACAATCGAAACGGGATTTGTTTATTTATTTCAGAGTCGCCACTTGGGAGATTTTAGGGTGTCCCAAGTCACCAATTTTAATCCCGAATCGAGGAAAAGAATGACTTCATATTACAGTCTGCGTACCAGAAATCCGGATAGGGAATTCTGTTAACCCGGGAGAAGGTGTTAGGCATTCCCGAGTTCCGTGGTTCTAGCACGGTCGCTCAACTGTTATATTCGGCTTGATTATCTGATTTTATACAAATATGAACTTATGTGCAAATTTTATCTTTTAACCGCTTTTATCATTTAATGTTATTTTTATCAAGAATTGCAACATCGTGGAAACACACCTCGAACCACGTTACAATCAATGTACCCGTGGTTAGAGCTACGTTTCAACTCTGTTGAGATTAGGATTTGGGTCACATAAATGTGCACCCGAGTTTAGGAAGATAACATTATTAAATACGCGCCTAAAGCAACTAGCGTATTGTTATGTTGGGAAAAGGCCGTGAAATTTGCTAAACGGCCTGTCCCGAATTCTAAGTATTTTAATATATACATTTAGAGGGCCCCGCAGCTTGTGCATTTTTTTTGTCGAGGCTCGTCTCATTCATTATTTTTAAAAGGAATTTGCAACGTCATGGAAATGCATCTCAAACCACGTCACAATCAATGTACCCGCGATTACAGACACATTTAGACTCCGTTGAGATTTGGATTTGGGTCACATAAATGTGCATCCGAGTTAGGGAGAATAAATTATTAAAGGCGCGCCTAAAGCAATTAGCGCATTATTATTTTGGGTAGGGCCGTGAAATTTGCTAAACGGCTCGTCCCGGAATCTAAGTATTAATACATATATTTTGTGAGGGCTCCGCAATCTGTACATTTTTTTATTTTGGCGAAGCTCGTCTCGTTTTTTTTTTTTCTAGTTTTAAAAGGATGCCATTTTTATGCCTTTAACAATACTAAACCTTACAGCCTCTTTACCACTAAAATCTCATAACTCGTTAGAAATTTAATAAAAGGAGTTTAGTGAATGAGTGTTTCGGGAGTAGTAACGACATGTGCTAATACTAATTTTGTCTAAATGCACTAAGTAAAGGAAGGGACGAACCAATTAACGTCAAACTGTGTCATAGAACACGTAATACAACTTAATCAAATGACATCAAATAAACAAGAATAACATAACATAAAAATGAAGCAAAATGCATACAGTGAAACATAGGCAGAAAATTACCATACCAATTTCTATATTGCATCTTTGAACATTCCGTAACATTTCCTTGTCTAATACTTGAAGTTTACTAACCTGAACAAACAGAGACGAACAGAGCCATGGACCAGAAACTCGAACACGAACGGACTGAAAATGAGTCATGGCTGCGACTGGTTTTTCCAGGTGGTCATTTGGACGTGAGGGGGCTGAACGGAACAGCAGTGATGGTCGGATTTAATGGAGGATCGCCGGACTAGTTTTTTGGTTACGACGAAGGAGAAGAAGTGGTCGTGGGCTGGTAGTTTGGATGTAGGGTCGACGGGCAGTGACGGGTGGTGGCGATCGTGCTGGTTCAACTGGTAGCGGGCAGCGATGGTGGTAGATGACTGCTGGGGATGCGAGGGGCTGTTTGGGCAGTGGTCGACGGGCAGTGACGGGTGGTGGAGTTGTTGATGGTGGTTTTGGGGTTGTTGATGGTGGTTTTGGGGTAGGTCTTTGCTAGGGTTTTTTCTTCTTCTTCTTTAGGAAGAAGAAGCATGAACAGTGCACGTTGGTTTTCAAATCTGTCCTTACATTTTTTGTTTGCCCGTGCATTTGTACCCTTTTGCAAAGAAAAATGGACCCCCGTGCGTGGTGGGGTTCAAGACTTATGACCCCCACGTGTGGTGGGGTTCCCCGTGTACGGTGTTCCGTCCGTGTTCCTCACGTTTGTCCTCCTTGTGTGGTGGACTCGGATTATTATGGGCTAGGCCCGAAAATTAGGCCTAAAAACGGGTAGTTTGAACCCGAATATTATTCTTTTGCCCGGACCCGAGAATAAGAACACGACGTTGCTCAACTAATCCTATGTAAGCAAAATAACTACCAAAATAAGACTAATATTTAAAACAAAACTATATCTTTCTTTTTTTTTTAATGTTTTTCAAGATTAAAATAGCTACAAAATATTAATAAAACTATTTTTTTGTAATTTTCGTTTTTATATAAAGATAAAATATAAAGTAATATTTTTGTATTTTTTCAAAATTAAAATGACTACAAAACATTAATAGAACTATATTTTTTGTAAATTTTTGAAATTTTATAAAGTACAAAAATAAAGTACAATTTTTTGTATTTTTTCAAGTTTATGAGAAATACATAAACTAAAATTTATATATATTTTTTTTGTAATTTTTCTTTTTTGCGACGAAATAGAGTAAAATAGTCAAAATAGCTATATTAGACCTAAATTAAATATTTACGCTAAAAATGTGAAAATTCCCGGGGAGGGTCAAAAATCACATGTCTACACACGTTGTTTTCGTACTCATACTACACTTGGTGTGCATTTTTGTTGCACAGGTTCATATGTGGCTAGTGGCTTAGTAGCATAGCAGCATGGTTGGTACGGACTTAGGTGAGCTGCATTTATCAAGACGACCCGCAGCCAGTAGAGTCCCCTTAAGAGTATTTTACTGTTCTTTTCATTTCTGTCCACTTTGTATTCAGGACAGTTATTGTATTTTATTTCATTCCCTAGTAAATGCTCATGCACTTGTGATACCGGGTTCTGGGATGATTACGGGTTATCTTGTATTAACTTCTTAACATTCATATTTGATTTGAAACGATTATCTTTTACTGGTAAAATTGAAGAAAAATCATAGTTTTTCAAAATTATTAAAACGATAATTTAATTAAGTATTTTGGTTGGCTTGCCTGACAGCAGTGTCCGGCGCCATCACGACCCTTAGTGGATTTTGGGTCGTGATAAAATCAAGTCGTTACTGCTTTTCTCAAAGATATTGAAGCTTTTGGCAATTCAACCGGTGTACCTCTCCTCCTATTTTTCATAACCCCTATTGTGATAACAATTTTATGTCTAAAAATTATTTTTTTTGTGCATGATTGATCATCAGTGTTAGTAGCTCAATAATTAGATATAATTGCATTCGTAATATATAGTTTTTTTTTAAAATGCATCATTAATCTTTGTTTAGTCAGAGCTTGATTTAATTCTTCATAGAACTATTTTGGTTTATGGGTTGGGTTCAGATTTGGGTCTGTTAGTGCAAGGGCCCAAGTGAAATATTTGGCTTATGGTTTAAGTAGCCCAGAGGTCCAGTACCACCTAGGGTAAGTGTCAAAATAGTAAAATAAAAGGGGGTAAATACAGGGGTACTGAGGGGTTCAAATTGGATAGGGATTGAGGGAATCTTATCTTAACAAATGGGAAGCTTCTAGATAAGGGCTGACAAAGATCTTTTTAGAAAAAAGAGGGGGAAAATTCTGTGGGCGGGGGTGTAAGTGAATTAAATTAAAAGTTTAAAGGGTACATTTGAATGAGGAAAAACAGGCTTTGTTGCCCTAAATCTCCTCTATAAAAGATCTCTTTTCCAATCATGAAAAAAAGGGAAGGAGAAGAAAAAGATAGGCAAACGGCTGAAAACAAAAAATTTCTTTTTTCTAAAAAGTGTTCTTGAGAAATTTCGAGCTTTCTTTGGTCTTGAGGTATTTTTGCTAGGTTTCAGAAGTTGGAGCAGAAATTTTGGGTTTATTGATTGCTGGTTTTGCTGAGCTAAACTAAGAACTTTAGATTTCTTTTGTTTCTTCTTGTTGTTTTCCTTTTTTCTAGGTATGTTTCTGATCTTTTGTATTCCCTATTGAGTTTTGTGAATGAAATATTGGGTTTCTTTAAACACTCAAGTCTGATTTAATGAATTGATAATTTAGCTGTGCAAACTGCTTGGATTTCCTTCTCTAATAATCTATTTCATGTGTGTATGATATTTGAACTAAGGGTTTTATCAGTTATCATTCACATAAATGGTTCATTGTTTGAATTAATACTCTGTTTGGATACTGATTTATATCAGAAATGATGTTGAAGATAATAAGTTTGTTCCCTTTCATCTTTGAATAAGTATTATCTCAACAAGCTTAGTGATTAGATTGAGAAGTTCATCAATTTCATGTTTTGTTGAATACAGATTGAAGTTGTAGTAGATGGCTAATGTCAGAAGTATTAAAGACTGAACTACAAAATTGATTGGTTGTATTTGCTGGAATTTTAGTATGGTGAAATGAGGAATAGTTATTTTGAGATCTTTTTATAGCTTTAGCATACAAGTACTTGATTGTACCCTTCACAGTGTATAAGTTTGTTTTGAAAGGTGTAATTGAATTCCTGTTAAAAACAATACTTTTATCATTCTCCGAAGTTTCTATGAAAAAGTTAATATATTTAGCTTACTGTCAGAATTCAGCATGTTGCCAAACGTATATTTCAAGATATTCAGTAAAAAGTAGTATGATTTTGGTATTTTGTCCTAGGATAATTACCACAAATTTGGTTATTTATGTAAAGAGTTTGTATTTACTCATTGTGATGGGCTTGGTCGAAGTTAGTTATCAGCCCAATAAGGAATTTCAGCGAGGCAATGAGAGCCCAATATTTTCAGAAACAAGACTATACATCTGGCCCATTTTCTTGTAATTAAAACTCACAATTGTTTTAACTCAGTTCGCATATTCTTGACTCAAAGTTGATTGTATTTAGTTCTTTAATTTTTAGTTATGACCATTTGTGATACTTCTTTTAGTATTCAGATACGCATCTGCCCCCAATTAATTTCACAATTTCGGACCCTCCCATGTAATCTCAAATTATAGACAAGTAATTGAATCTTATTAACGTGTGTAGTTACTTTTAAGCGCGATTAATAAAATAAATCATCACGGCTATGGGTACGGTTCCCGTAACATAGTTGTGATACCTAATTCCCAAATTCGAATGCACATTTCATGTGACCCGACCACAATTTCGAATAATAATAAAATACACATGTTGTTGACCGTGGGTACGGTTCCCGTGACATGATTCGCAATATATACAAAAATAAACAAGTGTACGACAATCATAACTTGTTTCAGAAATAACTCCATAAATAATTAAAAGCGGTTTAAAGGGTTAAAAATGTGTAATAGGTTAAAACTTGTAATTAATCATATAATTAGGCCAATTATTAGTAGTTAAATGGTCGTGCTAGAACCATGGAACCCGGAAATGCCTAACACCTTCTCCCGATTTAACAGAATTCCTTACCCGATCTTCTAGTTTTTCAGACTTTAAATAGAGTCAAAGTTTCCTCAATTTGGGATTTAAAATAAATCGGTGACTTGGGACACTAAATAAATTATTTCAAGTGGTGATTCTAGAATTAATTAAATAATCTCATTTCAATTTATGTCACTTAAATGGGAAAAACTCCCTTATATTCCCCTCGGATAAAAAGGAGGTGTGAACGGACTCATGTAACTTTTCTTACAAGGAAAGTGTTAAGTTCTTCGGATGTTAGTAAAAAGGAAAGCAGATTGCTAATTCCTAAAGCAGTAGGAACTAACTATCTTTCACCTCAACAATTTCAGATGTTGCAAGACAATAATATGTTAGATATTAATTTGCATGATTTGAATGGTCATATATGTTCCATGACAATCCGGATGCGAGGAAGACAGATGTTTCTTTGTGGAAATTGGAATAGAGTTGTTCAAACATTGGGACTGCAGCAAGGGCAATTAGTGAGGCTATGGTCATATATAAACCAAGAGGGTCTTACTAAACTTGTAATTTTTCCATAAGTCAATAAAATAGGAATGTTTTTAGTCATAAAGACTTAATTAATCATCAATTAATCATCATTTTACATTCTGTTGATATACGGTGATGTTTCTGATCAAATTCATTTGTCTTCGCTAGGATCGCAACATTCTCTTTTTCTCCATCTCTTTTTGTAAGTCTCGCCTTCCTTATCTACATCTATATTGATGGATCACCTAGTTTGGATCGTACAAGAAAATAGGTCATAGGGTTTTGAATTGAGCTCAGAAAAAAAGTTTTTTTTTCCCTTTAAAGTTAGGATTTCAATTGATTACTTAAGATTTTATAAAGTAGCTATAAAAGCTATGATTTTCAACCGAGTAGGTGATTTTGGAGTAGATCTTATTGCGTTGATTGCTTGTTTGGAAAGTTGAGCGCTTTTGGAGAACCTTTTTCTTATAGATTATGCTGTTTATTCTTGCTAATTTAGCTCTTGGTGTTGTTGTATGTAAACTGGTAATTTTTAGCATGTAGACTCCAGTTATCACTTGGTATGGTTATGCATAGCACAGAAAAAGAAAAGAAGAAATAAAGAGCTAAAAGACACTGAATGCAGGTTGAATGTTGTTGTTGTTGATATATTGTATGCATTTTTGTCAAATATGGAAACATAGTGATGAAATAATAAAGTTTGACTGTCACAAGTTGAACTCTGCTAAATAAGTTGCCCCTTTTGCACTTACATCAACTCTTAGAGCTTTTGCAGGGACATAATAGTCATTTTCTAGATTCGTTGGACCTTTTATTTCTTGTGTATTTTGGATTACAAATTGCATATTGGATGTAATTTGTGAAAAGCCATCTTCTTGTTTAAAGCTTTCTCTTCTAGTACATTTCTTGTAGGGGTGGCAAATGGGAGGATTGGGTGGGTGGGTGGTGCAGAAAAACGAAAAAAAAAAATAGAGAATTAAAATTACAAAAAAAAAAAAAAAGTAAAAAAAAAAAATTCTTTGAGGGGGTCTGGGGGATAGGGTGAGTGGGTGGTGCAGAAAAACAAAAAAAATAGAAAATCGAAAATACAAAAAAATAAAGAAAAAACTGAGGGGGTTAGCGCGTGGGGTGGGAGGATGGGTGTGGGTGGGTGATGTAGAAAAATAAAAAAATAGAAAACTAAAAATACAAAAAAAAAAGTAAAGAAAAAAATTGAGGGGTTTAGCGTGCGACTCTGAATTAATTAAATAATCTCATTTTGATTTATGTTACTTAAATTGGAAAAACTCCCTTATATTCCCCTCTGATAAAAATGAGGTGTGAACGGACTCATGTAACTTTTCTTACAATGAAAGTGTTAAGTTCTTCGGATGTTAGTAAAAAGAAAAGCAGATTGCTAATTCCTAAAGCAGTAGAAACTAACTATCTTTCACCTCAACAATTTCAGATGTTGCAAGACAATAATATGTTAGATATTAATTTGCATGATTTGAATGGTCATCTATTTTCCATGACAATCCGGATGCGAGGAAGACAGATGTTTCTTTGTGGAAATTGGAATAGAGTTGTTCAAACATTGGGACTGCAGCAAGGGCAATTAGTGAGGCTATGGTCATATATAAACCAAGAGGGTCTTACTAAACTTGTAATTTTTCCATATGTCAATAAAGTAGGAATATTATTAGTCATAGAGACTTACAATAATTCTTTTTGTGCTGTTCAAATTGCAAAAATCATTCTTTGTACTGATACTATTGTTTGTGAATAATAATCAATTAATTATCCTTTTACATTCCGTTGATATACGGTGTTGTTTCTGATCAAATTCAATTGTCTTCGCTAGGATCGCAATATTTTCTCTTTCTCCATCTCTCTTTGTAAGTCTCGCTAGGGTGGAAAATGGGAGGATTGGGTGGGGATGGTGCAGAAAAACGAAAAAACAAAAAATAGAGAATTAAAATTACAAAAAAAAGTCAAAAAAATAACAAATTGATGGGGTTTGCGCGGGGGGGATACGAGGGTAGGGTGAGTGGGCGGTGCAGAAAAAAAAAATAGAAAATCGAAAATACAAAAAAATAAAGAAAAAACTGAGGGGGTTAGCGCGTGGGGTGGGAGGATGGGTGTGTGATGCAGAAAAATAAAAAAATAGAAAATTAAAAATACAAAAAAAAAGTAAAGAAAAAAATCGAGGGCTTTAGCGCGCGACTCTGGAATTAATTAAATAATCTCATTTTGATTTATGTTACTTAAATTGGAAAAACTCCCTTATATTCCCCTCGGATAAAAAGGAGGTGTGAAAACTCCCTTATATTCCCCTCGGATAAAAAGGAGGTGTGAACGGACTCATGTAACTTTTCTTACAAGGAAAGTGTTAAGTTCTTCGGATGTTAGTAAAAAGGAAAGCAGATTGCTAATTCCTAAAGCAGTAGGAACTAACTATCTTTCACCACAACAATTTCAGATGTTGCAAGACAATAATATGTTAGATATTAATTTGCATGATTTGAATGGTCATCTATTTTCCATGACAATCCGGATGCGAGGAAGACAGATGTTTCTTTGTGGAAATTGGAATAGAGTTGTTCAAACATTGGGACTGCAGCAAGGGCAATTAGTGAGGCTATGGTCATATATAAACCAAGAGGGTCTTACTAAACTTGTAATTTTTCCATATGTCAATAAAGTAGGAATATTATTAGTCATAGAGACTTACAATAATTCTTTTTGTGCTGTTCAAATTGCAAAAATCATTCTTTGTACTGATACTATTGTTTGTGAATAATAATCAATTAATTATCCTTTTACATTCCGTTGATATACGGTGTTGTTTCTGATCAAATTCAATTGTCTTCGCTAGGATCGCAATATTTTCTCTTTCTCCATCTCTCTTTGTAAGTCTCGCTAGGGTGGAAAATGGGAGGATTGGGTGGGGGTGGTGCAGAAAAACGAAAAAACAAAAAATAGAGAATTAAAATTACAAAAAAAAGTGAGGGGGTTTAGGCAAATTGATGGGGTTTGCGCGGGGGGGATACGAGGGTAGGGTGAGTGGGCGGTGCAGAAAAAAAAAATAGAAAATCGAAAATACAAAAAAATAAAGAAAAAACTGAGGGGGTTAGCGCGTGGGGTGGGAGGATGGGTGTGTGATGCAGAAAAAAAATAAAAAAAAATAGAAAATTAAAAATACAAAAAAAAAGTAAAGAAAAAAATCGAGGGCTTTAGCGCGCGACTCTGGAATTAATTAAATAATCTCATTTTGATTTATGTTACTTAAATTGGAAAAACTCCCTTATATTCCCCTCGGATAAAAAGGAGGTGTGAAAACTCCCTTATATTCCCCTCGGATAAAAAGGAGGTGTGAACGGACTCATGTAACTTTTCTTACAAGGAAAGTGTTAAGTTCTTCGGATGTTAGTAAAAAGGAAAGCAGATTGCTAATTCCTAAAGCAGTAGGAACTAACTATCTTTCACTTCAACAATTTCAGATGTTGCAAGACAATAATATGTTAGATATTAATTTGCATGATTTGAATGGTCATCTATTTTCCATGACAATCCGGATGCGAGGAAGACAGATGTTTCTTTGTGGAAATTGGAATAGAGTTGTTCAAACATTGGGACTGCAGCAAGGGCAATTAGTGAGGCTATGGTCATATATAAACCAAGAGGGTCTTACTAAACTTGTAATTTTTCCATATGTCAATAAAGTAGGAATATTATTAGTCATAGAGACTTACAATAATTCTTTTTGTGCTGTTCAAATTGCAAAAATCATTCTTTGTACTGATACTATTGTTTGTGAATAATAATCAATTAATTATCCTTTTACATTCCGTTGATATACGGTGTTGTTTCTGATCAAATTCAATTGTCTTCGCTAGGATCGCAATATTTTCTCTTTCTCCATCTCTCTTTGTAAGTCTCGCTAGGGTGGAAAATGGGAGGATTGGGTGGGGGTGGTGCAGAAAAACGAAAAAACAAAAAATAGAGAATTAAAATTACAAAAAAAAGTGAGGGGGTTTAGGCAAATTGATGGGGTTTGCGCGGGGGGGATACGAGGGTAGGGTGAGTGGGCGGTGCAGAAAAAAAAAATAGAAAATCGAAAATACAAAAAAATAAAGAAAAAACTGAGGGGGTTAGCGCGTGGGGTGGGAGGATGGGTGTGTGATGCAGAAAAAAAATAAAAAAAAATAGAAAATTAAAAATACAAAAAAAAAGTAAAGAAAAAAATCGAGGGCTTTAGCGCGCGACTCTGGAATTAATTAAATAATCTCATTTTGATTTATGTTACTTAAATTGGAAAAACTCCCTTATATTCCCCTCGGATAAAAAGGAGGTGTGAAAACTCCCTTATATTCCCCTCGGATAAAAAGGAGGTGTGAACGGACTCATGTAACTTTTCTTACAAGGAAAGTGTTAAGTTCTTCGGATGTTAGTAAAAAGGAAAGCAGATTGCTAATTCCTAAAGCAGTAGGAACTAACTATCTTTCACCTCAACAATTTCAGATGTTGCAAGACAATAATATGTTAGATAATAATTTGCATGATTTGAATGGTCATCTATTTTCCATGACAATCCGGATGCGAGGAAGACAGATGTTTCTTTGTGGAAATTGGAATAGAGTTGTTCAAACATTGGGACTGCAGCAAGGGCAATTAGTGAGGCTATGGTCATATATAAACCAAGAGGGTCTTACTAAACTTGTAATTTTTCCATAAGTCAATAAAGTAGGAATATTTTTAGTCATAGAGACTTACAATAATTCTTTTTGTGCTGTTTGTCACACCTCCTTTTTGCGCGCCCGGCCCCGAAGGGTAAATGCGCGGGTGGAGTTTTTTAAATTTAAGTGACAATATTCGAAATGGGATTATTTATTTAATTCAGAGTCGCCACTTGGGAAAGGTTTGGATTTTGGTGTCCCAAGTCACCGGTTTATCTTGAATCCCAAATCGAGGAAATTTTCGACTTTTCCAAATGAAGTCTGCGAACCAGAAATTCTAAGTAAGGAATTCTGTTGACCCGAGGGAAGGTGTTAGGCACCCTCGAATCCCGTGGTTCTAGCACGGTCGCTTAAATTGTTATAATGGCTAAATATCTGATTTAAATACATGTTATGACTTACGTGCTTTTATTAAGTTTAAACCGCTTTTATCATTATCACTTATTTTTATAGAATTGCAACGTCGTGAAAATGCATCTCGAACCACGTCACAATCAATGCACCCGTAGTTGTTAACACATTTTGACTCCGTTGAGATTTGGATTTGGGTCACATCAATGTGCACCCGAATTTAAGAATATAATTTACTTAAACCGTGCCTGAAGAGTCTAGCGCGTTATTATTTGGTGGAAGGCCGTGAGATTCACTAAGCGGCCTAGCCCGACTTCTAAAATACTTATTATGGTTATTTATTGAGGGCCCCGCAATTTGCATTTTTATTTGGCGAGGCTCGTCTCATTATTTTAGAAGGGTATCCTACAGTGACTACATTTCTATTACGTTTGTCCCTAAAACTAAAAGAAAAGGAACATGCTAATTTAACTATATGCTTTTGCCTAATCCGGATTCTTATTAATTTCTGATTAATTATTTACAAAGTGGAGGGATGTCATAACTTGTGAAACATACTTTAATTGGACAAAGAAATTACATTCGAGATTGACCCAATGTTATACTTGTGTCCAAACGTTTCTTGAATTGAATTTAACTAGACTTATTGGGGCTGAATTAAGGGAATTAACTACTAGGCGTTGTTACTAATGGGATTTGAATATGATCTTATGTACTGCCTAACGAGACCCAGCAAAAAAACTAAAATAAAACAAGTCAGTATAGTATAAGTTTGGAGTATCCATACCCCGTATTAACAAATAACTACAAACTGAAACATGAAGGACTAAGCTCAGATGAGTATTAATTAACATACATTTTTGTACTATTGAATTGTGAACTAACAACTACACAGGCCCATTAATATACCATGAATATTACAACAAATAACTTTGAACTTCTTCAACCTTTTTCATTTCATGCTTTCAAACTGTTTTGGTTACACCAAGATGGGGCTCGAAATGTGTACCTGGAAATACTGAAAATGCAAAGGAGAAGAAGGAGAAGATGGGGAAATCAGCAGCAGCAAGAAACAGGACTAGCAGTAGCAGCAGGACATAGAATGGCAGCAGAAATAGGGAACAGAATAGCAGCAACAACAACACACGAAACAATTGGAGTGGGATCAAGACCTCAACTGGAAATACTCAACTAGACCAAATCCTCGAGTAAAATAACAACAACCAAGCAGACTCAGCTGGGATTTGGAGGAAAACAGTGTTGCACAAACAGGCCCAGATTTAGTGAAATCAAAACAACAGGAAAGAAAGAAATTTCTAGTTTTGTCTGTCTGAGTTATCAGACAAAAATTCTTTTCCAGTTTTCTGTTTCCAGAACTTCCCTCTCCTGAAAGTTTCTCCTCTCAAATTACTCTGTTCTTGTCAATGTCTATCTCTATGTGTGTGTGTGTATATCACTCAATGTGTATCACCCTCTCTTTCAAAATAATTCTCACAGTGTGCCTCCCTCTATCTGTGTGTGTCTGTGTGTTTTTTTTTTCTAATCTCCAGGGTTCTCTAACCTCTAATCCTCTAATCCTCAGGGTCTTCTCCTTTATCAGATGTCCTCTAACCTCTCTTTATAAGCCTTCACATTACCCCTTTTAACAGCCTGTTTAGAATATCACCATACCCCTCCCATGTGCCTTCCATTTTCAGTTCCACTTTAGCTAATTAAGTATTAACCCCCATCAACATTCCCTGGCAGATTTACCCTTTTAAAAGGTTTAATACTTCTTTAAACTAAAGCAAAGTATGGGCAGTAGAATATATCTGACAGCATATGCTGTCAAACCATTTTTAAATCAAAAGCTCTTTTATGCAGGGACCCAGGCTGTGCACAATGCACATGATGTGCACAAGTGCACATGCCATCAACTCAGATTTCAATTACAGACCAAGCCTTAGGTTTTCTGAAATCATATTGACAACTATAAGTAACTGAACTTGGTTCTTAATTGATTCAGGCAATGTTCAACAGAAGCAAATCGATTTATTTTTGTTCAGACAGTTGAAACTAATTGACGACACATGTCGACTCGACTATATTAGTTATAACACATACAATCGTAGCCAAAAATCCGACATTTAACAGTATCACACAAGGTTCGCATTATATTGACTAAGCAGAATTGCACTCGAGGAGTCAACTAGTCAGTCCAAACTTGAAAATCAGCTAATTGCATAACACTTACATACACATTATCAGAAAAAATGGAAAGGCTTAATCAAACAACAGAGGTTCAGGCAAAGTGGTCAAGGCACAGTTGATAAAAGTCAAGGACCCAAACAGAACATGAACAGACCCTTACAACAATCAAATGAACCAAAACAAATAAGAAACGAAAGAACTCACCTTAAACCTTGAAAAATCAAAACCTTAAACTCGAACTCGGTCAGGCCTTTCTTAAGGCTGAACGGACTTTAATCGAAGTGTTTCTCAGATGAGAAACACTTCGATTAAGGTCCATTAGACCTTAATCTCTTCGATTTGGACAAGGTGGACCAGTGACGGAGAACCACAGAGTTCCAAAATCAGATCTGGGATTCATGCTTTCCTGGTCAGATTCGGACCAAACCAAGTATGGTTTGGTCACGAGGGGGGTCTGGGGAGTGTCTGGTATGAGTTTAGGGCAGATCGGTGTAGATTAGGTTCCGACTCGAATCTTCAAATGAAGATTCGAGAAGGTGGGATAGGATTCGAGGTGTGTGGTTGGTAGATTTGGGTTCAGGACGGCAAGGGGGTTCTATGGTGTTAAGGGCGAGGTCACCGGCGTCCGTGCCGCCGGTTTTCATGGTGAAGGATGCAGGGGCGGCTCTAGGGTTTGATGGGGAAGATGGTGAAGACGGGAGCTGGGGTATCAGATGGGGGGCAGGGTAAGGTTAGAGACTTATATAGTTAGTGGGTGGGCGGATCCTGGCCGTTGGATGAGATGTGATGAAGGGCCAGGATCCTTCAGCTTGAGGGAAACGGTGTCGTTTCATCTTTTAGAGGGTTTGGGTCAGTCCGGGTGGAAACGGGTCGGGGTCATTAGTGGGTTATGGGGAGGCGATCTTGGCCGTTGATCAATCTGAGATCAACGGCCCAGATCAGTTTGGACCAAAACGGCGTCGTTTGGACACCCTGGGTATCAGCTGGTGCGGACCGGGCAGGCCTGGTTTGAACGTTGTTTGTTTGGGCCAATTTTAATAAATTGGCCCAATCCGGAAGAAGAAAAGATTTTTTTTATTTCTTTTTCTTATTTATTTTAAAAACAAAACTAAGCAAAAAAAATCAAATTAAAATTAAATACACACTCAATACAATTATTTGCACACACACTAAAATATTTCAAAACAGGTAAAATCAAACAAAATAAAATCACGGACGAAGATGCCTATTTATGATTTTCTGTTTAACGACCGGATTACGGTTCGAATTATGCATGACACACAGATTTTTTTGTATTTTGTTTTAATAAAGTAAAAATGGGCAAAAATCGTAAATAACCAACAAAGTGCCATGTAAAAATCCAAAATTTGTACAGCAGGGCCAATTATTATTATTTTTTTATTTCTTTTGGAGCGATTGTCGTGCGAAACAAAAATCACGTGCTCACACTGTTCAAATTGCAAAAATTATTCTTTGTACTGATACTATTGTTTGTGAATAATAATCAATTAATCATCCTTTTACATTCCGTTGATATACGGTGTTGTTTCTGATCAAATTCAATTGTCTTCGCTAGGATCGCAATATTTTCTCTTTCTCCATCTCTCTTTGTAAGTCTCGCCTTCCTTATCTACATCTATATTGATGGATCACCTAGTTTGGATCGTGCAAGAAAATAGGTCATAGGGTTTTGAATTGATCTCGGAAAAAAAGTTTCTTTTTTCCCTTTAAAGTTAGGATTTCAATTAATTACTTAAGATTTTATAAAGTAGCTATAAAAGCTATGATTTTCAACCGAGTAGGTGATTTTGGAGTAGATCTTATTGCGTTGATTGCTTGTTTGGAAAGTTGAGCGCTTTTGGAGAACCTTTTTCTTATGGATTATGTTGTTTATTCTTGCTAATTTAGCTCTTAGTGTTGTTGTATGTAAACTGGTAATTTTGAGCCTATAGACTCTAGTTATCACTTAGTATGGTTATGCATAGCACAGAAAAAGAAAGAAAGAAATAAAGAGCTAAAAGATACTGAATGTAGGTTGAATGTTGTTGTTGTTGTCGTTGTTGATTATATTGTACATATTTTTGTCAAGTATGGAAAGATAGTGATGAAATAATAAAGTTTGACTATCACAAGTCGAACTCTGCCAAATACGTTGCCCCTTTTGCACTTACACCAACTCTTAGAGCTTTTGCAGGGACATAATAGTTATTTTCTAGATTTGTTGGACCTTTTATTTCTTGTGTATTTTGGATTACAAATTGCATATTGGATGTAATTTGTGGAAAGCCATTTTCTTGTTTAAAGCTTTCTCTTCTAGGTCATTTCTTGTAGAGTGGCAAATGGGTGGGTTGGGCTGAATTTGGGCGGGTCAAGATGTGTTAGGTCAATAAATGGGTCATTGCTCATCCTAGCCCAAAGTGTTCTGGGGCTAAGATGGGCTGGATCAAGATGGGCTAATTAATGGGTCATAGCCCAAACCGCCTAATTTGACCCATGTTTTAGAATCACGCCTATCTTGCATAAAAAGCCTTTTACCTTAAAATGTGTAACTTGAAAAATATTTTGCGGGTAGAGGTGGGAGGATTGGGGTGGGTGGGTGGTGCAGAAAAACGAAAAAATAGAAAATAGAGAATTAAAATTACAAAAAAATAACAAATTGATGGGGTTTGCGCGGGGGGGATACGAGGGTAGGGTGAGTGGGCGGTGCAGAAAAAAAAAATAGAAAATCGAAAATACAAAAAAATAAAGAAAAAACTGAGGGGGTTAGCGCGTGGGGTGGGAGGATGGGTGTGTGATGCAGAAAAATAAAAAAATAGAAAATTAAAAATACAAAAAAAAAAAAGTAAAGAAAGAAATTGAGGGGGTTAGTGTGCGACTATAGAATTAATTAAATAATCCATTTCGATTTATGTCACTTAAATTGGAAAAACTCTCTTATATCCCCCTCGGATAAAAAGGAGATGTGACAGGGCTCATTGTGACGACCCGACCAGTCGTCTCATGAGTTACCGCTCTGTTTTCCCCATTTCTGCTTTTTTATGCTTTGTTATCCGTGTTATGTGGTATCAGGTTGGTCGGATCGAATCCGGAATGATTTTGTTAAAGTGGAGACACTTAGTCTCTTTTGAGGAAGCTTGAGTTGGAAAAATCAACAAGACATTGACTTCTGTGTTAGAAGGCCCAGATGTGAGTTCTGGTGGTTCCGTTAGCTTCGGGAGGTGATTTGGGACTTAGAGTGCGATAGGAATGGGTTTTGGAGGTTCGGAGTAGATTTAGGTTTGAATTGGCGAAGTTGATATTTTGGCGATTTCCGAGAGTTGCAGTAGTTCTGTTGTGTCATTTGGGATTTGTGCGCAAAATTTCAGGTCATTCGAATGTGGTTTGGTTGGGTTTTTGATCAAAAGCAAAATTCGAAAGATTTAGAAAGTTTGGCTTAAATCCGATGTGTTTTGGGTGATTTGATGTTGTTTGAGGTGTTTTGATGATTGGAACAAGTTCGAATAAGGTATTAGGATATGTTTGTGCTTTTGATTGAGGTCCCGAGGGCCTCGGGGTGATTTCGGATGGTTGACGGGAAGTTTGGATTGTGTTCCAGCTGCTGAATTGCTGCTTCTGATATTTTCGCACCTGCGAATTAGGGACAGCAGGTACGGCGCCGCACGTGCGGGAGATCCATCGCAGAAGCGAAAAAGGGTCAGGTGAGCAGAGACCGCAGAAGCGGTAAGATGACCGCATCTGCGACAGTGTGGTCGCAGATGCGATTTAGGCTGGATAAGTGATTTTCGTAGAAGCGGAGGATTTAACCGCAAATGCGGTACTGTAGAAGCGGGTATTGTGTCGTAGATGCGAAAAGGTCTGGGCAGAACATATAAGTTATTTCATTTCATGAATTTGAGTTATTTCACCATTTTTTACCTCGGGTTGAGAGCTTTTTGGGCGATTTGAGAGAGGGATTTCAAGAGAACTTCATTGAGGTAAGGAATTTGGACCTAAAACTCGTTCCTATGCTATTATTCATGGATTAGAGCTAGAAATTATGGAAATCAAAGGTTAAAATTGGGGAAACTAGGGCTTGGAAACTTAGGCCTTTTAATTGTGGATTTGAAGGACCATTTGGGGTCGGATTTGAGAACTTTTGATATGTATGAACTCGTGGGGAGATAAGGAATCTATTGAGGTAAAAATTATTGAATTCTGAGATGTGGGCCCGGGGGTCGGGTTTTGGTAATTTCGGAATTTGTGTTGTATTTTGATTATTTTCGCTTGGGCTTCATTCCCTTAGCATATTTTGACGTCTCGTTATGATTTTGGATAGAATCGACACGAGTGGAGGCCGATTCGAGGGGCAAAGGCATCGCGAGTTAGAGATTTGACCGGTTCGAGGTGAGTAATGATTGTAAATAATGTTCTGAGGGTTTGAAACCCTGGATTGCACATCGTAGTGCTATATCGAGGTGAGGCACACGCTTGATGACGAGCGTGGGGTCGTGCACTATTGGGGATTGTGACTTGGTCCGTCCCGATTGATAATTTTACCGCGTATTTGATTGAAAACTATTTGCTATCATCATTATTTGGGTTGAATGCCATATTTGGGCCTAGTGCCAACTATTTGAATCCTTCGGAGATTTTTATTGATATTTCCTCACTGTTTTGACTTTAATATGAACTCAGTCATGTTATTTTTCACTATTTTACTACTCAGCCATGTTTACTCAGTTTTAATACTTAAACGACATTTTAAATGATGTTTGGGCTGAGAAACATTGTTCTACTTGTGAGCACGTGATTTTTGCCCTACATGAAATACTCCCATAAATTCAAAATAATAATTTTGTTTCATTATTTGCAATTTTGTGGATTTTGTGGCATTTGCTGTTAATTATTTGCATTTTTGGTCTGTGCATTTCGTTTGATAATTAATGAAAAATACAAAATATGCTGCATTTGCATTTAGGATTTAATTTTTTGCATGTTTGAAATAATTAGTAATTTAGCGTTATATAAAAATGGAAAAATTACAAAAATAGTTTATTTTTGCATTTTAATTTTAATTTCTCAAATTTTATTAGATTTCTTTAATTTGGTATTTAATTAGTTATGGTAATTATTTTTAGAGTTTAATTAGTTTAATTTGATAGGATAATATTAGTTTTAATAATTAATTTAGGATTTATTTCTAATTTTGAAAAGAAAAGAAATTTGGAAATTGAAAAAGAGAAAAGGTTCAAAAAAACAAAGGGAAATTCGGATTTGGGCCATTTAATTAAACTCCCTTCAGCCCAATTGCCCCCCAGATCTGTACAATCCCAGCCCAAACTCGCCTGACCCGGTCCAGATTCCCCTTCAAGCGAAACGACGCCGTTTCGACCAGTGTCAATCTGAGCCGTTGATCCCAACTTGATCGAACGGCTCGGAACTAAAGCCTGGGGAGTATATATATGTCCGAACACACACACACCCCTCAGTTTATCGTCCCAACACCCCCAACTTCAGAACTCTGCCCCCCCAAACCCTAGTAGCCGCCCCAGAATTCCCCACCGTTCGGTGGCGGCGCCGGCGTCCAATCGCCACCGAATTAACACCATGAACTCCCTTCCACCTCCCCGTCCCAAATCTCCAAACAGTTCTTCTCAAATCCCCTTCCATCGCCTCGAATCTCAGATCTGAGGTTAGCGCCGGAAACCCTAAAATTTCCAGATCCACCCAAAATCACACCATGCAACCCCTCATCTCCTTCCTGCCTCAAATACGTGTGTGTTTCATTTCAAAATGGTTCGTCAGTGGTAGAGCAGAGGTCCGGATAGCCAAGTCTCTCCATGTGTTCCTTTCTGGCTTAGCAAGGTCAAGTGAACCCAATACCGTCATTAATCGTTTGTCTTTTGCTAAGGACAACCGATTAATGACCGTCAAAGGTTCACTGTCTCCTCCAAGGTTGTTCGAGTTCATGCAGTTCTTGCCGAAGCAGGTTTGGGAGAATTTCCTTTGCGTCGATTGGTTTCTTGTTGATCTCTTCTGTTTGTTTGCTTGGTTATTTGTTTTTCCAGTTTTTGTCCTTCAGAATTTTCGTCTCTTGCTTAATTGCATTATATTCTGGTTGTAAGTTTGTTAGTTAGCTTGTTTGCGTAGTTGTCGATGACAATCGGCTTCGTAAGGTTTGAGTTTAATTTGGTTTCAATTCACGAGATTTTCTTCTTTCCGCTGGGTTTCATTTCACATTTGTGAATTAATTTTGGAACTGAGTCAAGTATAGTTCATCGTTCGCCTTAATTCTTGTTTCAAAAACATTTTCTGAATTCATGTTTATGTGTGAAGGGTATTCAAGCTAGCTTCTCATAATTTCAATAGTTGTTTTGAATTTCAATTTGTTTGAAAGTGTCAGCCCGTTTGTTTACTGTTATTGTGATTGTGAGCATTCATAATTTAAGTGGGGTAAGTGAATAATGGGAAACTTTAGGGGGTAATTTTGGAGATTGTTTCAACTTAAAGAATCTTTAATAACTGACGGGAAGCTTCTTAAACGGACAGCTGCCCAAAATGGTTAGGGAAAACAGGCTGTAAATTGAAAATATCTGAAGGAAATGGACAGCTGTCCAAAAATCAGTTTTGAAAGATGCCCTATGAGGGTACTTTGGAAAAAATCTGACTGTCTTGCCTTGGAAGGCACACAGCAGACCCTCAGCCTTTAAAAGAAAGCCTTCTTCTCATTCAAGACAGTTTTTTTTACACCTTAGAGAGACCAAAAAAGACTGAAATCAAAAAATATATACAAAAAAAATTCACATGAGATTTGGGAAAAGCTAGAAATCTAAAAACTTCTCTGATTTTCTGAAGCTGTTTTCTGATTTACATAGATTTAACATGACTTGAGGTTAATTCCTGGAAAGTTTTGGGTCAAGTTGCTTAAAATTACTGTTCCATTGGACTTAATTGATTCTGTGGGTTCAATTCCTTCAATCCGGGGTTGTGTTCTAGCTGGTGTTATTGCTTATCAACTGATACTATCTTGTTGTGCTGATCCCCATTGTTTATCTTATTTTGCTCTCCAGATACACATTTTCTGAATTTAGAAGCTATGTATGAAGCTTTGATTTGCAGAATGAAATGAAATAGCTCCAATATGTTTGGGCTCCTTTGATCAGTGCTACTGTTTTCGTGTCTCATGATTTGGTGTTTACTTAGTGCAGTGATTGTTTATTATGATGGTTGTAACTAATAGGTTGCTAACATGAAAATTAGCCGCAATAATTACTGTTTGATTAGTTGCGTAGTAGTTTAACAGGACTGGGAAAGACACTCAGCTGAATTGTGTTGGTAAAACAGTCATGCAGTTTTGTGCTTTTGGGTATGAGTTTCGCTGCATCTGCTATTTTGTTGCTTCTGTTTTGCAAATTATAGATTAATCTCAAGTTGACTGTGATGGGTTAAGCATATACGCTATCCAAATGTTTAGGGGATGATAACTGGTAGCTGCAATTTGTCAAATTCAGTTCAGTGGTGTTTGTACTTGGTCATTTCATGCATTATGGTCTGTCCATAAACGTTAAAGCTTATATTTGTTTGCCCATTTGCTTGATGATTGGAAATGTGAAAATGGTAAAGATCAATCTCCTATTTGGTATGGTGAAATGTGAAATTGGAAACGTGAAATGCCCATTTGGGCTCTATTGAGCCTAAACTCAGAGGGTTGGTCTGGGATGAGAATAAGGCATTAAGCCTTGACCCTGAATTTCTCCTTTTCCGCCTCGTGTGTACAAGTTGGGCCCGTTAACGAGTTTGGCCCATCTTATTTCAATTCTTAAGTGTTGTAATTGCAAATACGTCGTGGGGTTTAGATTCAAAAAGAACGGACCCCTTGTTTATTTATCCCATTTTAAACTTAGTTTTAAGTTATCATTTTTGAGTTCGTTTGGGCTTCCTCTTTATTTGAGTCAGGCCATTCCGAGTAATTAAGAGGTGAGCCATAATGAGACACTTAGTAACAAATGGCTTCTTGTGCTAATCTCATAATATAAAGGTACAGTAACAAATATTCGTAGAGAAACCTTTAGGGCCGTTTAAAATACAATTGTGATTGTGTACACGTTCGCGTGATATGATTACAAGTCTAAAAACCAATTCGGAGTATGCGTTCGCGCAACTTCGAACAAACATTCTTAATAATACAAATGGGTTTTCGTAGGTTATTATCTAAATTAGCTCATATAGTCCGAGATGCGTCGTCTACCATTTAATCGTACAAAATAACAAATGTTTATAGTTTGCTTTAGACACGCGCAACTTTAGCCAAATCTCTTTTTTTTATAATAATAAAGTGTTATTAATTGTGTACACGCTCGCGTGACATGATTTTTCACACGCCAAACAAATGGGTACACGTACGCGTGACCCGTTTCGACATAGTTTTCTTAATTAAAAAGCAGTTAAGGATAAATGCACATAGGGTCTAAAGTCAGTAATTAAACAATTTAGTCAAAGCCAAGTTTAATCAAAGCGACCGTGCTAGAACCACGAAACTCGGGAGTGCCTAACACCTTCTCCCGGATTAACAGAATTCCTTACTCGGATTTCTGTGTTCGCAGACCGTAAATAGAGTTAATTTCCTCGATTCGGGATTTGGAACCGGTGACTTGGGACACCCTAAATATCCCAAGTGGCGACTCTGAATTTTAATAAATAGATCCCGTTTCGATTGTCCTTTAATTGGAAAAACTCCCTTATATACGCTCTTTAGGGGGGTGTAAAAAGGAGGTGTGACAGCTCTGGCGACTCTGCTGGAGATCGAACCCAGAATCTCTAGTTCAGGTTTCAAGAATTCGAGCTTGTTAACATAATTTTTACTTGGCTTTATTTATTGTTGATATTACTGTATTATGTGAACCTTTTGTGCTAAATGATGTTTGTTTACCGCTTTAATATTATTTGGATTGTATATAACTGTCTTCTTACGCCACTCATCTGAGTCTTCTAAAAATGGTGCATACGTTCACGTAGCCCGCTTTTTCTATAGAAATTCTACCAAATAGAACGAGTCTGGGCAAGCAACAAGGCTGGGTAGACTTCAGTGCTCCCGATACGTCGCCCCCTCCTCGGCCCCAGTTTTCCGCTCGGGTACCCCAAGTCTAGACCAAAACCCCAGGATTTAAATCTAGAAAAACACAGCTCCATGTCGGATCCCTAGTAGGAACGTTTGTTTGCATCATGTGCATTTAACTTAGGGGACTCAACACAGGGGTTGGGTCCATCTAGGACAGGTGTGCCCGAAATAACAGACTATCCTGATGCAGCCTATGTGCTATGTGAATATTTATTTGTTTTGGCTTGCATGCTGACCGGCTGGGGAAAATAAAGCGAAAAAAGAAGAGAGCAAAACCAAGAGTGATATAGGGAAGGAAATAAGACCCGGTTCTAAAACATCCCGGTATTTGAAAAGCGTCCTGAAACTCTGCCCAAAAATTTTTCAAAAAAAGGGTTATTTTTAAAAGAGTCAAACATTGTGTTCTTTCAAATGTGTCAAAACTGACCGTACTACGAAGGTCTGATTCTCACCGGATGTGGGATACGTAGGCAACCTACATAAGGTTCGGCCTTATTTTTGAAAATAAGAGAAAAGAAAAACAAGAAAAGAGAGTCGGTGGTCGAGTGAATGCAATCTTGATTTTGGTCAAAATAAGTCGATCCAGCTTCGGCTATGTCTTAAACTATTCTTGCCGAGGTAGCCTCAGAGTATTTTTTAGTTGTCGAAAGGCTATTTTCATAAAAGAATAGACAAGCTTGTGAGGGGTCATAAAATAATTCCCCCGGCCTCAAAATTTGCGTGAAATTGGGAAGGGGCCGCATTTGCGAAAACAGCTATTTGGCTAAAGTTGACATACAGGGGAAGAGATTATGGTTCTTTTCTTCTTTTATTTGTTCTTTTTCTTTTCTTCTTCGAAAAACTGTTTACAAAAGGGTCAACTCGAGTCAAACCCTAATCTTAATCCTCCACAGGAACAATGAGTACCATCCAAGAACCGCCAGAAGTGGTCAGGGAATATGCTCGGCTACACTTGCGTATGTGGTGGAATGATCTAGACGAATGTTCCTGTCCACAATGTCTTTCATTTCTCAGATTTCGAGATCACCTCTACTTTGGAGGAAATAGCCGGGTACATTGAATTCGGGCGGGACTTGAGGAAGCAACAACTAATATTTCCAAGGGCTCCATCGGTGCACAAGTTCTTTGACCTCTTAAATATTAGTAAACAGACAAATAAGGAACGTGTGAGCAACGGGTGCTGTGCTTTCCATTTCTTATACTTCAGGTTCGGGCATTCCTCTGGTTTTGAAATGCATGAAAAGGGCCTGAGCAACAAACAAAACAAGGGCCTTTGGCAAATTCATTTTTCGGTTCGCATTTATTGTGGCATTCTTAGGGATCATGGTTTTTCCAAATGAGAAAGGAATGGTGGACATTCGTATGGCTAGAATTGCACAAATTCTCACTACCAAGGAAGATCATACACTTGCTTCGTTGGTGCTAGCAGATATCTATCACGCATTGACTGTATGCAAAGCAGGGGCTCAGTATTTTGAGGGTTGCAGTACCATTCTGCAAATGTGGTTGATCGAGCATCTTCGCCATCATCCCAGATTCATGAGTTACAGTTCGAGCCCAAACAACTTCATCATTAGTTACGAGGAGAGGATAAAAGATTACAACACACCAGAAGGATTTGAAGTATGGGTTTCTCATTTGAAAGCTCTCGACGCAGGTCAGGTTGAGTGGACTATAGGATGGCTCCCAAGGACAGAAGCCATCTATCTGACTGCTACCAAAGGATACCTGAGGATAATGGGTGTAAGGAGTATTCAGCCATATGCACCGCAGAGGGTCTTGAGGCAATTGGGGAGGTATCAGATTGTGCCTGAAGATGAAGATCTAAGCATCTAGGTCATAGAGTTGCATCCAGAAGCTGCATTGCCTGAGGCTGTAATTCAGCAGGATTGGAATAGCTACCGGTATCTCAAAAATGGAACCCAGGTACCAGACGTCACCAAGGGGGAAGTAGATCCAAATTATGCTGCTTGGTTTGAGGAAATGTCTTATGTAAACAACGTGCCAAATCCCAAGAGGCCCACCAAAAGGCCTCATGTTCAAGCCTTTGATGATAAAATTCATGAGAGGTTAGCTTGGGGGGATAAGGAGAAGGAATATAAGGCCATTATCCACGGTCTGCGAGAAGAATTGAGAAATGTCACCTTCAACAATGATTTGCATGCACAAGAGGCCAAAGGTGAAAGGAGAAGATTGGTGCGGGAAAATAAGGCCCTCAGAGCTCAAGTTCGACAGTTGAAAATTGAAGCCGAGAACCCGGGCCGAAGCAGGAAAGATGAGAGGCTCATTTACAACCTCACTCAAAAGGTACGTGACTACGAAGATAACCTGCAGAAAGCTGAGTCTGAACTAGCAAAAGCACAGGCAAGGTTGGCCAAAAGCGCTGAGGGGTGTGCAGCTTTCATTCAACATATGAAAGAAAGATATGAAAGAGGGGTCACAGGTTGGGAAAAGGCAATCGGCATTCTCGAGGGGGAAATGGCTAAACAAGCCAAAAATTTTAAGGTTGAAAGAGAACATTGTTATGCCTTAATGGCACGGCTAGAAAGGGACTTGCAACAACTCCAAGAGTAGAACCAGGTAGCTGAACGAACTTTGGAAGCCAAAACTGAACAAATTGGGCGTTTGTTGCAAGAGAAGGGCGTCATAAGAGAGCGAGTCAAAAGGGTTGCCAACTATATCGCAATGAAGTGCAGTAGCTGTGAGGATATGACGAGATCCATGTTCTTCGCCACTATGATGATTTTTGTTCGTCGGGCAATAGAAGATCTCTACCACCTTCAGGAGGATTTAGCAAGTCGGCCACAGCAAGGCCGAATGACGCCCCCCGGGTCCCAGGGACAGATGAGGCATTGGTGTATTCGTGATTTCTTGAGTCTGTGTTTTCTTTTTGTTAAAGTCTGCCAGTTGTTTCAGAGTCTGTATTTCTGTTATTAGAGCATGCGAGTTGTTTGTTTTTGAGTCTGTATCTTGAGTCTATTAGTTTCTTTTGAGTCTATTAGTTTCAGTCTTTGTAATAGCGTTTTTATATGAAAATTGAAAATCCCAAATGTTTTTACTTTATTTTACACTTATCCACCAGAACTACGCTCGGTTTGATTCATGCGGGGTCATGATATGTAGTCAATCTCCATAGGATTCAACCATAACCAAAAGAAATAAAAGAAAGAAAAAGAAAGAGAAAAAAAAAGGGAAAGAAATAAGAGGAAAAACAAGAGAGTAAAGAAAAGGAAAGAGCGTAAAAACAAGAAAGAAAAAGAGAAAATAAGAGAGAGTAAAAACAAGGAGAGAACAAAGGCCAGAATGAAAGGAAGGGAAAGGAAAGAAAAGAAAAGGGGATGTTTGCAACTAAAAGAAAGAAAAGGCCGAGATGATGCATGCAACCGATCAAATACATAATAGAGAGACGGTTAACTGTTTAGGTGCATTCACGCCCAATGTGCGGTTACCAATCTGTTAAAGCCTAATCGCTAACAAGGTTATTTGTTTGATGTATTAAGTTCAGGCAGGTGGTTAGTTGACTGGCATTCTGGCAACTCACTCCTACAACATCCGATCGAAAGACAGGCTGAATATGATCGACCAGGAACTGGAAACAAGTATTATCGACCCATCGAAAGAGGTGGAAGAAATGGACGTTAATGCAATGAGGGAGGAAATGTATAAGTTGAAATAGTAGATGGCTAAAATGTACCAAGCTTGGGCGAAGGGGCATCCACCACTAGTTTATCCTGCCAATCCTGCTTATATCCCACTATTAGCCCAACCTCAGGAACCTCCTACTGTGAACTCATCTCCAGCCTTTCCCCTCTACCAACAATGCCAAGGCACCACTTCCCATACTTGTCAAGCTCCACCACCCAAACAAGTCCTGTACCCTCCCCCGCCAATTACACCTGTTTTTGTGGCACCTTCACATGCTACATTACATCAATCATCCAGTGAACCCTTGTTCCAAACTCACGATAACCAGTACTATCCCCCTGAACCCACCTTCAAAGTTCCAGAGCCATATCCTTACACTCCTCAACTTGATATCCCGGTAGAGACCGAGAAACCACCCAGAAATCCTGAGCATGAAGAGATGATCAGAAAGGTCAAAAGTTTAGAGCAATCGTTCTAAGATATGAGGGGGCTGGGAGGCCAAGTAAGTGTGGCCTATAAGGATTTATGTCTGTTCCCAGATGTTCAGTTGTCAGCGGGGTCCAAAATGCCCAAGTTTGATCTGTACGATGGGCATGGCGACCCGGTAGCACACTTAAGAGGGTTCTGTAGCAAGATGAGAGGAGAATGTGGAAGAGATGAAGTGTTGATGGCGTATTTCAGCCAAAGTTTAAGTGGGTAAGCGCTAGAATGGTACACCAGACAAGATCATAGCAGGTGGTATACATGGGACGATTTGGCCCAAGCCTTCGCCTGTTATTTTCAGTATAATCTCGAAATCATCCCAGATCGTCTGTCATTGACGAAGATTCAGAAGAAGCCCGGTGAGAGTTTCCGAGAATATGGGTTCTGTTAGAGAGAGCAAGCAGCGAGGATTGACCCCCCGATGAAAGAAAGCGAGATGGTTGATTATTTCTTGCAGGCTTTGGAGCCCACTTATTTTGGTCATTTGGTGTCAGCAGTGGGCAAGTCCTTTAATGAAGTTGTGAAAATGGGAGGCATGGTTGAGGAGGGACTCAAGTCCAATAAGATCATGAGTTACTCAGTAATCAAAGCAACCACCCAGGCCATTCAAAACGGTACTGGGGTGTACTCGAAAAGAAGAAGAAAGAGGATATTGCAACGATCGAGTCGGCAGCTTGGGGTGGAGCTAGGAACCTTCCACCATTCAACAACCAGCCTCGACCCTATCCCCAAACATACCCTCACACTCCATATAGCCCACCACAAAACTACTACCCACCGCCAGATCCCCATTTTTCTGTCTATCACGCATAAACTTATACCAACCTCCCGCTCACGCGCAATGGCGTACGCCAGCTCCACAGAGTCCCTACCAAAATCCACAAAATACCCATCCATACCCAAAAGCCTACAAAAACCCCCCTGGAACAGGTTTCGTCCCAATCTAGCCTTTAAGAATGAAAGGGTGCAGAAGCAGAAGACTTTCACTCCATTGGGAGAATCATATACCAGCCTATTCCACAAATTGAGACAGTTGGTCATGTTGAATCCGATCAAGGCTAAAATGTCGAATCCCCTTCCCAGAAATCTTGATCGCTCGGTAAATTGTGAGTTGTTCAGGGGCCCTGGGCCATGACACAGAGAAATGCTGGAAACTAAAAACAGTTGTACAAGAGCTCATTGATACTCATCGGATCGAGGTTCAAGCCCCAGAAACACCAAATATCAACCAGAATCCGCTACCAACTCACCATGAAACTCATATGATTGAGTTAATACACAAGGGAGGGGAGGCTAAGAAACTCTCGCAGACGGTGATGATGATCTACTCTAGTGAAACCAATTCAAAGGAAAAGGTAACCAGTGGGAAATTAGTGGTCCAGCGGAAAGAGGTAGACAACAAGCCAGCTGTGGTAGCCGAGAAAGGGTCGTCAAGTACTGTTGCAGTGAAACCAGAGAAAGCTAAAGTGGTGGTACCAGGGGTTACAAATAAACCTGTCATGGTCGTGAAAGGTGCTCGCACAGAGCCTGTTATTATAAAACCAGTAACTCAGCTTCCAGTGATCAGAAGCAAGGCGGTCCCGTGGAATTATGAACGAGTGACAGTAACTTACCAGGAGAACGAGGTTAGAGAAAAAGTGTGCGAGACCCATGGTTTGACTCGATCGGGGAGATGTTTTGCCCCCGAAGAGTTGAGAAAAGCTGAAATTTCCAAAGACAATCCAGTGTCGGTGAAGAAAGCTATGTCCGAGGAAGAAGCAGAGGAATTTTTGAAAAAGATGAAAGTACAGGATTATTCCATTGTGGAGCAGTTGAGGAAAACACCGGCTCAGATCTCGCTCTTGTCATTACTGATCCATTCTGATGAGCACCGTCGAGCTTTGATGAAGATATTGAACGAAGCGCACGTTTCTGACAAAATCTCAGTAAACCACTTGGAAAAGATAGCTAACAATATATTTGAGGTAAACCGAGTCAACTTTTCCGATGATGAGTTGCCCATGGAGGGCACCGAGCACAATAGAGCCCTCTATCTGACGGTGAAATGCGAAGACTCCGCGGTTACTCGGGTACTGGTTGAAGACGGGTCTAGCGCGAACATCTGTCCTCTCACCACATTGAACAAGCTGCAAGTGGAGGATGAAAGAATTCACAAGAACAGTATTTTCGTTCGGGGATTCGACGGTGGAGGGAAGGATTCAGTCGGGGATATAGTGCTTGAGCTCACAATAGGGCCAGTTGAATTTACTATGGAATTCCAGGTGCTCGATGTGGCTGTTTCATACAATCTGTTGTTGGGACGACCCTGGATCGATGCTGCCAAAGCAGTCCCATCTACTCTGCATCAAATGGTCAAGTTTGAATGGGATCGATAGGAAATTATTGTACATGGCGAAGATAATTTGTGTGTGCCCAAGGGTGCCATTGTGCCGTTCATAGAGGTTGACGATGGCAAGGGACCATGGGTTTATCAGGTTTTTGACACAGTATCGGTAGAGAAAATTCCGGAAGGAAAGTGCGTGCCAACTCCAAATATGGTTGCGGCATCAGTCATGGTAGCTGTCGAGATGTTGAAAAACGGTTTCGTATCGGGCAAGGGTTTGGGTACATCTCTGCAAGGTATTGTGCAGCCAGTCTCCCTTCCAAGGAATCTAGATACTTTTGGTCTGGGGTTCAACCCTACCGTTGCAGACGTGAAAAGAGCTAGGAAAATGAAAAAGAAAGCATATGCATTGCCAAATCCAGTCCCGCATCTGTCTAGGTCATTCGTCAGGCCGGGTACCAGAAAGCAACTATTGTCAAGGGTCCCTAGACCACTGATTAGAGCCGATGGAGATTTGGAGAAGGGGTTCGAAAGGTTATTCGCCGAGGTCAATATGATTCAGGCTGGGGAAGGGTCCAGCAAGGCAGATGTGCAATTTGTGGGACCACGTGCAAAAGTCAACAACTGGGAAGCTACTCCTCTTCCTATCCGGAGGGAGTCTTGGTAGTGGGTTTTGATTTTCTTTTAGTTGTTTGGATCATTCTAGGGTCTGTAATTCAGATGTTATGTTCCGTCCAGTTGGATGTGTTAGAACCCTGTTATCTTTATATTCAATGAAATGCAATTGTTCCTTTTCTTTCATTTCTTCTAATTTTATTTTTGTTTTCTTCTTTTGTACAGTTCTTTTTATGCTGATATCAATGACATGACATGCATGAGGAATCTTCGGCTCAGTTTTAGAAGCCAATCTAACTCTGAAATAATAATACAAGAAATTGAGTGTGATGACGAGTTGGAATTTGATGATGATGAGGCCTATGAAGAAATTAGTAAGGAACTAAGTCATTTTGAGAAAAAACCCAAACCTAATTTGAATGATACAAAAGCAGTTAATCTAGGGGACCAAGAAATGTCCGTGAAACTAAAATAAGTATCCATCTGGAACCTCCACTCAGGGGGGAGATAATCAAAGCACTGTTCGAATACAAAGACGTTTTTGCATGGTCCTATGACGACATGCCGGGTCTAAGCACTGATTTAGTGGTTCACAAGTTGCCCACTGACCCGGCATTCCCTCCTATCAAACAGAAGCTGAGAAAGTTCAAAACGGATATGAGTGTAAAGATCAAAGAAGAGGTCACCAAGCAGTTCGATGCGAAAGTCATTCGGGTCATGCGGTATCCCACCTGATTAGCCAATGTTGTGCCTGTGCCAAAGAAGGATGGCAAGACCAGGGTGTGCGTTGATTAACGGGATCTCAACAAAGCAAGTCTGAAGGATAATTTTCCCCTGCCAAACATCCATATATTGATTGACAATTGTGCCAAACATGAGATTGGTTCTTTTGTGGATTGTTACGCGGGTTATCATCAGATTTTAATGGACGAGGAAGATGCTGAAAAGACGGCATTCATCACGCTATGGGGAATGTACTGCTATCAGGTCATGCCATTTGGTTTGAAAAATGTTGGGGCAACCTACATGAGGGCAATGACAACAATATTATATGATATGATACACCAGGAAATCGAGGTGTACGTGGATGATGTGATCGTGAAGTCTAAGAAGCAGTCTGACCATGTCAGGGATCTGAAGAAGTTCTTCTAAAGGCTTCGCAGGTACAATCTCAAGCTTAATCCTGCAAAGTGTGCTTTTGGGGTGCCGTTTGGAAAGTTGCTGGGGTTCGTAGTCAGCCGCCGGGTTATTGAATTGGACCCATCAAAAGTCAAGGCCATCCAGGAATTGCCACCTCCGAAGAACAAGACCGAGGTGATGAGTTTGTTGGAGAGATTGAATTATATCAGCAGGTTCATCGCTCAGCTCACGACAACTTGTGAGCTCATCTTCAAGCTGTTAAAGAAAGACGCTGCGGTCAGATGGACAGATGAATGTTAGGAGGCTTTTGATAGGATAAAGGGGTATTTGTCAAATCCACCCGTGTTGGTCCCGCCAGAACCATGGCAACCTTTGATTCTATATTTGACGGTATTGGACAATTCATTCGGCTGTGTACTGGGTCAACATGATATCACTGGTAGGAAGGAGCAGGCCATATATTATCTCAGCAAGAAATTTACACCGTACAAGGTTAAGTACACCCAGCTTGAGAGGACATGTTGCGCCCTAACTTGGGTGGCGCAGAAATTGAAACATTATTTGTCATCTTATACTACTTACCTCATATCTCGCTTGGATCCATTGAAGTATATCTTTCAGAAGCCTATGCCCACAGGGAGGCTTGCAAAGTGGCAGATCCTGCTCACAGAGTTTGACATTGTCTACGTGACCCGAACTGCAATGAAAGCACAGGCCTTGGCGGACCATTCGGCCGAGAACCCGTTGATGAAGATTATGAACCTTTGAAAACATATTTCCCTGATGAAAAGGTGATGCACATTGATGAGTTAGAACAAGGAGAGAAGCCTGGATGGAATCTTTTCTTTGACGGAGCCGCAAACATGAAAGGCGTGGGGATAGGAGCAGTACTTATTTCTGAAATAGAGCAGCACTACCCTGTTACGGTTCAGCTTCGTTTTTACTGTACCAACAACATGGCTGAGTACGAGGCATGTATTCTGGGTTTGAGGTTAGCTGTGGATATGGGTGTCCAGGAAGTCTTGGTCTTGGGTGATTCGGACCTCCTGGTGCATCAGATTCAGGGAGAATGGGAAACATGGGATTTGAAACTCATACCGTACAAACAATGTTTGCATGATCTTTGCCAGCGGTTTCAGTCGATAAAATTCAGGCATATCCCAAGGATCCATAATGAAGTCGCTGATGCTTTGGCCACTCTGGCATCAATGTTACATCATCCAGATAGGGCTTATGTAGACCCTTTGTAGATTCAGGTCCGTGATCAACATGCTTACTGTAATATGGTAGAAGAAGAACTTGATGGGGAGCCATGGTTCCATGATATAAAAGAATACCTCCGGATGGGGGTATATACGGTACAGGCCACAGGTGATTAGAAAAAAATAATTCGACGATTGGCAAGCGGATTTTTCTTCAGTGGAGGGGTGTTATACAAAAGAACTCCAGATCTTGGATTGTTAAGATGCATAGATGCAAGACAGGCCACAGTAATCATGAATGAGGTACACTCCGGAGTTTATGAACCGCATATGAGCAGGTACGTTCTGGCAAAGAAGATTCTCCGAGCAGGTTATTACTGGCTCACTATGGAGCGAGATTGCATCAGTTTTGTGCGCAAGTGCCATCAATGCCAGGTACACGGAGATTTGATTCACTCCCCACCATCTGAATTGCATACAATGTCGGCACCATGGCCCTTTGTTGCCTGAGGCATGGACGTCATTGGTCTGATCGAGCCAGCAGCATCAAATGGACACAGGTTTATTCTGGTAACCATTGATTATTTCACCAAGTGGGTTGAAGCGAAAACTTTCAAATCTGTGACCAAGAAAGTAGTGATCGATTTTGTGCATTCAAATATCATCTATCGGTTCGGGATTCCGAAGGTAATCATCACGGATAATGGTGCCAATCTCAACAGTCATCTAATGACAGAGACATGTCAGTAGTTTAAGATTATACATCGCAATTCCACCCCATATTTCCCTAAGGCGAATGGAGCAGTCGAGGCAGCCAACAAGAATACAAAGAAGATACTTAGAAAAATGGTGGAAGGTTCTAGACAATGGCATGAAAAGTTGTCGTTTGCATTGCTGGGATATCACACTACTGTCCGTACTTTAGTAGGGGCTACTCCCTATTTGTTGGTGTATGGCACGGAGGCAGTAATACCCACAGAAATTGAAATCCCATCCCTTCGGATTGTTGCTGAGGCAAAAATTGATGACGTTGAATAGGTCAAAACTCGCTTGGAACAATTAAGTTTGATTGATGAAAAGAGATTGGCAGCAGTGTGTCACGTCCAATTGTACCAACAGAGAATGGCAAGGGATATAACAAGAAGGTACGTCCACGGAAGTTTGAAGTGGGTCAGTTAGTGTTGAGACGTATCTTGCCTCATCAGGCTGAAGCAAAGAGAAAGTTCGCCCCAAATTGGCAGGGGCCTTTTGTTGTAACTAGAGTGTTGTCCAATGGTGTGTTATATTTGACAGATGTAGAAGGAAAATGTATAGAAATGGCTATCAATTCCGATGCAGTCAAGAGATACTATGTATGATTCCTTTCTTTGATTGAACTTGTTTGTATTTGGCATATTTTGAAGATTGAAATGACGAAGACGTTTTGTTCTGCTATCTAAACACTTTATCCCTTGTCACCCCTTTTGAGCCTTATTTATTTTCTTTCATACCCCTCTTTCGAGATCAACGACACAATTCAGAAACGCAAGTGCGGAGGATAAGTAAGTAAAAAGAAAAAGAAAGAACGAACAAGAAAGGAAAAGGAGAAGGAAAATGAAAAGAGAGAAGAAAGAGAAAGAAAAGAAAAGAAAAGAGAAAAGCAAAAAGAGAAAAAAAAAAAGAGAAAAAGAAAAAAGAGAGAAAAGAAGAATAACAGAAGAAAAAAAGAGAGAAAGAAAAGAAAGAGAGAAAAGAAAAATCGCAACAACAAAGTAATTTCTATGACATGAACTACATTCGACCTGATTCCTTTTAAGGATACGTAGGCAGCCTCACGGTTGGTCTCATCAAAACAAAAATCCGAAAGTCCCCAAGAAAGAAACTGGGTCAGAAGTTGTGGTTGTTGTGAGAAATCTAATTCCGAAAGTTGTAATTCTAACTCATTTGAATTGTTTGAGCCTTTTATACCCTTTCTTTCTAACCCCGTCCAGAAGCCCACATTACGGTCCAAAGAAAGACCTTCTGATCAGTCTTTGAGAAATTCCAAGTCAAGCAGCTAATGGTAATTCACGTCAGGGGCAGCACTCTGGTTCCAGCAGGAAAAATAAATGAGAGAGTCTTATTGGTGAAAACCTTCACAGGCACCGTACGGCGACGGGAGTTGAGAGAAATAAAATGAGAGAGTCTTATTGGTGAAAACCTTCATGGGCACCGTAAGGTGACGGGAGTTGAGAGAAATTAAAACGAGAGAGTCTTATTGGTGAAAACCCTCACGGGCACCTTGAGGCGATAGTGAGTTCAAAAGTCAACAAGTGAGAAAGGTCTGTTGGTGGGAAAACTGTTTCAAGGCACCGCAGGATGAACAAGGCCGAGGTTTGGGTAAAAAGTAGTCAAGTCATAGAAATTATGGGGCAACAAAGTACGGCAACTGAAAGTTGATTGGTTGGACAGATTGGGCCGACTAATCCGAAATGCATGTCATGATCATTGGTACCAGCTGTCCACCCAGATAAGTTTCTTTTCTTTCTCCTTTGGTAGCAGTCATCTGGTTTTGGATTCTTCTTATCCTTAACCCGCGAAGTTATTACATTTCATTTTCTTTTGGGTATTTATCTAAAGATGTTTCAATGTCAGTCTTGTTCAAATCGAGTGAAAAGGATTTCAAAGCTCACTACCTACTTCCAAAATTGCAAAGCATGGAGTGGTCAAAGCATACTAAGGATAACACGACGAAAGAGGGGAATACAAGGAATCACCGGAAGCTTTATCGGTGGAATGGTTTGGTAATGTCATGCGAGACGCAAAAGTTCAGATAAAGGGGTCAGAGGTAAGACAACAACGGGGGTATAGAACACTCGGCTCGTCAAAGTCATGGGGTTTGAAAGTCAGTCAGAAAGTCAAAGCGGTTCAGGGCCAGTTCGGAGAAGCCAGTCAGAACAAACATTGCAGCAGAAAGACCTTCAGCAAGAATGTCATCAGCTAACCACCACTTTAAACTAACAAAATTTTCTTTGATTGAAACAGGGGCAGAAAATTCGTTGGATTCGGAGAAACTCTCCGTGGAGAAAGGCAGTCACAAAACAGGTTTGTTTTGATTTTCAGGACCCTCCTGGAAAATGGGACCTAGTTTAAAAGTTCAGAAATAGCATAATTTAGCATAAATGTATCCCAAAGGAATATAAGTTGACTTAGAAGTGTGCATGTTCGAGATAGAATTCAATTAGGAGTTTTCAGGACCCTCCTGAATAATTGGACTTAGTTTAAGAGTTCAATTAGATAATAACATTTAGCGTAAAGTCTGTTGTAGGGTAGTATAATTCAGCCATAAAAGTTGTCACTCTTAAAATAAATTGGACTTTTGATTTTCAGGACCCTCCTGGATAATGGGGAGTAGTTTAAAGATCCTCTTAGATAGCAAGATTTAGCAGAAGTCAGACCTGTAGAAGATATAACTTAGATTCTAAATTGTCGTTTAGTTAAGAGTTGTCAGGATCCCCTGAATAATGGGATTTCGCTTTCAATTCTTAGTAATACTTGGTAATATGATTTAGTTTTACACTCACAGCTGTGCCCAGCCACCAAACTGGGGCGGAAAATTTTTCTTTGTTTTGTCTATTTTGAAGTCAGGAGCCCGCCTGGAGAGCAGGGAATATGTTTCAAGTCAGCGGTCAGGAGCCCTCCTGGAGAACAAGGGAGTACAATTTAAGTTTTAGCTTTCAAATTCTTTGTTTTGTCTATTTGAAGTCAGGAACCTGCCTGGAGAGCAGGGAATTCATTTCAAGTTGAAGTTAGGAGCTCGCCTGAAGAGCAGGGAATACATTCAAGCGCAGCAGTCAGGAGCCCGCCTGGAGAACAAGGGAGTACAATTTAAGTTTTAGCTTTCAAATTCTTTGTTTTGTTTATTTTGAAGTCAGGAGCCCGCCTGAAGAGCAGGGAATACATTTCAAGTTGAAGTCAGGAGCCCGCCTAGAAAGCAAGGAATACTTTCAAGTCAGCAGTCAGGAGCCCGCCTGGAGAGTAGGGAATACATATCAAGTTCAGCAGTCAGGCACCCACCTGAAGAAGGGGAAAACATCTCAGTTTACAATTCAAGATGACAACAAACGGATGTCTCCAAAAGAATGGAGAACAACAAGGCAACAAGAAGCACAAGATCAAGTTTGAAGATATAGATAGGACTTTTGTAATCCATAGATCATAGTCTAGTATAGCTTTTTGTTTTATTTTGACATGGTGTAATAAGGAGGTTCAGTAAGCAATAGCAGCAACAACAACAACAACAACAGTGAAATCACAGCTTCATGGTAGTCCCAGCTACTAAAACTTCCCGAACTACACTGACATGATTCCTTTTTAGCCAAGAATATGTAGGCAACCTCAGAGGCAGGGTGCAGTCAAATCTTTCAAAAATGCTTTCCACGGAGTATTCAAACGGGCAAAAATCGCTCGTATCCGCTCACTTTATCTTTGCACGAAAACTCTTCGTGTTTCCGAACAAATAGGGGCAGCTGTGAGCACGTGATTTTTGCCCTACATGAAATACTCCCGTAAATTCAAAATAAAGTAATTTCGTTTCATTATTTGCAATTTTGTGGATTTTGTGGCATTTGCTATTTATTATTTGCATTTTTTGTCTGTGCATTTCGTTTGTTAATTAATGAAAAATACAAAATATGCTGTATTTGCATTTAGGATTTAATTTTTTGCATGTTTGAAATAATTAGTAATTTAGTGTTTTATAAAAATGGAAAAATTACAAAAATAGTTCATTTTTGCATTATAATTTTAATTTCTTGAATTTTGTTAGCTTTCTTTAATTTGGTATTTAATTAATTATGGTAATTATTTTTAGAGTTTAATTAGTTTAATTTTATAGGATAATATTAGTTTTAATAATTAATTTAGGATTTATTTCTAATTTTGAAAAGAAAAGAAATTTGGAAATTGAAAAAGAGAAAAGGTTCAAAAAAATAAAGGGAAATTCGGATTTGGGCCATTTAATCAAACCCCCCTTCAGCCCAATTGCCCCCCATATCTGTACAATCCCAGCCCAAACCCGCCTGACCCGGTCCGAATTCCCCTTCAAGCGAAACGACGCCGTTTCGACCAGTGTCAATCTGAGCCGTTGATCCCCACTTGATAGAACGGCTCGGAACTAAAGCCTGGGGAGTATATATATATGTCCTAATACACACACACACCCTCAGTTCTTCGTCCCAATGCCCCCAACTTCAGAACCTTGCCCCCCAAACCCTAGTAGCCGCCCCAGAATTCCCCACCGTCCGGTGGCGGCATCGGCGTCCAATCGCCACCGAATTAACACCATGAACTCCCTTCCACCTCCCCGTCCCAAATCTCCAAACAGTTCTTCTCAAATCCCCTTCCATCGCCTCGAATCAAAATCACACCATGCAACCCCTCATCTCCTTCCTGCCACAAATACGTGTGTGTTTCGTTTCAAAATGGTCCGTCAGTAGTAGAGCAGAGGTCTGGATAGCCAAGTTTCTCCCTGGGTTCCTTTCTGGCTTAGCAAGGTCAAGTGAACCCAATACCGTCATTAACCGTTTGTCTTTTGCTAAGGACAACCGATTAATGACCGTTAAAGGTTCACTGTCTCCTCCAAGGTTGTTCAAGTTCATGCAGTTCTTGCCGAAGCAGGTTTGGGAGAATTTCCTTTTCGTCGATTGGTTTCTTGTTGATCTCTTCTGTTTGTTTGCTTGGTTGTTTGTTTTTCCAGTTTTCGTTCTTCAGAATTTTCGTCTCTTGCTTAATTGCATTATATTCTGGTTGTAAGTTTGTTAGTTAGCTTGTTTGCATAGTTGTCGATGATAATCGGCTTCGTAAGGTTTGAGTTTAATTTGGTTTCAATTCACGAGATTTTCTTCTTTCCGCTGGATTTCATTTCATATTTGTGAATTAATTTTGGAACTGAGTCAAGTATAGTTCATCGTTCGCCTTAATTCTTGTTTCAAGAACATTTTCTGAATTCATGTTTATGTATGAAGGGTATTCAAGCTATTGTGATTGTGAGCATTCAGAATTTAAGGGGGGTAAGTGAATAATGGGGAACTTTAGGGGGTAATTTTGGAGATTGTTTCAACTTAAAGAATCTTTAATAACTGATGGGAAGCTTCCTAAATGGACAGTTGCCCAAAATGGTTAGGGAAAACAGGCTGCAAATTGAAAATATCTGAAGGAACTGGACAGCTGTCCAAAAATCAGTTTTGAAAGATGCACTATGAGGGTATTTTGGAAAAAATCTAACTGCCTTGCCTTGGAAAGCACACAGCAGACCCTCAGCCTTTAAAAGAAAGTCTTCTTCTCATTCAAGACAGTTTTTTTTTACACCTTAGAGAGACCAAAAAAAGACTGAAATCAAAAAATATATACAAAAAAAAAATTCACAGGAGATTTGGGAAAAGCTAGAAATCTAAAAACTTCTCTGATTTTCTGGAGCTGTTTTCTGATTTACATAGATTTAACATGACTTGAGGTTAATTCCTGGAAAGTTTTGGGTCAAGTTGCTTAAAATTACTGTTCCATTGGACTTAATTGATTCTGTGGGTTCAATTCCTTCAATCCGGGGTTGTGTTCTAGCTGGTGTTGTTGCTTATCTACTGATACTATCTTGTTGTGTTGATCCCCATCGTTTATCTTATTTTGCTCTCTAGGTATACATTTTCTGAATTTAGAAGCTATGTATGAAGCTTTGATTTGCAGAATGAAATGAAATAGTTCCAATATGTCTGGGCTCCTTTGATCAGTGCTACTGTTTCCGTGTCTCATGATTTGGTGTCTACTTAGTGCAGTGATTGTTTATTATGATGGTTGTAATTAATAGGTTGCTAACATGAAAATTAGCCGCAATAAATATTGTTTGATTAGTTGCGTAGTAGTTTAACAGGACTGGGAAAGACACTCAGCTTAATTGTGTTGGTAAAACAGTCATGCAGTTTTGTGCTTTTGGGTATGAGTTTCGCTGCATCTGCTATTTTGTTGCTTCTGTTTTGCAAATTATAGATTAATCTCAAGTTGACTGTGATGGGTTAAGCATATACGCTATCCAAATATTTAGAGGATGATAACTGGTAGCTGCAGTTTGTCAAATTCAGTTCAGTGGTGTTTGTACTTGGTCATTTCATGCATTATGGTCTGTCCATAAACGTTAAAGCTTATATTTGTTTGACCATTTGTTTGATGATTGGAAATGTAAAAATGGTAAAGATCAATCTCCTATTTGGTATGGTGAAATGTGAAATTGGAAACGTGAAATGCCCATTTGGGCTCCTCAGAGGGTTGGTCTGGGATGAGAATAAGGCATTAAGCCTTGACCCTGAATTTCTCCTTTTCCGCCTCGTGTGTACAAGTTGGGCCCGTTAACGAGTTTGGCCCAACTTATTTCAATTCTTAAGTGTTGTAATTGCAAATACGTCGTGGGGTTTAGACTCAAAAGGAACGGATCCCTTGTTTATTTATCCCCTTTTAAGCTTAGTTTTAAGTTATCATTTTTGAGTTCTTTTGGGCTTCCTCTTTATTTGAGTCAGGCCATTCCGAGTAATTAAGAGGTGAGCCATAATTAGACACTTAGTAAGAAATGTCTTCTTGTGCTAATCTCATAATATAAAGGTACAGTAACAAATATTCGTAGAGAAACCTTTAGGGCCGTTTAAAATACAATTGTGATTGTGTACACGTTCACGTGATATGATTACAATTCTAAAAACCAATTCGTAGTATGCGTTCGCGCAACTTCGAACAAACATTCTTAATAATACAAATGGGTTTTCGTAGGTTATTAATTAAATTAGCTCATATAGTTCGAGTTGCGTCGTCTACCATTTAATCATACAAAATGACAAATGTTTATAGTTTGCTTTAGACACGTGCAACTTTAGCCAAATCTCTTTTTTTTTTATAATAATAAAGTGTTATTAATTGTGGACACGTTCGCGTGACATGATTTTTCGCACGCCAAACAAATGGGTACACGTACGCGTGACCCGTTTCAAGATAGTTTTCTTAATTAAAAAGCGGTAAAGGATAAATGCATATAGGGTCTAAAGTCAGTAATTAAACAATTTAGTCAAAGCCAAGTATAATCAAAGCGACCGTGCTAGAACAACGGAACTCGGGAGTGCCTAACACCTTTTCCCTGGTTAACAGAATTCCTTACCCGGATTTCTGTGTTCGCAGACCATAAATAGAGTCAATTTCCTCGATTCGGGATTTGGAACCGGTGACTTGGGACACCCTAAATATCTCAAGTGGCGACTCTAAATTTTAATAAATAGATCTCGTTTCGATTGTCCTTTAATTGGAAAAACTCCCTTATATATGCTCTTTAGGGGGGTATATAAAGGAGGTGTGACACTACTATTGCCCGAGGGGCTTGTGAGGATTTTTGACTGAGTAAGGTCGAGGGCCTATGTTGTGAGGAAACACTGATACTTATTTGAGGCCGAGGGCCTGAGATATGTGCGCCACGAGGTGGCTTGATTGATATGAGGCCGAGGGCCTAGTTTGATGCCACGAGATGGCTTGTTATTGCGCTTGGGCCGTAAGGGGCCCCTTCAGGAGTCTGCACACCCCCAGTGAGCGCGGGTACCCATTATAATGTGAGATTGAGCCTGAGGGGCTGGTATTGTTCTATATGATTGCCCGAGGGGCTGGTATTGTTCTGAGATATTGACCGAGTGGCGGATTTGTTGATACTGTGCCTGAGGGGCAAACTTTTATGTGTTTATTTTTCATAATTGCTTGTCAATTACCTGCTTAATTGTTGAAAAAGGCTTTTCAGGAAGTAAAATTTGATACAAAGGATTTTGCCTATCTTTCACTAAATCACTGATTTTTAAATGGTTTTACTGCTTCATTATAGAATGCTTTGTGTTTTACGTGATTTCTTGCTTTCAGTCTTTATTTACATTTGTTACTCACTGAGTTGGAGTACTCATTTTACTTCCTGCACCCCTTTGTGCAGATTCAAGTGTTGATGATCCGCCAGTGCGAGTTGAGAGCTCCCGGCGGACATTCGGAGTTCACAAGGTAGTTGTTTGATGTCCGCAGACCCGTGTTTCTCCCTCTTTATCATTTCTATCTCATATCAGACTTTTGTACTAGTTGTAGACCTTTTAGTTTTGTATTAGGTTTTATAGATGCTCATGACTAGTGACACCCCGGTTAGGGCTGTGTTGGGTTATTCTTCCGCGTATTTATGATATTATCTGCTACTTTGGATTATTTATTCATGTTTAGACTGTTTCTAAATGCTAAATTGTTAATAATTGGAAAAAATGAGAAGTGTCGATTGGCCTTGTATTTACGAGAGGCACCATCACGACCGGGTCTGGATTTAGGGTCGTGACACTCATGTAACTTTTCATACAAGGAAAGTGTTAAGTTCTTCGGATGTTAGTAAAAAGGAAAGCAGATTGTTAATTCCTAAAGTAGTAGGAACTGACTATCTTTCACCTCAACAGCTTCAGATGTTTCAAGATAATAATATGTCAGATATTAATTTGCATGATTTGAATGGTCATCTATTTTCCATGACAACCCGGATGCGAGGAAGACAGATGTTTCTTTGCGGAAATTGGAATAGAGTTGTTCAAATATTGGGACTGCAGCAAGGGCAATTAGTGAGGCTATGGTCATATATAAACCAAGAGGGTCTTACTAAACTTGTAATTTTTCCATAAGTCAATAAAGTGGGAATGTTTTTAGTCATAGAGACTTACAATAATTCTTTTTGTGGTGTTCAATTGCAAAGATCATTCTTTGTACTGATACTATTGTTTGTGAATAATAATCAATTAATCATCCTTTTACATTCCGTTGATATACGGTGTTGTTTCTGATCAAATTCAATTGTCTTCGCTAGGATCGCAACATTCTCTCTTTCTCCATCTCTCTTTGTAGTCTCGCCTTCCTTATCTACATTTATATTGATGGATCACCTAGTTTTGATCGTACAAGAAAATAGGTCATAGGGTTTTGAATTGAGCTCGGGAAAAAAGTTTCTTTTTTCCCCCCTTTAAAGTTAGGATTTCAATTGATTACTTAAGATTTTATAAAGTAGCTATAAAAGCTATGATTTTCAACCGAGTAGGTGATTTTGGAGTAGATCTTATTGCGTTGATTGCTTGTTTGGAAAGTTGAGCGCTTTTGGAGAACCTTTTCCTTATGGATTATGTTATTTATTCTTGATAATTTAGCTCTTAGTGTTGTTGTATGTAAACTGGTAATTTGGAGCTTGTAGACTCCAGTTATCACTTGGTATGGTTATGCATAGCACAGAAAAAGAAAGAAATAAATAAAGAGCTAAAAGACAATGAATGCAGGTTGAATGTTGTTGTTGTTGTCGTTGTTGATTATATTGTATGCATTTTTGTCAAATATGGAAAGATAGTGATGAAATAATAAGGTTTGACTGTCACAAGTCGAACTCTGCCAAATAAGTAGCCCCTTTTGTACTTACATCAACTCTTAGAGCTTTTGCAGGGACATAATAGTCCTTTTTTAGATTCGTTGGACCTTTTATTTCTTGTGTATTTTGGATTACAAATTGCATATTCGATGTAATTTGTGGAAAGACATCTTGTTGTTTAAAGCTTTCTCTTCTAGTGCATTTCTTGTAGGGGTGGCAAATGGGTGGGTTGGGCTAAATTTGAGCGGGTCAAGATGTGTTAGGTCAATAAATGGGTCATTGTCCATCCCAACCCAAAGTGTACTTGGGCTAAGATGGGATGGGTCAAGATAGGCTAAACAATGGGTCATAGCCCAAACCGCTCAACTTGACCCATGTTTTAGAATCATGTTCATCTTACATAAAAAAGGCCTTTTACCTTAATATGTGTAACTTAAAAAATATTTTGCGGGTGGAGGTGGGATGATTGGGGTGGGTGGTGCAGAAAAACGAAAAAATAGAAAATAGAGAATTAAAAATATAAAAAAAAATTGAAGGGGGGTATGAGGGTAGGGTGAGTGGGTGGTGCAGAAAAATAAAAAAATTAAAAATTAAAAATACAAAAAAAATAAAGAAAAAATTGAGGGGGTTAGCGCAGGGGGGGGGTGATGCTGAAAAATTAAAAAAAAATAGAAAATTAAAAATACAAAAAAAAAGTAAAGAAAAAAATTGAGGGGGTTAGCGCGCACGGGGATAGGGGTAGGGTGGGTGGGTGGTGTAGAAAAACAAAAATAAAAATAGAAAATTAATAATACAAAAAAAAAGTAAAAAAAATTTTAGTGGGTTTGGGGGGATAGGGGTGGGTGGGTGGTGCAGAAAAACAAAAAAATAAAAAATTGAAAACACAAAAAAAAAAAAGGTAAAATTGGGGCAACTAAGTAAATTTCTAAATAAGTTGGGTTGAGATTTGTTTGTTTTGGCCTTTGGGTGAGTTTCATTGATTGTATTTGGGATGCTTAATGGGTCACAATGGGCTATAATGGGTTAACTTGGGCTCAGCCCAGATAAACCCATGAGCTAAAATATTTGTAGCTCAACCCATTAATCTCTGGGCGAGTTGGATGGATTTGGGTTCAAATTATCACCCTGCCCAAATTCAGCTCAACCCGCTCATTTACCACCCCTAATATAAATGCCAAGTATTTTTGGAAGTGATTATACATTGGCTTTACTTTAGTTCTCATCCAATACATCAAGCAAGATGCACTTCGTACATGCTTACATCTTAATCAAGTACTTTTTCTCATCTAAGCTAATTGTTCCCTTCTGCAACTATTTAATAGTGTAGAGTTTCATGACTCCTTTTCCCTTTATTGATTTCCCAAGTGATAAAATTTGTTTAGCAAAAAAAAACAAAATATATATATTTCCAGGAAAAGTTTACTTAAAATATAATTGCCTTAATTTTATGTAGTTAACAGGAAAATTGTGATCTCAAATAAAAAAAATTACAAGGCAAATACCTTTCCACCATATTTTAAATTAAAGATTAACTTTTTAATTTAAAATAAGTTTGCACTATCCCAATATATATAATTATTTTTTATATTCTACTCAATGGTAAAAATTGACATTATTAGGCGATGAGAATTTGAAAAATATTACATTAACCTTAAATATTTCTTAAAATATTGCAAGAGTTATCATATACCTCTATTAGTGGGAGGTTGCATGTTGCCGGTGAATGATGAAGATGGATGTAAGATGGCTCAATCTTAGTGTTCATATTATCTAAAGCTTGGGATTCTCTTTCTTCCAAAATGGATGAAGTTGCTCCTCCTCCACATGCTCTTGATATACAATTAAAAAAAAAAACTAAACCAAGAAATACTTCTAGATTTTCTTCACCTCTTAAATGAGGAAATACCTCCAAAATCTGAAGAAATTTTCTTGCCAAACAATTTGGGTGTTAACTATCTTGATGGTGTTAACAATTTTGATTGTGTAGACCTTGATAATCTTGATGGTATTAACAATCTTGAAATTATCAATGGCCAAGACAATCATCATGATCTTAATAGGCTTATGGAACTATGGTAATTTGATTGGACTTGGTGGAAATAATGAAGGGTTTGGTGTTGGATTAGAAAACGTTGAAATTGGAAATGGGCAATTTGTAGGTGAAAATGCAGCAGGTGAAGTCTAGCATGTTGGTGGGGCTGGTGAGGTTCATCCAAATCAAAATGCAGCAGTTGTAATAGCAGAAGTGTCGGATGAGGTACAACAATTCATTGACAATGTTGGTGGGGCTAATGTAACTCTTCTTACAACAAAAGTGTTAAGTGCTTCGGATGATTGTAAAAAAGAAAAGCAAATTGCTAATTCCTCAAGCAGTAGGAACTGCCTATCTTTCACCTCAATAACTTCAGATGTTGCAAGATAATAATAGGTCATACATTAATTTGCATGATTTGAATGGTCATTTCTTTTCCATGACAATCCGTGTGCTAGGAAGACAGATATTTCTTACCAGAAATTACACTTGTTCAATAACAATATTTAACTACTCAAGATCTTAAAGATTTTGAATGCGACATGATTTTCAAGATGCATGATTAGGAATAAAATATGCTTAAAGTTTAATTTTGTTTTCTTTATCAAATAAAAACTATTAGTTGGTATGCAATTCTTGCTCTTTGAATATAGAACTCCTCTAAAAAGTGGCTACAAAAGTCCGGTATGAAGTGGCTATGAAAAATTTGCAACTTCATCAAATAATTCATCAACTGTCTAGCATCAAAGATCTTCATGGCTTGGACACATGGAAAGACATCACCTAGTGTGTTTTGTCTTCGCTGGGATTTGAACCAAAGACTTCAAGGTCTCACTCACTTCATTGACCACTAAGTCACACCCTTAGGTGCTAGCTGACACAGCTTACAAATATTTTCTTTTTTACACTGTCATCATATAGAAGCTAAATTCTTAATTAAAAGGCTTGTTTTTTAGATATTTACGAAGACTTAATACAACAATTACGCACAAATATTTTTTCTTTTACATTGTCTAGAAGCTAAATTCTTAATTAAAAGACTTGTTTTTTTAGATATTTACGAAGACTTAATACTACAATCACGCACGGATTGTGCTAATTTACTGTATTCTTGGATTCCTGATTTTGCGTATTTTCAGTCCATATCAAACGAACGTACTATTCGGCAATGATCTTTTCAAGCAAAGATGCATCTAAATTAAGTACGTTTTCTCATCTAAGCTAACTGTTCCCTTCTGCAACTATGTAATGATTAGAGTTTCATGACTCCTTTTTCCTTTTTTGGTTTGCCAAGTGATAAAATTTGTTTAGCAGAGAAACAAAATACATATCTACAGGACAAGTTTACCTAAATTAAAATTGCCTTAATTTATGTAGTTAACAGGAAAATTTTAATCTCAAATAAAAAATTTACAAGGCAAATAACTTTCCACCATGAGATCTTATAAAAAACAACAATTTTCTTTTTTCCAAAAACGTAGAGGTCGAGCCAGCTTAGGCGCACCTCGAGTTCTATAACGCACCAATATCTTCCACCAGTACAAGTACCGAGGAATTCTGTCCACCGCCAAAAACGATATTTCATTGCGGCAGCTCTTCATTCATTATCCAACTCACTCCCAATCCAGATGGTATCTCAAATCTGTTTTTCTTACTTTCACCAGTTATCACATCATCTTTAGCATTATCCATGATTGATTCCTTACTGAAATAATCTACTTTAAAGTCATAATCATCATCCATCATATCACTGGTAGTAGAGGCTTTATCTTTCCTCATCCTTTTCTTCTCAGCTTTTCTAAGTTTGTTATTTAACATGCCTTCCTCAGCATATAACTTCTCATTTTGTCTGCTACTAGCACTCTTGCCACTTGTCTGGCCTACATCATCTTCTCCTGCGTCCATCGCCTCATCTCTGTCTTCATTAACAAGGTTGTCCGTTGCATTAGCACTCCGAGTCACTGGCTGCTCCAAATTGTCCTGCAGTTTAAAAATGCATTGTTAATAGATGTCACGACTTGTTCAGACATGGGTGAGGCAGAGGATAATTTGAACAAACTTGGATTCAAGAGAAGCCCCTCTCTTGTTTTCTTTTTTACTTATAGGTGCTCTTATATTGAAAGACTTAAAAAAAAGGTTTTTGAACAGACCTAAATTCTTGAATAACAGAAACCTGAAGATAATTAAACAATGACAAGAAGTTCTATAACTTAATTATGCAGCTTCTGATCTAAATTCATAACAAGTGATGTATTCCATTCGATCAAATCCCATTTGTTAGTTCAGGAATCAACAATATTACAGTGCTATTAGTGCATAATGAGCACTGTAGGCAACATTTCAATTTGCAGAGCAAGTGAACATCAGTTACAGAATCAACAGGATGTTAAGAAGAATGCATAAAAGGACTGATTAAAAAAGAAAACAATCTTGAAGCAAATCACACACCTCTAGCACGGTCTCGTCAAAGTTGAACAGGGTGATTAGATGGAACTTCAACTGGGTGATAATCATTGACTGATTTCAGGCTTCCAATAATCGAGGATTCACTTCCATAAGCTTCTTCCACATTGAACTCTTTTCCAAGTTCTGAAACTATCTTTACCTCTGAATGCTCCCCCTCATTCCTAGACGGGGGCATGGTAGTATGGTATTTTCCCTGAAATTTGTCAAGGAGACATCAAACTACTAGCATATGCATAAATATGCATTTATTTCAAATTCAAATCTTTCCTGGAGGAAAACTAGCAGTTATCACACATACCCTCATTCCAGTCATGCAGCACAATCCTTGCTGCAGAATCGATGTCAACAACTCCACCCTTTTTCAGCTTACCCCTAACAGTAGCGACTTTCTGAAGAAAGTCATCGACTGAATCAAAGCTAGGAACCTTGTATATAGTTACCAACATCCTGGCCGGACATAGTTTAAGAATCTCCTTTACTGCACAAACCACAGTACTAGCAAAGTCAGCCACATTGATATACTAATTGAAATAGAACATAAAAGTTATTTCAAGATGCTAAAACCAAATCCAGTTACCAGGACCAACTGGGGCATCTAACTTCTCTATCCTCTTGCAATTTCGAAGAGCAATAGCTGCATCATTCTGTGATGATGACCTAAGCATCACAATCCCAGGGCAGTCCAACAACTTAACATTCTTGTCTAACTGGACCTCTTGCATGGATCTAGTTAATCCAGGTGTAGCACCAACATTGACTACGTGAGATCTCTTCAAGCTATTAATCAGACTACTTTTACCAACATTTGGCAGACCAATGATACCAACAGTGATTGATTTTTTAATCTGCAGAAAGACTTACCATTAGCATAGAACCAGCATAACTAAAGCAAAAAATGCAATTAAAATTACATTAGCATTGACTAAAGACAGGTTGGTAGTTCATGTCCCATACACCAAAGTCCAATGCAGTACGCTAAATTTCCTTATTTTCATTTATTACTCCCTTCTTTTTTCCCCAAACACCCAGAAAGCCAAGAAATTCATCGAGAAAAGGATGCCATAGGCATTATGGAAAAAATTACTCAAAGTGCACTAAAAAGAGTTAAGACAGTCATTTGGTGGCGGCACCAAACCATTATAGGTGCTGCACACCATGACGGATTTTCGAGGTTGAAACGCTATGATAAGTGCAAGTTAGATACTGACCTAAAAGCAAGTTACTGTTCATGATTGGACAGATTGAGCCAGTGAGAGACAAGAGTGTCGAAAGATATCCAGGTGAAGGGGAGGATGGAGAGACAGTTAAAGAGTTGAAGCTTCTTCAAGCTTTGAATTTTATCCAGGGTTATCTACTAGAATCAGAGAGCATCTATCTGATGTCCCCATGGAACTTTGTGGTCCCAAGAGGCAAGCAGAGTTGTACAATCAATCTCAATCAATCAACTATGCTTCTACTCCAAACTAGTTAGAGCCGGCTATATGAATCCTTTATTTCAATTCTGCTCTATTCGGTCCCAATTAATTCCAATGCTGCAACAATTGTCTTTTCAGGCAAATTAGGTTCTCTACATCTCATATTTATCCCTACATAGACGTACAAGTCATTGCAAACCCCAGACCTATTGCAACTGTAACAAAACCAGCAATTTAAATTCCACAACTGTGAGCTTGGCATTGCCAGATGTCTCTCTACATAAAGGACGAGGGTTGCTGTAGGTTGAACAATGACTCAACTTGATTACATTGAAAACCAGGTGAGAACAAACGTAGCTGAGTTTGCACATGCAACCAAATAAGAAGCATGAGTAGACACAGTACACAAAATATAGAAGTTAAAGTTAAGGCGTATTCCAGAGCTGAGCAGCAAGATAAATAGGTGAGAACCCAACAAAGAAAATGATGCTGAAAATACCTCATGGCTCCGTGAGTAATTCTTTAGCAACTTTATGAGAGGCTCAGCTCCAAGACAATCACTTGTCTGCAAAAGATTGGTAGGTTTTCCAGCCCTTGAGGAAGACTTCCAGCCCAAATTTGACTTCTGCTCTTGGGTGCTACACTTGAAGCAACAGTTGGTAGTTCCTCTCGCAGATACTTTAGCCACTTTTCTGCGGCTTCCCGAGGGACAAGATCTGATTACAAAGTCAAAAAGTAAATAATGTCATCCCTATGAAATGTAAGGAGTAACTTTTCAAACCATCATATTAGATAGTGCATAAACTAATTGAAGCTTGCTATCAAAATATTGCATAATCAAAGCCCCCCCTGGAGAAGGTCTGCTGACATATATTAAAAAGAAGAAACAGAGGTGTAAATATATAGTACATTTTTTTTAGCAAGGTATATATATACAAATTTATCCAAACATATACTTGTATCACGGAAAAAATCATTCCACTTCTTTTTTGCTTCTATAAGTCACTGGTCACTCATTCACTGGTCAAACAAGAACCACAGAGCTGACCACCTTTTACTTAGAATAGCACAGACACATGGGTAGCTTTCATCTAATTCTCCATAAAATGAAAGTTAAAGCGGATACATGATAATGCTACTATAAATTAAACGAGAAAAGGGATACCAATTTTATTGAGGAGTAGCACGAGATGTTTCTCAGGTCCCGATCTCATCACCATTTTTTCCATGTCAAGACAGCGAGTACCAAGAGGATCTCGGGCATCAAGCACTTCCAAAATTACATCAGAAGCTTCAACCACTTTGACTAACTCCTTGTAGAAAGCTCTTTCCGAGTTATCTGCATCAGACAAGCAAGTGTAATATACCAAAGAGAAGAAAAGCAAACCCACTAAACTTCCTCCCACAACCGACCCATGACAATGCGAAGCATAGAAGGCTTTGACATACCACGGATTTTAACAAAAGTAGTTGAATCGCCCTTTCCTCGTTCCTCCATTGTCGAAGCCATGTTGGGAGGTTTATTCATATCATCATCCTCGATCAGTCCTAGCTTTCTCTTCTTAGCCTGGAAGCCAATGCATGGTAGTTAAATAACTGCCACAAATACCATGAAGAAAAAGAACTGTGGGACGATAAAGCTCTGACAGCAAGAAAAGCTATCCGCTAGGGAAGACAAGTTCTTCCCACCATAAAATGAACATGGCCATGCAGTCTCTTACCCACTTCAAGGATATTGTGTTAATTGAGTAAAGCATTTTTAAATCAATTTATTCTTGCAGAGAACCTGTGAAAATCAGTGAATTCTACAATTATTTGTATGATTTACACAAACGCAGTTCAACATTTCAAGTGGAGCATGATTACATGACAAGAAGTCAAGCATTAGTCAATCAAACTCTGAAAACATAGCAAAAATATCTCTATTTTAGAATACCCAAGTCAAGGCACCCTTTCACAGCCTTTCAATAGTAAGACAATGTTCCAATTACAGAATATCTGATTGATCAGGAGAAGCAAAGCATCAAAACCATCTTACAACGATAACAACAACTATGCTTCCATATTAGTTGGAGTCAGCTATTTGAGTCCCCAATATAGATTCCGCACAGGCCATTCGACATTTCAAGTTGAGCATGATTAGTGCGACAAGTTTTAATCAATCAAACTTTGAAAATATAGCAAAAATATCTTTTTTTATGATACCAAGTAAATGCAAGCTCACAAAGGCCATTCAACATTTCAAGTTAAGCAAGATTAAAGTGACAAGCCTCAATCAATAAAATTTTGAAAATTTAGCAAAAAAGATCTCTTTTTTATGATACCCAAGCCAGTGCAACCCTTGCGCGGTCTCTCAATTGTAAGATAACATTCCAATAACAGATAATCTGGTAAAGCAACGCATCAAAACTATCTTACAACAATAACAACAGCTACGCCTCAACTCCAAACTAGTTAAAGTCAGCTATATGAATCCTCAATATATATTATACTTTATTTGGAATTAAAACACATCAATAGAAAAAAATTATTACCCTTTCTTTTCGGGAAGCTTTCTTCTGCTCCAATTCTTCAAGAGCACGAGCACGACGAGCCTCAAGAGCCTTAAGCTCTTGTTCCTTAAATGGCCAATCATTGGGGATTCCTGGGTCCTTTTCTGCCTTAGTCTTTTTATTAAGGCCCAACTTTTTCGCCTCTTTGGATTTCTTCTTGTGATGCTCTTTTACTTTCCTTATAATCTTGTACTTCTTCTTCAGTGATACCCTGTTGCTCTTACTCTCTACAACACCCAAAAAAAAAAAAAATCAACACCAAAAATCAAAAGAAACTTTTGAATATTGATAGAATTAGAGTAGTAATTGTGCTTACTCTTGCTTTTCTTCACCATTTTTGTTTGCTGGAAAAGAACTGTACGGTTTCAGAGAGGAAGTGGGAAATTGATTTAGGGTTTATGAGTTAAGCGTAGGGTTTTGGGAGGGGGAACTATCCAAAAAGGTCGGGTTTCGTATACGCGGGTCAAATAGGCAATGGTCTTCGGGTTTATTCGAAGCGGGGAAGGGTCCTTAAATGGGAGAAACTGCAAAACAGCAAAAGATTAATGGGGTGAGAGAGGCTCGAACTCTCGACCTCAGGATCACTCGATATGCTATGAGACCTACGCGCTAGCCAACTGCGCCACCACCCCAGATGTCTGTTTCCTCATTTGTCTTTACTATTAACCTATAATCCTGTTGACTGCTAACATCTAACTCCAATTTTTCTTTAGGAAATTTTACCTTCTACGACAAACTATTACACCCTATTTATTATAAACCAAAGTAAGCTCAAAATATTATTAGTTATAGCTACCCTTTCTATTTTATAGCAAAATGGGTACTTATTTTATATCATACGCGTGAAATATGCTTGTTATGTTCTTTCATCAAGATTCTCAATACTCTCTATTCTCCCTCAAATCTCTCTCTCTTATCCATCAATGCAACCGTCGTAGCAGCCATCTTTTATGGTGGTGGTGGACTTTCTGAAGGAAAGAGAATAGATCTGAAGCGAAGAGAGAGTAGGCGAACGGATCTAGCCATGACTACAGATTGAGCCTTTGGAATCTGAAATAGAGACTCCGGAGAAGATTTGAGGGCCGGATTTTTTATTCGTCTCCATTTTAGCTTTAACACAATGTATATAGTATTCTGCTTGGACAGATTTCTTATCTTCTTTGCTATTGAGCCACATACAATGATACAAATACATCGTATTCTGTACAAATACGCTCAAAGATATTATATTTTTATATAAATACATTAATTTTTTTGCCTATATTTTATGTATTCCTAAGGTCTATATTTTTTAATACAGCCGAATATTACTATTTTTTATGATCTTTTATTGTTTGAATACAATCGAATTGAATATGGTGAATTGAATACAATGTATAATAGTGCCTAATGAATATCGGTGAATTGAGTACAATGTATACAGTCGTATTGAATAGAACGATATACACCTTATTTCAAGATTTTTTATTGTTTTGAATACAACTAAATTCAATATAGTGAAATTAAATACACTTCAATATTGTGCTTTCCGTTATTAAACACCCGTAATCACTATTTTTTAGGCGTATTACCTCACTATGTTTATAAATACATTCGCGTGAATAGATGGAATACATAATTAAACAACTGGAAATTAGGAGTGATACACGTTAATTGATCCCTTTCCGTTATTAAACACCCGTAATCACTACTTATTAGGCGTATTTCGCAATTGTATTCATGAATACAGTAGCGCGAATACAACGAATACAGTCAGGTTGCAACAAAATCTTAGCTATAGGAATCAAAGGTATATATGGTAGCTATAGGAAGTTAATAGCCACTAAACTATAATGCTTTTTGAAAATTCCTTTATTTTTTTTATTTATGAAGATCGAAATTCGAATTATATGTATGCACGTCGTTACAATATAACCATTGAAGTACAATTTACTCGTCGATGAACATTCAAAATTATAATCATCCGGTGAAAATAGACTTCTCATGCCATATTTTTATTTACTTGTAACATTTGCGTTAATTTTATTTTTTGTGTTTAAAACGGTTAGATTTGCTCATGCACTATGCAAAATGATCTTCAGTGAGACATCTCTATAACAACATCCCTATATAACAACTCTTCTCTATAAAAGTGAAGTTTTTTCGGAACCAATTTTCATGTTACGCTATAATATATGTTCTCTATAATAACATTTCGCTATAACATCCAAAAATATTGCGAACAAATGAGACTATTATAGAGAGGTTTGACCGTATATATGCCTTGATAATTTCTAGAGTTAATTATGCTCTTATTATTACAAAAATGAGCTATATTTTCGTCCTTATTGATTAATAAAATTAATTAATAAAACACGATTTGTTGCTCCGGAGTCCGGACTATGCGAAACGATATAGATAAAATGCGATGGCTTTCCTATTAAATAGAGAAAAAAATAATTTGTTTTGAATAAATTAAAAAGTAAAGTGTGTCATGTAAAAAGGGACTAATTGTTATAAAATAAAGACTATAAAGTAAAGACAAGTATAGAGAGAAACTGATATATTATTCAACTTCAAACTGATGTACATAATGAACTGAAATCTCTTCTATTTATAGAAGAAAGGAAGTTGCTGTGTAAGCTGTTACGCAAGCTGCTGTGTAAGCTGATACGCAAGCTGCTACTACAAGCTGTTGTATAAGCTGCTATTACAAGTTGTTGTCTAAGCTGCTACGCAAGTTGCTGTGTAAGCTGCGTAAGCTGCTACTATACCAGATATGGATAATCTTCTACTAAGAGCAATGTTTATCCATAACGGAGTACTGAATGGATAAACTTATTATACCCGGTATGGATAATCTTCTACCTAGAGTAATGTTTATCCATAACCGGGTACCGAAGTGATAAACTTCTTCAGGAAGCTTATTTCCAATAGAGTACTAAATAGATAAACATATTTACGGTAGAGTCCTATATGGATAAGCTTCTTCAGGAAGATTATTTACAACGGAGTACTAAATGAACATTCATAATATAATATATTTATAACACTCCCCCTTGGATGTTCATTAAAATATAATGTGTCTCATTAAAACCTTACTAGGAAAAACCACGTGGGAAAAATCCTAGTGAAGGAAAAAGAGTACACATATTTAGTAATACGCATTGCTAGGTGCCTCATTAAAAACCTTATAAGGAAAACCCCATGGGAAAAAACCTTAATAAGGGAAAAAGAGCGCATCGCATATTTTACTCCCCCTAATGAAAATCTTGTTTCAAATATTTGAGTCTCTGCATTCCAATCTTATATACCGTCTTCTCAAAAGTTGAAGTTGGCAAAGATTTAATGAATAAATCTGTTGGATTATCACTTGAACGGATTTGTTGCACATCAATGTCACCACTTTTCTGAAGATCGTGTGTGTAGAATAATTCTGGTGAAATGTTCTTCGTTCTATCTCCTTTTATAAATCCTCCCTTTAATAGTGCTATGCATGAAACATTGTCTTCGTATAATATTGTGGGTCTTTTATCACATTCCAACCCACGTGTTTCTCGAATGAATCACTGATCTCAATCATATGCACTCTCTGCTTGCCGGTTTGAAATTGAGCTTTGTGAGTATCAGATAAATAACCTGCATCTTTATTACCAATACGATCTACACCACTTTTGTTAGCATTAGCAAGATAAATAAGTGCACCATCTACACCGAGAGAAAGTATTTCAGGACCAAGGAGCTCCTCATCCTCTTATAGAAGTTGGAACGGATCCTTATTCAATTCAAGTGATTGAATATCCATTGGCGTACTTAATGGGTACACTTTGTCTATGTAAAAGCATTTTTAAGACCCTCTTGGAGCTCTTATGGAGTTCCAATTTATGTCACCAACATAAACAACAAGTGTAACAAATTCTGATGACATTTTCTTTATAAAAATACATGGACAAATAACATAATTTATGTAACTTTCTTTCAGCAAATATTTACTGAGGCGGTTATACCACACACGCACAAATTGCTTTAAACCGTACAAAGATCTTTATAATTTGATCGAGTACATTTCTCAAGACTTTGAATTATATGCTTCAGGCATTTGCCGTCCTTCAAGGATCTTCATATAGATTTAGTCAAATAAGTCATATAGGTGAAGACTTGTATCTAAATGGTATGACATCTTCAAGTGTCGGACTGCTAGTCTGATCCTCATAATCTTTTACAATATTGTGCACTATATTGTATTAAATATATCGTCGACGATCATTTTTTGTCAGTTCCGAAGCGACATAACTTGTGGAGATCTCATCACTTTCTTTATTTTCAGGTACCTGAACTTTTTCGGGAGTTTCATGAAATGTTATGTCGTGGGCTCTTCTAGAGCTTATTTCCTCCTCATTATGATCATTTTGATCATTAGCTCCTACTATTTTTCAAGGATTGTTACCTTTGGAACCGATTGGTCTACCACGCTTCATGCGTACAGTAAACTCTATCCTTCAGGGACTTTAATTTTAATAGGAGCATTTGCAGCTGAAATATGATATTTAATTTTGGATCAGCAAATGCTTCTGGCATTCGACTTGAATTATCTTCTAAGTGAGGATCATGATAATTCGATTCATATAGCATATTTTTCAACTGTTTATTCCATCCCCCAAATGTTAGAAAAACTAACATATATCCCCAATCATCTTTGGGAAACATATCTTTGTGTATTATGGTAGAGAAATTAATCATATACCACGCAACAAAAGATAGTAAAAATATTTGGTTTCTGATCCTAAACCAATTGTGAAGGGAGGACTTATCATATATTGTTGATCTGATGCATACAAGTGCTGCTATATGCAATTTAGAAAATCTTAGACCAACACATGAAGCTTTGTTCTCATAAGCAATGGTTTAGCCATTAATAGGAGGTATTCAATGCTAAACCAGCTTGGATATAAACCAGCATTATCAAGATGAACTGTCTTGATTTCATAATCTGAAAATTATGCTCTTAATCGAGAAAAGCAATTCCAAATGCCAAACTGCAGGTTGACAATAATTACACATGTAACCATCTCATATATGCACCTATAAGTGGTTCACATGATAGGTGAACGGGCCCATATTCACCTTTTATATATTTCAGAATCAGGGGTCTTAGTCCCAACTTTAGCTGGTATAATCAATTCATTATGAGAACAAGCAACACATGAGAATTCCTGAAGAATCTTCTAGTTCTTTAGTATATGCTTATCTGAATTCTCAAATAGCTCATTTAAAAATGGCAAATGAAAACTTCAAGTTTATCATGTCATGTGTTATCTCTTAGTAAACTTCTGGTTTACTATGGCATAAACTTTTGCTTTAGTAAACTTCTGGTTTACTGTGATACATGATATAGTACAAATTAAAGAATAAGACAGGTAACTTCTCACATACATATTATTTTACCCCTATGATTGTGGAAACATGAAGATTATCAATCTTCCAATCATTTGTAGTCTCAATATAATAGCCATTTGTATTAGTAAACTTCAGGTTTACTACAACATATGTTTTGACCATAATCATATAATATAAATGACATATTTGTATATAAGCTCTTCGAGAGCCTTCATTAATTATCCACAGTCTAATATTTATCGGGCACTACTGGTGTCATGTATCCTTTAGGCAAACAGTTAGCTCTTCAGGAGTTGTTGATACATTTTGTACTATCAAATATTTCTCATACACTTCTTGTATCATGAGAGAAAATCACAATCAAATAAACAATGTAAAATAATTGTTTAAGCATAAGAAAACTCTTCTTCATAATATTTTCCTACTTCAGGAGGCAATTTCAATTGTGTTACTTCTTCAGGAGCAAATTTAAAATATGAAATATTGAGTATATATTCTCTTAATTATATTACCTCTTCTGAAGGTGAATTGTAATATATTCACATCAAGAGCGTGTTCATATTTACCCGAATATTAATATTGTCACATTCACTTCAGGGAATGGATTAATATTATCCAAAGTTCTCATCCTTCAGGAAATCGAACATAATTATCTGAATGCGCATTAATCACATCAAATTGTGATGCCTCAACCTCTTTTAAAATATTTACTACTTCAGGAGCAAATCGAGACGTGCATTTAATATAGAGAATATTTATGTAGCTTATCTTCAATTGTAACCATAGAAAGCCTAAATTATTACTTCTGGTGATCATAGACATATACCACTTCTGGTGGTTAACAAAATATAATTACAATGAGATATATGAAATATAACTACTTCTGGTGGTTGTATATTTCTTGCAAACTCTGCTAGAGTTTAAGTTGATCTAATAATATTATCCATATTCTTCAAAATGACATAAATAAGATATATTATAGTAAACATCATTATCAAATCATAATTTTTTTTCTTTACGTACAACAATTACATAATCATAGTATCTATTACAAACAACAAAAATTAAAATATTTACATTTCTACAGATTCACCACCGATTACATGACTTGTTTCTCCTTCTGGGAGTGCAAGGTAATCAGTTACATCCAAATGCATGAAGTCTAAATTATCTTCAGAAATAAAATTTGCTTCAGCATTTTTCTCTGTCTTCTTTAGGGAGGCTTGATAAAGCTCAACCAGGTGCTTTGGCATACGACAGGTACGTGACTAGTGCCCTTTTTCTCCACATCTATAGCATGCATTTTCTGCATTTGGTGCTTGCACCGCTTCATGCTTTTGTTCCTTCCTTTTCCACTGCTGGTGGCGAGGAGGGTTCTTTGGTGCATTATTATTACCATGATTAGAGTTTCTTCCCCGACCCCGACTGGGGCCACGACCTTTTCCACGTTTAGCCTGGTGGAAGTTCGTCTCATTCACTTCAGGGAATGGACAAGAACCAGTAGATCGACTTTCATGATTTTCCATTAATAGCCCATTATGTTGCTCAGCTATAAGAAGATGTGAGATAAGTTCAGAATACCTTTTGAATCCCATCTCTCGATATTGCTGCTGCAGGAGCATATTCGAGGCATGAAAAGTGGTGAAAGTTTTCTCCAACATATCATGATCAGTAATATTATCACCACATAATTTCAATTGGGAAATAATTCTGAACATAGCAGAATTATACTCACTGATAGATTTAAAATCTTGTAGCCTTAGATGAGTCCAATCATAACGTGCCTGTGGAAGAACGACCATCTTCAGGTGGTCATATCTATCTTTCAAATTATTCCACAGTATGACTGGATCTTTAACAGTAAGATATTCCATTTTCAGGCCCTCATCAAGGTGATGGCGTAGGAATATCATTGCTTTGGCACGGTCTTGGTTTGATGCCTGATTTTTGTCTTTGATGGTGTCTGCCAGACCCATCGCATCAAGATGAATTTCAGCATCAAGCACCCAAGACATGTAGCTTTTGCCCGATATATCCAGGGCTACAAATTCAAGTTTAGAAAGATTTGACATTATTTAGGAAAAGAAAGTTCTTACCTCAAATACTTTCAAAATATTTGCTCGAGATGGCAGAGTCTCGTGCTGATAACGTGTTATAAAATAAAGACTATAAAGTAAAGACAAGTATAGAGAGAAACTGATATATTATTCAACTTCAAACTGATGTACATAATGAACTGAAATCTCTTCTATTTATAGAAGAAAGGAAGTTGCTGTGTAAGCTGCTACGCAAGCTGCTACTACAAGCTGCTGTGTAAGCTGCTACGCAAGTTGTTGTGTAAGCTGCTACTATACGAGATATGAATAATCTTCTACTGAGAGCAATGTTTATCCATAACGGAGTACTGAATGGATAAACTTATTATACCCGGTATGGATAATCTTCTACCTAGGATAATGTTTATCCATAACCGGGTACCGAAGTGATAAACTTCTTCAGGAAGCTTATTTACAATAGAGTACTAAATAGATAAATATATTTACGGTGGAGTCCCATATGAATAAGCTTCTTCAGGAAGATTATTTACAACGAAATACTAAATGAACATCCATAATATAATATATTTATAACACTAATGAACTAATGAGGTGTGTAATACTTTTAATTTCGAAAAGTACTTTGGGCGAAGAACAAAAAAAACAAAAAAAAAAGAAAAAAAAGAAAAAAAAGAGAGGGGAAAATAGCTCACCCTCGAGTGGTTGTTCGTTGCCTAGGGAGTGGGCCTTTGGTGCTTCGTCGGGTCATTCTGTTGGTTATCCCCAGCTCAAGGTACGCACATTTCTCATCCACAAATCCTCATCCTTATTCTGCTTTTCGCTATCATTTTCTCCTTTGACTTCTCCATTAATGCTACTTTTCATTGTACTGGAGCTATGTAATTACGATCTATGTCGTTGTTTCCAATTCCAAGTTCATTTACAGCTTTACACTTCTAGGTAATGCATTTTTCATTGTTCACTCTCAATTTCAAGTTTTCAATTGCTTAAAATGTCTAAGCACCAATCAATTCAAGCAAGTGTACAGGTAAGTTGATGAATACGAGGCGGTAAATGAACCGTAGCTTATTGATGTGCTTCACGACTGTAACCGCATTCTGCAACATTGTGCATTTGAACTCTCTATAGTGCAATAGAGGAGGAGCCTAACACCTTTAAATCCGTGGGAAAATAGTTTGGACTTGAGTATAAATATATTTAAAAAATCTGTAAAATTATTTGTTATAATTCAAGCAGAATGCAGTAAGTGAACTCTGTGAATTACCAGTGTTAGCGGTCCTCGATAAGTGCACCTGTGTATCTTATGTCATACTTTTGTGTCATGCTGATAAGAGCAGACTGTAATTTGCTTGAAGGGTTCAAGTGTCAGTTCTAGCTTTCCGTAGTCTGGTTACAATGTGCATGTATTGTAAGGTGCATTTTAGGTCATTTCTGATGCAGGATGTTGAGTTTAGTGAGTTACCTAGCTAGCTGGCTTCCTCATTTCTTTTTTCTGATAAGAACATGTAAGATTGACATTTGTGACAATTATCGATCCCCGTACCTCTACTAGCTGCCTCTTTCTTCAAAGAGAGGGAATGGGAGTAGGGGTACAGGAGTGACTCTGGTGCCTTTCTGAGCACAAAAATGGTAAAACAGTTTGTTAGTATCCCATGAGCCCTGTATTAATACAATTACAAACAAAGGCAAATATGTACTTATCAGAAAACAGAAAGCAAATATGTTTTCTTATGGAATATATGTGTATAAATGTATGGCTTCTGTAGATCACTTAGGATGCATATTTGTGGTTTTATTCTTGCATTGTAGGAGAGCATAATTTTCTTACATTCTCAACCGATGAAATTTATTTTTGCTTTATGTATCTGTTGCTTGGGAAACCGAGACAGATTGGGCCTTTCGTAGGATGCGAACCAGCAACAGGATCTTCTGACTGGGAAGACTGCAAAATATAGATGGCAGAACTCGTGGCCTTTCCATCAAGTTCTAGGCTGCTGGTCAAAGGAAATTTCTCAGAGCAGCTCTCTGTGTCTAAAAGCTTAGCTATGTTGATACACAGGTCTTATTTCCTCTTTCAATAACTCCAGTTTTATTTGACCATTATTATAAGCTTGAAGCTTGTTTATCCTCTTAGTATTTTGGTTGTTAGACTTGATGGGAATGCTCAAAGATACGTGCCCTTTACGCTGTTTAATTGTTCTTGATTTAATATGCTCTCCTCTTTTATTGTTCAACAGCCAGCTTTTTGAATTTTTTTTTATGTGGTAGTCTGATACTTGCAATTTTTTGGTTCAGGGGATTTTGCTTTGGAAATTGTGGAGTATCTCGCTTGCCTTCATCAAATATATCAAAGCTCATTACTCCTAGCTTAACAAAACTGGAGAGCAGACCAAACATGCATAGTTGGAAGAGGGGTTTTAGCGTCGCTTCTCTTGTTAATGCTGATGCAGCAATAACTTCTGAATTGGTTCCTGCCATTGATCAAATGCTTCTGATGACTAGTATTTTTCTTACATATCTAGCTGGTGTAATACCTTCAAATACTAGAGAACAGATCCAAAGCAAAAATGTGGACAGTGATGGGACTTCCTCTTATGGTAGGTAAGAACGGTATTAGATGAAACATTTTACTGATGCAAGTAGTATTAGTAGCTCACTTTCTTTGACTTGGTTTAATTTACGTATCATTCTTTATTGCTGATATTTCTTCTTTTATTTGCTGTGCCAGGAGAAAGGACAATGACATTAACACAAAATTTGCCTGGGATGTAGTGAAAGGAAAACTCCTGAGTTCTCTGTCTTCTGCAAAAGAAGAATTGGACTTTGGTGCTGCAGCTGTTGAATTCGAACAAAACCGTAGAAGACAGCCTTCAAATTTATATGCTCTTGCCGAGGGTCCAAGGTTGAGGTTACTTTGGGCATCTTTTCAGTTACTCAAGAAAGAGGCAGGCACTGTCTCTATTATTGCCCTGTGAATTTGAATAGAACGTTGGTGATTTTTTAGAATGGAAGATTTCTCTTTGATCACACATTAGGTAATTAAGGCTGTTTAAATGTAATTACTAATGAAACTTATAGAAGATAAAGGAAAATGTTAAATACCATTTCATTGATGCATTTGGTGCACTACCATTTCATTGATGCATGCCTTTGCATCCCTCAAGGTTGTGTTCAGGATTTGACCTTTTCTAAGAATACTTCTAAGTCATTTTTTCCGTGGTCAATATTACTTTTTTGTGATACTGGAGGTACTTAAGCTTCCAACAATGGAACTAAGTGTTCCAACTCACTTCAAAACCTTCCCGGAATCAAACCAACTATCCCCGCAAGTCACATAACAACAAATACACACAAGAGGAGTATCAAATGGGGAACGGGGATCAAATACACACAACGACCGGCCGGGTCGTTACACAAGGGGAGTGTACTTTTTAATTTTGTAGTAGGGTTTTAGCAGGGAGTACTCATGATTATTCACTTTGACTATTTTCCATTTCTTTTTGTCTACACAAGCAGGTGGTTTCGTTGTCATCACTTATGATTTTGCAACTTTTACAGGTTGATTGTATTTCCGCGAATGCTGCTACCTTAAGCAAGGGAAATTTCTTGGCCATTTATAATGATGTCATTAAGAACTCATGTCAGCCTTTATGTGTAACTTGGCTGGAAGAGGAACTGCTTCTAAAAAGTAACAAAACCAACAAGGTATGACCTGAAAAATATATCCTTTTCTTGTTAAGTACATTCTTGTGACTTACTTAGGTATCTCTTCTTCCAATATATTGTCAGGAATGTCTCTCCATTGTGATTGATAAGTTAGATGGACATGGTAATGTCCTGATGAATATAAAAAAGTCAGGGAAGGAGGATCTGTATGCAGAACTGATTTGTTTTCTTAGATTTGGTTTTATCAGGTAATATCACTTCTTCCAGTCGTGTGAATTTAGAATGACTATGATTTTAGGATGTGTTCTTTTGTTTCTTTACCTTCTTTTTAATTAAATGAAGTAGTATTTTAACCCTGACATCAACAATAATTTCTGCATTGTTCATGTATCTTGTACTTAGCAGAACTGGGTGTTATTATCACTCTGTATTCTTTTATTAACCATTGTCCTTGAGAGGGTTGAGAATGCTTTGATTTCTTTGGTTCACTAACTGCTACCTGGTCCTAAACACTATTCCATGTCTTAATTTAAGCTGTGTACCTTACGGTCTTAGATATGGTAAAAATAGCTACTCTTCATTTGCAGTTTGAATCTCTCTTGTCACTGAAGAGCTACCGTTAGCCTTAAAGCTTCTTACATCTCTGGTTTGTTGGAGGAGTCATTGACCCATTTGCATCTTTTATCTTTTTGTGAGAATTCCTTAGATAATTCTCTATTTTAGATGAGCCCTTAGATCTTTGGTTCAAGGGCTAAGGCTGTACAACTGAAATACGTGTAGTCGCACATCATGAGTACGAGTTTGAATCTTGGCGGCTGAACCAAGTTTGGTATTTACGTGGAGTAGGTAGAGAGGCGGGCCTAATATGCACCGAGTTTCGAAGTTGGAAACAACAGATTTTTCAGTTACCAAAAAATAAAAATAACACATAAAATTAAGTGGCTAATTTCCTATTCTAAATTTGTGATTTTCAATTCCTTATCATTAACATACATGTTGCTAACATTCTTGTAACAATTAAGATATTACTTTGTCAACTATATTTTTGTTTTGTTCTATCTTCCGGCGCTTACCGCCTTTGTGTCTGTATTGGAAAGGGGAGTGCCTATGTTGCACTATACCTAGCTTCAGGACTGACGCGCGCTAAAGCGCGCCTCAACAATGCTGATTTTACCATGTGCAGACTTTGAAGTGCTTTTCACATGGAGATCTATGGCGGTAAACTGTAGCTCCACATAAATAGAACTGGAACTTCTAATGTGTTACTATGTTACATTTTCCTCTTAATTGGTTTAATTAGATGTTCCTTCTGAGTTTCGAACCAGTCCTGATTAAGAAAGAAAATTGTCCAAAAAGATGCCTTAATGTGCTGTAATGCTGAATATGACAGGAAGGATGACCTTTATGATAACAGCTTGTTTATGGAGCATGGGGTCTCTATACTGGAGGATCTGGTGATTATGTTGGCAGATGGGATTGCAAGTATGTATTTGGGCCTTATTTCTGTTGATAGTAGCATGTCAAATGAAATGAACAACCTTGGTTTGAGTTTATGTACAATGTCAACCAGAGCACTTCAGAAGTTACGCAACGAGGTATTAACTTTTGCTTATGGCACCATATATTTGGTTATTGCATTCATGTATAAGTCAATGCTTCATGCTATGAGACCGAATGCTCTCTGCATTATATAGAACTTGTCTTCAGTCTTCACACAGTCACATTTGCTCTTTTTGAGAATAATTACAATTGTGCGCTTCACTTCAAAGAAGCATGTGCTTCACTTCTTGCTTTTTGCTTCAAGTTGCATGGACCTTATCAGTTCTTTGTGCTTTTCGCTTTACTGCTTTGTGAGAAAATAAATGGCTTGGAGTATACTACCATAAGCCACCAGCAGTGAATGAAGGAACATACTCTTTGTACTATAAAGATGCTGAGATTAATGTCACATTTTAAAACATTTTAACAGGTTGCTCTCAATCAGTGGTTGCATCAGAACATGGAAGTAGTTGTCTCCATGTATGAAGATCGGTTTGACTTGTGCACATTTCAATACCAACTTGTTGAGGAATCTAGCAAGGACAAGGATCAAACTATTAATTGGTGGAAGAAGCTTAATGTAATAAGTTCTAGACCAGTGTCACGTCAATTGAATGTTCTTGTGATCGACCATATATCTGTGCCTGTTAAGCGGACCAAGGAACTAAGGGCTTTGACTGGGTGGTAAGTAGAGGCCTTCACAGCTCATACCTCCTCCATATCACATTGACTGTTTTTCTTCTTTTATGTCCACTGTGAAGCCCTCTGGGTCTTCGTCGGCTATTTGCAAGATTCTTAGTGATAATGTTTTATGGTATTCTAGTTCATTACTCATGCTATTTGAGACTGGATGTTAGAACAGGACATTTACTTTTAACATTTAAAAGAATAAAAGTTCAACTGTTAGAAGAATTAAGCTTTTGTTTTCCAGTTCTTGACTCGCTAAACAAAGTATCAAACTCAGACTGAAAATTAACTCGATTGAGATTATTTCAATTGTAGGAATAGGAAATGCGTAACTTCTTTACTTGAGAGTTACATTTTGTAATTCTGGACATTCAGGTGAAGATGTATAGTTCTAAACCAAGGATTTGATGGTACCTTAAAAGCTCGGGCATTTTTGACAAATTAAGAAATTATTTACAAAAATGCGGGGGTTAGTGTACAAAAGAAGAAATGGAATCCAGAATAGTGTTGATGATTGAGGAATTTATAAAAATTCGTGGTTGGCAACTGTATTAGTTAGTGGTTTTTGATTATGAAATACAGTTCAAATTTATATAAAAAAGTTAGTCCTAAGACTGTTAAATGTTGAATCATGAGATGGTTGATTTCAAATATTGAGGTTGTCAAGCTGTCTTTAATTGGTATTGAGGTTTCATGTGCTGTCGATGTGGCATATGAAACTATTGAATGATTAATTGCGGTTTGTGGTCAAAATTCTTATTCCTGGAATACTTGGGAAAACTGCTCTTATTTTTTTATATTTTAAATCAGATGCTAGTTACTATTAGTCTCGTCATCTTGTTATATTTCTGAATATGTTCCAATTCTCTATAGGTCCCAATTTCTTTGCCTGTGGAGGCATTGTCCAAAAGAAAATTAACTTACCAACCTGTGTTTTCTTATCCTTTACAGGAGATACTACTACAGTCTTTTCCTTGAATTGGCTGATATTGCAATGCCATTGGTGAGAACTGTTATCGCTAAGGTGAGTGATGCAATCTCATTCTTTCTGGTTTGTTTGATAGGGAGATCATTGGGGCTTATTTACACTGGGATAAGACAATCCCTGCGGTGGAAGAACTAGGCACTGGCCAGTCTCCTTTTTGTGTTTGCTACAAAATTTTCCCGATGCATTATCTTAAACATGTATTGACAAAGAATACAGTATTACTGAGATCTGTAGCTGGGATTCTTCAGTTTTTTTCTCAATAGTTGAAGGGAAGTCCTACAAGGTACTGTTCTATCTCTCATCTGCAGATTTACTTTCAAATTCATTCAAGATTAATCCCAACTTATTTAGCTGTCTGAAAACCATTATATATAAGAAACACAAATTAAAAAGAAAGCTAATCAATGCTTTTAGAATTCCAGAGCCTCAGTGCTCAATGAAAGCACTATTAACTTTATCTGTTTTACATGTTCTTTTCTCAACGAGTGAGTCAAGCTACTGGGAAAAAGTTTTTCCATTTGATCACACACTTTAAATACTACTAGTTCGGAAGCTTCTGCTATATATAATTATAGTCTCATCATTTTGATTTCAGTAGCATCTCTGGTTGCTACTTATCCACTTTGTCTCAAACTGTGCTAAAGTTTTTCGTAGATCACGAGTATGAGCATTACTGGAAGTGTTCTGTTATCTACAATATTTGTCAAGCTCGAAGTTGCACTCTGTATTTGAACTCTTGGCTAGGACCAGAACCGAAGCTAGAGAATCTTCAGCTCATAAATCACAAAATTGTTAGCACGTTTGCAACTTTGCACAAATCACTAAAGTATTATGGAAACCAATGGATGCAAACATTGGAGACAAGGACAAGACCAGGGTAGGTAATAAGAGTGGGTAGAAAAGCAAAAGTAATCTCAGAGGATAACCTTTCTGTTGTGTCCTACCACCTTTACACGATAAGTCTCTAAGAAAATTCTTGTTATACACTAATTAATTCACACTATTTCATAGTGTTTCACTTTGCATAAAGTAACCTTTTCCCACTTTGAACTTTCACTTTCCCTAGGAGACCTAATTATCAGGGTTATACAGTTTGCTTTCAACAAATATGTATATGAACCCATAAATTCTGAAGTATAGCGAGTTTAGTGCTAAGAATTTTAAAGATTGAGCCGATCAAATACAAATCATGGATTCACCTCAACTATTTCTTGAGTGGTACTAAATCTTAAAATAAATAGATTTTGAAATTTGTAAATGTGTTCACTATTGGAAACAACCTCTCTATCTCCACGAGATAGGGGCAAGGTCTGCGTACACACTGCCCTCCCACTATGTGGGATCACATTGGGTTTGTTGTTGTTGTAAATGTGCTCACTTTACGAAGAATCTAGTTTAAGTTGAGTTTAGAACAGGTGGGGTGTAATATAGTTAGTTTCAAATTGTCTCTGATGGGGTGGCATTGCAGTTGGTCTCGTTTCTTTTTTCTTGATATTAGAGACTAATCATTGAACAATATATTGTGCTCAAGATAAACGATAATCAATTTTTTGTGGAGTAAAGGACCACAAGATAATCTGCCTTTGAATGGAAGATGAAGGCAGATGGTACTTTTATGATGCATGCTTAGTTAGCTCAGTCAATACTTATCAGTCATACAGGCATGCAAGATTTGACAGTACAAAAGAGAAAAAGCATATGTTACTTTTATTCAATTCCTCTTGAGATGTTTGTTGCTTCATGTTTCAATTTTGAAGATCAGAACTAAGGAGAAAGAAACGTATGTGAATCAAGATGCTCCAAAAAATCCAGAAAAAGAAAAGAAAAAAAGAATCTGCAGCTCAAAATCAGTGTTTCAATTAGGTATTAATGTACCAAGAGGTCTGATAGGATGGAATTCCTTCAATACACGTAATTGGAGACCTCAGTTTCGAGCCCTTCAATACACGTAATTGGAGACCTCGGCTTTGAGCCCTGAGAATGAATAATGTTCAGTAGGGAGTGCTTTACCTCTTCCCACATAGTAGGCCTATACCACGTTAATTCGAATTAGTTGGGTCAGTGCATGGGTCATTGAATACCAAATGATTAATTGAAAAAGTAAATGAAATAGGGACCAATATATACGTCTATTTCTGCATTATTGGCCCCATGCCCCTCTCTAGTCCCCACAAAGAAAAGAAAAGAAAAGAAGAAAAAAGCAAAAACTAGGTGCTAAAGCTTTATATCGATCCTACAGGTACAATTATTATTTTGCTTTATGGTTTCATGCAAAGGCCCTAAAAATAGTACTAAGATTTTTTTCATCTGTACCTCATCAACCAAATTAGATTAAGACAGGTCTACTGCAACCCCGCCACCCCACCCCGGGGTATTGGAATTTATTTTATGCCTATTGGCAATTATATATCTACTCATGTTTTACTTTGTTATGGATATAGAATAAATAGCCTGGAAAATGGCTAAGTATAAGATAAATATTTTTGTCAAGTTGGCACCAAGATTAGACTCGAGAGATTATTTAGCATTTGTTGAAATAAAGATTAGTGGGTCATGATATTCAAATAGTGCCAGTAAAATCCAGGTTCACTTGCATATCTATAGATATGGGTATACATAGGCCGGGTTGGTTCGGATTTTACAATTACCAAACCAAACCAATTGTGTCGGGTTCCATACAAAGAATTAAGCTGAATTGTTTTTTCTATAGAGGATGCAGAATCACTTGTAATTTTTTAGATTCCTTATAAGATACAAGACCCCCTGTAATCTGTACATTTTTTGTTCTTAAATACCAGTACCAACTTGGGGTTAATGAATATAATGTTATTACACAAAAAAAAGGATGAGAAGCTGTGTTATACTGTTAAGTGCTAATTACAATATTCCTTATTTTTTGGTGCGTTTCACAATCCTCTATTTGCATAAATAATCTTGTCAATGGTCTTTTCCTTTGACTTCTGAGTCCTAAATCTTTGTCATGGAAAACATTATTGGTTGGTTTAATTTCTTTTCCTATTTTAGACACTAATTGTCAATATTTGAATAGCAGATCTACAGCTGTTGGTTTGCTTGTTTTCTTTCTCATCTTCTGATTTAATACCTAAATCAATGAGTCGTTTTTTCTCTTATAAGTGAAATCAAATGACTAAATAGACCACACAAATCTTGTCGCAAAATCCACGTAAATAGGTTACTAATCTTACTAATTATGGATGATTACTAATAGTTACATTTTAGGCGACCAAATACTATAAAATTCACGTACAAAAGGTAAAACACTCAATGTAATTTAGCAGATATATTAGGGTGATCACTTTAGTTAATAATTGATATAAATGCTTATTAAGAAGGGTCACCAAAGTCAATTTCAACATAATCTTGCACCTTCAATATATAATCCCTGCATGTTGGATAGTTTCTTTTTTGTTCTTCAATTCTCTAAGCAAATGTGTATCCCATAAGATCTCTCCTTTTTCTGGCTTTCATCCACTTTAATTTCTCCAAACTAAAGCTTCGTCCCCCTTCTTTCTGTCTTTTGTTTTCTCTCTCTCTCTCTTCCCTTTCTGCTGTCTTCAATTGATTAATTATTGCATGGCAACATTGAGAAAATCTGAAATCTCCACATTTAACTCTCACTCTTTCATTTTCCTCTTCACCCTTTTCTTCCTCTTCCTCATTTTTGTTCAGTCTTCTTCTGATCATGATAACAATGATCATTCCTCTTCAGCTACAGCTACGATTAACTTGAACTCAAGAAAGATCCCCACAAATCCTCGTAGATCTTCATCATCTTCTTCTTCTAGTGGTACTAAGAGACAATTTGAAGCTAGTGAGCATGCAGTTCCTAGCGGGCCGAATCCAACATCAAACCGGTAAGTTAAATCTGTTCTTGGCATTTCCAAGATTTCCACTGTTCCAGCCGAGGGTTTATCGGAAATAGCCTCTCTATCTCTACAAGGTTATGGGATTACATTGAGTTTGTTGTTGTTGCGTTTCCAGGATCTAGAGTCGACAGTTCCATTACGATTCCAGGATATAGTCAGTAATGAATGTAATCTTATTACATGTATAAATTACATATTTAACCTTTTCTTCATCATGTGACCTGGAGGTCATGTGTTCGAACCGTGAAAATAGCCTCTTGCAAAAATGCATTGTAAGACTACATACAATAGGTCCTTCCCCAAACCCCGCACATAGCGGCAGCTCAGTATGCATAGATAGTTTGAGTTGAAAACAATAAGTCCAATTGAACGCCCATAGCCTCTTCTTATGCATAGATAGTTCAGAGTTGAAAACAGTAAGTTCAATTGAACTCCTTTTGGATCCGCCTCTTCAAAGGCCGACAAAGAAGATTAGCAAAAGTAAGCTTGAAATTAAGGATATACATAGGTGAATATCAAGTTTGTACCGGCGCTTATTATTATTATTGTTGTTTCATCACCTATTCTGATTAGCCATTAATGCTACTTGTCTTCTTCACTGACGAGAAGTTTGTTACTACGTACTAACTTTGTTGTTATCGTCACTATTGTTACCTAGCATTTTGAACTTCTTTTCTCTTCACTGACTTTTGTGTTTTCGTCCTTATTTTCTTTCTATGGACTTGTATAGCAAGAAATTTTTTAACTTGTTGAGTTTAATGTGTTTTGATAATTAATCTTTACTTGTTGAATTTAATGTATTTTGAGGCAAATTCTAGGAGCACTCAATTTAACATTACTATTCATCTAAATTTACGTATCATTCTTCAGTTGTGTTTAAATCTCAGTATGTTGTTCTTGTTGTTATATATATAATCGTAATTAATATTGTGTCGCCTTGATTCAATTTATCGATGTGCTATAGTGGAAAAGAAATAACATGATTTGTTGTAAATATTGTGCGGTAAGTTCTAGTTAGAGGTCATTAATGCAAAAATCTGCAACGTGGGCGAATAAGAGAAGAAGAGAACACACTGTTTTTGAATGTAACATGATTTGAATTGCTTTGGACGTTTCCTTGTGTTTTTTCTTTAATACACAAAATCCAAGAAAGCTGACCCCAAAGAGTATCATGAGCCTATGATTTGATAATCACCAAAACTTCATAAAAAAGTGTCGCTATTCTACTTCCAATATTATTGTACAACAGATCTAGTTATAAGTGTAAAGTGAAGAAATAAAAAATAATTCTAGATTATTGGTTTTTCACCCGGTGTTCAGTATATTTGCATTGAGGCCCGACTAGATCTTGATTTGTATCGAGAAGTTTTACATTTGGGTAAATCGCTTTCTCACAAAGGCGATTCCATATACAGAACTTGAATCCGAGACCTTCGATTAAGGATGAAGAAGTAATTACCACTTCACCACAACCTTTGTCTAATGATTAGCAGTTGTGATTCAATGTTGATGTCATTGGTCCTATGAAATTCTCTCCCCCCCCCGCATGGTTCCTTCGAGACAAATACAATTGTATTCACCTAAATTCAGTTATTTCGACACAGTGTATAAATATATCATAAAAATAACTAATAGTTTAATAATTATTAATTTTTGAATTCATAGCAACAGTACAATGTATTTAGTTTCTAAGTGTTTGCAATAAGTTTATACAGAAAAATAAAACTGTAATCACAAATAATTTTAAACAAAAAGGATTTTATTGATAAATAAAATTGTAATCACAAAAAAGGATTTTATTATCCATAACTAGTTTTATGATATGCACGTTGCGCGTGAATCTTATCTAAGTGGGTTATTTTTTTTAAAAAATCATATTAATATTATATTAAAAATTATAGTTGAGTTATTATAAATAAAAGTGTATGTTCCTAAAAATTTAAAAATATTAATCCCGCATACCTAGTTTACGAGGGAAGAAATTGCTACATAAAAAAAATAAATTAGTCAATATACAAATAATGAAGAGGTTTAAAAGAAATAAAAAGATCATTTATCAATAATATATTTAATTTGTTCGAAAACATATTTTTTGTGTGTGTTGGGTGTGTGTGTGTGTGTGGTAATGTCACGACCTTAAATCCAGACCCGGTCGTAATGGCGCCTCTTGTGAAGACAAGGCCAACCGACACTTCCCATTTTTCAATTATTAACAGTTAAGCATTTAAGAAACAATCTAAACATGAATAAATAAACCAAAGTTTTAAGCAAATGATAGTATAATACGCGGAATACAACCCAAACACAGCCCGATACCGGGGTGTCACAAGTCACGAGCATCTAACAACACGGAATACCCCAATGCAACTACAGAGTTCAATACAAAAACTAAAGACATGAAGCAACAAAATAGGGAGGAGCTTCGGGCTGCGAACGCCAATAGCTACCTAAAGACTCCTCGGATCCACCTAAAGCTGGAAATGATCAGCACTCGGGAGGGGGAGCAGCTACGCCTGAATATGCACACAGGGTGCAAAGAGTAAAGTGAGTACTCCAACTCAGTGAGTAACAAATGTAAATAAAGACTGAAAGCAAGAAAACACGTAAGACACAAAACATTCTATCATGAAGCAGTAAAAACCATTTGAAAACAGTAAACCAGTGAAAAGATAAGAAAAATCCTTTTTCAACAAGTAACAGGAAATTGACAGGCAATTAAGGAAAAATGAACACATGGAAGTTCGCCCCTCGGGCACAGTATCAACAATCCGCCCCTCGGGAAACCTCTCAGAACAATACCAGCCCCTCGGGCTCACTCTCACATCACAATGGGTACCCGCGCTCATTGGGGGTGTGCAGACTCCTGGAGGGGCCCCTTACGACCCAAACGCAATATCAAGTCATCTAATGGCGTCATCACTAGGCCCTCGACCTCATATCAATCAAGCCACCTCGTGGCGTACATATCTCAGGCCCTCGGCCTCATAATCAGTATCAAATGTTTCCTCTCAATATAGGCCCTTGGCCTTACTCAGTCAAAATCCTCAGAAGCCTCTCGGGCAATAGTAATACATGATTCTCAGCCCAAAAATATCATTTAAAAGATCATGTACGTGTTTAAAACAGAGTAAACATGGTTGAGTACGAAAACAGTAAAATATAACATGACTGAGTTCAAGTATAAAGTCAAAACAGTGAAGAAATATCAGTAAAAATCCCCGAAGGATTCAAATAGTTGGCACAAGGCCCAAATATGGCATTCAACCCAAATAATGATGATAGCAAATAGATTTCAGTCAAATACGCGGTAAAATCATCAATCGGGACGGACCAAATCACAATCCCCAATAGTGCACGACCCCACGCTCGTCATCAAGCGTGTGCCTCACCTCAATATAGCACTACGATGTGCAATCCGGGGTTTCAAACCTTTAGAACATCATTTACAATCATTACTCACCTCGAACTGGTCAAATCTCTAGCTCGCGATGCCTTTTCCCCTCGAATCGGCCTCCACTCGTGTCGAATCTATCCAAAATCAGAACGAGGACGTCAAAATATGCTAAGGGAACGAAGCCCAAACAAAAATAATCAATTTACAACATAAATCTCGAAATTACTAAAACCCGACCCCCGGTCCCACGTCTCGGAATTCGATAATTTTTACATCAATAGATTCCTTATCTCCCCACGAGTCCATACATACCAAGAACACTGAAATCGAAGTCCAAATGACCCCTCAGATTCTGATTTTAAAGTCTCTTAATCTCAAGCCCTAATCCCTCAATTTTTGGCGTAGATTCCATGATTTATTAGGTAGATTTCACAATAAAATCGAGTTTTAAGCCCAAAATTCTTACCTCCAAATGATTTCCCTTGAATGTCTCTTCAATCCCCCTTCAAAAAGCTCCAAAAACGATCAACAATGGAAGAAATAAACCCCAAAATCGCGGACAAGACGAGTATTTAAACATTCTGCCCAGGCCTGAAATCCTTCTTCGCGAACGCGGTCAAAGCCTCGCGTTCGCGAAGCACAAATCACCTTTGACCAAAATTCCTATTTTGCGATCGTGTCATGCCACCCGTGAACGCGATGGTTCCATAACCTGACTCTTCGCGAACGCGCTCCCTCACCCGCGAACGCGATGAACAAAACACCTTAAACCCAGCTGGCCAATTTCCTCTATGCGAACGCGATAAATCACTTCTCAGCCCTTCGCGAACGCGGAGCCTTCCTCACGAACGCGAAGGCCAAAATCTCAGCCTTCTCTAGCTAACCCTTCGTGATCGCGGCTCCCCTCTCGCGAACGCGAAGGTCATTTGTCTGCAACATTGAGCAGCAGATTTCTGCAATTCCAAACTTCATGAAATGGTTTGATTGACCACCCGAAACTCACCCAAGGCCCCGGGACCTCAACCAAAGACACTAACATATTCCAAAACCTTATTAAAACTTGTACCAATCTTCAAAATCCCTCAAACAACATCAAATCAACCAAAACACACTAGATTCAAGCCTAAGTTTCTAAAATCTTCCGAATTCCGCTTTTGATCAAAAACCCAACCAAACCATGCCCGAATGACCTGAAATTTTGCACACACATCCCAAATGACACAACGGAACTACTGCAACTCTCGAAATTCCATTCCGACCCCTGTATCAAAATCTCACATACCAATCGGAAATCGCCAAAAATCCATTTTCGCCAATTCAAGTCTAAATCTACTCCGGACCTCCAAAACTCATTCCGATCACGCTCCTAAGTCTCAAATCACCTCCCGAAGCTAATCGAACCATCGAAACTCACATCCGAGACCTCTAACACATAATTCAATATACGATTGACTTTTCCAACTTAACCTTCCTAAAAAAAGACTAAGTATCTCAAACCTTACCATATCCTTTCCGAACCCTAACCAATCAACCTGATCACATGTAGAATCATTATACAAAGTAATAAGAAGCAGGAATAGGGGAAACAGAGCGGTAACTCGTGAGACGACTGACCGGGTCGTCACAACCCCCCCAACTTAAACAAACGTTCGTCCTCGAACGAGTCAAGAAATATACCTAAAGCCTCAAACAGGTGAGAATATCTGCTCCGCATCTCCCGCTTGGTCTCCCAGGTTGCCTCCTCCACGGGCGGACCTCTCCACTGCACTTTCATTGAAACTATATCCTTTGACCTCAATTTTTGAACCTGACGACCCAAAATAGCTATTGGCTCCAAATCATATGTCAAATTATCATCCAACTGAATCGTGCCGACATCAAAAACATGAGACGGATCCCCAATATACTTCTGAAGCATAGAAACATGAAATACCGGATGCACACTTAACAAGCTGGGTGGCAAAGCAAGCTCATAAGCCACCTCCCCAATCCTCCGAAGCACCTCAAAAGGCCCAATGAACCGATGACTCAATTTCCATTTCTTCCCGAATCTCATAACACCCTTCATAGGTGAAACCTTCAACAAAACCTTCTCGCCAACCATGTAGGACACATCCCGAACCTTCCTATCAGCATAGCTCTTCTGCCTCGACTGCGCTGTATGAAGCCTCTCCTGAATTACCTTCACCTTTTCTAAAGCATCCTACACCATGTATGTCCCCATTAGCCTAGCCTCGCCGGGCTCAAACCAACCAACTGGAGATCTACACCGCCTCCCATACAAAACCTCATATGGAGCTATCTGAATACTCGACTGGTAGCTGTTGTTATAAGCAAACTCTGCAAGCAGTAGAAACTGATACCATGACCCTCCGAAATTAATGACACAAGCACGCAACATGTCCTTCAATATCTGAATAGTGCGCTCGGACTGCCCGTCCGTCTGAGGGTGAAAAGTTGTGCTCAACTCCACCTGAGTACCCAACTCTCACTGCACAGACCTCCAAAACTGCGAAGTAAACTGAGTGCCCCTATCTGAAATGATGGAAACTGGGACACCATGCAAACGAACAATCTCCCGGATATAGATCTCTGCCAACCGCTCTGAAGAATAGGTAGTACACACATGAATGAAGTGTGCGGACTTGGTCAGCCGATCCACAATCACCCAAATAGCATCGAACTTCCTCAAAGTCCGTGGAAGCCCAACAACAACGTCCATAGTGATCCTCTTCCACTTCCACTCGGGAATATCCATCTGCTGAAGCAAGCCATCTGGTCTCTGATGCTCATATTTGACCTACTGACAATTGAGACACCGAGCTACAAATCCCACAATGTCTTTCTTCATTCTCCTCCACCAATTGTGCTGCCTCAAATCTTGATATATCTTCACAGCACTCGGATGAATGGAATACTGCAAGCTATGGGCCTCCTCCAAGATCAACTCCCGAAGCCCATCCACATTGGGCACACAAATTCGGCCCTGCATCCTCAACACCCCATCATCACCAATGGTTACATCTCTGGCATCATCATGCTAAACTCTATCCTTAAGGATAAGCAAATGCGGATCATCAAACTGGCACTCTCTGATGCGATCATATAAGGAAGACCGAGAAACCACACAAGCCAATACCCGACTGAGCTCTGAAACATCTAATCTCATGAACCGATTGGCCAAGGCCTGCACATCAACCGCAAGAGGTCTCTCCCTAACTGGAATATATGTCAAACTCCCCATACTCACCGCCTTTCGGCTCAAGGCATCGACCACCACATTAGCCTTTCCCGAATGGTACAATATAGTAATATCATAATCCTTAAGCAACTCCAACCATCTCCGCTGCCTCAAATTAAGATCCTTTTGTTTGAATAAGTGTTGGAGGCTACGATGATCAGTAAACACCTCACAAGACACACCATACAAGTAATGTCTCCAAATCTTCAACGCGTGAACTATGGCAGCCAACTCCAAATTATGAACGAGGTAGTTATTCTCATGGGGCTTCAACTGACGAAAATCATAAGCAATAACTCTACCCTCCTGCATCAATACACAACCAATGCCAACTCTCGAAGCATCACAATAATCGGTATATGAACCTGAAGCTAATGGCAAAACTAACACTGGAGCTGTGGTCAAAGCTGTCTTGAGCTTCTGAAAGAACTCCTCACACTCGTCCGACCATACAAATGAAGCACCTTTCTGAGTCAACTTGGTCAAGGGCGATGCGATAGATGAGAATCCCTGAATAAAACGACAATAATAACCCGCTAAACTAAGAAAGCTGCGAATCTCTGTGGCTGAGGACAGTCTGGTCCAACTCTGAACCGCCTCTATCTTCTTCGGATCAACCTGAATACCCTCGCTTGACACCATGTGCCCCAAGAAATCCACTAAACTGAGCCAAAACTCACACTTGGAGAATTTTGCATAAAGCTTCTCCTCTCTCAATCTCTGAACACAACTCTCAAATGCTCTGCGTGCTCCTTCTGACTACGTGAATATACCGGAATATCATCAATGAAGACTATGACAAACGAGTCAAGATAAGGCCGGAACACACTGTTCATCAAATGCATGAATGCTGCTGGGGCATTGGTCAGCCCAAAAGACATCACTAAGAACTCATAATGACCATATCGGGTCGTAAAACTGTCTTAAGAATTTCCGAGTCCCCGATCTTCAACTGGTGATAACCTAAAAGGAGATCAATCTTGGAGAACACTCTCACTCCCTGAAGCTGGTCGAATAAATCATCAATGCGAGGCAAAAGATACTTGTTCTTAATCGTTACCTTGTTTAATTGCCTATAATCAATGCACATTCTCATAGTGCCATCCTTTTTCTTTACAAATAGAACCGGCGCACCCCAAAGTGACACACTAGGCCGAATGAACCCTTTATCAAGGAGTTCTTGAAGTTGCTCCTTTAGTTCCTGAAAAGGCGGAATAGAAATGGGCTGAGTGCCCGGCGCCAGGTCAATACCAAAATCAATATCCCTGTCCGGTGGCATGCCCGACAGGTCTGTAGGAAACACATCGGGAAAATCCCTCACAACTGGAACAGAATCAATACTGGGAATCTCAGCACCGACATCCCTTACAAAGGCTAGATACGAAAGATAACCCTTCCCAATCATACGTTGTGCTTTCAAGAATGAGATCACTCTACTGGGAACATAATCAATCACACCTCGCCACTCGATCCGTGGCACACCCGGTATAGCCAATGTGACTGTCTTAGCATGACAGTCCAGAATAGCACGACACGGAAATAGCTAATCCATGCCCAAAATGACATCGAAATCCACCATATATAATAATAAAAGATCCATACGGGTCTCCAACCCCCAATAGTCACCACATACAACCGATACACACGGTCTACAACAACATTATCGCCCACTAGGGTAGATACATGAACAGGTGAAGCAAAAAACTCACGGGGCGTACCTAAATAATGAGCAAAGTATGATGACACATAAGAAAAGGTGGAATTGTGATCAAATAATACAGAGGCATCTCTGTGGCAGATTGAAACAATACCTGTAATAACAACATCTAAAGCAATAGCATCGAGTATTCTTGGAAGTGCATAGAAACGGGCCTGACTGCCACCTGATCGACCTACCCCTCTGGGGAGACCCCTAGCTGACTGACCTCCACCCCTAGCTGGTTGGGCGGGTGGTGGTGAAGTAACTGGCGCTGAAGCCGATGACTGACCCCTCTACTGAGATGAGCTCGCAAGACGATGATGGCACTGCATCCATATATGACCCATCTCACCACACTCATAACAACTCCCAGGTGCTGGAGAAGGGGACTTAAGGGAACCCCTCGCACCGAAGTGACTAGCAGATGCGCTCGGCATAGAAGAGCCCTGAACTAATGGAGCACGGAATGAACTCTGAGCTGCAAAGGCACTAAGTGATGACTGGCCTTGATGAGAACTGTGATAACCATGACCCGATGACGCCCCACGATAACCTGGGCAAGCTGGTTGAGCATGCATGAATGGACGACCTCTGCCGTGCTGAAACTGACCTCTCGAAGGAGTACCACTATAACTACCAGATCCTCAAGGCCTCTTGGCCTCCCTCTCCTCGCGCTCCTGGCGACGAACAGACTCAATCTCAAGAGCAATATCCATAACCCCCTCGAAAGTAGCACTAATCACCCTCTCCCTGGTCATGAGAATACGAAGCTGATAAGTGAGGCCATCAACAAACCTCCTAATACTCTCTCTATCTGTCGGAACCATCCAAATAGCATGACGAGTTAACTCGGAGAACCTCATCTCGTACTGTGTCACCATCATCTCTCCCTAAAGCAAACACTCAAACTCCCTACGCAGCTCCTCTCTGCGGGACTACGACACATACTTCTCCAAAAAGAGAACAGAGAACTGCTGCCAGGTAAGGGGTGTTGCACCAACAGGCCTATGCCTCTCAAAAGCCTCCCACCAAGTGAAGGCAGCTCTAGAAAACTAATAAGTAGTGAAATTGACCCTGCTGGTCTCCAGAATACCCGCTGTACGAAACATCCTCTGACACTTATCTAAGAAGCCCTGGGCATCCTCGCCCTCTGCACCACTGAAGGTCGGAGGCTGCAATCTACCATATCTCTCCAACCTACGCTGCTCATCCTCCGGTATGGCAGGAACTACATAGTCCTGAGCAGCTGCAACCGACTGGGCTAGATGTGCCCCCAGCGTCTGAAGTCCCTACACGACCTGCTCAGGTGTACGAGCGGTGGGAGTTTGATTGCCTCCCCCGGCCTGAGAAGTAGCTGCGGCTGTAGTGGCTGAAACCGCCCGAGCTAGGCCAGTACAAATTGATAAGATCTGAGCCAAGGCCTCCTGAAGACCCAGAATCACAATAGGCACAGCTAGTGCTGCTGGAGCGTCCATAACTGGGACCTGATCCTAAACTAGGGCAATTGGTGGATCTACAGGTGCTACCCTAGCTGCTCTGCCCCTACTACGACCACGGCCGCGTCCTCGACCTCTGGTGGCCATATCTGGTGGTACTGGTGGTCGTCCATCCTGACCAGTAGCGCGTGTCCTCACCATCTGTGAGAGAATAGAACAACAAAAGTTTAGTACTCGGATCAACAAATACGCACGACAAGAATTTCAAGAATATGAAGTTTTTCCTAAAGGTTCTGTAGCCTCTCGAGGATAAATACAGACGTCTCCGTACCGATCCGCGAGACTCTACTAAACCTGCTCATGACTCGTGAGACCTATGTAACCTAGGCTCTAATACCAATTTGTCACGACCCTAAACCCAGACCTAGTCTTGATGGCGCCTCAGTAAAGACAAGGCCAGCCGACACTTCCCATTTTCCAATTATTAACAGTTAAGCATTTAAGAAATAGTCTAAACATAAATAAATAAACCAAAGTTTAAGCAAATGATAGTATAATACACAGAATACAGCCCAAACACAGCCCGATACCGGGGTGCCATAAGTCACGAGCATCTAACAATACGGAATACCCCAATGCAACTACAGAGTTCAATATAAAAACTAAAGACATAAAGAAATAAGATAGGGAGGAGCTCCGGGCTGCGAACGCCAACAACTACCTAAAGACTCCTCGGATCCGCCTGAAGCTGGAAATGATCAGCACTCGGGAGCGGGACCAGCTATGCCTGAATCTGCACACAGGGTGCATGGAGTAAAGTGAGTACTCCAACTCAGTGAGTAACAAATGTAAATAAAGACTGAAAGCAAGAAAATACGTAAGGCACAAAACATTCTATAATGAAGCAGTAAAAACCATTTGAAAATAGTAAACCAGTGAAAAGATAAGAAAAATCCTTTTTCAACAAGTAACAGGTTATTGACAGGCAATTAAGGAAAAATGAACACATGGAAGTTCGCCCCTCGGGCACAGTATAAACAATCTGCCCCTCGGGCAACCTCTTAGAACAATACCAGCCCCTCGGGCTCACTCTCACATCACAATGGGTACCCGCGCTCACTAGGATGTGTAGACTCCTGGAGGGGCCCCTTACGGCCCAAGCGCAATATCAAGCCACCTCATGGCGTCATCACTAGGCCCTCGGCCTCATATCAATCAAGCCACCTCCTGGCGTACATATCTCATGCCCTCGGCCTCATAATCAGTATCAAATATTTCCTCGCAACATAGGCCCTCGGCCTTACTTAGTCAAAATCCTCACAAGCCTCTCGGACAATAGTAAAACATGATTCTCAGCCCAAAAATATCATTTAAAAGATCATGTACGTGTTTAAAACAAAGTAAACATGGCTGAGTACGAAAATAGTGAAATATAATATGACTGAGTTCAAGTATAAAGTCAAAATAGTGAGGTAATATCAGTAAAAATCCCCGAAGGGTTCAAATAGTTGGCACAAGGCCCAAATATAGCATTCAGCCCAAATAATAATGATAGCAAATAGATTTCAGTCAAATACGCGGTAAAATCATCAATCGGGACAAACCAAGTCTCAATCCCCAATAGTGCACTATCCCACGCTCGTCATCAATCGTGTGCCTCACCTCAATATAACACTATGATGTGCAATCCCGGGTTTCAAACCCTCAGAACATCATTTACAATCATTACTCACCTCGAACCGGTCAAATCTCTAGCTCGCGATGCCTTTGCCCCTCGAATCGGCCTCCACTCGCTTTGAATCTATCCAAAATCAGAACGAGGACGTCAAAATATGCTAAGGGAATGAAGCCCAAGCAAAAATAATCAATTTACAACATAAATTCCGAAATTACCAAAACCCGATCCCCGGGACCACGTCTCGGAATTTGATAATTTTTACATCAATAGATTTCTTATCTCCCCACGAGTCCATACATACCAAGAACACTGAAATCGGAGTCCAAACACCCCTCAAATTCTGATTTTAAAGTCTCTTAATCTCAAGCCCTAATCCCTCAATTTTTGGCTTTGATTCCATGATTTATTAGGTAAATTTCACAATAGAATCGAGTTTTAAGTCCAAAATTCTTATCTCCAAGTGATTCCCCTTGAATCCCTCTTCAACCCCCTTCAAAAAGCTCCAAAAACGATCAACAATGGAAGAAATAAACCCCAAAATCGCGGACAAGATGAGTATTTAAACATTCTGCCCAGGCCTGAAATTCTTCTTCGCGAACGCAGTCAAAGCCTCACGTTCGCGAAACACAAATCACCTTTGACCAAAATTCCTCCTTCGCAATCGCATCATGCCACTCGTGAATGCGATGGTTCCACAACCTGACTCTTCGCGAACGCGCTCCCTCACCCGTGAACGCGATGAACAAAACACCTCAAACCCAGCTAGCCAATTTCCTCTATGCGAACACGGAGCTTGCCTCGCGAACGCGATGAATCACTTCCCAGCCCTTCGCGAATGCGGAGCCTTCCTCGTGAACATGAAGGCCAAAATCTCAGCCTTCTCCAACTAACCATTCGCGATCGCGGCTCCCCTCTCGCGAACGCGAAGGTCATTTGTCTGCAACACTTAGCATCAGATTTCTGCAATTCCAAACTTCATGAAATGGTCCGATTGACCATCCGAAACTCACCTGAGGCCTCCGGGACCTCAACCAAAGGCACTAACATATCCCAAAACCTTATTCAAACTTGTACCAATCTTCAAAACCCCTCAAACAACATCAAATCAACCAAAACACATCGGATTCAAGCCTAAGTTTCCAAAATCTTCCGTATTCCAAACCAAACCACGTCCGAATGACCTGAAATTTTGCACACACATCCCAAATGACACAACGGAACTACTGCAACTTTTGAAATTCCATTCCGACCCCTGTATCAAAATCTCACCTACCAACCGAAAATCGCCAAAAATCCACTTTAGCCAATTCAAGCCTAAATTTACTCCGAACCTCCAAAACTCATTCTGATCACGCTCCTAAGTCCCAAATCACTCCCTGAAGCTAACCAAACCATCAGAACTCACATCCGAACCCTCTAACATATAAGTTAACATCCGGTTGACTTTTCCACTTAACCTTCCTCAAAAGAGACTAAGTGTCTCAAACCTTACCAAATCCTTTGCGAACCCTAACCAATCAACCCGATCACATGTAGAACCATTATACAAAGCAATAAGAAGCAGAAATGGGGGAAACAGAGCGGTAACTCATGAGACAACTGGCCGGGTCGTCACAGGTAATTCATATATAGACGTTATTTTTTAAATCTTAGATTTTTTATTATGACAATTTCCATTTCTAAGTACCCCATCAATAAATTTTCAATTTATGTGAATGTACTCATTCATATATGCGACCTATTTAATTGATTTTGGTTTTTGAAAACAATCTTTCATTTCGTTTTTAAAGAAACACCACCTTAAAATTTTAATAAACAACCATTGAGTAGTTACGTAATTATATATGTAGTAACTGCTTTTATTGGAGAATAAAATATTTGTTCATAAATAATTCTCACCAATTTAAAGTTCTCGTACGATACAAATTATTTGGCAGGTTTTTAATTTAAAAAAAATCAAGCAATCTTATTTACCAAAACTTAGAGTAGTAATTTTTAGCCGGCTTTAAATTCTTAGATATTAGCTAGCATTAAAATACCTTTGCTAGAAGAAATCAAATTAGTTATATTAATCATAATTACAATTTTGTCTGACATGGAGCATATTGTCAAAGTGTAAAAAGTTAATTAATTTATTGTGTATAGGTACCCTATATTGATAAGAATAATTTTAAATATATATATATATATATATATATATATATATATATATATATATATATATATATATATAATATTCTATGTATTTTGCTCGCAAGAAAAAAAAGGATTCTCTTATATCTATTAGAATGAATTTGAAATAGCTTTTCAATTTTTTAGAAAAGCTTTTAGATCTTCAAAAGCTATGTATTCTTCTGAAAAGTGAAAAGTTGAACATATAGAACCGGAACTATGTTTATGTTGAACATATTGAATGATGATTGAGGATTTTATGAGGTACCATTTTTTCCTTTATTGAGTTAGCTATACATAGGATCAACATTCATACATTTCAAAATTTTAAACTTTTTATTTTATGTTCAAATATAACTTTTAGCAAGTATATTTACATATTGAGATTAGGTACACCGTGATTTTACCAAATAATAAACACTCTTAATCAAAAAGAAAAAGAAATTGTGCGTGAGAATTAGGCAAAAAATTTTAACTACAAAAAAATCACCTAAACTTAGAAGTCATTAGTTGCAAATAAAATCATTTAATACTCCAACATAAGGATTTGAACAAGAGGCGAAAATATGGGCTAGCCAAAAACGTTTTCACTACACAAAAAGGTCTCCTAAACCTAAAAGTAGAGCTGTCAAAACGGGCCAGCCCAATCCAATCCAAGCCTCGTGAGCTTTTAATTTTTGGTGGGCTAAGATGGGCCGACCCGCCATATGATTGGACCTTAAAATAATCAGCCCAACCTTTCCCTAAAAAGGCCGCGGGCTAGGGCGGGCTTGCCCTTTATTTATTTATTTTTTTAAAAAAATTCTTTAAATCCTTAAATATTTTTTCGTGATATAGTCGATTTATCATGTAACAACTTCTGTTTGCTTAGAGCGTACAAAAATCTTGATATTTATCGAGGAATCTCGTAATTGAAATGCAAATTCTCTATATCTCTAGCTTTCATTTTTAAAGTTACATGAATATTTTCTTACCTTTTCTTTCATTTTTCTCAGATTCAGGGATTGCTTCAATAAGTTTATATGCCGAGATTTTTAAATTTAGGATTAACATCATTTGCGAATTTCATCATTATAATCCATAAAAATTTTAAAATTCTTGAAATTTGCTAGTGGTTAATTTTTTTTTTTGTGTATTTAAATTTGATCTTTTTCTGTACTGAAGAGCAGTTTAAATGTTAATAATGTATTAAAGTAATCCAAACTGATCATTGGCCACTTAGAATAATATTTTCTTTTGAAAAAAGATTATTATTGGCCACCTAAAACTTCTCGACTTCATTATTAATTAAGCAAAAGAAAAACTAATTTTGTCATATTGCATGAATGTCAAAAATCTAATTCTAGTTGATATGGAAGGGTAAATGAGACATCTAGGATTGTAGAATGGGGATTATTTTAATAGTTTTTTTACTTTTTACTTTTGTAAATATTAAATATTTAATAGTTAATTAATTTTTAGCCCACGGGCTGACCAGGCCCAGCCTCGATCAAGCCTCAAGGGCCAACAGGTTGACTTGGTCCGGGCTTATAAGCCTCAGTTTTAAACTCAAAAAATTCTAACCTAACCCTACCCAAATAGCGGGCTAGATTAGGCTGGCCTCACGGTCCAAACCCATTTTGACGGCTCTACCTAAAAGGTACTCTATTAACTACAAAATAAAAACATTTAATACTCCAACATATAGGAGCCGGAGGAAGAGGAGAAAATTTCAGCTAGGCCGAATTATGTTAACTACATAAAAGATCTCCAAAACCTTGAAGGTATTTAACTATTCTAATGTAGGGAGTAAAACCAATACGCGAAAATTTAGGGAAAATTTTATTAGTTTTTCTAGACTATTAAAATAGGAAATAATTAAATAACTATTCCTAAATTGCAGGAGAATTAATTAAATGAGTATTCTTAAATAGTATTGATAAAATACTTGTGAGCACGAGATTTTTGCTTCACAAAACTTCTCCAAAAGAAATAAAAAAATAAAACCTCCATTTTCTTGGTGTACAATTTTTAGGATTTTGCATGGCATTTTTGAGTAATTATTTGTGTTTTGTCAGTAAATGGTTATCCTATTATAATTAATTGAAATAATAAAAAATATGTGGCATGTGCACTTAGTATTTTTGCTTCTTACAAATAGGAATTAATTAAACCATAATTGAGTTTTAACAGAAGGAAAATCACAAAAATATGTAATTATTGTAATTTTGTCCTTTAAATGTGCCATTGTGTGATTTCATTTTTGTTTTGTTTTGTGTGTTAATTGTTGTAAGTGTTAATTAGTATTTGTAGTTGTATTTAGATTTTACAATTAATTAGGAATTATGTTTAAATTAGAAAATTAAAGAAGAAAAAGGAAAAGAGTTCAAAAATAAAGAAAGATTTGCACTAGGCCAGTTTTTAAAAGAAAGTCAGGCCCAAAGGTTGCACCTCCTACCCGACCTAGATCTGTCAACCCAAAAAAACATCAAACGACGTAGTATAGGGCAAGAGCTACGTCGTTTTGATGGTGCCAGTCCAGGTAATCTCAAGACAACCAAACGACGCCGTATTAGCATTTTTCATCTGGACCGTTGATCAAATAGGTCCAACGGTCCAGTTCAGTTCTTTCATTAAACCAAACGATGCCGTATGATTGTATTTAATCGAGACCGTTCATTGTTTTTGATCTGATGGTTCCCAGGCCTTCCCCCATGACCCGACCCACTCCCGTCTGAGACCGACCCATTCCCCAACCTAAACCAAACGACACCGTGTAGTTAAATGAATTGATCCAGGCCGTAGATCTTACCTGATCCAACGGTCAAGATCAGACCACCCCTCCCCTATATAAACTAAATTCATACCCCAGCCCCCTAACCAAACACCCCCTCACCTTCCTGTTCATCATCGTCTCTGAGACGACACCCCTCCAAACTCTAGCCACCCTAGTTCCCTCTCACTTGAAACCCGGCGGCAACGACGCCGCCGGTCACCACCTTAACACCCCTGAATCACCTCGACCTCCTCTTTCCAACCATCACCATAACTCCCCTCGAATCATGCCCCAACTCTTCGAATCTTAAACCGAAGGTTGGCCTGAAAACCCAACCATCTCCGATGATCACCAAACTAATACCCAATGACCTTCTAGCCACCCCAACACAGATCCTCAAACCGTTTGGCTCGAATCATCTCAGAGTTTCGAGCCAAACATGAACTTACCCAGATCCGTCCCAAATTCATACCAAGTGACCCCCAGGCTTCCCTCACCCCTGAAACACCATTGGTTCCTTTCGAATCTGGCTAGAAACACTCGAGCCCTAAATCTAAAAAAAACGGAACCCTAAAATTCCAAATCGTGGAATCTGTCCAAATTAAATGAAAGATTGGGGTCTAATAGACTTTAATCGAGGTATTCTCAATTGAGAATACTTCTATTAAAGTCTGTTCGACCTCAAAGTGCTTAGGTCTGAGTTCGAGTTTGGGTCCGTATAATTCTGAGGTTCTGAGGTATTTTTCTTTTTCCTTTATTCTATATTTATGATTTTCTATCTATGTGTCTGCTTAGTTTAGTTTTATTGATTTCCCCTGCTGTTCAGTTCGTCCTCTCATCTCAATAGACCTTTTTATTTGGTCCAAATCTGTCATTTGTTTATGATTGCTGTAATTATTATGTGTGTGATCGATTAATAAGTTGCGTCGATTAGTTAGTTTCCATTTAATCCATGATTCTGGCAATAACACTGAAATTATTTGAATTGCCTATTTCTTTGTTGCTGATTTGCTCAGTGTCAGTTGTAATACGTAATCAACTAATTACGCTTCATTGATTAGGTCGTTCGTAAAAGTTTGAATCATTTTTGACATTCTATATGGTTTTAATTTTGATTGTTAATTGTCTGATTAGTTAAAGTTCTGTTTGATTGTACACATTGTTCTGAATCATGGGAATCTTTGTATTTAAGGTATTTTCTGCCTTAAAATCTTAGGAGTTGGTTATAGCTGTTAATTAGATTAATTTTAGATAATTGTTAAGTTTGAACAGATTGGTTTAGGGCAGTAATATTAAGGGAATTTCAGGGGTGATTTGGGAATAAAACAGTTAGGATAATACTTTATTGTTAGTGCTTTGTCAATGGGGTATTAATTAATGCACTAATGGGGAACAAAAGGGAATGAGGGTGCTGATAATTAAAAAGTTGGCCTTAGTGGGATTAAAAGCGAAGGAAATCAGATTTTAGTGAAAAATCTGTTTTTAAAATGAAAGAGGGGGGGGGGGGTCGGGCAGTAGCAAATGAAGGAGTCAATTTGTATAAAAGGGGGTTGGGGACTGATTAAGAAGGGGACGAGATTCTAGAGTTGAGAGAGAGATTCTGAAAAAGGGACAGATTCTGAAAAAAGAGAGAGAGAGAGAGAGCTTAAGAGAATTTATTAGGAGAAAGAGATTTAAAACCCATAAGATTCTGAAAATTGAGGGCTAGGACAGACACAAATATACACATAGGAAGAACAATTCTACTGTTCTACTGAAGTTTTACTGACTGAAAATTGTTTTAAACTTCTGAAATAATTTTAACTCACCTGAGGGAGAAAGGTTTAGAATTGGTCTTCAAATCTGGTTTAAAGTTTTGCAAGATATCGTTTGACTGGGGCTGTTTGTTGCTGCTGGTGATAGTTGTTGTTATTCTTATTAATCTTACATCCTTTTGACTTTCATTTCCAGGTATATGCTTTAGACTTATATCATACAAAGTTTTGATACTGCAAGGAAATGAAATCCGGAATTCCAAATATGTCCTCTACCCATGTAAATGTATTAGTTTAAGTTTCAGTTTCTTTAGTTAGCTAATGTAGTCTTATACTTGACATGGGAGCTATTAGCCAACTGGCCTCTTTTGAAATTAGTATAAGCTATACAATAATTTTATTTATTTCTGAAGCTTAGTGGTAATATTTATCTTTGAATTGTCGAGATGGGGAACTTGGTAGAAAGTTGACCATTAATTAAATTTTGTGTTTAAACCTTATTAGCTAAGTGCAGGGTAGTATGGAAATATCACGAAACCACACTAGTATATTTCGTCAAGCATCAGATTTTTGTTTAATTCTAGTTGATGTAAGTGTTCTTGTTTGTATGTAATATGGTATGATAAAAGCTATGGGGATAACCATAAGTAGGAGGTAAAATGATATAATCCGTTACGCTTAAGGTATTGGAGCATTCTGAAAGATTCAGATGTGTATTTGCGGCATATGTAGTATAAATTTGTCTATTAAACTATTTTATAAATCAGTTTTCTTTATTAATGATAAATGACCTATTTTACTTTAGGAGTACAATTAGCCCATTTCTTATAAAAAATAATAATAAAAATAATGTCAACATCATTACAAGGTATAGATTTAGTACTTATAAATAGTTTGCATAAGTCTAAATAATAATTGGTTTGGTTTTGTCCGTCTAAAGCTCAATCGTCATAAGCGAATTAACAGAATAATTAGGACTTTGGACTAAAAATGGTTGCGTACAAGAGGATGGGACCTATGGATACTGATTTCGGTATTTTAAGTAAAAGATATAAAAAGTGGAGTTTTCTCCAAGTAGAGTAGTGGTTTTTATGAAAAAATGGTTTGCTTATCAGCTAATTTTCTCCTAACTTTACACGTAAACCATTTGACAAGCTTTAAAACACATACACTTGGTCACAAGCATAGGAATGGAATAAACAACTTGTAAATGGTTATCAAGCTCTAAGGTACCTAAGTGAATTACGGATACTGTGCGCAGGTTCTAATTTTAGTTTCAAATTAATCTTTTATTATCTCATTAATGTTTCTAGGTGAATAGTTTCGAGGCATGTCATTCACACATTTAAATCCTATAACCTATGGCCAACACTTAATAAATCTTGATCCTCTGGATATCAAGGCACACCATTCAGTAAATTCCCACGACTTTCATATTTAATATAGACATACAAATAACAAACATTTGTAGAAAATTTATAGGACCATTTAAAATATTATAAGTGTAGTTGCGGACACGTTAGCGTGACATAATTACATTTCTAAGACAATTCGGAGTATGCGTTCGCGCAACTCCGAGCAAATTTTCTTAATAAAAGGGGTTTTTGGAGGTTATTAAATTAATTTATCTCATATAGTCCGAGGTGCGCAGCTCACCATTTAATCATACAAGAATGATAAATGTTCGTAGTTTTGTTTTAAGCACGTGCAACTTCGGCCAAATTCATTTTTTTTTAAAAATGTTATTAACCTCATTGTGTACACGTACACGTGACATGATTCTTTACATAAAAAAAAAAGAAAACAAATATACGTACGCGTGATTCGTTCCAAGACAATTCTTTAATTACAAACAGTCTAGCTAAAAGCGGTAATAAAAGTTAAAACTATGCAGTAAGTTCAAAATATATAGTAAGTCAGATAATTAGGCCAAATATAAATTTTTAAGCGACCGTGCTAGAACCACGGAATTCGGGTGTGCCTAACACCTTCTCCCGGATTAATAGAATTCCTTACTCGAATTTCTGGTTCGCAGAATGTTAAACAAAGTCATATTTTCCTCGATTCGGGATTAAAACCGGTGACTTGGGACACCATAAATCTCCCAAGTGGCGACTCTAAAATAAGTAAAGAATCCCGTTTCGATTGTCCTTTGATTGGAAAAACTCCCTTATACACCCCTTTCCCGGGGTGCCGCAAAAAGGAGGTGTGATAGTTCTGGCGAATCTGCTGGGGAATATGCCACCAACCCAGAATCTATGGTTCAAGGTTCAAGAATTCGAGCTTAGAATAACTGTTATAGTTGACTTTATTTATTATCTGATTTTTACATGTTTATGCTTAATGTGTTAAATGTTGCTTTTTACCGCTTTAATATTATCTGAATTGTGTATATAAAACTGCTACGAAACCCTTCTTCTTTCTGAGTCTTCTGAATTTATGGTGCACATGTGTGCGTGGCCCACCTTTCTGTTAGAAGTCATACCAAATAGGACGAAGTTGGGATAAGTAACTAGGCCGGGTAGACTTTCGTGCTCCCGGTACGTTGCCCCCACTTCGGCTCAAGCTGTCCGCTTGGGTAAGCCAGGTCTAAAATAGTATGCCTCAGGTTTTTCACTTAGAATAACTCAGCTTCATGCCGGATCCCTAGTAGGAACGTTGTTTGCATCATGTGCATTTGACTTTGGAGACTCAACACAGGGGTTGGGTCTGTCTAGGACAGGTGCACCCGAAATGAAAAGACCATCCTGATGCATCTTATTTGTTACTTGTGCATTCATTTGCCTCGGATTTGCATGTTGACCAGCTTATGGGAAAGGATAGGAAATCAATGTGAGAACCGAGAAAGAAAAATGGGCCGTTTTAGAAAATTTCCAAAATAGTTTAAAATTCTGAAAAGGAAAGGAAATGTCGTTTTTTTTAAAAAAAATGGTTTTGTTCTTACAAACTTCAAAAAAAAAAAAAATTTTTTTTATGAATTTTTTGTTTTCAAATGAGTTGTGATTTTTGTTAAAATCAATCGCAGATACAAAGTGAGCACCATCCAAAATCCACCATTCACAGATGTAGATGAGTTTCTATTTCGGCTTTAGATGTGGTGGCATGAGTTAGGAAGAGATGGTCAAAAATGGGTCATTAAGTATTTGGGATCTCTCACAGATATTATGAAAGTTAAACCACGCGATGATTTGATTACGGCACTAGTGACTTTTTGGGACCCTGTTCACAATGTCTTTCGCTTCTCTGATTTCGAGCTTACTCCCACATTAGAAAAAATAGCTGGATATTCCGATTTTGACGGAGATTTGAGAAACCAGAATCTTATATTCCCAAAGGCTCCCTCTGTACATCGATTCTTTGGTCTTCTGAACATCAGTAATCAAATTAGAAAAAGCAACGTTGTCAAAGGGTGTTGTTCTTTCAACTTCCTATATTCAAGGTTCGGAAAGCCGGATGGATTTGAAATTCATGAAAAGGGCCTTACTAACAAACAAAACAAGGACACCTGGCAGATTCACCGTCGTTTCGCTTTCATGGTGGATTTTCTGGGAATCATGGTCTCCCCAAACAAAGAGCGGACGATTGATATTCGCATAGCCAGAGTCGTACAAGTCCTCACTACCAAGGAACATCACACCCTTTCCCCGATCATTCTCTCAGACATTTATCGAGCGTTGACTTTATGTAAATCAGGGGAAAAAGTCTTCGAAGGGTGCAATATTTTGTTGCAAATGTGGTTGACTGAACATCTCCGACATCACCCCAAGTTCATGCAGTATGGTCCAAGCCAGGACAATTTCATCGAGAGTTATGAAGAAAGAATAAAAGATTATAAATCTCCAGAAGGGGTGGAAGCCTGGATATCCCATTTAAGATCTTTAATGGCAAGTCAAATTGAGTGGACCTTGGGATGGCTCCCGGTAAGAGAAGTGATACATATGTCAGCCTTGAAGAGTTATTTGCTGCTGTTGGGTTTAAGAAGCATCCAGTCGTATGCGCCACAGAGAGTTCTAAGACAGCTAGGGAGATACAAAGTGGTGCCTGATGATTAGGATTTGAGTATGCAAGTGATCGAGCTACACCCCGAAGCCACTCTCCCCGAGGCTTTAATCCAGCAGATTTGGAATGGTTATCGATACTTGAAAGATGATACTCAAGTTCCAGATCTTGGGAAAGGCGAGATAAATCCAGGATATGCTAGGTGGTTTGAGAAAAGATCCCGCGTGGATGACACACCAGAACCTGATCTTAGAAGGCCCATAAAAAGACCGCATGTTCAAACCTTTGATGATAAAATCCAAGAACGGTTGGCTTGGGGTGAAAAGGAAAAGGGGTACAAAGCAACTATTCATGCCTTAGAAGAAAGTCTGAGGAACCTCAATTTGGAGAAAGACTTACAAGCAAAAGAAGCAGAAGGTGAAAAGAAGAGTCTGATTAGCAAGAATAAAAATCTCCGCGCTCAATTTCAACAGATGAAGAAAGCCTCTGAAGCGCCAGTGAGAAGTTGGAAAGATCAGAAAATCATTGCCAATCTGATGGAAAAAATGCAAGATTATGACTCCATCTTGATAAAGACTGAAAAGGCGTTAGACAAAGCTAAGGAAAAAATCATACAATTAAATGAGGAGGCCAAATCTAATAAGGAACGCCAAGTAATAAGATTCGAAGAAGACATGGCTCAATTCAAGAAAGAGAAGGACCGTTGGATACATGCAGAAGCTCAACTCCATACACAAATGAAAGAAATGAGAAGGTACAATAGAGAACATCAACACGCAGATATTGATAGAGAAAGAGCACAAGCAAGACTCGATCAGGACATACTTCGAGCTCAATTGGAGTCGGCTTTAGATCGCGAAGACCACATAAGAGATATAGCCATCACTCGCCAACATCAATTGCAAAACCAAGACCAAAGTCTCCAAGATTTCAGAGCACAAATCCATGAATTGGCTGTTTACACTTCTCAAAGTTATGTGAACTGCCAAGGGATGGATTATGAAAGGTTTCTAGAGCATGCACCTACTTTTGCCCGTCATCTGGCAATGGAGTTAGAAAGAATGTACCGTACACTAGGACGGCAGCCGGGTCAAGCCCCACCGTGAGTAGATGTTCCAATGATTAAAAAACAAAAGAGTGGGGAGTGGAGCGTAGTCATAGTTGTTAGGAGTTTTTTATATAATAAGTCATGTTTTAGTTTGAGTCCGTGTCAAGTCTTTTTAAACTATTTTCTTAAAATGTTGTCCAAATGTAATGTCATTTCCGTCTTTGTACTGTTTCGTTGGTTGAAGAATAAATAAGAGTATTAATAATTGCCTTCGCCAGAACTACGCACGGTCTGATTCATGCAAGGACATTATACGTAGGCAATCTCTATAAAATTCGACCACAACCAAAAGAAAAGAATAAAATGAAAAAGGGAGGGAAATAAAGATAGGCGTGAGTGACAATAAAAAGAAAGATCAGGAAAAGCTGGGATGACACAAGCAACCGAGCAAATACATGATAGAAAATGGTTAATTGCCTTGGTGCATTGCATCCCAACGTATAATTGCATATGTATTAAACTCTAAAAACTAATAAGTTTGTTCATTTCCAGAATTCAAGCAGTTAGTTTATCTAGAGTATACTGGCACATTATCATTATCAAACCAGATCAAAAGGACCAATACCCGAAATCATGTCTATCCCGGATGTCGACGTAGGTGTTGAGATAGAGGAGCTGGACGTCAGTAAAATGAAAGAAGAGATGCTTAAACTTAAGCAACAGATGGCCGAGATGTATCGGGCTTGGTCTACAGGACAATCACCCCCAGCTTACCCTGCTAACCCTGCTTCCACCCCACCACCGGCTCAAACTCAGGATCATCCTACCACCGATCTATCCCCAAGTTTTCCTATTTACCAGCACTACCAAGGCACCACTTCTCATACACCACAATCTCCACCCCCTAAACCAATTCCATACCCTCCTCCACCAGTGACTCCTGTCTTCGTAGCACCTCCTCCAGCTACACTCCACAAATCTCCTAGTGAGCCTATATTCCAGGCCCAGGACAACCAATACTACCCCTCGGAGCCCACTTTCAAAGCTTCAGAAATCTATTTATATACTCCCCGCTTTGATCTCCCGACAGAAATTGATAAGCCAATCAAAAATACCGAACATGAAGAGATGTTCAGAAAGGTTAAAAGCTTAGAACAATCATTCCGAGACATGCGGGGGTTAGGAGGGCAGGTCAGTGTGGCCTACAAAGACCTATGTCTATTCCCAAATGTGCAATTACCAGCCGGTTTCAAGATGCCCAAGTTCGATCTATACAACGGGCACGGTGATCCAGTAGCCCACTTGAGGGGTTTTTGCAGCAAGATGAGGGGAGCTGGAGGAAAAGACGAATTATTAATGGCTTACTTCAGTCAGAGTTTGAGCGGATCAGCACTGGAATGGTATACCCGCCAAGACCATGGGAGATGGTACACTTGGGATGATCTGGCACAGGCATTTGCTTATCACTTCCAATACAATCTTGAGATCGTTCCATATCGACTATCCTTGACTAAATTTGAGAAAAAACACAGTGAAAGCTTTAGAGAATATGGTTTCCGGTGGAGGGAACAAGCAGCAAGGGTGGATCCCCCAATGAAGGAAAGTGAGATGGTAGATTACTTCCTACAGGCCTTGGAACCTACTTACTATGGCCATTTGGTCTCAGCTGTGGCTAAGTCATTCAACGAAGTAGTAAAGATGGGGGGCATGGTAGAAGAAGGCCTCAAGTCGAATAAAATCATGAGCTATTCGGCTATCAAAGCGACTACTCAGGCTATTCAAGGCGGCGTAGGAGGGATTGGAAAGAAGAAAAGAGAGGAAGCGGCAATGGTTGATTCGGGAACTTGGTCCGGACCCAGAAGTTCACCTCACTACTACAATCAACCTTGATCCCACCAACCAACTTATCACTACAATTCACCCCAACACTACTATCACCCGTCAGAACCTCATTTTTCAGTCCACCATGCACAAGTATACAACCAACCACCTGCCCACGCTCATTGGCGTGCTCCTGTCTTACCAAATACTTATCCGTATTCACGAACCTATCAAAATGCTCCCGGACCAGGTTTCAGGCCTAGTCAAGCACTCAAGGGTGAAAGGTTGCAGAAAAAGAAAACCTTTACTCCGTTGGGAGAATCCTACACTAGTCTGTTCCACAGGCTAAAACAGCTAGATATGCTAAGGCCAATACAATCCAAACTGCCAAATCCTCCTCCAAAGAATCTGGACTACACTGTTAGCTGTGAGTATTGTTCTGGTACCCCAGTTCATGATACAAAAAAGTGTTGGCATTTAAAAAATGCAATATAGGAGCTGATTGATACCAATAAAATTGAAGTTCAAGCTCCCGAAGCACCCAATATCAACAGAAATCCAATGCTAGCCTATCAAGAGGCAAATATGATCAAAATAGGTCTTGCAGAGGGGGAACCCAAGAAGCCATCACAGATCGTCATGATGATTTGGTCTAATGAAGCCAAGACAGATGAACAATTAGCAGATGAGAAGTTGGTGCTCAAGCAGAGCAAAAAGAGTGTTGAGACATCTGTGGTAGTTCAGAAGGGATCTTTGAGCAAAGTTGCAACGAAACAGGAAGGGGTAAAGGTGATTGTACCAGGAGTGGCCAGCAAACCCATCATAATCGTGGAAGGAGCCCGTGCAGATCGGGTTATTATCAAGCCAGTAACCCAGTTACCAGTAATCAACAGCAAGGCTATTCCATGGAATTATGAACGGGTAACGGTAATGTACAAAGGAAAAGAAGTCAAAGAAGAAATCTATGAAGTACAGGGTTTGACTCGCTCGGGAAGGTGTTTTACTTCCGAGGAATTAAGAAGAGCTAAAAATAATCCAACACCAATGAAGAAAGCCGTGACTGAAGAAGAAGCAGAAGAATTCTTGAGGAAGATGAAGCTGCAAGACTATTCTATCGTGGAACAATTAAGAAAGACGCCCGCTCAAATTTCATTATTGTCATTACTGATCCATTCAGACGAGCACCGTCAAGCTCTAATGAAGATCTTGAATGAGGCACATGTTCCCGATAAGATCTCCGTGAATCACTTGAAAAAAATAGCCAACAAAATCTTTGAGGCAAACAGAGTCACATTTTCTGATGATGAATTGCCTATAGAAGGTACTGAGCACAACAAAGCTCTTTACCTCACATTAAAATGTGAAAACTCCGTGGTGACCCGGGTATTGGTTGACAACGGGTCAAGCGCGAACATCTGCCCTCTCTCCACTCTAAGCAAGTTGAAAATAGAAGAGGAGAAGATCCATAAGAACAATATTTGCGTACAGGGATTTGACGGCGGAGGTAGAGATTCAGTTGGGGACATAGTGCTAGAGCTGACAATAGGGCCAGTTGAATTCACAATGGAGTTTCAGGTGTTGGATATAGCTGTTTCCTATAATTTACTGTTGGGTCGACCATGGATCCATGCTGCTAAAGCAGTCCCATCAACACTACACCAAGTAGTCAAATTTGAATGGGATAGACAAGAATTGTTGTGCATGCCATTGTACCGGTCATTGAAGTGAAAAATGACCAGGGACCGTGGGTCTACCAGGTTTCTGACACAATGTTGGTAGAGAAAGTTCCGGAGGGGAAATACATTCCAAATCCAAAGATAACCGCCACATCAGTCATGGTAGCCTATGAGATGTTTAAGAATGGTTTTGTACTCGGTAAAGGTTTGGGCTCATCTTTGCAAGGCATCATACAACCAGTATCTCTTCCCGAGAACTTGGGAACATTTTGTTTGGGATTCATACCCACTGTCGCAGACGTAAGAAAGGCCAGAAAGCTAAAACAAAAGGCATGGGTCCTTCCAAAGCTAGTCCCACATCTTTCAAAATCTTTTGTCAAGTCCGGTACAAGAAATCGCCCAATAACAACAATTCCTAAATCTATGATTAATCTTGACGAGGAGTTAATTGAAAGATTTGAAAAGTTGTTTGACGATGTGAACATGGTGGAAAGTGGTGAAGGTCCTAGCAACGCAGAAGTTCAATTCGTTGGGCCAGAGACAAAGCTTAATAATTGGAAAGCCACTCTTCTCCCCATTCGAAAGGAGTCTTGGTAGTTTATTTTGATTTTCCTTCAGTTTGTTTGGGTTATTCCAGGGTTGATCTAGATTTTTATCTTGCAGTCTGTTTGAAGTGTGCAAACCTTGTTATCTTTCATCATTCAATGAAATACATGTTTCCCTTTCATTATCATTCCTGATAGTTTTTCTTTTGTTTTTCTTCTCTTTTCTGTACAGTCCTTTTTACGCTGGCTCTAGTGATATGGCATGCATAAGGAATCCTCAACCCAATCTTAAAAATCAATCTGATTCTGAAATAATAATTCAAGAAGTAGATTGTGATTACGAATCAAAATATGATGATGATGAGGCCTTCAAAGAGATTAGTAAAGAGTTAATTCACTTTGAAGAAAAACCCAAACCCAACCTGAGTGATACAGAAGCCGTCAATTTAAGAGACACGAATAATATCCGAGAGACTAAAATAAGTGTCCACCTCGAGCCAAAGATCCGGGAAAAGTTAATTAAAGCACTCATAGAATTCAAAGATATTTTTGCATGGTCATATGACGACACGCCGGGTCTGAGCACTGATTTAGTGGTCCACAAATTGCCCACTGATCCAATGGTTCCTCCCGTCAAGCAAAAGCTAAGAAAATTCAAAACTGATAAGAGTATGAAAATTAAAGAAGAAATTACCAAATAGTTGGATGCAAAGGTCATTCGGTTCACTCAATACCCTGTTTGGTTGGCTAATGTCGTTTCGGTGCCAAAGAAGGACGGCAAGATCAGAGTATGCGTCGATTATCACAATCTCAACAAAGAAAGTCTAAAGGATAACTTCCCATTACCCAATATCCATATTTTGAACGATAATTGTGCCAAGCATGAGATAGGATCTTTTGTGGATTGCTATGCCGGGTATCATCAGATTCTAATGGATGAAGAAGATGCAGAAAAGACGGCATTCATCACACCATGGGGAACTGATTGCTACTGGGTAATGCCATTTGGTTTGAAGAACGCCGGAGCAACTTACATGAGAGCAATGACTGCGGTGTTTCATGATATGATACATAAGGAGATTGAGGTATACGTGGATGATGTGATCATAAAATCAAAGCATCAGGCCGACCATGTTAGGGATTTGAGGAAATTCTTCCTGAGACTTCGCAGGTACAATCTCAAGCTTAACCCTACCAAGTGCGCATTTGGTGTTCCATCCGGAAAGCTGCTGGATTTATAGTCAGCCGGCGAGGCATCGAGTTGGACCCATCAAAGATCAAGGCCATTCAAGAATTGCCACCTCCGAGGAACAAGACTGAAGTAATGAGTCTGTTAGGGAGGTTGAACTACATCAGCAGGTTTATTGCTCAGGTCACGACAACTTGTGAGCCTATTTTTAGATTGTTGAAGAAGGATGCTGCGATAGAATGGACTAATGAGTGTCAAGAAGCATTTGAAAAGATAAAAGGATACTTCTCAAACCCACCCGTGCTGGTCCCTCCAGAACCAGGAAGAACTTTGATTCTTTACTTAACAGTCTTGGAAAATTCATTTGGTTGTGTACTGGGGCAACATGACATCACCGGCAAAAAAAAGAAGGCCATCTATTATCTTAGCAAGAAGTTCACGGCTTATGAGGTTAAGTACACTCATCTGGAAAGGACATGTTGCGCCCTAACTTGGGTAGCTCAGAAATTGAAACATTATTTGTCGTCCTACACTAATTACCTCATTTCGCATCTGGATCCGTTGAAGTATATTTTTCAAAAGCCTATGCCGACAGGGAGACTTGCAAAGTGGCAGATATTGCTCACAGAATTTGACATCATCTATGTGACTCGGACTGCAATGAAAGCCCAAGCATTGGCAGATCATTTAGCCGAAAACTCGGTCGATGAAGATTACGAGCCATTGAGAACTTATTTTCCCGATGAAGAAGTGATGCATATCGGTGAACTGGAGAAAATTGAAAAACCAGGCTGGAAACTTTTCTTTGATGGGGCTGCCAACATGAAAGGAGTCGGGATAGGAGCTGTGATTATTTCTGAAACCGGGCATCACTATCCTGACGGCTCAACTTTGGCTTTACTGCACCAACAATATGGCTGAGTATGAAGCTTGTATTTTGGGTTTAAGGCTAGCTGCAGACATGGATATCTAGGAAATCTTAGTCTTGGGAGACTCAGATCTTCTAGTACATCAAATTCAAGGAGAATGGGAAATGCGAGACTTGAAGCTCATACCATACCGACAATGTTTACATGATCTTTGTCAACGGTTTCGATCAGTGGAGTTCAGGCATATTCCAAGGGTCCATAATGAGGTCACCGATGCATTGGCTACCCTGGCATCAATGTTGCACCATCCGGACAAAGCTTATGTGGATCCACTGCATATTCAAGTCCGCGATCAGCACGCTTACTGCAACATGATTGAAGAAGAACTTGATGGTGAACCATGGTTCCACGACATCAAAGAGTATATTAGAATGGGGATATATCCAGTACAAGCCACAGGGGATCAAAAAGAGAACCATTAGACGGTTGGCAAATGGATTCTTCTTAAGTGGAGGAGTTTTGTATAAAAGAATACCAGACCTTGGATTATTAAGATGCATAGATGCTAGACAAGCTACGACAGTCATGTCTGAAGTACATTCGGGAGTCTGCAGACCCCATATGAGCGGATATGTGTTGGCAAAGAAAATTCTCCGAGCGGGCTACTATTGGCTTACCATGGAGCGAGATTGTATCAGTTTTGTGCGCAAATGTCATCAGTGCCAGATACACGGAGATTTGATTCATTCTCTACCACCGGAATTGCACACAATGTCGGCACCATGGCCCTTCGTCGCTTGGGGCATGGATGTTATTGGACCAATTGAGCTAGCAGCATCCAACAGGCACAGGTTCATTCTGGTAGCCATTGATTATTTCACCAAGTGGGTTGAGGCCAAAACGTTCAAATCAGTGACCAAGAAAGTAATGGTTGATTTTGTTCACTCAAATATCATCTGTCGATTTGGAATCCCAAAAGTGATCATCACAGATAACGGTGCTAATCTTAACAGTAACTTAATGGAAGAGGTATGTCAACAGTTTAAGATTATACATCGCAATTCTACCCCATATCGGCCCAAGGCGAATGGAACAGTCGAGGCAGCCAACAAAAACATAAAGAAGATACTTCGGAAAATGGTAGAAGGTTCAAGACAATGGCACGAGAAATTACCATTTGCGTTGTTGGGATATCGCACTACTGTTCGCACTTCGGTAGGAGCAACTCCTTATTTGTTGGTATATGGCACTGAAGCGGTAATACCTGCAGAAGTTGAAATCCCTTCCCTTCGGATTGTCGCTGAGGCTAAGATTGATGACGATGAATGGGTCAAAGCCCGTTTGGAACAGTTAAACTTGATTGATGAAAAATGATTGGCAGTAGTATGTCATGGCCAATTATATCAAAGAAGAATAACAAGAGCATACAACAAAAGGGTACGTCCCCGAAAGTTTGAAGTAGGTCAGCAAGTGCTGAAACGTATTCTTCCACATCAGGTTGAATCGAAAGGCAAGTTCGCCCCGAATTGGCAAGGGCTATTCATTGTGACTAGAGTATTATCCAACGGCGCTCTAGGTTTAACAGATAGCGAAGGAAAATGCATAGACATGGCCATCAATTCCGACGCGGTCAAGAGATATTATGTATGATTTCTTTGTTATGATTGTTGATTGTTTGTACTTGGCATTGTTTCAAAGATTGGAATGACGAAGGCAATTTGTTCTGCTATCTAAACACTTTACCCTTTGTTCCCCTTTTTTTGAGCCGCATTTGTTCCTTTCATACCCCTATTTTGGAATCAATAACAAAAGAAAAGGAAAAGAAAGAAAAAGAGAAAAGAAAAAAAAAGTATAACAACAAGGAAATTGGTGTGAACTACGTTTGACCTGATTCCTCAAAGAGGATACGTAGGCGCCTCACGGCTCGGTCATAGGGTGCATAGGGTGCATAATATGCATAATGTGCATAGTGTAACATAGTAAAATAGAATATCAAAAGGTCTCCAAGCAAGAAACTGGGGCAGAATTTGTATTTGTAATAAGAAATGTGATTCCAAGAGTTGTAATTTTAAACCCATTTCAAATTGTTTTGAGCCTTTGATACCCTTTTATTTTAACCCCATCCAAAAGCCCACATTACGGTCCAAAGAAAGACCTTTCGATCAGTCTTCGAGAGATGCCAATTTGAGCAAATAAGAGGTGATTCATATCAGGATAACGCTCTGATCCAAGCAGGAAAAGAATACTCCGCGTGAGAGTCTTATGAGTGAAAACCCTCACGGGCACCATGAGGCGACGAAAACTGAGGAAAAAGCAATGAAAATGAGAGAATCGTATCGGTGAAAACCTTCGCGGGCACCATAAGGCGACAAGGAATTAAGGAACAAACAAATGAGAGAGGTTTGTCGGTGAAAACCCTTCAGGGCACTGCAAGTCGAACAAGGTCCATAATTTGGTGGAAAGTAAAATTGGGTTGTGGAAATCTTGGAAAACAAAGTTAAAATAATTGGAAAAGATATTGGTTAAATAGACTGGGCTGATTAATCCAAAATGCATACCATGATCATTGGTGCCAGTGATTCCAATCAGATAAGTTCCTTGTTCCTATCTCTAACAGTCATCCAAATTTGGACTTTCTTCCTTATTCTTAATTTTCAAAGTCGCCGTGTTTCATTGCTGATAATTTTACTCATCTAAAGCTCTTTTGAGGTAAGTTTTGTTCCAACAAATAAGAAGGAATGTCAAGGTATACTACCAAGATTCAAAATTGCACAATGCAAAATACGGCCAAGATGTGCGGGAGGTAATATAATGAAAAATAAGACATGGGTGTGAGCAAAAGTTAAATCGGTGAAATGGTTCATTAATGTCATGAGAGACATATGGTTACGATTAGAAGGGTTAGAAGTGAAAACAACAGTTGGGGATCATGCGGTTAAGGATCAATCATGAGGTCAAAACAGTCCTTTTGACCGGTTCAAGGCAGTCTGATGAAGCAAAGCAGGGCAAAGAGAAAACCCTCCCCAGCAAAAATGCCACAACTAACCACCACGTTTAAACTGACAAGATTTTCTTCGATTTGAAAACAGGGGGCAAAGACGGCATTTGTTTCAGGAAGCACCCGGTAAGGGAAGCAAGTACCATGCAGGTTTGATCGTATAAATTTTCAGGACCCTCCTGGATAATGGGACATAGTTTAAAATTGGTTTAGATAACAAGATTTAGTAGAAGTCATGCCTTTAAAAGATATAGCTCGTATTTAAAATTGTCGTTTAGTTAAAGAGTTGTCAGGACCTCCTGGATAATGGGACGCAACTTTCAAATTTTAGTAATATTTGGTAATATGATTTAGTAGCTGTCCCCAACTACCAAACTGGGGCAGAAATTTTTCTTTGCTTTTTGTCTATTTTGTTGCAATCAGGCGTCCACCTGGAGAACAAGGAAAAATAGGGGAAATATCAGCAATCAGGCGTCCACCTGGAGAACGAGGAAGAACAGTTGAAGTATCAGCAATCAGGCGTCCACATAGAGAACAAGGAAGAACAGTTGAAATATCAGCAATCAGGCGTCCACCTGGAGAACAAGGAAGAACAGTTGAAATATCAGCAATCAGGCGTCCACATGGAGAACAAGGAAGAACAGTTGAAGTATCAGAAATCAGGCGTCCACCTGGAGAACAAGGAAGAATAGTTGAAGTATCAGCAATCAGGCGTCCACCTGGAGAACAAGGAAGAACAGTTGAAGTATCAGCAATCAGGCGTCCACCTGGAGAACAAGGAAAAACAGTTGAAGTATCAACAATCAGGCGTCCACCTGGAGAACAAGGAAGAACAGTTGAAGTATCAGCAATCAGGCGTCCACCTGGAGAGCAAGGAAGAATAGGGGAAATATTAGCAATCAGGCGTCCACCTGGAAAACAAGGAAGAACAATTGAAGTATCAGCAATCAGGCATCCACCTGAAGAACAAGGAAGAACAGTCGAAGTATCAGCAATCTGGAGCCCACCTGGAGAACAAGGGAATACAATTCAAAATTTCGAGTAGTCAGGAGCCCGCCTGAAGAGAGGAATGACAATTTACTTTCAAAGTTGTTTTTAAGGTCAGGAGCCCGCCTGAAGAATGGAATGGCGATTAATTTTTGAAGTTGTTGAAATTTTGCCCGCCCGAAGAAAGGAATGACGATTTATTTTCAAAGTTGTTTTTGAGGTCAGGAGCCCGCCTGAAGGGAGGAATGACAATTTATTTTCATAGTTGTTTTTAAGGTCAGGATCCCGCCTGAAGAATGGAATGGTGATTAATTTTCGAAGTTGTTGAAATTTCGCCCGCCCGAATAAATGAATGAAGATTTATTTTCAAAGTTGTTTTTGAGGTCAGGAGCCAGCCTGAAGAGAGGAATGACAATTTATTTTCAAAAAGATGTTGTCGAGGTCAGGAGCCCCCCTGAAGAACAGAATGGCGGTTTATTTTTCAAAGTTATTGGTTGAAGTTGGAAGCCCGCCCATATAATAGAGGAATACATTTAGAGTCAGTAAAGCAGAGGAATCCAACCGGAATCCCCAGCGGGAAGCAACAAGAATCCCCAGCAGAGGAAGGAAGTCCAAGACTCGATGAAAAATAATGCGAAAAGGAAATAAGCAGTTCGAGATCGGCAGTCAAAGGAGAATAAAAGACAAATCAAAAGTAAAAAGATACTAAAAGAGTCACCAAGACATCAAAGCAACAAGAGACACAAGAGCATGATCTAGATAAGATTTTGTAATTCATATGCCATGGTATAGTCTAGCTTCTTGTTTTCTTTAAGCAGGGTGTAATAAGGAGGTCAACAAGCAGTAAAAGCAGCATGCAACAGCAGTAACATTCCAGTCTCATGGTAGTCCCAGCTACCAAAACTTTCCGAACTACATTAACCTGATTTCCTTCTAGTCAGGGATATGTAGGAAACCTTTGAAGCCAAGGTTCGGTTAAACTTTTTCAAAAAATGCTTCACACGGAGTATTCCAACTGGCAAAAATCGCTCGTATCTGCCTACTTTATCTTTGCACGAAAACTCCTTGTGTTTTCGGACAAAGAGGGGCAGCTGTGAGCACGTGATTTTTGCTTCACAAAACTACTCCAAAAGAAATAAAAAAATAAAACCTCCATTTTCTTGGTGTACAATTTTTAGGATTTTGCGTGGCATTTTTGAGTAATTATTTATGTTTTGTCAGTAAATGGTTATCCTGTTATAATTAATTAAAATAATAAAAATATGTGGCATGTGCACTTAGTATTTTTGCTTCTTACAAATAGGAATTAATTAAACCATAATTGGGTTTTAAAAGAAGGAAAATCACAAAAATATGTAATTGTTGTAATTTTGTCATTTAAATGTGCCATTGTGTGATTTCATTTTTGTTTTGTTTTGTGTGTTAATTGTTGTAAGTGTTAATTAATATTTGTAGTTGTATTTAGATTTTACAATTAATTAGGAATTGTGTTTAAATTAGAAAATTAAAGAAGAAAAAGAAAAAAAGAGTTCAAAAATGAAGAAAGATTCGGACTGGGCCAGTTTTTAAAAGAAAGTCAGGCCCAAAGGTTGCACCTCCTACCCGGCCCAGATCTGTCAACCCAAAAAAACATCAAACGACGTAGTATAGGGCAAGAGCTACGTCGTTTTGATGGTGCCAGTCCAGGTAATCTCAAGACAACCAAACGACGCCGTATTGGCATTTTTCATCTGGACCGTTGATTAAATAGATCCAACGGTCCAGTTCAGTTCTTTCATTAAACCAAACGATGCCGTATGATTGTATTTAATCGAAACCGTTCATTGTTTTTGATCTGATGGTTCCCAGGCCTTCCCCCATGACCCGACCCATTCCCGTCTGAGACGGACCCATTCCCCAACCTAAACCAAACGACACTGTGTAGTTAAATGAATTGATCCAGGCCATAGATCTTACCTGATCCAACGGTCAAGATCAGACCACCCCTCCCCTATATAAACTAAATTCATACCCCAGCCCCCTAACCAAACACCCCATCACCTTCCTGTTCATCATAGTCTTTGAGACGACACCCCCCCAAACCCTAGCTGCCCTAGTTCCCTCTCACCTGAAACCCAGCGGCAACGACGCCGCCGGTCACCACCTTAATACCCCTGAATCACCTCGACCTCATATTTCCAACCATCACCATAACTCCCCTCGAATCAGGCCCTAACTCTTCGAATCTTAAAATCGAAGGTTGGCCTGAAAACCCAACCATCTCCGATGATCACCAAACTAACACCCAATGACCTTCTAGCCACCCCAACACAGATCCTCAAACCGTTTGGCTCGAATCATCTCAGAGTTTCTCGAATCTTCATTTGAAGATTCAAGCCAAACATGAACTTACCCAGATCCGTCCCAAATTCATACCAGGTGACCCCCAGGCTTCCCTCACCCCTGAAACACCATTGGTTCCTTTCGAATCTGGCTAGAAACACTCGAGCCCTAAATCTGAAAAAAACGGAACCCTAAAATTCCAAATCGTGGAATCTGTACAGATTAAATGAAAGATTGGGGTCTAATAGACTTTAATCGAGGTATTCTCAATTGAGAATACTTCGATTAAAGTCTGTTCGACCTCAAAGTGCTTAGGTTTGAGTTCGAGTCTGGGTCCGTATAATTCTGAGGTTCTGAGGTATTTTTCTTTTTCCTTTATTCTATATTTATGATTTTCTATCTATGTGTCTGCTTAGTTTAGTTTTATTGATTTCCCCTGCTGTTCAGTTCGTCCTCTCATCTCAATAGACCTTTTTATTTGGTCCAAATCTGTCATTTGTTTATGATTGCTGTAATTATTATGTGTGTGATCGATTAATAAGTTGCGTCGATTAGTTAGTTTCCATTTAATCCATGATTCTGGCAATAACACTGAAATTATTTGAATTGCCTATTTCTTTGTTGCTGATTTGCTCAGTGTCAGTTGTAATACGTAATCAACTAATTAAGCTTCATTGATTAGTTCGTTCGTATAAGTTTGAATCATTTTTGGCATTTTGTATGGTTTTAATTTTGATTGTTAATTGTCTGATTAGTTAAAGTTCTGTTTGATTGTACACATTGTTCTGAATCATGGGAATCTTTGTATTTAAGGTATTTTCTACCTTAAAATCTTAGGAGTTGGTTATAGCTGTTAATTAGATTAATTTTAGATAATTGTTAAGTTTGAACAGATTGGCTTAGGGCAGTAATATTAAAGGAATTTCAGGGGTGATTTGGGAATAAAACAGTTAGGATAATACTTTATTGTTAGTGCTTTGTCAATGGGGTATTAATTAATGCACTAATGGGGAACAAAAGGGAATGGGGGTGCTGATAATTAAAAAGTTGGCCTTAGTGGGATTAAAAGCGAAGGAATAAGATTTTAGTGGAAAATCTGTTTTTAAAATGAAAGGGGAGGGGGGGGGGTCGGACAGTAGCAAAGGAAGGAGTCAATTTGTATAAAAGGGGGTTGGGGACTGATTAAGAAGGGGACGAGATTCTAGAGTTGAGAGAGAGATTCTGAAAAAGAGACAGATTCTGAAAAAAGAGAGAGAGAGCTTAAGAGAATTTATTATGAGAAAGAGATTTAAAACCCATAAGATTCTGAAAATTGAGGGCTAGGACAGACACAGATATACACATAGGAAGAACAATTCTGCTATTCTACTGAAGTTTTACTGACTGAAAATTGTTTTAAACTTCTGAAATAATTTTAACTCACCTGAGGGAGAAAAGTTTAGAATTGGTCTTCAAATCTGGTTTAAAGTTTTGCAAGATATCGTTTGACTGGGGCTGTTTGTTGCTGTTGGTGATAGCTGTTGTTATTCTTATTGATCTTACATCCTTTTGACTTTCATTTCCAGGTATATGCTTTAGACTTATATCATACAAAGTTTTGATACTGCAAGGAAATGAAATCCGGAATTCCAAATATGTCCTCTACCCATGTAAATCTATTAGTTTAAGTTTCAGTTTCTTTAGTTAGATAATGTAGTCTTATACTTGACATGGGAGCTATTAGCCAACTAGCCTCTTTTGAAATTAGTATAAGCTCTACAATAATTTTATTTATTTCTGAAGCTTAGTGGTAATATTTATCTTTGAATTGTCGAGATGGGGAACTTGGTAGAAAGTTGACCATTAATTAAATTTTGTGTTTAAACCTTGTTAGCTAAGTGCAGGGTAGTATGGAAATATCAAGAAACCACACTAGTATATTTCGTTAAGCATCAGATTTTTGTTTAATTCTAGTTGATGTAAGTGTTCTTGTTTGTATGTAATATGGTATGATAACAGCTATGGGGATAACCATAAGTGGGAGGTAAAATGATATAATCCGTTACGCTTAAGGTATTGGAGCATTCAGAAAGATTCAGATGTGTATTTGCGGCATATGTAATATAAATTTGTCTATTAAACTATTTTATAAATCAGTTTTCTTTATTAATAATAAATGGCCTATTTTACTTTAGGAGTGCAATTAGCCCATTTCTTATAAAAAATAATAATAAAAATAATGTCAACATCATTACAAGGTATAGATTTAGTATTTATAAATAGTTTGCATAAGTCTAAATAATAATTGGTTTGGTTTTGTCCGTCTAAAACTCAATCGTCATAAGCGAATTAACAGAATAATTAGGACTTTGGACTAAAAATGGTTGTGTACAAGAGGATGGGACCTATGGATACTGATTTTGGTATTTTAAGTAAAAGATATACAAAGTGGAGTTTGCTCCAAGTAGAGTAGTGGTTTTTATGAAAAAATGGTTTGCTTATTAGCTAATTTTCTCCTAACTTTACACGTAAACCATTTGACAAGCTTTAAAACACATACACTTGGTCCCAAGCATAGGAAGGGAGTAAACAACTTGTAAATGGTTATCAAGATCTAAGGTACCTAAGTGAATTACGGATACTGTGCGCACGGTAAGGTTGTAATTTTAGTTTCAAATTAATATTTTATTATCTCATTAATGTTTCTAGGTGAATAGTTTCGAGGCATGTCGTTCACACATTTAAATCCTATAACCTATGGCCAACACTTAATAAATCTTGATCCTCTGGAAATCAAGGCACACCATTCAGTAAATTCCCACGGCTTTCATATTTAATATAGACATACAAATAACAAACGTTTGTAGAAAATCTATAGGACCGTTTAAAATATTATAAGTGTAGTTGCGGACACGTTCGCGTGACATAATTACATTTCTAAAGACAATTCGGAGTATGCGTTCGCGCAACTCCGAGCAAATCTTCTTAATAAAAAGGGGGTTTTGGAGGTTATTAAATTAATTTATCTCATATAGTCCGAGGTGCGCAACTCACCATTTAATCATACAAGAATGACAAATGTTCGTAGTTTTGTTTTAAGCACGCGCAACTTCGGCCAAATTCATTTTTTTAAAAAAAAATGTTATTAACCATTGTGTACATGTACGCGTGACATGATTCTTTACATAAAAAAAAGAAAACGAATATACGTACGCGTGATTCGTTCCAAGACAATTCTAAAATTACAAACAGTCTAGCTAAAAGCGGTAATAAAAGTTAAAACTATGCAATAAGTTCAAAATATATAGTAAGTCAGATAATTAGGCCAAATATAAATTGTTAAGCGACCGTGCTAGAACCACGGAATTCGGGAGTGCCTAACACCTTCTCCCGGATTAATAGAATTCCTTACTCGAATTTCTGGTTCGCAGAATGTTAAACAAAGTGATATTTTCCTCGATTCGGGATTAAAACCGGTGACTTGGGACACCATAAATCTCCCAAGTGGCGACTCTGAAATAAGTAAAGAATCCCGTTTCGATTGTCCTTTGATTGGAAAAACTCCCTTATACACCCCTTTCCCGGGGTGCCGCAAAAAGGAGGTGTGACAATACTCAAATTACTATTTTGTCCAATGTGAATTATATATTTTAAAGGGTAAAAAAGGCAAACGAAATTTTGCTAAGGGCCTTCGTGCTTTTAATATAATATAGATAGATATAGATTCGAGGGCCTTAGCAGCGTATTTTTCGAACGTAGAATACCACAAATTTAGAATGATATGCATCTCCTTGATGTATTTGATGACCAAGAAGCATGTAGCGGCACTCCGCTTAGATCTTGAATGTTGCTAGAAATTTGAGCAAGACATATTTGACATGTCTTTGATCTCTTAATGAATATTCCAAGAGTTTTATGGAATTTCGGAGATTGTATATTTGATCTATTTGTGCATATTCCGAGAGTTCATGAAACTATTGAGATTGTCTTTAAAGGACATATGTAACCTTATTTATAGGCATAAATTAGGGTTTGGGTGGATTAACCACCAAGTAACCCTAATAGAGTCCTAATATTTCAAAAGTCATCTTGAATTTAAGATTTATCTTGATCAGAGGCGGACCTACATGGTCACTAGAGGGGTCACCGGAACCCGTTAACTTCGGCAAAAACCGTGTATATATACTTGTATATACATCAAGGACCCCCTAAATAATTTTGATGTGCCCCCTCAAACACAAAAGTTTGATTGCTGGGATGGTTTAACATGCGGCATTTGCTCCTCCCTCTCAAGATGACGTGGGTTCAAGACCCAGCGGCAGCAGCAATGCATGCTCTTTTTCATTTTATTTTTTTTTCCTCTTTGAATTCAAGGTAGTTTAGTATTCTGTATTTAGAGCTCAATTTGGTTTTTTCTCTCTCTTTTTTAATCTTTTTTGAGTTCAAAAATATTTTAGCACTAGTACATGTAGTGAATTTAGTTTAGCTTTGCTCCCTTCAAATCTCTCTCTCAAAAGCCTCAAACCAAGCTTCTCTTCATAATTAGTTCTTTAGAGTTTCTATATAAAATAGTCAAAAACTTTTTTGAGAAACGTCTTTCTAGAATTTGAAAAAGGTAACAGAGAGAGACATAAAAAGATTAAAGAAAATTGGAGAGGAATAAAATATTCCATTAGCAAGAAGCCAATTTATATTCTTTATCATGATAACTAAGTTTATAAGCATCATCATTTTCTTGACTTGTATTAAAATAAGTAATTCAACAAAATTCCCCCCAAAAAGAGCGATAGAAAAACTCCAAAATGCTTGTGCCTTCAAAAATCATTTCGGCAAAGTAGCATACCTCCGTCGATTTAGCGATGGCGATTGAGACTCTGCTTGAACTACCTAACGAATATTTAATCTTGATTTTATTTGAGTAAGTTTTTGATATTTTAAAAGATATTTTTGATCATTGACTCATAATCATTAAATTTTCAAGGAGTTAGCACGCTAAATTTTATCGCTACTAACTTATATATCTATGTTAAAGACAGTGGTGCCCCCGCTATGCTCAAATCCTGGATCCGCCTTTGATCTTGATCTGCTGAAATTCAGTGTCTACACTAATATCCAGAGCGTGGGAGGAGAAGAAGAGAAAACTTTGTTTTTGCCAGATAGTATATGATTTGTATTACTTTGGATTTGTCAATACAAGAAAGTGGATACCAAAGATTATATCACGAGCATATTATTTGATAATCATCAAAATTTCATTACTTTTCCTATTCTTCAAAGAATCTGTACAGCTGATCTAGTAAAGTGTAAAGTACAGAAAACACAAAGCATATTTCTAGATAAGGGGTATACAAAGAAAACCGATAATCCGAATCAATCGGGAAAAAAATCCGATAGTGGTTTGGTATTGAAAAAAAAACCCGACTATAATTGGTTTGGTTTAGTTTTAACTAAAAAAAGTCAAACGAAACCAAATCAACCCAATAATATATTTATACAATTTTTAAAAATATTTTTATATATATGAATATTTATTGTAATGTAATTTATACATATTTCTTAAACTTTTTCACAGTTTTATCTTTTAACGTATTATTTGAAGTTTGGACTTAACATTCTTGAATAGTGAATAAATTTTATAGCCCATAAATGTAGTAACTCAAACAAAGTTCAAATCAATACTAATGCTAACAAAAGAAATTCAATTCAACACTAGGAATGACGATAGTGTTGGATATCTATTTTTTAGTTTTACATTGATTATAATAAAAATGCATAACTTAATTTATCTTTTTCTTTAGTGCTTAGTTATGTAACTAATACTAGTACTTATTAGCTAAAATACTTATTTTAGCTAGCATGATCTATATAGTATTTTAGATTATATTAATTTTTATTATGGTGCATTAATTTGCTATATTTATTTTATGTAATTTTATTATCTTTGTTATTGAATATTTTAGTATAAAACTATGACTTATCTCATATTATTATATTATTTTCTTGCAAAATACATTATATAGTTGTATCTTACTAAGACTAAAGAAAAATTTGGAGCACAAGTTATATATTTTGTGTTATGAAGACTTTACCAAAAAAAACCCGAAAAAACCGAGAAAAAGTGAGTTTGAAAAACCTGATTTTCTTGGTTTGGTTTAGTTTATAAATTTAAAAATCCAACACCATTGATTTGATTTGATAATTAAGAAATTCGAACCAACTCGACCTATATACACCCTTATTTCTAGACTTTTAGCTTTGCCTTAAAATTCATGATATTTCTACTTTGATATTCTCTCTTTGTTTTATTGTAGTCCCTACGTGTATCTAGTAATGCTTTTGGCTGCTGATGATTAAAAGCACTTACAACAGTTTCCGACGTAAATTGCTGCATAAATTTTGGGCAGAAGAATTAATCCAAATAGCCGTCCGTCCAATCACTTAAGCTAAAAATAGCCGATGAAGGTATAATATATGGATAATTTATATATTATATATATATATATATATATATAGTAAACAGTGAATTTGACCGGCTATTTATATAAAAATCCCTTTTGGGTACCATGGATGACAGAAACATTACTCTTTATAGTGTAAGAAATTTATCGGACATGGTCGGACGTATTCATTGTTCTAGTATACATAAATTGTACACTATTATTCACATATTATATACTTATGAACTATACATATATTATATATCTGCAGACTATCTATTATAATTAATTCTTTAATTTTTACACTAATATATAACTTAATTTTTTATAACATTTGATTTTATTTTTTAATTTGATGATATTTAGAGACATCATGGGGTGTTTCTTGTTCCTATATCTTTATTTACCTTCCCCAAATACTTACTTTTTCCTATGTTTGATCGCAGTAGACGACTAAAATTCATACTATTTAATTCGAATGATATATGTGTGCGTAAAAAACAAAAATTAACACATAAAAAAAACCACTGACTCTATCGTGGATTTGCCACTAATGATATGTATATAAATCTATAAAAAAAAGTATTTTTGACTTTGCAGACAATCTTGTCTGTGGTTGAAGGCCCCTTCTATATGTTAATTTCTTCTTATTTTTTAAGATTTTTCCTTTGAAACAGCTACTCATGTAATAGAATGTGCCGAGCACCTCTGCCTATGTACTTGAAGCGCTCTTTTAAATATTCCAGTTCATGCAATTTTTGCAATTTATTTGTTTTTAAATTTCCTTTGAGTTATTCAATGTTAGAATATTCTGATTTACAATATTATTTTCTTATAGTTTCTAAATATGTGTATTAATTCTAATTTACACAAAAAATTAGATAAATTGAACCTCTTGCTTAGAACCTACCGTTGAACGGTGATATATTATACATCCACCGATTATTTTTAATTTAAGAGATTATGTGAATAACTATTTGGATTAATTTTTCAAATATTTATTATACACGCGCTTTGCAGAAGGTGTCATGTAGCAGAAAAATTCTTTTAGGAGTATGTCTAACAAAATAATATTTTTCTGAAAAAATAAAATATAATATATTCATATATAATACATACAAAAAATAAAAGTAAATACCAATTTAAGATAACAAGTAGAGATTCAAACCAACGGTGTCTTAAATCAAATCACATTTACTAACAGATTATGATAATTCACGATTAATTGACACCATTTGTACAAAATCTTGTGAATGCTACTCTCTACTTATTTATAGGTATATAATTAATACTTCCTTTTTTTTATTGAGTTGTCATATTTCGCTTTTCGAGAGTTAAATTACATAAACTTTGATCAATATTTTAACATGTATTTTCCTACAATATTTATAGCACGTTTAACATGTATTTTCGTATAGTTTTTAATATCTAAATTTTAATTTTAAAATATTAAGATAATCTAATTTAATTTAACTTCAAAGATTAATTAAATTGAATTTCTGGAAGGGAAACATGACAATTAAATGTGAACGAATAGAATATTGGTTCCAACTTCTCACGTATCTCTCACACATCTCTACCAAACATTCCTCCAAATCCTCCCTTCCATTATATCCCCATTTTCCACGGAAAAAATCATAAGAAAATAATTAATAAAAAAACTAAAACATGCCCCCATCAACTTTCCTCTCTCTGTCTCCAGCTAAACAAAAATGGCTTATTCAGAAATTAAAATCAATTCATTCAAAAAAATTTAATTAGCTAAATACATATTTATAGATACCTTTCTTCTTTAATTGCATTCTTGGGTCTCTGCATATATTTACAAGACCCGTGTTTTTTCTTTCAATAATTTTTTTTAAGGTTCGATGCTATAAAGATGAAACTTTTATAGCAAGCAACCTTTTCAAGATTGGAGAATTTGCTTGTTTTTTGTTTTGTTCAATTTTTTGAGAATTTGAAGCCATTGTGGGATTTTTATTTAAAGAATAAAAAGACATGATTTGTTTTTCATGTTTTTCGTCCAATGAGAGTACAACATCCAAAAGGAAATGTACAAAAAGAAAAGAAACATCAACAACTGCTGTTCATCCTCATAGAGAAAACTTATCGCCACAACAAGCACAGCCTTGGTCGTCTAAGCCAAAGACGCATCATAATAAGCCACATTCTCACCCGCCGCAACGACCTCAGTCGTCGCAGCCAGGTAACTCGAGGCAGATTCAAGATTTAAATTCTATATGTTCAATTTTTATATTCTTACGGCTAAATGTTGGACTTTTGAAATTATGATTCAGAATTTAACATTTATTGAAAATTTAGTGATTTTTCGCATTTATGTGAGTCTGGCGTAAAATTTGCTGAATTCAAAGCCCATGAAATCCATAGTAAATCCATATTTTTTGCGTAAACTCTTCATTATGTATTGTTCTTTTTGGACCGATTTCGATCCTCACTGCTTCAGTTGTTCGAGAACCTTTAAGATATATAGTAACATCAATCGAAAACTAGAGGTGGATCCAAAATTTAAAAATAATGAATCGCAGTTTATATTATATATGGGTATATCTTCCAATTTATCCTCATACCAATCGAAATGATCTCACAACCTATTATAGCACCAGCTAATGGAAATATTTCAATTATATTGTTCGGACTCTTCAAAAATATCTCCGAGTGTGTGTCGGACCTCCAAAAATAGCGAATATTTGAAGGATCTGATGCGGGTGCCGCAACATTTTGGAAAGTCCGGGCAACATATTATTTGAGTGTGATGTTTTCATTTCCTAATAAATCATATCTTTCCAATTCTCAGAAAAAATAAGAAATGTTCCAGCAGAAACCAGGCACCAAAATTCATCTAAAAAGGATGAAGAGAACAAGAATATTGCAGCTCAGACTTTCACTTATAGGGAATTGGCAACAGCTACAAAGAATTTCCGCCAAGAATATCTGATAGGCGAAGGTGGATTTGGACGTGTTTATAAGGGCCGCCTTGACAAAACTGGCCAGGTATTCAGATTTTTTTTAAAATTTTTCTGCTATACATTTCTTGAAAGGGAGCTTTGGAGCAACGATAAAGTTGTTTCTGTGTGACCTATAGGTCACAAGTTCGAGCAGTGGAATCAGGGGTAGGCTGTCTACATCATCTCTTGGGGTGCTCAGCCCTTCCCCATATCCTGCGTGAACGCAAAATGCTTCGTACACTAAGTTGCCCTTTAAATTGCTCTATAATGCATTCGACCCTGAAATTGCACTAGTAGTTCATTTTTTTCTCTACCTATATAATGAGTAATTCGTATATCTACATCGGCTTTGTTTCTCAAAACTAGCACTTGTGCCTATAGAGAATTAGAGATTTCTCAATTCGAGATGGCATCAAAACCGTAGGTAGTAAAAAAAAAAGAGTTTAATCGTTGATAAAAAAACAAGTCCTAATCTGAGACTTCTCTTTCAGGTTATAGCAGTAAAGCAGCTTGACCGTAATGGATTGCAAGGAAACAGAGAATTCCTTGTAGAAGTGTTGATGTTAAGCCTTTTGCACGATACAAATCTTGTAAATTTGATTGGATATTGTGCTGATGGAGATCAGAGACTTCTGGTGTATGAGTATATGCCATTGGGAGCATTAGAGGATCATCTTTTTGGTAAATTTTTTCTTCTTTCTCATTTTTCTACCCTATTTTTCTTGCATTACTGGCCTCATTTTCCACGTTATTAATCTCACTTTTTATAAGTTATTATCTTTAATTATCTTTTAAATGTCCTATAGTCTATGAATGTGCAAAATAGATGTTAACTTATACACTTTGACAGTCAAAAGATTTTTTTACAATTAGATCACTTAAAAAGATAACTGCATGTAATTTTTCATGAAAAAAGGAATCAATAACCTCCTGAAAAATAAATCAGTTGCCTCGCTATAACATGTAAAAGTACACCAATAATTTGAATAATCTTTTAAACTGCCAGCATATATAAGTTAAGTCGACTCTTGGTCCTGCAGAATCATACAAAAAAAGTTGTAAATGATGAACTGGAATCTTAGTATCCAATTTATCATATATATAACTCTTTTAACTGATGCAATTTGCTCCCTTTATCTTATTATCTTGTTGTTGCTATTATTTGTTACTTCCTTTCAACTGTTCCTTGAGCCGAATGTCGATCGGAAACTGTCTCTCTACCTTCACAAGGTAGGGGTAAAGTATGCGTACACATTACCCTTCCCAAATTCCATTTGTGGAATTATACCGAGTTTGTTATTGTAATACATGGAAATATATTAATCTAATATAGAATTATTTCTTTAGATCTTCCACCAGATCGAACTCCACTGGATTGGTTCACAAGGATGAAAATAGCATTAAATGCAGCAAAGGGTCTTGAATATTTACATCATAAAGCCAATCCACCAGTTATTTACCGTGATTTGAAGTCCTCAAATATCTTGCTGGATAAAGAGTTTAATGCAAAATTATCAGACTTCGGTTTAGCCAAACTTGGACCAATGGGTGATAATTCCCATGTTTCTTCCAGAGTTATGGGAACTTATGGTTATTGTGCTCCAGAGTATCAAAGAACAGGACAACTTACTGTCAAATCTGATGTCTATAGCTTTGGTGTTGTTTTATTGGAGCTAATTACAGGAAAGAGAGCTGTTGATACTACAAAGAATGGACATGACCAGATTTTAGTTGCCTGGGTAAGTGAAACATTTTCCTCTTAATTCATTTTAACCTATGTTGTCTCCGTATGACCTTGGAGCAACAATAAAGTTGTCTCCCTGTGACCTATAGGTGAGTCTCGGGTTCGAGCCGTGGAATCAGCCATTGATACTTGCATCAGGGTAGACTGCCTATATCACGTCATTTGGGATGGGGCCCTTCCCCGGGCCCTGTATAAACATGAGATGCTTCGTGCACCATTCTACCTTTTTTAACCTATGTTGCTCGGACTCTTAAAAAATCGTGCCGGATATGTGCCGGATCTTTCAAAAGTAGTAGAGTATATTTTTTAAGGATCCAATATGAGTGCGACAATATTTTTGAAGAGTCTAACCAACAAAGATTTTAACTTTAGAAGCATTTTCATGATTAAGTGAGCTTTTGGCACAAGGATTTTAAGATAAATATATATATATACTGACAGTACAATGATTTTCTTTATAATAATGATGCAAGTTAACCTTTAATAGTAGGTTAGTTATATTTTTACCTGGTTATTGATTAAACGTACCTACAAATATCTTATAATTAAGTGTGTAAATATCTTTAAGAGTTTATGTTTTGTGCACTAACACTATAAAACTATAAAGTTTTTTACACCTTATAAGTTGACCTATAGGAATAAACACTGTAACTCTTTAATGCAAACCGGATATTTAGTAGCCTAAAAACAGAATAATAACCTACTTTAGCCGATTAAATTACAATAATAGTGCGTACATTCTTTATAGAGTAATATATATTACCAACAAATATTTTTTTTTATATATGTGTATCACATACATATAATATACACATTTTATTACTTTTTCGCTAGCGAATGCAGTTAGGTTTTGGCTGAACAATTGTTTATTTTGCCCTTCCTTATACTATTATTATATATAACTTAAATCCTTTTACCATTCTATGTTTAAGTGATTGTTACCATAATCCCATGGTATCCTAGCTGCATCGTGAGTTTCATCTAATTTTGGGTGTTTTACACAAACAACCGGTCAGATTTACCGTTTACTTTTTTAGCCGGTATACATAGACTATACTCATATTATACATGAATTATACATCCGTCTCTCTAATTTTTCAGGCCGAGCCGATTTTCAAAGACACAAGTAGATACACAGAACTAGCAGATCCACTTCTTAAAGAAGACTTCCCAAAAAGAAGTTTCAATCAAGCAGTTGCTATTGCTGCAATGTGCCTACAAGAAGATCCAGCAGTACGTCCACTGATCAATGATGTTGTCACTGCTCTCAGTTTCCTTTGGGCTGAATCATCGGATAACGGATTCGTTTCGTCAATATCTCCTGATCCATTACCTGAAGTTTCAGCCGATAATGAAAGTGATAATGAAGAAATTAAAACATCTGCAAAAGAACGCCAGAGAGCAGTTGCAGAAGCCATAGAATGGGGTTCAAATTCAAGAACTCAAAATGAAAGATTACCATAGCATCTTTATATAGTTGGCTTATGTAAAATTTTGCGTTAAAACAATGTCAGTTTCTTGTCATAAATTTGACTTGTAAGTGAGTTTGAGTCTGAGACTCTAGTGGTCTTAAGGCGTTACTTCATATCTCAAAATTGATATTTACTTTCTATTATTTTCATGCGGAGTTATTTGTTGTATATATAATTATTAGTTTTCTTAAAATATATATATTACAGGCACATAGATCCGTCAATGGTGTCGGATGATGCCTCTTATTAAAGGGTGTTTTCGCGACTGATCTGTTGGGAATAAACCCCCTACAAAATAATATTCACGGTAATAAAAGCGGAATAATAACGTAGCACCAAAATACGGTAATTAACAAGAATAAAAGAGTAACAACGACACCAAAATTTTTACATGGAAAACCCTTTTGAATAAGGGAAAAAACCACGGCCCTGAGAAGAGCAACTGATATCACTATAGCAAGGAATTTTTCATATTGTAGGTCCGAGTAAAATACTCAAAAGACCACTACAACACTCAAAAAAAATAACCCTCTTTTGATATTCCCACCTCACTACAATATCACTCACTCTCTATTTTTCTCACAGACTATTTTCTTATACCCTGTCTGTGAAACCTCACTCTTTCTTTCTAACTCTCAGATATATTTTTCCTCTGAGATTGGTGTATCAAAAATAAGAGTCGAAGCTCTTCTTTTATAGGCAGAACATCGCCTACTACACTTGACATTTTCTTTCTGCACGCCTACCACATTTGACACAGCCTACAATGTTGACTATGCAAAAGGAAAAGTGGCTGCCAATTTAGAAAAAGAAGACAAAGGAAGAAAGTTGTCTTCCTTAATTTATGGGTTGGACCCCACAAATCTCCCCCTCCAGTCCCATTCACATGAAGGAGGTAACACCGGAGGTTCTAGTTTGAGTGTATGCCGACAAGTTCTTTGTATAGCTCAAACTTATCTCTTGGTACCACTTTGGTCAGCATATCCGAAGGATTCTCACTTGTATGAATCTTCTTTACCTGCATAGACCCATCCTCTATCTTTTCTCGAATCCAATGATATCTCACGTCGATATGCTTCGTCCTTGCATGATACATATTGTTTTTGCTCAGGTCTATTGCACTTTGACTGTCGCAATAGACGACATACTCCTTCTGATGCAATCCAAGCTCTTGAAGTAACCGTTTGAGCCATACCATCTCTTTGCCAGCTTCAGTAGTGGCAATATACTCCGCTTCAGTTGTAGAGAGTGCGACACACTTCTGCAACCTCGACTGCCATGATATAGCTCCCCCTGAAAATGTAAAAAAAAATCCAGTAATGGATTTTCTGTTATTAATGTCACCTGCCATATCAGCATCTGTATAGCCCTTCAAGATTGGATCCGATACTCCAAAGCACAAACAATCTCCTGTGGTACCTCTTAGGTACCTGAGTATCCACTTGACTGCTTCCCAATGTTCTTTTCCAGGATTTTCAAAAAACCTGTTGACAACACCAACTGCGTGAGTAATATCAGGTCTAGTACATACCATTGCATACATCAAGCTTCCGACTGCTGAAGAATAAGGAACTCTAGCCGTGTTCCCTTTCTCCTCCTCTGTTGTAGGACACATCTTTTTCCTCAACTTTAGATGACTAGCAAGAGGTGTGCCGACTGGCTTAGCATTTTTCATGTTGAAGTGTTCTAGTACACATTCAATGTACTTCTCCTGAGATAGCCACAACTTTCTACTTGTTCTCTCTCGAACTATCTTCATCCCTAGAATTTGTTGTGCTGGGCCCAAGTTCTTCATATCAAATGACTTGGACAAATCTCCTTCAACTTTGCGATCAACCCCTTGTCTTTTCCTACAATTAACATGTCATCCACATACAACAACAATATAATAAAGTTATTCTCAGAAAATCTTTTGAAGTATACACATGGATCAGAATAGGTCTTTAGGTATGTTTGACTTTTCATGAATGAGTCAAACTTCATGTACCACTGCCTTGGTGCCTGCTTCAATCCATAAAGACTCTTATTCAATTTGCACACCATGTGTTTCTTTCCAGCTACTTCAAATCCTTCTGGCTGCTCCATATAAATCTCCTCTTCCAAATCTCCATGAAGAAATGCAGTTTTCACATCCAACTGCTCCACTTCAAGATCTAGGCTAGCTGCTAAGCTCAAAATTGTTCGAATAGAAGTCATTTTGACAACAGGTGAGAAAATTTCGTCAAAATCAATACCTTTCTTTTGTTCGAAGCCTTTAACCACCAATCGAGCTTTGTATCTGACCAGCTTGCCATTTCCATCTTTCTTGAGTTTAAAGACCCATTTGCATTTGAGTGGTCTTTTACCCTTTGGAAGTTCAACCAGCTTGTATGTGCCATTTTTCTGTAGAGATTCCATCTCTTCTTGCATAGCTTTCATCCACTGGTTCTTTTCTGGATGGGACAACACCTCCTTAAGACTTTCTGGCTCCCCCTCATCACTGATGAGGACATACTCTGTGGAAGGGTACCTGCATGACTCTACCCTTGGCCTCTCTGATCTCCTCAGAGGTTGAGGTTGTTCTTCTCCCTGAGTGGGGTGCTCCACTTCCTCGACACCTTCATCAAGTTGCTCCCCCTGCTCAATAACCTCACCAGGTTGCTCCCCCTGCTCGGCAACCTCGTCGGTCGTACTTTCTGCACTTGTGGGATTGTTAGAAGTAGAAGGAATAGTAACAAAGTTAGGAATTATACCATTCTTCGCCTTTTCTGACATATCAGCAGCAGTTCCAACTTCACTTTCTCGGAAGACTACATCTCTACTTCTGATGACCTTCTTCTTTACAGGATCCCACAGTCTGTACCCGAACTCTTCATCTCCATATCCGATAAATATGCAGGGAATAGATTTATCATCCAGCTTTGTTCTCTGCTCTTTTGGTACATGTGCAAAAGCTCTGCAACCGAACACCTTCAGATGCGAGTAGGACACCTCCTTGTTGGTCCAGACTCTCTCTGGGATTTCAAACGCCAACGGAACTGATGGACTCCTATTGATCAGGTAACAGGCTGTCTGAACTGCTTCACCCCAGAATGACTTAGGCAGTTTAGCCATTCTGAGCATGCTTCTCACCTTCTCCACAATGGTGCGGTTCATCCTCTCGGCTACGCCATTGTGCTGTGGGGTTCCAGGAACTGTCTTTTCATGTCTGATCCCATGACTTGAACAATACTCTTCAAATTCCCTTGAAGTGTACTCACCTCCATTGTCACTTCGGAGACGCTTTAGCTTTCGACCCGTCTCCCTTTCTACTAGAGCATGAAACTTCTGGAAAACTTGAAACACCTGATCTTTGGTTTTCAAAATATAAACCCATAATTTTCGTGAAGCATCATCAATAAAAGTAACAAAATATTTGTTACCGCCCATTGATTCAATTTCCATTGGGCCGCAAACATCAGAATATACTAAATCAAGTATATTCAATTTTCTTTCAGACGATGTCTGAAATGAGACTCTATGCTGCTTACCAAATAAACAGTAGTCACAAGGTTTTACCGTTGTACCTTTGGCATAAGAAATGAGTGATTTCTTGGCAAGAATCTGCAATCCCTTCTCGCTCATATGACCCATTCTTTTGTGCCACAAATCTACAGAAATCTCATCTTGTGCCGCGTTCAATTCACCTTGGCATATTTCTGCATTTGTCCTGTACAACGTGCCACGAGCAACTCCCTTTGCAATCACCAATGATCCCTTAGTGAGTCTCCACTTTTGATTTGCAAAATAACTCTCGTATCCATCTCGGTCTAAAGCAATTCCCGAGATCAAGTTCATCCGCAAATCAGGTACATGCCGCACATCCTTTAGAACCAATGTGCATCCGACATTTGTCTTGATACAAATGTCACCAATCCCCGCAATCTTTGAGTAACTTGTGTTACCCATTCTCACTGTGCCGAAATCACCTGCTACATATCTGCAAAAAAGATCTCTTACCGGCGTGGCATGGTAAGATGCCGCTGTGTCAACCACCCATTCCGACTCTGGACCTGACAGGTGCATGCATTCCTCTTCCTCATTTATAAAGAAGATAACATTATCATTGTTTTGTACCATGGCGGCAGTGTTGTTGTCATTCTTCTGGCCACTGGTTTCACCTTTGCCCTTCCTTGGATTTGGGCAATCTCTTTTGAAGTGACCTAGTTGATCACAGTTGTAGCAATTTCTGGTTCTTGATTTGGATCGGTTCTTTGACTTCCCACGAGCTCCGAATCTACTATAGTTACTCGAACTCCTTTGATAACTCCTGCCTCTACTTTCTGTGATGAGAGCCTGTCCTTGATTTTTAGGCTTCTTTCTCATCTTCTTATTGAGTAGAAGAGCCGATGTGACATCTTTCAACTCAATAGTAGTCTTACCATGCAGGATGGTTGTTGCCAAATTATCGTCCGAAGATGGCAACGAGTTCAATATCAAGATAGCTTTATCTTCTTCCTCGATTTTCACTCCGAGGTTGGCAAGCTGTGTGATTAGTCTGTTAAATACATTTATATGTGACAAAAAATTCGTACCTTCACCCATGTGTAGGGCGTATAATTGCTTCTTCAGGTACAACTTATTTGTCAGCGTTTTGGACATGTATAGGCTTTCCAACCTTGTCCAAATTTCATGTGTAGTGTCTTCATCAATGATGTTATTTACCACATCGTCTGATAAGTGCAACCTGATTGCACTAACAACTCTTTCATCAAAGTCAGCCTAATCCTCAGCTTTCATGGTATCAGGCTTTTTGGCATCAGCATCTAGTACCTTGTGTAATCCTTGTTGGATGAGCAGATCCCTCATCCTTCTTTGCCATGTTGAGAAACAGTTATCTCCGTTGAATTTTGCTACCTCGTACTTTACTTCAGACATTTTTATTTTTCACCGAGTATAATACTACCGATAGTGAATAGTATTTTAGTGAATTAGCAGAACCTGTGCTCTGATACTAGTTGTTGGGAATAAACCCCTACAAAATAATATTCACGGTAATAAAGCGGAATAATAGCGTAGCACTGAGATACGGTAATTAACAAGAATAAAAGAGTAACAACGACACCAAGATTATTACGTGAAAAACTCTTTTCAATAAGGAAAAAAACCACGGCCCTGAGAAGAGCAACTAATATCACTATAGCAAGGAATTTTACACATTGTAGGTCCGAGTAAAATACTCAAAAGACCACTACAACACTCAAAAGAAATAACCCTCTTTTGATATTCCCACCTCACTACAATATCACTCACTCTCTATTTTTCTCACAGACTATTTTCTTATACTCTGTCTGTGAAGCCTCACTCTTTCTTTCTAAATCTTAGATATATTTTTCCTCTGAAATTGGTGTGTCAAAAATGAGAGCCGAAGCTCTCCTTTTATAGGCAGAACCTCACCTACTACACTTGACATTTTCTTTCTGCACGCCTACCACATTTGACAGCCTACAATGTTGACTATGCGAAAGGAAAAATGGCTGCCAATTTAGAAAAAGAAGACAAAGGAAGAAAGTTGTCTTCCTTAATTTATGGGCTGGACCCCACATGATCTTCTAGTTCTTTTATTTTTGAGTTAATCATCTGATATCCGGAATTCACTGGTCCGATGAATCCGAACTCGCTCCGTAGAAAAGTTACTATGGGGGTTTAGTGCTCCTACCAAAGAAGATTTCATTTTTAGGTCTCGAACCTCTGGTTAGAAGTAGAGGAACCTTTACCATTCTACTACACCTGTTGGTGGTTGATTTTCTTGATGTGATATATGCATATACATTTAAGTTTATTTCAATTATCAAACAGATGTTGGATTGAAGTTTGTTTGATAGTAATTTTTATGGCTTCAGTACTCCATAGACATGACTAGTTAACACTACTAAAAAAAGGAGGAAATCGACTGCTATAATCGACCGATATTGGTCGGTAATTGGCAAAAATCTACCGAAAACTGACATATCCGACTTTTGTCGGTATTTTTTGATCGATTTTGGTCGGTCAATTAATTTCACAAACGACCAAAAAAGAAAAAAGCTGCCAAAAAAGGCCGAAGTCGGTATTTATATTATGTAATTAAAAAATGCACTATTTGAGAATCGAACCGGGACCTGTACTGTGGCAGAATACTATTCTACCACTAGACCATTGGTGCATTTTGGTTTAAGACTTTATTTTATTTTATTTATACTCTTTAATTGCATTTCCGCACGAAATAACCAACTGATTTCGGTTTATTTTATTAAAAAATAAAATTACTGACGGAAATAAACCGATCGATTTTGGTCAATTTTTTTGAATATTAATTTTAATTTATTTTAATGAAAAATCGACCAAAGTTGGTCGGTTTCTTGAAAATAAATTTCGCAGGATGCAAAAATAGTTTTCTCGCATTTTTGAACCAAACAAACCAACTGAAGTTGTTCGGTTTCGTAAATAAAAAATTAAAAAATAATTTAAAAAATTGTCTGACTTTGGCCAATTTTTTGACCGACTGAAGTCGATTTTGGCTGAATTTCTAGTTGTGTAAGTGATTGAGGAATGAGAATCAATTGCTAGAAAGTGTTGAATTCTTGAGGAAAATAAGGCGAGGAGTAAGAATATTAATTCAGATATTTCATATGTGATGGCATATTAAAAACGGACAGTCTTATTATAGCTCAACATCAATAATAACAATCGGGGATCTCCCAGGATACCATCCTGTAGTCCCATATGTACATAACCAGTGGATCTCCGGAGATCCCGTCCCGTAGTCCAACTCATAATGCGCGGGAATCTACCGAAATCCTAGTCCGTAGTCCCAAATGTAAATACCCAGTACTGGGGGAATCTATCGGGTGCATTCCCGTAGTTCCATATAACTGTGCAGGGGGATCTACCGGAATCCCACATCCGTAGTCCCAAAATAAACAGGCAAGGGGGAGCTACCAGAATCCCGCATCCGTAGTCCCAAAATAAATACACAGCAGCAACAAGAAAATATATAGAAATGACAAGGTTTCATATTAAGGCAACAAGTGATCCTAGCCTAGCATGCTGCACAGAATTCAGGTAAGGCAGGTTGAGAAAATAAAGCAATTAAGTCACTTAGACATGCTTTTCTAAGCTAACAACAGGCTTAATAGTACAAATAATAGAAACAGGAAAGGAAACATACTAGTAATTACTTAAAGAAAACCGAATTTCCAACAATCAGCACAAATACGCACTCGTCACCTCACGTACAAGGCATTTCAATCACCAAATATATCAATCATAAGGGGAAGGTCCCCCACACAAGGTTAGACAAGCTACTTACCTCGAACCGGCTCAAAATCAATTCGAAACCACGCTCTTGCCACGAGTACTCAACTCCAAATGGCCCAAATCTAGTCAATTCAATTTCATAATATAAATAACACTTCAAGTAACTGATTCTACAAAGAAATTCTAAGCTAATACGCGAAATTAGGTAAAATGACCAAAACGCCCATCGGGCCCACATCTCAAAATCGGGTAAAATTTATATTTTCAGAATTCTCTCTCTCATGAGTCTAACCATATCAAAATTATCCTAATCCGATGTCAAATCTCCAATCAAAACTCAATTTCTTGGTCTAAGAACTTTTCCCCCAATTTCTACCAAAATTTCGAATTAAAGGATGAATTTAAGTGTAGATTCATGGAAATTAGTCTAAACTGAGTAGGAATTACTTACCCAATTGACCCCGGTGAAAATCTCTTCTATAATCGCAATCTCCCGAGCTCCCAAGTCCAAAATATAAATTATGGCTCAAATCCTCGATTTTGGGTTTTAAAAATCTGCCGAGGGATTCCCTTAATCGCGAATGCGGTCAAACCATCGCGTTCGTGAAGCACAAATTGACGTTGACCATATTTCCTTCTTCGCGAACACGACCCCTTCTTTGCGATCGCGAAGGCTCAGCTCCCAGCCCATCGCAAACGCGGCCCCCTTCTCGCAAACGCGTAGATCAAGACCCCAGCCCTTCGCGAACGCGAAGGCCAAACCTTCAGCTCTGCGACCTATCCCTTCGCGAACGCGATGGCCACTCTCGAACGCGAAGAACAACTGGTCTGCAACACACCAGCAGTTTTTCTACAACTTCAAACATCAAGAAATGGTCCGGTTAACCACCCGAAACTCACCCGAAGCCCTCTGGACCTCAACCAAACATACCAACATATCCTATAACCTCATTCGAACTTGTTCCAACCTTCGGAACGCACAAAACAACATTAAAACACCTATTTCTTATCGGATTCAAGCCTAAGAATTCCAAAACTCTAAGAATATGCTTTCGATCAAAAAGTCTATCAAACCTCGTTCGAATGACCTGAAATTTTGCTCACATGTGACATTCAACATTACGGAGCTACTCCAATTTTCGGAATTATATTCCGACCCTCGGATCAAAATCTCGCTATCGAACCGGAAACTTCAAAAATTCAACTTTCGGCATTTCAAGCCTAAATTAGCTACGGACCTCCGAAACACAATCTGAACACGCTCCTAACCCCGAAATCACCTAACGGAGCTAACGAAACCATCGGATTTTATTCCGAAGCCGTCTTCATACTATTCCGACTAAGGCCAACTTTCCAACACTTAAGCTCTTATTTAGGGACTAAGTGTCCCAAAACTCTCGGAAACTCAACACCGAATATCCCGGCAAATCAAAATAGTAGAATTAAACTTGGAAAAAACAGTTAATAGAGGATCAGAGCGTTAATTCTTAAGACGACCGGTCGGTTCGTCACATCCTCCTACACTTAAACATTCGTTCGTCCTCGAACGGGCATAAATACATACTTGAAGTAGTGAAAAGATGCGGGTAACGGCTGCACATATCCTGCTCGGTCTCCTAGGTCACCTCCTCGACCGGCTGGCCCCGCCACTGAACCTTTACTGATGCAATGTTCTTTGACCTCAGCTTTCTAACCTGCCTGTGTAGTATTGCCACTGGCTCCTCAACATAGGATAGATCCTTATCCAACTGGACTGAACTAAAATCCAACACGTGCGATGGATCACCATGATATCTCCGGAGCATCGAAACATGGAATACCGAATGAACTCCGGCCAAGCTGGGAGGTAAGGCAAGCTCATAAGCAACCTCCCCAACACGCCCCAATATCTCAAAAGGGCCAATAAATCTTGGACTCAACTTTCCTTTCTTCCCGAATCTCATGACGCCTTTCATAGGCGAAACCCGAAGCAGAACCCGCTCTCTAGCCATATAGGAAACATCACGAACCTTCCAGTCCGCGTAGCTCTTCTGTCTGGACTGGGCTATACGGAGTCTATCCCGAATCACCTTAACCTTCTCCAAAGTATCCTGAACCAAGTCTGTGCCCAATAATCTGGCCTCACCTGGCTCAAACCAACCCACCGGGGATCTACACCGTCTCCTATATAAAGCCTTAATGGTGCCATCTGAATGCTGGACTAATAGCTGTTGTTGTAAGCTAACTCCGCCAATGGCAAGTACTGATCCCAAGACCCTTCAAACTCAATCACACACGCACGGAGCATATCATCAAGAATCTAAATAGTGCGCTCGGACTGTTCATCCGTCTAAGGGTGAAATGTTGTACTCAACGCCACCTGAGTACCCAACTCATGCTGAACGGCTCTCCAGAATCATGATGTGAACTGAGTACCTCTATCTGAAATGATAGAAACCGGAATACCATATAGACGAACAATCTCTCGGATATAGATCTCCGCCAACCGCTCCGAGGAATAAGTAGTACACACAGGGATAAAGTGAGCGGACTTGGTCAGCCGATCCACAATCACCTAAATAGCATCAAACTTTCTCAAAGTCCGTGGGAGCCCAACTACAAAATCCATGGTGATCTGCTCCCACTTCCACTCCGGAATCTCTATCTGCTAAAGCAACCCACCCGGTCTCTGGTGCTCATACTTTACCTGCTGATAGTTGAGGCACCGAGCTACAAATCCAACTATATCCTTCTTCATCCGCCTCCACCAGTAGTGCTGCCTCAAATCCTGATACATCTTCGTGGCACCCGGATGAATGGAATACCGCGAGCTATAGGCCTCCTCTAAAATCAACTCTCGAAGCCCATCAACATTGGGTACACAAATCCGACCCTGCATCCTCAATACCCCATCATCAGCAATAGTCACATCCCTGGTATCACCGTGCTCAACCTTGTCCTTGAGGACAATCAAATGAGGGTCATCATACTGCCGCTCCCTGATACGATCAAATAAGGAAGAACGGGAAACCACGCAAGCTAAAACCCGATTAGGCTCTGAAAGATCCAATCTCACAAACTGGCTGGCTAAGGCCTGAACATCCATCGCCATAGGACTCTCCGATGCTGGTAAATAAGCCAAATTCCCCAAACTCTCCGCCCGGCGACTCAAAGCATCGACCACCACATTGGCCTTGCCCGGGTGATACAAAATAGTGATGTCATAGTCCTTCAGCAACTCTAACCACCTCCTCTGGCTCAAATTTAGATCCTTTTGCTTGAACATGTGTTGCAAGCTCCGATGGTCAGTATAAATCTCACAAGGCACACCGTATAAGTAATGGCACCAAATCTTCAGGGCATGGACAATGGCAGCTAACTCAAGGTCGTGAATAGGGTGGTTCTTCACATGTATTTTCAACTGTCTGGATGCGTAGGCAATCACCCTACCATCCTACATCATCACCGCTACGAGGCCAACCCTCGAGGCATCACAATAGACCGTATAAGACCCCGAACTTGTAGGCAGTATCAAAATTGGGGTTGTGGTCAAAGCTGTCTTGAGCTTCTGAAAGCTCGCCTCACACTCCTCCGTCTACTGGAACGGAGCACCCTTCTGGGTCAACCTGGTCATAAGGGGCTGCAATCGATGAAAACCCCTCCATAAAATGACGGTAGTAGCCCGCCAACCCAAGGAAACTGCGGATCTCGGTAGATGAGGATGGTCTAGGCCAACTCTGCACGACCTCTACTTTCTCGGATCCACATGAATACCCTCACTGGACACCATGTGGCCTAAGAATGCCACTGAATCCAACCAAAACTCACATTTCGAGAACTTAGCATATAACTTCTTCTCTCTTAGAGTCTGATACACAGTCCTCAAGTGCTGCTCATGATCTTCCCGACTCCGGGAATACACTAGAATATCATCAATAAAGACAATGACGAACGAGTCAAGATATGATTGAAACATACTGTGCATCAAATGCATAAAGGTTACTGGGGCATTGGTCAGCCCGAATGACATAACAAGGAACTCATAATGACCATACCGAGTCCTGAAAGTAGTCTTCGGAATATCTGGCTCCTGAATCTCAACTGATGGTAACCTGAGTGCAAGTCAATCTTAGAAAACACCCGTTCACCCTGAATCTGGTCAAACAAATCATCAATACGAGGCAAAGGATAACGATTCTTAACTATAACTTTGTTCAACTGGCGATAATCAATACACACGTATAAAACCATCCTTTTTCTTCACAAACAAGATAGGAGCACCCCAAGGTGATACACTAGGTCGAATAAAACCTTTATCAAGTAATTCCTGTAACTGATCCTTCAACTCCTTCAAATCAGGAGAAGCCATGCGATACAGAGGAATAGAAATAGACTGAGTGCTCGGCAACAAATCAATGCCAAAATCAATATCTCTATCAGGTAGCATGCCTGGAAGATCAGCTGGAAACACATCAGGAAAATCCTGTACTACTAGAACTGAATCGACTGAAAGGGTATCAATACTGACATCTCTCACATAAGCTAAATACGCGTCACACCCCTTCTCATCCATATACTGAGCTTTAAGAAAAGAAATAACTCTACTGGTAGTGTGATCTAAATTACCCCTCCACTCAACACGCGGTATACCTGGCATAGCCAGCGTTACGGTTTTGGCGTGACAATCAAAAATAGCATAATGGGGTGACAACCAGTCCATGTCCAAGATAATGTCAAAATCTACCATACTGAGCAACAATAGATTGACTCTGGTCTCAAAACCACTAAGAGCAACCACACACGATCGATAAATGCGTTCCACAATAAGAGAATCTCCCATAGGAGTAGAAACATAAATAGGGGAACTCAAAGAATCCCGAGATACACCCAAATGTGGAGCAAAATAAGAAGACACATAAGAGTAAGTGGAGCCTGGATCGAATAGAACTGATGCATCTCTATGACAAACCAGTATGATACCTGTGATGACAGAATCGAAGGCAACAGCCTCGGTACGGGCAGGAAGGGCATAGTATATGGCCTGGCCTCCCCCTCTAGGGCGACCTCTACCTCCCTAACCTCCACCTCTAGCTGGCTGAGCAGGTGGGGTAGTAACTGGAGCTGTAACCATAGCCTGAGAACTCTGCTGGGCATGCTGTGGCTAAGAAGTCTGTGGAGGTGTACCCCTCCCAAATCTGGGGCAATCCCTCACCATATGAGGTATGTCACCACACTCAAAACAATCTCTAGGAGGACGTGGTGGCTGTGACTGGCTCGGGCCAAGTCTGCTGGACTGACCCCTGAAAGCACCCCACGCAGGAGGTGCGCTAGATACCGGTGGTGCATAATAAGCCTGAGGTCTAGGAGGAGCTGGAGAACTACTGGCTGCTGGAAGAGCTGAATGAATAGGATGACTCATATAATCCCTACCATGACGACCTGCAGCTGGGGTACGGGCACCAAAATAATGGCCCGACTCTGGGGACCTCTTGGCCTCCCTCTCCTTTCTCTCTATAGCATGCATACCCTCAATCCTCCTAGCAATGCTCACCACCTGCTGATAAGAAATATCCATACCCAACTCACGAGCCATGCTAGACTTGATACTAGGAATAAGGCCCTCAATAAACCGGCGAACCCTCTCACGAGCAGTAGAAACCAGGGCTGGTGTATGCCTAGCCAAACTGGTGTAACGGACAGCATACTCTGAGACAGTCATAGTACCTATCACGACCCAAAATCCACTAATGGTTGTGATGGCACCCAACACCGTTGTCAGACAAGCCAACGCAGAAGTATTAGTAAATTCTTATTTTACTTACCCAAATCGGTTACAACATTTCTTAATTTGCAATTAAAACAGGTGATGATAAGCAATATTTTATAATAATTATACAACCCAAAAGAACTGTATACTAATATGTGTGCCAAGACATGGTGTCACAAGTAGTGGGCTACTAGTAGAATGTACAAAAGAATAATACTATCCTACTGTCCGGGATAGAATAGACAACAAAAGTAAAGAAAGACCCCATCAAGCTGCTGAACGGCACAGGAAGGGAGCAGCTCACCGTGGAAGTCTTGGTCTATGAATCAGGGGCGCGCACCAGTCTGATAGCCAGGTATACCTGCCTCAGATCTTGTACAATTAAGTACAAAAGTGTAGTATGAGTACATAAACAATATGTACCCTGTAAGTATCCCATCTAATCTCGAAGAAGTAGAGACAAGAGGTCTACTTGATACTTACTAAGGTCAAATAATACAATGAAGTGTTACACTAAGCATGAAAGTCACAAATAATCAACAGTTTGTAGCAAGAGGTAATATGTCATGTTCTTAACAATTTTACAATTAGCCATGTACATTTCAAATATTTAGCCGGTCAAGTCATGGATAAGATTTCACATAGATATCATGCACACACTATGCCGAGGTCGATGGCCCGATCCAACAGAAAATAAACTGTGCACTGCCAGAGGGTCAAATGGCACGAACCATAGATGTATTTATTTCTACCGAGGCGATCGGCCCGATCCACAAATATCTATTAATATCAAGATAACACATGAATGCACATTTAATTCCAAGTAAATTCATACAAGTGTCCAACAAGTGTATACCTTCGCTTATATTACTTTCCAAGTCTTTAACATGCCCTAAGTGATCACATTAGCAAGAAAATATGGAGACATTCACAAATATAACATGATACAGGTCCTAGACTACCTGGATAATTAACATAATAGTAGCTACACACGGACTCTCGTCACCTAGTGTGTACGTAGCCCCCACATTTAGCAGTAAATTACTCAATTATTACACCTATGGAGACGATTCCCTCTTACAAGGTTAGAAAGGAGACTCACTTCGCTCCAAAGTGCACTTCCAATACCACGAATGAGCCCAAACACTCAATTCGGAGCCGAACAATCCAAAACTAGTTAAATGAGGTAGGAACTAGTCAATATAAGCTCACAAGATCGAATCCTATCTATTTAAGCCATTTCCCAACCATTAATACAAGTTTCCTAAAATCCGACCCAGGCCCACGTGCCCGGATTCCGAAATTTTCCGAAGAAAGTTTTTCTATATAACCTAAGGATCAATAATATATGATTTCTAATCCATTTCATAACCAATTTCGTGGTAGAATCTAAGTTTTATTAAAACCCTAGGTCTAGGTCTAACCCCTTGATTTCTCCAAATCTTTAGGTGTTAATCTACCCAAAACTCGAGTGTTAAACTTAGAAATAAGGGGGATGGACTTACCTCACGATGCTATGTGGAAATCCCTTCTCAAGAGCTCCAAAATTGCTCAATACCCGAGTGCCAAATGGTCAAAAATGGCTGGAGTTCGACTTAAATGAAGCTCACTGTTTCAGCAGTTTCCGCATCTGCGGTCCTGCATCTGCAAGAGGATACCGCATCTGCGGAATTGGCTAAAAGGGCTAGGACCGCTTCTGCGGTCTTGAAGCCGCATCTGCGAAGCCGCTTCTGCGGTTTGGCCTGGCAAGCTCTAGGCCACATCTGCGAGGCTACTTATGACAGAAGTAGATGCTTCAGTACTTCTCCAAATTCTCAACTTCACTCGAGCCTCGTCCGTTCGACGCTCAGGGCTCCCGGGCCCGCCCGAACATACCGACAAGTCTGAAATCACGAGACGGACCTACTCGAACTTTCGGAACGCCCGAAACAATGCTAAATCTAAGAGTCACCTCTAAAACCAAATGAATCAAACTTATGAACTTCAAGTTCTTAATTCTCATCCAACGAGCCGAAACGCCATAAAACTACTCGGATTGACACCAAATTTTGCGGGCAAAACTTAAATGATATATCGGACCTGTACCGGGCTCCAGCGGGCTCCGGAACCAACATATGAGCCCGATACCCATGGAATCAATCATTAATTAGTTTCTTTAAATCTTTAAAACTTCAGATCAACAATTTATGATAAAAATTCATTACTTGGGCTAGGGACCTCGGAATTTGATTCTGGGCATACGCCCAGGTCCCGTATTTTCCTACGGATCCTCCGGGACCGTCAAATCATGAATCCGGGTCCGTTTGCTTGAAATGTTGACCAAAGTCAAACTCCTCCTTTTAAGAAAATCCTAAGGAATCAAATGGGCATATTTCACTCCAAACTCTTCCAAATCCCGAACCCACCATCCCCGCAAGTCGTAAACTAGTTAAAGCAAGCACGAAAAGTTTTATTTTAAGGAACGGGGTTCTAAAAGACAAAACGACCAGTCGGATCATTACAGTACCCTGGCGCAAATGCTCAAACTCTGCGCGCCATGTGATGTTAGGCTAGAAACCCATATTTTAGCCGTAGTATTACATGCCAATGACTGCATTTTTTACGTGTGTTTGAGTTTAAATGATAGTGAATTGCACTTAGTACGTGTTTTATGCCTTGCAGGAAGTGATCCTGAGCTCAAACGTTAATTTGGAGCTAAATTGATTAATTTGGAGCTTTGAAGTCTGAGTAAAAGCCCAATACATTAAGCCAAGATCGTGTTCAGAGGTCGTGTACCAAGTCCGGATGTTAAACAGGACGAAATAAGGTCACTCTGAGAAAATTACACTACCACGCCGCATGGGGCGTCGCAAGGCATGACGCAGCAGTGTAAAATGTTGCCTGATGCGAAAAGTTGAGGCTGCTGATAAGATGCACTAACGCGCCGCATGGTGCGGCACAGCCTGCGGCGCGACTGTTGAACTTTTACAGAGCGAAGTCCTAGTTCGGGTAGGAAAAGGTTTTTTTCGTTTGGGCCCGACCCTACTTGGTATAAATACATGTAAAAATGCTATTTTGAGAAGGTTGGACAAATTTGAGACACAAATTCGACCTAAGAAGGTAGATACGCAAAAGGAGCAAGGCGGGGAATTCTTCTACAAGTTTTTCCTTCCTCTTCCTATTTTTCATTGTTGGTTATGACTTTTAGTATTGTAGTTTTACATACTATTATGAATAACTAATTTGTTATCTAGGGTTTTGATAGAACCTTTTGTAGGATAAATTCTTGTTATGTTTTTATATAATTGAGCCATAGTATAACCTCTATTTGTTCAACTATGTTCTTGTTGTAGTTAATTGATAGGATCCTCAATTAGCTGTGCCTATTTAGTATGTATTACTTCGGAGAGAGTGCATATTTAGGTAGTTGTTGAACAACATCACTCCCGACGTATGTGAAGAATCAATAACAAGGGTTTAAAGGTGGGATTAGGGATAACAAAATCTTGGGTGCGATCTAAGTGAGCTGTAATTAAAGCCAGCTAGCGTAACTCGGGAGAGTATGTCTCATAAATTGTCGTAATTACTCAGGAGAGAATTACAACAAGCAGAGCGCTCATGATCGGTAGAAAATACTTAGGCAAATTATAGAAGACATAGCGGGAAGGATCCAGACAATTGGGGAAATCATAACTCTAGACCTCCTTAATCTTTTCTCCAACCCGTAGTATCTTTAGTTGTTAATCTACTAATTTAATTATTTAGTTAATTAGATATAAGAATCTTAATATTTATAACTTAGGAATTGTTCGAGCTTGTCTTCTTAGCAATATTGAACAGTTGTAGCTAAGCCTTAGTTCTCTGTGGGATTCGACTCCGGACTTGTAAACCGAATTATATTTGCAACGATCGCTTTGTCCTTTTTATAAAGCATAATTGGGCGTGATCAAATTTTGGCGCCGTTGCCGGGGAACTAATGGTGTAGCTGTAGGTGTACATATTTCTAGGTTGCAAGTTTGAACTGTTATTTTTGTTTTCGTGTATTTGATTATTTATTTATTTTTAATTTTTTCATTTTTGATCTGAGAGACATGGCATCTTGGAATTATGAGAGTTTTGATGTTGGTAATTCTACTTTTAATCCTCGTTATGCATATTGTAGAGAAAACCACGCAGGGCGAAATTATCAAAATATTCCCGAGAGCGAGTTATGTGCACCAACTCAATCTTATGTGTGGAGTGTGTGTGATATGTATGGTGGTCAAGATGGTCACTTTCATGGTTGTGCTTATATTTCTTATCTTCCCCCAACCCCTTACTTTGATGGTTCTTCTTTTTCTTGTGAAGTTAATAGAAACAAAGAACCTAGGTATGAGGACCTGAAAGAGATCGATGATATGCTAAAGTGCCTTACGGAACAATATGATGAGATACAACTACAAGTACAAAGGCAAGGGGCAACTATTCACAACTTTGAGGCTCAAGCGAATAAATTAATTGAACCTTGTAAAGCGCAACAAGATGACATTGTGGATAGTAGCCAATATGAGTATGAATTGGCTGCAGAAATTGCCATTATACTGGAGGATTTAAAAAAATACGAGGATGAGCTAGAGGAGAAGGCCAGAGTAGAACACCAACAATCAATAGAATTAGATTTTGAGGATGCCGATGTCGTAGAAGAGATACTAGAGTCAACCAAGGATATTGAGGATATATATTTAGTTGACTCTATTGTCATTAATATTGAGAATGTAGACAGTCCCAATGTTCATGTAGTTGAGCGCATTGGTCTTCACTTCAAGCATTTTTCCACATTGTGTTTGGATGATGATTTGGAAATAGTGTTGTCTGAGCCACTTGAGGAGTCAAGGAATGAGGAACAAGGTACTTACATTTTGGAATTCTTCTTGCCAAAAAGTTGGGATTACACACCTCATCCAAAGGCCAAGAAGTGCAGAATACTACATTATTTTATTGGGCCAGTCAGATTCGTTCGACCACCCCAGGAGCATGATCATAGAATAGAATCAAAACTAGGGGTCCAATTCATAAGTTCAAAGTGGAGGCAAAAAGTGATTCGTGTCGTGCTGCGACGTTAAATCAAGCGCTTGTTGGGAGGCAACCCAGCTTTATTGCTTTATTTTTTATTTATTTATTTTTAATTATATTATGTTTGTAGTGTCGATTTTTAATTTTCTAGGAGCATGGAAAGCAAAGCTATTGGAAGGATGCAACATCAAACCAGATGGTTGGAACTATGTGTGAGGTACCCGCACGAAGGACCAAGCCCAGGAGAAGTCTGAGTACCCCATAAGCTGCTAGTGCTTCATCCTTTGGCCTACCAGGAAGTTTATTTTACCCTCTTATTAGTATGGTGTGCATTTGGGATAATGCACAATTTTAAGTGTGGGGTGAGGAGATTGTCTGGATGACTTTCTATGCTATTTTAGTTATGTTAGTTTAATTGAATTTTTTTTACATAGTAAAGATTGGACTTTTTCCGACGATGGATATACTAGACAATTTTATTGAGGGATTTAAGTCTAAAAAACAAAATGATTTTCTTTTGTTAGGTAGTGTAGCAATTACCCCTTGGTTTTTCTTTAAACCACGGTTCTTTTCCAAGGGTTTTGTTTGAACCGGGTGTAGTGAGTTTTTTTTAGGAATATGAGCCATTGTGTTGTGTTTTGAATTGAAGCAATATCTCTTGACTTTGTTATGCCTTGAGAATAGTGAGTACTTTGGCTGTGACGCTTAAGCTTAGTTTTTGACTCCTGTAGAAGTACCTTAAATTGTATGATTTTAACTTTGCTTAACTGCTTTGACTAGAGTGTCTTGATGAACCAATCCTGAGTGAGTTATGTGCCATGTGTGTGTGAGGTTTGTGTGTTATTCTGTGCATTGCATTTGATGCCTAGAACTTGCCCTATGTGTTTGCAAAGCGAAATAATAGTTTTGTTCAGTCTTGGAAGTGATATAAGCGTTTCTTTGTTGAGCCAGATATGTATATTTTACCCACCTAATGTTATGTATCTAAGTTAACCCCTTAGAGCATGTAATCTTGTTTCTTTGGCAACCACATTACAAGCCTTACCCATTTGTTTGAATTAATCATCTATTTGAACCTTTTAACCTCTCATGAGCACTTGAATGGTTATGAACTGTGTAAAAGTTAAAGTGTGGGGTGGTTTATTTGGCTTTTGAGTGGAACTAATGAAATAAGGAGAAAGGTGCACTGTTTTGAAAAGTTAGAGCCACATGAATAAAAAAAAGGAAAAAAAAGTTGTATTGTTGTGGAAAAATATTTTTCTTGATAAGTGGTGACACTTGACGTAATTCTGCCGGTGCTTAAAGAAGTATGGGAGTTAATACACATTGATGTGAAGGAGGAGTTTTGGTTTGACATAAGCATGGGCTTGAATGTTAAAGTGTATGTATTAAAGTGCTTAGGGAGGTGTAGTCACTCTTATATCTAAATGTATCCTACCCGTCCCTCAGCCTACATTACAACCAAATAAAGTCCTACTTGATCCTAGACTGAATGAGCTCGATTAGTAAAGTAGTACACTACAGGCAAGCCTATGGTGCATCTTTTGTGGCATATGAATGTTATTTCTGAGAGTGAGTGAATTCTTTCTATCTTGAGTTTCTAGGTGTTCTTAAATTTTATTGTGTGGAACTACTCTCTTTTGTATGTGAGGGAACTTGATTCATGAAGGAAAGGTAATTCTTGACCTCTATGTTAGAGTAAGTAGGTGAGTTGTGAATAATGCGTGGTACTTGTGAGTCAAATCTTGAGGTGAAGATGTTACACTTTTGTGCTTAGTCTATTATAAATATTCTTGGTGTGATGAGTTAGGAGAATTGTTTAAAAAGGTCGTGTCTATATAAAGTGTAGTTTGATTGCTCGAGGACGAGCAATGGTTTAAGTGTGGGGTGTTGATGTTAGGCTAGAAACCCGTATTTTAGCCATAGTATTACATGCCAATATCTGCATTTTTTACGTGCGTTTGAGTTCAAATGATAGTGAATTGCACTTAGTACGTATTTTATGCCTTGCAGGAAGTGATCTTGAGCTCAATAGTTAATTTGGAGCTAAATTGATCAATTTGGAGCTTTGAAGTCTGAGTAAAAGCCCAATACATTAAGCCAAGATTGTGTTTGGAGGTCGTGTACCAAGTTTGGATGCTAAAAGAGGACGAAATAAGTTCACTCTAAGAAAATTACACTGCAGCGCCGCAAGGCACAACACAACAGTGTAAAATGCTTCCTGATGCGAAAAGTTGAGGCTGCTGATAAAATGCACTAACGCGCCGCATGGTGCGGCGCAGCCTGCGGCGCGGCTGTTCAACTTTTACAGAGCGAAGTCCTAGTTCGGGCAGGAAAGGGTTTTTTTCGTCTGGGCCCGACCTTACTTTGTATAAATACATGTAAAAACGCTATTTTGAGGAGGTTGGACATATTTGAGACACAGATTCGACCTAAGGAGGCAGATATGCAATAGGAGCAAGGCGGGGAATTCTTCTACGAGTTTTTCCTTCCTCTTCCTATTTTTCATTTTTTGTTATGACTTTTAGTATTGTAGTTTTACATACTATTATTAATAGCTAATTTGTTATCTAGGGTTTTGATAGTACCTTTTGTAGGATAAATTCTTGTTATGTTTTTATATAATTGAGCCGTAGTATAACCTCTATTTGTTCAACTACGTTCTTGTTGTAGTTAATTGATAGGATCCTCAATTAGCTGTGCCTATTTAGTATGTATTACTCGGGAGAGAGTGCATATTTAGGTAGTTGTTGAACAACATTACTCCCGACGTATGTGAAAAATCAATAATCAAGGGTTTAAATGTGGGATTAGGGATAACGAATCTTTGGGTGCGATCTAAGTGAGCTGTAATTAAAGCCAGCTAGCGTAACTCGGGAGAGTATGTCTAGTAAATTGTCGTAATTACTCGGGAGAGAATTACAACAAGTAGAGCGCTCATGATCGGTAGAGAATACTTAGGCGAAATTATAGAAGACATAGTGGTAAGGATTCCGACAATTGGGGAAATCATGACTCTAGACCTCCTTAATCTTTTCTCCAACACGTAGTATCTTTAGTTGTTAATCTACTAATTTAATTATTTAGTTAATTAGATATAAGAATCTTAATATTTATAACTTAGGAATTGTTCGAGCTTGTCTTCTTAGCAATATTGAACAGTTGTAGCTAAGCCTTAGTTCTCTATGGTATTCGACTCCGGACTTGTAAACCGGATTATATTTTCAACGATCGCTTTGTCCTTTTTATAAGGCATAGTTGGGCGTGATCACCATGCGTCCTTGAGGCTCTGAGGAACATACACTCTCAGGAACAGATCTGAAAATTGAGTCCAAGTCAGTGAAGCAGCCTCATCCGAACTGTCTAACTCATAGATGTGCCACCACTCATAGGCGGCTCCTCAAAGTTGGAAGGTACTGAAGGAAACCCCGCTCGATCCTGATATACCCATGGTACGGAGAATGCGGTAACTCTCATCCAGAAATCCCAGGGCATCCTCCGATGCTAGACCGCTAAATATAGCTTGTACCTCCTGAACCTCTCATGCCTCAGCTGCTCCTCCTCGGAAGCCGTTGCCCTGTCCTCGGGTTGAGTTGGTACTGCAGGCGGTACAGGAATAATCTCAGGGACCTGCTCAACATGCACTCACTGCTTAGGAGTGCGGGAGGCAGGAGTCTGTGCTCTTCCCCCGGCCTGAGATGTAGCTGCAGCAAGGGGAAGCAACCCTGCCTGAGCCAGAGTGGTGTACATGCTCATGAACTGTGCCAAAGTCTCTTGAAGGGCTGGAGTAGTGGTAGAAATAGGCGTGTTAGGTGCCTGGGATCCGGCTGGAACTGTTGGTGGTACCTCGGCGGCAGCTCGTGCCGGTGCTCTAGCTGTACCACGTGCGTGTCCTTGGCCTCTACTCCGGCCCTGACTTCTGGCGACTCTCGTAGGGTCGCGAGTGCCTGATCATTTCAAGTAGTGCATGTCCTCTCCATCGGTGAGAGAATAGAAGATAGAAGTTTAGAATTCGTGATGTCAAAAATCTCGCACGATAGGGAAATCAAATGAAGTGGAATTTTCCTAACGGTTACATAGCCTCTCGTAGATAAGTACAGATGTCTCCGTACCGATCAACGAGACTCTAATAAACCGGCTTATAATCCATGACTCCTATGAACCTAGAGCTCTGATACCAACTTGTCACGATCCCAGTTCGCCCTCCGTGAACCATCGTGACGGCACCTAGTCTCTATGACTAGGTAAGCCTAAATTGCAGAAGAAAAAACAAAATTTGCGGAAGTAAAACAATTTAAAACAAGAATAAAGTAATAATAGTGTTTAAATGTGCCACTCGGCATACACCATGTTTAGCTCTCAATACCAATACGTAAATCCAAGACCCGGAGACTCACGAATCACAAGCTAAGAAAAATACTACATAGCTCTAACTCTAGAATGTTTAATAAGAATAGAAAAATACAGAAGGGCTAAATACTAAAAGCAGGAATAGAAAGGGACTCCTCGGTCTACGGACGCGGAAGATGTACCTCGAAGTCTCTAAAGCAGTCACCTCCCTCAAGGATGGTAGGCCTGAGAAGCGGAACCTGGATCTTCACATGAAAAACATACGCAAAAGAGGCATAAGTACACCACAACGGTACTCAGTAAGTGCCTAGCCTAACCTTGGTTGGGTAATGACGAGGAAGGTCAGGGCCCTACTGAGGTTAAATAAAATATAAGGATCAATAGTATAGAACAAAACAGTATAAAAAGTACGACAGTAAAATAACACAGGATGTACAGGACAACAACAATTATACAGAAACAAGGTAAACACGGAAAGGAAATATATCTTAGCATCAATAATAACAATCGGGGTCTCCTAGGATACCGTCCTGTAGTCCCATATGTACATAACCAGTGGATCTCCCGGGATCCCATCCCGTAGTCCAACTCATAGTGCGCGGGGATCTACTAGAATCCTGTTCCGTAGTCCCAAATGTAAATACCTAGTGCTGGGGGAATTTACCGGGTGCATTCCCGTAGTTCCATATAACTGTGCAGGAGGATTTACCAGAATTCCACATCCGTAGTCCCAAAATAAACAAACAAGGGGGAACTTCCGGAATCCCATATCCGTAGTCCCAAAATAAACAGACAAGGGGGAGCTATCGGAATCCCACATCCGTAGTACCAAAATAAATACACAGCAATAACAGGAAAATATACAGAAATGGCAAGGTTTCATATTAAGGCAACAAGTGATCCTAGCCTAGTATGCTGCACAGAATTTAGGTAAGGCAGGTTGAACAAATAAAGCAATTAAGTCACTTAGACATGATTTCCTAAGCTAAGAACATGCTTAATATTGCAAATAATAGAAACAAGAAAGGAAACATACTATTAATTACTTAAATAAAATTGGATTTCCAACAATCAGCACAAGTACGCACTCGTCACCTCACGTACAAGGCATTTCAATTACCAAATATACCAATCCTAAGGGGAAGGTCCCCCATACAAATTGGTTCCTTTACGGGAAATCTGATAATCTGTTCACTTTACAAACTCCATTTTAACAACCAAGTATGTCAACCCTTAACGAGAACGATCAGCTGAACTAACAAGGTGGAACTCTACCACACCACTCACCTACAGGATCCCCTCGGCAATCCCGTGAGAATTCACCTGAAAGGCCATCTTCGCGCGCTGATGATCAGTAGGGAGACGCCCAAACCGTGGAGCAGGATGCTCTAAAGCAATTGATTGCAGAACACGTGAACAGTGCACTGTAGGCTTTTGTTAGAGGATTACCCAATGCGACGCAAACTCCTCCACCAGTTAACATGACAACTTTGGGGAACCCACGTTCAGGTCTTGATAACTCTGTAAGTGGAGAAATTCCTAATGAATCTCGTGGTGGAGGGTCAGGTACACCAAATAATCCTAATTTACAAAGTTTAGTGTTAACTTTGCAGAAACAGTTGAAGGAGCAAATCGATCGTATAGAGCAAATACCTGGCCTACCACCTGTGATCAAAGGTGTAGATATTGACAAGTATTCACAATAACCCTGTAAGCCAAGTGCAGTACCTTTACCGATTCCCAAAAAAATTAAAATGCATGATATTTCCAAATATGATGGAACAACCGACCCTCATGATCATGTAACTGCATTTACTACCGGCATGAAAGGCAGTGATTTAACCAAGCAGGACATCGAATCAGTATTGGTTAAAAAGTTTGGTGAAACACTCATAAAAGGGGCGTTAACATGATATTCGCTTTTACCTGAAAATTCTATTGATTCTTTTGCTTAGCTTGCAGATAATTTATAAAAACACATTTGAGAGCTCAAAAAGTTGAAAAAAGGATGGAGGACATCTTTAGGGTTAAACAAGGAAGTGCAGAATTACTAAGGGAATTCGTAGATAGCTAGATTCTAGCGGGAGAGGATGATGTTGCCTCGAGTACCTGATAATTGGGCGGCTATGGCATTAGTGAGCAACTTGAACGAGAAAAGTTCAGAAGCCACGAGGAGATTGAAGGAAAGTTTGCGAGAATTTCCTGCAACAACTTGGAATGATGTGTAAATAGATACAGTACGAAGCTGCGGATAGAAAAGATACGGTCGCACCTCCAAGGGCCAAAGCAAGATCAGGTTTGAGACGCTCAACATCAAAAAGGAGGTTCGATAAAAATAGGTACGAGCCATACATGGGACCTGCGGGATGAGATTCTCGATCTAAAGGGGAGAATCCATTATTTGATTCAAAATCAAGGCAAAAAGATGCGAGCTCTTCATCTAGATTAAAAAAAGAGCGGGATGCCCGAAACAATGATTCCGATACGCAAGCAAGAATAGGGGATTGTAAGCACGTGATTTTTGCCCTATGAAATAATTACTCCCAAAAAATTCAAAATAAAATGATTTTTCCTTGGTGTGCAATTTTTTGAATTTTTGTGGTATTTTTGTGTAATTATTTGTATATTTGTCTGTGGATGTTTATTTGTTAAATTAATAAAAAATACAAAAATATGTCTCATTTTGCATTAGGATTTAATTCTACAATTGTTAGTAATTAAGTTTGTTTTACAAAAATTGAAAATTACAAAAACAAGCATTTTTTGCATTTTTAGCATTTAATGTCCAATTATACAATTTTATGCTTAATTATTACTTAATTGTGCGTTAATTATTATTGGGAGTTAATTTGCGCTTGTATAACTTAATTTAATTCTATATAATAATTTAAGGATTTTTAGAATTTAGTTTTAGAAAATAAAAGAAGAGAAGAAAGACAGAATACAGATAGAGAAGACAGGAAAAAGATTTTAACAGAATAAAGGAGGACAGAATAAAAAGAGAGGAGAATACAGAACAGAGGAGAAGAGATAAAAATTGGAGAAATTTCAAAACTAAAGGAGAGAACAAAAACTGAAAAAAAATCTTCTACTTTCCTTCATTTTTTGAAATCAACATTAATTGTTGTTGTTTCATCGAAGCTTGAAGTTTTTTTTTTTTTGGGATTACTACTCCACCGGTTTGCAAACTCTGTTCCTGGGTTGTTACTATTGCTGGGCTGTTATTGCTGTGTTGTATTGTTATTACTGCTGCTGATTCTCATCTTCATCTTCTTTTGTTTCTAATACCAGGTACATGACTGTAATACTAGATATTGCAAGCTAATAATGTGGAAGCATGAATACATATGAAGAATGAAATTTTGAAGTTTTAATTTCGTTTTTTTTTGTTCCTTTTATTGATTGTATTTAAGCTATTTCATGTATTACTGAATAATAATTGGAATAAAACAAATAACATAAGTTAGTCTTTAATGAATCGGTTTGGAAAAACGGGTTAATTCACTAGTTATGAAGGTTTCAAGATTATCAACAGTAGGTTAATCATGAACAAGTAGCTAAATTTAGCTAAGGCATGAATTTAAATTAAATTTCGTAAATTAGGCATTAAGGCATGATTTGAGTTCAGGCAAGATTAGAAGAACGTTTAAGTCTAATAAACTTTCTAATAAGCTTTAGTAATTATGGTTAAATCTAGTTTCAAATGGTTGTGAATAATTAATCTCAATAGTTTTTTTATAACAATGCTGAGTTTTAATCTAGCTGTATTTGATTCTTTTGAATATTAGTTGTCGAATTTTTATTTTATTTATAATTTCGAATTTTTTGAGTAAAATTCCTTTTCATCAATATTTGTATTAATCTAGCAATTAGTATGTCATGCTTTCTTAAATAAATAAAATAAAAACTCGTAATTAATTAGGATTTTCTTTCTTTATTTTAGAGACTAATTTTAATAGGAAAAATGTAGTCGCTTTAGGATTTGTCCATTTAAAATAAATGAGACGAGCCTCGCCAAATAAAACACACAGATTGCGGGGCCCTCACAAATGCATGCGTTAATTACTTAGAATTCGGGATCGGCCGCTTAGCAAACTCCACGGCCTTATCCAAAATAATAAATACGCTAATTGCTTTAGGCGCACATTTTAATAATCTTACCTTCTTAAACTCGGGTGTGCATTTCATGCGACCCAAATCCAAATCCCAAAACATTGAATAAAAATGTATTCCGGATTGCGGGTGCATTTCATGTGACGCAATCCAAAGATATGTTTTTAAACGATGTTCACATTTTTTGAAATATAATAATAAAAGCGGCTAAGGGATAAAATTTGCACATAAGTTTATAATATGTATTATATCAGATAATCAAGCCGAATATAACAGTTGAGCGACCGTGCTAGAACCACGGAACTCGGGAATGCCTAACACCTTCTCCCGGGTTAACAGAATTCCTTATCCGGATTTCTGGTTCGCGGACTGTAATATGGAGTCATTCTTTTCCTCGATTCGGGATTAAATTGGTGACTTGGGACACCCTAAATCTCCCAAGTGGCGACTCTGAAATAAACAAACAAATCCCGTTTCGATTGTCCTTTAATTGGAAAAAACTCCTTCACCCCTCGCGGGGGCGGAAAAAGGAGGTGTGACAGGGATTACATCTTTAATGTTAGTACCTCTGAATTAGTGGCTGTTTTAAGAGGTATGGGAGATAAGGTGTGATGGCCAAAAGAGATGAGGTCAGATCCGAACAAAAGAAACCCAAATTTCTGGTGCGAGTTTCATAATAATCATGTCCATAGAACAACGGATTGAAGGCTTTTTCAAGGAGAGGTTGAATATTTATTAAAGCAAGGTTAGCTTACTGATCTATTTAGTGCGAAAGGAAGACAATCATACATGAAGAACAGACAGGAACCCCCGAAACCTCCATTACCAAAAAAAAAAACAATCAACGTCATAACTGGAGGAGATAAGGTCAATGAAGTGACATATATAGCTGCAAAAAAGATGTCAAAGGTCACTCACGGGAAGCGAGTTTTCTAAGTCTTGGATAGTGATAGTATAACATTCGACGATGAAGATGTAGATGGCTTGATGATTCCTTACAATGATGCACTGGTAATATCTTTGCTTGTATATGATACTAATGTAAAACGAGGTTTGATTGAACTAGGTAGCTCAGTAAATATCATTTTACTGAGGGAGTGATTGAAATGCAAGCTAATGATAAGGTCATACCAAAAGCACGAACCTTGTCTGGGTTTGATAATTCAAGCGTAGTTACGAAAGGGGAAGCTATACTTACCACATTTGCATAAGAGGTCATCAAGGATACGAAGTTCCAAGTGATAGACGCGGATATGGCCTATAATATGATTCTGGAGAAGTCACAGATTCATGATATGGATGCTGTCCCATCCACTTTGCATCAAGTCATCAAATTTCCTTCACAGTGGGGAATCTGTTAAATCCACGGAGACCAACAAGCTTCACAAAATATCAACTCGGTGGTGTTTGCAAGCACATGAGCCAATGGTTCAGATGCAGAATATCAATTATAGAATTCAGTCGAGGACGCTGCTGTTAAAACCTTAAGTGAGGACATGCTAGGGCAAACCAATATCGACTCGAGACCCGATGTGATTCAGGAGCCTGAGGAAAATGTGAACATTAAAACAACTATCGAGGAGCTCGAAGCCAATATATTATTTGATCACTATCCAAACATGAAAGTTTACATCGGAGAAAATTTGAGCCCCGAGATGAAAGGTAAGTTAATTGAATTTTTACCTGCTAACACAAATTTCTTTGCTTGGTCGCACTCAGATGACAGGTATACCTCCAGAGGTGATGACTCATAAACTGAGTGAGGATCCATTATACCTGCCTATCAAGCAAAAGAAAAGGAAGCAAGTATCCTTAAAAAATAAAGTGATCTAAGATGAGGTACACAAGCTTTTGAAAATTGGTTCAATACGAGAGGTAAAATACCCTGACTGGTTAGCTAATACCATTGTGGTTCCAAAAAAGAACGAAAAATGGCGAGTTTGTGTAGACTATACTGATTTAAATAAGGCTTGTCCTAAAGATTTGTTTCCTTTCCCGCATATAGATCAACTAAATTATTCTACCGCAGGTAATGGACTTTTAATCTTTTTAGATCCGTACTCAGGATATAATCAAATAAAAATGGACCCACTAGATGAAGAAAAACTTCCTTTATCACAGATAGGGGGACTTATTGTTATAAAGTCATGCTATTTGGCTTGAAAAATATTGGAGCCACATATCAAAGATTGGTGACGAAAATGTTTCAAGAACATCTGGGAAAAACCATAAAAGTCTACATAGACGATATGTTAGTCAATTCAGCACAGGCATGAGATCATTTTCAACACTTGTTAGACACCTTTGAAATTCTCCGCAAGTATAATATGAATCTAAATCCGGAAAAATATGCTTTTAGCGTGGCTTCAGGTAAGTTTTTAAGTTTTCTTGTTTCTAACAGCTGTATTGAAGTAAATCCTACACAGATCAAAGCTATAGAGGAAATACCAGATATACTCATGAGCAAGAAAGAAGTGCAAAGATTAACAGGCAGGATAACAACAATAGGAAGGTTTATATCAAAGTAGTCGGAAAACAGTTTTATATTCTTTTTAATATTGAAAAAGCAAAATCAGTTTGAATGGACTGATGAGTTCCAACAAGCTCTCAAGGACCTAAAGTCATATCTATCGAATCTGCCTTTTTTAGCCAAACCAAAAGACGGTGAAAGATTGCTCATTTACCACGCTGTATCAGAAGTGGCGGTAAATGCGGTGTTGGTACGAGAAGATAAAGGTAAACAATCCCCAATATATTATGTTAGTAAATATTTACTAGATGCAGAGACACGGTGTCCACATTTGGAAGGCTTTCTTTAGCATTGATTATGGTATGTAGGAAGTTACAACCTTATTTTCAATGTCATCCTATTTCTGTTATAACTGTGTTTACCATGAAAATAGTAATAACAATTAAATTTGTTGATGCGACTTTAAAAATATGTGATCTATTTTTATGCTAGTTGTTAAAGCAGTTGATGCTAGATATGTGAAAATAAGAGATAAAATACGAGCTAAAATGGAACTATAATCGAACCAAGGGGTTAGCTATCCTGGCCTCGGACTGACCGATGAAGGGCCTCAAGGTCGATGCCTGGACTCGGGCTCGAGCTATCGGGGGTAATCGGGAGAGGGCTAACAGTTTGAATATAATTAAGAGAGGCTCTTTATAGCTAATAACAAGCAATAAATGAAGAACAAATATGAAAGTAGTAAGCAATAACAATAGTGTCGGGAGAATATGCTAGAGAGAAAAAAAAGAGTTCTTGTATATTTTGTGTAGAATAGTTGGAGCAATAGCAGCCCTTTACAAAGTGGTAAGGATCCCTTTTATATAGGAGGGGAAATCCGGCATAGTACAAAATGCATTAATTGTAAAAGTATAGAGATGGGACAGCTAGATGCGACACCTTGATACAGGCTTCGGACAGGCCGGCTTTGTTAGACTTAGCCGCGTGCCTTGGGAATCCCCATTTTTACTCTAACCTTTATCGGCATCCCCTTTGGGTCGAGCCTCGACGAGATTCGAGGGAGGGAACTCCGCCATAGCTTCGCGTCCTTGAGGCTTCGAGGTATTCTTCTGAAATGAACTAATAGCAAGAAATCGGCCCCCCTAATTTTGCCGCATACAGATAGTCTCCGCATTTTCTAGAATGATGTGATGGGAAACGACTCTGATGCCCGACTCCTCGGGCTTCCTATGACAACATCATGCCGATGATGCAATCTATGACATGAATTTTCACGATAAGCGGGACATCCTATGGACTTGTCTTTTCGATGCCATTCAATGCGCTGTCAATTCCTGTTCTTCAAAGTGACAGTACCGCCGTCGATTCAGTTCTTCAAGAACGCAGTAATTGCACCTGCCGGTCAGTCTTCCAAAGGCATTGATGACTGTGTCATTATCTCCAATAAATGGGGGCATTCTGGCGTTAGTTTTCTATCCAAGTGCCTTCCTGTATTCATTCATCCCTTTCTTCTCACCATCTTTCTCTATTAGTGGTCACCATGTTTGGAGTTCACGACCTTAAGGGTGTTTTGGCAGCATTCCCATCGACCGTGTGGTGGCCTTTTGCCTGAGCTTCCCTTTGTTGAGCGAGATCATGCCGTCTTGTCATCACTGTTGTTGTTGTTATGCCTGCTACTACTATCGCTATTGGCTAGGGATGATGCTATACGGGGGATCGACTTTCCCCATTTTAGGAAATTATTCGGACTGTACACTGCTGCTCATGGGGGGCTCGGATTTTACACCGCTGCTCACCTTCATACCTTGGTTCGGCATGGCACTTCACCTCGGGCTGGTAGTTTGCACGACTCAATACCCCTAGAAGTGGATTCAAAGTAGTCATGCAAGCGAGGCCAACGTTCGCTAGGTTTGTTGTCTCTATGAGTTTTTCTTGGCCAGTGAGGGTCCTCGACCTTTGGCGGGCTATGGCATTTTTTTGTCCCTCCCTACTTCTCGACTTATCCTTTGGGGATATCAGTGTTGAAGGCCGGGATAAGGCTTCTGAGGAGACAACACTTCGGAAGATATTGTTTTTGATGACACATGCCTGAAGAGAGGATGTTTGAAGACATTGTTGCAGGAGGTGGACCTTCGATAGTAGACTAGGCTCTAGGCTTTTACAACGTGTGTGCACCCCTTTGTTTCTTCGTTTCTGTGTAAGGACCCATCACGGGCTTTTGTAATCATGTGTAAGGACCCCTAAAGGGCCGTTGTAAACAAATGTTTATGAATATAAAGATATTTTCTTGACTTCTGCCTTTGATACTTGCCATATTCTTTTATATTTGTGGGAATTCTGAATGTATACTTCTGCTGACGATTGTTAATATCTAACTTGGCTGCGAGTACTCCTTCCGGTCTTTGGTTGATAGAAATGGCTCCTTTCCAATCCCATCGTTGTTCCTCGGACCAAGCTTGAAATGGTCCGATAGACTCGGGTCATCGGGACCCTCGAGTCATATGAAGATAGCGTATCGAACCTTGAAATTTTTTAGAGTGGTCTCTGAGTGAAGGTCAACTTCAGGCACCTGGAGATTTACCTTGAACTGAATGTAGATAACCTTTTAAGGCATTGTAGGTAGGTCCCTGAGGAGGGGTTACCCATATTGAGGTGATGTCCTGAGGACGAGCCCTCATGGACGGAGCTCGAAGTGCTTACTTTTCTTCTTGAGAGGAACCCTCGAGGTCGGGTACCACCTCGAGATTGGAGACGATGTGGCTGGCATTTTGAAGCCTAACTTCTCTTCGATGGAGGTCCTCGAGGTCGGGCACCACCTCAGGACTGGAAATGACATGGATGGCTTTTTGAAGCCCAACTTATCTTCGATGGAGGTCCTCGAGGTCGGGCACCACCTCGGAACTCATATCGAAGCCATTGGACTCCCGGGGCCTAACTTGGGTAGGCGGACCATTGCTGTTTCCCCACATATATATGGAGATGCTCCCGCTTCTTGGGAGATCCCAATATTTTAGATTGCTATCCTTTCGTTTTGGTATTGAGTCCTTCATTACCTTAGCACCAAAGCATTTGTGTAGGTTCCCGCTTCAGTTTGCTAGTTTCGCCATAGCTATGATTGCTTACTTCAGGGTCTGCCTAGCAGAGAGGGGAGAGTTCCACTCCCAGCGCTCAGGATCCACGGGAGTTTACCTTAAAGACTATGTCTTCGATAAGAGAGGAGCACCTTGAGCTAGTGAGGAGAGACTGCGGATGGGGTCAGGGGGTAACGTTACAGGTGCTTCCCCCAAATGATGGTATCACTGACTTTGCCGATGGATTCCTAAATGTGTACTTGTATCCTTTCGCACTAGGCCCCCTTGATAGGGTCGTGCTTGATTTTTGTTTAAAGTATCGGGTTACTTTGGCGTAGGTACATCCGTCGTTTTGGCGAATAGTGCTGATAATGAGGTTTTTTTAGGAGAAGGCAGGGCTTGAATTTACGCTCAGTTATCTTGTCAAGCTGTACCGGCCCTTTCATCATCAAGGTCTGCGAACCTTGCGGTGCCGTTCGTCCACGCCCTTTATTGTTGATGATGAGGAAGATAGAGATCGAGAGTGTATTAGTCGGTTCGTTTGGGTCCGGACGGCTGACATTATCCTGTGGAACTTATGCCATTCCCCGAGGAATGGAATTATACGCGTGAGTTAGAACGTCTCGTGCTTTCTCAGATTTGCTCGTGGTGGATGCTATTTTAGGAATTGTGCTTTCCTCTTTTTCTTCATCAATTTCATGGGTGCCGGGTGAAGTTCCTGATCTACCTGGTTGGGTCCGGAAGCTGGCGACCGATTCGACTTGTGACAAGCATAGGTGGCAAGCCATGTACCGAGGCAGATGGGAAGCAAAATATCATGGTATGTGTGTATGCTACTTTTACCTTGTCTCTCGTATATTTGAGAAGACATTTTCCCCTTTTCATGTATCAATCTTGCCATCGTAGGTATCGGAGGGTCTCCAAGGGCGAGTCTGTGCTCCTCCAGAGAAGGGGAGGGGTTGCCAGCTTCTGAGCCAAAGGACGACTATAATAAATTGGGTCGAGTCTTGAGGAGAAAGCATCATCCGAGCCTACTGCACCCGAAGTTTCCAGTTTTGGAGAGGTGGTTCCTTCGAGCGATCATGCTTCGACTGGGGCTGATTCTTCCAGGGTCGAGGGGACTAGATTAACAGAGGTGTGCTCGGCCTTTGAGGAAGTCCGCCGAATTTACTTTTGCGGTGAGCTTTGGCACAGGCCTTCCGAATCTCGCGTCTTCCTTTCCTTATTGAGTTTTCCTTTTCCAAACCTTTGGCAAGCTAAGGTCTGAGCTGCTCTGTCATGGAGCCAGGCTCCAAAAAGCCCTAGATGAGGGTAGGTCCCTTGGGATCCTTTGCAAGGAGAAGGAAGTTGAGTTGGCACACTGGCGATATGAGGCATACCAGGGCTCAAATCACGAGAGGTATTTGATGGAACAAGTAACTTCCCGCCCCGGGAGGGTATGCATTTCACTTTTTAACTTCCCAGATTAACTCTTCATCTATCCCAGCTGCAGAAAAAGATGGAGGCCCTAGAGCGCCTCAGGGGTGAGGCCGACTGAGTCAGGAATGACTGTGGCGAGCTAAGAGCTCAGGTGCAGGATCAAGCTTCAGAGGAGAAAGGTGCCTCGGCTAAAGTTCCTGCCTTTGAGGTCTAACTCCGCTTAGCTCATGATAACGCTTTAGTTCAAGCGAATGTGACCACGAAGCTCAAATCCAAACTTTTGAAGGTCAGGGTTGAGATTGTTGATACTCGAACCGAAGCAACACTGAGTCGGACTAAAGCTGATCAGGAGATGGCGATTTATTTGAAGGATGCTACAGATGCCCAAGACGAGTTGAAGAGGATCCTTGATCGTGAAGAGAGGATCAAAGAATATGCTCGTTGTAGATCTTGGAGAAGGGTTCTCGAGGAGGTCGGTGCTAGGGGTTTTGTTCTCCCGGAAGAGTTGGCGTGAGCGAGGGCGGATGAGCGTGATGCTCGGTCACTTCTGTTCGATGCTGAGGAGAGTGAAGATGAGGCTGGTAGGTCGTAGCCCTCAGGGGCGGGGCATAGGCTTTGCCATCTTGTATGTGATATCTTTAGAGCATGTTTGTAGATGGAGAATGCACCTTTTCACGTATGTAAAAAAGAAAACTTGAGGCTTTATTTCTTCTATGCCCCTTTCCGCTTCGCTTCTGACCAGGTGGATTGGTTTCATAGTTGGTGAGAATCCTTAGATTCGTGATATGGCTCTGGGGCTCATTAGGCAGGCGTGGAGGCTCTTACGCGCTCTGTCGATGCGACCTTTAGTGTAAGCTAGCGTTAGAGCTCTTACGCTTTTGCTCAACTGTTTTGGGTTTAGTCTCCGAGTCGGGCTTCGACTCGAGCTCATTCGACCCTCAAGCTTTTGTGTCTGTATGGGCGGGCGACAATGGCTCTTACGCCTTGCCCTTGGGCATTTGTATTTTAACTATTTTGGGTTCAGTCTAATAGGCGGGTTTCGACTAGAGAACAATTGACCCTCAAGTTCTGTATTTGCGTGGACTGGCGACAACGACTCTTACGACTTGCCCTTGGGCATTTGTATTTTAACTATTTTGGGTTCAGTCTCCGAGTCGGGTTTCGACTCGAGCACAATTGACCCTCAAGTTCTGTATTTGCGTGGGTTGGCGACAACGGCTCTTACGCCTTGCCCTTAGGCATGTATAGTTAGCTATTTTGGGTTCGGTCTCCGAATCAGGTTACAACTCGAGCTCATTTTGACCCTCAAGCTTTCAAATTTTAAGCTGGCAACAGTGGCTCTTACGCTTTTGGTCATTGCGACCTTTTAGTGTGTGGCCCTGAGGCTTGTTAGGCTGGCAATAATGGCTCTTACGCTTTGTGCTTAGGCATATGTAGGCTTTGTTTTCCTCTCGTTAAGGACTTTTTGAAATGATTTTACCTGACCCGTCATCGGTTAGGGAAGAACCTCGATTTTAAGTCGTTTGCGGTGATATTCGAGCACCTCAGAAGGTTTAACTCGTAGGCTGAGTAGCTCGAAGCCTTGTAATTTAGAGCTGACATGGTCGAAGCTCTTTTTCCTGTCAAGGGTAGCCTGTTTAACCAGTTATTTTCGAAGTAGATTCGAAGTAATGACCTATGATTTTGTAGCGACGGTCGGGCATCCCCGAGTCGCGTTAATTTGGCTGGTACAGCCGTATAACCGCGGTCATTTGTGTTTGGCCAGAGCCATTTTTGATCACGAGTGTAGTAGTTTAGGCGTCTATATCGAGTGTATGCCCCTTTGCGAGTCTTACAAATGCGACATATAGCCTAAACTTCGGGATTGAGTTTATTCCTGTAGTAAGGTCTTACAAAATTTTCATGCCTTTTGAGGTCTTACAGTTTTGTTGATACTTGGTACAAGTATGATTCATGCCTTGCTTGAGGTCTTACAGTTTTGTTGATACTTGGTACAGGTATGATTCATGCCTTGCTTGAGGTCTTACAGTTTTGTTGATACTTGGTACAAGTATGATTGATGCCTTGCTTGAAGTCTTACAGTTTTGTTGATACTTGGTACAAGTATGATTCATGCCTTGCTTGAGGTCTTACAGTTTTGTTGATACTTGGTACAAGTATGATTAATGCCTTGCTTGAGGTCTTACTAGACCGAGTCTGCCGGCTTGGGGTCTTATGGCCTCGGGCTTTTAAACGAGTGACAATTGGTGACAGTCTCCGAGTCATCGAGTTTGCTTAGGCTCAAGTCCGTTACTCGTGAGCTCGGAATTGCCTAATTGAGGGCTTACGATTTTAGAGCTTCCGACCCTGGGGTCATGTGCTTTCTGAGTTAGCGATGCCAGTCTCCGAGTGTTCGGGACATTTTTCCCTTTTGGAGATGTTTCGTGATTTCTGTGCTACCACGTTGAGGGCTTATGAGTGTGAAATTCCAACCTGAGGCCATGCGGGTGCCGACTTATTGATGCTAGTCTCCGAGTATTTCGCGGCATTTTCGGTGGAGGGATCCTTGCTGTGAAAATGCTGAATTTTCTTTGGAGCATGAGATGCTTTGGCGAAAGATAGTCTTTGATTGTTTGGCATAAGTACATGTTGTTTTGTTGCGGTGAGCCCGGTTTATGCGGACATGGTTCATTTGACTGTTTGGCCCGGTACATCATTTCCTGTTGGAACCTTGTTTGTCGTTCCCTAGTTCTTCCGAGTGGATCACCTCTCAAGGGGGTGCCCTCCAATGTTTAGGGTTTATTGCGAAAGAAGCCTCGTACTCTTGTTGGATCCTCCTTAAGTAGCGCATGGACGTTGCCTCATTAAAACCTTTCCGGTGAAACTCTCTTCGGGACAGAAGCTGAGCCGAAGGAAAAGAGTGCAACGGATGCCGTTAAGGCCTTGAGATCTTCGGGTTGGGTTAGTACTTTTGACTGCCCTGACCAGGCGCCTGCATATGGGTTAGTGTAAAATAATGAAAAAAGGGAGGTGGTCTTACCTTATCGTGGGGTGCGCTGGTGATGTTCCGAGGTCCGATGTGACGCTATTGTTTGGAGCGAGGACTCGATATGGTCCTCTGGTATGTTTAATCGGGCTTAGCCGAAGATGTAGTTCAATTATCCTTCGACTCTTTCGAGAGTGGAGATGTTGGTATTGGCGCTATGTTACGTACCGCGAACACTTCCTTTGCCGCGTGTTGTTTCCTGTATACGGTCTTAATTCCGTCCTTTGCTGGGAATTTCATCGTTTGGTGAAGAGTGGACGGTACCGCTCTCATGCAGTGCACCCACGGCCGTCCGAATAAGGCGTTATACCTCACGTCTCCCTCGATGTCATGGAATATAGCGTTTTGGGCTGCGCCGACCATGCTGACTGGGAGAATGGTCTCTCCTTTCGTTGTTTTGATCACTGTGTTTAATCCTTCAAGGATTTGAGAGGCAGGCATGATTTGGTCTCGACCCGCTCTATTACCCTCGACCCGATAATGTTGGCCGAGCTACCTGGATCCATGAGCACATGTTTTATTCGAAATGAATTAACGAGGAAAGAGGTTAGTAATGCGTTGTTACCCGGTTAGGGCGAGGTTTCAGAGTCTTCCTCACATCAGTGAGGGCATCTTTGGGTACGTATCCTCGGGTTCATTTTTCTCTGGTGATGGATATTTTTGTTCTCCTCATCACATGTTCCTGGGGAGTGTCGACTCTCCTCCAATACCATGATAACATGTCGTGGCTAATTTGCTTCGTTCTTTTTGACTGCCTTTCTTTCTCGAAACTGAATTTTAGCCCGATCGCTCAAAACTTTTATTGAGTAGCCTGGCTATCCCATTTCAGAGCTGGTGGCAATCTTTGGTACTGTGGCCGTGCGTATCATGAAGTTCACATACTGAGTTGTGATTCCTCTGGGAAGGATCCTACCGAATAGGCCTGGGCCATTCGGTGTCCCTGGTTTTGCTGATGATGAACACGATCTCCGGCACATCGACGTTGACGTTGTATTCTGATACGCAAGGTGCCCCTGTTGGTCCTGTGTCCCCATCGAATCCACCTCTGTTGATGAGTCCTCGAGGATCCTATCCTCGATCCGTTCTCCGATCATTGCGAGGTAGGTTGCGTCTTGGGGCATTCCTCCCACTTCGATATACGTCTGATATCTTTCTTTATTTGGTTTTAGTTCCTTTGTCAGGAGCCTGCTTGGGTATACTGAGCCCGAGGGGGCTCCTAGCTGGCCATCCTCAATCCTGATCTTTGACTGATATCGGTTGTGGACGTCCGACCAGGTTACGGTGGGATACTCGATCAAATTCTTTTTTAGCTACCTCGAGGTCATTGAGCTTTGTTCATTCAGGCCTTGAGTGAAGGCCTGCACTGCCTAGTCGTTGGAGACCGGGGGTAGTTCCATTCATTTTGTTTGGAAGCGAGATATGAATTCTCGCAGCATTTCATTTTCCCTATGCTTAATCTTGAATACGTCGGACTTTCTGGTTGCTACTTTGATGGCACCGGCGTGCGCCTTTATAAAGAAGTTTGCTAGCGTGGCGAATGAATCTATGGAGTTGGGAGCTAGGTTGTGATACCACCTCACGACCCCCCTTCGAGAGTGTTTCTACGAACCTCTTCGGTAAGACGGACCCGATCTTGTCATCTTTCATGTTGTTGCCCTTTACTGCACACGTATAGGCAGTGACGTGTCCGTTGGGATCTGAGGTCCCGTTGCATTTTGGGAGTTCTAGCATTTTAAACTTCTTTGGAATGGGTTTCGGAGCCGCTTTGTCTAGGAACGGCCGTTGCACGAACTTCTTCGAATCTACACCTTTCAGGACCGAGGGTGCACCCGGGATTTGGTCGACCCTGAAGTTATAGGTTTCGACCTTCTTGTCATTAGAAGCTATCATTTTCTCGCCCGACTCGATCCCTTTGGTAAGGTCCTCGAGCATTTTTACGATAGTAGGATCGGCTACCGATCCGTTGTTGCTCAACCTCTCTAGTACATGTTCGGCCGGGGGAGTAGCTTCTGGTGCTACCGTGCTGCGAGTCTTCAGGTGGTTTTACAGCTGAGCGATAGCCAACTGTTGTGCCTGCAACATTTCGAAAATAACATGAAGGCTAACTTCCCGTTCTTCCTAAGCTGGGGTTTTTCGGGCTTCCTGTTGTTCGCCATGTTATATGCTCATGTCGGTGTGTGAGGTTTCGTCGACCTGCTGTGTGTCTTGTGAACCCACCTCCGCTAGAATCGGTCCAGGCGCGTTGTCGGGGTTCTGTGGTGGTGCGCCAATAATTGGAACAGCCACACCGTTTTTCTCTATGGTCTTCAAGGTTGTCGTTCTCAACTCTGTTCACTGAACCAAACATTTTGACCTAAAATTGAATATCTTGGACAAGAAAAAGTGTGAAAGATAACTTGCGTTGTGTGACGAAACCAACAAAAAAATAATCACTATTATTTTTAGCCCCACGGTGGGCGCCAAACTATTTACCGTAAAAATGGTAATAACAATTAAATTTGTTGATGGGACTCTAAAAATATATGACCTATTTTTATACTAGTTGTTAAAGCAGTTGATGCTAGATATGTGAAGATAAGAGATAAAATGCGAGCTAAAATGGAACTATAATCGAATCGAGGGGTTAGCTATCCTGGCCTCGTACTGACCGATGAGGGGCCTCGAGGTCGATGCTTGGACTTGGGCTCGAGCTATCGGGGGTAATCGGGAGAGGGCTAATAGTTAGAATATAATTAAAGGAGGCTCTTTATGGCCAATAACAAGCAATAAATGAAGAACAAGTATGAAAGTAGTAAGGAATAGCAATAGTGTTGGGAGAATATGCTAGAGAGAAAAAAAAAGAGTTCTTGTATATTTTGTGTAGAATAGTTGGAGCAACAACATCCCTTGACAAAGTGATAAGGATACCCTTTATATAGGAGGGGAAATCCAGCATAGTACAAAATACATTAATTGTAAAGGTATGGAGATGGGACGGCTAGATGCGACACCTTGATATAGGCTCCGGATAGGCCGGCTTTGTCAGACTTAGCCGCATGTCTTGGGTATCCCCATTTTTACTCTAACCTCGATTGGCATCCCCTTTAGGTCGAGCTTCGAGGGAGGGAACTCGGCCATAGCTTCACGTCCTCGAAGCCTTGAGGTATTCTTCTGAAATGAATTAATAGCAAGAAATCGGCCACCCTGATTTTGCCACATACAAACTGCTTTCCCCATGAGGAATATACTGCACAAACAGGAATTATCAGGTAGATTAGCTAAATGGGCAATAGAATTCAGTGAGTATTGTTATCATATATCAGCCTAGAACTTCAACAAAATCGCAGGTTTTAGCAGATTTTGTAGCGGATTTTAGCACGAATTTAGTTCCTGAAGTAGAGAAGGAACTACAGGTGTTTACTAGAGCTAATCCGGGGACTTGGACCCTGTTTACCGATAGTTCCTCAAACGTTAAAGGAGCAAGTTTAGGAATTGTTCTAATTTTACCTTCAGGTGAATTCATAAGACAAGCAATTAAATATTATCCAATCACTAACAATGAGGCAGAGTACGAAGCTGTGATTGCAGGTTTAGAATTGGCACGCGAACTTGGTATCGAGCAAATTGTGATCAAAAGTGACTCCCAGTTGGTGGTTAACCAAATGCAGGGAACTTACGTGGCAAGATAGACACGAATGCAGCAATACCTAGATAAGGTATGAGAATTACTTAGATAATTCCAGACATGGAAAGCCGTGCAGATACCCAGGGAGGAAAATGCAGAAGCAGACGTGTTTGCAAATCTCGCATCTGTCGCGGATGTAACAAATTGTTCTTTTGAATTTTACTAACCATTTTAGATGATAGGCAAAATGCTGACCTATACCAAATGATAATTTTAAACCCGAAAGACACGCAAAAAACTAAATTATTCCCGGTCTAGGTTACAACTTTTCTAATGGAAAAAGAATTATGCAGTCATCATCTAAAATATTATCTCTGAGTCCCATTTGTATTTTTCTATTATAGGGAAAGGACCAAAAGAAAAGAGTTGATCCAGTGTTCGAGATTTCATACTTCAATGCTCCAACACTAGGAGGACTATGCATATAGAAGGTTACACAAGGAAGAATAATGTATACCAAGGGCATAGTTTAGCCTAGATCAAAACTTTGAAGAGACCCTTGAAAAGCTTTTAAAGGAGTTCAAACTCGCAAAAAGGATGCAAGATATTCCAACGAGCTCCTAGGTTAAGGCTATAAATTTAGTCGCGGGAAAGTAGACCCGAATTTGTAAACCTGCTACAATGAAAGCAGTTATGAATGTGTTGTATGAACAATTATGAAAATGATGTGCGAAATTTATTTGAAAGTTCAAAGCATAAAACTTCCTCAAATTATTTCTCTTTTTATGTCTACTTCAAGTTTCATATATTTGCACCAATATGAAGATGAGACGTCATCTTTATCTGTGTCATTAATATAAAAGGGCCCTCTTTTATAAAAATCCGTGTGTATCGAAGTCACGATTTATTAAAGCATTTTTAATTGCAAGTGAAAGCTCAAATATTTAAAGGGCAAAAATCATAATATGCGGCAAAAGCAATAAAGACATTTATATATATTAACCCTAAAGAAAAAGAGTGATATTTTTGTCATCTAACCCCAAAATGATAGGGTCAGGCAAAAACAAACCTTCCAAAAAGTTGTTAAAAGAAAAAAACATAAGGGAGTTCCAAGTAAAAGACAACAAAAGAGTATGGAAAAGGAGAAAAGCTAAAGAGCATCATCAACAGGAGAAGAGGGATCAACTTGGGGAGAAGAGGCGTGAACATCAGCTCCGCCAGGAACAAGTCCATCTCCATCACCCTTAGAACCTTTGTCTTCAGGTGTGGAAAAGCTTTGACGTTGCTAAGTTTCATAAATGCCTAAGTACTGTCAAGGAGAACCTATGTCATGTTGCTTAAGTCGGTGGAATTTTAGATAACTTAAGTCATGTTCATCACGAATGATGTTTCAAAAAAGTCAATGAAATATATTCGAAATCAAAATTAGCATTAATTTGCTAAAATATAAATGAATTTCATTAATTCACAAACCTAACATATTTAAAATGTTGGGTATAACTTAACAACCGTTTAGTATATTTAGATTAGCTATGGCTATGTAACTGAAAGGTTGAATAGCCAAATAGATATCCACAAATGATGTGTCATTAAAATTTTGACGTGGATGCTGATTGGTCATCCCAATGACTGTATTTGCGCTTCAAGCGTTAAACGCTAATTTTGAACAGGTACGGATGTTTGAATACCATAATGGAATATTCGATCAATCAATATTTCTAGAATTTGAAAAAAACGTTAGAAAAAAATAATTCGATCTCTTATTTGATTCTCGAACAGAGAGATTCATGAATCAGAATCCTAATGGATAAAGATATGTATACGGTAAAAAACGGGTTAGCCCTTTGTGTGACTAATCGAGACTGGAATATGATAGGTCAAGGTTTGACCTCGTGCTATATCGAACTATTTGAGTTGTGTAACGGCTTTACTTGCAAATTATGTGATTCAACTATTTATTTGTTAATTGACTAATTCGTAAGTATAAGTTCGGTCAGGACCCACAGTTGTGGACCAAGCGGGGTGCCTAAAACCTTCCCCACGAGGTCATTTCGAGCCCTTACCCTAATCTATGGTAATCCAAACCAATCCAAGAGTTAATCTCTCTAGGTACCCTAACGTACCATAATCCGTTAGGTGGCGACTCTTCAAATACCGAAGTCCCAAAAGGAAGTGAGTTATTACCCCTCATGAATGTCGAAACCCGGACTTTCCCCGCGAGGGAAAAAAGGGGGTGCAACACTTAGCTTAAGGGATTAAGAGTCGTGTCCTATTTGCTACGTGTTAATTGTTGAGTACGACGTATAGGCATGGTGACGAGTATCTATACGTTGGTATCAATCATGCCCGTGAGTCTTATATGATGATTAATGTGATTCTATTTGTATTGTTCATGCTTTATGTGATGATTTCTATTGTTGAGCAAGACTTGTGGAAGTAATATTGGTATTTGAACATTGAAGAGCGTTGGCTCAAGTTATAAAGTGATTTGTGGAAGTATAATTAGCAATTGAACTTATAGAGCATTGGCTCAAATTGTGAATTGAGTGTGAAGTAAATGTGAAAAGAAAAGAGGATTATGAAATTGTCTCCCTTGCCGGGATGATTGTTGTTTAATGTTGTCTCCCTTGCCGGGATGCTATTATTGATATTGTTTCCCTTGCCGGGATATGACTGTTGTACTATTGTTCCCTTTCCGGGATTTAATTGTAAATTTGTTGATTCCCTTGCCCTTATTTCTTTGTGATTGTTGTTTGGGTGAGGAAGAGTGTTAAAACACGAAGGGTAATGCCATGCATTGTTTTGGTGAGAGAGTGTTAACGCACGAAGGGTGATGTCGTGTATGATTTTGTGAGGAAGAGTGTAAAAGCATGAAGGGTGATGTTGTGCCGCACGATGTACAATTTCGTGCTGATTATATTGATTTTATGGTGAGGACGAGAGTAAAAGCACGAAGGGTAATGTCGTGCAGATTATATTGATTCTTATGGTGAGGACGAGAGTAAAAGCACGAAGGGTGATGCCGTGCACTTGTTTGATTTCTGATTCTTGTTGATAATTGAGTTATGGTGTTCCTTATATTTACGTGTTGTCCTTCTGTTATCATTTGATGTTTCCCGTATCATGTTTCCCCCTCCCAGTCTTAACTGTACATTCCTGCTTTTATTTTCCGCTGTATATGATTTAACTGCACAGGTTTATTTGGTAGTCTGGTCATAGCCTTGTCACTACTTCGCCGAGGTTAGGCTAGGCACTTACCAGCACATGGGGTCGGTTGTGCTAATACTACACTCTGTACTTTATGCAGATCCCGGTGTAGCAGCTTTCAGACCTTAGCTTTGGGGTTGATGCCTTCAGTCTATTCGGAGATCCGAGGTAGTCCTGAAGGCGTACGCAGGCCCTGACGTCTCCTTCTATCCTTTTATTCTATTTTTTTATATATATCAGAGACAGTGTTGTAATAACTCTTTCGGACCTTTATTTGTAGTATTCCTAGACAGTCTGTAAAATTGTGACATCAGTCTTGGGTAGTTTATGTATGGATTGGTATTGGCATCTTTATTAATATATTCCATTTCAGTCTTCCGCTTTTAATTTCCGCTATTTTTATAACATTGGCTCTTAATTGTTAAAGGATTAAAAAAGGGGAAAAAGGTAAATAATTCAAATGGTTGGCTTGCCTAGCTTTCACTAGTAGGCTCCATCACGACTCTCGAGGGTGGAAAATCCGGGTCGTGACAAGTTGGGCACGCGGGTCGAGTTGAGCACAACATTTCATCCTCAGACAAATGGGCAGTCCGAGCGTACTATTCAGATTTTGGAGGATATGCTTTGAGCTTGTGTCATTGACTTTGGAGGCTCGTGGGATCAGTTTTTGCCTTTAGTAGAGTTTGCCTACAACAACAGCTACCAGTCGAGCATCCAGATGGCTCTTTATGAGGCTTTATATGGTAGGTGGTATCGGTCGCCGGTTGGATGGTTTGAGCCGAGAGAGGCTCGATTGTTAGGTAGGATCTAGTACAGGATGCCTTGGACAAGGTCAGGATCATTCAGGATAGGCTTCGTACAGCTCAGTCCAAGCAAAAGAGTTATGCCGACCGTAAGGTTCATGATTTGGCATTCATGGTCGGTGAGCGGGTATTACTTTGGGTGTCTCCTATGAAGGGCGTGATGAGATTTGGGAAGAGGGGCAAGCTTATCCCTAGGTTCATTGGCCCGTTTGAGATTCTTGATTGAGTGGGAAAGGTGGCTTACAGACTTGCGTTGCCGCCGAGCTTATCAGTCGTGCATCCACTGTTTTATGTGTTCATGCTTCGGAAGTATCACGGCGATCCATACCACGTTTTAGATTTCAACACTATCCAGTTAGACAAGGACTTGTCCTATGAGGAGGAGACAATAGCTATTCTAGACCATCAGGTTCGTCAATTGAGATCGAAGAGTTTCCCTTCTGTTTTTGTTCAGTGGAGAGGTCAGCCTGTTGAGGCATCGACCTGGGAGTCCGAGTGCGATAGGCGGAGCCGTTATCCCCATCTTTTCTCCGACTCACGTACTTTCTTCTTATGTCCGTTCGAGGACGAACGGTTGTTTTAGAGGTGGAGAATGTGATGATCCAACAGGTCATCACTTGTTTTAGAAATAAATTTTGTGTTTCGAGGCCTTAAAAACCTCTTTTTGTCTCACCTCGATTTTCTGCACAGTTCGGGTGCGTATCCGGAAAGCCATTATGTAAAAATCTGTGAAAAATGATAAATTTGCTTTTAAAATGAATTTAAGTTGACTTCGGGCAACATTTTGGGTAAACGAACCCAGACCCGTGATTGACGGTCCCAGAGGGTTTGTAGGAAAATATGAGACTTTGCCATATGCCCGGATCTGAATTCCAAGGTCCCAAGCTCGAGGAATGAATTTTTAAAGAAAATTATTTTCTGAAATATATATGAATTTTTCGAAATGAAATATGTTTGGAATTTGATGGTATCGGGCCCGTATTTTGGTTCCGGAGCCTGGTACAGGTCTTATATGTGATTTAAGTCGAGCCTATAAAATTTGGTAAGAAACGGAGGTCATATGACGTGATTTGGAGCCTTAGTTGTAAAATTTGAAACTTTGAAAGTTCTTGAGATTTTCTTTGATTTTGATGCTAAATTCATAGTTGTTGAGGTTATTTTGGTGATTTGATTGCACGATCAAGTCCATATGATGTTTTTGGGTTAGTGTGCATATTTGGTTTGGAGCCCCAAGGGCTCGGGGTGAGTTTTGGATAGGCCACGGAGTGAAATTTGGACTTAGGAAAATTCTGGTGTGTTGCAGGCTTCGCATCTGCGAAGCATAGCTCGCAAATGCGAACAATGTGTCATAAATGCGAATTTTGGCCTCGGCTGCCTTGGTCGCAAATGCGATGTATTTATCGCAAATGCGACATCAGCATCGCAAATGCGAAGAGGACTGGAATCCTCAGGGTTCACAAATGCGAGGTTAGCAGGTTCTGAATTGCGAACCCTGTCGCAATTGCGATATCTGCGACCTGCAAAATTCATGACTTAACCGAAAATATTTCATTTTTCAAACTCTTTCAAAACATAAACTCTCTTGGGCGATTTTCTAAAGAAACGTTCTTCTCCAAATCGATTGTAAGTCATTTTTAACTCGTTTTCTTCAATCTTTAACATCTTTTCACATTATTTCAACTCAAAATCAAGGGTTTTCATGGGAAGATTAGGTATTTTGGGTAGAACCTAGGTTTTTCAAATTTTGGGGATTTGGACCTTGATTGAAGGTCCGATTTCAAAACAAATTATATATTTGGGTTCGTGGGGGAATGGGTAATCGGGTTTTGGTTTGAACCTCGGGTTTTGACCATGTGGGCCCGGGGGCGATTTTTGACTTTTTAGGAAAAACTTTAGAAAACCTATTTTCATGCATTAGAATTGATTCATTAAGCATTTATTGATATAGTTAGGTAACTTGTGGCTAGATACGAGCGAGTTGGTGGTGGAATCAAGAGGTAAAGCGGTAGTTGAGGCTTGAATTGTGTTCGCGACATCGAGGTAAGTGTTTGGTCTAACCTTAGCTTGAGGGATTAGGAGTCATGTCCTATTTGCTACGTGTTAATTGTTGAGTACGACGTATAGGCATGGTGACGAGTATCTATTCGTTGGTGTCAAGCATGCCCGTTAGTCTTATATGATGATTAATGTGATTCCGTTTGTATTGTTCATGCTTTATGTGATGATTTCTATTATTAAGCAAGACTTGTGGAAGTAATATTGGTATTTGAACATTGAAGAGCGTTGGCTCAAGTTGTAAAGTGATTTGTGGAAGTATAATTGGCAATTGAACCTTATAGAGCATTGGCTCAAATTGTGAATTGAGTGTGAAGTAAATGTGAAAAAGAAAAGAGGATTATGAAATTGTCTCCCTTGCCGGGATGATTGTTGTTTAATGTTGTCTCCCTTGCCGGGATGCTATTTTTGATATTGTTTCCCTTGCCGGGATATGACTGTTGTACTATTGTTCCCTTGTCGGGATTTAATTGTAAATTTGTTGATTCCCTTGCCCTTATTGCTTTGTGATCGTTGTTTGGGTGAGGAAGAGTATTAAAGGATGAAGGGTGATGCCGTGCATTATTTGGTGAGAGAGTGTTAAAGCACGAAGGGTGATCCCGTGTATGATTTTGTGAGGAAGAGTGTAAAAGCATGAAGGGTGATGCCATGCTGCACGATGTACAATTCTGTGCCAATTATATTGATTTTATGGTGAGGAGAGTAAAAACACGAAGGATGATGCCGTGCAGATTATATTGATTATTATAGTGAGGACGAGAGTAAAAGCACGAAGAGTGATGCCGTGCACTTGTTTGATTTCTGATTCTTGTTGATGACTGAGTTATGGTGTTCCTTATATTTACCTGTTGTTCTATTATCATTTGATGTTTCCCCGCAGCATGTTTCCCTCTCCTAGTCTTAACTGTACATTCCTGCTTTTATTTTCCGTTGTATATGATTTAACTGCACAGGTTTATTTGGTAGTCTGGTCCTAGCCACGTCACTACTTCGCCGAAGTTAGGCTAGGCACTTACCAGTACATGGGGTCGGTTGTGCTAATACTACACTCTGCACTGTGTGCATATCCTGGTGCAGCAACTTTCAGACCTTAGCTTTGGGGTTGCTGCCTTCTGTCCATTCAGATATCCGAGGTAGTCCTGCAGGCGTCCGCAGGCCCTAGCGTCTCCTTCTATCCTTTTATTCTATTTCTTTTATGTATATCAGAGATAGTGTTGTAATAACTCTTTCGGACCTTTATTTGTAATATTCCTAGACAGTCTGTGAAATTGTGACACCAGTATTGAGTAGTTTATGTATGGATTGGTATTGGTATCTTTATTAATATATTATGTTTCAGTCTTCCGCTTTTAATTTCCGTTGTTTTTATAACGTTGACTCTTAATTGTTAAAGGATTAAAAAGGTGAAAAAGGTAAATTATTCAAATGATTGGCTTGCCTAGCTTTCACTAGTAGGCGCCATCACGACTCCCGAGAGTGAAAAATTTGGGTCGTGACAGGAAATTAGGAATAAGTACATGAGCGATTGGCTCTAGCGCAAGTGGGAGATTGTTAGGAATATATTAGGTATGCCCTAGATCCAATCTCATATTTGATGATTTGAACATATTTTTTGTAAATGTTATTTGATATAAAAATATATGGCATTTGATATTCGTTTATCATATTTATTATTAATTGCTTGATTAGCTTAATAAGGTCCTTGATCAAATTTTAAAACTTGTCATAATGATGGAGATCATGATAATGAGAGTAAAGTCTCTTATAATTTAATCTAAATTTATTCTTGATTGTAGGATTATTAATTTGGACACTAGTAATCTGGTTAGATAAGTATTTATTTGATCGTTTTTATGGGATAAATATTAATTGATCTTATTAACTAAATCAAATAAATAGATGATGCATATAGAGATATGATCATTGAACCGATTCATTGGATAATTTCTGATGGTTAAAATTACCATAAACTGTCAATAAGATATTTTCTTGAAAAATGTAATGTAAGAGTTTCCTTTGACCTGATATCATCATAGTAATTAATAAGTTATTTATTGTGCTTTGATACTAGACACTTATGGCCCTAGGGAGATAGTTGAAAGGATATTGGGTACGATTAAATACTTGTAGAATTAGTGCTTGATCAAGATAGAATCTATCAACTCTTGGTAATGAGTTTAAGCTTTATGTTGTCAAAAATTATAACCGACCAAATTAAGACCTTGGCCAAGGCGATTGAATGAAAGAAGAAAAGAGTTTCTTAGGTTAGTCAATGATCGATTATATTTGACATGAATACATAGTTGATCGCCTATTAGGATTTGACAGTTGAACCACATCCTAGGATGACCCAGAGCTATAAGGACTTAATATATTATTCTTCTACCGGTTCGTCAGAGTAAATTGTATAATTCATGATATCCGGTCATTAAGGAGTGTTGCTAGACGCCACTCTTGATTAGTATATTGATGTATTCAATTTACTACGGGCTTAGTATTGAACCTATGAGGTCGCACACTAACGAGTGTTCTGATCTGTGCTAAAGAATTAATTACTTTATTATTTAGATAATTAAATTAAAGAATTTAATTTAGTCAAATAAATTTAGTTATTAGTCCAAATAAAATATTATTATATTCTTTGCTAGCACAAAGGATAAATTAATATTGTGGACAAGTTGAAGTTTTCTATTTGAAATAGAAATTTAAATTATATCTCTTGGTTAAAATATTTATGTGATATATATAATTAATAGTTATTTATATAATGGATATATATATATATATATATATATATATATATATATATATATATATATATATATATATATATATATATTATTAAAGACTTGATTGTGAAAATTTAATTAGGAATTGAAATATTTCTAAAGCTAGAATCCAAGTTTGAATTGGATTAGGTATCTGAAAGCTCATAAAGGAGAATTCCAATTGGAATTGGATTTCATAAAGAGTTCGGCAAATTCAACTCATTGAGATGGGATTTGAATTTTATAATACTAATATATTTCTAAATCTAGAATCCAAGTTTGAATTAGATTAGGTATGTGAAAGCTCATAAAGGAGAATTCCAATTGGAATTGAATTCTATAAAGAGTTTGGCATTGAGATGTGATTTGAATTTTATAATTGAAAAATATTTCTAAAGATAGAATCCAAGTTTGAATTGGATTAGGTATGTGAAAGTTCATAAAGGAGATTTCCAATTGGAATTGGATTCCATAAAGAGTTCGGCATTGAGGTGGGATTTGAATTTTATAATTGGAAACTATTTCTAAAGCTAGAATCCAAGTTTGAATTGGATTAAGTATGTGAAAGCTCATAAAGGAGAATTCCAATTGGAATTGGATTTCATAAAGAGTCTGCTATGAAATTTCTAGCATGTGATTTGTACTTTCCAATGGAAATTATGTGTATATATATGTGTTCCTAATTTAGAATAAGAGAAATAGATCTTATACATATTGTAAAGTCACGCAGAAACCAAGAAAGTTATTCTTGAGAAGAAAATTACTTTGAGAAAGCAATAGTGCAAAACGAGACTCTCTTCACCAGGTACGTCTTAGATCCAATCTTTGACATGTAAATAAATTTTAAACACGAAAAGTTCTTCCGAGGATTATTATTGTCTTTCACGGCGTGTTATGAACACCTCCCTCAATCCAACAGTGGTATCAAAGTGTCACGACCCAAAAATCCCTCCAAAGAAGTCGTGATGACACCTAGTTTCTAAACTAGGTAAGCTTAACGTTTACTATAATAATATGGGTATTTACTAACTTTAAATTAAATTACTCTGAACAAAATACAATTCTCAAAACCAGTAGTACAAGTCATAAGCCTTTCTAGGAGTAGACATAAAACATAAATACATCACTGTTCCGAAACAAGGGAACATATGGAAATAAGCTCAATTGAAGGTGACTCCGAGGACTGCGAATGCTGTAGCAGGTTTACCTTGAGTTTTCACCGCAACGAATAGCTTCTATCGATCAAATACCTGGATCTGTACACAAAAATGTACAGAAGTGTAGTATCAGCACAACCGACCCCATGTGCTGGTAAGTGCCTAGCCTAACCTCGGCGAAGTAGTGACAAGGCTAGGACCAGACTACCAAATAAACCTGTGCAATATAGCGTACAAAAATAATAGGAAGCAAATAACAATGGTGGCAACAATGATCAACCAGTGATATAAATAGCAGGCAACAAGAACAACATAAATGTTTCTCAACAAATAATAAATACAAGTACAATCAATTAATCAAATCTTTCAAATAAGCATCTTTCGAATATAATTCTTTCGAGTAAAGGTCACCTTGTGACACTTCATTTTATAATCATAAATAATATAGGTCTCAGCCCACTTTCATATTTTTACGGCACCTCGTGCCCATGTTTATATATATCACAACCGCACGGACAACTCATGTTCTATTAAATAAAATCATAATATTTTCCCCGGCACCTTGTGCCCACATATTTCTGTCTCACATTCCACAACAATATTCTCATGTTACTCAGTTCATAGGTTCCATAACCCAATACAATTCAAGAATGTTCAAGGAGCCTCATTCATTTAACATAAAGTAGAGTACAACTTCCAACCCAATTAGGAAATCAACAAGAAAAGATAAAGTGTTCTTTTGAAATCATTTGATAAAGAAAATACCCTTTTCAATTAAATTACAATATCGAATGAGTCATTACCTTTAATACGAGATATTAATAACTCAAAACATTGCAGAAATTCCTTTTTAAGTAAAGTACGACCTCAAACGGTATAAGAAAACTTTAGGTGAGAAATCAATTGAGTTAAAAAATTGTAACAATTGTTGAAATTTGAAGTATTGAACATATAAAAAAAATAAGGCAAAGTATTGTTAACACTATGGATTCCAACACAATGGATCACAACAGTAAAGGGATCTAAACAATTGATACACTTGAATTGTTAATAACAAGTAAACACATCAAACAGAAAGTGCACGACATCACCCTTCGTGATTTAACACTCTCTCACCAAAATAATACATGGCATCACCCTTCATACTTTAACACTCTCACCAAAACAATACACGGCATCACCCTTCATGCTTTACACTCTTCCTCACCCAAGCAACAAACACAAAGCAAATAGGGTAAGGGAATCTATAACATCGAATAAAATCAAGTAACAACAGAAAATCAGTAAATAAACGTAAAGGACAACATAACTCAATTAGAATCAGGAAAAATCAAGGACAAGTGCACGACATCACCCTTCGTACTTTTACTCTCGTCCTCACCATAAGAATCGATATAAACTACACGACATCACCCTTCGTGCTTTTACTCTCATCCTCACTGTAAAATCAATGTAATTTGCACGGAATTGTACATTGTGCGATACGGCATCACCCTTCGTGCTTTATCACTCTTTCCTCACTATATGAATAATATAAATGTGCACGACATCACCCTTCGTACTTTATCACTCTTTCCTCACCATATGAATAATATAAATGTGCACGGTATCACCCTTCGTGCTTTATCACTCTTCCTCACCCAAGCAACAATTACAAAGCAATTTGGGCAAGGGAAAATCAAAAATATCACAATAAAACCCCAGCAAGGGAAACAATATCATGAATAATAACGTCTCGGCAAGGGAGATAATATCATCAACCTCTTCTCTTTTTCACATTTACTTCATAACTTGAGCCAATGTTCAACAATTCAATTCTAAATTTGAGCCAATGTTCAACAATTCAATTCTTAACTTGAGCCAACGCTCTACCATGTTCAACAATTAACCATAATACTTTCACAAGTTATATTCCCCAATAGAAATTATCATATAGAGCATAAACAGTACGAAACGGAATCACATTAATCATAGTATAAGACTTACGGGCATACTTGACAATAACGTATAGATACTCGTCACCATGCCTATACGTCGTACTCAACAATTAACACATAAAAAATAGGACACAACTCCTAATCCCTCAAGCTAAGGTTAGACCAAATACTTACCTCGCTTTGCAACCAATTTAAAATTTCCAATAAGCCTTTGCCTCGCGAATTCATGCCCGAAATCCTCAAATCTAGTCATAAGCAATTCAAAATACCCAACACAAATCGTAGAACTAATTCTATATGAATTTACAAATTTTTCGGATTAAAATCCGAAATTTAGCTCAAAAATTGCCCGTGGAGCCCACGTATCGGAATCCGACGAAACTCGTAAAATCCGATAACCCATTCCGATACGAGTTCAACCATACAAAAATATCAAATTCCGATGTCAAATGGACCTTTAACTCCTAAATTTTCATTTTTGAAAAGTTTTACAAAAACTACAATTTCTTTCATCCAAATCCGAAATAAACGATGAATATTGATATAGATTCATGAAATGTAATCACTTCCGGATATAGAACACTTACCCAAGTCGAAATCGTGAAAACCCCCCTTTAAAATCGCCCAAATCCGAGCTTGAATGACCAAAAATGGAAGAAATTTTGGACACCTTCTGGTTATACACTGTCCAGGGGTATTATAGAGATTTTTTACGAGCGCGGTCGCGCTCAGGCCGTGCTCACAGGCAGAAACTTTCGAATATGCGTGGTCGCGCACCTGGCCGCGCATATGACACATGTCCGGTAAAATGGTCATAACTTTCTGTATATACTTCCAAATGACATACGGTTTGATGTTCTGGAAACTAGACTCTTAGAGTTTTAATTTGATAGGTTGTACATCACACAACTCCTTATATATATGTATATATGCGCGTCCAAAGTAAGGTCTTGTGCGTACTCATTTGCAACTTTAGTCTATTATGAAATTTTCCCAACTTGGCTTAGACTTAGGACTTTCCTTAGACCCCATATACCTTGTAGTACACCTCGTACACTTGTATCATATCCAATTGGTATCCATCATAGTAATAGACCTCTTCCACATATAAAATAATATAATTAGAACACGTCAACTTTCTTACTTCGCCAAAACGCGTCGAATTGTCCTATGGACTTCCAAATCCAATTTCGGACACACATCTAAGTCCGAAATCATCAAATGAAGCTGTTAACATCATTAGAATTCCAATTTGGGGTCGTTTGCTCAAAAGTCAACTCTCCGGTCAACTTTTTCCATTTGAGCTTCAAAAATAAGATTTTTATTATTATTATTTTTAAATTTAACTCTGAATCTTACGAAAACCAAATTCGATCATACATGCCGGTCATGATGCATATTACGAAACTTCTCAAGGTCTTAAGACGCTAAACGGAAATACTAATTCTTAGAACCAAAATTCGGGTCATTACATTCGCCACCTCTTAAACAAATGTTCGTCCTCGAACGTACTAAGAATTATTCGGAGGTTACCAACTTGATGATTTTACTTTTACACCAATACTCGCGGTTGATCCCACATTACCGCATTCGAAATATGTACGACAATACCATCTCAATTGAGATTGTTTCTTTCCTCCATATTTTTTTTTCTTTTAAACTTTAAGACCAAATATCTTACACTCCGATCATTTTCAAAAGGTCCGATTTTCACATCATCACACGATATTAGTCTCACCTGGCTATAGCAACTCGTGCCTACGCAAGCATCAACTTTTTAATAGCGCTTAACGGTTGTTACATCCTCCCTCACTTAGGGTCATTCATCCTCAAATAAGAAGTAGAGTCCGCCCTCAAAGACATAGTGTAACTTTTTTTTCGCACATCTTAATGTCCCAAATTTTTCTAACTCTCAAATTTTTTAGAAATTTTGGCAGAGTCTCCCCTATAATTGGGCCTATCCACCTATCAGAGTAACACCAAAACAACTCCTAACAACACATCCACAACCCAACAAAGCACCACAATGTATATATCAATAACACAAATCTCTGCATTACAAGCGTGACATTATCATAAAGATATCGGGACATGAAACACATCATATGTATGACCATAACCACATCTCTGGTCTTAATACACTTGAATACACTTGAAAAGGGATCTATACAGTTAATACACTTGAATTGTTAATAACAAGTAAACACAACAAACAGAAAGTGTACGACATCACCCTTCGTGCTTTAACACTCTCTCACCAAAATAATACACGACATCACCCTTCGTGCTTTAACACTCTCTCACCAAAATAATACACGGCATCACCCTTCATGCTTTACACTCTTCCTCACCCAAGTAAAAAACACAAGGCAAATCGGGTAAGGGAATCTATAACATCGAAATAAAATCAAGTAACAACAGAAAATCAGTAAATAAACGTAAAGGAAAACATAACTCAATTAGAATCAGGAAAAATCAAGGACAAGTGCACGACATCACCCTTCGTACTTTTACTCTCGTCCTCACCATAAGAATCGATATAAACTACACGACATCACCCTTCGTGCTTTTACTTTCATCCTCACTGTAAAATCAATGTAATTGGCACGGAATTGTACATCGTGCGGCACGGAATCACCCTTCGTGCTTTATCACTCTTTCCTCACCATATGAATAATATAAATGTGCACGGCATCACCCTTCGTGCTTTATCACTCTTTCCTCACCATATGAATAATATAAATGTGCACGACATTACCCTTTGTGCTTTATCACTCTTTCCTCACCATATGAATAATATAAATGTGCACGGCATCACCCTTCGTGCTTTATCACTCTTCCTCACCCAAGCAACAATCACAAAGCAATTTGGGCAAGAAAAAATAAAAAATATCACAATAAAAAACCCGACAAGAAAAATAATATCATGAATAATAACGTCCCGACAAGGGAGATAATATCATCAACCTCTTCTCTTTTTCACATTTACTTCACAACTCGATTCACAACTTGAGCCAATGCTCTAAAATGTTCAACAATTCAATTCTTAATTTGAGCCAATGCTCAACAATTCAATTCTCAATTCTCAACTTGAGCCAACGCTCTACCATGTTCAACAATTAACCATAATACCTTCACAAGTTATATTCCTCAATAGAAATTATCATATAGAGCATAAACAATACGAAACGGAATCACATTAATCATAATATAAGACTCACGGGCATGCTTGACACTAACGTATAGATACTCGTCACCATGCCTATACGGCGTACTCAACAATTAACACATAGAAAATACGACACAACTCCTAATCCCTCTAGCTAAGGTTAGACCAAACACTTACCTCGCTTTGCAACCAATTCAAAATTTCCAATAAGCCTTTGCCTCGCGAATTCGTGCCCGAAATCCTCAAATCTAGTCATAACCAATTCAAAATACTCAACACGAATGATAGGAACTAATTCTATATGAATTTACAAATTTTCTAGATTAAAATCCGAATTTAGCTCAAAAATTGCCCGTGGGGCCCACGTATCGGAATTCGACGAAACTCATAAAATCCGACAACCCATTCCGATACGAGTTCAACCATACAAAAATTATCGAATTCCGATGTCAAATGGACCTTCAAATCCTAAATTTTCATTTTTGAAAAGTTTTACAAAAACCACAATTTCTTTCATCCAAATCCGAAATAAACGATGAATATTGATATAGATTCATGAAACGTAATCACTTCCGGATATAGAACACTTACCCAAGTCGAAATCGTGAAAAAAACATTTTGAAATCGCCCAAATCCGAGCTTGAATGACCAAAAATGGAAGAAATGTTGGACCCCTTCGGTTTATACACTATCCAGGGGTATTATAGCGATTTTTTACGAGCGCGGTCGCACTCAGGCCGTGCTCCAGCCACACTCATAGGCAGAAACTTTCGAATATGCGTGGTCGCGCACCTGGGCGCGCATATGACACATGTCCGGTAAAATGGTCATAACTTTCTGTATACACCTCCAAATGACATATAGTTTGATGTTCTGGAAACTAGACTCATAGAGCTTTAATTTGATAGGTTGTGCATCATACAAATTCTTATATATATGTAGATATTCCCATCCAAAGTGAGGTTTTGTGCGTACTCATTTGCAACTTTAGTCTATTATGAAATTTTCCCAACTTGGCTTAGACTTAGGACTTTCCTTAGACCCCATATACCTTGTAGTACACCTTGTACACTTGCTATCATATCCAATTGGTATCCATCATAGTAATAAACCTCTTCCACATATAAAATAATAAAATTAGAACACGTCAACTTTCTTACTTCGCCAAAACGTGGCGATTTGTCCTATGGACTTCCAAATCCAATTTCAGATATACGTCTAAGTCCGAAATCACCATACGGAGCTATTGACATCATTAGAATTCCAATTTGGGGTTGTTTGCTCAAAAGTCAACTCTCCGGTCAACTCTTTCTATTTAAGCTTCAAAAATAAGATTTTTTTATTATTATTTTTAAATTTAACTCCGAATCTTACGAAAACCAAACTCGGCCATACATGCGGGTCATGATGCATATTACAAAGCTTCTCAAGGTCTTAAGCCGCTGAACGAAAATGCTAATTCTTAGAACGAAAATTTAGGTCATTACACAGAGCCATGGTTTCTCGTGTCTAAAATTTATTTACAAAATATTTTAAGATTTATTTGAAGAGTTCAAACCATTATCCTTATGTCTTGTGCAATAGTCAAATTGTTTAAATGCATATGGATTGATATTATTTTATTCTGAATAAAATATGTATTCATATAAGTTAAACTACTGAGATAGTTCCTAACTTGAATTTGAAAATTCATATAAGATAGGACGGTAATCTATAATGGGTTATTATATTATATAGTTATCTTAATTGTTATTAGTTTATGAGATATTAAATAATAATAATGTCCTGGTATGAATTATTTTATGTAATATATAAGATAAACATGTTAGAAGTATGTTGAATTTCGTTTTTATGTCACGTGCTTGTTCGTTATATGATTTTGAATTATTATTGCATGTGATGTAAATTAATTTAGGACAAAGTATGTAGACAACTTGAACAAAATTCACCATAATTAATCTTTTTCAGAACCACTCACTGGAGGTTTGACCCTCTCCACAATATGCTGCATGCACAATATCCTCTGGTAAATAGTCCTTTAATTTGGTCAAGTTCCACTCATTTTCCTCGGCAAATTCATGAACATATTGTACATCTTCGTTGCCCTAAAAATCTGATGGTGTGACATCATATAGAGGCCCCAAACCTGTTCGATTATCATGCAAAAAATTAGAAGATCCTTCTTTTACTTGCGACCAAATTTGGTGGTCTATAAGCTCTCTACATTGTAACATTTTTCGCCGCACATGCAATCCATATTTCTATTGCACCATCGTTGGGCCATGTTTCTTGCAGTATTTAACCACCATAAATTCTTTCGAGAGAGTTTTTTTATGTCCTTTGCTCTAAAGTTCCACCACAGTTTACAAAACAAGGCCTTGAACACATCAAACATAGACCGAAATCCCACACCTCCTTCCTTTTTTTGATAAACATAAGTTTATCCATGCTGCCAAATGTCTACCCTTTCCGTCTGTGGAGTTATAGGGAAATAACACAGGAAAATAACAATAATACTACAATAAATTAGTTATAAGCAGATACACGAATTGACTTGAGTCATGTTGGGTACTGTCCTAAGAAACTATTTCAGCAGTGTTAAATATTTCTCCAGGATTAAACAAGCTTATCTCTACTTAAGAGGATACAAGAATCAGCAAAATATTAAATTACAAACCCAACTATTTAAAAAAGGGAAACAATAGAAAATAGACTACTAAATTTTGCAAAAGGAAATACAACAAAGGGAAGCTAGTGAAGAACGAAAAAGCAAAGGAAATTTGCTGATGGTTGATGCTTATGTTGAATGCCTATTTATAGGCTTTAAGAGAGGTTTGAAGGATGGCAAGTTATAACACTTGTCTTGAATTTTCTATGCAATTGCTACACTCACTTCTTCATTGCCAATTAAAAAGATATTTGTCCAATTTTGAAAATATCACAACATGAATTAGTCCAGAAAAACCTTGCAACATACGATGTATATGAGCAATCACATAATCTGGCAGATTTACTGCAGACAACAAATGAATAGGGATGCTTTGCAACACATGTTTGGTCAAGATTGCCCTTCCTCTTATTGAAAGTGATTTTCCTTTCCACGATTGCAGCTTATCACTCACCTTGGTGATTAATCCATCGTAGTATGCTTTCCTTTGACTATAGAAAATAGGGCATCAAAGTAAGTAAAAGGAAAAGCCTTTCGGCAAATACCTGTATGAATCTCCACCGTGATGACCATGTCCATAGGAGCAGATTCATGCAAATTAATGATTGCATTTGTGCTGCACGCGTCAAACACTAACTTTGAGTAGGTTCAGATGTTTGAATACCATAATGAAATATTCGACCAACTAATATTTTTTGAATTTGAAAAAGAGTCAGAAGAAATATTCGGATTTCTTATTTTTTATTTCTCACATCGAGAATTCCATGAATTGGAATCCTGATGTATATAGATATAAATGGTTCAACATGAGCAAGAATTTTCATGAACATTTGGAACAGTTTGTTTATGAGTATAAGAGTTGTTTTTAAATAGTGTTCGATTAATTACATATTAATTGTGGGGAATAAACTCCCCATAAAAAATAATATTTACAGTAATAATAGCATAGTAGCGAAATACGGTAATCAACAAGAACAAAAAGAACAACAAAAACACCAAGATTTTAATGTGAATAACTCTTTTGAATAAGGAAAAAACCTGCAGAACCGAGAGGAGCAAAATAATCTACTATAATGAGTAATTTTACACTTTATAGTCTCAAATAAAATATTTTAGGGACCACTATACACTTAAAAGAAATAACCCTCTTTTGAGATTCTCACCTCACTACCATGTCGCTCACACTCTTTACTTTTTTTCTCACAGAAACTATTTCCTACCTCACACTGTCTATGAGATTTCTCTTCTTTTGTGTGTCTAAAGAATAAAGCTCAATCAATGAGAAGGCTTGTCTCGTTGCAACTTGTTAGTGCAGCTTGAAAATTTGCATTATTTGCAAATTGATATCAATACCAAGTCTGACCAAAAGTTGTTTTGGTTATCTGACATCTTTTTTATTTTTTTCTTTTCTTTTAATGCGTATGGACCCATCATTAGTCAATACATAGAATTTCGTGAAGATGAGGGGTTCGGCACACATCCTATGCAAACTATAAGTATCTATTTGACCTAAGAACTAGCTGCTAGATTAAAACACTCCTGTTGACTATGGATTCTACAAGTTTGCTGGAAATTTCTATTAAATTTTAAAGCTTGTAAGTATTGTTTACTTATCTTTAACAACCATACTAGGTAGGACGTGAAACTAATCAAAAATGGAAATAAAATAAAAAAAATGGGAGCAACATTTATTAGGGAACTAACGATGTTAGAGATAAAAATAGTAAATACTCTAATTCTTTATTGAAAATGGTTATATATATACCTCAAAAACTTTCTTGAACAATATTATCTTGCAGCAAAGAAATTACTCAATGGCGAAGATTGAAGGATTTGCCAAGAGATGGTCTCTTACTGGTTTGACTGCTCTTGTCGATCACTGGTGGCACTTCTGGAATTGGGTGAGTTATATTTTAAATTTTCTTTTACTGTAGTGTTTGGTATTGATGGAAGTCATGTTTCAAGCAAATATTTTTTTTATAAAGTCATTTTGTTGATGTTTAATTACCAGATTTTTCTTTTGAAAGGAGAAATGACAAAGGACTTACCTCACTTACGCAGGGAAACTTTTAACTTCTTATTAGTTGTTCCAACTAACACTAATTAGACAATATCATTAATAAAAGCGATGCCTGAATTCTCCAGTGAAGAGGTGTGAGAGATTAACAATTGTGAGTATGAGAAGAGGTAGAGCTAGGCCGAAAAAGTATTGGAAATAAGGTGATTAGGCAAAACATGACATATCTTCAAGCTTAATGAGGACATGACCTTTAATAAGAGGGTGTGGATGTCGAGAATTAGGGTAGAAAGTTAGCTAGCAGTCGAGCGTCTTTCCTTTCATACCAATATTGGTAGTATTATTACGTATTTCCATATTCTTAGATTTCTATTACTACCTGATGTTGTTTATAATTCCTTTTTACTGTTATCTTGTTGTTGCTACTGCTTCTCTTTATGAATTCTACACTATTTCATGTCTTCATCTATACTATTGTGATTATACATGTTAGTTTTGAGCCGATAATCTATTGAAAACAACCTCTCTACTTGCTTAAAGGTAGTGATAAAGTTGTGTACTCACTACCTTCTTCTGACCCCACTTGTTGGATTCGTTGTTATTGCTGTACATATATGTACTTTAAAAAAAATCACTCACCAATCAAACACCGGAAAATATATGGCGACTGTGTGTTATTCTTTAGGCGTGCAGTTGTAGAGGAACTTGCGCATGGAAAAGGCTTCCTCTGCATTCGATGGAAAACTCAACATTCTTGTGAGAACTATATCCTAAGTGTTAATTATATTGTTGGTTAAAGTATTGTAACTCTTTAATTTTCAACCAAGTTTATCTTCTTGCTGTAGATTAATAATGTTGGAACAAGCATTACTGTCGAATATACCACCGAAGATTATGCACACATATTTGCTACAAATTATGAATCTTCATTCCATCTCTGTCAAATTGCTCATCCTCTTCTGAAAGCATCTGGAGCTGGAATTATTGTTTTCAATTCTTCTGCGTCCAGTCTTGTGCACGTGTCCGGTACTTCTATTTACAGACCAACAAAAGGTGACATACACTCATTTCTATCCTTTAAAACACTGAACAAATCAATGTCGTACTAAAGAATATAACTTTGTTTCTTCTTATTAACTGATTGCAGCGGCAATGAATCAGCTTACGAGACATTTGGCTTGTGAATGGGCTAAAGATGGTATTCGGGTTAATGGCGTTGTGCCCTGGTTCATAAATACGCCACTCGTGGAACATGTAATATTCTCTCGTCTTGCTTCAACGCTCCTGCATTTTACTATGGATTTAACTTATATACATCGATCACTATATAATTTTCTTATACATTTCCATGTATTTTAGCCAATCGTGACAGGTTATTAACTTCCTTTTTACTTTGTTAAATTAAGAGAATATTTTGATAATTTTAAAATTAAAAACTGGTTGAACCAACTTTTAAGATTACTATAGACAGTTTCCTGTTATTATAAGGCTATCGTGAACTGATGGTGCAAAAACTTGTATATTGTCTCCGTAAGAAGTTTTACACTTATATCCGTTACCAGTGTAATGAAACTTTTATACCATCTCTCCAATTTAACACGTTACAGGAGGAGAGTCTTGGAGCGACGTTAAAGTTGTGTCCGTGTGACCCATAGGTCGCAAGTTCGAGCAGTGGAATCATTAATTGATGCTTGCATCAGCAGGGGCGGATGTATAGCCCAAATCAGGGGGCACGTGAACCCATGGTCTTTCCGTCAAACTAGATATTTTATGTACGTATTTTCTAGAATTTGTCTAATATTATGTGTTGGAACCCATGCTCCAAAAAGACTGAATGGTACACTTGGTTGAGTATTGGGTTATTCACCCAGAGTAATAGCGATCAATTTTCACTTAATACTTTTCCCCCCCTACTTTTTTAATGGTGCACTCATGTTCAAGAAATCCTAGATCCGCCTCTGTGCATCAGGATAGACAGCCTACATCACATCCCCTTAGGATGCAGACTTCTGCGGACCCTACGTGAACGCATGATACTTTTTACACCAAGCTGCCTTTTTTTTTTTAAGAAGATTAGTTGACTTATTTTGAAGGTTACTAATTCAAAAAGTTATTCGTGTAATTACCTTTCAAGTGATCTAATAGTATTATTTTTCAAACGGTGGGTGTATAAAAGTTAAATAATAAAATGCATGATAACCTGATTTTGAATCAAAATGATGAATTTGATGGCTTTATTAACAGTTGGTCAAGGATAAAACATTTTTAGACGGATTAATGTCAAGAACTCCTCTTAAACGACCAGGAGAAGTTGAAGAAGTTTCATCTCTAGTGGCTTATCTGTGTCTTCCTGCTGCTTCCTACATCACTGGACAGGTTATTGTTGTTGACGGAGGCTTCACTATCTGTGGTTTCCAATTCCAACGGCCAGAATTTTAATTAGTTCTTGTTGAAAATTAATGGTGGCAGAGTTTCTACCTTAGTACCTTTGTAATAATGCTGTATTTGCTCATGTTATGTGTTTAATTTCTCAAGTGTGTTAATTCCAGTTGAAAGCATTAAGAATAAAACTTGTGATCATTTCAATTTGTTAAATATTAAGGAGGGCTTTTGTGCATTATAGCGCAGACCGTTTTACCTTGATTGATGTTGCATATCGTCCGCTTGTTCATAGAAATTAAGTGCCTATCAATTAATTTCAAGAAAGCAATCGGGGTCTAGTTAGAATTTTATTACAATCTCGCTATCGTTGGAATTGGTTTTAAGAAAGAAAGATAGACTTTTCTAGCAAAGCTGTGCTTTTGAACGTGCCACATATCTATGTTTACAAGGGCATTCCGTTAAAGATAAATGAGAATTTTAAAATAGGGGCGGAGGTAGAAGTTCAGGTATTGGGTTCGGTAGAACATAATTGCTTTTGCTCAAATAGTATATTTTTGTTAAATTAAAATTCTAGCTTTAAAATGAGTGAGTTTTTAAATATAAAAACATTAATGGGTATTATATTGTCCCCTTTCCGTTATTCAGGTCTACATAATACAACACTCCAAGCATGGTTTATGGAGTTTCCAAATATAAACTCATCAATATAATAACATAACATAAAAAGAAAAGCAGAATAATTAGTAATAGCTATTCCCTCTGTTTTATATTAGATAAGGTACTTTCCCTTTTTGTTTGTTCTAAAACAAATGATACATTTCTAAATTTAGAAATAATTCAAACTTCAAACTTTTCATTTTACACATTTACCTTTAATGAGAAGTTTTTATAGCCACACAAACGTCATGACCTCACAAACCTTTTACCCCTTAAGCTTTTAAGACCACAAGTTTCAAAAGTCTTCTTCTTTTTTCTTAAATTTCATGCCAAGTAAAAATACCTCATCTAATATGAAATGGAGGGAGTACTCCCTCCGGTCCAAAATAAGTGATTTTCTAGCTGTTTTCACATAGATTAAGAAACTCACCTTTTAACATTAATTAGCAATGAAATTGACCATATTAACCTTTACTATTTCTTTACATAAATATTCCAAACACATACTCCAACACTATTTACTCCAAGGGCAATATAGGAAAAAAAATAATTAATTCATTCTTGAAATCAGAAAAATCACTTATTTTGGATAGTCGGGAGTATCATTTTAAAAAACTTAAGCCGCTTTTATCACGTCAGAATTAAATTTTAGGGATTTTTTTCTAACTATACCATATATGAAACCTTATTACCCTAAATGTGCATAGTTTGTTAATTACCCGCCCAATCCACACTTTAACTACAATTTATATACCATTCGACTATTAGGCATTAAAATGGCAAAATATTCCCTAAAAACGCGCTAAAATTAAGGAGAGAATCTTGGTGTTAATTGATTCTACATTAAATTCAATTTTTAAAAAGGGAAAGGAGATTTCTCATTTGCGTATTTTTCTCCAGAACTACAATTCAAATTCTCGAAAAAAAAAGAACGAACAATTCAAATTTTCGAGTTTCAACAACTCAAAGTTGAAAAAATCTGTTCTTCCATATATTTTCCACCATTGATAGCCATTAAAAAGCTTGAAAGCTTTGAATTCAAATTTGGGTTTTCAAAAATCATTATTTGTTTGGATTGAGTGTTGTTGTAAATAATTCGGAATATGTTTAGGAGTTTATATCTCAATTTTGAGGGGTTTTGGTGAAGATTAGACTTGGTTTTGACTGAATTTCAGATTGAAACTCGAAGAAGAAGAAGAAGTAGAAGAAGAAGAAGAAGACATATTTCCAAAAATTGTAGATAAATTGTAGAATTGTAGATCAATTGTAGATAAATTGTAAATTGGGAAGACTAAAACTTCTACAAATCTTCTACAATTATGTCGAAAATGCCAATTATGCTACAATTGAAATGGGAATTGGGATATTAAAATTCAATGTATCCAGTTTGTAGATATCTTGTAGATAAATTGTAGATTATTTGTATTCTGATTGTAGATGCATTGTTTCATGTTTTCACAAATCCAAAACGACTAAAGCTTCTACAAAATCTTCTGCAAAAAACAGTCTACAATTTATCTACAATTTTTCTAATTTTTCTACAATTTATCTACAATTTCTACAAAATTACTACATTTATGCTACAATTAAACTACAATCTTATGTGAAAAAAAATATTGACAACAAAATTTGCTCTTCATCTACAAAAATCATCACCGTTTATTGGATTGGTACATTGAACTTTTCCGACTCCGGTAACTTTTCTGGCAATCGGACGACTACCTACAAGTCTACCACAAGCAACACACCTTCTGAAATCTCCAATAGCGATGGTAAAAAGGAGCAGCGACGGTGGTGCTGACCATGTACTCTTCGATATTTTTTTCCGGTAATTAAAGAACCACCCACAAGTGTACTGTGTACAGCTATCAAATCAACACAGCTTTCGTCAACTTATGCTGGCAAAATAACGTCATTTAGCTACTACAATTTTAGCAATTATTACATGAATTACTAGGTAAAATGAGATTCATCACCTCGCCAACAAATTATTTAGTACTTTTTTATGTTTATAAAAATGAATTAAAAAGCAAAACAGAGTAGAATAAGAAAGAAATGAGAAATAGAAACCGAGAAGAGAAAGAGAATGGGAGGGGGAAAATGGGTTGGTCAGATCTTAGTAATTAAGGGGAAAGAGAAACGTGGGATATATGGACACTTTTAATTAAGGAGTAAGAAACTGCCAATTAATTATACCTCTAAATTAATTATGGTATATAAATGGTAATTTGATATGCTGAAATGTAATAAACACAACCCTTAAATATTGAGAGTAATAAGGTTTCATATATGGTACAATAAAAATCCTAAATTTTAAGATATGGAAGATAGGGTGGATTACATTGTCCCTTCTGTGGTTTTGGTCCACCTAACATAATACTCCAAAATGTGCCTCTTGGAGTTTGCAAAGATCTGAAAATACAAAAGATTCTCGTACTACTATACTAAAATTTAGTGGCAAACAAGATAAGTACTCTCTTAACTATTTTATCGGTCTTAATTTACGTGACACATTTTTTCTTTTAATTTATGATAACAACAATAAATTTAATATAATTTTACAAATAAAATCTGAAAAATATAGTGGTATGTAATCTTATTCCTAACTTGTGAAGGTAACACGGCTATTTCTAATGAAAAATATAGTCACAACATTATTGAACTTTTCTTTCAATTTATCCAAAAATAATAATAATACATTTATATTATATTTATCTCTCAATGAGATTATTTATAATCACATCACATATTATGTATAACTTTTTAAACGTCATATTCAATCAAATAAGACCAAATAAATGGAACAGCCGGACTAAAGCTAAGAAAGAACTCAATGGCGAAGGTTGCAGCGTTTGCCAAAAGTTCCAGATGGTCTCTTAATGGTTTGGCCGCTCTTGTCACGCGGCACTTCTGGAATTGGGTGAAGATATTAATTTTCTTTCGTAAAAATTCATTATATTGTCACTCTGTGTAATTTTTTTTACAGACATGCAGTAGTAGAGGAGCTAGCTGGACTTGGTGCTAAAGTGTATACATGTTCGAAGACAGGAGCTAGCTGGACTTGGTTAGATCTCCCACAACCCCCCCCCCCCCCCCCACACACACACAAAAACGCATATATTTTTACAATCTATTGGCTAATGTTGACATAGTCCGTGAGCAGAGACAAATTCAGTATTTTAACTTGATAAGGTCGAACTCAGATCTAGTATTTATTGATATTTGTAGTGGTTTAATAAATTTATGCACATGTCGAGAATATCCGGTTTAGATGAATCCGTTGCCGAAGCAGTGATCGGCACCTGTTACTGAGGAAACATGTCAAGGACGGATCTAGTGAATAAGCTATGGGTCCATTTGAACCTCGTAGCTTTGTCTTAGACCTTCATGTTTAAAAAAACTCCACAAAAGAAGTTACAAAACAGTAGATTTCAAACCTGGTACATCAAATGGAATGTGGTAGAATTTCGAATATGAACCTGGTCAAATCCTGAATCCGCCTATGATTCATTAAGCAGATCGGCCTAACTTACTTGGATTGAGCGTAGTAATTGTTGTCTTCATAGAAAGATTCAATATCAATAAAAACACCAATCCGAGTTGCTCTTCTAGGCGGGCAAACGACTCCTGATTCTTGAGCATGTTGGAGGATTAAGGGGAAATTGAAAAAGCTGCTTTAGTTTCTTGGAGAAGAGTGAAATGAAGAGATCTAACACTGGAATTCTTACATTGCCTTAGATGTGCTGGTTACAAAAGCAACATTCAATTTTCAGACAGTATAGAACTTTTTAGTTTTGACTAAGTCGTTACCATATCTTTTTACTGTAGATAAATAATGTTGGAACAAATATTTGGAAGCCATCTATCGAATATACAGCAGAAGATTATTCCCATGTGATGGTGCTTGGTAATGAGTTTAAGCTTTATGTTGTCATGAATTATAAATGACCAAATTAAGACCTTGGCCAGGGCAATTGAATGAAAGAAGAAAAGAGTTTCTCAGGTCATTCAATGGTCGATTATATTTGACATGTACACATAGTTGGTCGCCTATTAGGATTTGATAGTTGAACCATATCCTAGGGTGATCCAGAGCTATAAGGACAGAAGGAATTACTACATTATTCTTCTACTGGTTCTTGAGAGTAAATTGTATACTTCATGCTATCCGGTCGTTAAGGAGTGCTGCTAGACGCCACCCTTGATTAGTATATTGATGTGGTCAATTTATTACCGGTTTAGTATTGAACCTATGGGGTCGCACACTAACGAGTATTATGATCTTTGCTAACGGATTGATTACTTTATTACTCTGTACACATACCATCTTCCTTTGAATAATTGAACAATGGGAAATAATGTGCCAAATGATTAGCTCTTTATTCTTACTACTATTTGACTGATGATGGCAGCTGGGATGATTCAGCTTACACGAAATTTGGCTTGTGAATGGGGAGAAGATGGTATTCGGGTTAATGCCGTTGCGCCATGGTACACAAAGACACCACTCGTGAAAGATGTAATATTCTCCTCCTGTTGCTTCTATGTCTGATTGTATGAGTCTTTTTACATCAGATCTAAGGAGAGTTATGGGGGTTCAAGAAACTCTTTGTTGAAATATGTGACCATCTCATCCAAAAGCGTAAGCTGTTAGAGAGAAAATACTTTTATTTACTTAATTATGTCTTCAACACACCCCTCACATGCGGGCTTGATTCTTTTTTGATGAGCCAAGCACGTGGACTTAATTCTGACTCGAACCCAGGCCTCTGCCTGCTCTGATACCATGTTGATCATATTTCAACAGTCATTGCATTCAGTCCGAACTAAGTAAATATATGTACATACATTAAAATCAATGTCTGCCGGAGTAAAATATACTTTGATGCTAACAGAAAGTCATACCCACATCCAAGCAGGGAGTTGCTACTGAAATTGAAACTTAACGTATAATCATTTAACAATTCTTCTAAGTTGGGTTTGGTGCATGTCAAAATTCCGAGAAGATTGCAAATACTTTGTCATTAAAAAACTGTTACTACTATCTAACTTATCACTAGAGTATACTATTAAATCAATGATGAATTTGATGGCTTTATATTCATCACAGGTGCTCAAAGATAAACCATTTTTGGATGAGTTAATAGCAAGAATGCCTCTTAGGCGTCCAGGCGAAGTTGAAGAAGCTTCATCCGTGGTGGCTTATCTTTGTCTTTCTGGCGCTTCCTACGTCACTGGCCAGGTTATAGCCGTTGACGGAGGATTCACTGTCTATGGGTTCAAATAGCTAGCCAGAGATATGGTATTTTCTCTTGTTCAGTGTTTTTTCAAGTGTGATGATTCAGTTGAAACCATCACAAATAAAAAGTTTTGATCATATCAACATGTTGGATGTGATGCTGCATTTGCTCAGCTTAAGTGTTTCTAGTGTTAGACAAACGCTATTGTACTGAAGATATAACTTCAGAACACGCATTATATCTTTTAAACGTCAATTTTCATAGAATCCATCTTGCTTAGTTCTTTCTTTCATTATACAGTAACATTACATCCGCTCGAACCCTATATCATGGTTCAGAATTATGGCTGTCAATCGGGCGGTTTGGCTTATTTTGGGCCCGGTCAAAATGGGTTGAATCAATAAATGAGTGTGTTAATGACCCGTCCAAAAATTATTTGGCTTGAGATGGACTGGGTCACTAAAATTTGGATCATAACCTAACCCTCCAACTCTTACCAAGCTTTAATTAATGTGTATTGTTTTCTTATGAATTGTTTAGTTACCAAATAAGACTTTTTTCTTTTGTTAAGGCCACATATAACAGATTAGACCAAAAAAAAACTATTTTAAAGATATATTAGCAAAGTTGTTTATGGATCAGTTTGGGTAAAAATCAGCCCGACATTAGATGAGCTAAGATGGGTTGGGTCAATATGGGCTAACTTCAACTATAGGCGGTGTCAATGAGCAGCCCAATCTTGGACAGGTTGAATAGGTTAGGGCTCAAATTACTGCCCCTTTTAGAATCATTAATTTATGAATAATATAGACCAATAATAGTATAGAACCTGTGTTTCCACGAAAGAACGATAATCTATGATTGAATAGCCTCAGCAACAGGAAAGTATGGAGCCCAAAATAGGTAATAACAGCAAAGATGAGAATATACAGTGTAAGTTTAGAGCATTTGATTTCTTTTACTGAATTTTCCTTCAGATATTACTTCTAACAGCAAGTGAGAGGCTCTGTGTGTATTTCAACAGCATTTTTTTTTATATTTTCGTTCTCTGTTGCTTTGTAACTATGAACAAATAATAACTTCATGTCAAATTATGCTAACCCCCATAAATAAAAATTAAGTTAACATTAGATAACTAATCCATGTATTTAACCTTGATTACTGCACTAAAGATGCAAGTAACACAGATTTTCCAAGATTGCATATAAATAACTCACACATTAAACAAGATTAACTGTACCTTAGCCAATACTAACAGTGAACTTCTTTGCAAACTCCTGATAGTCCAATTAATTCAAGTTTTCTTAGGCAGAGAGTACTAAACACAAGAGTCGAGCCTGAAAAATGACCATGAAAATCATAATCAAGAAAAGAACAAGCCGGTGCACTAAGCTCCCTCTATGCGCGGGATTCGAGGAAGGACCGGACCAAAAACAAGTAACAAAACATGCCATACTAATCAAAGATGCAGAAATTTCTTAAAGCAAATAATATAATTCACTATTCAGTCAGATATCAAATCAAGGATACAGTTTATAAATACGTCAATCAACTATCCTTAATGCTATTTTTTAAATGTAAGCGTGAAGTAAAGAAAAAGAATGTACGTCACTTACTTGCGAAGAGGAAATTTCTTCTCTTTTGGCTTCGGCAGCAAAATAGAAGCTGTAAAAATTGACCAATTGTCACAGAAATTCAGATTCTTTTATAGCTACACCCGAAGATTGCCAGATTCGAATCGAACACCAGTCTTCTATTGACTTTTCAGAAAGCACCATTTACTATTATGTCGACACGTGTTCGAATCTTAGAAAAGATGGGGAGAATTAATTAAAACTTTGTACTTTATGTAAGTTTCGTTCCAAAAAGAATCCATTCAAGCTCTTCCAGTCATTTTTTATTATTATTTTAATCGAATTTTATGGCTTTCAAGCTTCTTAGCCAGAATGGGAACCTTGACGTAACTGTTAAAGTACGTTGTTGCCATATGATCAAGAGACGGGTTCGAGCCGTTAAAAAAAAAAAATCTTTTACAAAAATGTAGGCTAAGGCTGCGTACAATATACTTTTTTGATCCAGTCCTTCCCTGGACCCCAAACATAGCGAGAGCTTAGTACACCCTGGGATGTCCTTTTTAAGCTTCTTAGTCTGGGTTTGTGTGAAGTAAATATGAGCAAGCTTAGATCTAAACTTTTTTCATCGCCCCACCCATGGCAGATCTAATAAAAAATCTTCCCACTAATGCTTTAATTATCTGGCTATGATACTGATGAAGAGGGCCGGGAACTTTGATATATTTGGAACAATTTAACTTTGACCTAATTATTTTTGCCCTTGTGACATGTTTGTTACATTAATTTTATGACATATTTAATACTACACGTTTAAAAGAAAATTATTTTTTATTTTAGAAATTCCATGTGCAATCAAACAATGAGGCATAAATTGAAACAGTTAGAATATTTTTTACAGAAATAAATTGTTCATCAAACATCTTAAAATAATATGTACTCTAAATGCAGTACATACATTACTACAACACAATTTCTGTACATCACCACATACGACTATTTTATATCATACAAGTTTAAATTCGAATAATGCTTTCGATCAATTTTAAAAACAATGTTGGAATAACTGAAACATGTCGTATTATTTCTAAAATTTTCGAATATAAATCAAAAGCGAAAGTCTTAGCACGCATAATCTCATCTCTTGGTACTTAAAACTAGAATATAGAAGACAATATAGTAAAAAAAATATAAAATATTTTAAAATTGTTTCATACTATATAATATAAAATATATTTGATTTTTAGCATCTTTGAATAAATTATATTTTGCATATCGTGAACTTGTAAAGTTGTAATCAAGTCGTATAAACAATATGTCAAAATCGAATCCATGCAATGTGTTCGTGAAAGTGACAACTGTTTGCTCGCATGTCATTATTGTCAAAACAGTTTATTATGAAACATATGTCATGCCAATGACCTTTTCGTTTTCCTCCCTTTTATTTAATAAAAAAACTAGGTGTTGATAACAAACATAACATCTAAAGTTTGTCCTACATGATTGCATGTGTGTCTTTCTTTGTGCGAGTTAGAAGAGAAACAATCATTGTGCCTTTTGTTTACTCATAGCGCGTTGAAAGTGATGTTTATTTTTTGGTCTTATAAAATAATTAGGAATAGAGGGATGAAATTGAAAAATAGATTTTTTTTCTAATAAATTCATTTTCTTTATGCAGGTTTTGTTGGTTTTAGAAAGGGAAACGTTCTTTGAACCTCTTCCATATTTTGTTACGCTCGAGGAACATTTCTAACATTGACCAAATTAAAACAGTCGCAATTTGCTTGCTAGACATCCCAATATATAGTGAAATAGACCATGAAGAAGTCAACAAATTCTTCGCTAGTACATGTATGAGTCAAAATCTATTTCTAGAATATAAAATAAAATGATATCGGTAAAATATCCCTAGGTCGCCACGGATGCTCCCTTATTATCTGCTCACAATTTTTGCATGTCACCTACAGAGATGGTCTATGCTCCGGAAAAGCTTGGAACAAAGGTAAAGTGGCCGCCAAATATGAGGTCCGACCTGAACACCAGAAAGTCTAACGCCCTCTATGAGTTCCACCAGGAACGCGAGCACAATACAGAAGATTGCATCACCCTCAGTCAAGAAGTCGTAAACATATTGCGGCAAGGACACCTCAAAGAGTTGTTAAGCGACATGGAGAGGAGCAACTTCGCCAAAGGACGTGAACATCAAGGCCCACCAAAGCCACCATTACCAGCTCGTACTATCAACATGATCATCGGCGGCAACGATGATAGGTCTATCAACAGCGTGAAGTTCACCACCACTCACAAGCTCAAGCGGTCTATCACCCGCAAAAGGTACGACGGACTCGAATAAAGTATCATCTTCAACGAGTCGGGTGACGACGGTTTGATATTCCTTCATAATGATGCCCTTGTCATTACTTTACGCATTTTATATATCAATGTCAAACGTATCATGGTGGATGATGGAAGCGGAGCGTGCATTATCCATCCCCGAGTCCTTACCAAAATGAGACTCAAGGACAAGATAGTGTCGCACTGAATCACGCTAATCGATTTTAATAATGCAGTTGAGCAGACTTCGGGGGAAATCACACTCCCCGTCTTGGCCGATGGCGTGACTCTGGAGACAACATTTCACATCATGAACTAGGCCACTGCGAACAATGCCATAGTAGGACGACCGTGGATACACCCCATGAGAGTCGTTCCCTCCAGCCTATATGAAGAATTAAATTCCCAACACCATGGGGTATGTTCATCATACGCGGAGAACAACGCAGTTCCCGGGAATGCTACCACATTGCCTTAAACAGCACGACAACCCAACAGAAAAAAGACAAAGAAAAAGACGCATATCAATCAACAGGGCCAAGGTCGACGCAATGAGAGATTAGGGATGCCATTATGGATCCCGAAGCAGTCGAAGCTACGGACTCGACCATAGAAGACCTCGACCCCATTCAATTGGACCTCAACGACCATAGCAAAAAGGCCTACATCGACAACAAACTTCGGGAACCAAGTAAATTCTATCAATTTTTAATAACTAATGCAGATTTGTTTGCCTTCAGCCATATAGATATGCCGGATATCCCAAAGGAAATTGTCACACACAAACTAAATGTCGGCTCGTTCCACCCCCTTCCCCCCCCCACCCACCAGTAAGACAGGTCAGGCATAATTCAACCCTGTCATCAACGATGCGGTCCGCAAGGAGGTAGAAAAACTATTAGAGAACGGCTCCATCAAGGAGTCAAAGTACCCTAAGTAGATTGCCAATGTAGTGATGGTCAAAAAGAAAAATGAAAAATGGCGGATGTACGTGGATTTCATAGACTTGAACAAAGCATATCCGAAGGATTAGTTCCCATTCCCCTCATCGACGCAACAGGCGGGCACGAGCTATTGAGTTTCTTGGACGTATACTCAAGCTACAACCAAATACTTATGGCGGAAGAAGACCAGGAGGAAACCATGTTCATCACCCACCAAGGAACATATTGTTGTAGGGTCATGCCATTTGGGCTAAAAAATACGGGGGATACATATCAAAGATTAGTCACGAAAATGTTCAAAGACCAACTCGACAGGACCATGAAAGTATATATAGACGACATGTTGGTCAAATCCATAAAGGCAAAGGATCACATCGATCATTTAAATAAAGCCTTTGACATACTAAGATGGTACGGAATGAAATTGAACGCGGAGAAGTGCACGTTTGGTGTAGCCTCGAGAAAGTTCTAGGGTTTTTTTGTGTCACAACGGGGAATCAAGGTCAACCTAACCAAATCAAAGCTATCGAGGGGATACTAGAACTCTTGACTACCAAGAAGCAAGTCCAAAGGTTGACTAGTTAAATCGCCGCTCTATCAAGATTCATCTCACGATCGTCTAATAGATGTCACAAATTTTTTGGCGTACTCAAAAAGGACAGTGGCCTTGAATGAACTCCCGAGTGCGTCCAGGCTCTACGAGAACTGAAGTCATATCTATCATCACCACCCCTGCTTTCAAAACCCGAAGCTATGAAGCAGCTCATCGTCTATCTAGATGTCTCCGAAGTAGTGGTAAGTGCAGTCCTGATCCGCGAAAAAAGGTATATCCCATCTATTATATTAGCAGAACACTCATCGACGATGAGATCAGGTACCCGTACCTCGAAAAATTTGCTCTGGCATTGGTCGTAGCTTCACGAAAGCTCAAACCTTATTTCTAGTGCCACCCCATCTCGGTCATTACAACTTTTCCCCATGAGGAGCATTTTGCATAAACCTGAGCTATTGGGGAGGCTGGCTAAGTAGGACATCGAGCTAAGTGAGCACGATATCACATACCAGCCACGAACAACGATAAAGTCATCAGTGCTTGCCGACTTCGTCGTTGACTTTATTGCACCTATATTTCCTAAAGTCGAAAAGGAAGCCATCTAGACTTCTTCCAAATACGAGACCTCAGGGTCCTATACACTGATGGTGCATCTAATGCATCAAGGTATGGACTAGGACTCGTACTCGAGGTCCCCATCGACGAAGTAATTTGCCAGTCCATAAGGTTCCCGGATATGACTAATAACGAGGCCGAGTATGAAGTCGTAATTTCAGGAATGAGGCTAGCACTTAAGTATAGGGCGAAGCGGTTGAAACTCCGTTGTGATTCCCAGCTCATAGTCAACAAAGTCACAGGGACTTTCTAATTCAAGGAACAAAGGTTACAATAACTATCAGATCGAGATCTGCAAGCTACTACCTAAGTTTGATGAATGCCAGCTCGACTAGATCCCTCATGTGCAGAACGCCAAATCGGAAAGCCTTTCTGTAGCCACCAAAAGCATCACGACTGGGGATAAATGCGTAGTCCACCTCCTCAACTCATCACTAGACCAAGAGGTAAGAACCATAAACTTAACTTAGGATTGGCGGCCCAAAAAATGTCAAGAATCTAAGAATGCAAGCGGCCAAATACAGTATCCTTCAGAGTGATTTGTACAAGGGAATTTATGGAGGCCCTATGGTGAAGTTTCTTGGCCAAAACCAGACCCAGCGCATCCTCGAAGAAGTCCATAAAGGACATTGTGATGCTTACTCCAGTAATCGAGCACTAGTCAGATGCCTCATATGAGCGAGATATTATTGGCCTACCATGAAAAAGGACGTCGTATACCTCATGAGGAAATGGGAACAGTGCCAAAAGTATGCCCCAATGATTCACCAAGCAGGCAAACACCTCCACTCGGTCACCTCCCCATGGCCATTCATCAAATGGGGAATGAAAATCGTAGGCCTCCGCCCAGCGGGGCGAGGTAATGTACAATTCCTTTTAGTTTTAACTGACTATTTACCTAAATGGGTGGAAGTAGGAGTATTCACCTAAATATGGGAACAAGAAGTAATCATCTTTATATAGAGAAACATCATCTGCCGATTCGGCCTACCTTAGGAAATTAGCTGTGACAATGGACCCTAGTTCACGGGAAAGAAAACTGTCAAATTCTTCGAGAAATGGCATATCAAGAGGATACTTTCAAACTTGTACCACCCAGCGGGTAACAAACAAGCAGAGTCCTCTAACAAGTCCATACTAAACATCATGAAGAAAAAGCTCGAGGATGCCAAGGGACTGTGGCCAGAAATAATATCCGAAGTATTATGGGCCTACCGAACAACTCCAAAGACGATCACATGATAGGCTCCCTACTCTTTGGTATATGGGACCGAGGCAATAATACCGGTCGAAGTTGGAGAACTCAATCTAAGGTACTCCTACAAAAGCGGTACAAGTAACGATGAGAGCAGAAGACAGGAACTCGACGAAATCGACGAACGAAAAGATATGGCGTACACAAGAATGGTCGTTCAAAAACAACAAACAGAACACTATTACAACAAAAAAGCAAAGTTCTGGCTGCTTAAAGTTGGGGACTACGTGCTAAAATCTAAAACTCAAGCGAGCAAAGAACCCAGGAAGGCCAGCTGGGAACATACTGGGATGGTCCATACAAAACCACTGCCAAAGCAAACAAGGGTTCATTCCAACTAAAAAAATTTGAAGGAAATCAAATACCAAACAATTAGAACACCACCTCAAATACTTCAACTTCTAAGAGAAAGTGTCCCCCAAGTCGTACTCATTTTCCCTTTCTTGAGTTTTGTCCCATTTGGGTTTTCTCAAGGAGGATTTTAATGAGGCGGCGAAAGGAACACAATGACTCGAAGTATGCGAGGGAGGGAATTGTTATTTTAATTGCTCGACTTCTCAATACTCTCTAAGTCAAACAATGAAGGGACTAGGTAGACTAGGACTGGAACACCAGCCAACACCCAAAATAAGTAACTCTCCAATAATGTAACCAAAGAAACAACGTCAAAGTAATAAGAAACTTACATTTATCACAAATTTTTTGTATCAAGGTTATGTTCGACTTTGCTCGAACAAACACCTACTGGCCCTCGGTCGTGATTTAACGAAAGGTTATGTTCGACATTTCTCGAACAAAAAATTACCGGCCCTCGACCGCAGTTTAATGAAAAGTCTATGTTCAACCTCACTCGAACAAACACCTAATGGACCTTGGCCGCAGTTTAACAAAAAGATGTTCGACCTCACTCGAACAAACACCTATACCCTCGACCGCAATTTAACGAAAAGGTTATGTTCGACCTTGCTCGAACAGACACCTACCGGTCTCGACCACAGTCTAACGAAAAGGTTATGTTCTACCTCGCTCGAACAGACACCTACCAACCCTCGATCGCAGTTTAACGAAAAGGTTATGTTCGACCTTGCTCGAACAAACACCTACCGGCCCTCGACCGCAATTTAACGAAAAGGCTATATTCGACCTCGCTCGAACAAATACCTACCGACCCTCGCCTGCGGTTTAACTAAAATGTTGTGTTCAACCTCGCTCGAACAAAAACCTACCAGCCCTCGACCCCGATTTAACAAAAGGTTATGTTTGACCTCACTCGAACAAATACCTATCGGCCCTCGTGCGACAACTTAACAAAAGGTCAAAATTGACTAAGTCCAAACAACACCTATCGACCCTTAGCCAAAACTCAACAAAGAAATACACTCGACTTATATAAACAAAGGGATGATATGAACCACAAATATTTGGATCCAAGGCCACGACCAGCTGAAAGACAACAACAATGAGGAATAAAGGGAAATAAGCAAACAACAAAAGTAAAAAATACACAAGTACATAAAAGTAAACCATAGGATTAGAATGGGATGCAAGGAATGACTTTGATAATTCATACTTAAAAAGTTTTTTACAAAAGGCTATTGAAGTCGCCGACAAAAATACACAAAAAATCAAACAAAACTACTAGCCATCGTCACTACGGGCTTCAGTTCCCTCGCCCGCTCGGTCTCCAATAAAATCACCACCTTGACCACCGGTACCCTCATCGTCTCGGACCTTAGCGCCCTCTCCATCCTCACCCTAAAGGTATATGGAATCATACCAAGCCTCGTCCTTGAGGAAATCCACAACATCCTTATTGCCCTCTTCTTCACCAGGAGGAGTAGTCGGATCATAACTGCAAGCAACCTGATCCTCGCGAGCCTTGACACAAGCACCCTTGAAGTTCGTAGTAGAAATAGAGCCCGCTGTATACAACTTGTGAAGCACGTCTAGTCGGGCTTCAGCGTGAATCTATTATTTGTACAAATCACAGGGAATGTTGAGGAATCCAGAAGCCACAGATGAAGAAGTCCATTCAAGTATTTTAGCGTTCTCGGCCTCTAGAGCAACAACCCGATCATAAATAGCACAGGTCTCTTTCTCCAGCCCCCAATCCTTTCATCGAGTCGCTCTTCTTTAATCCTTTCCATGGACAAGTCATTTTCTCGCTCGAAAAAGAGAGTTCGAACACCACCTCAAGGGACTCCATCTTCCTCAAAGCCTCTAACCCGATGGACTCCGTCGTCTCTAGCTCCTCCATCTTCTCGGTGACCTCGCCACTAAGAGCCTCCTTCTTGAATTGACAATTCTCAAGCTGGCCTCGCAGCAAGACTACCTAAGCTTGGAGGTCACTGCACTGGGCTTCTACCCCTTGCTAAGCTTGAGCTCTTCTTCTTTACTCCTCAACGTCCCCTCCAGGATTCTACATTTCCCAACTACTCCCACCAGCTCCTCGTCTCTTTCACTCAAGTCCTTCCATAATTGGATCACATTGCCACTTTCGCGGAGGCGGCACCAGAGCTCTTGGTACTTCTCGAGGCATTTGAAGTACTTATCCTTCAACTTCACATAAATATCTTTACATATATGCTCCCTACGAGCGCTTTCAATCTCCAAGATGACCATCTATAAAATGAACAAAGGGAGTTAGAGCCTACGAAAGAGCAAAACGTAAAGAAAATAACGGAAAGCAAATGTACTCACCCGAAGGGCGAGACCAGCAATGTTATTTAACATGTCGCTATTACTCATGGTACCAGGGGTCGTACCCTCAATTTAGAATGAAGTGGACAGAGGGAGGGGACTATCTCCTCGGTATTCACAAGAAGGTTACGATCCATCAGGATCGCAATAGTCCTTGAACCCCTTTCTAACCTCACTTAGATACAGCTGACCATGGCACACTGCTGCCAGTCTTTTCTCGTCTATCAAGCTCAACTGTTCCAATCGAGCTTTGACCCATTCATCATCATCAATCTCGGCTTCAGCGACAATCCGGAGGGACGGAATTTTGACCTCTGCTGGTATTACGGCCTCAGTTCCGTACACCAACAAATAAGGGGTTGCACCTATGGAAGTCCGAACGGTAGTGAGATAGCCCAACAAAGCAAAGGGTAATCTCTCGTGCCATTGTCTGGATCCTTCCACCATCTTCCGCAGTATCTTCTTGATGTTCTTATTGGCTGCTTCGACCGCTCCATTCGCTTTGGGACGATATGGGGTGGAATTGCGGTGTGTAATCTTGAATTGTTGGCATACCTCTCTCATCAAGCTGCTGTTAAGATTTGCACCGTTGTCCGTAATGATTACTTTTGGGATCCCAAATCTGCATATGATATGGGAGTGAACAAAATCTACCACTGACTTTTTAGTTACCGACTTGAAGGTTTTAGCCTCGACCCATTTGGTGAAGTAGTCAATGGTCACCAGAATGAACCTATGGTCGTTGGATGCTGCCGGCTCGATAGGCCCAATGACATCCATGCCCCATGCAACAAACGGCCAGGGTGCTGACATCGTATGTAACTCTGTTGGCGGAGAATGTATCAGATCTCCATGTATCTGACACTGATGGCATTTCCTCACGAAAGTGATACAGTCATGCTCCATGGTGAGCCAATAATACCCTGCTCGAAGGATCTTTCTTGCCAACACATATCCGCTCATATGTGGCCCACAAACTCCAGCATGCACTTCTGCCATAACCGTCAAGGCTTGACCGGCGTCTATGCATCTTAACAATCCCAAGTCCGGGGTTCTCCTGTACAACACTCCTCCACTGAGGAAGAAACCATTCGCCAAACGCCGAAGGGCTCTTTTTTGGTCTCCAGTGGCCTGTTCTGGATATATCCTCATTCTGAGGTATTCCTTGATATCATGAAACCAGGGCTCGCCATCTACTTCCTCTTCCACCGCGTTGCAATAAGCGTGCTGATCACGAACCTGGATGTGCAAAGGGTCTACATACATTTTGTCAGGGTGGTGTAGCATTGATGCTAAGGTGGCCAATGCATCCGCAACCTCGTTATGAACTCTCGGGATATGCTTGAATTCCACTGATCGAAATCGCTTGCTCAGATCGTGCAAACATTGTCGATATGGTATGAGTTTCAAATCCCGTGTTTCCCATTCACCCTGAATCTGATGTACCAATAGGTCCGAGTCTCCCAAGACCAAAACTTCTTGGACATCCATGTCCGCAGCTAATCGCAGACCCAAAATGCAAGCTTCATACTCGGCCATATTATTGGTGCAATAGAAGCGTAGTTGAGCCGTAACAGGATAGTGACGTCCTGTTTCAGAGATGAGTACCGCTCCTATTCCAACCCCTTTCGCGTTCGCGGCTCCATCGAAAAAAAGCTTCTAACCCGGTTCCTCAGGTAATTCCAGCTCACTCGTATGCATCACCTCTTCGTCGGGAAAATACGTTCTTAAAGGCTCGTATTTTTCATCAACGGGATTCTCTACCAAATGGTCGGCCAGCGCTTCGGCTTTCATGGCTGTCCTCGTCACATAGACGATATCGAACTCTGTGAGCAGAATTTGCCATTTTGCCAACCTCCCTGTGGGCATAGGTTTCTGAAAGATGTACTTCAATGGGTCCAAATGGGATATGAGATAAGTAGTATACGAGGACAGGTAGTGCTTCAACTTCTGAGCCACCCAGGTTAGGGCGCATCACGTTTTCTCGAGTTGAGTGTACTTGACCTCATATACTGTGAACTTCTTGCTAAGATAATAAATGGCCTGCTCTTTCCTTCCTGTGACATCATGTTGCCCCAGTACACAGCCAAATGAATTTTCCAGGACCGTCAGATAAAGAATTAAGGGCTTCCCTGGCTTAGGTGGAACCAACACGGGTGGATTAGACAGATACCCTTTGATTTGGTCGAAAGCCTCTTGACACTCTGCCGTCCAGCTTACCGCAACATCTTTTTTCAGCAACCGAAATATGGGTTCACAAGTCGCCGTGAGTTGAGCGATGAACCTGCTGATGTAATTGAGTCTCCCCAATAGACTCATTACCTCTGTTATGTTCCTCGGCGGCGGCAAATCTCGGATGGATTTGATCTTGGATGGGTCTAACTCAATACCCCGTCGACTGACGATGGATCCTAACAGCTTTCCTGATGAAACCCCGAACGCGCATCTGGCCGGGTTGAGCTTGATATCATACCTTCGGAGTCTTTGGAAAAATCTCCTCAGGTCTGCTACATGGTTTTCCTGACGCCAAGACTTTATGATCACATCATCTACGTACACCTCAATTTCTTTGTGTATCATGTCGTGAAACACTGTAGTCATTGCTCGCATGTACGTTGCCCCGACATTCTTCAATCCGAACAACATTACCCGATAGCAGTAAGTTCCCCATGGCGTAATAAAAGTTTTCTTTTTCGCATCTTCCTCGTCCATTAGGATCTGATGATATCCCGCATAGCAATCCACAAAGGATCCGATCTCGCGCCCAACGCAATTATCGATCAGGATATGGATGTTGGGCAATGGAAAATTGTCCTTGGGACTTGCTTTGTTGAGGTTGCGGTAGTCGATGCATACCCTGATTTTCCCATCCTTCTTCGGAACTGGTACCACATTGGCCAACCACTCGGGATATCGAGTGACCCGAATGACCTTCGCTTGCAACTGCTTAATCACCTCTTCTTTGATCTTTACACTCATTTCTGTTTTAAATTTCCTTAGCTTTTGCTTGACCGGAGGGTATGCCGGGTTAGTGGGCAATTTGTGAACCACTAAATTGGTGCTTAATCCCGGCATATCATCATATGATCATGCAAAGACATCTTTGAATTCCACGAGGGTTTTGATCAATTCTTCCCTGACATTCGGCTCAATGTGGATGCTGATTTTGGTTTCTCGGACATTATCAGCGTCTCCTAGATTCACAGCCTCAGTGTCATTTAGGTTAGGCTTGGGTTTCTCTTCAAATTGGCACAATTCTCGGTTTATCTCTTCGAAGGCTTCATCTTCGTCATATTCACACTCCTTATCACAAACGACCTCTTGTAGCATTAAGTTGGGCTCAGATTGATTTATTGGACTAGGTCGAAGATCCGCTGTGTATGCCATGTCATTAGAACCAGTAAAAAAAGAACTATTCAGAAAGAAAAAAAAAAGAACAAAAACAAAATTAAAACGAGACAAAAGAAGAGAACTTTATTAAACTTGCGGATAGCAGGGTTCACACTTTTACAAAACAAAATAAAAAATTGGGATTACACCTTGGAATAATCCGAACAAGAAAAGCATAAATCAAAGCCTACTACCAAGACTCCCCCCGGATAGGAAGATGAGTAACTGCCCAATTGTTGGTTTTGGCCTCAGGCCCCACAAACTATATCTCCGCTCTGCTGGAACTCTCTCCAACTTCTACCATATTGACATCAGCAAATAGCCTCTCGAAACTCTGATTTAGGTCCCCGTCCATCCCGATCAATGGTCTGAGAATCTTTGGGACCGGTGGCCCCTTGGCACTTGCTTTGACAAAAGATCTTGAGAGTCGTGGCACCGGCTTGGGCAGAAACCAAACTTTCTTCTTCATTTTTCGCGCTCGCTTCACATCTGCTGCAGTAGGTTTGAACCCCAACCCAAAAGTTTCCAAATTTTTAGGCAGGGAGACAGGTTGGACAATCCCCTGAAGCTCAACACCCAAGCCTTTTCCCGGCACAAACCCGTTGCCCAGCATTTCCGAGACCATCATGACTGTTGCGGAGGCTACCCTAGGGTACGGGAGGATCTCACCCTCAAAAATCTTGTTTGCCGCCATCGTATCGAAAATCTGGTAGACCCAAGGACCTTTGTCATCATCGGTCTCTATGAAGGGCACAATGGCGCCACCCATGGTGCACGCCGTGTCCTCGCCGTGCAGTACGACCTCCTGCCTATCCCACTCGAACTTGACCATCTGATGTAGGGTGGAAGGCAATGCTTTGGCAGCGTGAATCCACGGTCGTCCTAACAGAAGGTTATAAGATACTGTGGCATCTAACACCTGGAACTCCATGGTAAACAGGACTGGACTGATGGTCAATTCAAGTACAATATCCCCCACAGTGGCTATTCCATTTCCTTCAAACTCTCGGACGCAAATGCTATTCTTGTGGATTCTTCCGTGGTCGATCTTTAACTGGTTCAGAGTGGATAATGGACAAATGTTGGCACTTGAACCGTTATCCACCAATACCCGAGTAACTACCGAGTTTTCACATTTGACAGTTAGGTAATAGAGCTTTATTATGCTCCGTACCTTCCACCGGCAGATCATCATCTGAGAATGTTACCCTGTTCACCTCGAAAATCTTGTTGGCAATGGTTTCCAGGTGGTTTACAGAAATCTCGTTGGGCACATGAGCTTCGTTCAATATCTTCATCAGGGCCCGACGATGTTCCTCAGAATGGATTAGTAACGATAGCAGCGAGATCTGGGCTGGTGTTTTCCTCAGCTGTTCGACCACAGAGTAGTCTTGCACTTTCATCTTCCTCAAGAATTCCTCAGCCTCTTCTTCGGACACAGGTTTCTTGGTTGCAGCTGGGTTGGGTCTTCTCAGCTCCACCGGAGCAAAACACCGTCCTGATCGAGTCAGCCCTTGCGCTTCACAACTAACTTCCTCCACTTGTTTTCCTTTGTACATCACCACTGCCTTCTCGTATTTCCAAGGCACGACCTTGCTATCAATCATAGGCAGCTGGACTACATGCTTTATGGTGACCAGTTCCCTGTATACCCCTTTCAACGCTACTGCAGGTGTGGGTGGAGTCCCTGATATTACCAACTTGTTTGGCTCGGGTTTGCTTGTTATGGCGGACGGGCTCTTTCCCAATATCACTACTATCTTGACGCCTTCTCCCTGCGACTGTACCCCCGTTCCTCCACTGGTCGATCCTCATTTCGGTGCGGCCTGGATCATCATCACTGTTTGTGAGGGCTTTCTCAGCTTTCCTCCCTCTTACACCACCTCAAATCATGTGAGTCTCGTGGTGTGCTGGCAATGGGTTCTGGTTGATGTTAGGTGCCTCCGGTGTTTGGACCTCGATCTTATTGGTATCAATAAGATCCTGTATGGCATGCCTCAACTTCCAACACTTTTCGGTATCATGCCCCAGCATCCCTGAGCAGTACTCACAGCTTATTGATCGTTCCAAATTTTGGGGTGGGGGATTTGGCTCTCGAGTCTCGACAGGACTAACCAAACCCAATTGCCTCAATTTGTGGAACAACGCGGTGTAGGTTTCTCCCAACTCAGTGAAAGTTCTATGTTTCTGTAGCCTGTCATTCCTGGCAGCTTGATTTCCCCGAAAACCTGCCCCTGGAGGGTTTCTATATGCCCTTGGTGGAGGATAGGTGTTTTGTGGTAGTGCATATGTGTTCTGGGGAGCCGGTGTGCGCCATTGCGGGCGAGCCGGAGGCTGAGTGTATGTCTTGGCTTGGTGTACGGAGAAATGTGGTTCTCGAGGCGGATAGCAGTACTGTGGTGGGTTGTATGGGTAGTTTGGCCTGTGAGGTCTGGGTTGGTTGTAGTGGGGTTTGCCAGACCTAGACCAACTGCTTGCCTCAATCATGGCAATTTCTTCTTTCTTCCTTCTTCCCAGCGCACCTCCCGTGCCGCTATGAATAGCCTGGGTCATGGCCTTGAGTGCCGAGTAATTCAGGATTTTGTCAAACCTCAGACCCTCTTCTATCATGACCCCTATCTCCACTACCTCGTTGAAGGATTTTCCAACCGTCGTCACCAAGTAACCAAAGTAGGTTGGATCCAGTGTTTACAAGAAGTAGTCCACCATTTCTCCCTCTCTCATGGGAGGATCAACTCTGGCTGCTTGCTCTCTCCAGCGGAACCCAAACTCGCGAAAACTTTCCCCGGGCTTCTTCCTGGTCCTCAGCAATGTGAGACGGTCAGGGACTATCTCGAGATTGTATTGAAAATGACCTGCGAAAGCCTGTGCCAGATCATCCCAGGTGTACCATCTGCTGGAATCCTGCCTGGTATACCATTCTAGTGCCAATCCGCTCAGACTTTGGCCAAAATAAGCTATCAACAGCTCATCTTTGCCGCCTGCCCCTCTCATTTTGCTACAGAATCCCCGCAAATGTGCCATGGGATCACCGTGACCTTCATATAAATCAAACTTAGGCATCTTGAACCCATCCGGGAGTTGGACGTCCGGGAAAGGGCATAGATCCTTGTAGGCCACGCTGACCTGGTTGCCCAATCCGTGCAGGTTCCTGAAGGACTGCTCCAGGCTTTTGAACTTTCTCAATACCTCATCTTGTTCTGGGGCTTTAACCGGCTTTTCAATCTCTGCCGGTACCTCCAAGTGCGGATTGTAGGCATGTGGCTCGGGGGCATGGAATGTGGGCTCAGGGGGATAGTATTGCGTATCGTGAGCCTCAAACAATGGCTTGCTAGTCGTTCTTTGCAGGGTGGCTGATGTGGGTCCCACAAAAGTGGGCACATTTGGTGTTGGGAGAGGTTGATGGGGTGGTGGAGCTTGGGAATCATGGGGGCTTCTCTCCTGATGATAACGGTGATTCGGGAGGCTTGTTGAAGGGCCGGAGTGAGGGTATTCTGGCATGTGCCCTAGTGGCTCAGGGCTCTTTTGTGCTTTGGCTAGAGCTAACTGCATTGCATTCATCTCTAGTCTCATCCTTTCTATCTTTTCCATCGCTTCCTTTAACAACTAGCTCATCGGCCTTTCTTCCTCGGTACTATTCTCTGAAGTAGTCATGCTTGTTGCTACCGGTCCTTTGGATCTGGTTTGGTAAGGGTGTGTTGCCAAAATTCTTTAACAACTAACTGTCTGGATTCATACAACAACAAACTTTGCTAGCGTTAGAGTTTAACAGATTTGATAACAACACATAGAGGATGCAATGCTCCTAGGCAGTTAACCGTTTCTACATGCTTTACTTCAAACAACACGCGTCATCCCGGCTTGCTCATTTGTCCTTTTAAAGCACTTGGGGAAACCCTGTATTTTTTTTTGTATTTTCTTTTCTCTCTCTTCTTTTTTTCTTTTTTCTTTCTTTATTAAAGGCGGTCGAATCTTATGTGGATTACCTACGTATCACGCCCCCACGTGAATCAGACCGGCGTAGTTCTGCCATAATGTAAAGACACACGAAAATTCTTTTGGAATCAATTAATTCATCACCAAAATTTGCTATTACAGACTTAAACCAAGAACAGCAATAGTACAGACTCCAAAGTTCTTAACCCTATTTGATTAAAAGAAAAGAAAACAACATATGGGAAAGCAACAAAGCCAAATACACAGGATTCGACTAAAGATTAATTTTCTAACTTAGGGGCCCGCGAGGCATCATTCGGCCTTTCCGCGGCCCTTGGTGTAAGGTCTCTCTGTAAGCTTTTCAACTTATTCATGATCCGGTGGACGCAGCCCATGATGGAAACAAGAAGGGTTTTCCGAGGCATTTGCTCACATGCGAGGCATCTCATGTAGATGTAGTGCCCAATCTCGTCGATTCTTCCTCGAATGTTGTCCCTTTCAATGAACAATTGCCTTATTTGTCGGTTCTTTAATCCTAGTGCTTGCGCATTGTCGGAAAGTTGATCCTGGAACATCTCCATTTGTCTTTCCATGTAGGCCATTGCATCGTAACAATGTCTTCTGTCGGCCTGGGCATCTCGTGCTTGTTTGATGATCCGATCATGAAGAGTGGAGTTCGTTTTCCTTAATATCCCGATGCTCATTTCATAATCCCTTATGACCTGTTGCAGACGCTGCCTCCGGGCCATTGTACCTTTTGCCCATCTGACCTTCATCCTTGCTATGCAAGCTTCTGATTGTTCTAATTCTTCTTGGCTTTGGATGACCTGATTTCTCAAACTTGCTATCAATCTTTCGTCGGAGCGACGTTTCTGTCGGTCAATGTTACTTTTGCTGGCTTGGCGTAGGCGGGCCTTTAGTGTCTGGTTCTCTTGGGCTAGCTTGTTCTTTTTGCCCTGCTCCGAGGTGACTTGCACGTTGTTCTCAAATATAAGCCTTTCAACTTGTTGCTTTAGCTTCCCGATTTCAGCACGGTAACCTTCCTCCCTTTTTAACCATCCCCATTGCTCCTGTGAATCATCCGTGAATTGTTGGACGTGGGCTCTTTTAGCAGGTCTCTGCCGAATCTGGAACCTTCTTTCGAACCAAGCATCGTACTTTGGGTCTACCTCACCTTTAGCTAGTTCTCGCACCATGGTCTTGGGTTCCAAGAATCTACATTCGTGCCACAACTTTCTAATCTTTCCTTCGGGAAATATGACTCCCGGTCTCAGCTCAATGGCGTGCTTGCTCAGATCTTCATCAGTAGGTATTACTTGAAACCTGCCCAGCTGGCGCAATACCCGATGAGGAGCATATGGCTGGATGCTGCGAAGTCCCATTAAGAGAACATGACATTCTTCAACTGCCATGTATATCACCTCAGTATCAATCAACCAACCGAATGCCCATTCAATTTGGTCAGCTGTCATTGACCTTAATCGTGTAAACCATGCTTCGACACCTTCAGGAAATCTGACGCCTGTCATGCGCTTCTCGAAGCCGCTGATACAATTCCTCTCGGTCAACCCGTGGTTCATGTATCCTACTCGGTGATGGAGGTGTTCTTGCATCCATAGCTGAAGTAACAGATTGCAACCCTGGAAGAACTTGCCTCCTTCTCGGCATATAGTTAAAGCTCGGTAGATTTCGGACAAAATCAAAGGAACCACAGTGCTGTCGGTTCTTTTGATTGCAACATCGGCCATCCCTACAAGGCCTATCTCTATCTTTTTATCCTTCCGTGGACAGACCACGACTCCCAAGAACGCTGTGATGAAAGCCAAAGTACGTCTTGCTTCCCATTTGTTTCTTTTCCCGCCATGAGTTAGTCCAAGGTTTGGTTCCTCGAAACCTTGCGGAGTTCCGTACCGTTGATACAAGAATTGGAGAGCACAACATCCTCTCGATAAATCGGCATGTTGTACCTTCCGATTGATGCTTAGCAAATCCAGAAATGCGTGCGGAGATACCGGCCTTGGCGAAAGTAGGTATTGCCCTCTTAACCTCCCACTCAATCCCGCATATCCGGCGACTTCCTCCAGTGTTGGTGAAAGTTCAAAGTCAACGAAACGGAATACATTGCGGGTTGGGTCCCAAAATGGTATTAGAGCTTCAAGAATATCTGTCCTTGGCCTTACACTCAGCAAATCGACAAAACCTCCCAATACTCTTCCCACTATCTCTTTGCTATTGGCTTCCAAGTCATTCCACCACATGTGGAGTTGTAGAGGGACCTCGCTGAGGGCCGAGAACGGTTCATTTTGATTCATGCTCATCCTGCACATTTATTAAGGTAATTAAAGAAAACTCTTACTAAACTCAAAACAGAACTATCTATACTTGTTTTTTGAAGACGAAGGACTTGGTTTCTCGAATAGGGCCTTTCAGCACTTCAGGGATGAAGATTTTGGAGGTTGTGTGGGTCAATTGGACCGAAAAAAAAATGACCCAAAGGTGGCTGTTTATGCAAAGTCAGCCTTCCGGCGTCCCCTTCGGGAACATTCGGCTATGTCTTGATAAAACAACGGCACCCGACTTCTTTATGACAGAATCAAAATTTCGACATGTTTTTTTTATTTGTTTTCGATTATTTTAGCAAAAACGGGGGATTGGACCCGATGAGGGTTGCCTACGTATCTCGCATCCGGTGAGAATCAAACCCGCGTAGTTCGGGTAATAAACTAACTAACCTTTGGAAAATAAAGTAAATTAAAATAAAAGACTCATTCCTACGCATTCCTGCTCTTTTTTTTGCCAACAAACGATTTTAAAAGTAGAATATTTTCAAACTTTCGGTAGTGCTCTGACAGTACTTGGACATTGTGGTTAATCATCTAACTCTCCGCTTGCCATTTTCTCCTTTTCTCTCTTTCTTTGTTTTTAGTAAAACAAACTAATAAAATATACAAATTTTCTCTTCTTTTCTTTTTCGACACTATTTGAACATTGTCATTTTTTTTAATTTTTTATTTTAAATTTTCCCAACATTCAAAACCGGTCATCATGCAAGTCCCAAGCAAATAAATGCACAAGCAGTGAGCAGATGCATCAGGATGGTCTTTTCTGTTTCAGGTTGCTATTCCTAGACGGACCCAACCCCTGTGTTGAGTCCCCTAAGTCAAAAATGCACATGATGCAGATAAGCGTTCCTACTAGGGATCCGACATGAAGTTGAGTTATTCTAGGTTCAGAACCTGGGTGTTTGTTCTAGACCTGGCTTACCCGAGCGGACAGCTCGAGCCGGGGGGGGGGGCAGCGTACCGGGAATACAGAAGCTTCACCGGCTTAACAACTTGTCCGAACCTCGTTCTAAATTGGGATTTGACATTATACAGAAAAGAAGTCGTACGAAGTACACCCTTCTTCATGATTTAGAAGACTCAGAAAGGTTCGGCACAGTTTATATACAGTTCACGTAATATCAAAGTGGTAAAAGGCAACCAATTAGCACATTAAGCACAGATCATGTAACAAAATCAGACAAAGCTGAACATAACAGTTTATTCTAAGCTTGATTTCTAACCCTGAACCAGTGGTTCTAGGTCAAAGGTTCCCCAGCAGAGTCGCCAGAGCTATCACACCTCCTTTTTCCGTACCCGCGAGGGTGCAAGGGAGTTTTTTCCAATTAAAGGACAATCGAAACGGGATTTATTTGTTTATTTCAGAGTCGCCACTTGGGAGATTTAGGGTGTCCCAAGTCACCAATTTAATCCCGAATCGAGGAAAAGAGTGACTCCATATTACAGTCTGCATATTAGAAATCCGGATAAAGAATTTTGTTAACTCGGGAGAAGGTGTTAGGCATTCCTGAGTTCCGTGGTTCTAGCACGGTCGCTCAACTGTCATATTCGGCTTATTTATCTGATTTTAAATACAATTATGAACCGATGTGCCAATTTCAACTTTTTACCACTTTATTATTATTATTTTAAAGGAATGTGAACATAGTTTAAAACATGTCTTTGGATTGCGTCACATGAAATGCACCCGCGATCCGGAACATATTTTTATTCAATGTTTTGGGATTTGGATTTGGGTCGCATGAAATGCACACCCGAGCTTAAGAAGGTAGATTATTAAACACGCGCCTAAAAAGACTATCGTGTTATTATTCTGGGAAGGCCGTGAGATTTGCTAAACGGCCCGCCCTGGAAACTAAGTACTTTGATATATACATTTAATGAGGGCCCCGCAGCTTGTGCATTATTTGTTTGTCGAGGCTCGTCTCATCTTTATTTTAAAAGGATATCATGTAGTGGCTACATTTCTTGTTACGTTTGTCTCTACTAATAAAAGCAAAAATGATCCTACTTAATTACATGCTTGCAGGTTATTTATAGAGGGATTCCGAATGCTTTCGCAAAATCAGAAACACGGCCACGCACACGGGCAACTGATTGAATATTATGGGCCCAAGCCCAGCTCATGCAGGATTGGCCAGGCCTGGGCCACTGTTTGTCCGATGAAAGCCTGCTTAGTTCGTTTCGACTTGGGCTCGACCTTCGTGAGGTTGAGACCGTAAACTTGTGTTCTTTGTTCTAAAGGTGTGGTTTTCCAGTTATAACGAGGCAGTTTATCAAAAGGGAAGGAAATTAACTAATAATGGATAGTTTTCATACTTAACATGCATTAAAGGACATGCTAATCACTAACATAGCTAATTTCTAAGATATAGCCTACTACACTGTCAATCCTTTTTTTTTCTATCAGCCTACATACACAATATGATATCAAGTTACCATACATTGACATTTACTATGTATGAAGGCTACCTCCAGTATCCAAACAAAAATGTAAACTATTATACACCACATGATATTCAATATACGGGCTATGTATGAAAATAAACATCTTCAACTCTTCTCTTTTGAATTCATGCTAAACTTTTAAGTTACATTGACAGTATTAGTCGTGTACCTGGTATAGAAAAGCAAAAGAAGAAGGAGAATGATCAGCTGAGTAGTATGCAACAAACACAGCAACAGCAGCAAACAGAAGCACACTCAGTCGAACAACAACAAAAATCCCAGCCACAGATATTTATAACCCAGGTAAGAAAATCCAGTTGCAACCAATGATACCAAACAAATGCAGGCAAAGCAATGAGGAACAGATGCAAGAAATGGTATCCTCTGGTTGCTATGATGCAAAACCAGCACAATCCTAACTCTATCACTCTGCAAACTAGACTGCCATCCTAAGATTGAAAGACCAGCCCTTTTTCTTTTTCTCTGGAGACTAAAAAATGTCCAGCCCTTTAATTGCTCTGAAACAGCTTATTTATAAGCCAATGCAGGTCAGTCCAGCTGGCCAGACCCCTCCAGTTTTTTTTTTAAACCTGCCCATACCCCTTCATTCCCCATGCCTAAGTGCATTTTCTTGAAGTAAACCCATCTGCTCCCCATGCTTGTCCTATTGCTCTAATCATGAATTATGGGTGCATTAAAGTATTCATTTTTGAACCCATGCCCTTATGTTTTGTTCCCCATTGTCATTAGGTTAATAGTATTTTAATTAACACTTGACATATTCTTAAATTAATCCCTAATCAGACTCTGTCATATGCCAAAACTACCCTTAACCCTTGCATATTACTGTATTGCCCTAACTCCTAATGGTCAGTATATAAACCTCTCTGAATTCAACTAATCGCTGACTACTCACTAATTAACTTAAACTCTATGCTGACTTCAGGTTGATCTGTTAGCTTTCTTCAGCTAATAACCAATTTTTCAGCCTAAATTCAGTCAATGATTCAGATCAAACAGGGGTGCCAATTAAAGGGTATGAGTTGGTCATATTGATCCTATAGGCAGTTGAGGATGCAAACTATGATTGAAGTGCTACTACAACAGGCCTATTGATACAAGTATCACCATAAATAAAAGAACAGGCATAGTAATCACACTGAAATGCGGACTCCTGATTTTCTAATCTTTTAAGTGAATTCAGTTGACAACACTTATTTAAATGATTACACAAACTATAATATACATCAAACAATCAGTAAAACCATAAAACAAACTAAACATTAACTCAAAATTCACACACATGGGCAGAATAAGTCAGAAACAAACCAAAACAGACACGGAAGACAGATAGAATTCACAGGAGGACAAAGAAAAGGGAAAATTACCTCAGGGATATGAAATTAAGACTGACTCAAGCTCGAACTCGGACCAGGTCATTTTGGGGTCGAATGGACTTTAATCGAAGTGTTCTCAACTAAGAACACCTCGGTAAAAGTCTATTAGACCCTGATCATGTTGCTGATTCGGAAAGACGCCCATAGATCTGAGTTCTAGGGTTCTTGAGGTTCGAGTTAGGGGTTCGAGCCTCTTTGGTTAGATTCGAACGGAACCAAAGCCATTCAGGGGGTGAGGGAGGTCAGGAAGTGCTGTGGTGTGAGTTTGGGGTCGGTAGGTGTAGATCTGGTTTTTGCTCGAATCTTCGTTTGAAGATTCGAGGAGCTACGGGGTGATTCGAGGTGAACGGTTAATGGATTCGTGTTCAGGGTGGTTGGGTGCATCGGGGGTGTTATTTTGGTGGTCATCGGAGTCCGGGTGGCCAGGTTTACGGTGGGGAAACCTAAGGTTGCTAGGGTTTGAGAGGAGGGGGGTTCTGGGACGAAGGGTGAACAGTGGGCTAGGGGGGGTTTGGTTTGGGGCGTGGGGTAAGAGGTTAGGTTTATATACGGGTTAAGGGTTTAGATCCTGGCCGTTGGATCAAGTGAGATCGATGGCCAGGATCTATTCATTTAGGAGGGACGGTGTCGTTTGGGTGTGATGGTGGGTGAGACCAGGTAGGGGAATGGATCGGGTCAGATTTGACGGGTCTAGGGGAGGGCCTGGATCCGTTGGATCAATGGGTTTGGACGGCTCAGATCAACTTCGCCTAAAACGACGTCGTTTGGACTTAGCAGGGGCTGCATTGGGCCGTTTGATTGCAATGAATCAACGGCTCAGATTGAGGCGCTGATACGACGTCGTTTGGGACGTGCCCGGGCAGCCTGTGTTCGGGTTGGGTCTTTGTTTTGGTTTTGGGCCTCATTTTGGGGCCCAATCTGATTTTCCACAACTTTTTCCCTTTCTTCAATTACCAAAATTAAACTAAACTCCTAAATAGATTGTAAAAATTAAAATACAATTACACACATATCGGTTAACACCTATAATAATTAACACACAATTTTAACGTTAAATAAAAATCACTCAATGACAAAAACACCCGTGCATAATTTTTGATTTTCTTTTCTTTTGGAGTAATTTCCGCGGAGCAAAAAATCACGTGCTTACACGAGGTAAGCCTACGATGAAATCCATATTGATTACTTCCTATTTTAAAGTCAGAATGTCTATAGTCTACAATAATCCACCATGTTTTTGATGCTCAATCTTAAACTGCTGACAGTTAGGACACTAAGCAACAAACCCCACATATCCTTTTTCATTCTGTCCCACCAATATCCTTGGAATGAGGGTTGTGTGGGATTATTTTCTCCACCGACGGAAAATCTTCATCCTCAACGGAGGTGGAAACGCTCTCCTCGCAGGAGGGGAATGCCACTACCAAGGGAGCAACACGACCCCTTTCACCAGCATTAGAAGATATGTCAGACCTAATTCAATGTAGTGAAGTAACAAACAAGAGGAGATGAAGAACAGTATAGGTCACTAAAAGTAGAGAAGAAAATTGGAAAAGAAGAGAGCAGGAAAAATATAGGGTGTTTAGAAACGCTAGAAAGCTTAAACTTTATAATCGGATTCAAAGATCTCTATTTATAGAGGTCATGACACACCCAAAAAATTCGAAGCATTTGAAATGTGCGGCTCACAGAGGACCAGTCACCTACTCACCATAATAACCACGACTCATGTAGTCTACTTGATTAGTTCCACCAACAACAACATGATCCGCTCATCGAACACGCCCTCAAAACCGGTCTCAATAAGCGGAAGGACTAACTATATGGGTCAAAATCTATCTCTATAATATAAGACAAAATAAAATTGGTGAAACATCTCCAGGTCGCCACAGATCTAAGTGATCTAATCAACAATGAAATTCATTGTCACGACCCAAACTGATGAGCCGCGACAGGTGCCCCAATCCTACATGTCGAATATCCTTAAGCATGCGTTTAAGATATAAACATGAATAACATACGTGAGGGAAACCTATCCAAAAGACGTAGGTACATATATATACGAAATACAGTGGGCGAGCCTTCAAGGCTGCTATAGACAACTATATACCCAAAATCGAAAGCCGACAAGGCCGCTATAGACAAATATATACCCAAAACCGAAAGCCGACAAGGCTACATACTATCCAACTATACATAACTGTCTACATGCCTCTAATAGAAAATACAACTATTCAAGGACGGGACTGGGCCACGTCATACCCGTATATGTATACAAGCATATCGTACCAAAATCAAAAGTAGATCTGAATCAAGTGGAGCACGTTAACTCTTGCTGATCAAGAATCCTAAGTAGGGGACCGTCAGCTTGCCTACCTGCACCTGCAGGCATGAAATGAAGGCCCCGAGAAATAGGGCGTCAGTACAAATAATATACTGAGTATGTAAGGCATGAAAATCAGTACATAAGAGACATAGATGAAATATAGAATAAGGAATTTTGCTTGTAAGTCTAAATAACTTTACAAATCCTGAAATGGTTATAATATCATGCACGTACGTGTAAATGTCGTGTCATGCATAGGTATAGGTGTACATAACATCATCAAGCCTTTGAGGGCATCCCATTATAACATCTAGGCCACTGTGGGCAAAATTATCAACATATACCAACTGATCAGGTGGTGGTATGTATATAACACCGTAACCTTTTATCCATATCCCATATACATACATACATATATATATATATATATACAAATAAATATGCGTATATAATGCCATCAGGTCATACGTCAATGTACATGTTTAAATGAATGAAATGCATGAAAATATGTCAATAATCTCAACATTCCTTTCGGATAAACTTTATCAACTGCGTATTATTCTGAGATCCATGAATAGAAGATATAATAATATGTCACATGGGGAATCAAGAACATAGAGACCCCTTATATTTCTATGAATAGAGTCATTTATGAAAGCTGTGCGTTTGCTTGTTTCTTTTTGTATCATTTGGATCATGCCAAAAAGAAAGAAGGTATAGCCTTAACATACCCGGAGTAGGGGAAAATTCGTATGACGTTCTTAGAGAAGGTTGCACCGTACTCCTTTAGAACCGCAAAATTTCCTGTTACTAAAGTTCTAATAATTCTCGTTGGAATCGCTTGGTTGCAAGAAGGTTTGTTGAAAGCTTGTAAGAATGGATAATGTTTTGATTGTAGTACTTTTTTATTATCAATTAATGGCTAACATTCTGATTGTAAGAATGGCTAACGTTTTGATTGTAGTGATTGTATACAAAATATAAGAATGAAGTGTCTTGAAATTATTATGTTATGTTGCCAACTAATCATAAATGACCAAGAGTCATTTGTTTGGTTAGTGTCTTGCTGCCACGTGGGGGTTGGGGGATTTTAATATTTATCCAACTTATTAGTTAATCAGGTAATGTCTTGTTACCCGGTAATTAACTAATTACACGCATAATTAAGAATTGTCACAAATTACTTAAAATGCTACTCATTTTTAATACACTTTATACATCATACTATCACGTTCATATGGTACTAGTCCATAAATATCGGGTATTATAGCTTGGACCGTATTTTATCCCAAATCGACAACCTTCAATGAAACTCATTTTCTTTAATTTGTGTACCATTTATCCTTCATGGCACTTACTTATCGCTTGTTATAAATAGCATAAATACGTTAACCTCAAGATAATCTCATCCCCGAGTCTATGTCGATTAATTGAAGATAAAACTTTAACGTACGAAAACGCGAGATGTAACATCCTTCCTTCCTTAGAAACATTCGTCCTCGAATGTTTAACTCCCCAGGATCTATATAACTTTGGCAGAGTCGCCTTTGTAACAATACTAGAACCAGCTCTTCCTGTAGAACTCAATAATTCAACGCCACATAGGACCACAATCATCAATAATGACAATGGCCTCACACAACCAATGCCAATAACTAACACAAGAATCCCTACACGTACCTTAAGGTTGTGATGTCTTAGTTGGACCATTCTCTGGAGGAGGAAATAAGTAGGGATATCTAGACTTCATGTATTCCTTAGCCTCCCAAGTCATTTATTCCACATTGTTGTTTCTCCAAAATACTTTCACCGAAGCTACATCTTTAGTACTCAATCTCCGAACCTGTATGTCTAATATAGCAATGGGAGTTTCTTCATATGATAGCTGCTCTGTGTCCTGAACGTCATCAACTGACACAATTCTGGAAGGATCCCCAATATATTTACGGAGCATAGACACATGAAGACTGGATATACATACTCCAAGTCCGAAGGCAAGTCTAACTCATATGCTACCTGGCCTACCTTGCGTTCCTATATGGTCCAATGTATCAAGGGCTAAGTTTTCCTTTCTTACCGAACCTCATAACACCTTTCATCGGTGATACCTTTAGGAATACCCAGTCATCAACCTAAAACTCCAAGTCTCGCTTTATCCGCATAAGACCTCTAACGGCTTTGAGCTGTTAATAGCCTTTCCTATATAAGATTAATTTTCTCGATTGCCTGTTGTACCAATTCTGGTCCTACTAACGTAGTTTCCCCAACATCGAACCACCTTATGGGCGTCCTACACTTCCGTCCGTAAAGAGCTTCGTATGGAGCCATATGAATACTGGAATGGTAGCTATTATAATATGTGAACTCAATAAGTAGTAGATGATCATCCCTGCTACATTTGAAATCTATCACACAAGCTCGTAACATATCCTCAAGTGTCTGAATAATATGCTCAGCATGTCCATATGTCTGGGGATGAAATGATGTACTAAGACTTACCTGAGTCCCCAATACTTTTTGGATGGACCTATAGAAGTTAGCTGTAAATTGAGCTTCTCTATCCGATATAATAGCTACAGGGACACCATGCAGTCATACTATCTCTTTAATATAAAGCCTTGCATAATCCTCTGCGGAATATGTAGTCGTAACGGCAGAAAATGGGCTAACTTTGTAAGCCTATCAACAATTACCCATATCGAATCGAACTTACGCTGGGTACGAGGTAAGCCTACGATGAAATCCATATTGATTACTTCCTATTTTAAAGTTGGAATGTCTATAGTCTGCAATTATCCACCGGGTTTTTGATGCTCAATCTTAAACTGTTGACAGTTAGGACACTAAGCAACAAACCCCACATATCCTTTTTCGTTATGTCCCACCAATATACTTCCCTGATATCAATGGTACATTTTTGTCGCTCCTAGATGGATAGAATAATGAGAATAGTGAGTTTCTCCCATAACTTGCTGACGCAACCCTGCAACATTAGGGACACATAATCGTCCTCAATATCTGAGGACCCCATCTTCTATAATTTCAAATGGTGTCCTCTCCTTCTGAGGGATGGTATCCCTATAATCAACTAACACAGGATCCTCGTATTGGCGTTCCTTTACTTCAGTTACTAAGAGGATATTGTCGTATCCTGAATAGTAATTTCAATATCACCTGAGTCCAGTAACTGAACTCCAAGACTAGCTAGTTGATGAACCTCATGGGCTATTCCCCTCTTTTTTCACTATAAATATGATAGGCTACCCATATATCTACGGTTGAGGGCGTCAGCTACTATGTTCGCCTTTCCCGGATGGTATAAAATATCAACATCATAGTCTTTAGGTAGCTCCAACCATCTCCTTTGACGTAAATTCAATTCCTTTTGCTTGAAGATATACTGGAAGCTCTTATGATCCATATAGATATCAACATGAATGCCATACAAGTAGTGCCTTCACATCTTTAGTGCATGAATCACCGTGGCTAACTCAAAATCGTAGGTTGGGTAGTTTTTCTCGTGCTTTCTTAGTTGTCTAGAAGCATAAGCTACAACCTTACCGTGCTACATTAGCACACAACCCAATCCAACGCCTGAAGCGTCACAATAGCTAACATAACCATCGGTCCCTTCTGGAAGCGTTAGAACCGATGCTGAAGTTAATGTCCTTTAATGCATGGAAACTCCGTTTGCAAGCATCAGTCCATTGAAACTTTTCTCCCTTCTGAGTCAACTTTGTCAAAGGTGCTGAAAAGGGAGAAAATCCCTTTATAAATCTCCTGTAATAGCCTACCAAACCGAGAAAGCTACAAACCTCCGTCGGTGTTGTGGGTCTAGGCCAAGTCTTTACTGCCTCAATCTTTTGTGTATCCACCCGGAGGCCTTCACCTGAAATGATATGCCCAAGGAAAGCTACAGAGTTCAACCAGAATTCACATTTAGAGAATTTTGCATACAACTTCCCTTTTTCGTAGAATTTGAGCACAGTACGCAAATGATCTGCATGCTCAGGCTCTGAACGAGAATACACCAATATATCATCGATAAATACAACTACAAACAAATATGAAAAGGGCCTGAACATATGGTTCATCAAATCCATGAATACTGGGGTATTGGTCAAACCGAACGACATAACACGAAACTCAAAGTGCATGTATTTTGTCCTGAATGCTGTCTTCGAAACATCTTCCTCCTTAACCCTTACCTGATGGTACCTGAACCTCAAGTCTATCTTTGAAAAATACTTGGCACCTTGCAACTGATCAAATAAATCATCAATCCTCGAGAGTGGGTACTTATTCTTGATTGTCACCTTATTCAACTGTCTATAATCAATACACATCCGTAAGGAACCATCTTTCTTCCTTAAAATAACACATGTGCTCCCCACGATGATATACTAGGTCTGATAAAGCCTTTTTCAAGCAAGTCCTTTAGTTGTTCCTTTAACTCTTTCAGCTCTGCGGGGGCCATTCTATAGGGAGGAATAGATATTGGATGAGTATCTGGTAGTATGTCAATAGCAAACTCAATTTCTCGCTCTGACAAAAGACCTTGAAGCTCATTGGGAAAAACATTAGGAAACTCATTAACCATAGGGATGGACTGAATGGTTGGTGACTCTACTTCCTCATATTGAACCCGAACTAAGTGATAAATACAACCATTTCTGATCATCTTCCTTGCCTTGAGATAGGAAATAAATCTACCTCTCAATGATGCTGCACTACCTTTCCATTCTAAAACAGGCTCCTCTGGAAATTGAAATCGGACTATCTTTGATCTGCAATCAATGTTGGCATGACAAGAAGCCAACCAATCCATACCTATTATAACATCAAATTCTACCATATCTAACTCGATTAGGTCTGCTATGGTAGATCGACTATGAACTACTATTATACAACCCTTGTATACTTGCTTAGCTATCATAGAGTCCCCAACAGGTGTAGACACCTCAAAAGGTTTAACCAATTCAGGTTTTATTCCATACTTACTAGCAACCAACGGAGTAACATATGATAAGGTGGAACCTGGTTCAATCAGTGCATATACATCATATGAGAAGACTGATAATATACATGTAACAACATCAGGCGATGACTCCTGATCCTGTCATCCTACCAGCGCATAAATGCGGTTCTGAGGACCGCTCGAGCTAGATGCTCCGCCTCTGCCTCTACCACGACTTATTGGTGCTTGTGAACCTTGCCCAGGATGGCTTACCAATGATGATGAACCAGCTACAGATCCTGCTAGTTGAGCTATGCTTGCATTACCTCTCATCGGATAATCCCTCATAACGTGGACCGGATAACCACAAGTATAACAAGCACCCAATCCCACATGGCACTACCCCGCATGCTGCTTATCACACTGAGCACATTGTGGCAAGGGCAGCCTCATCTGAATTGACTCACCCTTATACTGAGAACTTGAGGCCCTGGAATTCTGACCAGGACCTAAATATGTGGAATGATCAAATCTCTTACCGCCAAACTGAGGGGTGTGCTAGCCGATGGCTGGGCTGGATACCTCGGGTACTGTTGTCTTTTCCCACCTCAAAACTCACCAAAAGGACCCAAAGACCTCGCTCTCTTATTCTGGGCCCTATCATGCTTACGATCGGCCCTCTATTTCTGCTTACTCTCCTCTACACCCTAAGCGTATGCCTGAATATAAGTAATATCCATGTCTGGCTGAAGTGAGATCGACATACAATCATTAAGCAAGTGCGGCTCTAATCCCATCACGAACCGATGGACCCGATCCTCCATCTTAGATACAATAGTGGGAGCATACCTAGCCAATGAATCAAACTGAAGACTGTACTCCCGAACACTCATGTTACCTTGTCGAAGGGTCAAGAACCTATCAGCTCTGGCCCGCCTAAGCTCTGGTGGAAGATAATGATGAAGAAAAGCTTCTGTAAAATCCTGCCATACTGCTGGAGAGGCATTCTCACCTATGGACAACTCCCAAGACTCGTACCAATTAACTACAACATCCTGAAGTCCATAGGAAGCTAGCTCAACTAACTCAGTCATAGTGGCCTTTATTACCCTCAAAGTCCTCTGCATTATATTGATAAATACTTGAGAGTCTTCGTTTGGATCTGCCCCCGTGAATACCTGAGGGTCCAAATTAATGAAATCACGAACCCTAGCACTAATGGACCTATCTGCATAACCAATACATACTTCCTAATACCGAGCCTACGTGGTTACTAATCGAGTTAATAACTGAATAACATCTCTCATCTCCTGACCCGATGTATCTGGCTGAGGAGCTGAATGTACAGGGGCGAGCGTTGGAGCTGGTGCCCCTCAGATTTCTTCTAGAGAGGGCGGGGTATGTGAAGTCTAAGATTGAATCTCACTATGAGACTCTCTCCGAGCCTTGATAACTCGTGGCGCTCAACTAGTAGTCTCACCAGCCATGGACTTTCCTTTCTGGGCGGTTGTTTTCTTCGGAAGCATCGCTGAAAATGTAACATATTGTTAGGTACATAAATTCTTATATCGCACGATCTAAGATAAAAAGAGAAGATAACATCCTATATGTCCTGTAGCCTCTTGTCTATAAGTGTGGTGCACAACACACCCATAAACAAGACTCTACTAGATACGGTCTGTAGACAACCCTAGGACAGAACTACTCTTATACTACTTTTGTCACGACCCAAACTGATGGGCCGCGATGAGTGCCCGAATCCTACATGTCGAACATCCTTAAGCATGCGTTTAAGATACAAACATGAATAACATACCTGAGGGAAACCTATCCAAAAGAAATATGGACATATACATGCAAAATACAGTGGGCGAGCCGACAAAGATTCTATAGACAACTATATACCCAAAACTAAAAGCCGACAAGGCCACATACTATCCATTTATACATAACTGTCTACAGACCTCTAATAGAAAATACAACTATGCAAGGACGAGACTGGGCCATGTCATACCCATATATGTGTACAAGCATATCGTACCAAAATCAAAAGCAGCTCCGGATCAAGTGGAGCACGCTAACTCTCGCTGATCAAGGATCCTAAGTAGGAGGACCGTCAGCTTGCCTTCCTGCACCTACGGGCATGAAACACAGGCCTCGAGAAATAGGGCGTCAGTATGAAAAATGTATTGAATATGTAAGGCATGAAAATCAGTATATAAGAGACATGGATGAATCATGGAATAAAGAATTCTACCTGTAAGTCTAAATAACTTTGCAAATCCTAAAACAGTTATAATATCATGCACGTGCATGGAAATGTCGTGTCATGCATAGATATAGGTGAACATAACATCATCAAGACTCTGAAGGCATCCTATCATATCATCTCGGCCACTGTGGGCAAAATCATCAACATATACCAATTGATCAGGTGGTGATACGTATATAACATCGTAACCTTCTGATTATAGATATATGCATATATATATATATATATATATATATGTAGCCATCTGGTCATGGGTCAATGTACATGTATAAATGAATGAAATGCATGAAAATATGTCAATAATCTCAACATTCCTTTCGGATAAACTTTATCAACTGCATATTATTCTGACACCCATGAACAGAAGATATAATAATATGTCACATGGGGAATCAAGAACATAGAGACCCCTACTATTTCTATGAATAGAGTCGTTTATGAAAGTTGTGCGTTTGCTCGTTTCTTTTTGTATCATTTGGATCATGCTAAAAAGAAAAAAGGGATAACCTTAACATATCTGGAGTAGGGAAAAATCCGTATGATGTTCTTGGAGAAGGTTGCACCATACTCCTTTAGAACCACAAAATTTCACGTTACTAATGTTCTAATAATTCTCGTTGGAATCGCTTGGTTCAAGAAGGTTTGTTGAAAACTTGTAAGAATGACTAATGTTCTGATTGTAGTGCTTTTTAATTATCAATTAATGGCTAACGTTCTGATTGTAAGAATGACTAACGTTTTGATTGTAGTGAATGTATACAAAATATAAGAATGAAGTGTCTTGAAATTATTATGTTATGTTGCCACCTAATCACAAATGACCAAGAGTCATTTATTTGGTTAGTGTCTTGCTGACACGTGGGGGTGGGGGGAGGAGATAATTTTAATTTTTATCCAACTTATTAGGTAATTAGGTAATGTCCTGTTACCCGGTAACTAACCAATTACCTGTATAATTAAGAATTGACTCAAATTACTTAAAATACTACTCATTTCTAATATACTTTATACATCATGCTATCATGGTCATATGATACCTTGTATGGTACTAGTCCATAAATATCGGGTATTATAGCTCGGATTGTATTTTATCCCAAATCAACTACCTTCAATGAAACTCATTTTCTTTAATTCATGTATCTTTTATCCTTCATGGCACTTACTTATAGCTTGTTATAAATAGCATAGATACATTAACCTCAAGATAATCTCATCCCCGAGTCTACGTCGATTAACTAAAGACGAAACATTAACGTACGAAAGTGCGAGATGTAACATTCGTGGTCAAAGAGTCAACAAATATCGAAGTCGAGGAGAATGATTGATGTCGAGGTCGCGTACCCTTGACAGATTTATAATAGCTAGTTTCAATATAGGACATGAAAGAGAATATTCTAGTGGATATTCTCTACAATTGTACTATTAGGATTTCTAGGAACATGTTCCCTGTAAATAGAAAGAGGCGCAATGATATGAGGGGGATTATTCATTTTTGTAGAAGACACTTTGACTCAAGAGAGAGAAAAATCAGGTCTGATCACAAACACACAAAAATAACCTTTTCACTAAGATTTCTGCTTACGCTTTTTTCACTATATTCGAGAATATCTCGGACATTCAAAGGGTTATCCATCATTCTTGATTGTTAGAAGGAATATTCATTTCTTTCACCCTTTCTCGGGTGACTCCTTTGCATTTATTTACATAAATATCATTTATTGTTGTTCATCACTATTTAATGTCATATTGCTTTTGTTGGGATCTTAAATACTCAATTATTGCATGTATTCATAGCTTTTGGGACAAATCTGCATGTTATTTGTCTTAGTTCCGAGAATTTCATCTTTGAGATATTATTATTAACTAAGATTAGCCCTCATTTCCTATAAATTTAATTAGTTGAACCAAGATAAATATTTTTTGGGTCAAACAATACACATCGTCAAAAAATTTTACTAGACCTCCGAATAGTATGGTGAAATAATAAATAAATACTTTCTTTTACCATAACCAATTAGCTATAATTTTGAGTTCTAAGGATAAAGCTTTATTCAATAGAGAGAGTTAATATTTTTCATAGCGTTACGATGCAAATAATTAGGATATTAAATTTCAAAATCATATTGGTTGCTTGAAGAAAAAGAAATATTCACTAGAAGTCCATACTAAAATTTTGATGGCACAAATCTAAATTAGCTAGGATTGTAATCTGAATTAGCTAGAATTGTAAATTTCGAAGAAACGAAAAGAGTCAATAAGGTATTAGGAGAGTGTAAAATAGGGTTAAAGTGGTAAGGTGACATGCTACGTGAAGTCCAACTCATCCAAATAACAGGTTGATAAGAGGCTAAATTGTTTAATATAGCCTATGTTTTAGCTCAATTAAGAATGATTTACTATTGTAAATGTTCAAATAATGCAAAAATTGGCTCTAATCATGACTTTAATGTCTCACAGGAGTTCAATAAACAAATGAGGATTTATGATGGTAATCAAGTGAAAAATGGAGTCAAATTACGAAAAGTTGAGCAACAACATCTTAACAAGAGAAAACCCCACTAGCGCGGGTCATGCGCTAGTCATGCGCTCCCGCACTAGTCCTGTCCGGAAAATCAATTATTTGAGGGTAAAATTGGAATTCTTCCTTAATCCCACTCAATTTACAAAAAGCAAAGTCTCCATTATTGGAAGATCAAATTTTGAGGGAGTAAGTGCAAAAATACTATTCATCCTAGAGAGAGAAAGTGAAGAAAAGGGAGCTTCATCTTGGAGCTAAGAAAGGAGAAGAAGAACAACATCTTGGAGCAAGGATTCAAAGAGTTCTTTCAAACTTTCTTCTTGTTGCTTGTTAATATTATGTTTAAAACTTTTATTGTTGATTTTTTTATGATTATGAGTAGCTAAAAACTCTAGTATTCTTGGGTCATGGATGTTAGATGATCTTGTTGTTTGAAGCTTAGATTGAAGATCTTGAATCTATCGTTATGGGTTGTTTATTTGATTCTGCTTCTAATTATTTTACTGCGTAGCTAACAGTGAAATATTATTTACGAATCTTGAATTAAACTTGAAAAAGGAAATTCTTGGTTGCATATAGAATCAAATAGAACAAGTTTTGAATCTCGGGCATCGGGTGAAGAATTCGCAATTAAGATAGACATATACTTAATTGCCTTGTTTGGTTGAAAAATAGGAGTTGTAAATGCATTCTTGCTAATATTAATACCATAGACATATAGGTATTAGTTTAACTTGAATAGATGCATAAGAACTCGAAAGATTCTTATGAATATTATTAACCCTATAATCAATAACCCGGATAATTCAATAAATCAATCTTAAGCTAAAATAGTAGCATGACCTCTAGCAAGTCCATGACCCTGGAATATCTTTACCCAAATTGTTATCAAAATATTGTGAAATTGGTGTAGTAATTTTGTATTGAATTATTGTTTAATTACTAAGTAAATTGTAAATTGGTTCTTTATATATTGTGTGATAATTTAGCTTGAATTGATAATTGTTTGAGTCTACATCAGTCGATAAGTTGATCACAATTCCTCGTGGGAATGATACTCTACTTACTACAATATTACTTGTCGATCGCGTGCACTTGCGTGAGTGTTTTGGTAGCAACAAGTTTTTGGCGCAGTTGCCGGGGAATTTAAATTAGCTACTTGACTGTTTTAAGATTTTATTAGCTGTTAATAAAAACCTAAATTTTCCATCTACTTTGTTTGTGTGCGCAGGCTCTTCTCTTGAATGCGGAGGAGTAGAAGCACAAACAACCTCTTCCCTTTTGATCCTGAAATTGAACGAACAATTCATAGAACAAGGAAGGAGTGGGAAGCTAGAAACAAAACAGAAAGAGAGTTGGACACTCAAGTTCAACCACAGCCAACAGTGATGGCAGGTAATCAAGAACGTGCGGTGATGGAAGCAGCAAGGCAAAACCTTGCTAATATGACTCAGGCCATTGTGAAGCCTGAAATCACCGGTCACTTTAAGCTTAAAAAATACATGGTGCAGCTGATACAGTCCACTGGGCAATATGTTGGTCTATCTCATGAAGACCCACAAAGGCACATTCAAATTTTTTTGGAAATAACGGATACTTACAATTATCCAAATGTTTCCAAGGATTATGTCAGGCTCACCTTATTTCCCTTTTCATTATTAGGGGATGCTAGAGAATGGTTGCAAAAAGAGCCAGCTGATTCAATCCACAATTGGGATGATTTAGCAAAGAAATTCCTAATCAAGTTTTTCCCCACTAAAAAGACAAAGTTTTGCGGAGTCAGATTCTTGGGTTTCAACAGCGTGATGGTGAAACTCTTCGCCAAGATTGGGAAAGATACAAGAAACTACTTCGGGATTGTCCTCATCATTGTCAAACTGATGAAGTATTGGGCCATATTTTTGTTGATGGATTAGACGAAACTTCCAAAATAAATCTTGATTCAGCTTGTGGAGGTAGTTGCATGGCAAAACCATACAGTGAAATATAACTTTTGCTGAATAACTTTACTGCTAATGATCATAATTGGCAAGGTGAAGGATAACCAAGGAGAGCAATGAAACATAAAGCAGGGTTACTTGAACTGGATGACATTTTCGCTATGAGAGCAAATTTAGCAAAATTGGCAAATCAAATGACCAGAATGACAATGGGACCATCATCACCAATGCAACAGGTTCAACAAATGTCAGTTTGTTGTGAAATGTGTGGCGATAATCACACAAGTGACATGTTCCCAACGAATCCTGAATCTTTTTACTATGTGCGACAACAAAGCAGAGGGCCGATGAACCAACAGGCACAGTATGGGAACACTTACAATGCAAATTGGAGGAATCATCCTAATTTCTCTTGGGGTGGAAATCAATCAAATCAGAATCAATATAGACCCCAAGGAAATTTTAATCAACCACAAAGGCCACCTCAGCAGGTAGAAGAAAATACAAATGATTTGTTGAAGAAATTGTTGCAAGACAACCAACAACTCAGAACTGATTTCAGAAATCTTGAAAGACAATTGGGACAACTAGCTGCAAATCAAAATACTAGGCATGCAGGTGCTCTTCCAAGTGATACAGAGAAAAATCCGCAAGTTAGTGCAATTACACTTAGAACTGGAAGGGAATTAGAAGAAGTTCTAAAGAAGAGAAAAGACAAGCCTATACCTGAGGGTGAATTGATTCCCAAAGCAACACAGGAAGTAAGGAAAGATGATACAATTTTATCACCTATGAATGTTCCAAGGCCACCACCACCTTTTCCACAAAGATTGCAGAAAAAGAATGACGATCGCATGTTCAACAAATTTCTCTCTATGTTGAGTCAGATTCAGTTGAATATTCCATTGGTAGATGCGATTCGTGATATTCCAAAATATGTCAAATACATAAAAGACATTGTGGCTAACAAGAGGAGACTGACTGAATTTGAAACAGTGCACTTACTGAAGAGTGCACTTCAAGGGTCCAAAATAAGCTTCCTCAAAAGCTTAAGGACCCTGGCAGCTTTACTATCCCTGTGGGAATAGGCAATGTTGATGTAGGTCATGCACTTTGTGATTTGAGAGCAAGCATAAATTTGATGCCATTGTATTTGTACAAACAATTGGGTTTGGGGGCTCCAAAACCCACCACTGTGATGTTGCAACTAGCAGACAGGTCCATAGCTTACCCGGAAGGGGTGATAGAGGATGTGCTACTGAAAATTGGGAAATTTATTTTCCCGACTGATTTCATTATCTTGGATTTTCAGGCCGATGAAAAAGTTCCTATTATATTGGGAAGACCTCTCTTGGCTACAGGTGATGCTATAATTAAAGTAAGAGAAGGAAAAATGATCATGAGAGTTGACAACGAGGAAGCTGTTTTTAATGTATATAAAGCAATTCAACTTCCTCGGCAGTATGAAGAATTGTCTATGATATCTGTCATGGAGATTGATGAACAACTTGTTACCTCAAGTGTATATTTGCAGGATTCTTTAGAAAAAGCAATTGTGTTGTTTGAAAGTTTGGATATTAATGATGAGGTTGAGGAGATGAAACATACTTTGAATGCAACATGTGAATATATAAAAGGTTTTAATCCCTTTGAACCTTTGAACAGGCCAGATGGTCCTCTTCTGAAGCCCTCAGTTGAAGAAGCTCCCAAATTGGAATTAAAGCCTTTACCTTCTCATCTTCATTATGCTTATTTGGGTAGTTTTGAAACGTTACCTGTTATTATTTCTGCTGACTTGTCTGAATTGTATGAGGAGAAATTGTTAAGAGTACTACGTGAGCATAAAAGAGCAATTGGGTGGACAATGTCCGACATAAGAGGTATTAGTCCAGCTTTTTACATGCATAAAATTCTCATGGAGGAAGGGCACAAGCCAAGCATAGAACAACAACGCCGCTTAAACCCGAACATGAAAGAGGTGGTAAGAAAAGAAGTGATTAAATGGCTTGATGTAGGTATTGTATTTCCAATATCTGATAGCAAATGGGTAAGTCCAGTCCAATGTGTTCCAAAGAGAGGAGGAATGACCGTAGTGACAAATGAAAATAATGATTTGATTCCCATTAGAACTGTTACTGGGTGGAGGATTTGCATAGATTATAGAAAATTGAATAATGCCACCCGAAAAGACCATTTTCCCCTTCCCTTTATTGACCAAATGCTTGATAGATTAGCCGGGCAGGAATACTACTTGTTTTTTGGATGGCTACTCGGGATATAATCAAATTGTTATAGCCCCAGAAGACCAAGAAAAGACCACATTTACATGCCCCTATGGGACATATGCATTTAAAAGAATGTCATTTGGTCTTTGCAGTTAACCTGCGACTTTTCAAAGGTGTATGATGGCTATTTTCACTGATATGGTTGAAAGATTTGTGGAAGTATTTATGGATGATTTTTCTGTATTTGGATGTTCTTTTGATGAATGTTTAATGAATCTTGATAAGGTCCTTGCTAGGTGTAAAGAAACAAATTTGGTACTAAATTGGGAAAAATGCCATTTCATGGTACGTGAAGGCATAGTCTTAGGGCATAAAGTGTCCAAGAATGGATTGCAGGTGGATAAAGCAAAGGTGGAAGCAATTGAAAAATTACCTCCACCAACATTAGTTAGAGGCATTCGCAGTTTCTTAGGCCATGCGGGTTTTTACCATCGTTTCATCAAGGATATTTCAAAAATCTCATCTCCTTTGTGCAGGCTTCTTGAGAAAGATACATCTTTCAAGTTCGATGATGCTTGTCTGAAAGCATTTGATGAGCTGAAACGAAGATTAGTTACTGCACCGATTATCATTTCTCCATATTGGAAACTTCCATTTGAATTGATGTGTGATGCAAGTGATATAGCCATTGGAGCTGTTTTGGGGCAGCGGAAAGAGAAAATATTTTATTCCATTCACTATGCGAGTAGAACTCTTAATCCATCTCAAATGAATTACATTGTTATTGAAAAAGAGTTGTTCGCAGTAGTATGCACATTTGATAAGTTTAGATCCTATCTAGTGGGGACAAAAGTCACAGTTTACACAGATCACTCTGCTATAAGGTATTTATTTGCAAAGAAAGATGCCAAGCCAAGGTTAATTCGATGGGTTCTTCTTTTGCAGGAATTTGATTTGGAGATTCGAGATTGAAAGGGAACAGAGAATCAGGTTGCAGATCATTTATCCAGGATGGAAAATAGAGGCCATGTCACTGAATTCATCAATCAAAGAAACATTCCCTGACGAACATTTGCTAGCCATCACTTCGGATGAAACCCTGTGGTATGCTGATTATGTGAATTTCATTGCAAGTGGGGTGACTCCACCAGAATTCACAACTGACCATAGAAGAAGGTTCTTACATGATGTGAGATTCTACATGTGGGACGAGCCTTTTCTATACAAGCAATGCGCAGATCAATTGGTAAGAAAGTGTGTCCCTGAGGAAGAGATGAATGCAATATTGCATGACTGTCATTCTTCTCTTTATGGAGGTCATCATGGTGGAGCCAGAACTGCACAAAAGGTTTTGTAATCAGGTTTTTACTGGCCAAAATTATTTAAAGATGCACATGTTTTTGTTAAAAATTGTGACAGGTGACAAAGAACCGGAACGATCACGAAGAAGCACGAGATGCCTTTACAAAATATTTTGGCAGTAGAACTCTTTGATGTCTGGGGAATAGATTTCATGGGACCATTTCCGTATTCTAATGGGCACAGATATATTTTGGTTGCAGTGGATTATGTATCTAAGTGAGTTGAGGCCATTGCTCTTCCTACTAATGATGCGAAGGTAGTGGTAAGTTTTGTGAAGAAACACATTTTCACACGCTTTGGAACTCCAAGGGTGTTGATAAGTGATGGAGGAACACACTTTTGCAACAAATTGTTGAAAAATGTTCTAGCAAAATATGGTGTAAGACACAAGGTTGCTACTGCATATCACCCTCAAACGAGTGGTCAAGTTGAAGTGTCAAACAGGGAGGTAAAACAGATTTTGGAGAAAACTGTGAGCGCAAATAGGAAAGATTGGTCCGGTAAGTTAGAAGATGCATTGTGGGCTTACCGAACTGCATACAAGACTCCAATAGGTACTTCTCCATACAGGTTGGTTTATGGAAAAGCATGTCATTTGCCTGTTGAGATAGAACATAAAGCTTATTGGGCAATCAAAAAGCTAAATATGAATATGGACTTAGCTGGAGAAAAAAGACTGCTACAACTCAATGAACTTGATGAGTTTCGGTTGCATGCTTATGAAAATGCCAAGTTATATAAAGAAAAGACCAAGAAGTGGCACGACAAACACATCCAACATCGTGAGTTTGAGCCGGGTCAAGAAGTTCTCTTGTTCAACTCAAGGCTAAAGCTTTTTCCTGGAAAGCTTAAGTCCCGTTGGGCAGGCCCTTTTGTTGTAGTAAGTGTAACTCCTCATGGAACAGTTGAATTGCGAAACATTAATTCAACAGGCACGTTCTTGGTAAATGGGCAACGAATTAAACACTATTGGGGGGGTGACATTCAACGTCACACAACCTCAGTAGATTTAATTGATGTATAATGCAATATGGCGTCGTGCCGCGACATTAAATCAGGCGCTGTGTGGGAGGTAACCCACAAATGTAGTGTAAATATAGTTTGTAAATGAGAATTTATAACTTGGCCTTCTTGAGAGGCTATATATTTGAAAAAAAAAGAGAAAGAAACGTCCAGTGATTAGCATGGGTACGCATGGCTAGCGCATAGCCCGCGCTAATCGGGTTTCCGTCTGCCTTGACCTTCAGTGATTAGTGCGGGTGCGCATAACTAGCGCATAGCCCGCACTAATCAAGTTTTAATCTGCCTCAGGACAAATGGACTAGCGCGGGAGCGCATGGCTAGCGCACGACCCGCGCTAGTCACAGGTAACTTTGTTTTAAAACGTTTTTTTTACTTCTTTCACTTAATAATAACCCCCCCCCCCCAACTGAAATAACCCCAATTTTTCTTCTTCTTCTTCTTTATCAACACCCCATTTCTTCTTCTTCATCAAATCTCCCCACCTCTTCATTCACCCCATACCCCATCTCCTCTAAGGTATGTCTTCTTCATCTTCTTCTTATTAGTTAATTTTTTTATTTTTCAGATTATTTCGTTTTTTTTTGTGAACATAGTTTTAATTTTCTATTTTTTTGTTTGATTTTCAATTTCCTTGCATATATTTAGTATAATGTCTTCAATTGTTTCCTTGTTTAGTTTTATTATGTAACATTATTATGTGGTTGTCAAGATTGTATATTTTTAGGATAGTTTCTTAAATTTTTCTTATTTAACATTAGAATGTAGCATTTATAGAAGATTTAAACATATGTTTGATGTTTGGTTGGGTTGAGGAAGTGAAAAATTAGGAGTATGGTGGTGTAAAGTAGTAATTGGTTTGGTTGATGATGAATACATTGTGACATAGGGTTGGAAAAAGCTTGAAACTCAACATGCTCACAATATGTTTGAAAAAATGCCTCTTTGGAGGAAGTGAAGTGACCAACTATGCGGTGAAGTCTGAGTAGCCCGGTTTGGTCACCCAATTGAATAGGGCTAACTCTAAACTACTTGCAGGTACCATGGCCCCTCATAAACGCCCAGCATCAAGTTCCTCATCCGAACGCCCAGCTACAAGAAATGTTGGTGGACGGCCCAAAAAATCAGTTGATACTAGGTTATTCAACAGTCAAAAGTTTGTGTCAGCCAAGGCACAGGACAGATTTAACAAAAAGGAGGAGAAAACAATAGTGCCTGAACAAGCAATTGATGCAAATGCTTTGGCTATTAATTGTCCAAACCTAGCAAACGAGTTGAGGAGGCGTGGGCTTGACATATTTTTCGAGGAGCCAATCACGGCGAATGTAATGCTAGTGAGGGAATATTATGCCAACCTTCCGGAACATGATAACTACAATGTTACAGTCCGAAATTAACAAGTCAATGCATCTATAGAAACAATTCGGGATGTGTACAGGCTACCCCCAGTGGAGGAAGATTACATAGATATGTTCCAGGCATATAATAGCAAGCTAATACCATGGTCCACGTTCACCGACATAATTTGTCGCCCAGATGCAGATATCCAATGGTATAAATATGGGAACAAGTTCCACGCTAATGCCCTGAAGTTCGAGGCCAAATGTTGGTAGTACTTCATCAACAGCCGTCTCTTGCCTTCCAAGAATTTAACTGAAGTAAACATCCCTCGAGCTTGCTTAATATGGTGTTTCATGAATAGGGCATGGTTTGATATACCATTGTTGATACATAAAGAAATGTTCCAGAGGGTTAGAATTCAACGCTACGAGTTGTATTACCCATCTCTTGTCACCCTACTGTGCCTTCGAGCCAATGTACCAAACAATCTTGATGCAGATGGACGACTAGCTAAAGTCAATCCTTTCACGGCTAAAATGGTCACCACAGGTAAGGAAGTTGTACATCCAGCTGAATTGGTTGCTGTTGATTCTGATGACAGTGACGATGAGGAAGGAGAGGACCAACAAGAAGGAGCTGACGATGTGGAGATGGGAGAAGATGCACCACCTGCACAACCACAAGCTTTTGATGCAGCAGGACCGTCTAGGGCTGGTCGGGGACAAAGGATAGACCGCATGGAACAGAAAATCACTGAAATTAAAACATCAGTGACAGCTCTGGGGAGACGTGTTGATGAAATACAAGTTCAGCAGAAGAAAACGGAAAGTCGGCTCATGGGTTGGCTTCGTGCAATTGGTCGGTCATGCAACGTGAATCCCGAAACCGTGTCCGATCAAGAGTGACTCCTCGGGGAAGTATCTTTGCTTAATCTCTTGTTTATAATGAAAGATATGGGGACATGTCTCGCTTTAAGTGTGGGGTGGAGGATTCCCTTAAACATATGTTTAACTGTTCTTACATGTTTTGGATGGTAGTAATTATTATGAATTTTTAGGTTGTTTCAATTGTTTTGGATTGTTGGAATGTTTTGGTGGTGTGGTACAATATATAATGTTTTGGGATTGCGTGACTATTTCACTTTTGTTTTTAAACGTTTTGGTGATGTAGTATTGTTGGAGTAATTGTTGTCTGTTCTTAAACATTTTCAGTAGATTTTTTTTAGTAGTTATATTGGCACGGCCCGATGACGGATTCTTTTAGATAGGAGTTCTTGAGGGACTGAGCCCATAGAAAACAACAAAAAGATTTTTTTTTTTGTATTTTTAGGTAGTATAACAATTCTCCCTTGGTTTTTCTTTAAGCCGCGGTTCTTTTCCAAGGGTTTATCTTGAACCGGGCATAGGTAGTTTTAAATTTCTGTTTTTATATATTTTTTTATTGTAGACTAAAATAAGGAGTTATAAGCTATAGAAAAGTGAACCCATAGCATTGACACACCTGAACACAATAGACCCTATAGTGTAATGCTTAGTCTTAATTATTCAATCTCACTGAAAGTGCCTTAATTTGTATGTTTGTACTGAATTGAATGCTTGTAATGGAGTGTCTTGATGAGCTGATCTGGAATGAGTCATATGCCATGTGTGGTGAGTATTTGTGTAGTCCATGTGTTGTACTTGTGTCTAGAACTTGCCCGGTATGTGAGTTGAAGCGAAATTTGAGGTGATGCTCGGTTTGAAAAATGATGTTAGGCTTTCTTTGACTTTTTTGAGCTTAATTGCTTATTAAAAATAAAATTTGTCCCTAGTTAACCCTTTTGAGCCTTCAGACTTTTTGTTTGGCACCCGCATTACAAGCCCATACCCTTTTGTTCTTAATTGACATTGTTTTGATCCTTTTACCTCTTAAAGCACTTTAATTGTGAGAAGAGCGCTAAAAGAAGTAAGAAGGAAATAAGTGTGAGGTGGCTTTTGAGTGGAACCAATAAAAGGATGAAAGGTGCACTTATATTGTAAACGAATACACCACTAGCAGAAATTTTGTGACAAGAAAAATTTTATTGTGTTTTGCTCTAGCTAGTGGGAATGAATTAATAGAGTGCTTAAAGGAGAAGGGCGTATATGTGGGATGACATTGTGTATAAATGAGAATTGGGTTGAAGAACTTATGCTGAAAATTGCTCGTGTGATGTGTTAAAGTGCTTAGGGATTGAGTCACTATTCCTAAATACATCCTACCCGTCCCTTAGCCCACATTACAACCATGAAAAAGTCCTAATTGATTTTTGTTTGAGCCAGCCTACATTAGTAGAGATTTATATTAAGGGCAAGCTTATGGTACCAATTGCATGCATGTGACCTTTTTTGTGAGAGTGAGTGATTTCCTTGATATATGTGAATATATGAATTGAATGTGGTGGATTGAACTCAGTTTTTGTTGATGTAATTGTGAGTGCATATGAATCGTGACGGAGAAGCAAGTCTTGATTTCTGTGTAGAGTACTTTGAGGAAGTGTAAATATTGCATGGCACTTGAGAGTTGACTTTGAGGCTAGGATTGTTCACCGCTAGGCGTAATATATGTACAATGTTCTAGGTGTAATGTGTGAGGGGAAACTGTTGAGTTAAAAAGAATATAATGGATTGCTCGAGAACTAGCAATAAGCTAAGTATGAGGTGTTGATAATAGGCTAAATTCTTTAATATAGCCTATGTTTTAGCTCAACTTAAGGATGGTTTACTATTGTAAATGTTCAAATAATGCAAAAATTGGCTCTAATCATGACTTTAATGTCTCACGGGAGTTCAATAAACAAATGAGGATTTATGATGGTAATCAAGTGAAAAATGGAGTCAAATGACGAAAAATTGAGCAGCAACATCTTAACAAGAGAAAACCCCACTAGTGCGGGTCATGCGCTGGTCATGCGCTCCCGCGCTAGTCCTGTCCGGGAAATCAATTATTTGGGGGTAAAATTGGAATTCTTCCTTAATCCCACTCAATTTACAAAAAAACAAAGACTCCATTATTGGAATATCGTATTTTGAGGGGAGTAAGTTCAAAAATACTATTCATCCTAGAGAGAGAAAGTGAAGAAAAGGGAGCTTCATCTTGGAGCTAAGAAAAGAGAAGAAGAACAACATCTTGGAGCAAGGATTCAAAGAGTTCTTTCAAACTTTCTTCTTGTTGCTTGTTAATATTATGTTTAAAACTTTTATTGTTGATTTTTGTATGACTATGAGTAGCTAAAAACTCTAGTATTCTTGGGTCATGGATGTTAGATGATCTTGTTGTTTGAAACTTAGATTGAAGATCTTGAATCTATCGTTATGAGTTGTTTATTTGATTCTGCTTCTAATTATTTTACTGCGTAGCTAACAGTGAAATATTATTTACGAATCTTGAATTAAACTTGAAAAAGGAAATTCTTGGTTGCATATAGAATCAAATAAGAACAAGTTTTGAATCTCGGGCATCGGGTGAAGAATTCGCAATTAAGATAGACATATACTTAATTGCCTTGTTTGGTTGAAAAATAGGAGTTGTAAATGCATTCTTGCTAATATTAATACCATAGACATATAGGTATTAGTTTAACTTGAATAGATGCATAAGAACTCGAAAGATTCTTATGAATATTATTAACCCTATAATCAATAACCCGGATAATTCAATAAATCAATCTTAAGCTAAAATAGTAGCATGACCTCTAGCTAGTCCATGACCCTGGAATATCTTTACCCAAATTGTTATCAAAATATTGTGAAATTGGTGTAGTAATTTTGTATTGAATTATTGTTTAATTACTAAGTAAATTGTAAATTGGTTCTTTATATATTGTGTGATAATTTAGCTTGAATTGATAATTGTTTGAGTCTACGTCAGTCGATAAGTTGATCACAATTCCTCATGGGAACGATACTCTACTTACTACTATATTACTTGTCGATCGCGTGCACTTGCGTGAGTGTTTTGGTCGCAACACGTAACAAGGTATAAGACTTTTAATAGATGGTCAAAGCTATGCTGGACTTTAATTAAAAATAAGAGTAGATTTGAATACTTTGTTAACAATAAAAAAAAATATTGTTTATATTTATATTCCAAAAGTATAACCGAGATTAAACATAAATAACGTTTGAAAGTAAACGAATAAATTTGATCCTTTTCCTTTATGCAGTTGTTTACCCTCAAAATCGGGTAACAATTGAATTTATAAATGGTTTTAAGGATACATGGATTAATTCGACACAAAGCAATGAATTGAATTATAAATAAGTGAAAAATAATAAAATAAATTCAAACTGTATGACTTGAACAACAATAGCCTTGAAAAATAAATCTCACTTGAAATGGATGATATCAAATTAGAAGAATGCTAGCTTGCAGGAAGAAAATTATCTTATAATGCTTTAGGATGCGTGTAACAATGTCCTTTACAAATTATCAAAAGCCCTTTATATAGTAGAGGAGTCCTACTTTAGGTAGAACTCTATAAAAGATAGAAAATCTCATGAATTGCTAATCAATCGGTCTCTCATTGATATGTTCCAAGATTCCCGTCGTGATATCCGACCAATTACGGATATTTCGGACTTCCGTTATTTAGTATGACAATGTTTCCTCGAGCTCATTCAGAATTGAGGTCGGTTCCGGAGTCACAAACTCGTATATTCTAATCTCGTACCTTGGTTCGATGGGACCCCGGGTCGATCTTCAATCCATTATGTTTCAGTCCCGATATATCATACAATTGAAGAGCCCGGTTTCGACCATATATAGATAGTCTTCACATTTTTCGGGGAGTAAACAATGAGAAACGATATGAGCCCTCGATCCTCGTCTCAGCACTTCGCGTCAGAAATGACAAAATGGATGAAACGCCTCGTCAGTCACGTCTTAATGGCATTAAATGTTCGTCAGTTGCTGGTTGGACACTATAGGTTTTGAACCATCATTTGAAAATTATATATACCTCCTTCTCCATTCATCCAAACTTTACATTCAAACCTTCTCTTCCCTTGTTCTTAAAAATCTTTGCATTTCATAGCCCTTGTGCCTAGATTTCTTGATCTCATTGTAAGAAACTCTTGCTTGTCTTTACTCCACATCATCAAGTGTACCCTTTTCACTTCCTCTCCTTCATCTATTACCCTTTATTTGAAAAGAAATGGAGAAGACTTCTAAGATAGATCCTCAGAAAGAAACTACTTCTTCATCACGGCTGACAGGGGAGGAACCAGCGGTGGAACCTCCTCTTGAAGCGTTTATTCTTGGCGGGTGCTCGGTGACCGCCGACTTTAAAGTTGAAAAACCTTCACCCATTCCGGTCCTAGGTGAAAAGGTATCGAGGTATATTTGCTCGATCACCAAAGAGACCCTCCATACAGTCATAAAGGACTGCAATTGGGCCGAAAAAGATGTGGCGATTCTCGGGCCCGAATAAAACATCACTACTTATGTAAAGGGATACTTAAGTCTTTACACATATCCCTTTACGTTGAGCTCGTTGGGCTCGTTGAACCCGGTGATCATCCAATTCTGCAAAAGGTACGAGGTGTGCCTTGGTCAGATCCACCCCTCATTCTAGAGGGTAGTCGTTCTCCTCCAATTTTTCATGAGCAAGATCAATGGGTGCCCTTTCACCGTTGATCATCTGATGCACCTGTACAGTCCCAATTTTTCCGGGGGGACTAATCAAACTTGCGCGTCGGGCTACCAAAGCCCCATTCTCGAGCATCAACGAAGATCGAGACCAAGGTTGGCTAGACGATTTGTCCGAGTGAGGATGTCGGACTTGATCTCGGCCAAGGGCATGTCATTCCCCAAAGAGTGGAACACAAAACGTAAGCCAAGTTCTTCTTCTCCCAGAATTTAATATTTTTGTTCTTCTTTTTCGCTTTTTTCCCGAGGTTTGGTTGTGATGTAGCTGTTGCTCAGGTTTGGAAGGAAGTTCCTTGACCCAGGGAGTGGGTCGAGGGCATTGTATCTTAGAAAGCCAACTCCGAGAGTGCATGGAAAGAACTTTCGTAGGGCCGGTGGAAGGCCTATTCGCACGGTGAGATCCCTTCCTAGAGTGGACAACACTTGGACTTCTTCTGTGCTTACTCATTTATTTTTCTTTGTAGGCCTTGGGAAGGATGTTGCAATGAGACCCCCAACCAGCGATGAGAACAGTCCCTCTGAGTCCCTTACTCCAAGGCAGGGCGAGGAAAAAAAGAGGAGAAAGCCTCCGAGTTCTCCTAACTCGAAGAAGAAAAAATCGAAGAGGAGGCCTGGTGCGCAGATCCAAGGAAAGCACCAGTGCTCTCCCATCAGACTCAGTCCACCGGCTGAAGGATGAGTTCGAAGAAGAAGAAGAAGAAGAAGAAGAAGAAGAAGAAGAAGAAAATTCCGAACAGGTGGCCCGTGTGCGAGGAAACATCGTACTGCCTCAAACTAGGGGGGTTGTTGAAGAGGCAGTGATCGAGGCCTCCAAACCAGAGATAGGCGAAGCCGTTTTGCCCCAAGCTAGGGAGGCTGCGGCGGGTTCTTCCCAGGCAGAGGATAATGTCCTAAAGGATGGATTTGGGGTGATAAACCTCTCTAAGTTGCCTTTATTTACCAACTCCATGATCCATGATGCACAAGTGCTAAAAGGACGCCCAAATGAAGGGCCCCAAGGGGTGTTAGACTCCTTCCACAACTTCTTTGAGGGTTTAGACTCTACCACTTCGGAAGACATTACTTGGTTGGACGACTTACCGGTACCAAAGAAGAGTCCATCTTCGGGGTCTAGGGGGTCTACTTTGAGCTCGAAACTAGTAAACCAGTTCCCAGCTTCGAGTGCAGATCCTGACTGGAAGCGGTCGATTATTATTTCTATCCTAGAGGATGCTCGGGTCCTCTCTACCCCCGTGAGGGTTGCAAGTTATCTTCGGTGCCTAGTGACCAAAGAGGATCAAGTAAAGATAAACGAGGTGGACGCTCCCTGCATGTTTAACGAAGCCCAACAGGCATTAAATCGGGTAACTTCGAATGCCTCTTGACGACTTTTATTATGTACTTAGATTAAGTCATAAAATTTGTAACTCTTTCCTTTGCATTTGTAGGCCTCGGTGCTCCATCATGAGACTTTTCTCCGATATCGAGAAGAGTTCACCCAACATGAGGCCGAGACCCGAGGGCTCATCAAGAAGATGGATGCTTACAAACTTATTATTAAGCAACGTGAGAGGGAGTTCATGAAACCCCAAGCTGAGTTGGAGGCGGCTTAGAGGAGCGTGCCAACCTGGTCGAGCAGGTAAGGAGATTATTTGAGGTTAGTGACAATGAGTCAGATATAGTGGCAAATGGTTCGAACTCGTAGGTCCAACAGACGCTTGACCAGATCGAACAACTCTGGGAAGAGGTAGATACGGTAAAGGCCGAGGCCGAAGAATGGAAAAAGAACATGGACCATTTGGCTTCAAAAAAAGAGATCACTCGGGCCCAACTGCTTCTGCTGAGGTCTAGCTCCGAGGTATAAAGGAGAAGACCTTGGTGCAAGCCAAGAAAATCGAGGAGATCCAATCCCAGTTTAACTCGGTCATCTTTGCTCAAGAAAATCTGGCCAAGGATTTCGAAACGGTTAGGTCGGAGGCCAAGGTAATTAAAGTTGATACCGATGAGATGGTGGTCGTTTATAAAGCTAATACCAAGGCGACTCAAGTTCAAGAAAAGGACATCATTGAGAACGCTAAGTGACAATCTCTAAGGGAGATCCTTGAGAAAATTCATGCTTGGGGTTTCGACTTAGCGACCGAGATCGAGAGTGCCAAAGAGCTCAAAGCCGAAGCCAAAAATCTGGCCTATCACAAAGACGAGGAGGAGCCCGAAGACTTGGGACAGTCCGAGGATGGAGAAGATCCTAGGGTGACGATGTTTCCCCCGACAAATACTAGGACACTTAGTCCTTTAGATGTTTTTGTTTTATGTATTTTTGGTGAGGCCGTTATGCCTTTGTAAAAAATTTCATCAGCCTATTTGGCCCTTGTAAAAAAAAATTGATTATGAATATCATGCTTTTTTCCCTTCGACAGTTTTCGATTTTTCACTTTGCCTTATGTACTTTTATTTGCAAAGATCTAAATGCCTTAGCATTGAAATAGTTAGGTTTAGTTCAGAAACTCGACGAAACCTTGCCTTCACCTTTATTTTGTTTTAAGGCATCATGGGGGTTCGGTGTGACCGAAAGTTCAAGTACTTAGACTATTTTTTATGTCGTAGTCTACAAGGGTAGCCTTTAGAACTAGTTTAGAAATTTTAAGGCCTTGTTGTCTTTGTTACGGGTCCTCGGATGTCTCCGAGTCGTTTTAATTTGGTTGTGGCCTTTTTAGTTTGGGTATCTCCCAGTGGGTTGGTCTCCCTAAGTTATCCGGGCTTTCCTAGGATAACAATCCCCGAGTAGGGATGGGCGTGGCCTTTAAGCTTCGAGCGTTGCCTGATAGGTCTCATGCTCCCGAGCTCCGATAGCCCAAATTATCCAAGTTTATTTTCAGATAGTAGTCCCCGAGTGAGAGTGATTGTTCGAACTTGTATTAAGGTTAACCTTGGGTTCAATACCTTTAGGGGATCGGATCTAGGAAATTCCTTGAGAAATGCAAGAAAACTTTTTAAAAGAACAAAATATTTATTCGCAAGGGAAAGACTTTTTTTATTCTTGTATAAATAGTTATACATGTGTACATGCTTTGTGCTAGGTCTCGAGCAATCTATACTATCATGACCAATCAGGTGGGCCGCGACGGGCCTCTGGTGCCTTACTCAACCGAGTACCAATATAACATATCTTTCGTATCATATTATCATAGGTAAATGAACCAGAAAGGCTGTCATGAGATGACTAGAATAAAGCATGAGTGAATACTCGACATAAGATGACCCAATATGATATACTGACTTATACATATGACTTACGGGCCTATAAGACCAAAATGATCACTCATATACTGAACATAGGTTGACAAGGCCATACAATCTTTCATATATATGACATATGTCTACAAGCTTCTAAGAGTGGATAAATACCAAAAAGGGTGGGACATGGCCCCACCATAATACATGTCCAAATCATACTGACCAAATAAGCAACTCTGGAGCAAATGGAGCGCACCACCACCATCCGCTAAGTTGATATCCTACTTGGGGGACTCTCAACCTATCTATTTGGACCTGTGGGCATGAAATGTAGCATACCCAGGCAAAAGGAACGTCAGTACAAATAACGTACCGAGTATGTAAGGAATGAAAATTAGTAAATAAAATACATGAGAGAAACATGGAGTAAAAGACTAAACATATAAGTTAGAATAGCTCTGTGAATCATTTAATATTTATAATTTCGTGCATATGCACATAAATTTCATACCATGCATAGGTATATCTATATATAACATCATTGTAACGACATGCCGGTCGTTTCGAGAGTTAGAGCACTGATCCCCTATTAACTGTTATCCCCGTATTTATTTCTACTAGTGTGATTTGTCGGGATGATTCGTTTTGAGTTTCGGAGCATTTTGGGACACTTAGTCCCTATATGAGAGCTTAAGCCTTAGAAATTGGACTGTAGCTAAAACAGTGTGAAGACAGTTCTAGAATGGAATTCTGTCAATTTTGTTAGCTCCGTTGAGTGATTTTGGGCTCAGGGGCGTGTCCGTATTGTATTTTGGAGGTCTGTAGCTCATTTAGGCTTGAAATAGCAAAAGTTGAATTTTTGGAGTTTCGGGCTGGTAGTGGAATTTTTTATATCAGGCCGGATCTGATTCCGGAAGTTACAATAGGTTCTTAGTGTTGAATATGACTTGTATGCAAAATTTGAAATTAATCGGACGTGGTTTGGTTGGTTTCGGCATCGGTTGAAGAAATTTTAGATTTCAAGTTCATTAGGTTTGGATTGGAGTGTGATTTGTAGTTTTAGCGTTGTTTGATGTGATTTAAGGGCTCGACTAAGTTCATATGATGTTTTAGGATTGGTTGGTATGTTTGATTGAGGTCTCGGAGGCCTCGAGTGTGTTTCGAATGCTCAACGGGTCATTTTTGGGCTTAAGAAGATGGCAGATTTTGCTGGTGTCTTATTGCAAAAGATTTGTTCTTCGCGTTCGCATAGATGATCCCGCGTTCGCGAAGAAGATTTTGGACAGGAGGAGAAAATGCTCTTAGCGATCGCGAGTCTGGGGATGGGTTCGCGAAGGTTTGGGCTCCAGTGTATCGCGAATGCGTGTGTGGCATCGCGTTCGTGAAGGGAAGTTGGAGCAGCTGGGACCCCAGGAGTTTACTCATCGCGTTCGTGTATGAAGAGTCGCATTCGTGAAGGCTTTAGCAACTGAAGCTTCATGCTCACGAGAAGGAGCTCGCATTCACAAAATAGAAAAAGTGAGTAGTAGAGTTTTGTTCTACGCAAACACGAGGTGGTGGTCACGTTCGCGATGAAGGTCGTACTTGGGCAGAATTTAAAGTTCAAAACCTGGGTTTGAGTTCATAACTTCAAAAATTGATTGAGACCTCAGTAGAAGGCGAAATTTGGAGAGATTTTCGGAGAAAGTTTGTGGGTAATGATTCCTAACTCCTTTATGATTATATCCCATTAATGTAAACATGAATTCATCATTTAATTTCGGATTTGGCATGAAAAATTGGGGAAAATTGAGAAAAGTTTTTAGGCCAAATTTTGGGATTTTGATTGAGATTTTGATATCGGATTTGAGTGAATTTGGTATGGTTAGACTCGTGAGTGAAAGGGTATTCATAATTTGTGACTTTTACCCGATTCCGAGATGTGGGCCCGGGGAGAATTTTTGGGTATTTTGTTTTCTATTTTCTTGCCTTAGCTTCGATTTCATTAGCTAAATTAGTTGTTTGTAATTATATTTATATTATGAAATTGATTTGATTAGATTTGGTCCACTTAGAGTTGGATATTCGTGGCAAGAGTGTGATATCGGATTGATTTTGAGCTTGGTTCGAGGTAAGTGGCTTGTCTAACTTTGTGGGGTGGAACTTCTCTTAGTATTTTGGTACTGTTGTTATATGAATGTCGTGTACATGAGGTGATGAGTGCGTACATGTGCTAATTATAAAAAAATCCCATTTTCATTAAGTAAATATCTTTGTTTTTCTTTTAACTAGAGAAAATGCTATGTGAAGCCTCCTGTTTAGCTTAGGAAAGCATGCTTATGTGACTTAACGATCTTATATGTTTTAACTACTTACTTGGATTCTGTGTAGCATGTTTAGAGTAGGAATTACCTGCCTTTTTTATACGAACCTGAATAGAACTCTATTTTGGGACTACGAAACGGTATTCCGAGAGATCCACTTGCATATTTATATTTGGGACTACGGGGACGGTATCTTGGGAGATCCCCCTATACTGGATATTTACTTTGGAACTACGGAACGGTGTTCCGGGAGATCCCCCTACACATTTACGATTTGGACTACGGGACGATAACCCGTGAGATTCTCTATATATTTACGTCCGGGACTACGGGACGTTATCCTGGGAGATCCCTTGTTGCTATCTCTGTGTACTAAGTTATTTCTTTCCATGGTTTCACTTTTCATTGACTGTTAGTATTTTGACTATACTTCCATATTTCATACTGTTTTACCTTGTTATATATGTATAACCAGTAGAACCCTGACCTGATCTCATCACTACTCGACCGAGGTTAGGCTTGGCACTTACTAGGTATCGATGTGGTGTACTTATGCCCTTTCTTGCATATGTTTTTTCGTGTGTAGATCCAGGTTCTTCTGCTCAGCCATACTATCCGTGAGGCGAGGCAATCTAGAGACTTTGAGGTATATTTGTCGCGTCCGCAGACCTAGAAGTCCCTCTCTATTCTCCTTTCAGTTATAGACTTCTAATATTGTTCTTCGTTTAGACTTCTGGAGTTAGAAGACTATGTACTTCTTTAGCTTATGTTTCATGAGATTCCGGGTTTAGGGAGTGCTATATTTCAGCTTGAGAGTGTTATTATTGTATATGCCTAGCGGGATTTTAAACTCTTTTATTATATTTACCTGTTATTTGGCTAGTTTTGTATCTTTAATTCATTTTTCTGTAAATTGTTAGGCTTACCTAGTCGTAGAGACTAGGTGCCATCACGATAGTTCACGGAGGGAGAACTTGGGTCGTGACAATCATCAAACCTCTTAGGGCATCTCATCATACCATCTCGACCACTGTAGGTAAAATCATCAACGTATACCAGCTGATCAGGTGGTGCGTATATAACGCCATAACCTTTTCTCATACATATATATACATATATATACGCGTATATAACACCATCTGACCATAAGTCAATATGCATGTATAACTGAATGCAATGCATAAGAAGTGAGTTAATAAGATTTCTCGGTATGCCATAAGATCAATATGTTTTTGATTAATATCATGAAATAAACTTTATTAACTTACATATTTTTTGAGACCCATGAACAGACGATAGAATAATAGGACTCAAGTGGAATCAAGAACATAGGTACCCCTAGTACTTCTATGAATAGAATCATTTATGAAAGTTGCGCATTTGCTCGTTTCATTTGTATCATATTGATCATGCCAAAAAGAAAGAAGGGATAGCCTTAACATACCTGAGCCGATTCGCTTGACAATCCCTCTAACACGCGTCAATCACGACAGAACACGTAAGGGCGAGATCGAAGTAGGAAAAAATTCATATGATATTCTTGAGCATGGTTATACCGTGCTCCCTAAGAATTGCAAATCCCGTTGCTATTATGTGATAATATCATATGAATTTTCTTACTGAAGCTTCATTCGTTACTTAGTAGATGTGAGCATCTTCATTTTGTGAATTAGAGCTCTTTAATCTTTAGGTGTGGGCCCTGTCGCGCCCCTTTTTCTCGCGAAATTGGGTTTATGACATTTGGGAGACAACTCATTCCCTTTCGGGAATTGGATTTTGAATTGAAGAGTCGCCACCTAATGATTAAAGTGCATTAGGACACTAGGAGGGGTTTGCTTTGAGTAACCAGAGATTGGGTGAGGGCTTGAAATTATCCCAAGGGGAAGGTGTTAGGCACCCCTGAGGATCCACTAGTGTGGTTCCCGGCCAAACTATTGTTGTGACTTAAGTGCAAATAATACATAGGCAAATAAAGGCTTCAAATAAGAGGGGATTTTCACGTAATGGTTACAAATAAACAAAAGTAAGAAAAAGGAACTAAAAATAGTTGATTTTCTTAAAAGAAATGGCTTAAAAAGATTTAAAAGAAACAAAGAAAACAAAGGGAAGGGGGGTCCTAGGTTTATTAATAATATGGATCACCCCACACAACATCCGGTAATCACTCCTCAGTGAGGGACTACACGTGATGTTATCACGTGGTGATCATATCCATATCTACCCTTTCCTACCCCGTTAAGGTATTAAAGAGCGGAATGGTCTCGTTTACTTATTGCATGCTATTACCCGCCCCAATCCTATCAGCCCCGGAGGCACTTGGGACTACTAATCCTAGAGGGAGGAGGTATTGGGCTTATTTGTGGTTTCAAAAGGTAAAATACTAAGGCGACAAACAAAACACATATAGCAAGTTTGGGGAAGCATATAAACAAATAAAAGGGCTCGAACAGACCTCCTTTAAACCAAAGAAAGCACATAATGTAGCATGACTTGCATGTACTGTTTAGGGTCTGATTAAAACTTAAAAGGTGGACGCAGATTGATTTATTACATAGTTCAGATAATAAGCCCGAATCAGGCCTGCCTGCTGGTTGTAGCTGATAAAAAGTCTGATTCAATTTATAAACTTTCACCCTATGGCTTGCCTAAGTGTTAGACGAAGACCCTATAGGCATGATATCTACTGATTCCAGAAATAATGAAGTAAACATGAATACATACTGATTTAAGAAAAATCGTCTGTTATTAAAGAAAGGCGAGTTTTAGCAAAAGAGCATGCGTCACTGTTACTGGTTTTAGACTTATAAGCGAGTGAAGCGGTTCAGATTCGATTAAAGCTCTTATAGGCATGCTTTCTATGTGTTGTCGATTTTGGACACTTTTATAAACATGGTAAAAAATGCAGAAATCCTATAGGCATGGCATCTAGATGCTGAATTTCGTTTAAAGCCTATGAACATGATATTTAATTGCGGTTGATTATTTAAGATCTATAAACATGTTTGCCTAATGAGGAATGCATACGCAAGATTCAGAAAGAACCTATAGGTAGGATATCTATATGATACGCAAAAAATTCAGAAATTCCTATAGGCAGGATATCTATATGATATGCAGAAATTCAGAAAATTCCTATAGACATGGTATCTATACATGAGAATGCAGAAATTCTTAGAGACATGGTATCTATATGAGAATGCAAGATTCCTATAGACATGGTATTTATATGAGAATGCAGGAATTCATAAATTCCTATAGGCAAGTTATCTACCCCTTTTTGCACACATAGTTACCCCTACCTTTTCACTAGCCATCCCCGAGAGTCTTATTACAAAGTTATTACAGCCTAGAAAGAGTAAAGTAAAGAAAAATACAATCAAAAAAAGTACAACCAGGGAGAACCTGATTTAGACTTCCTGTCTGAAGTATGAAGTAAACCAACTCCAAGAGATCCTATTTCAAAGTCTTTCTCCCATTTGGATATGTCAGAGTTCCCTAAGAGTTTCATAAGAACTCCGGAAAGTGCTTACACCCAAATGTATCACCAGATTAAGCCATAGTGTAGTGTGGAAGGTCCAATCCTCAGGTGTCCAAGTTCAGAGGGAACTCAAGGTCCCAAGGCAAGGCTCACAAGAGGGGGGCAGAACTTAGGAACTAAGAGGGAGTGCAAGTGCGAAAGTAGTATTCTGTAAGGGGAAAGGGAAAAGGGGAATAACTTAAAATCAGTACACATAAGGGTGTAGGGTAATAGGGGAATTTGCAAGAGCAAAAGAAAAGCAGGCTGATGGGCACACCCGGCAATGGGAGATGTTGGCACACCCTCCAGCCTATTTGCTTAGAGGTTAAGACCCCATTGGTTCAAACTTAATTCATGGGCAACAACTCACATTGCCATGAATTAAGTCACAACTCTCAAACACATAGGGGTAATGGGAACATGGAGCAAGGATTCAAAGCAAAAACGGTAAAGTAGACATGGATATAAAAGTTGTAAATAAACACATTGTGATGATGCTGAAGCTTAAATAAGGACATACCAGTTTCAAAGAAACAAATAGAGAAAATGCAGTAGACTTGTAAAAGCCACAGTGCAGAAAAGACGAGAGAATACTATTATGTGTAAGTAAGAGTTCATAAGGATTGTGAAAGTGTCATTGTCTTGTTTGTGAAGAGTGTCGTGCCTTTTACAGTGTAAAATCAGGCAGAAATAAGGTAAGAAAATAGTTAAGGAACTGATTGTCAATCAATTACACAAGACTCCCTTTAATTAAGGGATTCAGAATCAAAACGGGTAAAAACCATTTAAGGAAAGAAATTGAATAAACACTTTGTGCAAAGTATGCAATTAGGGGCAAGTACATAAAAGGCTATTTAAGGGCAAGGTTTTGAAATATACGGTTTGTGCAAATAAGGTAAGCAAATCAATTAACAAGTAGTAAATCAAAAGGGTTTGAGATTTTGCATGAATGAACCGAGTTAGAAAAGATGAAGAAGGGTTTTAACTTAGGCCGAGTCACAGAGAAAATCAGCAAACAATGGAAAGAAATCAATCAAGCCATATTCAGAAGGAAGTTTGAACTAATTGCAAATTTGAAAACCATTTTAGAGGGAAACTCATCATATATAAGGAACATACGAGCATGTTAAGCATGAAAAAGACTGTGGTGTCATTGTAAAATCAGTAGAAGATCCAGTGCAGAAGAGTTTATCAAGAGCTGGAATCATATAAAGAATAAATGTTTTGAAACTCATTTCAGAGATTCAAAATAGGTTTAGATGTCTCAGAAAGAACTGTAACCTCTACCATGTTCCTCTCAGCAACCGAAACTCATGAGAAACATCATAGAAAAGTAACATGTAGAGCATAGCGGAAGAATTCAAAGAAAATGGAGTAGAAGAAGCTAACACGAAACGTAATGGAAAAGACTGATAAGATCAGTTGCAGAAACATGCTGAGAAGTTGTTTAGAAGAAACTTAAACAAAACTTAGTAAAAGCAAAATAGCAAAACACTTAAAACACAATAGAAAAATATAGTAGGAGAAACGTATCAGAACATGGTGGAAGAAAGTACTAGAATACAATAGAAAAGCATACAAGAACATAGTATAGGAAAACACAGTAGGAGATGCATATAAGAACAGGATATAGAAAACACAGTAGAAGAAGCATACAAGAACAGGATATAGAAAACACAGTAGAAGAAGCATACAAGAACAGGATACAAAAAACACAGTAGAAGAAGCATACAAGAATATGGTAGAAGAAAAAAATATAAGAACATAGTAGAGGCAAATGCACACAAAATAAAAAAGAAAGAAAGTCAGAGAAACACTTAAACATTTTTCTAGAAAACCCTAGATCGGATAAGAAATGGTTCCAAAAGTAATTTTTGAAAGAAAAGCCAGAGAAGTCGTTTGAAAACTTAGGGAAAGCATAGATACACAAAATATCTAAAAGAATCGGAGAAAACTTCGAAGGGTTAGGGTTTCAGAGGAACCCCAGTAGTGTGAAAGGCTTTGAAGAGTCACTGATCTAAGTTGGAGAGGTCAAAATCAGGCTCGAACAACCATGGTACGCCGGAATAAGGCCGGAGATGGCCGTGGTACCTCGAATCGACGGAGGTCTGGGTACAATACTTCAAGGTCAGGCCTTGAATCTTCAGAAATCAGGCACGTGGGAGTCATAGGAGGCCGGTGTAGGACTCTCATAGCCTTGAAAGCCATAGATTCTGGTGGCTTTCAGGAGATGGTATGAGGCGGCTAGGGTTTGAGAAGGTTCGAGAGTGTTTGAGAGAGTGGAGGGTTCAGAGACGGCTGGTAGGTAAGAAATAATTAGGGTGGGGATGTTGGTGAATTAAAAGAGGTAAGGTTGAAATGTGGTCGTTGATCATTTCGATCAACGGCTGGATTAAAAGGGGGGTCGGGCGGGTCATTCAGACGGGTTGTGGGTCGGGTAATTTTAGGAATTGGGCTGGGGTTCAATTGGGTTTAATTGGGGTAGAATTTGGGCTACAATTGAAATAAAATCTGGCTAGATTTTAAATAGCCATTTTTTCCCATTTATTTTATAAAAAATAGCAAATTAAATTCTGGAAATAAATTAAAAGTACTAAAATGATTTATAACATATAATTATCAATTAAAAAGTGGTGGACTTAATTTTTATAAATATAAATGCAATCAAATCATAAATGAGGCTAATATTGCAATTACATGCAATTGAGCTTTAAAAATACTAAATAAATTTGTAAAAATATGTAAAAATTATCTAAGATGTAGTTTAGCATAAATATGAGAATTCAACAAGTGAATCACCAAAAATAATAATTTTGGACAATTATTGGATTTTTCTTGATAAAATAAGGCAATAAAATTGATTTTAAAGCTTTTAAAATTAAGAAAAAAATAATAAAAATATTTGTAAATACTTATATGTGCATACATATGATATTTAAAAATATTTTGCATATAAAAATATACAGGGAAAAATTGGGTATCAACAGCTGCCCCTCTTTACCCGGGAAGGATGAAAGAGTTATCGGGTAAAGATATGATGGCCGATTTTGACCGAACTAAATGGTTTGAAGAGTTTGACCGTGCTCTAGTTCCTGAGCTGCCTACATATCCCTGATCTTATAGGAATCAGGCCATATGTAGTTCAGGATCCATCAGTGGAATATGCCGATGGAGGTTTTTTCAAGACGGACGTGATATTTGGGTTGGGATGGATGGTTAAAGTCTAACAGGGCTGCGGGAGCTGGAGCGGGATTGCTCCTGTTGAGATGGTCGTTGCTTGTCATTTGCCTGTAAATAAACAATGTATTGTGCATAAATTTAAACATGATGCAAATTCCCGTCGGACCATGAATGTTGTCTTTGGATGGTGAGGATGATGTCCTTAGACCATGACGTCCTGGGTCATGAAGCATATGATAAGGGATTTACAGGCCATAAAATGATGCTCGCGGGCTATGATAATGATTCCTCCGAACTATGACGCCTTTGAATAATGATATGCTAAAGATAAAAGGGGTCCTCAAGCCATGGCATGGCGTTCTCGGGCTATGAAAATGGTGCCTCAGAACAATGACGCATTTGGATAGATTGGCGATCTTTCAGCCGATGCAAGATGTAATGAAGTGGCGATCTTTCAGCCGATGCAAAATGTAAATAAAGTGGTGATATTTCAGCCATGCAAGATGTAGATGAAGTGGCGATCTTTTAGCTGATGCAAGATGTAAATAAAGTGGTGATATTTCAGCCATGCAAGATGTAAATGAAGTGGCGATCTTTCAGCCATGCAGAATGTAAATAAAGTGGCGATCTTTCAGCCATGCAGATGGAGGTAGAGCTTAACCTCGGAAGGCAAAATGGTAGCCTTATGCAATGCAGAGAATGCAGATAGAGACAGAGCTTAGTCTTAGAAGGCAGAATGGTAGCCTTATGCAATGCAGGAAATGCAGATGGAGGTAGAGCTTAGTCTCGGAAGGCAGAATGGTAGCCTTATGCAATGTAAGAAATGTAGATGGAGGTAGAGCTTAACCTCGGAAGGCAAAATGGTAGCCTTATGCAATGTAGAGAATGCATATGGAGACAGAGCTTAGTCTCGGAAGGCAGAATGGTAGCCTTATACAATGTAGGAAATGCAGATGGAGGTAGAGCTTAACCTCAGAAGGCAGAATGGTAGCCTTATGCAGGAAGTAAAAATGGCAAATGGCAATAGAGTTTTCTTAGGTGATAACGGATTGTGGTATCGTGATTGCTGGGGATATTGTGCTTGCTGGGGACACTATTGTGTGCGGATAGCAGTTGTGAGCAAGTGCAACGGTTCGAAGAGTTGTATTCCTGAACTTTGTGAGTGAGCGTATACTATATTTGATGATTTTGCAACTCAAGTGCCTGCATCCGAAAAAAATTGTGAGTTTGTAAAGGGGGAAAGGTTAGTTCGTATTCCCGCTAACTTTGCTTGACCTGCTCGGCTTTGATCTGGCGATTTATAGATCACTGGGGTAGCGTTGCTAAACAAGGCAATTTTATTAATAAACATGCATGATTTAGTAAAAGCATAACATAAGTACATAATTAAGAATAGTTTTCTTTAGATGAACCGACGACTGCGACGTGGTTCAAGACATTGCAACTTCTCTTGCTCCGGAATTTTGAGGGTCCTTCTCAAAATTCTGCCCCTATTTACTGGGTTGCTGCTTCTGACGGTTGTTAATGATAAAGGGCTGGAATCGACTTCGGAATTTTGAGGGTCCTCTTCAAAATTCTGCCCCAGTTTCCAATAGCGGGGAAAATGAAAATTTTATTGAATTGTGACCGAACCCATAGGGCTGCCTACGTATCCCCTCTTAAATAGGAATCAGGTCAGGCGTAGTTCAAATTACATCATATAAGGAAATCATAAAGGTTACACATAGTATCGCTTGACTGCGTCTGAATTGATTGGCTTTGGCCAAACTTCTCCATCCATTTCTGCAAGTATGAGGGCTCTTCCTGTCAGAACCCGGTGAACCATGTACGGACCCTACCAATTGGAAGAGAATTTCCCTTTGACTTCATCTTGATGCGGAAAAATTTTCTTTAACACCAGCTGCCCCAGTGTGATTTGTCTCGGCTTGACTCTTTTGTTGAAGGCTCTGGACATTCTGTTCTGATAGAGCTGACCGTGGCAAACTGCATTCATTCTCTTTCCGTCTATAAGAGTTAGCAGCTCGTAATGACTTTTCACCCATTCTGCGTCGTCGATCTCTGCTTCTTATATGATCCTCAAGGAAGGAATTTCCACCTCGGCGGGAATGACTGCCTCTGTACCGTAAACCAACATATAGGGGGTTGCCCCAGTTGATGTGCGGACTGTGGTGCGGTATCCTAATAAAGCAACTGATAACTTCTCGTGCCACTGTTTATGCTTCTCTATCATTTTCCTCAATATCCTCTTGATATTCTTATTGGCGGCTTCTACGGCTCCGTTTATCTAAAGTCTGTAGGCTGTAGAATTCTTGTGTTTGATCTTGAAGGTTTCACACATTGCTTTCATCAGGTCACTGTTGAGGTTGGAACCATTATCAGTGACAATTGACTCCGGGATCCCGAACCGGCAAACGATACGGTCGCGGACGAAATCTGCCACGACTTTCTTAGTCACTGCTCTGTAAGATGTTGCTTCAACCCATTTGGTGAAATAATCAATTGCTACTAGGATAAACCTGTGCCCGTTTGATGGGGCAGGTTCGATTGGTCCGATAACATCCATTCCCCATGAGGCTAACGGCCACGGCGAGCTTATTGCATTAAGCTCATTTGTAGGCACCTTTATCATGTCTGCATGTATCTGGCAGCAGTGGAACTTTCGGACATACTGCATGCAGTCTGTTTCCATAGTCATCCAAAAGTAACCAGCTCGGAGTATTTTCTTTGCTAAGACAAAACCATTCATATGTGAACCGCAGGTCCCTGCATGAATTTCCTCTAATAGCCAGGATGCTTCCTTTGCGTCGACACACCTTAGTAATCCCAAATCAGGAGTCCTCCTGTACAGGATTCCTCTGCTGTGAAAGAAATTGTTGGATAACCTCCGAAGCGTGCGCTTCTGAGTAGCGTTTGTGAGTTCGGGGTATTTTCCTTTTGCTAAGTATTCCTTGATATCATGAAACCAAGGCTTTCCGTCTGCTTCTTCTTCGACATGAGCACAGTAAGCTGGCTGATCATGGATCTTTAACGGAATGGGATCTATGAAATTCTTGTTTGGATGTTGTATCATGGATGATAGTGTAGCCAGTGCATCGGCGAATTCATTCTGGACCCTGGGAACATGCTGGAATTCTGTCTTTGTGAACCTCTTTCTCAACTCCTATACATGATGTAGATAAGGGAGTATCTTGGAGTTCTTGGTCGCACATTCTTCTCGGACCTGATGTATAAGAAAGTCTGAATCTCCAATTACTAGCAACTCTTGAATGTTCATGTCAATGGCCATCTTGAGCTCTAAAATGTAGGCTTCATACTCAGCCATATTGTTGGTGCAGGGGAACCTGAGTTTGGCAAACACTGGATAATGCTGACCGGTTTCTGATACTAGGACCGCTCCTATGCCAACTCCTTTGAAATTTGCTGCTCCATCGAAAAACATTCTCCAACCATTATAGGACTCTGCAATATCTTCTCCTATGAATGATACCTCTTCATTAGGAAAATATGTTTTCAAGGGTTCGTATTCTCCGTCCATGGAATTTTCAGTAAGGTGATCTGCTAGTGCCTATCCTTTGATTGCTTTCTGAGTCACGTAGACAATGTCAAATTCGCTCAACAGGATTTGCCACTTGGCCAGCTTGCCAGTGGGCATGGGCTTCTGAAAGATGTACTTTAAAGGATCCATCCTTGATATGAGATATGTGGTATAAGCACAGAAATAGTGCCTCAGCTTCTGCGCCACCCAAGTCAAAGCACAACAGGTGCGCTCTAATAGAGAATATTGGGCCTCGTATGGGGTGAACTTCTTACTGAGGTAATAGATGGCCTGTTCCTTCCTCCCCGTTTCATCATGCTGCCTTAGAACACAACCGAACGCTCCATCCAGTACTGCGAGGTAGAGCAATAGAGGCCTACCTGGCTCGGGCGGGATCAAAACCGGTGGTGTTGACAGGTACTCCTTGATTCGATCGAAGGCCTTTTGGCAGTCATCGGTCCATTTGGTAGCGGCATCCTTCTTCAACATCTTAAAGATTGGCTCACAGATAACTGTAGATTGTGCTATGAACCGGCTGATATAGTTAAGTCTCCCCAAGAAACTCATTACGTCCTTCTTGTTCTTAGGCGGTGGTAATTCTTGAATAGCTTTGACCTTTGATGGATCCAGTTCTATTCCTCGGTGACTTACAATGAACCCAAGTAGTTTTCCGGCAGGAACCCCAAATGCGCACTTCGCGGGATTTAGTTTTAGGTTGTACCTTCTCAGTCTATTGAAGAACTTCCTCAAATCTTCCATATGATCAGTGGTTTTCTTGGACTTGATGATAATATCATCTACATATACTTCGATCTTCTTATGTATCAATATCGTGGAAAAAGGTGGTCATGGCCCTCATGTAGGTGGCCCCTGCATTTTTTAACCCAAACGACATCATTTTGTAGCAGTACATTCCCCACGGTGTAATGAAAGCCATTTTCTCAGCATCTTCTTCATCTATCCATATCTTATGATAATCAGCGAAACAATCTACAAATGATTGCAACTCGTGCTTGGCACAATTGTCAATCAAGATGTGTATGTTCGGCAAGGGGAAGTCGTCTTTTGGACTGGCCCGGTTGAGATCCCGGTAGTCGACACAGACTTTGACCTTCCCATCCTTCTTTGGTACCGGTACAATATTGGTTAACCATGTCGGATATTCTACTACCTTGAGAACCTTATCTTTGACCTGCTTAGTGACTTTTTCCTTGATTTTCAGACTCATATCAGGCTTGAACTTTCTGAGCTTCTGCTTTACCAGTGGACATGTCGGATCGGTTGGCAGTTTGTGGGCCACAATAGATGTGCTCAGACCAGTCATGTCATCATATGACTAGGCGAATATGTCCTCGTATTCTCTTAGAAATTCTATGTACTCTTCCTTTTCTGACGGTGATAAGTGAACGTTGATCCGAGTTTCTTTGACATTTTTTGCATTTCCTAGGTTAACAATCTCGGTCTCGTCCAGGTTGGACTTAGGTCTGTTCTCAAAATTCTCAACCTCTTTAACAATCTCTTTCGGTATATTGTCTTCCTCTGAATCTATGTCTGTTTGTTGCGTTGTCTCGTTGCACGTCACAGTCATTGGTTCATCAAGATAAGTAATAGTAATGCTGTATAAATAAAGTAATGACAGAAAATAATAAGAGTAAGATTTATAAGGAAACTGAAATGCTTTGATAAATTTCATAAATGTTTTGAACATTGGAGATCTTATTGCGAAATTTAAAATGTGAAAGGAAAGTCGACTAATGAAAATAAAAAATAATGCATGATGCTTTGTTCATCCTTGCTACCCCGAAGCTTTCCGTGCTCTGGTGGTTCTGATGGTCCAGTTATTGAGGCATGATCCTCTGCTCACTGCCTGTATGGAAGGGCCTTCCTCCCCCTCTTCCTCAAAAATGACACAACAATCCATGTCATTGTCTTCTAGGAACAAGTTCTTCACTGCTGCCGGTGCTTCTTCTTCTTCCGACCCATAGATAACATCGGTCGGCTGGAAAGTCTGCTCCTAATGTGGTATTGGCTGCTCCAATGGGTGTCACACCTCCTTTTACATACCTTCAAGGGTACAAGGAGTTTTTTCCAATTAAAGGACAATCGAAACGGGATTGGTTTATTTATTTCAGAGTCGCCACTTGGGAGATTTAGGGTGTCCCAAGTCACCAATTTTAATCCCGAATCGAGGAAAAGAATGACTCCATATTACAGTCTGCGTACCAGAAATTCGGATAAGGAATTCTGTTAACCCGGGAGAAGGTGTTAGGCATTCCCGAGTTCCGTGGTTCTAGCACGGTCGCTCAACTGTTATATTCGGCTTGATTATCTGATTTTATACAAATATGAACTTATGTGCAAATTTTAATCTTTTTACCGCTTTCATAATTATTATTATTATTATTTGCAAGGAATTGCAACGTTGTAAAAATGTGTCTCAAACCGCGTTACAATCAATGTACCCGTGGTCGTCGACACATTTTGACTCTATTGAGATTTGGATTTGGGTCACATCAATGTGCACCCGTGTTTAAGAAGGTTAAATTATTAAAGGTGCGCCTAAAGCAACTAGCGTATTGTTATTTTGGGAAGGCCGTAAAATTCGCTAAACGGCCTGTCCCGAATTCTAAGTATTTTAATATATACATTTAGAGGGCCCCGCAGCTTGTGCATTTTTGTTTGTCGAGGCTCGTCTCATTTTTATTTAAAAGGATAAACCTACAGTGACTATATTTTCCTATTAAGTTCGTCTCTAAAATAAAAGAAAATCTCTTAATTAATTACATGCTAAAAACGTAACTTATTAATTATTAGTTTACGGCTAATGCGAATGGAAAATTGCGACCGAGTTTGTACAAAGAAAAACTGCTTTCATTCTATATTCTATTATTCAATAATACTAAAACATGAGATTGACACACCATAATATCAAAACAGATTAACTATTTTTTGATTAATTTAAACTAACATTATTAGATGAAGAAGTTATACATATGCGACATCATTACTCATTTAATCAATCAACTACATTTTTATACAAAGAAAGGAAAATTATATTCAAACACAAATCTAAACAGGAGGAATTCAGCAGGAACAAAGCCTGATTAATATTTCATTTCGCTTCAAGCCGAGAGTGTACAAATGTGTACCTGGAAATGGCAGTACAAGAACAAAAGAAGTAGGAGTCAGCAGCAATAATACTACAGCAACAGCAAGTTCAGCAACACCGCAAACCAGTAACAACCAGTAGAATAACCCAGTAACGGATTGAAAAATCAGCAATACCAAAGTGCAATCGCAGTCAAAGCAGAAGAGAGACGGATACAAGATGCAGTAGTTTACTGATTTTTGAATAACACTCGAGAAAAGACAAACAGAATTTATTCAAGTAGGAGTTCAAGTTGTCTTTCTCTCTTTCAGTCTAAAAGCTCTCTCAAGTGTAGAAGTCTGTCCGCGCTCAAGTGTAAAAATCTTTCTTTTAATGTTCAAGTCCTAAAACTCTCCCTCAATTCTTGGTCCTCCTCAATAATGTTCAACCTCTCCTTTAATGTGTCAAATGACCCTATATATATAGCAAGACAAGTCTTGGATCCCCAACCCGAAATTATTCCCCCAAGGCATGCTTTTCCCCACTATCTAATATTTTCTTTATTTTAAATCTTGTCCCACATGCCTACATTAAATAAATACAACATCCCCAACCCATTATAATTTGTTCTCCATGCCTACATTAACAAATGCAATATTCCCAACCCATTATAATTTGTCATTCATGCCTACATTAAATAAATACAATATTCTCAACCCATTATAATTTGTCTTGTCCCCCATTATGTTAAACAAGTACATCAAAAACCACTCCATTATATTTTGTCCCCCATGCCTACATAAACAATTATAATAATGTTCAATTACAAAACTACCCCTCCGACCTTATTGCAATTACCATTCTACCCCTGAATGTAATGCAATTTACCAAACTACCCCCATCAGCTCTAAACAATCAATTAATCAAAACTTAACCAAAATATAGCCAAGATGACCAGTTTCTCAAAAATCTTCAACAACAAATCACATGAACACGATGAACAACACAACTCCAAATTAATGGAAGTAAATTAACCATATCGGGAACCAATCCTGATTAACTTAGACCAAAAAATGAATGAACAAAGAGACAATAATACAAATAACAACATACATGATTCAAACTAAATCAACAAATCAAAAACATAAACTCACATTAAATTACTGGATTAAAAATGAATTTTCAAACAAAGAATGCATTAAATTCATTTTTAAACAACAAACATGACGGATTAAATGATTCAAACAACATTACTAATTTCTGGAAAATACATAACAACACATGAAACAAATTGAAGAAATAATTAATTAAATTTCAATTTGAATCCAATAAACTAACAAATTTTTACCTAAACAATAAACAAGAACGATAAAACAAAACATGAAACAAACTGAAAAATTCACCAAATAATGAACAAAACAACATTTGCCGATTTTAGATTCGAGAATATCAAAACGAAATACGGACAAAATAAAACTCAAAATCAACCAACCGGAAATGAAACGACAAACAACGACGGACCTTCAAGACGAACTTTGGATGAAAATAAATCTGCCCGAAAACCTTGAAACCAACCTAACTCGAATTTGCCCGGCAAATATCTTGGCGAGCAGGAACGAGGTTTGTTTCGATTCAAATGCCTGACGAAGCAGCAGCAAACACCACAGAAGTTATGGGGTTCGGGTTGGAGTGGAGTTTGGAGATGAAAACGATGATGGTTTGGGAAGGTTTTTCGGCGGGTTCGACGTTATCGTGAACGGGAAGAGGCAGAAGAAGCTGGTCGACGATGGCAAGCTTAGAGACGACGGCGCAACAGCAGTAACGCTGCTGGAGCAGGCTGAAGAAGATGAAGTAGTAGCAGTAGCGTGATGGGTCTGTTTGGCTCGAACTGGACGACGAGCAGCTGTTCGTTGAAGGAAGAAAAGTAGCGTCATCTGCCATGGTAGAAGGAGAAGCAGCGGCAACGACGTACTGGGGAACGGACTGGACGACGACGAGGACGCAGCAGTGGAGACCATGGATGTCGAGCTCGAGCTTTTGTGTGGTTTTAATGAAGGACGGGGGGTGTTTGGACGCGAGGGTGGTTGTGTCGTTTGGTCGAGCCGGGGTCGTGAGGGTAATGTGCGTGTGTGTGTGTGTGTGTTGTCGATGGGGAGCTTGGAGGTGGAGGGTTGAGGGCAGCCATGGCTGTGTAAAATGGAGATGGAGAAGAAGAAGCAAAGGTTGGGGGGCGGACCATTTTGTGTTTTTTAGGGTTTTGGTTTCTTTTTATTTTTGTTTTGTTTTGTGCTGGACAAAAATGAAGAAAGGATGTTGGGTTTTTGGGTTAATGGGGCGGACCGGGTCGACCCGGTTCGAAATGGACCGGGTCATGGGGAAGGTTGGGCAATTATTTGGGCCTGTGGTTTGAAATTGAAGAAGTGACCCAATCCGATTTTTCTTTGTATTTTTGTTCTCTTTTCTTCTTTTACTTTTCTAAAACTAAATTATAAAAATACTTAAATTATTATTAAGAACTAAATCAAGTTATAAAAGCGCAAATTAACTCCCAATAACAATTAACGCACAATTAAGTAATAATTAAGCATAAAATTGTATATTTGGACATTAAATGCTAAAAATGCAAAAGATGCCTATTTTTGTAATTTTCATTTTTTGTAAAACATACTTAATTACTAAAAATTGTAGAATTAAATCCTACATGCAAAATGCGACATATTTTTATATTTTTTTATTAATTTAACAAATAAACATGCACAGAAAAATACAAATAATTATTCAAATATCACAAAATATCACAAAATTGCACACCAAGGAAAATCATGTTATTTTGAATTTTTAGGGAGTAATTCTCATATAGGGCAAAAATCACGTGCTTACAATGGGTAGTATGGACCGCGCCATGGTGGCGACCAATTGTTGAATTCCTCCCAAGTATACTCGTATCCCAGACCGAAAGTGGTGTCATGTTTCTTCAGTTTGATAGGCTTGGCGATTCCTTGGAGGTTCTTGCCAAGTCCCTTGCCAGGTTCATATCCGCTCCAGTTCAATATGCTTTCAATTTTGTTGTCCCACCACTTGTCTTTGTCAATGGCATTGACTCGCTCGATGTGGTGATAGGTTTCCCCGCCTATCTTTCTTCTTCCTCCGATCGCTGGGATGGTTTGGTGACTATATATATGGGATTGCTACCGTCGTCGTGAATGATCACCTCTTGGTGATTCTACTCAGACTTCACTGCCTAATGCAGTGTTGACGCTACAGCCCCAGCGGCATGAATCCACAGCCGTCCCAACAGCAAGTTGTAAGATGTCGACACATCTATTACTTGAAAATCGACATCGAACCAAGTAGGCCCCATTTGCAAGCATAAACTAATTTCCCCAATAGTGGACCTTTAGGAACCATCGAAGCTTAGATGTTGATGGCCCCATCCTTGATCTCATGCAGCCCCTTCCCCAATGTTTTGAGTGTTACCAATGGACAAATATTGAGGTTGGACCCTCAATCAATCAGGATCCTAGTGATAAAATAACCTTCGCATTGCACGGTGATGTGCAGTGCTTTGTTGTGACTCAACCCTTCTGGTGGCAGCTCATCTTCAAGAAAAGTGATCTTGTGACTTTCTAATACCTGCCCTACCATGTTTGCCATTTCTCCTCTGGTGATGTTGCTTGGTACATATGCCTCACTCAGCACCTTTAACAAGGCATTCTTATGTGCATCGGAGCTTTGTAGCAAAGCTAGGATAGAAATATGTGCCGGTGTTTTGTTCAGTTGATCAATGACTAAGTGTTCGTTGGCTTGTATCTTTCTCCAGAGATCATCGGGCCCGATTTCAGTGATGGTCGGCCGACCAGAGGCCTGCTTACTCGACTCGGCTAAATGCTCTAGAGTATAAACCCTGCCGGTTCTTGTCATACCCTGTGCCGCAACCGTTTCCCCGAACTTGGCTTTCCCTTTTCTTCTCGCCTCGGCAGTGTAATCCCAAGATATGGCATTTGTATGAAATGGTGTTACAACCGACATTGCTACCGGAATCGGCATGGGCACCTTTACTCCGAACGGAGCATGTACTTTGAAAGGTAACACAACAACTTCAAATGGTACAGGTGCATTTGTTGGAGACCCAAACTTGACCTCAATTGGTGCTGGCGTCTTTGCCGGGGACGGTGCTTCAAACTCAAGTGGTATGCACATGTTTACCTCGGCATCCCCAGAAGGCTGAATCTGGACTACAATTGGATTGAGGGTGACTATTGGCTTCTTTGGTTTGTCGCCTTCTGTGATCAAACCGATTGATCCCTTGGTGTCCCAATCTCATCCTCTATTTCAATCATGTGAACACTTCCACCCTTATGGTCCGGCAGAGGGTTGTTGCGGACATTCGGAGTAGGCTCCTTTGCCACGATAATCTTGTTATCAATCAAAGTTTGTATCTTATCTTTCAGAAAACGACATTTATCAATGGTATGTCCTTTCATGCCAGAATAGTATGCACAGGATTTGTTTGGGTTAACCCATTGAGAAGGGTTTTCAGGGGTTATAGTAGGGATAGGGGTGACATAACCGGCAGCTTTGAGCCTTTCGTACAGCTGGTCAATCGGTTCAGCAATGGCGGTATACTGTTTGGGAGGTTTGCGGTCAAAATTTGGTCGAGGTCTAGGAATGTTTTGGCGTGTGGGAGGCGATTGATAGTGGGATGGTTGAGTATTGTAGCCTTGGTAAACATGTGCGGGTTGGGAGTATTCGGGTAAAGTAGGTTGATATGTAGGAGGTGGGGGTGATTGGTAAGTGGGTGGTGGAGTTTGGTAAGAGGGTGAGGGTGTTTGGTAATTCAGGGTAGGCTGATATGTAAGTGGAGGTATTGGATAGGCTTGGTATTTGATAGGGGATTTGGATCTTTGGGCAAGCATTACAGCATATACGTCCCTTTTCTTGGACGTACCACCAGACTGTAAAGCCTTATTGGTAGTTTGCAAGGCTTCAAAGTTCGTAACCATACCACTCGTGATGTCTTCCTCGATCCTTTCTCCCACCTTGATGATGTCAAAAAATTTATGGTTCTCAACCAACATTAGCCTCTCATAATATTGCGGGTCCTGAGCCCGGACGAAAAATTTGTTCATTTATTCTTCTTCTAAAGTCGGTCTGACCTTAGCGGCTTCTGATATCCAACGAGTAGCGTACTCGCGGAATGTTTCCGTGCGCTTCTTCTTTAGGTTCTGAACATAGAACACATCTGGTGCATTTTCTATATTGAACCTGAATCTGTCCATAAAGTCGGATGCCAGACTCACCCAGTTTGACCATTTTTTCGGGTCTTGACTGATGTACCAAGACAGAGCATCTCCTTTTAGACTCCTCATAAAATTTCATGAGGATCGTCTTGTCTCTCCCCACTCCGACCAGTTTGTCGTAGTATGTTCTCAAATGACCTCTCGGATCCCCTGTACCATCAAACATCTCGAGCTTAGGAGATTTGTACCCCTCGGGTAGTTCGACATCGGATTGTATGCAAAGATCTTCGTAGTTCAACCCTTCAATCCCCTTACTTCCTTCGATGCCCTGAATTCGACTAGTCAACTTCTTAAGCTCTTCAGCCAGACTTCTGATGAGTGAGCCTTTATCATCAGACTCGGGTGTGCTTGAAATGGTTTGGGTGGAGTGTGGAATGGTTTCCACGTAGGTGTTATGATGAGTGTGGAAGTCGTCATTTGTGGAGTTCAAAGGTTCCAGGATGAGCAGTGGAGTATTGTTGGGAGTGTGGCAAGTATTGCAGTGGTGGTGAGGAGTGGGATGGTTTTGTGGTTTTGGGATACTTCATGGAGGTGTGGGGTTGATATCTGGGGTAGTGAGGAAAAATGACAAGTTTGCCAGATTCCGAACCTGATCAAGTTCCTCCTGAAATTTCAACAGTTTCTGCTCAAGTTGGGACGCACTTTCTTTGGAGACCTGAGCTCCATGAATGACCTCTACCCGTTCAGTTGAGTTTTCATTTCTGGTGTTGTTCAAATCTTCCATCTTTCCCTTGTTCCTGCTTCTGATAGGACTAGGAGGGGGAGTGGGTGGAGGGCCCTTTGATCTTGTGGAATATGGTGATGAGCCAGAGTGCATGAACTAACCTTTGGGGAGGGGAATAAATAAAACAAAAGTAAAAACAAAAAGGTAACAAGTCAGTGCGAATTGTAAGAAAAATGTTGCGATATTTAAACACGTAGTGCAAGCATGTAAATTGTATCCTAATTTGGGAGCCTCGTTGTGCCCGAGGTAGGCCTAGCGACAAATTAATTTGGAGAACTTAGTATGCTAAATGCCTTATTTTATTGATAAAAGTAGACGAATCCCAAAACGACACTAAATAACAAGGAATAAAATGTCATTAGTGGCCATTGACCTTATTACATTTCTTAAAGCAAAAAAGAAAAGATTCCTATCTATTTGGTCCGAGAAGGGCCTTCCCCAGACTCGGCATCTTTGGCTCCATCGAACAGCTTTACCAGCTCGCGAAGTCCCAGGAGCAAGTAGGCTCTGGCCAGGTGTCCACCCTCGTTTCCTTCAGCATTCTGGCAGTCCTCGATCCTCTTGAGAAACTTCCTTTCCAGCTCCACTAAACCTCGTTCCAAGTATCCCAGTCGCTTGTTGGCACTGACAGCCATGTCTTTCCACTCTTCAATTAGTTTTTGGTGGGCTTCTTGAATCTCACGGTGCTCGCTTTCACATTCCCGAATCCTCTTGCGCAGTTGGTTGTATTTGACATGTGCTTCAGCCCTTTCATCGATGATTCTGTGACCTCGAACAAACCCGAGTTGACCTAGACCATTATGATTATCCTCCAGCCAGCCTGAATAGTATAGAGTACAACCAGCATAGTATTTGTCTGGCTCAATGGTATCCCATCCCATGACGATTTTGCAGTGCCACATATGCTGAGCCTGGTACTTGTAAGGGCTATCATCATCCTGAAATTCAGCCTGGAAGTGACTTATCTTGTCGACCCTTGGTATAACCTACTTCCTACCAGCCTGTCTCATAACTTGGAGAGGGACGTAAGGGTAGGTTCCTCTCAAACCTATCAGTATTAGAAACGGTGCAACCCTGGATTGGGTGATGAATTCCTTAGTAGGGACCACTCGAACATCCATTGTACTTGATCCTCAGTTAGATTTTAAAACAGTTCTAACCACCCTTTGGCATCTTTTGGTTGAGCGAACATGTTGGGCATGTAGTTCATTTGTCTTGGATGATGGAAGGCTATGTGATCATCCCAATCCCTTTGCTGAATCTTTTGTCGGTATTCACCTCTTTGGAGGTGCTCCATGAGCCAGAGCTGGAGTAGCAAATTGCAACCCTCGAAATGTTGGGCTCCTTGTTGACACTTCTCCAAGGCTCGGTATATCTCTGCGAGGATCATGGGCACTATGCTGAATGGTTGCCCACCAATTCCCTCCATTAGAGTTTTGGTTAACATAGCTAGCCTGGTGTGGATCCTTGCTTTCTTCATTGGAAATACTATCATCCCCAAGAAGCAAAACATGAAAACGAAGACCCTTCGGTGAATATGCCCCAACGATCTAAGGGCGAACTCATCCAAATAAGTACGGTAGGATTTGCTATGACCATACCTCTCGTACAAATAATCAAAGGGAATGTAGGACTCTTTCAAACATGTCAAGTTTGGATTCTTCTTTAGGCCCATAATTTTGAGAAAACCTCTACCCTTTGTGATTTTTCAACAATAACAAACCCGGAGTCTCCCATGGTATACCAGTCAATCCTCCTATTTCCTCTATTAAGGGTGTCATCTCAATCTCCCCAAAGCGAAACACAGATATCACAATCCCAGAACAGAGTAGCAGCTTCTATGATTTTATTGTTGGGTTGGACCTCCAGGAGGGAAGGTAGATTTCCTAGGTATTTCCGGACAAGAGTCTGATCACTGGAATGAAGATCCTCCCACCAGCTTAGCAACCTTGGGTGGATGTTAGTGACCATGTCGAATCTGCGGACTTCGTGCCTCATGTTTCTGCAAGACAAAGGGTTAGGCCCTTACCCCCACCAGACTCGACTATTAAATACCAATAATAGGCATAAGACATTGAGTTCTCCAAATAAATGCACAGAACGTGGTAGTGTCCATTTGGGTTTTGGGAAAACCCAGTGGACTTTGGACAAGGCTATCTTAAAGAGTTATTATGCGGACAACACAACTGACTCTGCTAGGTTTGACCATGATGCATGCATATTTAAACAGAGTAAGGTTTCTATATGGTTTTAAACTGGTACCCTTGAGCGGACAACTCAGAGAGGAAAGGCACAAAATCGTCGACTACACCGTTGATCGACTGGTTTTATCGCAAATACGCTTTTTCCGGATATAGGGGTGATAATATCATAAGAGCGCAACCACTCATTATAAGCGTTAATATGGCATTTTGTTTGGCATGAGTGGAATATGATGTTGAAAACATGCTTATGCAATAATTAAAACAAGTTGTCACGTATTTGCACGTTCATAAAGTAATAATTACAATAATTTAAAATAGTAATGAAGGAGTGTAGTAAAGGAAAGCAGTAAAAGAAATAAGGGAAAGAAACAAGAGACAAGTCAGTTTTTGCAGTAGAGGAGGGAATTAAATTCTTAAGGTATTAAATAAATAAAGGCACATAGGAAATGTAAAGTCACAGTAATAGCTTAAAATGGTAAAAGCCTAAAACAATATCCCCAGCAGAGTCGCCATGCTGTCGCGCCCCCTTTTTCTTGCGAAATCGGGTTTATGACATTTGGGAGATAGCTCGTTCCCTTTCAGGAATTGGGTTTTGAATTGAAGAGTCGCCACCTAATGATTAAAGTGCATTAGGACACTAGGAGGGGTTTGTTTTGAGTAACCAGAGATTGGGTAAGGGCTTGAAATTATCCCAAAGGGAAGGTATTAGGCATCCCTCAGGATCCACTAATGTGGTTCCCGACCAAACTATTGTTGTAACTTAAGTGCAAATAACACATAGGCAAATAAAGGCTTCAAATAAGAGAGGATTTTCACGTAATGGTTACAAATAAACAAAAGTAAGAAAAAGGAACTAAAAAGAGTTGATTTTCTTAAAAGAAATGGTTTAAAAAGATATAAAAGAAACAAAGAAAACAAAGGGAAGGGGGGTCCTAGGTTTATTAATAATATGGATCACCCCACACAACATCCGGTAATCACTCCTCAGTGAGGGGCTATACGTGATGTTATCGCGTGGTCATCATATCCATATATACCCTTTCCCACCCCGATAAGGTATTAAAGTACGAAATGGTCTCATTTACTTATTGCATGTTATTACCCGCCCCAGTCCTATCAGCCCCGGAGGCACTTGGGACTACTAATCCTAGAGGGAGGAGGTATTGGGCCTATTTGTGGTTTCAAAAGGTAAAATACTAAGGCTACAAACAAAACGCATATAGCAAGTTTGAGGAAGCATATAAACAAATAAAAGGGCTCGAACAGACCTCCTTTAAACCAAAGAAAGCACATAATGTAGCATGACTTGCATGTACTGTTTAGGGTTTGATTAAAACTTAAAAGGTGGAGGCAGATTGATTTATTACATAGTTCAGATAAGAAGCCCGAATCAGGCCTGCCTGCTGGTTGTAGCTGATAAAAAGTCTGATTTAGTTTATAAAATTTCACCCTGGCTTGCCTAAGTGTTAGATGAAGACCCTATAGGCATGATATCTACTATTTCCAGAAACAATGAAGTAAACATGAATACATACTGATTTAAGAAAAAATCGTCTGTTATTAAAGAAAGGCAAGTTTTAGCAAAAGAGCATGTGCCACTGTTACTAGTTTTAGACTTATAAGCGAGTGAAGCGGTTCAGATTCGATTAAAGCTCATATAGGCATGCTTTCTATGTGATGTCGATTTTGGACACTTTTGTAAACATGGTAAAAATGCAGAAATCCTATAGGCATGACATCTAGATGCTAAATTTTGTTTAAATCCTATGAACATGATATCTAATTGCGGTTGATTATTTAAGACCTATAAACATGTTTTCCTAATGAGGAATGCATATGAAAGATTCAGAAAGAACCTATAGGCAGGATATCTATATGATATGCAGAAAATTTAGAAATTCCTATAGGCAGGATATCTATATGATATGCAGAAATTCAAAAAATTCCTATAGACATGGTATCTATACATGAGAATGCAGAAATTCTTAGAGACATGGTATCTATATAAGAATGCAAGATTCCTATAGACATGGTGTTTATATGAGAATGCAGGAATTCATAAACTCTTATAGGTAGGTTATCTACCCCTTTTTGCATACATAGTTACCCCTCCCTTTTCACTAGCCATTCCCGAGAGTCTTATTACAAAGTTATTACAGCCTAGAAAGAGTAAAGTAAAGAAAAATACAATAAAAAAAAGTACAACCAGGGAGAGCCTGATTTAGACTTCCTGTCTGAAGTATGAAGTAAACCAACTCCAAGAGATCTCATTTCAAAGTCTTTCTCCCATTTGGATATGTCAGAGTTCCCTAAGAGTTTCATAAGAACTTCGGGCAGTGCTTACACCCAAATGTATCACCAGATTAAACCATAGTATAGTGTGGAAGGGCCAGCCCTCAAGTGTCCAAGTTCAGAGGAAACTCAAGGTCCCAAGGCAAGGCTCACAAGAGGGGGGCAGAACTTAGAAACTAAGAGGGAGTGCAAGTGCAAAAGTAGCATTCTTTAAGGGGAAAGGGAAAAGGGGAATAACTTAAAATCAGTACACATAAGGGTGTAGGGTAATAGGGGAATTTGCAAGAGCAAAAGAAAAGCAGGCTGATGGGCACACCCGACAATGGGAGATGCTGGCACACCCTCCAACCTATTTTCTTAGAGGTTAAGACCCCATTGGTTCAAACTTAATTCATGGGAATCAACTCACATTGCCATGCCTTAAGTCACAACTCTCAAACACATATGGGTAATGGGAATACGGAGAAAAGATTCACAGCAGAAACAGTAAAGTAGACAAGGATATAAAAACTGTAAATGAACACATTGTGATGATGCTGAAGCTTAAATTAGGACATACCAGTTTCAAAGAAACAAATAGAGAAAATGCAGTAGTCTTGTAAAAGCCACAGTGCAGACAAGAAGAGAAAATACTATTATGTGTAAGTAAGAGTTCATAAGGATTGTGAAAGTGTCGTTGTCTTGTTTGTGAAGAGAGTCGTGACTTTTATAGTGTAAAATCAGGCAGAAATAAGGTGAGAAAATAGTTGAGGAATTGATTGTCAATCAATTACACAAGACTCCCTTTCATTAAGGGATTCAGATTCAAAACGGGTAAAAACCATTTAATAAAAGAAATTGAATAAACACTTTGTGCAAAGCATGCAATTAGGGACAAGTACATAAAAGGCTATTTAAGGGCAAGGTTTTGAAATACATGATTTGTGCAAATAAGGTAAGCAAATCAATTAACAAGCAGTAAATCAAAGGGTCTGAGATTTTGCATGAATGAACTGAGTCAGAAAAGATGAAGAAGGGTTTTAACTTAGGCCGAGTCACAGAGAAAATCAGCAAACAATGGAAAGAAATCAATCAAGCCATATTCAGAAGGAAGTTTGAATTAATTGCAAATTTGAAAAACATTTTAGAGGGAAACTCATCATATATAAGGAGCATACGAGCATGTTAAGCATGAAAAAGACTGTGGTGTCATTGTAAAATCAGTAGAAGATCTAATGCAGAAGAGTTTATCAAGAGCTGGAATCATATGAAGAATAAATGTTTTGAAACTCATTTCAGAGATTCAAAATAGTTTCAGAGGTCTCAGAAAGAACTGAAACCTCTACCATGTTCCTCTCAGCAACTGAAACTCGTGAGAAACATGATAGAAAAGTAACATGCAGAGCATAGCAGAAGAACTCAAAGAAAATAGAGTAGAAGAAGTTAACACGAAAGATAATGGAAAAGACTGATAAGATCAGTAGCAGAAACATGCTGAGAAGTTTTTTAGAAGAAACTTAAACAGAACTTAGTAAAAGGAAAATAGTAAAACACCTAAAAACACAATAGAAAAATATAGTAGGAGAAACGTATCAGAACATGGTGGAAGAAAGTACCAGAACACAATAGAAAAGCATATGAGAACATAGTATAGGAAAACACAGTAGGAGATGTATACAAGAATAGGATATAGAAAACATAGTATAAAAAGCATACAAGAACAGGATATAGAAAATACAGTAGAAGAAACATACAAGAACAGGATACAGAAAACACAGTAGAAGAAGCATACAAGAATATGGTAGAAGAAAAAAAATATAAGAACATAGTAGAGGCAGATGCACATAAAATGAAAAAGAAAGAAAGTGAGAGAAACACTTAAACATCTTTCTAGAAAACCCTAGATCGTAAAAGAAACGGTTCCGAAAGTAATTTTTGAAACAAAAGCCAGAAAAGTCGTTTGAAAACTTAGGGAAAGCATAGATACACAAAAGATCTAAAAGAATCGGAGAAAACCTCGAAGGGTTAGGGTTTCAGAGGAACCCCAGTAGTGTGAAAGGATTTGAAGAGCCACTGATCTAAGTCGGAGAGGTCAAAATCAGGCTCGAACAACCATGGTACGCCGTAATAAGGTCGGAGATGGCCGTGGAACCTCGAATCGACGGAGGTCTGGGTACAATCCTTCAAGGTCAAGCCTTGAATCTTCAGAAATCAGGCACGTGGTAGTCATAGGAGGCCGGTGTAAGACTCTCATAGCCTTGGAAGCCATAGATTCTGGTGGCGTTCAGGGCGGAGATGGTATGAGGTGGCTAGGGTTTGAGAAGGTTCGAGAGTGTTTGAGAGAGTGGAGGGTTCATAGGCGGCTGGTAGGTGAGAAATGATTAGGGTTAGGGGTGTTGGTGAATTAAAAAAGGTAAGGTTGAAATGTGGTCGTTGATCATTTCGATCAACGGCTGGATTAAAAGGGGGGCCGGGCGGGTCATTCAGACGGGCTGTGGGTCGGGTAATTTTAGGAATTGGGCTGGGGTTCAATTGGGTTTAATTGGGGTAGAATTTGGGCTACAATTGAAATAAAATCTGGCTAGATTTTAAATAGCCATTTTTTCCATTTATTTTATAAAAAATAGCAAATTAAATTCTGGAAATAAATTGAAAGTACTAAAATGATTTATAACATATAATTATCAATTAAAAAATGTTGGACATTATTTTTATAAATATAAATGCAATCAAATCATAAATGAGGCTAATATTGCAATTACATGCAGTTGAGCTTTAAAAATACTAAATAAATTTGTAAAAATATGCAAAAATTATATGATCTATAGTTTAGCATAAATATAAGAATTCAACAAGTGAATCACTAAAATGATAATTTTGGACACTTATTGGATTTTTCTTGATAAAATAAGGCAATAAAATTGATTTTAAAGCTTTTAAAATTAAGGAAAACATAATAAAAATATTTGTAAATACTTATATATGCATACATATGCTATTTTGAAAGTATTTTGCATATAAATTATACAGAAAAAAATTGGGTATCAACAGGCCCCACTTAAGATGACTTAGCCACCAAAATTCTCCTAAAAGTGCCACATTTTACATGTATTAAGAGTCAATACTTGGGCTTTTGTCAAGACCTCCTTGGTTTCCATGTTGAGGTCCATAAGGTTTATCCAAAGATGCTTAATTAATTAGTTAATCTCCCACTAAAAATTAATAATTATCTAATTATTCACATAAATAAAAATTATCTCAAATTACTTAAATACTACTCACTTTTAACACACTTTATATACCTTACTATCATGGTTATGTGGTATCTTGTATAGTCCATAAATATAGGGTATTATAGCTTGGACTGTATTTTACCTCAAAATGTCAAACTTTGACGAAACTCATTTTCTTCAATTTTCTTACCTCTCAACTTCATGAATTTACTTATCACTTGTTTGAAATAGCATAATACTTATAACCTCAAAATAATCTTGTCCTTGAACTGATGTCAATTTTCTTACGACAAATCCAACGTACAATACTAAGGGGTGTAACATTGTCGTAATACTACGGAGTGTAACATCATTCCCCTCTATGGAACATTCGTCCTCGAATGTTGGCTGATGCACTTATCGTTCTCATAACCGGATAGCTCTTACAAATGGCTTTAATACTATCCTTTCCATCTAGGCAACTGTTCTGTGAATAAATCCAAAGGCCAGGGCATTCCCCCTTTTAGGCTTCTCTCTCACATCATGACCCGTGGTCAGAATTCTTCCAACCTCATAATTGTTGATACCTTCTATCGTGCAGCTTGTACGGATTTTCCTTGTATATGCGCCTATGCGACTCTTCCCTCCAGTTTTAGCCAATCTCTAGGTCTCACTTTGTGAGCATATGCATTACTATGACAAGTTGTCCCTCTGGGAACCTATAAGTGTACTAAAATTCTTCGCTCGGTACTTTGTTGGTCTTACGAATATTGCTATATGTTATTTCATAGACCCGGTTATCTATCTGTATGAATTTACTGTATCTAGGTAGGTCATACTATACCATAACTCTTACTTCGGTTTATCGTTACTGAGGTCTGCTACCAAACTTTAGGTTACTCTCGTTGCTTATCCTATATGTATAAATCTAAGTCCTTTAATGCTTCTTCATTATTGTTCATCTTAAAACTGATGTCCTCATCTCATCTCATACTTTGTAACTTTTATCCATCCATTGTTGATTCACCTCAACGTTGATCTACAGTCTACCACTGATAATTTGAAACTTCTTACGTAACAAATTGCCACTAGGGCTTATGTTGCATCGATGAACATTTGAAGTGATTTTTCTGATCCACTTAGGGGTGATACTATACTTCAATAGCCATATTTCATGGCATTCCTACGTGGTTCATCTTATGGGAGTATTTTAATCCTGTACAATTCATGAAATTCCCCCTTTTTTCCTTCAAATCATTACTCAATCTAAAGCCCAAACGACATCCTTCATCTATCATAATTACACCCTCATTCTACTATCAGGGCAGCATTCCATATCTTCTAAATGCTACTAGTCTTAGACTCCTTTGAGTTCATTCAGGCTATACTAAGCTTTTTATAACTTAGAGAAACCATTAGCTCTCTTGTTTTCATGGGCTTAATCCCGAGGACTTATCCATGCTCGTCACTTTATCACTTGCCTTTCCTTATCCTTACTCATGTCTTCCTAAAACCTTGTCGCTCTACCATACTTTAGCTTGTGACCTACACATATCTATTTATATTACTCGCAACCTTCTTCAACTTGCTTGCACCATAGATTTCCTTGTGTTATTCCGGAACATCAAGCGAGACATCACATCGTCTCTAACTTTTCTTTACTTTCTTAACCAGACCTCTCAGTACCTAGAAACCATGAGCTGGAAGATATTCCACTGACGATGTTGCTATCATTCCTGGGTACTAAATGCCAGTGCTTCTAGCCTTCTATCCGAAGTATGGACTATTCACAACCTTCTGCATTTGAGTATCTCGTACGTTGTTCACCTTTACCTTACTTACCTTAAAATTTTGCATCACATCTTATATCTCTTTCATGACCTCTCTTTCACATAGGTATAATTCACATCCATAACTTAAAGCTCTATTACAATACTTGCACCTCTGGTGCATACACAATCCGGTGGGAGCTTCATATTGACTTCTTGTCATGACCCGGAATCCCCACCGTCGGGACCGTGATGGCACATAATATTTCACTTGATAGGCAAGCCAACATTAGAGATTATTAAGCCAAATTCTTAAATATTTCAGTGATTAACAAAAATTAAACCACAACAAGTTAAAACGAATGAGGAAATCCATAACAATCTTAATATTTAAACATAACTACCCAGAATCTGGAGTCATAATCTAAGAACTTCTAAGATTTAACTACAAGTAATTTGTCTGAAGGAAATACAACTGTTTTCGATACAAATAAAGCAATAAAAAGATTGTATAGAAGGGGACATCAGGGACTGCGGACGCCAACAGGACTTCCTTAGGTCTCCGACCAGATGAAGCCAGTAGCTAAACTCAAGATCAACTCGGTCCAGTACTAAAATCTACACAGAAGTGCAGTGTAGTATCAATACAACTGACCCCATGTACTGGTAAGTGTCGAGTCTAACCTCGGCGAAGTAGTGACGAGGCTAAGACAAGACACCCACAAACAACATGTGCAGTATAACAATATACATACCAATAACAGTAATAAAAGAAACAAGACAAGTAATATTGGGATGGGACATGCTGAGGGGATCACAAGATAAGGAATCAAATCAGCGATAAAGACTTGATTAACAATATGCCTTAAACAGATAGAAACAAGTAAAAGTGGTAAAGGAAACTGCACGGCATTACCTTTCGTGCTTTTACTCTCAACCTCATTATACGAAATAATAGAAACGGCATGGCAACACCCTTCGTGCATTAACTCTCTCATAACATGGCACGACATCACCCTTCGTGCATTAACACTCACAATATGGCACGACATCACCCTTCGTGCATTATCACTCACAAAATATGGCACATCATCACCCTTCGTGCATTATTACTCACAAAACATGGCACGACATCACCCTTCGTGCATTAACACTCCCCCTCACCAAAACAATGAACAATAATAACAGGGAGGTAGAAATGACAACTGTGAGCACGTGATTTTTGCTTCACGGAAACTACTCCAAAAGAAATCGGAAAAGAAATAAAATAAGTTACCTTTGGGTACAATTTTGAGGATTTATGTGACATTTTGATAATTGTGTTGCCCGTAAATGCTCGCCTTGCTATAGTCAAAAAATACAAAAAATACATGTTGCATGCATTTAGGGAAAATGGTACATTTTGGGAATTAACTAACCATTATTTGGTTTGTAAAAGCGAAAATCACAAAAAATAGGCATTTTATTCTATTTTGTTGTCATGGTAATTTTATTAAATATTTTAATTCGTGTGATAACTGTTGTTAGGTGTTAATTAATGTTTGTGTAGTTTAATTTTGGTTTTTATGAATTTTTGTTTAATTATAAAGAGGGAAGGTATCGGATTTGGGCCAAAAAAATTCAACTAAAATCAGGCCCAAACCAACACCACGACCCAGTCCAAAGCCAGGCCTTCCAGGCACACCCCCAAAACAATGCCGCATAGTGCGTTTGATCTGAGCCATTCATCCATACTCATCCAACGGTCCACGCTCACTCCCGTAACCCGACCTGCTTACCCGGATCAACCCAGCCCTTCATTAAAACCAAACGACCCTGTCCTGTCCCTCACCAGTTAATCCAAGCCGTTGAGATCATTTGATCTAACGGCTCAAATCAATTGCCACGTTCCATATATAAGCCTCTCATCACACCCCATGCCCCCAAACTAAAACCAAACCCCCCCCTTCACGCACTGTGCACCATCGTCCCAAACACAAACCCAAACCCCCTGTTCCAAACCCTAGCCGCCCCCATACACTCTCACCATGAACCCGACGACAACGATGTCGGTGACCACCAAAGTAACACCCCTGATGCACCCAACCACCCTGAACACGGATCTGCAAACCGTTGGGTTCGAATCATTCCCCATCGTCTCGAATCTTCGTTTGAAGGTTCGAGCAAAACCCCGATCTACATCAACCCACCTCGGATTCATACCAGCCATTACCCTGCCCTCACTCGTGACCAAACCAAGCTTGGTTTGGTCCGAATCTACCCACAAATCCTCAAGCCCCAAAATCAGACTGTTCGAACCCTAGAACACAAGAACTTTTGGAATCCGGCCAATTTAAACGGAGGGTTGGGGTCTAATAGACCTTAATCGAAGTGTTCTCGATTGAGAACACCTCGATTAAAGTCTGTTCGACCTCAAATAGTCAAATCCAGCTCAGGCCTGGGTCGTTTGTTGTTGAGCTTCCAGAGTGAGTTCCCTTTGTTCTTTTATATTTTTGTCTGAGTGTTGTTTGAATTTGATGACATGTTTAGTCAGTTTGTTTGGTATTTCTGATGTTTTCTTTCAATTTTTCCCCATCTCCGTAAGACCTTTTTATTTGGTCGATTACTCTTCTGCTTATTGTTAAATGCGTATGATGAGATGCATATTCGATTTGATTAATATCGTCGAATAGATAATTCATATAGATTCCCTGTGTCGTGCATAATTGTTGAAGGAAGTTGATTCCCTATTCGTGTTGTTTGTTTGATCGACTGATTGTTCTATGTTATATTTAATATAGTCGATTAGATAAACGTCGTCGATTAGTTTATAAGACTGAATGTTCAAATATTCTGATTCGTATAGCTTCATATGATTGATCGAATCATTGTCGTTTAGCGGATTGTTTGACATTATCTGTGAGTGGTTTGTAGCTGCAATGTGATAAATAGAACTCGGTTTAGGGCAGCTTGAGTTTGAACTTTCAGAAGTTCAAAACCTCAGGCTATTGAAGCAGGGTAAAACAGTAATAACCAGGGGTTAACAGGGGTAGTTTGGGGGCATGAAAAGATTAGAAATGATTAGTTTAAGTGGGCTAACAGTAGGGTACTAAAATAGGATTAAACTAATATATTGTGGGGAACAAAACTTGGTAGCATGGGGGTAATTGAGGATTGTCAGCTGCCCATACCATTGGGGCACAAAACACATGTTAATGGGAAATAAATGGGTATGGGCAGAGTTGAGGGCTGGGGGAAACGAGGCAGCCTGGGGCTTGCTTGTATTTTGCCTATAAATAGGCTCATTTAAGGTAGAGTAAAGGGTTAGAGATCAGAGTTTAAGGGGTTTGGAAATCAGAAAGTTAAGGCTGGACAGTTTTTGAGTGTTGAGAGATAAAAAGAAAAAGCAAAACAAGGCTGGACTTTCAATTGGCTAGCCTAATTTCAGTTTAATAGAGAGTTAAGAGAGGGTTGGATTTCTGAACACAACAATCAGAAGTCTGCTTTTCTGCATTTGTTTCCCTTCTCTGCTTAGCCCGTATTTGTTGGGACACTATGGGATTTCAGTTTAGCTTTCCTAGTTTCTTCACTTGTTAAGTACTGTTTCAGTTGAGTGTCTTGGTTTTCTGTTTGGACTGAAAGTTCACTAGTCCTCTGCTTGGTTTAAACCTGTTGTTGGTTCCTCCTATTGGTTATCATTGGTTCTTCCTGCTGGGTTTGTTTGGTTTTCTGAAATTGCTGCCGGGTTTTCTCTTAAATTTCTGCTGAGCTTTGGTCTGTTTTTTTGGGCTGGCTCTTTTACTGTTACTGGTTTGGGGCTGTTCGATTGAGTGTGTTGCTGTTTTCTGTTGTTGTTGTGTTGTTGCATACTGCTCTGCTGATCATTCCCCTTCTTCTTTTGCTTTCCTATACCAGGTACACGACTGATACACTGTCAATGTAAGCTGAAATTTGAAGTATGAATACAAAGAAAATTGGAAAAGTTGAAGTTATTTCGAATTAGCTTTAGAAATGTATTGAAAATAGGTTGTCTGTATGATAGTGTACTTTCTCTACGCGTTCATGTTCAGTTTTGCAAATCATATTAGGAACCCGACTATAACTAACTTATGAGCATGTAAATAAAGTTGAACCGTTCTTCTTCTTTCATTATTAGAGACAAACTCAATAGAAAACATAGCCACTATAGGACGACCTTTTAAATAAAAAATGAGACGAGCCTCGCCAGATAAAACGAACAGACTGCGGGGCCCTCACAAAAAAAATGTATGTGTTAAGTACTTAGAACTCGGGATAGGCCGCCTAGCGAACTCCACGGCCTTACCCAAAATAACAACACGCTAGTTCTTTAGGACGCGTCTTAATTAATCTTACTGTCTTAAATTCGGGTGCACATTTATGTGACGTAAATCCAAATCTCAGTGGAATCGAAATGTGTCTCTAATCACGGGTACATTGACTGTGACGTGGTTTGAGATGCGTTTCCATGACGTTGCAAATTTTTTTAAAAAATAAAGAATGAGACGAGCCTCATCGAATAAAAAATACAAAAATTGTGGGGCCCTCAGTAAATATTTGCTTTCAAAAAATGTTTAGACTTCGGGATGGACCGTTTAGTAAAATTTCACGACCCTACCCACAAGTAAATGATATTCTAGTCGCTTTAGGCGCACCTTTAATAATTTAATTTTCTTAAACTCGGGTGCACATTTATATGACCCAAATCCAAATCTCAACAGAGTCAAAATGTATCGACGACCATGGGTACATTGATTGTGACGCGGTTCGAGAAACATTTTCACAACATTGCAATTCCCTGTAAAAATAATAATAAACAATAATGAAAGCGGTAAAGAATTAAAATCTGCACATAAGTTCATATTTGCATAAAAATCAGATAATCAAGCCGAACATAACAGTTGAGCGACCGTGCTAGAACCACGGAACTCGGGAATGCCTAACACCTTCTCCCGGATTAACAGAATTCCTTATCCGGATTTCTGGTTCGCGGACTGTAATACAGAGTCATTCTTTTCCTCGATTCGGGATTAAATTGGTGACTTGGGACACCCTAAATCTCCCAAGTGGCGACTCTGAAATAAACAAACAAATCCCGTTTCGATTGTCCTTTAATTGGAAAAACTCTTTCGCCCCTCGCGGGGGCAGAAAAAGGAGGTGTGACAGCTCTGGCGACTCTGCTGGGGATAAATAAAACCCAGAACCACTGGTTCAGGGTTAGAAATTCGAGCTTAGATAAATTGCTATATTTGGTTTTATCTGATTTTGTTACGTGTTTGGGCTCAATGTGCTAAATGTTGCTCTTACCGCTTTGATATTACTTGGACTGTATATATAAACTGTGCCGAAACCCCTCTCTTCTCTCTCTTGAGGAGTGCACGCTGGTCGTGACTTCTTTTTGTTAGTGTCATATACCAAAAATAGAACGAGGATTCGGAGGAGTTGCAAAACCGGATGGCCCTTTGGTTACCGGTACACAGCTCCCATCCTCGGCTCGAGTTGTCTGCTCGGGTAAGCAAGGTCTAGAACAAACACCTAGGTTTTAAAACTTAGTATAATGAAGCCTCATGCCTGATCCCTAGTAGGAACGCTTATTTGCATCATGTGCATTTGACTTAGGGGACTCAACACAGGGGTTGAGTCCGTCTAAGACTAGCAACCTGAAATAAAAAGACCATCCTGCTACATCCTGTTTGCGTTATGCATTTATTTGCTTCAGACTTGCATGCTGACCGGTTTCGAAAGATCTGCAGTGTTGGAAAATTGTGAAAAAAAGAGAGTGAGGTAATAGTACAGGGAGTTAATTGCCTATTTTAGAAAAAACCATGCCCAAATACTGTCGAAATTTTGCCGAAATTTTGGGAAAATGAAAAAAAAGAAAAAAAAAGAAAAGCGTTTTTATTTTATTTTATATAGTTTGTTTCACTCAAAAAGCAAAACAAAATATAGAAAAAGAGTCTTTTATTTTGGTTTGGAAAATAGGATGGTCATTGTTTGTCATGTTTCCAAAATTTGTCATGTTTCCAAAATTTGGTTTATAGTCTCGGCCCGAACTACGCCAGTTTGATTCTCGCAGGGTGTGAGATACGTAGGCAACCCCCATCGGGTCCAACTTTCTTTTTGCAAAAATAATCCAAAAGAACAAAAATTTTACTTTTATTTGAAAATAGTTAGGGAGATGCCATTCTTTTCAGAAATAGCCGAATGTCCCTAAAAGGGGGCCAGAAGGCTGTTTTCGCAAAGAACAACTGCATATGGTCATTTTTCAAGGTTTTCACAGGTTAGCCAACACAGACTTATTATCTTTGTCTTCGAGGTGTTAAAAGGTCGTATTCGCAAAATCGGATTTTATTTTTGAAAAAAAAGGGGAAAAGAAAAAGTGTGTCAATTTTGTCTTTGAGTCAAATGAGTCTGGATTTTTTCTTAATCACCCTAATAAACATGCAGAATGAGCACATGTCCAAGTTTGCCGGTAACAGTTAGGAGCAAGATCCCTTTGGAGTTGCACTTGTGGTGGGAGGATTTGGAAAAGTCAGAGCAAGACAAGATCAAACTGCATCTGGGAGGTCTGACCAGTTTGTTGAATGTCAGGCCCAGATGCGACATCATAAAGGCTTTGGTTACATTTTGGGACCCGGCCCACAATGTATTCCACTTCTCAGATTTTGAACTCACCCCAACCTTAGAAGAGGTAGCAGGCTACATGGACGTTACTGAGGGGTTAAGGCACAAATATCTGATCGCTCCGAGAGCCGTAAATTCGCACAAGTTCATGGATCTACTGAAGATAAGCAAGGGAGTCCTGTACTCTGAATTGGATAGGGGTTTTTCTACTTTGCAATTCACATACCAGAGGTATGGGCATATAGGAGGGTTCGATGATCCGGAAAGCGGTGTTTGCAGCAGAGGGAATCGGACAAAGTGGGATGAACATAGGCGGTTCGCCTTCATGGTAGCATTCTTGAGCATTGTGGTTTCCCCGGAAAGATAGAAATATCGATTTGAAGGTGGCTGGAATCGTCAAGGTCCTGATTACCAACGACAAAAGCACGCTTGCTCCTATGATAGTGTCCAAGATATACCGAGCTCTCACAGCCTGTAAAGCCGGGGCAGATTTCTTCAAAGGGTACAATTTGTTATTGTAGATGTGGATGATCGAGCACTTATGTCATCATCCTCAGTGTATGCGCTATATATCTACGAACGAAGGCTGCATCGAAGGATATAACCTGAGGGTTTCAGGGCTCAGATTACCGGAAGGGTTTGAAGACTGGGTATCCTATCTCCGTGCCATCACCGCAGTACAAATAGATTGGACATTGGGTTGGCTTCCTGTTGAAGAGATTGTGTATATGCCCGTCACTGGTCCTTACTTCCTCTTAATGGGACTCAGAGATGTTCAGCCTTATGCTCCTTACCGGGTGATGAGACAATTGGGAAGATGTCAGGTGGTACACCCAGATGAAGATCTCAGTATTTATGCAGTCGAGGTCAGCAACGATGACCAATTTCATGAAAAGACAGTTCGTTATATATGGAGCGAATGCCAATATTTGCCGGTGAATACTCGAGTGTGTGACCTATCTAGAGGTGAAGTCTCACCTGCCTATCTCGCTTGGCATAGAAAGAAGAGCATTTCGAGAGATGAACCAGAACGGCCAACCAAAAGACCTCACCTCCAAGATTTTGTTGAGTCATCGCAAGAACAATGGGGCTGGCTTGCAAAAGAAGAAAACTACAGGGCAGAAATAGGCAAGCTAAAGCAACAGATTAGGAACCTGGAATTTGGAAACGATGTGCAAGTTGCTGCCGACAAAGGGGAAAAGAATAAGTTGGCCCAAGAAAACAAGGCCCTGAGAGCCCGAATCCGCCAAGACAGAAAGAATGCCGGTGACCAACAGAAAATGAGAGGTTGATAGCAGAGCTAAGGAGTCAGGTCAGTAAAAGCCGAGAGGACTTGGAGAGATCTGAAGCTTGCATAGCAAGAACGAGGGTCAGATGGGCAAAAGGTACAATGGCCCGGAGGAAGCATCTGCAACAAGTCATAAGGGATTCTGAAATGAGTATCGGGCTATTAAGGAAAACGAACTCCACTCTTCAAGAGCGGATCTTCAAACAAGCCCGAGATGCCCAAGCTGACAGAAGGCGTTGTTGTGATGTGATGACCAGAATGGAAAAACAAATGGAAAGGTTCCAGGATCGACTCACCGACAATGCTCAAGCACTGGGACTGAAAAACTAGCGAATAGAGCACTTATTCAGGGAAAGGGATAACATCCGAGATAGAATTGACGAGATTGGGCACTACATTTACAGGAGATGCTTGGCATGTGAGCAGATGCCTCGTGATACCCTACTTGCCTCTGTCATGGGCTATGTTCACCGGATCATGAATGAGTTGAAAAGCTTACAAAGAGGTCTCACACCAAAGCCCGCGGAAAGGCCGAACGAGGCCTCGCGAGCACCTAAGTTGAAATCCTTAATGTATCCCTAGTTCGAGTCTTGTTTGTTGACTTTATGGGTCCGTTATATTCCCCTATGTTGTTTTTTGTTTCTTTTATCGAGTCAGGTTAAGAATTTTAGAATCTATACTATTGTTGTTCTTTGTTTAAAATAAGTAGTTTGTAATAGCAAATTTTGGTGATGAATTGAATGATTCCAAAAGAATTTTGCGTCTTTTACTTTGTGGCATAACTACGCCCGGTCTGATTCACGTGGGGACGTGATACGTAGGCAATCCATATAAGATTCGACCGCCACTAAAAAAGAAAGAAAAAAAAAAGAAAGAAAAGGAAAAAGAGAGAAGGAAAAAAGAAAGAAGGAAGAGAATAATGGAGAGAAAACGGGGTTTTCCCAAAACACTTTAAAGGCACAAACGAAGCAAGCCGGGACGACGCATGCGTTTGAAGCAAAAACATGTTAGAAATGGTTAACTGCTTAGGAACATTGCATCCCCAATGTGCTATTACCGAATCTATTAAACTCTAACGCTAACAAGTTTGTTGTTTTTCCCAAATACCAGACAGTTAGTTGTTAAAGCGTTCTGGCAACACATCCTTATCAAACCAGATCCAAGGGACCAGTACCGACAATCATGACTACTTCAGAAAACAGTGCCGAGGAAGAAAGGCCAGTAAGCCAGTTGCTGAAAGAGGCAATGGATAAGATAGAAAGGATGGGATTGGAGATGAATGCGATGCAGTTAGCTTTGGCTAAAGTACAAAATAGTCCTAAACCCCTAGGGCCTATGCCGGACTACCTTCACTCTGGCCCTTCAACAAGCCTCCCGAATCACCGCCATTATCAGGAGAGAAGCCCATATGATTCCCAAGCTCCACCACCCCATCAACATCTCCCAACACCAAATGTTCCCACTTTTATGGGACCCACACCAGCCACACTGCAAAGATCAACCAGCGAGTCGTTGTTTCAGGCTCACGATGCGCAGTACTATCCCCCTGAACCCACATTCAATGCACCAGAACCCCATACCTATAATCCACACTGGGAGGTACCGGCGGAGATTGAAAAACCGGTTAAGGTCCCAGAGCAAGATGAGGTAATAAGGAAGTTCAAAAGCCTGGAGCAATCCTTCAGGAGCATGCATGGATTGGGCAACCAGGTCAGCGTGGCCTACAAGGATCTATGCCCTTTTCCGGATGTCCAACTCCCGGCAGGGTTCAAGATGCCTAAGTTTGACTTATATGAAGGGCACGGTGATCCTATGGCACATTTGCGGGGTTTTTGCAGCAAAATAAGAGGCGCAGGCGGCAAAGAAGAGCTACTGATAGCTTATTTTGGTCAAAGCTTAAGTGGATCGACATTGGAATGGTATACCAGACAAGATCCCAGCAGATGGTACACTTGGGATGATCTAGCGCAGGCTTTCGCGGGTCACTTTCAATACAATCTCGAGATAGTCCCTGACCGTCTCACATTATTGAGGACCGGAAAGAAGCCTGGGGAAAGCTTTCGCGAGTTTGGTTTCCGCTGGAGAGAACAGGCAGCCAGGGTTGATCCTCCCATGAGAGAGGGAGAAATGGTGGACTACTTCCTGCAAACGCTGGATCCAACTTACTTTGGTCACTTGGTGACGACGGTTGGAAAATCCTTCAATGAAGTAGTAAAGATAGGGGTTATGATAGAAGAGGGGCTGAGGTCTGATAAAATCTTGAATTACTCAGCACTCAAGGCAACGACCCAGGCTATTCAGAGCGGCACAGGAGGTGCGCTGGGAAGGAAGAAGAAAGAAGAAGTCGCCACGGTTGAGGCAGGCAGTTGGTCCAGGTCCGGCAAACCATACTACAACCAACCCATACCCCACAGGCCAAATTATCCATACAGCCCGCCACAACACTACTATCCACCTCAAGAACCACACTTCTCCGTGCACCAAGCCCAAACATACACTCAGCCACCGGTTCGCCCGCAATGGCGCACGCCGGCTCCCTAAAACACATATGCGCCACCACAAAACACCTAGCCTCCAACACAAAATGCCTATCCTCCACCAAGAGCATACAGGAACCCTCCAGGGGCAGGCTTTCGAGGAAGTCAAGTTGCTAGAAATGACAGGCTACAGAGACATAGAGCTTTTACTGAGTTGGGAGAGACCTATACCGCCGTGTTCCACAAATTGAGGCGGCTAGGTTTGGTGAGTCCTATTGAGCCTAGAGAGCCAAACCCCCCACCCCAAAATTTGGACCGATCGATAAGCTGTGAGTACTGCTCAGCAATGCTAGGGCATGATACCGAAAAATGTTGGAGGTTGAGGCAGGCAATACAATATCTTATTGATGCCAACAAGATCGAGGTCGAGGCGCCGGAGGCACCCAACATCAACCAGAACCCATTGCCAGCACACCACGAAGCTCACATGATCGAGTTGGTGTATGAGGGAGGAGAGCCGAGGAAGCCCTCACATACAGTGATGATGATCTAGGCCGCTCCGAAAGAAGAATCGACCGGTGGGAGACCAGGGGTACAGTTGAAGGGGGAAGGTATCAAGCCAGTGGTGATATTAGGGAAGAATCCGTCCACCGCAACAAAGAAACCAGAGCCAGCCAAATTGGTAGCATCAGGGACATCATCCACACCCGTAGTTGTATTGAAAGGGGTCTGTAGGGAACTGATCACCATGAAGCCGGTAGTCCAATTACCAGTGATTGATAGCAAGGACGTGCCTTGGAAGTATGAAGAGGCAGTGGTAATGTACAAGGGAAAGCAAGTGGAGGAAGATAGTTGTGAGGCGCAGAGACTGACTCGATCAGGACGGTGTTTTGCTCCAGTGGAGTTGAGAAGGTCCAACCCAGCAGTAGCAAAGAAACCTATGTCAGAAGAAGAGGCTGAGGAATTCTTGAAGAAGATGAAAATGCAGGATTACTCCGTGGTCGAACAATTGAAGAAAACACCGGCCCAGATCTTGTTGTTGTCACTATTGATCCATTCGGATGAACATCGCCGGGCCCTGATGAAGATACTGAATGAAGCTCATGTGCCCAATGAAATTTCAGTAAACCACATTGAAATAATTGCAAACAAAATTCTTGAGGTAAACAGGGTAACATTCTCTGATGACGATCTGCCAGTGGAGGGCACAAAACATAATAAAGCTCTCTACTTAACTGTCAAATGTGAATATTCGGCAGTTACCCGGGCATTGGTGGATAATGGCTCAAGTGCCAATATTTGTCCGTTATCCACCCTGAACCAGTTGAAGATTGACCATGGTAGAATCCGCAAAAACAGCATTTGCGTCCGAGGATTTGATGGAAGTGGAACGGCCACTGTGGGGGATATTATACTTGAGTTGACCATCGGTCCGGTCCAGTTTACCATGGAGTTCTAGGTATTGGATGCCGCGGTATCTTATAAACTTTTGTTGGGACGACCATGGATCCACGTGGCCAAAGCGGTGCCATCCACCTTGCATCAAATGATCAAGTTCGAATGGGACAGACAAGATGTCGTACTGCATGGGGAGGACACTGCGTGCACCATGGGAGGCGCCATTGTGCCCTTCATAGAAACCAATGATGACAAATGTCCCTGGGTTTACCAGATTTTCGATGTAGTGTCAGCAAACAAGATTCCCGAGGATGAAATCATTCCACACCCCAGGGTAGCTTCAGCAACGGTCATTATGGTTTCAGAGATGCTGGGCAATGGGTTTGTGCCAGGAAAAGGCCTGGGGGCTGAGCTTCAGGGGATTGTCCAACCTGTCTCCTTGCCCAAAAATTTGGAGACCTTTGGATTGGGGTTCAAATCGACTGCGGCAGATGTAAAGCGAGCGCGGAAAATGAAGAAGAGAGTTTGGTTTCTTCCCAAACCCGTTCCGCGTCTCTCAAGATCCTTTATTAGAGCAAGTGCCATGGGGTCACCGGTCCCGAAAATTCTCGGACCATTGATTGGGATGGACGGGGATTTGAATCAGAGCTTCGAAAGGCTGTTTGCTGATGTCCATGTGATAGAAGTTGGAGAGGGTTCCGGCGGAGCAGACATACAGTTTGTGGGGCCTGAGGCCAAAACCAACAATTGGACGGTTACTCCTCTTCCTATCCGGGGGAGTCTTGGTAGTAGGCTTTGATTTTTGCTTCCTTGTTTTCGGATTATTCCAGGGTGTAATCCAAATCTCATTTTATTTTGTAAAAGTGTGAACCCTATTATCCCGCATTTTTAATAAAATTCTCTTTTCTTGTCTCATTTTAATTTTGTTTTGTTCTTTTCTCTTTCTGAACAGTTCTCTTTTTACTGGTTCTAATGACATGGCATGCACAGCGGATCTTCGACCTAGTCTAATAAATCAATCTGACTCCGACTTAATTATACAAGAGATCAGTTATGACGATGAGTCTGAATATGATGAGGATGAAGCCTTCGAAGAAATAAACCGAGAACTGTGCCAATTCGAAGAGAAACCCAAGCCTAATCTGAATGACACCGAGGATGTAAATCTAGGGGATGCAGATAATGTCAGAGAAATCAAAATCAGCATCCACATTGAGCCAAACATCAGGAAAGAATTGATCAAAGCCCCCATCGAGTTCAAAGACATTTTTGCATGGTCATATGATGATATGCCGAGATTAAGCACCGATCTAGTGGTTCACAAGTTGCCCACTGACCCGGCATACCCTCCGGTCAAGCAAAAACTGAGAAAGTTTAAGACAGATATGAGTGTGAAGATCACAGAAGAAGTGACCAAGCAGCTGCAGGCAAAAGTTATTCGGGTCACTCAATATCCCGATTGGTTGGCCAATGTGGTACCAGTGCCGAAGAAGGATGGAAAAATCAGGGTATGTGTCGACTACCGCAATCTCAACAAAGCAAGTCCTAAGGATAACTTTCCATTGCCCAACATCCATATCTTGATCGATAATTGCGCTGGGCGCGAGATCGGATCCTTTGTGGACTGCTATGCAGGATATCATCAGATCTTAATGGACGAAGAAGATGCGGAAAAGATGGCTTTCATTACGCCATAGGGAACTTACTGCTACCGGGTAATGCCATTCGTATTGAAGAATGTTGGGGAAACGTACATGAGAGCAATGACTACTGTGTTTCACGACATGATACACAAAGAAATTGAAGTGTACGTAGATGATGTGATCATAAAGTCTTGGCGTCAGGAAGACCATGTAGCAAACTTAAGAAAGTTCTTTCAAAGACTTCGAAAGTATGATATTAAGCTCAACCCGGCCAAATGCGCCTTCGGGGTTCCATCAGGAAAGCTGTTAGGATTCATCGTCAGTCGACGGGGTATTGAGCTGGACCCATCCAAGATCAAATCCATCCAAGATTTGCCGCCGCAAAAGAACACAACGGAGGTAATGAGTTTATTGGGAAGAATAAATTATATCAGCAGGTTCATCGCTCAACTCACGGCGACTTGTGAACCCATATTTCGGCTGCTGAAGAAAGATGTTGCGGTAGACTGGACGGCGGAGTGTCAAGAGGCTTTCGACCAGATCAAAGGGTATTTGTCCAATCCACCTGTGTTGGTTCCACCTGAGCCGGGGAGACCATTAATTCTTTATCTGACGGTCCTGGAGAATTCGTTCGGCTGCGTGTTGGGGCAACACGACATTACAGGAAGAAAGGAGCAGGCCATTTATTATCTTAGCAAGAAGTTTATAGTATATGACGTCAAGTACACTCAACTCGAGAGGACATGTTGCGCCCTAACTTGGGTGGCTCAAAAGTTGAAGCACTATTTGTCCTCATATACTACTTATCTCACTTCCCGTTTGGATCCATTAAAGTACATTTTCCAAAAACCTAGCCTACAGGGAGGTTAGCAAAATGGCAAATTTTGCTCACAAAGTTTGATATCGTCTATGTGACGAGGACGGCCATAAAAGCCCAAGCGTTGGCCGACCACTTGGCTGAGAATCCCGTTGATGAAGAATACGAGCCTTTGAGGACGTATTTTCCAGACGAGGAAGTAATGCATACAGGTGAGCTGGAATTACCCGAGGAACCAAGCTGAAAGCTTTTCTTTGATGGAGCCGCAAACGCGAAAGGGGTTGGAATAGGAGCAGTACTCATTTCGAAAACAGGACGTCACTATCCTGTTACAGCTCAGCTACGTTTCTATTGTACCAACAACATGGCCGAGTATGAAGCATGCATTTTGGGTCTGCAACTAGCTGCAGACATGGATGTCCTGGACGTTCTGGTCTTGGGAGACTCGGACCTCCTGGTGCATCAGAGTCAGGGTGAATGGGAAACACGGGATTTGAAACTCATACCATATCGACAATGTTTGCACGATCTGAGCAAGCGATTTCGATCAGTGGAATTTAGACACATCCCAAGAGTTCATAATGATGTTGCCGATGCATTGGCCACCTTAACATCAATGTTACACCACCCCGACAAAATGTATGTCGACCCGTTGCACATTCAGGTTCGTGATTAACATACTTATTGCAACGTGGTAGAGGAGGAAGTGGATGGCGAGCCATGGTTTTATGACATAAAGGAGTACCTCAGGATGGAGATATATCCGGAGCAGGCCACCGGAGACCAAAAAAGGGCCATTCGGCGTCTGTCAAATGGTTTCTTCCTCAGTAGAGGAGTGTTGTACAGAAGAAACCCAGACTTGGGATTGCTAAGATGTATAGACGCCGGTCAAGCCACAACAGTTATGGCAGAGGTGCACGCTGGAGTCTGTGGGCCACATATGAGCGGATATGTATTGGCGAAGACGATTCTTCGAGCAGGGTACTATTGGCTCACTATGGAGCATGATTGTATCAATTTCATGAGGAAATGCCATCAATGTCAGATACACGGAGATTCATTCTCCGTCGACAGAATTGCATACAATGTCAGCGCCATGGCCATTTGTCGCATGGGGCATGGACGTCATTGGGCCTATTGAGACGGCAGTGACCAACGGCCATAGGTTCATTACGGTGACCATCGATTACTTCACCAAGTGGGTGGAAGCTAAAACTTTCAAGTCGGTAACCAAGAAGGTAGTGGTGGATTTTGTTCATTCCCATATCATCTGCAGATTTGGGGTCCCAAAAGTGATCATCACGGATAATAGTGCAAATCTTAACAGCAATTTGATGAGGGAGGTATGCCAATAGTTTAAGATTACACACCGCAATTCCACCCCATATCGTCCCAAGGCAAATGGAGCAGTTGAAGCAGCCAATAAGAACATCAAGAAGATACCGAGGAAGATGGTAGAAGGATCTAGACAATGGCATGAGAAATTGCCCTTTGCTTTTTTGGGTTATCGCACTACAGTCCGGACTTCCGTAGGTGCAACTCCTTATTTATTGGTATACGGAACTGAAGTAGTAATACCGGCAGAGGTCGAAATTCCGTCCCTCCGAATTGTCGCTGAAGCCGGGATTGACGACTATGAATGGGTCAAAACTCGACTAGAGCAGTTGAACTTAATAGATGAAAAAAAATTGGCCGCAGTGTGTCATGGCCAGTTGTATCATAGGAGAATGGCAAGGGCATACAATAAGAAGGTGCGCCTCAGAAAATTTGAAGTAGGGCAACAAGTATTGAAATGGATCCTCCCACATCAGATCGAAGCAAAAGGCAAGTTCGCCCCAAATTGGCAAGGGCCTTATGTTGTAACCAGAGTGTTATCCAACGACGCTTTATGTCTAACAGATATCGAAGGAAGATGCGTCGACATGGCTATCAATTCTGATGCAGTCAAAAGATATTATGCGTAATTTCTTTGATTATGATAGTTATTGGTTCATTTGTTTGTACTTGGTACTTATTGGATAATGAAATAACGGAGGCAATTCTTTCTTCTATCCAAACACTTTTAACCTTCGCTTCCCCTTTTGAGCCTTGTTTATTCTTTCATACCCCTCTTTTGGAGTCACTAATGAAAAAATATATGGAAAAAAAAGAGAAAAAAAGAAAAATTAAAACAAGATAAAGGTCATAAGAAAAACAAAGGAATGTTAGGAACTACGTTTGACCTGATTCCTCAAAGAGGATACGTTGGTGCCTCACGGCTCGGTCATAGTGCACCATAGTGTGCATAGCTCAACATAGTGTAAATATAAAAATTCCCCAAGCAAGAAAACTGGGGCAGGAGTTATGTTTTTGAAGTTTCAAAAAGGTTTGATTCCAAGAGTTGTAACATTTCACCCATCAAAGTTATGTTAAATGTTTGACAGCCTTTCTTTTAACCCTACATAAAACCAACATCGATGTCCAAAAAGACCTCCCGATCAATATCCGAGAGGTGCCAAGTCAGGTAAATGGAAGCCGAGAATAATACGCTGACCCCCAGCAAAGAAGAGGGTCATAAATTGGAAATGAATTGATAGCCAAAAAGAATCTCCGGAGGAGAGAGTCATATCGGCAGCACTCCAATCCCCCGCTGAAAAATGAGAGAGTCTTATCGGTGAAAACCTTCACAAGCACCATAAGGCGACGAAAGATGAGAGAAATAAAACGAGAGAGTCTTATCGGTGAAAACCTTCACAGGCACCATAAGGCGACGAAAGATGAGAGAAATAAAACGAGAGAGTCTTATTGGTGAAAACCTTCACAGGCACCATAAGGCGATGGGAGCTGAGAGAAAGGAGAGAGTCTTATTAGTGAAAACCCCTCGAAGGGCACTATAAGGCGACAAAATAGATTGGCAAAAAGGATCCGCGTTTGCGAAGAGGTGGGCACCTATTTATCCCCAGTAAGGGAGGCCATCAGGAAGATTGATTGGTACAAATAGACTGGGTCGATTAATCCGTAATGCACGACATGATCGTTGGGACCAGTCGTACCGTCCAGATAAGTTCTTTCTTTTTTCTCTCCCAGCACTTGTTCAGAAAGATTTTTCTCTTTTTCTATCTTTTTCATTTATTTGTCTAAAAGACTTTTTCTAGAAATTTGTTTTGAGAAGGATTTTTCAAAGTTTACTACCAGGGGCCAAAACGGTACAAAGCAAAATGCGAAGAGGACAGGCCAAAGCCAAGGCAATAAGACAAAAGGCGGTTTGTTGCAAAACCAAATGACAAACTGGCCTAGAAAATTAAGGGGAACGTGAAGAAAGGTGGAAAACGATGGTTGAAGGACTTGTGGACCAAATTCCAAGAAGATCCCCAACAAGAACTTCGATAGATCACGGACCAAGGTCCAAGGGGGTCAGACAACAAAGAGCAGGGAAAGGGTAAATGGAAAACCATCCCCAGCAGAAATACCATCCCCAGCAGACATATCATCCCCAGCAAGCAACTTTATCCCCAACCAGTTTTGGGAGCACAGAGCAAGGGAAAGGGAAAGGAAAATCATCCCCCAGCAGGAGTGACACGATCACTCACCATGTTAAAACTAACAAGATTCTCTTTGATTTCTATAGGAAAATAAAAGTTGATGATGGCAGAAAGACACGCCACAAGGAAGGTCACCAAAACCGGGGCAGAAAATTTTTTGTCGTTGTCAAAAAAAAAATTCTCGGAGGAACGAGGAAACAAATTCAAATATTTTTTATGTCTTAGTTAAATAGGCGCCCACCTGTATAATGAGAGGAATACTTTTATGCTTTAGTTAAATAGGCGCCCACCTGTATAATGAGAGGAATACTTTTATGTTTTAGTTAAATAGGCGCCCACCTGTATAATGAGAGGAATATTTTTATGTCTTAGTTAAATAGGCGCCCACCTGTATAATGAGAGGAATACTTTTATGCTTTAGTTAAATAGGCGCCCACCTGTATAATGAGAGGAATACTTTTATGCTTTAGTTAAATAGGCGCCCACCTGTATAATAAGAGAAATACTTTTATGCTTTAGTTAAATAGGCGCCCACCTGTATAATGAGAGGAATACTTTTATGCTTAGTTAAATATGCGCCCACCTGTATAATGAGAGGAATAGTTTTATGTTTTAGTTAAATAGGCGTCCACCTGTATAATGAGAGGAATACTTTTATGCTTTAGTTAAATAGGCGCCCACCTGTATAACGAGAGGAATATTTTTATGCTTTAGTTAAATAGTCGCCCACCTGTATAACGAGAGGAATACTTTTCAGTCTTTACATTTCATGTCTCAGGCGCCCACCTGTATAATGAGAGGAATACTCTTATGCTTTAGTTAAGTAGGCGCCCACCTGTATAATGAGAGGAATACTTTTATGTCTTAGTTAAATAGGCTCCCACCTGTATAATGAGAGGAATATTTTTATGTTTTAGTTAAATAGGCGCCCACCTGTATAATAAGAGGAATACTTTTATGCCTTAGTTAAATAGGCGCCCACCTGTATAATGAGAGGAATATTTTCATGTCTTAGTTAAATAGGCACTCACCTGTATAACGAGAGGAATACTTTTCAGTCTATACATTTCATGTCTCAGGCGCCCACCTGTATAACGAGAGGAATACTTTTCAGTCTTATACTGCAGATCTTGAAATTAGTAACCCACCGGAAGGCAGAGGGTTACCACATGAATCCCCAGCAGGAAACAATAAAAATCCCCAGCACCGGAAAGCAGAAGGTTGCAACAAGAGGTCCCAGCACAAATTCAAGTGCATGAGTCAAAAGGAAGAAAAGACGCGTCTTAAAAGAAGCGGCATGTGAACATTAAATTATGCCCAGCACAACAAATCTGATGAAGAAAGTCGTATCCCCAGTGGAATCACCAAAGAGTTTAATGAAGGAAGCCATATCCCCAGCGGACCGAGCAAAATGATGAAAACTGGTATTCAGAAAAGCAAAAGGCCAGTGTCATCTCCGAGTTCTCGGAAGAAAAGCACCGGAAGAAGCACAAGCCGCCAAGAAAGCAAGGCAACAAGAACAAGTTGAAGATAGATGAGATCTCATGATCCGTAGTCTAGCCTAGCTTCTTGATTTTTCTTTTAAGCACGGTGTAACAAGGAGATCGGTAAAGCAATGGTAACAACATACATCAGCAGTAACAGCCAAATCACAGTCCCATGATAGTCCCAGCTACCAAAACTTCCCGAACTACATTAACCTGATTCCCTTCTAGCCAGGGATATGTAGGAAACCTTTGAAGCAAAGGTTCGGTTAAATCTTTTTCAAAACAAAATGCTTCACACGGAGTCTTCCAACCAGCAAAGCCGCTCATGTCTGCTCACTTTATCTTTGCACGAAAGCTCCTTGTGCTTTCGGACAAAGAGGGGCAGCTGTGAGCACGTGATTTTTGCTTCACGGAAACTACTCCAAAAGAAATCGGAAAAGAAATAAAACAAGTTACCTTCGGGTACAATTTTGAGGATTTGTGTGACATTTTGATAATTGTTTTGCCCGTAAATGCTTGCCTTGCTATAGTCAAAAAATACAAAAAATACATGTTGCATGCATTTAGGGAAAATGGTACATTTTGGGAATTAACTAACCATTATTTGGTTTGTAAAAGCGAAAATCACAAAAAATAGGCATTTTATTCTATTTTGTTGTCATGGTAATTTTATTAAATGTTTTAATTCGTGTGATAACTGTTGTTAGGTGTTAATTAATGTTTGTGTAGTTTAATTTTGGTTTTTAGGAATTTTTGTTTAATTATAAAGAGGGAAGGTATCGGATTTGGGCCAAAAAATTCAACTAAAATCAGGCCCAAACCAACACCACGACCCAGTCCAAAGCCAGGCCTTCCAGGCACACCCCCAAAACGACGTCGCATAGGGCGTTTGATCTGAGCCATTCATCCATACTCATCCAACGGTCCACGCTCACGCTCGTAACCAAACCTGCTTACCCGGGTCAACCCAGCCCTTCATTAAAACCAAACGACCCCGTCCTGTCCCTCACCAGTTAATCCAAGCCGTTGAGATCATTTGATCTAACGGCTCAAATCAATTGCCATGTTCCGTATATAAGCCTCTCATCACACCCCACGCCCCCAAACCAACCCCCCCTTCACGCACTATGCACCATCGTCCCAAACATAAACCCAAACCCCCCGTTCCAAACCCTAGCCTCCCCCATACACTCTCACCATGAACCCGGCGGCAATGATGCCGGTGACCACCAAAGTAACACCCCTGATGCACCCAACTACCCTGAATACGGATCTGCAAACCGTTGGGTTCAAATCATTTCCCATCGTCTCGAATCTTCGTTTGAAGGTTCGAGCAAAACCCTGATCTACACCAACCCACCCCGGATTCATACCAGCCATTACCCTGCCCTCACTCGTGACCAAACCAAGCTTGGTTTGGTCTGAATCTACCCACAAATCCTCAAGCCCCAAAATCAGACTGCTCGAACCCTAGAACACAAGAACTTTTGGAATCTGGCCAATTTAAACGGAGGGTTGGGGTCTAATAGACCTTAATAGAAGTGTTCTCGATTGAGAACACCTCGATTAAAGTCTGTTCGACCTTAAATGGTCAAATCCAGCTCAGGCCTGGGTCGTTTGTTGTTGAGCTTCCAGAGTGAGTTCCCTTTGTTCTTTTCTATTTTTGTCTGAGTGTTGTTTGAATTTGATGACATGTTTAGTCAGTTTGTTTGGTATTTCTGATGTTTTCTTTCAATTTTTCCCCATCTCCGTAAGACCTTTTTATTTGGTCGATTACTCTTCTGCTTATTGTTAAATGCGTATGATGAGATGCATATTCGATTTGATTAATATCGTCGAACAGATAATTCATATAGATTCCCTGTGTCGTGCAAAATTGTTGAAGGCAGTTGATTCCCTATTCGTGTTGTTTGTTTGATCGACTGATTGTTCTATGTTATAATTAGTATAGTCGATTAGATAAACGTCGTCGATTAGTTTATAGGACTGAATGTTCAAATATTTTGATTCGTATAGCTTCATATGATTGATCGAATCATTATCGTTTAGCGGATTGTTTGACATTATCTGTGAGTGGTTTGTAGCTGCAATGTGATAAATAGAACTCGGTTTAGGGCAGCTTGAGTTTGAACTTTCAGAAGTTCAAAACCTCAAGCTGTTGAAGCAGGGTAAAACAGTAATAACCAGGGGTTAACAGGGGTAGTTTGGGGGCATGAAAAGATTAGAAATGATTAGTTTAAGTGGGCTGACAGTAGGGTACTAAAATAGGATTAAACTAATATAATTGTGGGGAACAAAACTTGGTAGCATGGGGGTAATTGAGGATTGTCAGCTGCCCATACCATTGGGGCACAAAACACATGTTAATGGGAAATAAAGGGGTATGGGCAGAGTTGAGGGCTGGGGGAAACGAGACAGCCTGGGGCTTGCTTGTATTTTGCCTATAAATAGGCTCATTTAAGGTAGAGTAAAGGGTTAGAGATCAGAGTTTAAGGGGTTTGGAAATCAGAAAGTTAAGGCTGGACAGTTTTTGAGTGTTGAGAGATAAAAAGAAAAAGCAAAACAAGGCTGGACTTTCAATAGGCTAGCCTAATTTCAGTTTAATAGAGAGTTAAGAGAGGGCTGGATTTCTGAACACAACAATCAGAAGTATGCTTTTCTGCATTTGTTTCCCTTCTCTGCTTAGCCTGTATTTGTTGGGGCACTATGGGATTTCAGTTTATCTTTCCTAGTTTCTTCACTTGTTAAGTACTGTTTCAGTTGAGTGTCTTGGTTTTCTGTTTGGACTGAAAGTTCACTAGTCCTCTGCTTGGTTTAAACCTGTTGCTGGTTCCTCCTATTGGTTATCATTGGTTCTTCCTGCTGGGTTTGTTTGGTTTTCTGAAATTGTTGCCTGGTTTTCTCTTAAATTGCTGCTGAGCTTTGGTCTGTTTTTTGGGCTGTCTCTTTTACTGTTACTGGTTTGAGGCTGTTCGACTGAGTGTGTTGTTGTTTTCTGCTGTTGCTGTGTTGTTGCATACTGCTCTGCTGATCATTCTCCTTCTTCTTTTGCTTTTCTATACCAGGTACACGACTGATACACTGTCAATGTAAGCTGAAATTTGAAGCATGAATACAAAGAAAATTGGAAGAGTTGAAGTTATTTCGAATTAGCTTTAGAAATGTATTGAAAATAGGTTATTTGTATGATAATGTACTTTCTCTACTAGAACCATGAAACTAGTTGTGGTGTAACTGCACTTTTACACATATCATTTAGTTGGAAAACTCTATGTTTTTGCTTATAATAAAAAAAGGATCAATGTTGCAGTAGCCATGTTCTGTTAAGTTCATCATTGTTGTCAAGAAGCATGTTAGGTGTCCAATAGTTACCTCCTTAAACAAATGGCAGTTTTTTTAATTGGTAAGAATATGGTTTGATTAAGGTAAGCTGCACATTGAATGTTAGCCTTCCCCCTTGTTTATAAATGTTAAACATATATCAAATAAGTTGAATATGCCCAATTGGAATAAGGGTGGCCCAGACCGAGCTTAACGTTACGCACATTGGGCCTGGGCCCGTAATATCTAAACGACTGCCCATATACGCGTTCATGTTCAGTTTTGCAAATCATATTAGGAACCCGACTATAACTAACTTATGAGCATGTAAATAAAGTTGAACCGTTCTTCTTCTTTCATTATTAGAGACAAACTCAATAGAAAACATAGACACTATAGGACGACCTTTTAAATAAAAAATGAGACGAGCCTCGCCAGATAAAACGAACAGACTGCGGGGCCCTCACAAAAAAAATGTATGTGTTAAGTACTTAGAACTCGGGATAGGCCGCCTAGCGAACTCCACGGCCTTACCCAAAATAACAACACGCTAGTTCTTTAGGACGCGTCTTAATTAATCTTACTGTCTTAAATTCGGGTGCACATTTATGTGACGTAAATCCAAATCTCAGTGGAATCGAAATGTGTCTCTAATCACGGGTACATTGACTGTGACGTGGTTTGAGATGCGTTTCCATGACGTTGCAAATTCTTTTAAAAAATAAAGAATGAGACGAGCCTCGTCGAATAAAAAATACAAAAATTGCGGGGCCCTCAGTAAATATTTGCTTTCAAAAAATGTTTAGACTTCGGGATGGACCGTTTAGTAAAATTTCACGGCCCTACCCACAAGTAAATGATACGCTAGTCGATTTAGGCGCGCCTTTACTAATTTAATTTTCTTAAACTCGGGTGCACATTTATGTGACCCAAATCCAAATCTCAACGGAGTCAAAATGTGTCGACGACCACGGGTACATTGATTGTGACGCGGTTCGAGACACATTTTCACAACATTGCAATTCCTTGTAAAAAATAATAATAAACAATAATGAACGCGGTAAAGAATTAAAATCTGCACATAAGTTCATATTTGTATAAAAATCAGATAATCAAGCCGAACATAACAGTTGAGCGACCGTGCTAGAACCACGGAACTCGGGAATGCCTAACACCTTCTCCCGGGTTAACAGAATTCCTTATCCGAATTTCTGGTTCGCGGACTGTAATACAGAGTCATTCTTTTCCTCGATTCGGGATTAAATTGGTGACTTGGGACACCCTAAATCTCCCAAGTGGCGACTCTAAAATAAACAAACAAATCCCGTTTCGATTGTCCTTTAATTGGAAAAACTCCTTCGCCCCTCGCTGGGACGGAAAAAGGAGGTGTGACAACAACAACAAGTCTTACTTCAACGTTTAGTTCCACAATACCAACCTCAACTTTGAGTCAATACTCAATTAATACCAAGGTCCGTAAACATGATAAGAATGCTCAACATAACGAGTAGCTAGTCTAAGCATGGATAATATGATCAAGGAAAACAACAATTACAAGAATAAGACCCACTCGCATGCTATAAGTTGACAACAACGCATAGGTACTTGTCACCTCACCAATCTGTTGTATCTAACATTCAAACACATAGCAAATAAGCAAATAATACCTAATCCCTCAAGCCAAGGTTAACCACGACACTTACCTCGCTCCAACGACCAAACTCAAAGCTCAACCATGACTTTTCCCTTCAAACAAGCCTCCGGGCCAATAAAATCTAGAAAATTACCAACCAAACGATTCAATTTAAGCCTTAGGAACTACCCACGATTGCAAAGAATCCAATTTAGGCCATTTTTAAAAAAGTCAACAAAAGTCAACATCGGGCTCGCTTGGTCCAAACCCGAAATTCTGACCAAAACCCGATTACCCATTCATCCCTGAGCCCGGATATACAATTGATTTTGGAATCCGACATCAATTTGAGGTCTAAATCCCCAAATTTCAAAATCCCTAGTTTCTACCCAAAAATTCCCAATTCCACCATGAAAATCTTAGATTTTAAGTTGAAATCTTATAAAATGAAGTGAAAGATTGAAATAAAATGAGTTAGAATAACTTACAAATGTTTTGAGGAACAAATGGTCTTGGAATAATCGCCACTAAGGTTTTACGTTTTGAAAATTTGAAGAATAAGTGAAAAAACCCGTGTAAGTTAAGTTTTGTTCAGCTGCAGATGTCGCATTTGCGACCTGAGCTTCGCAAATGCGAAATCCTACGCACCTCTGCTGCCTTCGCAAATGCGAAGGTTTGTTCACAAATGCGAACATCCCACTTCTTAATTGCGACAGAAGAGATCGCATTTGCGATCATGCCCTCCCCAGACTTACTTCGCAATTGCGAAGTTTTTCTTGCAATTGCGAGAACTGCCTAGCCCAGCTACTCTTCGCATTTGCATTGAGTAGCTTGCAAATGCGAAGCTTTCATGCTCGCAAATGCAAACTCTGATCACGCAAATGCGAGATCAAAGGCCAACACGAGCAATATCTTTAAGTCCAAATTTCACTCTATAGCCTATCCAAAACTCACCCGAGCCCTCAGGGCTCCAAACCAAACATGCACACGAGTCTTAAACATCATACAAACTTGCTTGCGCGATCAAATCGCCAAATAACACCTAGAACTACAAATTTAGTGCCAAATCAAATGAAATTCTCAAGAACACTTTAAAATTTCTATTTTCTCAACCAGATGTCCGAATCACATCAAACCAACTCCGTTTCTCACCAAATTTCACAGACGAGTCATAAATAGGGTATTGGACCTATACCGGGTTCCAGAACCAAAATACAGACCCGATATCCAAAAAGTCAAAGCCTTGGTCAAACATCTCCATTTCATTAAGTCTTTAACTTCCAATTTTTGACAAAGTCCGATATCTCGGGCTAGGGACTTTCGATTTCAGTTCCGGGCATACGCCCAAGTACCAAATTACGAACCCATCGGGACCGTCAAAACATGATTTCGGGTCCGTTTACCAAAAATGTTGACCGAAGTTAACTCAAATAAAGTTTTTAGGCAATTTTTTTTTTTTATCAATTTTTAACATAAAAACTTTTCGAAAATACACCCGGACTATGCACACGAGTCGAGGAGGGGGGAAATGAGATTTTTAAGGCTTAAAAGCGCAGAATTGAGTTCTAAAACACAAGATGACCTTTCGGGTCATCACACTTCTTATGAGGCTGGTACTCTTCTAATTAGTTTTATCATAGAGTCGTTATAAAATATGGCTACTGTATTATCTCTCTTGTACCTCTGATATGAAGAGTGATTCTGCATATTCTCAATCACGATTTCTATAATTTTCTAGGTCCAATAATCAGACTCCTAATTTACTTAGTTGATGTAACTCTTTAATTTCCTCTTCCCTCTAATCAACCTTTATGTAGGCTTAAGCTATCTTCCGATCTGCGACTTATGGTATTAGTTATTACTTTAGCCTTTCATGGACGCTATGGAATATCCATGATACAATCTTCTAACAATTTAGTCCTTTGTCTATGACCTGGACTCAATTCTTTCTTTTAACTTATACCGGAGTCTTCTACGACTATATGATTATCAATATATATGCTGCATGGATAATTTTCCGAAATCTTAAGTGCATTTATATCGTAATTAACTCTAAGATCATTGACTGAATAATTCCTTTCGTTGCTTCTCAGCTTTCTTTAAATGTAAGCAATTACTTTTCCTGGTCGTTCTGCCACTTGTTGCATGAATACTTGGCTTATCTTAGTGCCTACACATATTGGAATTCCATACAACCCATATGATCTTGAATATCACCTTTTCAATTTTTTTCTTCTTCCCATTCATTAGCCACGATAGGTGTCACTTTCTTATAGATTGCATACAATGTTATTGTGAGACTGTTGTTACAAGACCATTTCCTCTTTAGGCCACTGTGCTTAGGTTGAAGCCTTCTTCCTTATTTCCTCAGCTAGACTTTCACTGTAGTATTTAGGGAAGACCCTCTAACTCTTGTAAAGATGTGAGCTTATTACATCATATTCCCGATAGAATTTTTGATGTTCGTACTCACCTATAATTATCCTTAGTTACTTATCTCTACACTCATGTGCTCGTACGGTTGCTTCTGAATTGATATTTTGACTGACTTCCCAGTGGCACTCTCTTTTATTTCTGTAACACTCATACGATACCTACCCCAACTCCTATCTAAATATTTCCCAAGGTTCACGATGTCATATCTGCGAGACTAGATTCCCCATGACAGGGTTCACTATGTTTATCTTGCATGATCTGTTGATTTGTCTGTATCCTCTTGTCTAGCCATAACTAGGCTCTTCCTCAATCAACTACTAACTACTCGTTGGCCCATTCTCATATCAATATTTCATGTAATCTTTGTTGGGTTATTTCCTTTATCTTAACTTACGTCTTGTATTGGCTCCTTGTTTATCAATAACATCTTAGGCAGGAACCATTGCTTCTTCTCCTTGATGTCGTGTTTGCATAATGTTATGGAATTGTAGGATTTCTTTCCATTTTCCTTTGGCATCGGTTAACCTCTTTTTGAGATTTTGGAGTACGGTTTTATTGGTCGATTTTGCTTGTATGTCCCCACTAGGGTGATAAAGTATTGACAAGATCCTTCTAGTCTTGCGGTCCTCGAGAAATTTGGTCACTTTGCTGCCGATAAATTGTTTCCCGTTGTCACATACGATTTCAGATGGCATTCCGAACCGACATATGGTGTGATACCAAATGAAGTCAATGACTTCCTTCTCCCTGACCTTCTCGTACACTTGCGCTTCAACCTACTTAGAAAAATAGTCAGTCATAAACAATATAAATTGAGCCTTACCGGGTGCCCATGAAAGAGGGCCAACGATGTCCATTCCCCACTTCATGAATGGCCATGGCGACAAGACCGAATGCTGCAGCTCCCTGGTTTGGTGAATTATTGGAGCATGTCTTTGGCATTCATCACATTTTCGTACGAAATCTTTCGCATCTTTTTCCATGTCGATCCAGTAATAACTGGCTCTGATTACCTTTGAACCAATGAGTCAGCGCTTGAATGATTTCTGCAGGTGCCCTCGTGGACTTCCCTCAGAACATACCCGATATATCCTAGTCCCAAACATATTTCTAGTGGGCCATCTAACATTCTTCTGAACAAGGTTCCATCTTCAGACAAGCTGAATCGGGATGCCTTTGTGCGCAGGGTCCTCGATTCTTTTGGGTCTGAGGGCAGTCTCCTGATCTTCAAATATTCTACATATTTGTTTCTCCAATCCCAAGTCAAACTTGTAGAGTTTATTTCGGTGTGACCTTATTCCACTATCGATCTCATGAGTTGTATGACTGCCCCTGAGTTGAGCTCTTCATCTTCAACCGATGACCATAAGTTTGCAAGGGCATCGACCTTGCTATTCTGATCCTGAGGTACGTGTTGCAAAGTCCACTCTTTGAATCGATGTAATGTTACCTGCAACTTATCTAGGTATCTTTGCATTCATTCTTCTCTGACTTTGAATGTCCCATTAACTTGGTTCCCCACAAGGAGGGAGTCGCACTTAGCTTTGACCACCTCCACCCCCAAGCTTTTGGCTAGTTCGAGATCTGCAATCATGGCCTCATAATCGACCTCGTTGTTAGTTAATTTCAAAGTTCTAATAGATTGTCTAACTACATTGCCTTTTGGTGGCTTCAATACGATGCAAAGTCCGGACCTTTTTGTGTTCAAGGTGACATCCATAAAAAGGGTCCAAATTCCCAAAGACGTCCCAGAGTTTACCAATAACTCTTTTCCACCTCGGGTATTAGGGTTGGCGCAAAGTCAACCACGAAATCTACCAAAATTTGAGATTTAATGGTCGTCCGTGGTCGATACTCAATATCGTACCCGCTGATTTCCACAACTCATTTGGCCAATCGTCCCGAGAGTTCGGGTTTATGCATTATATTTTTCAATGGGTAAGCTGTCACAACACATATAGGATGGCACTAAAAATATGGTTTAGTTTACTAGAGGCGCTTAGCAAAGCAAGCACCAATTTTTCTAGGTGAGGGTACCTAGTTTTGGCCTCACCCAGGGTCCTGCTAACATAATAAATTGGATATTGCGTACCTTAATCTTTCCGAACTAGGATTCCATTTACCGCTATCTCTGATACTGCCAAGTACAGGTATAGTTGTTCGTCTACCTTCGGCGTGTGAAGTAATGACGGGCTCGATAGATATCGCTTGGGTTCTTCAAAGGCCCGTTGGCATTCTAGGGTCCATGTGAAGTTGTATTTCTTCTTCAGTAATAAGAAAAATTGGTGGCTCTTATCGAAGGACCTCGAGATAAATCGCTCCAGGGCGGCAATGCGCCCGATTAGCCTTTGCACGGCCTTCACGTTGTCCACTACCGTGATATCCTCGATAGCTTTGATCTTGTCGGGGTTGATCTCGATTCCTCGGTTGGATACCATGAACCTGAGAAGTTACCTGATCCGACTCTGAACGTACATTTCTTCGGATTCAGCTTCATGTTCTACTTTTTTAATATGCTGAAGGTTTCCTGCAAATGCTTTAAATGGTCCTCTACTCACAGGGACTTAACCAACATATCGTCAATGTAAACTTTCATGGATTTCCCTATTTATTCTTTGAACATCTGGTTTACTAGCCATTGGTAAGTGGCACCAGCATTTTTTAACCCAAATGGCACATGTTATAGTAGTATGTGCCATACTTAGTGATGAAGGAGATTTTTTCTTGATCATCCGGGTTCATTCGTATTTGGTTGTACCCAGAGCAAGCATTGAGAAAACTGAGGATCTCGTGGCATCGATCATGCGATCGATATTAGGCAAAGGGAAAGTGTCCTTGGGACATTCCTTATTATAATCTTTATAATCTACATACATTCTCAGTTTGTTCCCTTTTTAGGGACTACCAATACGTTTGCTAACTGTTTTGGGTATTTAACTTCCCGAATGAACCCTATTTTAAGGAGTTTAGTTACCTCGTCCTTGCTGAAAGCATGTTTGATCTCAGACTGGGTTTCCTCTTCTATTTGACCGGGTGGAATTTTGGGTCCAGGCTTATCTTGTGAGTGGTAATCTCCGGCAGAATGCCTGCCATATCAAGATGGGACCAAGCAAAACAATCTATGTTAGCTATAAGAAATTGAATGAGTTTTTTCCTAAGCTTGGGGGTTAACCCCGTGCCCAGGTATACCTTCTGATCGAGTAGATGTTGATCAATGTGACTTGTTCCAGCTCTTCGACCATTGATTTTGTAGCATCGGAATCATCAGGGACTATAAAAGATCTTGGAACTCTGTAATCATCGTCTTCATCGGTCCCCTATTTATCCGATTGGGTCGTGGCTGGTGTCGATAATTGCTATTTAATTTCCTGTTTTATATCCGAACTCAGTCCGTTTGATGTTGTCAGTGTTGATACCAGCATCACTTCTTCGGCTGCAAATATTTCCTTTGAGGATGGTTGCTCCCCGTAGATCGTTTTAATCCCTTCTAGCGTCAGAAATTTAACACTTGGTGAAGAGTCGAGGGCACTGCCCTTATGTTGTGGATCCTTGACATCCCGAACTGGGCATTGTACCTCATGTCTCCCTCAATCACATAAAACTTGGCTTCCTGGATGGTCCCGACGACATTTACTGGTAATGTTATTTCTCCCTTAGCATTTTCACATGCCATGTTGAATTCATTTAGCACTCGGGATGCAGGCACGATTTGGTCTTGTAGGCCGAGTTGTTTTACGACCCTCGATCAAGTGATGTTACCGAACTACTTGGATCGATTAACACACATTTAACTTGAGATTTATTCATGAGTACACATATTACCAGTAAATCATTGTGGGGCTGCACGATTCCTTCTGCGTCCTCGTCGCTGAAAGACAAAGTCCCTTCTGGTATGTAATCTTAAGTCCGTTTTTCCCTTGTGATGGATACTTTGACGCGCTTTAACATTGGATCTTGAGGAACATCGACCCCTCCGATGATCATGTGAATGACGTGTTTAGGTTCTTCTTGCTCGGTTTATTTATTAGAGTTCCTATTTCTGAAATTATTTTTGGCTCGGTCACTCAGGAATTCTCGAAGATGCCCGTTGTTGAATAACCGGGCTACCTCCTCCCTCAACTGTCGGCAATCCTATGTTCTGTGACCATAAGTTCCATGATATTTGTACATCTGGTTTGGATCCTTTTGGGCTTGGTCGGATTGTAAAGGTCGAGGCCATTTGGTATCTTTGATGCGTCTGATAGCCGATACGATGGCATCAACATCAATGTTAAAAGTTATATTTTAATAACCTCGGTTCTTCTTTAGGTCTGATAGGCCTGTCGAAATTGTTCTTGCTCATGGATCCCCGACTGCTCTGGCCTCGGTCATTTCTCCTTTCATTTTGCATAGAGCCTCGTCCGTGCCCATTGCTTCTTCAATCCTCATTACGACTGATACCGATCCCTGTTCGGCCTTGGTTCACGATCGATATCTCTCTTGATTCTGTCGATGGGTCTAATAGGATAAACGGACCCAGAAGGATCCCCTAGTTGATCATCTTTGACTTTGATCTTTGATTGATATCGGTTATGCACATCAGCCTAAGTGACAACCGGATATTCTATCAGATTATACTTCAATTGTTGTGAAGCAACCGAACTTTGAACATTGAGTCCTTGGGTAAAAGTTTGAACGGACCAATCGTCAGCGACTGGTGGCAAGTCCATCTGTTCCATTTGAAATCGAGATTCGAACTCTCTGAGCATTTCATTATCCTTTTGCCTTACTTTGAAGAGGTCTGACTTCTTGATTTCGACCTTGATAGCCCTATCGTGTGCTTTCACAAAAGAGTCTGCAAGCATAGCAAATGAGTAAATAGAATCAGGGGGTAAGTTGTGATACCATATTATAGCTCCCTTTGATAGGGTTTCTCCGAATTTCTTCAGCTAGACAGACTCGATCTCATCATCCTCCAAGTCGTTTCCTTTGATGGCGCATGTGTATGAAGTGACATGCTCGTTTGGGTCAGTTATTCAATTGTACTTAGGAATCTCGGGCATGCAAAATTTATTAGGGATCGGCTTTGGAGCCGCACTTGGAGAGAAAGGTTTCTGTACAAACTTCTTGGAGTCCAAACATTTCAGTAATGATGGCGCTCCTGGGATCTTGTCGACCCTGGAATTATAGGTTTCCACCTTTTTGTCGTTTGCTTCGATTTTCTTCTCTCCTGATTCTATTCGTTTTATCAGCTCCTCAAGAATTTTTATGATCTATGGGTTATTACCCGACTCGTTCTCCACTTGACCTCTCCGCGACATGTTCCTCCCTACGGGTGATCTCTCGAGATAGATCGGGCTCAATTTTGCTCGGTACGCGACTCTGTTTTTGTAACTGAACTATCGCCGCATCTTGAGTATGTAACATTTTGAAGATCATCCGTGGATTGATCTCGTCTCCTCCATTGTTTTGAGTGTTTTGTGTTGTCGACAGGGCTCCACCACAGATGCTATTCTCGAGGTCATAAGGAAGGCTTGTGTCAATAGTCACATGCGAATTAGCATCCAACGGGTCAACAATTGGAATTCTGATGGGATCAACGGGCGGTACCTCGTTACCGGGCCCTATGTTATTGTTTTCACCATGGTGACCAGACTCATCGTAAGTAGGTAGAGGTGCTAATTGTGAGTTTGACATTTTGAACTTAAGCTTGAAATCAGAGACACTTCAAAGAACAAGTGTAAAATAGAGTGTGTTTATGGAAATTTGTGTCAAACAACCACTATTATACTTAACCCCATAGTGGGCGCCAAACTGTTTACCCTTAAAATCGGGTAACAATTGAATTTATAAGTAGTTTTAAGGATACGTGAATTAATTCGACACAAAGCGATAAATTGAATTATAAATAAGCGAACAATAATAAAGTAAATTCAAACCGCATGACTTGAACAACTATAGCCTTGAAAAGTAAATCTCACTTGAACTAGATGATATCAGATACAAAAGAATAGTAGCTTGCAGGAAGAAAATTATATTATAATGCTTTGGGATACGTGTAACAATGTCCTTTACAAATTATTAGACCCCTTTTATATAATAAGAGTCCTACTTTAGGTACAATTCTATAAAAGGTAAAAAATCTCATGAATTGCTAATCAGCTGGTCTCTCGTTAATATGTGCCGAGATTCCCGTCGTGATATCCGACTGGTTATAGATATTTCGACCTTCCATTATTTGGTATGATAATGTTTTCTCGAGCTCATTCGGAATTCGGGTCGGTTCCGGAGTCACAGACTCGTATGTTCTAACCTCGTACCTTGGTTTGATGGGATCCGGGGTCGATCTTCAATCCATTACGTTTCAGTTTCGATATGTCATGTAATTGTAGAGCCCGATTTCAACTGTATAATAACAGTATTTTTAATTTTAGCATAACTTATTTCTAAACCAAAGCGATTCGGTACTAGGATCTCAGTATACCCATTGTGTGTACGCTGCGCGTCTATTTAAGTTCGGAATTACTTGCAACTACTTCCTGATAGCGACCTCTAGTTAAAGGTCGAAGTCGAACACGTTGCCTCACAAGCTCAAGCTCTTCCCCACGTAAACCCTCACTTTAGCGCCTTATATGCGCGTTACACTCGAGCACCGCTTCGCTTACGTAAAACTTGTTCGACTTTTAACCTCTTTCGAACGGAATCGCCGAACCAGCCTTCCAAGCCTGTTAAAACTCGAACAATTTCCCCCGAATCTAACACCGGTCCCAGTCAAAGACAAAAAAAGCTACTCCGAACCTCAGGTTCGGTACCTTACTTGACAGCCTGTTTTGCTATTTTCGGCTTTCTTCACTTTGATATTCGTTAGTTTTTCTCACTTTTTTATTAAGTTCTCTTCAGTAGGAATCTTTTACGAGCTATGAATGATGAATTTTCTCGAAGAGGAAGTTGAATTTTGGAGTTGAATTCTTCAGACTTAGTGTCTGTGTTTAAGTTTTTTTCCGTTGATTTTGTGAGAATTAATGTTCGAATAAAAGTGTAATTTGATTGAAGTTTATGATCGGGAGTACGAAATTCCTGATTGACGGGTTAATTTGAGCTTTTCTACTCGAATTACTCTTTCGTTGAGGTAATTTTCGGCTGGAGTTTTTTCCCCCACTTGTGTTTCAGCTTCTTGAGCTTGTGAACTGACATTTGAATTCGTGAATTAGAATCCCTGCTGGTGTTACTGTATGGTTATGGAGTCTTAATTTTCTTATCGATTAAGATTTTGATTCTTATTTCATGAATTTTATTAATTATCTTGTTTTTACGGCTGAATTTGTGTGTATTAGGGTTCTTTTTGCGGAGTTGTTTCTTGAATCAGCAATGCTGGATTTGACCTTCGTAACTGGTAAAGTATCTGCCTGAGGAAAATCGGTTCCGTTTATTCTCTGTTTTAGTTTTTCTTTTACTTGTAATTTTGGTGAACTGTTTTTATGCTTAAAAAATTGTAGCTCTGTGATTGCTGTGGATATCGTAGTTTTGCTGGGCGGAATTTCCTGCAGAAAGTGATCGGGTGAAATCATGGCGCAGAGTAATTGGGAAGCAGATAAGATGTATGCAACTTCCTCCTGCGAGTCAGCTGATTGTAAATTTTCAGTTTCTTTATTAAGGATGGAACAGGAACGTGCTAAACGTTTATCATCCATGCTTCACTACCCAAGATTAAAATATTGTATAATTTTTTTTTTTGATAAGTCAATTAAGTGCCAAATTCTCAAAAATAGTCGAAATAACAAACAAACTTTCCAATCTTTCAAGTTCCTAGTCGAGGGGGAAAAGTAAAACTCCTCATCATTAAAGAGCCGTACTAGTTATTTTTGGACAGAGTTACTCGGTACTTGTGCTGATGGGAAGTAGCAGGTACCCTGTGGAGTATTCAGTGCAAGCTGGGCATGGCATCACTGTTGTAAAAAAAAAAAAAAGAGTACTAGTTGTTTACAGTTATGACTTTATTGATTTTCATCCTCTGTTGATTTTGTTGTGTTGCTAGGCTTGATGTTTACATTCATGACTACTTGTTGAAAAGAAAGCTTCATAATTCTGCAAAAGCTTTCATGACGGAAGGGAAGGTTGCTACAGATCCCGTAGGTAATGATGTTAAACAATTCTCTACGTGTTGAGTTCTTTCTACTCTCTCTCACTATATATATATTATATCATGGATCATGGATCATGGATCATAGATAATATGATATATATCATATTATCTCTAGCTTTTTGGCTAATTAATCTGCAGAATGGATCATGCTGATTCTCTTTTTTTATAACTTCTACCCATAGTTTGATTATGTTTGGTCCATATTAGGTGTTCATAATTTGATTTGTCCTATTGTAGCCATTGATGCACCTGGAGGGTTTCTATTTGAATGGTGGTCCGTGTTTTGGGACATTTTCATTGCACGGACAAATGAAAAACATTCTGAAGCAGCAGCAGCATACATAGAGGTTTGTTTTAACTTATGCAATGTGCCATTCGTCACCCTAATATTTTAATTATAACCAGCCTGAAGCACCTTGTTTTTGTTTGGTTTGAACTCTAGACACAGCAGATGAAAGCAAGGGAGCATCAACAGCAGCTGCAGATGCAGCAATTGCAACTCATGCAACAGCGAAATGCCCAGTTACAACGAAGGGATCAAAATCCCTCCCTTGGTGGTTCTATAAGTGCCATAAACTCTGAGGGCATGATGGGGCAACCATCTGCTAGTGTTTTGGCCATGAAAATGTACGAGGAACAAATGAAGCACCCTCACTCCTTGGATTCGGAGACATCACCTCTTATTGATCCCAATAGGATGGCTCTTCTCAAATCTGCAACTAATCATCAACGGTATGAGTCTTGCAACATTTTCTGGCAACATCTTCTTTGCTTGTTCCATTACATTAGGTAGCCTCAATTGACTTGTTGCATGATTTTTCTGAACTTCTGTACCTGCGTGTGTTCTCTGTTGATTCAGCCAGTTGGCACAAGGTAATCCGGGGAGCATGTCTGCAGCATTGCAGCAAATGCAAGGGCGCCCTCAGCTGGCAACGGTGACTAGATTTCTCTTATTTTAGTAGACAACATCTATCTATTCTTGAGTTTATTTTTTTTTGTCTTGGACCAAGCTCAGCTCAATATCCTTGGAAAATATGTAGGATATTAAAACAGAAGTGAACTTGAGTTGTAATCAGAAATCTTTGCCCATGGATCCTTCATCAATTTATGGCCAAGCAATTCTACAGTCAAAGTCGGGACTTGGTGGTGCAGGTATTGTTCCTTGGTTGCTTATAAGTTATAACACCCTATGTCCACCTACTCAACTAATGATATCTAGTCGATAGTGTTTTATTTTTATATGAAATGCACATGGAATGAGTTTGGCATAATTTCTTATTTATTCTTGAAATGAAGCATGGAGTTCTCTTATGAACTCTTTTAATCCATACCTCTGCATGGCAAACATCCTTATGAAGTATGGATTTTCCATATACTTCCCCATATCCAAGTAAGGCAGTCATTTGCCATAATCTGAACTCATCCAATTTTTCCATTTGTTGGCTACCAGATTAGTGGATATGCCTCTCCTCTATGGTAACTTTCATGAATGACATTGCTCTTTCTTTTTCCTGTACTGCAAGTTCTAGAAGATTAAAACTTCCACTCTTAGAGGATTGGCCCAGGACTTCAAAAATGATTACTTCCAGCTTCAATCTGTTCTATGTTCAATCATATATAAATGACATAACTAATGCATTACCCAGCACCCACATTTTTCCCTTATTGATTGCCATTTTGGCCTAGCTGATTGTCCGTGATATCCATGTTAGTGCTAGGTAGAATTTTGGAGTCAATTGTTGGTCGTGCTCCTTCAACTGGCATCATGCAAATTTTCAGACCCACATTTGTTACTTATAGCCTGTTTGGCCAAGCTTCTTTTTGGCCAAAAGTGCTTTTTTTTTTTTTTTTGCCAAAAACACTTTTGGCCAAAAATTGAGGTGTTTGGCCAAGCTTTTGGAATGAAAAAAAGTGCTTTTGAGGAGAAGCAGAAGCAGTTTTGGAGAAGCAGAAAAAGTAGCTTCTCTCCAAAAGTACTTTTTTGAGAAGCACTTTTGAGAAAAATACATTTAGAAGCAGTTTTTTAAAGCTTGGCCAAACACTAATTGCTGCTCAGAAGTGCTTTTCAAACTAATTAGCCAAACACAAACTGTTTCTCACCAAAAGTACTTTTGAGAAAAGCACTTTTGAAAAAAAACACTTCTCAAAATAAGCTGATTTTTGCAGCTTGGCCAAAGGGGCTATTATTCGCGTATGTTATTTCTGATTTTATAGCATTCGTAATGGACATAAATCATGAAATTATTGTTGGAATGTTTTAGGACGCTGTTGTTATGTCTGATTAATGTTTTGACTTCCTCAGATGAAAATTGTCCAATGTAGTTGGGACATGGATATCCGATTTTTTTTTTTTTTCAACATCACATTTCGGTAAATTTTCGGGCATCTCAAGCTTCATTGATCTGTCTTTAGCAGCAACAGTTGGCGTGAGTGTAGGTACATTTTTTAGTGTTCTTTATGGGCATCAGTAATAAGTCCTTTTCTCTGCTTTTTATCTTTTCATTGGTTTGTTTTGTGGATTTGACTCGTTCCAACACTTTCTTGAGACTCGTTCCAACACTTCCGTGAAAGTTCCGTTTTCTCTTTTTCCTTTTTTTAATATAATGTAAAGTCAGGTCTTGCTCTTGAATTCTTTTTATGGGGATAGTTCTATATCAATTTTATTGATGATTATATTGGCGACCACTCAGGTAACTTGTCCTTTCATTTTCTCCTGGTTCTTTAGGTTTGAACCAAGGTGTTACTGGTCTACCATTGAAGGGTTGGCCGTTAACTGTAAGTTACTATTTCTTTCATTCACCGTGTATGTTGAATTTCTACAATTTTGATATTCAGTGGTTGTGTTTTTTTCATTGATATTGTTAGGGAATTGACCATTTGAGGCCGAGTATGGGTTTGCAAGTACAGAAGCCCAATATACAGACCCAAAATCAATTTCTTTTGGCATCACAACAACAGCAGGTTCTTGCACAAGGTAACCTGAATTCCCCTAACTATGGATATGGGGGATCACAACAACAGCAGGTTCTTTCACAAGCTCAAGCACAAGGTAACTTGAATTCCCCTAACTATGGATATGGTGGATTACCAAGAGGTAACTTCAATGCAAAAGATGTTCAGCCACCAAGAAATGATGGATCCATATGCTCTCCAGTACAATCAAATTCACCAAAGGTTAAGTCTACTGTCCTAGAATGAAGAACAGTATCTGCATTGGCTAATTATTTTGTGTATTGCCCATTACACAATCTAAAAACTATTTTTCACAGCTAGAGCATACCGGTTGTTTTCCTCTTCCACTCAGAAATTTTAGTGTGTTGTATTTTCAACTGTGTTTTCCTCGAGGTGCCTTTGTAGTTTTTCTTCGTAGGGTGAAAAATGAAGAGATATGATGCAATTGAAGTTTGTCTTTGAAGGCAATGCATACAAATATTGAGGCTGCTGAAGCCAATTCATACAAATAATGAGGAAATAGTGTAACATAAGCTAAACCATGTCGGAAAATTTCCCAATCTACTAAAAAGTTTGGGAGGGCCGGCCGGCATGAGGGAGGGCGGGAGGGTGGGTAATGGACCTACTTACCTTGCTTGTAGACCTGCTGCAGAGCTAACCGCTGTTCTATTGGTGTGTTGGTTGCTACCAAGACGATTTCTTTATGCCCATCAAAGGATCTAAGAATCATGGAAGACGTAATTGAAATATGCACCGGAAATTAAATCACATTGGTATAAATTGCCGGAAAGGAAAAAGAGGAGGAAAGAAGCAAGGGACTGAGTGACAAAGCGAGGTTCCAGCAGGTAGGTAATTCAAGGAATAGAGGTTTTCCTTGCTTAGGAAATCTTTCTCTTTGTCGAGGCCTCTCAGTCAGGATGTTTGCTTCAGTTAGAGTGAAAATTTTGAGGAACCTCTTTTCTGTGAGATTTACGCTGCTTCCATGATTTAGAGTAAATTCTCTAGAGCTGCGATGCTATAGACCCCACACTGTGGGAATACACTGGGTTTGTTGTTGTTTGTTGTTCTCTAGAGCCCGATGCTCAAAGTTGGTTGAAATTCTTACCTTATTTATGTTCTCCAAAAAAAAAAAAGAGCAGTCCTTACTTACCTTTGCTGGTGCATTGGTATACATTGCTTCATCCCAAGTTTGGCGAACGAGGTAGGAACCCCCCCTCCCCCCCCCCCCCCAACAAAAAAGAAAAGAAAAAAACTAGCCCCTAAACTGTGATTCAACAAGCGAGTAGCAGGCCGTGCTTCACTGGCGCCGGATTCTTAAACTTTGAACTTATTTGGTTCACCTAACCTTCACCTTTACTATACCCTTTCGGATAAACCATCATGTTCTGATGCAAGAACAATCATCAAAAACTGAGTGGGAATTTGTGGCCAATGGATGTTCTTAGCCACTGAAGTGCTAGGATTATATATCAAAAAGCTGATGCAATCGAAACCAGTTGAAAACCAATTATTAGGAATTTGAGGCTAGATCTCAACCAAAATGCAATGAAGCCTTAGCTTTTTGTTAGGTGTTAGCGCTTGCTTTGCTAATGGATTGTACATCTTTCAGAATAATTTCCATCATCCCAGCTTTCTTGTGCAGTTGCCATACCTTACCTTGCAGCTGTCCTCGAGAGCTCCTCTTAAATTATTCTGCACTGGCTCATTGTGTGTGATGATGTTTACGGTTTAAATAATGATGTGTCTTCTTGTATATCCAAAGAGGTTCTCTCTCATTTTAGTTGCAACGACTTGAATATTATACTCTAAACTGCTTGTGTACTAATTACTTGTTTTAAACAGATGAAAATGGCCCAAATACAGCAATCCTCCTCTCAACAACAGGACCAGATGCAGCAACAGCAGCAACTGCCACAGGTTGGCTTAACCAGATAGAGTTCACATCTGATTTTAGCTTTAATGATATCTACCAACAGATTTAGTTTCTATTAATTTAAATTATCTAAACTATCAAAGCAATGGAAGAGAAGTTTAACTTTCTTCATCCTGTGATTCAGAACGGCAGAAAAAGGAAGCAACATTCGTCATCTGGACCTGCCAATAGTACTGGCACTGGAAATACTGTTGGCCCTTCACCAAGCTCACCAGCATCAACTCATACACCTGGTGATGGGATGACTAGTGCTAGCAGCCTGCAGCATGTCAGCAGTGTGTCAAAAAGCATGATGATGTACGGAGGAGACGGAACTGGTGGTATTGCATCCTCTACAAATCAGCTGGTAAAACTTACAGTTATTCATGCACATTCTTTTATATTGCAGTTCTGTACATCTTTCATATTTGTAATGAAGTACTATTATTTATCATATGGTTCCAGGATCTTTGATGAATAAGAACACTGAGTTGATTAATCTTTATGCATTTTGAAGTTCATAATCTTGTTACATTTGAAATATGGTATCGCCAATATGCCTTTATCTGTTGTACAGGATGACTTGGAGACGTTTGGAGACATTGGTTCCCTGGAAGATAATGTGGAGTCATTTTTGTCACATGATGGAGGAGATGGAAATATCTATGGCACACTGAAGCAAACTCTTACTGAGCACAAACCTGAGTCTTCCAAAGGTGATAACTCGTTACGTGTAAATGCTGCTTTCATTGTCGTTTTTCTTGCAACTTTACTAAGAGGATAACTATATCAGGATTCTCCTTTGGAGAAGTTGGTTGTATACGCACAAGGAATAAAGTTACTTGCTGTCATTTCTCGTCAGATGGGAAGTTGCTCGCTAGTGCTGGACATGACAAGAAGGTAGAATGCACTTCCTTAGAATCTAATATCTTTAGCATGTAGATAATTGGATGGAGCATTGAAAATCCATTCCAACGGTGGATGTGCTTTTCAGTGGCTAAATTTTCTTTATCCGTAAATACTTCACTAAGGACTGAACATTTTCTGCTGCACTTTTGTTTTCGTTAGAGCAATTGTCCTTACAAGTTCTTTCCTCTGTATTTATCAGGCTGTTCTGTGGAACATGGATACCTTGCAAAAGGAGACCACCCCTGAAGAACATCAATACTTGATTACAGATGTCCGGTTCAGGCCTAATTCAACTCAGCTTGCAACTGCTTCATTTGACAAGTCTGTGAGATTGTGGGACGCTGCTAATGTAATTGTTTAGAAACTTTCTGCTGAATAATTATTTAATTTTCACCATGTTGAAGCAGGCCTTACCTCAAGTTGCGTTCTACATGACACCTGATCTATATGCATGCTTTTTAGATAATCTGAGTGTTTTGTATTATTCAACAAAATCAATCTATATTTTACCACATATTATCAATCAATTACCCCTTGTTAAATTTATCTTTTGCAGCCTAGCTACTGTTTGAATTCATATACGGGGCATACTTCTCATGTTATGTCGCTGGATTTCCACCCGAAAAAGAATGATCTGTTCTGTTTCTGCGACAGCAACAATGAGATTCGCTACTGGAGTATTAGTCCATTCTCATGTACACGGGTGTCAAAGGTTTGCCATTTAGTATTCATTATGTTTTTTTTTTTTTTTTGTAATGATAATTTTGTATTGAACTATCTTCAATTTGTCTCCTCTTTTTGTAGCAAGGAGGCAGTGCACAAGTGAGATTCCAGCCCATAACTGGTCATCTGCTGGCAGCCGCATCAGATAAGGTGGTTTCAATCTTTGACGTCGAAAATGACAGGCAACTACAGTCTTTCCAGGTTCATCATTACCTTCCCTCTTTTGGTGGATTAAATTGACTGTTACTCGATCAATTTATTTTTCTGGCACTTCCGTTTTTTCTGGATGTTCCAGCCATATGCCTCACATCCCAAAGTAATTGTATTTGCAGGGACATTCTGGAGTGGTGAACTACCTTTGTTGGGATCTCAATGGTGATCTACTTGCATCAGTAAGTGAGGAGTCCGTTAAAGTTTGGTCATTGACCACCGGTGATTGTATCCATGAGCTAAGTACCAATGAGAATCAGTTCCACTCTTGTGTCTTTCATCCTAGCTATTCAGCTCTATTGGTGATTGGAGGAATGAGGGTAATTATTGCTTTCTTTTTCCAATTCTACTTACTATCATTTCTGTAAGATGTCCATTTATTTAGCTACTGTTGAAAGAATACCCAACAAAGCTCCTTTAAAATCTTTTATGCTTGGTATTGAAATTGACTATATTTTTGTGAATTCATGCAACAGTCTTTGGAGCTGTGGAACATGGTTGAGAATAAAAGCATGACAATTCCAGCCCACGATAACATTATCGCTGCTCTAGCACAGTCACCGGTGACTGGAATGGTCGCTTCCGCAAGTCATGACAGTTCTGTGAAGTTGTGGAAATAAACAAGGAGTCGCGGCAACGTCACCATAAGAGCGGTGGACATTTACTTCTGCTCCAGGTGCTTAGGGAAAAAGTCCGGGTTGATGTTGTAGTCTATTGTTGTTTAAAGAGATCTCCATTTTTCTGTTTGTTAAGTCACATTAGAGTTGTGGTTTGCTTAAAGCAAGTTGAGCACACTGAGCAAATGGTTCGGTAGTATTAGGGGAAGCATAACAACTGCAACTGTTCTTGGTGATTAACAACAACTAATAACATGATAAAGATTTCAGCGTATGCTGTGCAGCAAATGCGTCTAGATGCCATCCCCCGCAACATGTTCTACGCCTGATAGCACCCATTTCGAGCTCTTCATAATCAAACTAATGAAAACTAAGATGATTTAGAAATGAATTCTCTAGGATTTTGTGTTTACGGGTGTGGCCTTTTTTGAATAATATTCTCCTTCAAGAATCTCCTTCTTTTGAGTAGAATTTTACGAGGTCAGCGTTTTTTTCCAATCACTTAGAAGTACTGAATAAGATCATTATTGTTACGATAAATATCATATTATGGTGGATGTCTACTCTTCCTCAGATCATGTGAAATGCTTAATGACCTATTCAATGAAATATTTTTTATGTTCAATGACATATTCCATGACATATTTTCTTCACTTTTCATGCCTATATAAAGGTCTTGTAATAGATAGGAAAATACACACAATTAAAGAAAAAAATCTCTTCCTTCTCTCTATCTCCATTTCTTGTTCATGTTTTACTAAATTGCTTTTATTTCCTTGTTCCATATTGCTACTTTGAGTTATATTTCATAACATGTTATCAGCACGAGTCTCTAACCAATTGTATATATATATATATATATATATATATATCTACAAAAATTTTCCTACATCCGGAAAGATTATAATTAGAAGCCATACATATCATCACATGGTTAAATGTAAAGAGAAACTACATATGGTAAGTAATGAAATGTAAGAAGGTATAATTATCTTATACTTGTCATTCCTTTAAAATCTCATATGCACACAACTTCGTACTACACTTGTATTGCATAAGCACATATTAATATTACATCTTTTATATCACATGAATGGAATAAAATTTTCGAAGTTCTATATGTGAAAATCATAGTAGCAGTTAATTGTTGATATGATGCATGTCATGGTAACCAAGGATATTTTATATAAATTGTCTTATGCATATTTATGTGTTAACTATCTTCAATCTGTCCTGCCGCTTTAAACATTTTCTTTTACTTGGATGAATATTTTTTTCCTTTTGGATTTTTACACTTGCATATAGTACCAAAAAAAAAGGAATAAAAAATAAAATAAAATTGGTCATACTGATTAAAAGCATAAATCATCTTGAAGAAAACAAGAAATACTTCACATCTTTATCTAGGTTGATTAATTACTTCTTTGGATATTTGGAAAACAAACCAGCTATTGAGAAAGTATACTTCATAATTTATGGTCGTATCATTTGAAAGCAAACAATGATTAGTATGACTACTAGAAGAGGTATTTTTGAGTATCCATGACCTACTTGATGCTTGCTACTGACTTACCATTTTTAAGTATTTTATATGAATGATGCACATGCTACAACTGGTAAGTTGTTACCTATAATGTCACTTTTCAGGTAATATAAATGCTGAATTTATGTATTAGTATTATATATGTGTTAGGTGTACTTTTGATAAATTTATTCACTAATTGCTTGGTTGAATTGAGTGAAGGAAAGTCATGACGTTAAATCAAATCCAATAGGTAGGGTATACCCCGAAAACAACAATATTTTGAGAGAGACTCAATAAATATTATGACAATGATTTTATGATCCTTTTAAACTCTAATAGAATTTAAAAGAAATATTCTGACTACAAACAGTTGTATTTCACATAGATGTTACAAATAATTAATAAAGCTTTACGTTGATTTGAGATTTGTACACTTATTTAAGAAAGCAAATTTGATTTGCTAAGTCGCAAATTAGTTGTGTATAATTTTCTTGGCATGTGATTGAAATTAAGGCTTGAGAATGAATCTCAATATTGTTTAGCCTATTATGCCATTGATTGAGGGTAAGACATCGAGATCAAGTCCTGATGCTCCATAATGATAAGAGTTGGGTTTGTGTCCCAATTTATTATGGCCTAACATGCCTTTATATTGGTAAGATATTGGGTTTGAGTCCCAATGTACCATATTGATGATATAATGATGACTAAAGAAAAATAATATATTTTTCATGAAAAGGCATGAAAATTGTCCCACTTGATTTGCTCCATTCTTGAAGTGAATGTGATAGCAGTGCATAATAAGTTTCAATGAAGACAAGTGGTTGAACAATGAACGTGGGCGTTCCAAATATCAAAATAATAATAATCATCACTATGATTATAAAAGGAGAACAATAAGGGTTCTCAAAATAGTCCTTCAAAATGTGAAGGCAATGCTTACCATCAAATTGGTATGAAAATAATAAAGCACGTCGCTGATTATGATCCATTCCTTGAAGAGAATGTGACTTGTGATAAGCATTGAGAATGTAAACCCATTCCTAAAGTTGAATGTGGCAATATGTGATAAAAGCAATGAATAAAGACATGCAATTCATGATTATATGAATACCACACAACTCACCTCTAAGGGAGGTTTGAGTAAAATAAAGAGAATAAATATTATTGTGTGGTTACATGAATATGTCATTGGTCGCGTACATGTGATACGCCAAATATTATTTTGTCATGCCTTATAAAAGTTATTAAAGGCAAAGTTAAAGCAAGAAATGATTTTGCTTATGATGATTTTGACTATGATAATTTATTATGATATAATTTATCCGTGAAGGAAATATTTACCATATGAATGGTATGATAAAAGATCTTATAGTACAAAAGTTGTTAAGAACTCCGGAAAAACTAATTTGTTACTACCCGGATGAATAAACTTATTCATGACATTGATATTATAAAGTCTCAAAAGAAACTTTTTGAGTTTCAAATATATAAGTCAAAGTGATTGGCATATTGAAACTATAAATGAAAGGAAGATTGAATATCTTCATATTTCTATAATCATACCGGGTAAATATGAAAAGTTACCCAATCTTCTTTCAATTTGTACTACAAAATATAAGCATGATGCTGGAATCATATGCCACAAGTAAACTAGAGGTTTACTAAAACAAATATTAATTGGCATGACCGGTTGACCATCTAGGTTCAATTATGATGCGAAAAATTAATTAAGAATTACATTGACATATATTGAAGAATAGAAGATTCTTCAAGAATTCTCTTGTGCTGCTTATTCTTATGATATACCTGTTAAAGGTTGGGATTGAATCCCTTGATTTCTGGAAGGAATAAAAGGTGATATATATATGGGTCCAATCACCTGCCACGTGGGTCGTTTACTAATATATGATTTTAATAGATGCATCTATTTTATGGTCACATGTGCATTTGTTATCAACTTGCAGTTTGGTTTTTGCAAGATTGTTTGCTTAAATTATTAGAGCACAATTCCAGAGTATAAATTATGATGATTTATCTTGATAATACTGGTTTAAATCCAAGTTGGTTTAACAAAAATTGTATGCCTCCAATTATAGCTAAATCATTGGTTATGAGAACAAAACTCCCAAAAATGAAATTTGGTATGAGATGTATTATTTAATATACACCAGCACTTGTACGCATCTAGCCAAGTTATGAAAATTTCTCCCTATCACAATCGTTTCAGGGTCAGGAAACAAATAATTTCTATATAGAAATATGAATGTGCTATATGATTTAATTATGCCACCACAATGTACAAAGATGGGTTCCCAAAGAAGGTTGGGAAATGTGTTGGTGATCCCAACATTAGGGAGAGAAAATGGATAGCTGAGAAAATGATACGTGAAATGAATTATTATGAATACATATAGATCCTCGTACAAGAAAATATGAACTTGAAGTTCAAGTGATAATTAATTTATAAATTATTGCCAGACGCATTTGCTGACCCAAAGCTAAATGTCATATTTCAGCTGTTAATGCTCCAAATAGAATAAAGTCCATGAAGGATAGAGTCTATGGCACGCATGAAGCGTAACAGACCAATCGGTTCCAAAGATAAAACTCCTTGAAGAAAGAGAGGGGCAAAATGGTCATAATAAGGAGGCAAGTGCTCTAGAAGAGCACCACGACATAACACTTCATAAGACCTCATGTGAGAGGCTCAGGTAACTGAAATAATGAGATAAAGAGATCTCAATAAGTTATGTCTTTATTGTGTAATAATTGAACTGATATAAAATGATCGTCGACGGTATTGTTAACATAATGTAGCGCTCAATATTATTAATATTGACGAGGATCTTGAGCTCAAATCTGTCATGAGATTTGGAAAGATAAATGATTGGCCAAATGAAAAATACGCAATGAAAATTGACTTCACTTGAAAAAATGTAAAGTTGGACGGATAGTCCCAACACCTGAAAGTATAAAGCCAATGGAGGTATAAATGTGTTCTTGTGCAAAACGTTCATGTCGATAGACATAAAGACGACTTGTGACACAAGAAAATTAGTAAATATCCTCACATTGACTATATGAAGACATGTTCTCTTATGGTGGATATAATTATTTCAAGTTTTAATCTAGCAATACATGAAAACTTGATATGTGTATAATGGAAATCATTGAAGGATTAAAATTGTTCTGAAGCATATTAATATTTTGAAGAAATCTATTAAATAAAGCTTCAAAAATCCTTATACAGATTGAAACAATCAAGGCGCATGTGGTATAATCGCCTGTGTGAGTACCTATTGAAAGAAGGGTACAAGAATGATTCAATTTGTCCTTGTATCTTTATAAAAAGATCTGGATTTGAATTTGTTATAATCTTTGTGTATGTTGATTCAAATATCATTACAACTCCCAGGAAGCTTCCTAAAACAGTAAACTGTTTAAAGAAAGAATTTGAAACGAAAGTTCTTGGAAAGACAAAATTTTGTCTTGGTCTACAAATTGAGTATATGAAAAATGAATTTTTTATCAATCAATCAGCATACACTGAAAAGATTTTAAAGCGATTTTATATGGATAAAGCACATCCATTTAGTACCCCGATGGTTGTGAGATCATTCGATATAAATAAAGATCCATTCCGACCTCTTAAAATAATGAAGAACTTGTTGGTCCTGAAAGTACCATATATTAGTGTAATTGATGCACTAATGTATCTTGCTAACACTAAAAGGCGTGACATAACATTTTTAGTTAATGTCTTAACAAGATATAGCTCTGCTCCTACAAGGAGACATTGGAGTGAAATCAAACACATATTGTGTTATCTAAAAGGGACTACCAATGTTCGCTTATTTTATGGCAATGATTACAATCCCGATCTTGTTGGTTATGCCGATGTAGAGTATTTATCTGACACACACAAGTCTTGATCTCAAACATGCTATGTGTTTACATGTGGAGACACTATCATAGCTTGGCGATCGACTAAGCAATCAATCGTATCTACTTCTTCTAATTATGCTGAGATAATTTCTATTCATAAAGCAAGTCGAGAATGTATCTGGTTGAGGTCTATAATGTATCTTATCCGAGACAAATGTGGTTTGAAGTGTGACAAACTACCCATAATTTTGTATGAAGACAATCCAACATACATAGCCCAATTGAAGGGATGATTCATAAAAGGAGATAAGACAAAGCACAATTTACCAAAGTTATTTTTCACACATGATCTTCAAAAGAATGGTGATATCAATGTGCAACAGATTCGTTCAAGTGATAAACTGACGTCAACCTTCAAGAAACTGGTGTACAAGATTGGGATGCGATGGCTGAAGGATGTGAACTGATGCTCTCATCAGGGGGAGTTAATACGCGGTGTACTCTTTTTCCCTTACAAGGTTTTGTCCCACCAGATTTTCCTTGCAAGGTTTTTAACGAGGCAACTAAAAGGCGTATATGTGTACTCTTTTTCCTTCATTAGGATTTTTTTCCCATAGGGTTTTTTCCTAATAATGTTTTAACGAGGCACATTATTTATGGACATCCAAGGGGGAGTGTTATGATAAATATCATATTATGGTGGATGTGTACTCTTCCTCCATGATCTTCGTGTCAAATGCTTAATGACATGTTTTCTATGTTCAATGACATATTCCATGACATATTTTTTTCACTTTTCATGCCTATATAAATGCCTTGTAATAGATAGGAAAATACACACAATTGAAGAAAAAAATCTCTTCCTTCTTTCTATCTTCCTTTTCTTGTTCATGTTTTACTAAATTGCTTTTATTTCCTTGTTCCATACTGCTACTTTGAGTTATATTTCATAACAATTATAAAGATATTAATTTAAAATAAAAAAGGGAGGTGGGAATAGGGAGAATCACAACAATTAACAAAGACGTGCTTTTAATTCTTGGAGCTGAGATTTTTTCTCAGAGGTGCACATTATATTTATTTTTATCTTCTCCCTTGGTAATAGGGGTGTCGCACCAAACAGATAATTCAAATTAACCCGATAAAAAAAATTTGATTGTGGTTTGGTTTGATTTAATTTGGTATTGAAAAAGAAAATCCGATCATAATTGGTTTGGTGTCAACTAAAAAAAGTCAAACTGAAGCCAAACCAACCCGATAGTACATTATACAAGCTTTTAAAATATTTTATACATATAAGTATTTATTGCAATATAATTTATAAATATTTTTTAACCTTTTTCACAATTTTATCTTTTAATGTATTATTTCAAGTTTAGACTTAACATGCTTGAATGGTAAATAAATTTTATAGCTCATAAATGTAGTAACTCAAACAAAGTTCAAATCAATATTAATGCTAGCAAAAAAACTCAATTCAACTCTAGGAATAACGATAGTGTTGAATATTTATTTTTTAGTTTTACGTTGGTTTATAATAAAAATGCATAACTTAGTTTATCTTTTTCTTTAGTGCTTAATTATGTAATTAATAGTACTTATTAGCTATACTTAGTTTAGCATTATATAGTATATTTGGATTATGTTAATTTTCATCGTGGCTTATTAATTAGCAACATTGGCTTTATACATTTTATTATCTTTGTTATTGAATATTTTAGTAATGATATGACATATTTCATATTATTGTGTTATTTTCTTGAAAAATATATTATATTGTTGAATCTTAATAGAACTAGAGAAATATTTGGACCACAAGTTATATATTTTGTGCTATGAAGACTTTACCGGAAAAAAATTTGAAAACTCGAAAAACCTGAGATTGAAAAACCCGAATTTGTTGGTTTGGTTTAGTTTATAGATTTAATAACCTGACACCATTGATTTGGTTTGATAATTAAAAAATTCGAACCAACCCGACCTATATACACCTCTACTTGTGAGGCTGCATCTAACCAAGGAATTGCTTGTTAATCAAGTTCTCTAGAGATAATTTTACTCGCGGTTAGCACATTATACTGTAATTATAAGATTTTAATGTTGAATTACTACAAATAAGCAAATAAACACACATCTCATGCTATAGTCTTTCTAATAAATAAAAAAAAGACGCTGATGGTCGTGTAATCGATAGAATATTTAAGTTTGTATTTTGTAACAGTTGTATCAGCGTAACTGAAAATTCACACGTCAATTAAAAAAATATTAAATGTTAGTAAAGGTTGCTTTTTTAATTAGGTTATAGCAAAATTGGAGGAAAGTTGACGTAAAATCTGGAAGGGAAGGTAAAACGTGTAGACCTGAGGGTTTGGCAAGAAAAATTGTAGGGTTAGGGGCAACGGGCCAGTAAATAGTAATGACCCCGTCTTAAGATGAGATATACTACTTCATCCGTTCACTTTTATTTGTCAACTATTTTAAAAATAAATTTGTAATTTTGTTTGTCTACTTTCGCATATCAAGAGAATAATAATTTATTTTTCTTGTTTTACCCTTAGCATTAATTACTTATTCCAAATCTATTTACGCTATATCCGAATTAATATAAGTATCATGGTAAATTATATACTTTATTTATTATTTTGTAAGAGGTATACAAAATTAATAGTGGACAAGTAAAAGTGAATGGAGGAAGTAATAAAATATTAAGCAAAAATCTAGTATTATTATCTTTGCATTGAATGAATGAATAATAAACGCATAACATATCTCTTCTATACAATATGTATATTCTCATTAGAATTTGTGATCGATGTTTCTGTATGGGTCAAAATTTGGACGACCACGATCGTAGATGAATACGACAAGCGACGAGATCCTCGTAGCTCGACGTCTTGCAGGGGACGACAGACAAGCTAACAAGAGACTATACGACTTTTACAATAGTGTAGGCCCATTAGGGGGCATTAAGAATATTCTTTCGAATATTCTCTATATTTTGTCTTTTAGGGCTTAGAAGGGGTTTGTCCCTTATATATAGCGTAAAAACAACCTTGTAACTCTCTCGGCTTCTTCGATTTTGTCAACTAAGAACACTTACTGTAACTCTTGCTTACAAAAACGATTAATATCATTATTGTTCGATCATCCTTCTTGAGAAGGTCAAGAAATATTATCCTTCGTATTCATCTCATATATCTTTTGTTCTAGAAGTTATTATACTTAGCTAAGATTTACCCCTTCATTTTCTTTAATTGATATATTCAAAGAGATCCCAATATCTTTTGGGTCGAGCAATTTGGCGCCGTCTGCAGGGATTTCTATAGCCGAGATTTTAGTTTCGTCTAGATCTTTGAAAGAAATAATCATCTCTTGATAAGCCTCGCAACGGCCAACAATGACAGGAAAGGGAGAAGCAAGATTAAAGGCAATAGTAGGTGTTACGAACAACCTTCTGGACTCCCTCAACGAAGCCGATAGGGAAGACAATGAAAACGCAATGCCAAGTGTTACACTTGAGGGAGATATCTCACCCTCCCGCACGAGGGTGTGACTATCTCGCACGAGAGGGAAACCTCAACATCCGCAGCATGAGAAGCACCACCGGCTGTGAAAAGGCTATTAGAAGAGGGGTTGACAAACACCTTGAGCAACATACTCGACAAACCCACTCAAAAAGATATCGGAGGCACGATACCCGCAAAAACCGCAACTGTCGCCGATGAGCCAGAAACTCCACGCACAGGTAACACTCATACTGTCATTGATGCAGGTAACGATGCACTTGCGGCCATCTTAAAGAAAATGACAGAGATGGAGAACGAGAACAAAGTGCTCCGCGATCAGATGAAGGAGCATCAGGAGAGGGTCGATAAAATACCAGGCGCTCCGAAGCTGCTACCAAAACGTGAGGTAAGCCGATTTGTCGAACAACCATACAGTGAAGGGGCAGCTCCCCACTCTATTCCAAAAACCTTTAAAATGCCACCATATTTGAAAATATATGATGGCACCACGGACCCGGAAGATCACTTAATCCATTACGTCACTGCAGTAAAAGGCAACGATCTATCAAAAGAACATGTGCCATCGGTGCTGCTGAAAACGTTTGGCGAAACTTTGACAGAGGGAGCGCTGACATGGTATTCCCAACTACCAGCATGATCGATATCAACGTTCAAAGAAATGGCAGATAAATTCGTTACCGCTCACGCGGGAGCGAAAAAGGCAGAGGGCAGGGTAAATAATATCTTTGCTCTCAAGCAGACGATAGGCGAGGGACTTCGGGATTTCCTAGCCCGATTCAACAGGGTAATAATGAGCCTGCCAAACGTATCAGAAGGGATGGCGGTAGCAGCCTTCCAAAATGGGTTAAACAGAAACGGGTCAAAAGCAACCAAAAAGCTGCTAAGTAGACTCATGAAGTACCCTCCCACCACGTGGGAAGAAATCCATAATGCCTATTGTGCGAAGTAAGGGCAGACGAGGATGACCTAATGGCCCGATCCAACGGCTAACATCGGTCCAAACCGAAACAAGGAGAGATCGCCACAATGATGGTCGAAGGGACTAACTATCCCGTTTCAATCAAAAAAGGCATCAGCCTTATATCCAAACATCCAACTCACCTCCTCCACGACATGCAGATACCATACCTCGACATACCATACCACCTCGAAACGAAAGAGATATGCCTTCCACTATTATCTGCTCATAACTTCTGTGTTTCTCCTTCAGAAATAGTGTATGCGCTAGAAAAGCTCAGCACAAAGGTGCAGTGGCCGCAAAAGATAAAGTCAGATCTGAGCACCTGGAGGTCGAACGTTCTGTGTGAATTCCACCAGGAAAGAGGACACAAGACCAAACTGCATAGTCTGCGACATGAAGTGGTAAGAATGCTAAATCAGGGATACCTGAAAGAACTGCTGAGAGATCAAGGATGACCTAACTTCACTCGCGGACGCGATCAACCCCAGGGACCTCCAAAACCACCGTCACCAGCTCATACCATACAAATGATCATTGGTGGCGACGATGATACGGTGATCAACCATGTGAAATTCACCACCATACACAAACTCAAGCGGACAGTCGCACATGAACGGTATGACGACCTCGAAGATAGTATCATCTTCGATAATTCGGATACCAATGGTTTGTTTTTTCCTCACTATGATGCTTTGGTTATAATTTACGTATCGCGGATACCGATGTAAAAAGAATACTGGTGGATGACGGAAGCGGCGCATGTATTATTCACCCATGAGTCCTTATATAGATGAGGCTCGAGGATAAGATAGTACCGCATTGCATAACACTAAATGGTTTTAATAATGCAGTGGAACAAACCTCTGGAGAGATAGTGCTACCCGTTCTGGCAAGAGGAGTCACCCTAGAAACGACGTTCTACGTCATGAACCAGGAAACAGCCTTAGCGCCATCATAGGGCGTCCATAGATACACGCCATGCGAGCCGTCCCGTCAAGTTTCTACCAAGTAATCAAATTTCCTACCCCATAGGGGATATTCAGCATCTGGAGCGAGCAACGCACAACCAAGGAATGCTACCGAATCACCCTACACACACACCTAACAACTAAAAGTGGGCAAGTGCAGAAGCATAGCAATAAGCCATATTGGGAACCAAACCCGTCATACAAATAGAGGCCATCGAAGACCCGGATGTCGTAGAAGCCTGCAAAGCAACTGTAGAAAACCTTGACCCCATTCAACTAGATAACACCGACAGCACAAAAAAGGCTTATATCGGACACAACCTCTCAGAACCAGGTAAGTTCCATGAGTTCTTAACTAACAATGCCAATTTGTTTGCCTTTTCCCATTCAGATATGGCGGGAATCCCAAGGGACATCGCCACACACAGGCTAAATGTCGACCTTCTTTACCTGCCAGTACGGCAAATGAGAAGAAAATTCAATGCCGCCATCAATGAGGCGGTCAACGAAGAAGTTGATAAGTTGCTCACTAATGGTTCCATCTAAGAATCAAAATACCCTCAGTGGGTCACTAATATGGTCATGGTAAAAAAAAGAACGGGAAGTGGTGGATGTGTGTCGACTTCACCGACCTGAACAAAGCATGCCCGAAAGATTCCTTTCTGTTACCACATATCGACTAGCTCATCGATGCAATGACGGGACACGAACTACTAAGCTTCCTAGACGCTTATTCTGGTTACAACTAAATTCTAATGGCTGAAGAAGACCAAAAAAATACCACTTTCATCACTCACCAAGGAACGTACTGCTAGAAAGTCATGTCGTTTGGACTCAAGAACGCAGGGGCAACGTATCAAATGTTAATCACCAAGATGTTCAAAGAACAACTCGGTAAGACCATGGAGGTTTACATCGACGATATGCTAGTGAAGTCGAAAAAGAAAGAGGATCACATTGGTCATCTGAAGGAAGCCTTCGAGATATTGAGGCAATACGAAATGGAACTGAATCCCCAAAATGCGCCTTCGGCGTAACCTCAGGAAAGTTCCTTGGTTTTCTGGTGTCACAAAGGGGTATCAAAGTCAACCCGGATCATATCAGGGCTATCGAAGGAAAACCGAAGACATTAACCAGCAAGAAGCAGGTGCAAAAATTAACAGGAGGAATAGCCGCCCTTTCGAGGTTCATTTCACGATCATCAGATAGATGCCATAAATTATTCAATGTACTAAGGAAAGACCACGAGCTACAGTGGAATTCATAATGCGTCGACACCTTGAGGAAACTGAAAGTGTATCTATCCTCGCCGCCACTACACGTCAAGGCAGACCCGCGCGAATGCCTCCTGGTGTACCTAGCCGTCTCCGATGTCGCGGTAAGTGCAGTCTTGGTCCGCGAAAACAAAGGTACGCAATCTCCGATTTACTATATTAACAAAACCTTAATTGATGCCGAAACAAGGTACCCTCACATTGAGAAACTAGCTCTGGCATTAGTTGTAGCTTCATGAAAGCTTAGACCTTATTTTCAATGTCACCCCATAAAGGTGGTGACAACCTTCCTCCTCAGGGGCATCCTACACAAACCCGAGCTATCGAGTAGGTCGGCCAGATGGGCCATAGAATTAAGCGAGCACGATATAACATACCAACCGCGAACTGCTATAAAGTCGCAGGTGCTTGCTGACTTCGTCGCCAATTTTGGCGCGAAAATATTGCCTGAAGTAGAGTAGGAGGCGCTCCGCGCTTCCGCACATTCCGACCTCTGGGTCCTCTACACTGATTGCGCATCTAATGCATCGGGATTGGGACTGGGACTCGTCCTCGAGGTTTCTACGGGCGAAGTAATTCGCCAGTCCATACGATGCTCCGATATGACTAACAACGAGGCCGAGTATGAAGCTGTGATTGCAGGATTGAAACTAGCCCTCAAATATAGCGTTCGACGACTCGTCCTCCATTGCGATTCTCAGCTCGTGGTGAACCAAGTCACTGGGACTTTCCAAATCAAAGAACAGAGACTACAAAATTACCAGTCAGAAATTCACAAACTACTGCCAGAATTCGATGAATGCCGCCTCGACCAGATACCCAGGGCGCAGAATATCGAAGCAGATGGTCTCGCCAAGCTAGCGGCAGCCACCGAAAACATCAATAAGGAAAACACGGTCACTCTTCTCCATTCCACAATATACCAGGTCGAGGTACATTCTGTAAACCTAACTTGGGACTGGCGCAACCGTATCGTAACATATTTGCAGGATGGAATGCTCTCACAAGATAAGAAAGAAGCCAAAAAGCTTCGAATACAGGCAGCCAAATACAACCTCGTAAACTGTGATCTTTACAAGAGAACGTGTGGTGGCCCCCTGGCCAAGTGTCTTGGGCCAAATCAAACAAGGCGAGTACTAGGAGTACACAAGGGGCACTGCGGTGCCCATATAGGAAACCGCACCCTTATCCGATGCCTCATCCGCGCCGGATACTACTGGCCTACCATGAAAAAAGAAGCCACAGATTACGTCAGAAAGTGTGAACAATGTCAAAAGTACGCCCCTATGATACACCAAGCAGGAGAACTCATACATTTCGTCACTTCGCCATGGCCATTCATAAAGTGGGGGATGGATATTGTCGGACCCCTCCCGGTAGGACGATGTAAGGTACATTTCCTTTTGGTTTCAACTGACTATTTTTCTAAATGGGTGGAAGCATGTGCATACACTCAAATACGTGAGCAAGAAGTTATCGCGTTCATATGGAAAAATATAATATGCCGCTTCGGCATTCCCAAAGAAATCAGGTGTGATAATGGAGCTCAGTTCGTCGGAAAGAAAACGATCGAGTTCTTCGAAAAATGGCACATCAAGCGAATACTCTCCACACCATACCATCCCGCCAGCAATGGCCAAGCCGAATCCTCCAATAAAATGATACTGAATATATTAAAAAAGAAGCTCGAGGATGCCAAAGGGCTATGGCTTGAACTGCTACCAGAAGTACTATGGGCATACCGTACTACGCCAAAAACTAGCACAAGCGAGACGCCATACTCACTAGTCTACGGGACTGATGCGGTTATACCCGTTGAAGTCAGAGAACCTAGCTTGAGGTACTCCAACAAAAGCGGACCAAGTAATGACGAAAGTAGACTACAAGATCTGGATGAAGTCGAAGAGCGAAGAGATATGGCCCACATAAGAATGGTAGCCCAAAAACAACAAGCAGAAAGGTACTATAACAAGAAGGCCAAAGTACGACCGCTCAAGGTCGGAGACTACGTCCTCAAAGCTAAAATACAAGCATCGAAAGGCCCTAATGAGGGAAAACTGGGAACAAATTGTGACGGGCCATACAAAATCACGGCGGTAGCTAACAAAGGAGCATTCCAGTTAGAGACAATGGAAGGAAAACTACTCCAAAACAATTGGAATGTCGCCCATTGTCGCACCTCCTCTTTTCCCGCGCCCGCGGGGCGCGTGGGGAGTTTTCTCCAATTAAAGGACAGTCGAAACGGGATTTGTTTATTTGTTTCAGAGTCGCCACCTGGGAATTTTGAGGCGTCCCAAGTCACCAATTATAATCCCTGAATCGAGGAGAATATGACTCTGTTTATTTTTTCTGCGAACCAGAAATCCTGAGTAAGGAATTCTGTTAATCCGGAAGAAGGTGTTAGGCATTTCCGAATTCCGTGGTTCTAGCACGGTCGCTTAACTGTTTTTATTATTGGCTTAATCAACTTGATTTTATTAAATATTGATGTTTTCTGATTTTACTACTGCTTATACTTATTACGATTGAAACCTTCTTTGAATCGAATTACGCGTACGTATATTCGTGTTATAAATTAAAAATGCGGAATTGTGTCACGCGTACGTGTACACAATAATTTTTTATAATATATTAAGCAATCATTTCTCCGAGATTGTTTTGAATCAAGAATATTTATTTTTCTTGAATAGTGAACCGTACATCTCGGGTTTTTTATGAAATTGATTTAACGCCTTTAGAAAAATCCTTTTATTAAACATTCGTTCGAAATTGCGCGTACGCATAATCCGAATTTTTGCTTTTAAAAATATAATCAGGGTACGCGAACGTATCCCTAATCGCGCGACATATTTATAATGATATTATGGAATTTCCACATATAACATGTTTATCCAAGACTATTCAAGTTCAAAGAACAGAATAAAAACATGATTAGTACTATTTTTAAACATATATGACATATATATATATATATATATATATATATATATATATATATATATGCCAAAGAATAAATTGCATATGAAACTGAAAATAAATGATTCATAAAGGAAGGAAATATTTTCCGAGAATTTTCATTATTTATTTAATGCAAATTCTACTTCTAATTATCATTGATATGAAGTGTGGCAATTTATGCTTATACATCTTTTTTCATTCTTATATGCTTGCTTTTAATCTAATAGGCCTAATTACTTGGTTAATTTATTTTAAGAAGGTAGATAGGCATTCGAGTTTATAAGAAAGGAATTATTATACAAGCCAATTCAATAAAATTACCTTATATGCAACTTAGTTATATGTTGTAAACCTTCATAATATTTTAAACATCGTAACAAGCTATACCATGTCACCTTTCACCAAAGTTTATACACACATCTATTATCTTATCGACATCATCATCTTAACCTTATGTAACAAAAAATATCACTACTATAGTTATCTTGGCCCTTCTACATCACTTCTTACTTAACCAACAACAAAATTTAAATAATGACCAACATTCATACCATATTCCCTACTTCGACAATTTAATATGATTAAACTAATGAGATAATGAGCTAATGTTATTACAAATCTTTATACGAACTTTCAAAGTAAGACAATTAGCTCATAGCTATCAAATTGAATTCACTACTAATTAACTAACATAAAATAAAAAACGAGATTTAAATTGATGAATTTGGACAGATAAAAACAGAATTTCAATTCAATCTTCATTTATCCACCATATTGAATCTCTTTCCAACATAGAATTTAAAAGGATATATATACCTGAAAATGAAGGTAGAAGAAGTAAGTTTCAGCAGTTGCAGCAGTAACAAAAACAGCGAAATACCAGTATTCCCTCAAATTTGAGCAATAAGAGGATCCGAAGAAAACAGATACACAGTACAGCTATTTTTAAAACTGGACACTTCAAATATTAATTGAATCAATGGAACCAAGTAAGGTTGAACAAATTCAACAAAAGAAACAATATTTCAAATTTCAATTCCTTTTCAGTTTCAAAATCCCATTTTTTCTGATTTTTGTTTTTCTGTTGCTGTATATCTGTGTGTGTGTGTGAATGCTCTTTTGTTCCTTTTCTGTTTCTTTTTCCTCTTTTAAAATCTCTCAAACTCTCCTCTTCTGAAAACTGATCCTAAAATCTGAAACTCCCTCTCAATTTTCCTAAAATTTCTTCAAAAGGAACTCTTAAACTTTCTTCCAGTTTTTCTGAAAATTCCTCAAAGACTCTCCTAAATTCTGCATGCAAAACTCTCTCTTAAAATTCTCTCTTTCTCACTCAAAAAATTCTCTCTTTTCTCACTCAAAAATTCTGTCTCCTTCTACTGTCTGTCCAGCTCCTGTATTTATACAGGGCTGGTCCTAGGCAATTTAAGTGCTTCTTGGACCCCCTTCTTCTTTTTAAAAACAGAAAATCCCATTATGTAAAACCTTTTCCCTGATTTTCAGCAGCCCATTATCCCTTGTTCCCCATTAGTATTATTAACTAATAGCAACTAACATTACATTATAATATACTAGTACTAACACCCTGTTTTTTACTGCTCATTCCCAGAAATGCCCCTGAAATCCTAATGTTATTACTGAAAACAAAATCAGAACCTACAGCAAAACAGATTCTAAAATCTGTACAAACTTAGTTATCTCCTGATTTACAGCTATAACCAATCCTATTAACTTCCTAACACAATTGCATTTGACCAACTTTTGCAAACTTGAATTCAAACTGGATATTTCAGCAATATTATACTGAATTCAGAACTAACAACATATTACTGCAATTATCAAACCAATTCAGACTGGACTTAATACTGAACTAGAATCAAACACACACAGGATCATTGTCAATACTGACAATGTCCTGAAACTTTAATGTTCAGACAATAACATATACAACATACATTTGAATTCACTGATTCACAGACAATCATGACTTAATTGACGAGCATTAATCAATTGACTATTTACAACATTTGTCAATAATTAGTCTAAAATAATAGAAGCAGACTGTTTTAGTCAACATTTTCAGAAATGAAAAAATTCGTAATATAATTAATCGACGAACTTAATCGAGTCGATTACACACATTGTAAATAACCATAACCAACAGAAACAATTCACATTCGGATTAAATAGACAGAAATGACAGAATTGATCAAAACAAATATGAAAAATTAACAAGCTATTAATACGGACAACAATACACATAGAATACACAAAATAAATAGAAAAATACCTCTGAACTTTAATCAGACTCGATCCCAACTCAGCTTCGGATTTTTGTTTGAAATCAAACAGACCTTAGTCGAAGTATTTTCCACTGAAAATACTTCGACTAAGGTCGATTAAACCTCAATCTTTTACTTGAAATCGGAAAAATTCCAAGATTGGAAATTTTTAAGGTTTCAGGTTCTTGGATCTTAAATCCGAACATTTCTAGGCAGATTTGCAGGGAACCAAACATGATACGAGGGTGTGGGTAGCCTAGGGGTTATTTGGTGTTAGTTTGAAACGGATCTGAGTCTGTTTTTGTTTGGTCCGAATCTTCAAAAGAAGATTCGAGGAGTTCCGAACTGATTCGAACCAAACAAATGATAGATCCATATTCAGGGTGACTAGGTGGAGCTGTGGTGTCGATTTGGGACTGTTAGGTCTAGATCTGAACTTGGCTCGAATCTTCAAATGAAGATTCGAGAATCTCTAGGGAGATTCGAACCAAGCTGGTAACATATTCGGATAGAGGGTGTTCATGGGGTCCTAGGGTGTTAAGTTGGTGACCGGCGGCGTTGATGCCGCCGGGTTTCAGGCGGTGGAATCCTAGGGCGGCTAGGGTTAAGAGTGGGGGTTTGGGACGATGATGAACAGGAGCGGAGAGGGGGTGGGTGTTTAGTTAGGGGGCCGGGTAAAGGGTTACGGGTTTATATAGGGGAATGGTGGGTGGATATGGACCGTTGGATTAGGAAGGATGGATGGCTGAGATTAATTCATTAAATCAAACGACGTCGTTTGGTTTAAAGTTGGGGTCGGACTGAATCGGGTTAATGGATCGGGTAACGGGTTACGGGTAAGGGTAATGTATCTTGTCCGTTGATTGGATTTGATCGAACGGTTTCTTGATGAGAGGTGACCAAACGACGTCGTTTGGTCTTAGCTTGGGACTGGACCGGACAGGTTGTTTGGATTGGGCTGAGGAAGTGTAATTTGTTTTGGGCCTGGATTTAAATCCAGGTTCCAATTTTTATTTCCTTTTCAATTTTTTTTCTAATTTTATTAGTAAATAAAAAAAATCCTAATAAAATTATAAACAATTTTTTAACCTTACACAAAAAATATTAATTACTCTATAATAATTATTTAACACATAGAAAAAACATCAATCACACAGTGAAACATTTAAAATAGAACTAATGCATATTTTTGTGTTTTTTTTTATTTAAATTATCTCTTAAATGCATAATTAAATCCTATATGCATGCAACATGTATTTTATTTTAATTTTGTTTAATTATAACAAAGCAAACATTTTACGGGCATAAACAAATATTTAACACCACGCAAATTCAGAAATTACACAGTACAAGAAATTTATTTTGATTTATTTTGGAGTAATTTTTCGTAAGGCAAAAATCACGTGCTCACAGCTGCCCCTCTTTGTGCGGAAACTCGAAGAGTTTTCGTACAAAGATAAAGTGAGCGGACACGAGCGATTTTTGCCCGTTCGAATACTCCGTGGGAAGCATTTTTAGAAAGATTTGACCGAACCTCTGCTTCAAAGGTTTCCTACATATCCTTGGCTATAAAGGAATCAGGTCAGTGTAGTTCGGGAATTTTTGGGTAGCTGGGACTACCGTGGGACTGTGATGTTACTGCTGCTTCGTGCTGTTTTTTACTGCTTGCTGACCTCCTTATTACACCTTACTTTAAAGGAAATACAAAATTAAACTAGACTATGGTACATGAATTATAAAATCTTATCTAGATCATGCCCTTGCGTTTCTTGTTGTCTTGATATCTTGGTGAATCTTGGGCATTTGGCTTATTCCGTATTCCTCTTGGAACTCTTGTTGTTTCTTGCTGGGGATTCTGTTGGATTCCTTTGCTTTATTGATTCTAAGTGTGCTCCTTTCTCACGTGAGTGGGCTTTTGGTTTCAACACTTCAATTGCATTCCCTCGTTCTTCAGGTGGGTGCCTCGACTGCTTTTCTTTCTTCCTTCATCCTCGTTCTCCAGGTGGATGCCTGACTTCTTCTTTTCTCATCCTCATTCTCCAGGTGGACGCCTGACTTCTTTAATTTTTATCCTCATTCTCCAGGTGGACGCCTGATTTCTTCAATTCTTTGTCCTCATTCTCCAGGTGGACGCCTGATTTCTTCAATTCTTTGTCCTCATTCTCCAGGTGGACGCCTGACTTCTTCTTTTCTCATCCTCATTCTCCAGGTGGACGCCTGACTTCTTCTTTTCTCATCCTCATTTTCCAGGTGGACGCCTGATTTCTTTAATTCTTTGTCCTCATTCTCCAGGTGGACGCCTGACTTTTTCTTTTCTCATCCTCATTCTCCAGGTGGACGCCTGACTTCTTCAATTCTTCATCCTCGTTCTCCAGGTGGACGCCTGATTTCTTCAATTCTTTGTCCTCATTCTCCAGGTGGACGCCTGACTTCTTCTTTTCTCATCCTCATTCTCCAGGTGGACGCCTGACTTCTTCTTTTCTCATCCTCATTTTCCAGGTGGATGCCTGATTTCTTTAATTCTTTGTCCTCATTCTCCAGGTGGACGCCTGACTTCTTCTTTTCTCATCCTCATTCTCCAGGTGGACGCCTGACTTCTTCAATTCTTCATCCTCGTTCTCCAGGTGGACGCCTGATTTCTTCAATTCTTTGTCCTCATTCTCCAGGTGGACGCCTGACTTCTTCTTTTCTCATCCTCATTCTCCAGGTGGACGCCTGACTTCTTCTTTTCTCATCCTCATTTTCCAGGTGGATGCCTGATTTCTTTAATTCTTTGTCCTCATTCTCCAGGTGGACGCCTGACTTCTTCTTTTCTCATCCTCATTCTCCAGGTGGACGCCTGACTTCTTCAATTCTTCTTCCTCGTTCTCCAGGTGGACGCCTGATTTCTTCAGTTCTTTGTCCTCATTCTCCAGGTGGACGCCTGACTTCTTCTTTTCTCATCCTCATTCTCCAGGTGGACGCCTGACTTCTTCAATTCTCATCCTCATTTCTCCAGGTGGACGCCTGATTTCTTTAATTCTTTGTCCTCATTCTCCAGGTGGACGCCTGACTTCTTCTTTTCTCATCCTCATTCTCCAGGTGGACGCCTGACTTCTTCAATTCTTCATCCTCGTTCTCCAGGTGGACGCCTGATTTCTTCAATTCTTTGTCCTCATTCTCCAGGTGGACGCCTGACTTCTTCTTTTCTCATCCTCATTCTCCAGGTGGACGCCTGACTTCTTCTTTTCTCATCCTCATTTTCCAGGTGGATGCCTGATTTCTTTAATTCTTTGTCCTCATTCTCCAGGTGGACGCCTGATTTCTCTAATCATGTATTTCCTGACACAAATATTGTATTTGCCTCTGTTTTAAATCAAAGAAAACTTCGTTAGTTTTAAAGCAGGGTGACTGGCTGTGGTATTCTTGCCGATGGTGATGTTTCTCTTCGTCTCTCTTTATTGTCTTGGAATGATTGAAAAGACTGTTTTGTCTTTGTAATTGATCCTTGACTATAGGATTTCCTTCTGTATGTTTTCCTTTAAAACCTTTTAACTGTAATCAAATGCCTCTTCTGACTTTGCTGATCCACTTTTGATTTCCTCTTTCTTACACCCATATTTTATCTCCCACCTTTCGTGGCCGTATTTTGTAGCCTTGGATCTTGGTAGTATACCTTGACATTTTTTCTTATTTGTTTAGAATAAAATTTATCTCAAAGCTTGGAGAAAGTAATATTATTAGTAGCGAAATACGCTGATTTCGACAATTATAGAATGAAAAGAAAAATCCAATTTTTGGATGACTGTTAGAAAAGGAATAAAGGACTTATCTGATTGGAATTACTGGCACCAATGATCAGGGTATGCATTTCGGATTAATCAACCCAGTCTTTCAATCAATCTCCTTTCAATTGTCTCAAGGAGTTTTCATTGATCAATTTTCCTCATTTTTCACTTCTTCACTTCCCTTTCGCCTTATGGTGCCTGCGAAGGTTTTCACCAATAAGACTCTCTCATTTTACTTTTCTCTCAACTCCCGTCGCCTTATGGTGCCCGTGTGGGTTTTCACCTATAAGACTCTCTCATTTTTACTTTCTTTCCTTGTTTGTACCACTTCATTTACTTGCATCAGCATTTTTCTAAGATTGATCGAAAGGTCTTTTTGGTATAAGGTTAGGAATGGAAAAGGTATTAAAAGCTAAATAGCTGTGGTATGGGTTTAAAATTACAACTCTTGGAATCTTTTCTTATTTCCAATACAATTCCTGCCCCAGTCTCTTGATTGGGGTCTCTTGATATTTCTTTTCCGTGCACATTGTGCATGTTGTGCACCCTATGACCGAGCCGTGAGGCGCCTACGTATCCTTCTTTGAGGGATCAGGTCAAACGTAGTTCACTCCATAATAGTGAAGATTTTTTATTTTTATTTTTTATTATTTGATTCCAAGAGAGGTTAGGAAAGAAACAAGTATGGCTCAAAGGGGAAGCAAATGGTATAGTGTTTGGACAGCAGAATAAATTGCCTTTGTCATTTCAATCTTTGAAATAGTGCTAAATACAAACATTCAAAAGTTATGCATAATATCTCTTTACCGCGTCAGAATTGATCGCCATATCTATGCATTTGCCTTCAATATCTGTTAAACATAGTGCACCATTCGATAATACTCTGGTCACAATGAATGGTCCTTGCCAATTCGGAGCAAATTTGCCTTTTGCTTCAACCTGATGTGGAAGAATGCGTTTCAGCACATGCTGACCTACTTCGAACTTCCGGGGACGCACCTTTTTGTTGTATGCTCTTTCTATTCTTCTTTGATATAATTGACCATGGCATACTGCGGTCAATCGTTTTTCATCAATCAAATTTAACTGTTCTAGACGGGTTTTGACCCATTCATCATCATCAATCTTTGCTTCGGCAATGATCCGAAGGGAAGGAATCTCAATTTCTGCAGGAATTACTGCTTCGGTGCCGTATACCAACAAATAAGGAGTTGCTCCTACTGAAGTGCGAACAGTAGTGCGGTATCCCAATAATGCAAAGGGTAATTTTTCATGCCATTGTTTTGAACCTTCTACCATTTTCCGCAGTATCTTCTTTATGTTTTTGTTGGCTGCTTCTACTGCTCCATTCGCCTTGGGCCGATATGGGGTAGAGTTACGATGTGTAATCTTAAACTGTTGACATACTTCTTTCATTAAGTTGCTGTTAAGATTAGCACCGTTATCCGTGATGATCACCTTCGGGATTCCGAATCGACATATGATATTTGAGTGGACAAAATCGACCACAGCTTTCTTGGTCACTGATTTGAATGTCTTGGCCTCAACCCATTTGGTAAAATAATCAATAGCTACCAGAATGAATCTGTGTCCATTGGATGCTGCCGGTTCAATTGGTCCGATCACATCCATGCCCCAAGCAACGAAAGGCCATGGTGCCGACATTGTGTGCAACTCGGATGGTGGAGAATGAATCAAATCTCCGTGTATTTGGCATTGATGACATTTGCGTACAAAACTGATACAATCTCTCTCCATGGTAAGCCAATAGTAACCAGCCCGTAGGATCTTCTTTGCCAACACATATCCACTCATGTGGGGTCCGCAAACTCCTGAATGTATTTCAGCCATGACAGTTGTAGCTTGTCTGGCATCTATGCATCTTAATAATCCAAGATCTGGTGTTCTTTTATACAAAACTCCTCCGCTTAAGAAGAATCCATTTGCTAATCGCCTGATGGTCCTCTTTTGATCTCCTGTGGCTTGTGCGGGATATATGCTCATCCTGATATATTCCTTGATGTCGTGGAACCATGGTTCTCCATCAAATTCTTCTTCAACCATATTGCAATAAGCGTGCTGATTGTGGATTTGAATATGTATTGGATCCACATAAGCTTTGTCTGGATGGTGCAACATTGATGCTAGAGTAGCCAATGCATCAAGCAACTTCATTATGGATTCTTGGAATATGTTGGAATTCCACTGATTGAAACCGCTGACAAAGATCATGTAGACATTGTCGGTATGGTATGAGCTTCAAATCTCGGGTTTCCCATTCTCCTTGAATTTGATGTATCAAAAGATCCGAATCTCCCATGACTAAGATTTCTCGGATACCCATGTCTGCAGCTAGCCTTAACCCCAAAATGCAAGCTTCATATTCAGCCATATTATTGGTGCAATAAAATCGCAATTGAGCCGTAACAGGATAGTGATGCCCTGTTTCAGAAATGATTACAGCTCCTATTCCTACTCCTTTCATGTTGGCGGCTCCATCAAAGAAAAGTTTCCAGCCAGGTTTTTCGATTTGTTCCACCTCGTCGATATGCATTGTTTCTTCATCAGGAAAATAAGTCTTCAACGGCTCATATTCCTCATCGACCGGGTTTTCGGCTAAATGATCGGCCAGTGCTTGAGCCTTCATTGCAGTCCGAGTCACATAGACGATGTCGAATTCCGTGAGCAATATCTGCCACTTTGCAAGTCTTCCCGTTGGCATAGGCTTTTGAAAAATGTATTTCAAGGGATCCAAACGAGAAATGAGGTAAGTAGTGTAGGATGACAAATAGTGTTTCAATTTTTGAGCTACCCATGTTAGGGCGCAACATGTCTTTTCCAGATGAGTATACTTAACCTCATAAGCTGTGAACTTCTTGCTAAGGTAGTAGATGGCCTGTTCTTTTCTGCCAGTGAGGTCATGCTGCCCCAATACACAACCAAATGAATTTTCCAAAACCGTCAAGTAAAGAATCAAAGGTCTTCCTGGCTCTGGCGGGACCAACACGGGTGGGTTTGATAAGTACCCTTTTATTTTATCGAACGCTTCCTGACACTCATCGGTCCATTTGATTGCAGCATCCTTTTTTAACAATTTGAAAATTGGCTCGCAGGTTGTTGTGAGCTGAGCAATAAACCTACTGATATAATTTAACCTTCCCAACAAACTCATTACTTCAGTTTTGTTTCTTGGGGGTGGCAGTTCTTGGATGGCTTTGATCTTTGATGGGTCTAGCTCGATGCCTCGTCGACTGACTATGAATCCCAGCAATTTTCCAGATGGAACTCCGAATGCGCACTTGGCAGGGTTAAGCTTGAGGTTGTACCTGCGAAGTCTTAAGAAGAACTTCCTCAAATCCCCAACGTGGTTGGTCTGATGCTTTGATTTTATGATTACATCATCCACGTATACCTCAATTTCCTTGTGTATCATATCATGAAACACTGTGGTCATTGCTCTCATATAGGTTGCTCCGGCGTTCTTCAAACCGAATGGCATTACCCTGTAGCAATAAGTTCCCCATGGTGTGATGAATGCCGTCTTTTCTGCATCTTCTTCATCCATTAGAATTTGATGATATCCGGCATAACAGTCCACGAAAGATCCTATATCATGCTTGGCACAATTGTCGATCAAGATATGGATATTGGGTAATGGGAAATTATCCTTTGGACTTGCTTTGTTGAGATTGCGATAGTCGACGCATACTCTAATTTTGCCGTCTTTCTTTGGCACAGGAACGATATTAGCTAACCAAACAGGATATCGAGTGACTCGAATGACCTTTGCTTCCAATTGTTTGGTGATTTCTTCTTTAATTCTCACACTCATATCAGGCTTGAATTTTCTCAACCTCTGCTTGACAGGAGGCACTGTTGGATCGGTGGGTAATTTGTGGACCACTAAATCAGTGCTCAAGCCCGGCATGTCGTCATACGACCATGCAAAAATATCTTTGAATTCTATGAGTGCTTTAATTAACTCCTCTCGGATTTTTGGCTCGAGATGGACACTTATTTTAGTTTCTCGGACATTACTCGTGTCCCCTATATTGACATCCTCGGTATCATTCAAGTTAGGTTTGATTTTTTCCTCAAAGTGAATTAACTCTTTACTAATCTCTTCAAAAACCTCATCTTCATCATATTCTGATTCATAATCACAATATGTTTCTTGAATTAATATTTCGGAATCAGATTGATTTTTAAGACTGGGCTGAAGATTCCTCATGCATGCCATATCACTAGAGCCAGCATAAAAAGAACTGTACAAAAAAGAAGAAAAAGAAAAGAAAGCTATTAGGAATGATAATAAAAAGGAAACTGCTTTTTATTGGATAATGAAAAATAACAAGGTTTTGCACGCTTCAAACCAACTGTAAGATAAATTTTGGGATTACAACCTTGAAATATCCCAAACAAACTGAAAAAAAATCAAAATAAACTACCAAGACTCCTTTCGAATTGGGAGAGGAGTGGCTTTCCAATTATTGAGCTTTGTTTTTGGTCCAACGAATTGAACTTCTGCGTTGCTACACCCTTCTCCGTCTTCCAGCATATTTACATCACTAAACAATTTCTCGAACCTTTCAATTAATTCCTCCTCAGGATTGACCTGGGATTTAGGAATTGTTGTTATCGGGCGATTTTTAGCACCGGTCTTGACAAAAGACTTCAACAGCTGTGGTACTGGTTTTGGAAGAACCCATGCTTGGTGTTTCAACTTCCTGGCTCTCATCACGTCATTGGCGGTTGGTGTGAATCCTAAACCGAATGTTCCCCAGTTCTCGGGGAGAGATACTGGTTGTACAATTCCTTGCAAAGATAAGCCCAGACCTTTGCCGGGTATAAAGCCATTCTTCAGCATTTCATAAGCTACCATGACTGATGTAGAGGATACCTTTGGATTCGCAAGGTATTTTCCTTCTGGAATTTTCTCTACCGACACTGTGTCTGACACTTGGTATACCCATGGTCCTTGGTCAATTTCTGCTCCCTCGACTGGTACAATGGTGCTGTTGTGAGCATTTAAATTTTCTTCTCCATGCACGACTATTTCTTGATGGTCCCATTCAAACTTGACAACCTGATGTAATGTTGACGGGACTGCTTTAGCAGCATGGATCCATGGTCGACCCAACAACAAGTTGTAAGAAACAGTCATGTCCAAAACTTGGAATTCCATTGTGAATTCAACTGGCCCTATAGTTAGTTCCAACACTATGTCGCCAAATGAATCTCTACTTCCACCGTCAAATCCTCGTACGCAGATACTGTTCTTTTGAATCCTCTCCTCTTTAATTTTTAATTTGTTTAAAGTGGAGAGAGGGCATATGTTTGCACTGGACCCATTGTCGACCAATACCCGGGTTACTACGGAGTTTTCACATTTCACGGTGAGGTAAAGAGCTCTGTTGTGCTCGGTACCTTCCACAGGTAATTCATCATCAGCAAATGTAATCCTGTTCGTCTCAAAGATTCTGTTGGCTATTTTGCCCAAATGATTTACAGAGATCTTTTCAGGAACATGAGCTTCATTCAGGATTTTCATCAATGCCAGACGGTGTTCCTCTGAATGGATCAGTAATGATAACAATGAAATTTGAGCGGGGGTCTTCTTTAATTGATCCACAACAGAATAATCATGGAGCTTCATTTTTCTTAAAAACTCCTCCGCCTCTTCTTCCGTCACAGCTTTCTTCGTGGGCATTGGATTGTTTTTAGTTTTTCTCAACTCTTCGGGAGTAAAACATCTTCCCGATCGAGTCAAGCCTTGTACCTCACACACTTCTTCCTTGATTTCTTTGCCTTTGTACATTACGGTCACCCGTTCATAATTCCATGGGATGGCTTTGTTGTTGATGATTGGCAGCTGAATTACAGGTGCAATAATAACCCGATCTGTACGTGCTCCTTCCACAATTACGACGGGTTTGTTAGCAACCCCTGGTACTATCACCTTTGTCCTCTCTTGTTTTGCGGCAACTTTGTTCGATGATCCCTCATCGACTATCATAGACGGTTCACCACCATTCTTGTTATGCTTAGACACCGGCTTCTCCTCCATTAACTGCTTATCTGGCTTGGTTTCATGAGACTTGATCATCATGACAGTTTGTGACGGCTTCTTTGTCTCCCCATCAGCTTGTATGATTTCTATCATATTAGCCTCTTGATGGGCTGGCATTGGATTTCTATTGATATTTGGAGCTTCGGGGGTTTGAACCTCGATTTTATTAGTATCAATCAGCTCTTGTATTGCATTTTTCAAATGCCAACATTTCTCTGTATCATGGCCTGGTGTACCGGAGCAATATTCACAGCTAATGGTGTAATCCAGATTCTTTGGTGGAGGATTGGGTAGCTTGGATTGTATTGGTCTCAACATGTCTAACTGTCTCAGCCTGTGGAACAGACTAGTGTAAGACTCTCCCAATGGAGTGTAAGTTTTCTTTTTCTGTTCCCTTTCTCCCCTGAATGCTGGTCTAGGCCTGAAACCTGGTCCGGGATAAGCTCGGGGGTAGGTATTTGGTGTGACAGGAGCACGCCAATTGGTGTGAACAGGTGGCTGATTGTATGCTTGAGCGTGGTTAATGGCGAAATGAGGCTCTGAAGGGTGATAGTAATGTTGGGATGAATCATGGTGGTAAGCTGATTGGCGAGGTCGTTGCTGATTATAGTAAAGCGGTGAACCCCTGGGTCCTGGCCAAATTCCTGAATCAACTACGGTTGCTTCCTCCCTCTTCTTTCTTCCGATTCCTCCTACCCCGCCTTGAATAGCTTGAGTAGTTGCTTTAATTGCTGAATAGCTCATGATTTTGTTTGTCTTGAGGCCTTCTTCTACCATACCTCCCATCTTCACTACCTCGTTGAATGATTTTCCAACCGCTGAAACCAAGTGGGCGTAGTAAGTTGGTTCCAAGGCTTGGAGGAAGTAGTCTACCATTTCGCTCTCCTTCATAGGAGGATCCACTCTTGCCGCCTGTTCTCTCCACCGAAAACCATACTCTCTGAAACTTTCATTGTGTTTCTTCTCAAATTTGGTCAAAGATAATCGATCTGGGATGATTTCCAGATTGTATTGGAAATGGTATGCGAATGCCTGTGCCAGGTCATCCCAGGTGTACCATCTTCCATGGTCTTGGCGTGTATACCACTCCAAAGCTGATCCGCTTAGACTTTGACTGAAGTAAGCCATCAATAATTCATCCTTTCCCCCAGCTCCTCGCATCTTGCTACAGAAACCCCTTAGGTGGGCTACTGGGTCGCCGTGCCCGCTGTATAGGTCAAATTTGGGCATCTTGAAGCCAAATGGCAATTGTACATTAGGGAATAAGCATAAATCTTTGTAGGCTACACTGACTTGCCCACCTAATCCTCGCATGTCTCGGAACGACTGTTCTAGACTTTTGACCTTCCTGAACATCTCTTCTTGTTCAGCATTTTTGGCTGGCTTGTTAATTTCGGTTGGGAGATCAAACTGAGGAGCAGGTGAATTGATTTCGGAGGCTTTGAAGGTGGGCTCCGGGGGTAATATTGGTTGTCTTGGGCCTGAAATGTAGGCTCACTAGGAGATTTGTGAAATGTAGCAGGGGGAGGTGCTACAAAAACAGGAGTCATAGGTGGAGGAAGGTACGGAACTGGTTTTGGAGGTGGAGACTGTGGTGTCTGAGAGGTGGTGCCTCGGTAGTGCTGATAAATGGGGAAACTTGGGGATAATTCAGTGGTGATATTATCCTGAGTTTGGATTATTGATGGAGCAGGGTTATTTGGGTAAGATGGGGGCAACTGTCCTGTAGACCAAGCTTGATACATTTCTGCCATTTGCTGCTTGAGCTTAAGCATTTCTTCTTTCATTTTCCCGACATCCATCTCTTCTATCTCCATACTTGTGTCAACATCTGGGATAGACATACTTTCGGGTATTGGTCCTTTTGATCTTGTGTGATAGTGATAATATGCCAGTATACTCTTTAGAGAAACTAACTGGTTGAATTCTGAAAATGAACAAACTTGTTAGTTTTGAGAGTTTAACACATATATAATCACACGTTGAGATGCAATGCTCCTAGACAAATAATCCCTTTCTATTATGCATTCGCTCGGTTGCTTGTATCGTCCCAGCTTTATTGAAATTGAAAAATTGTCATTCGCTTTTATTTACTATAGATATCTTTATCGTGGTGGTCGACTCTTAGAGATTGCCTATGTATTATGTCAAACATGAATCAGACCTTGCGTAGTTCGGACCAAAGTCAATCATGTTTATTTATTACACAAAGATGGAATTACATTCGAAAACTTTAAGAAAATAGCTTGAAACACACACACTTAAATCAGAATAAAAGATACAATTCATAACATCTCACAAAATGCCCCACTTTCCACTTTTGTTCTCTAATATTGGATTATCTGCTCAATGTGGGGCTTGACCTGGATGGCCTCCCAGCGTACGATACATCCTTTCCAACTCTATTGCTAGATGACGAGCAAAAGTGGGCGCATGCTCTGTAAACCTTTCATAATCCATTCCTTGGCAGTTTACATAACTTTGAGATGTGAAGACTGCCAAGTCGTGGACTTGTGCCCTGAAACCTTGGAGACGTTGGTCTTGGTCTTGCAATTGCTGCTGACGAGTGGTGGCTATGTCTCTGACACGGTTTTCACGATCTAAAGCTGATTCTAATAGAGCTCGGAGTCTGGCCTGCTCTAATCTTGCTTGTGATCTTTCCCTGTCGAGGTCTGCTTGTTGGTATTCTCTGTTGCATCTTCTTGCCTCTTCTAGTTGTGCACGAAGCTGGTCTTCTGATCGCATCCAATAGTCTTTTTCCTTCTTGAATTGAGCCTTGTCTTTTTCGGATTGCCTATCCTGGCGTTCCTTGTTAGATCTGGCTTCTTCATTTAATTGTTGGATCCTTTCTTTTGCTTTGCTCAATGCCCTTTCGTTTTCTGCAAGAATGGAGTCAAAATCTTGCATTTTTTCGAAGAGATTGGAGATGGTTTTTTGATCTTTCCAGCTTCTCTTTGGCGTTTCAGAGACTCTTTTCATTTTTTGGAATCTAGCATGAAGATTTTCATTCTCACAAGCTAGACTCTTTTTCTCGCCTTTGGCTTCTTGTTCTTGCAAATCTTTCTCCAAACTGAGGCTTCTTAGATTTTCTTTTAGGGCATGGATAGTGGCTTTGTACCCTTTTTCTTTTTCTCCCCAGATTAACCGCTCTTGGATTTTATCATTGAAATTTTGAACATGGGGTCTTTTTGTTGGCCTTTTTAGCTCAGGTTCCGGTGCATCATCCACGCGGGACCGCTTTTCGAACCACCTTGCATATCCAGGATTTATCTCACCCTTGGTAGCGTCTAGGACTTGAGTATCACTTTTCAAGTATCGGCACCCATTCCACATCTGCTGAAGTAGAGCTTCGGGAATAGTGGCTTCTGGGTGTAATTCGATTACTTGCATACTCAAATCTTCCTCATCAGGAACTATTTGATATCTCCCTAGTTGCCTTAGGACTCTTAGTGGTGCATATGGCTGAATGCTTCTCAATCCCAATAGTAGTAGATAACTATTTGAGGTTGACATATGTATTACTTCTCTCATCGGGAGCCATCCCAGAGTCCATTCAATTTGATTTGCCGTTAAAGCCTTTAGATGAGATACCCATGCTTCTATCCCTTCTGGAGCTTGGTAATTTTTTGTTCTTTCCTCATAGCTCTCGATGCAATTAGCTCTGTTCGACCCATACTGTATGATCTTGGGTTGTTGTTGGAGATGTTCAATCACCCACATTTGCAACAAAATTTTGCATCCTTCGAAAACCTTCGCCCCTGATTTGCATAAAGTCAAAGCCCGATAAATATCTGACAGAATGATGGGGACAAGGGTGTGATTTTCTTTAGTGGTGAGGATTTGCACAATTTTTGCGGTGCGAATATCAATTGTTCGCTCTTTATTTGGGAAGACCATGACTCCTAGAAAAGCCACCATGAAAGCAAATCGTCGGTGTATCTGCCAAGTGTCTTTGTTTTGCTTATTAGTAAGGCCTTTCTCATGAATTTCGAACCCATCTGACTTTCCAAATCTGGAATACAAAAAGTTGAAGGAACAACATCCATTGATGACATTGCTTTTCCTAATTTGACTGCTGATGTTCAGAAGACCGAAGAATCGATGTATTGAAGGAGCCTTTGTGAATATCAAGCTTTGATTTCTTAAACTTCCGTCAAAACCAACATAGCCAGCTACCTCCTCTAATGTAGGAGTAAGCTCAAAGTTAGAGAAACGAAAAACATTGTGTACCGGGTCCCAGAAAGTTACTAATGCCGTAATCAGATCATCCCGAGGCTTAACTTTCATAATGTCCGTGAGATTTCCCAAATGCTTGACGACCCATTTTTGACCGTCTTCGCCTAAATCATACCACCACATTTGAAGCTGACATAAAAATTCCTCCGTACTTGTGGATGAGGGGCTTTGTGTAGTGCTCATTTTGTATCTGAAATTTAATTTTAATAAAGTCAAAATTTATACTAAAATCATTTTCGAAATTTTTTCTTTTATTTTTAAAAAAATTAAAACTATATTTTTTCGAAAATTTTAAGGCAACCCATTTTATTCCTTGCTTCTTACCATGATTTTATTTAAGCTGGTCAACAAGCATGTTCGAGGCAAATGAATGCACAAGTAGCAAGTAGGATGCATCATGATGGTCTTTTAATTTTTGGGTTCACCTGTCCTAGACAGACCCAACCCCTGTGTTGAGTCTCCAAGGGCAAATGCATATGATGCAAATATTCGTTCCTACTAGGGATCCGGTACATGGCTGAGTTATTCTAAGTGTAAAACCTTAGGTTGATTGTTCTAAACCTGGCTTACCCAAACGGACAGTTTGAGCCGAAGCGGGGGCAACGTACCGGGAGCACGAAAGTCTGCCCGGCCTAGTTACTTGTCCCAACTCCGTCTTATTTGGTATGACTTTAACAGAAAGGTGGGTCACGCGCACGTGTACACCATAAATTCAGAAGACTCAGAAAGAAGGGGGTTTCGTAGCAGTTGTATATATGCACAATTCAAATAATATTAAAGCGGTAAAAAAAAACATTTAGCATATTAGCATATAAACAGTTGAAAATTATATAGTAAGTAAAGCCAATAAAAACAGATATTTTAAGCTCGAATTCTTTAAACCCTGAACCAATGGTTCTGGGTTCGTTCCCCAGCAGAGTCGCCAGAGCTGTCGCACCTCCTCTTTTTCCCGCGCCCGCGGGGCGCGTGGGGAGTTTTCTCCAATTAAAGGACAGTCGAAACGGGATTTGTTTATTTGTTTCAGAGTCGCCACCTGGGAATTTTGAGGCGTCCCAAGTCACCAATTATAATCCCTGAATCGAGGAGAATATGACTCTGTTTATTTTTTCTGCGAACCAGAAATCCTGAGTAAGGAATTCTGTTAATCCGGAAGAAGGTGTTAGGCATTTCCGAATTCCGTGGTTCTAGCACGGTCGCTTAATTGTTTTTATTATTGGCTTAATCAACTTGATTTTATTAAATATTGATGTTTTCTGATTTTACTATTGCTTATACTTATTACGATTGAAACCTTCTTTGAATCGAATTACGCGTACGTATATTCGTGTTAAAAATGCGGAATTGTGTCACGCGTACGTGTACATAATAATTTTTATAATATATTAAGCAATCATTTCTCCGAGATTGTTTTGAATCAAGAATATTTATTTTTCTTGAATAGTGAACCGTATATCTCGGGTTTTTTATGAAATTGATTTAACGCCTTTAGAAAAATCCTTTTATTAAACATTCGTTCGAAATTGCGCGTACGCATAATCCGAATTTTTGCTTTTAAAAATATAATCAGGGTACGCGAACGTATCCCTAATCGCGCGACATATTTATAATGATATTATGGAATTTCCACATATAACATGTTTATCCAAGACTATTCAAGTTCAAAGAACAGAATAAAAACATGATTAGTACTATTTTTAAAACATATATGACATATATATATATGCCAAAGAATAAATTGCATATGAAACTGAAAATAAATGATTCATAAAGGAAGGAAATATTTTCCGAGAATTTTCATTATTTATTTAATGCAAATTCTACTTCTAATTATCATTGATATGAAGTGTGGCAATTTATGCTTATACATCTTTTTTCATTCTTATATGCTTGCTTTTAATCTAATAGGCCTAATTACTTGGTTAATTTATTTTAAGAAGGTAGATAGGCATTCGAGTTTATAAGAAAGGAATTATTATACAAGCCAATTCAATAAAATTACCTTATATGCAACTTAGTTATATGTTGTAAACCTTCATAATATTTTAAACATCGTAACAAGCTATACCATGTCACCTTTCACCAAAGTTTATACACACATCTATTATCTTATCGACATCATCATCTTAACCTTATGTAACAAAAAATATCACTACTATAGTTATCTTGGCCCTTCTACATCACTTCTTACTTAACCAACAACAAAATTTAAATAATGACCAACATTCATACCATATTCCCTACTTCGACAATTTAATATGATTAAACTAATGAGATAATGAGCTAATGTTATTACAAATCTTTATACGAACTTTCAAAGTAAGACAATTAGCTCATAGCTATCAAATTGAATTCACTACTAATTAACTAACATAAAATAAAAAACGAGATTTAAATTGATGAATTTGGACAGATAAAAACAGAATTTCAATTCAATCTTCATTTATCCACCATATTGAATCTCTTTCCAACATAGAATTTAAAAGGATATATATACCTGAAAATGAAGGTAGAAGAAGTAAGTTTCAGCAGTTGCAGCAGTAACAAAAACAGCGAAATACCAGTATTCCCTCAAATTTGAGCAATAAGAGGATCCGAAGAAAACAGATACACAGTACAGCTATTTTTAAAACTGGACACTTCAAATATTAATTGAATCAATGGAACCAAGTAAGGTTGAACAAATTCAACAAAAGAAACAATATTTCAAATTTCAATTCCTTTTCAGTTTCAAAATCCCATTTTTTCTGATTTTTGTTTTTCTGTTGCTGTATATCTGTGTGTGTGTGTGAATGCTCTTTTGTTCCTTTTCTGTTTCTTTTTCCTCTTTTAAAATCTCTCAAACTCTCCTCTTCTGAAAACTGATCCTAAAATCTGAAACTCCCTCTCAATTTTCCTAAAATTTCTTCAAAAGGAACTCTTAAACTTTCTTCCAGTTTTTCTGAAAATTCCTCAAAGACTCTCCTAAATTCTACATGCAAAACTCTCTCTTAAAATTCTCTCTTTCTCACTCAAAAAATTCTCTCTTTTCTCACTCAAAAATTCTGTCTCCTTCTACTGTCTGTCCAGCTCCTGTATTTATACAGGGCTGGTCCTAGGCAATTTAAGTGCTTCTTGGACCCCTTCTTCTTTTTTAAAAACAGAAAAACCCATTATGTAAAACCTTTTCCCTGATTTTCAGCAGCCCATTATCCCTTGTTCCCCATTAGTATTATTAACTAATAGCAACTAACATTACATTATAATATACTAGTACTAACACCCTGTTTTTTACTGCTCATTCCCAGAAATGCCCCTGAAATCCTAATGTTATTACTGAAAACAAAATCAGAACCTACAGCAAAACAGATTCTAAAATCTGTACAAACTTAGTTATCTCCTGATTTACAGCTATAACCAATCCTATTAACTTCCTAACACAATTGCATTTGACCAACTTTTGCAAACTTGAATTCAAACTGGATATTTCAGCAATATTATACTGAATTCAGAACTAACAACATATTACTGCAATTATCAAACCAATTCAGACTGGACTTAATACTGAACTAGAATCAAACACACACAGGATCATTGTCAATACTGACAATGTCCTGAAACTTTAATGTTCAGACAATAACATATACAACATACATTTGAATTCACTGATTCACAGACAATCATGACTTAATTGACGAGCATTAATCAATTTGACTATTTACAACATTTGTCAATAATTAGTCTAAAATAATAGAAGCAGACTGTTTTAGTCAACATTTTCAGAAATGAAAAAATTCGTAATATAATTAATCGACGAACTTAATCGAGTCGATTACACACATTGTAAATAACCATAACCAACAGAAACAATTCACATTCGGATTAAATAGACAGAAATGACAGAATTGATCAAAACAAATATGAAAAATTAACAAGCTATTAATACGGACAACAATACACATAGAATACACAAAATAAATAGAAAAATACCTCTGAACTTTAATCAGACTCGATCCCAACTCAGCTTCGGATTTTTGTTTGAAATCAAACAGACCTTAGTCGAAGTATTTTCCACTGAAAATACTTCGACTAAGGTCGATTAAACCTCAATCTTTTACTTGAAATCGGAAAAATTCCAAGATTGGAAATTTTTAAGGTTTCAGGTTCTTGGATCTTAAATCCGAACATTTCTAGGCAGATTTGCAGGGAACCAAACATGATACGAGGGTGTGGGTAGCCTAGGGGTTATTTGGTGTTAGTTTGAAACGGATCTGAGTCTGTTTTTGTTTGGTCCGAATCTTCAAAAGAAGATTCGAGGAGTTCCGAACTGATTCGAACCAAACAAATGATAGATCCATATTCAGGGTGACTAGGTGGAGCTGTGGTGTCGATTTGGGACTGTTAGGTCTAGATCTGAACTTGGCTCGAATCTTCAAATGAAGATTCGAGAATCTCTAGGGAGATTCGAACCAAGCTGGTAACATATTCGGATAGAGGGTGTTCATGGGGTCCTAGGGTGTTAAGTTGGTGACCGGCGGCGTTGATGCCGCCGGGTTTCAGGCGGTGGAATCCTAGGGCGGCTAGGGTTAAGAGTGGGGGTTTGGGACGATGATGAACAGGAGCGGAGAGGGGGTGGGTGTTTAGTTAGGGGGCCGGGTAAAGGGTTACGGGTTTATATAGGGGAATGGTGGGTGGATATGGACCGTTGGATTAGGAAGGATGGATGGCTGAGATTAATTCATTAAATCAAACGACGTCGTTTGGTTTAAAGTTGGGGTCGGACTGAATCGGGTTAATGGATCGGGTAACGGGTTACGGGTAAGGGTAATGTATCTTGTCCGTTGATTGGATTTGATCGAACGGTTTCTTGATGAGAGGTGACCAAACGACGTCGTTTGGTCTTAGCTTGGGACTGGACCGGACAGGTTGTTTGGATTGGGCTGAGGAAGTGTAATTTGTTTTGGGCCTGGATTTAAATCCAGGTCCAATTTTTATTTCCTTTTCAATTTTTTTTCTAATTTTATTAGTAAATAAAAAAATCCTAATAAAATTATAAACAATTTTTTAACCTTACACAAAAAATATTAATTACTCTATAATAATTATTTAACACATAGAAAAAACATCAATCACACAGTGAAACATTTAAAATAGAACTAATGCATATTTTTGTGTTTTTTTTTATTTAAATTATCTCTTAAATGCATAATTAAATCCTATATGCATGCAACATGTATTTTATTTTAATTTTGTTTAATTATAACAAAGCAAACATTTTACGGGTATAAACAAATATTTAACACCACGCAAATTCAGAAATTACACAGTACAAGAAATTTATTTTGATTTATTTTGGAGTAATTTTTCGTAAGGCAAAAATCACGTGCTCACACCCATCTCAAATACTTCCACTTCTGAAAGGAGGCGCACCTAAGTCGTACTCTTTTTCCCTCATTCGGGTTTTGTCCCAATCGAATTTTGTCGGTGAGGTTTTTAATGAGGCAGCAAGGGGGACGTTTTGAGGTCCGAAGTATTGTTCATTACCCCGCCCATCGACGTGATCTCCAGGCTGAGTAATGAAGGGACTGGATATAGATAGTCAAATCTCCATTGTGTGTAAAAGTCAACATGTATTTCTTACAAGAATATAATCAAATCTCCATTGTATGTACAAAGTCGACATGTATTTCCTACAGGAATATAATCAAATCTCCAATGTATGAACGAAAATCCCAATGGCTAAGGCCATCGACGAAAAACGAGTTCGACTTCACTCAAACAACGACGTGATCCTACTTCAATGCCAGTTCGAAGGAAACATCCCAATGGCTAAGGCCATCAACAAAAAACGAGTTCGACTTCACTCGAACTACGATAGGATCCTACTTCGACGCCAGTTCGAAGGTAACATCCCAATGGCTAAGGCCATCGACGAAAAATGAGTTCGACTTCACTTGAACTACGATGGGATCCTACTTCGACGCCAGTTCGAAGGTAACATCCCAATGGCTAAGGCCATCAACGAAAAATGAGTTCAACTTCACTCGAACTACAACGGGATCCTACTTCGACGCCAGTTTGAAGGTAACATCCCAATGGCTAAGACCATCGACGAAAAGTGAGTTTGACTTCACTCGAACTATTATGGGATCCTACTTCGACGCCAGTTCGACGGTAACATCCCAATGGCTAAGGCCTTCGACAAAAAACGAGTTTGACCTCACTCGAACCACGACGGGATCCTACTTCGACGCCAGTTCGACGGTAACATCCCAATGGCTAAGGCCATCAACAAAAAAATGAGTTTGACCTCACTCGAACCACGACAGGATCCTACTTCGACGCATGTTTGAAGGTAACATCCAAATGGCTAAGGCCATCGACGAAAACAAGGGGCCGACCTCACCCGAAGCAAAATCGGCTTAATAATTCGATATGTACCCGGGATATCATAAATATTACAAAGATCATCACCAAATTGATAAAACAATTTCTTCATTACAATGAAATGTTACTAGCACCTATCTTTACAACGGGCTCAAGCATGCCCTTACAAAAATCCTGAAGCAAAAAGTAAGTACAAACCAAATATTACACATCGTCCCCAGTAGGATACACATATTCATACCAGGAGTCAGAGGTAAGACGGTTCGCATCATTAGAGTTGATATCATCCCTGTCAGGCGTAAGAGGGTCGTATCTGCATGCATCACGAGCTGCATGAGCTTCTGCACGCACGCCCTGAAGTTCTACTTTAGATGCCCTCACGTCAGCATGAAGAGCCTTATACACATCGATCCGGGCCTCAACATGAATCCATAACTCGTATAAATGATGAGGCACAATAAGGTCGGCCGAGGCACAAGATGTAGAAGGTTGCGAGCATCGACTCGCGTCCTCTGTTCACAACAACTCCACTTGTCCATTCAATGCGGACAACTCCACCTCCAACCCCTTAACACGCCCCTCAAGCCCCGTTACCTTAAGCTCGGATGCCTCCTTCTCCTTGGTTAGCTCTGACCTACAAGTGAGGAGGATATTTTCCAAGGCTACCATTTTAGAAATAGCAGTCGCCAGCTTATTGGCACTAACACTCAGCTCACCCTTAAGCCCATCAATCTCCGCCGCCTTCACACCCAATTCAGTAGTCAAACTGGTCACCTTTGCTTGCAAGTCGGAATTCTCGGCCATCACCCCTCTACTTTACTCGAGCTCATCTTCCTTCACCTTAAGGGATGACTCAAGTTTACTATTGCGGGCGACGACCTTCATAAGGTCCTTGTCTTTCTCCCTCAACTCCTCCACCTTGCACACCAGTTGATCCTCCGTCTGTTTAAGCCCCTCGCGGAACAGTTGAAAATCAGGGTCCTGATTATAAATGTCGGCCATCACACGATGTTTAGTGCGATATTTTTGATATTTGGAAGACATCTTCCCGTAGATGGCCGTCTTCTTCTTTTCCTGGCACTCACGCTCGGTCTCCATGATAAGCGTATGGCACAACAACAAAGAAGTTAAAATAAAAAGACAAGTCGGCAATAACAATGCAAACCCAACAACGAAAAGGAAAAGAAAGACATCTACCCACAAGGCCATGCCGACGACATTCCGAGACAACTCCATGTAGCCCATCGCTCTAAGCATCTCGCTCTCGGGGGAATCACATAAAGGGGCTAAAGCAGAGCCACCTGATCACAGTTTGACAACAAGTTGTAGTCCCCTAGGACAACTATATGCCGATCAGAACCTTCCACTCTGACCTCCACATGAGTATGGTGCTCTAAAAACTCACGAACATCTTTCGGGTCGACATATGAACCTGAGCCTTTGCCCTTGATGCGCAGGCCCCCTCCAACGTTGGATGGCGTGCCACCCTCAGTGGAGCGTACGGAGTTGCCTCCTGGGTAAACCCCTTCCATTTGGGAGACCTCCCCGCTAAGATGGTGTCAGCCATAAATGTAGGAACAGGTGCCGCCTGCGACATACCCACCCTCCTTCTACCAGCGTCCACGGCTACATCTTTCCCAAGCTCCACTTTCCTCCTCTTTCTCAGTAGTGACTCGTCCCCGTTAGAGGATTTGTCCAAAAGGTTAGGGGTCGGTAGAAGAGTGCTCTTCCCTCACGACCATATCTCGAGAGGGGGCTTCCATTTGAATCGGCTGAGTACGACCCCTCGAACGGATTCAGTCAAAGTAAATTGCATTTCTGCAGCAGTGGCAGCTTGTCGAAATACAGGGACTAGGGCCCTCCGCCTAGAAGCTCCTCGACCTGTCATCATGAAGAGTCATATCAATAGATAATGGTGTATGACCAACGAAGTGGTATAGGGGAAGACCTTTACAAGATGAAACTCACGGTCCATAACGTTTCATGAAGGCAGGCCAATCTCGGATATCCGCTGCATGGGGCAACAAATGGGCTACCCAGTCCCTTATACCTGCAATAGGGCGGGGTGGATGCCTCATAGCTGCGAACGAGAAACAAACAAACACTATAACGAATGAAGAGGAAAAGAAAGATTAAAACAAGTGGCGACACTTACGATTCTCATTCCACCGCTCTGGGAACCTAGCGGGGTCAGAAATAATGTGTTCGATTTTGACAAAGAAATACTTATGCCAAAACTTGCGACTTTCTCGGTCGTCGATTCCAACCACCAGCCCTTTTGTTACGTGGTGCCTCAAATGCACCATAGTGCCCCTATGAAAGCTGGGCGAGAACAGGTGCAAGAGGTGGTGGACGGTAACCTCGCACTCCGCCAACTCCGCGTACTTCATCAACAGCAGAAGTATCTTAAGCATGTATGGTGAAAGTTGCGCTGGGAAGACTTGATAGAATCTGCAGAACTTTTCCGCTAAAGGAAGGAGGGGGAAAGAATGACCGATCACGAAGGGGTACTCGTAAAAAGCGCAGTACACAGGCCTATAGACTTCCACGAAGTCCCTTCCCGCCGGAACCATATCAACATGAGCAGGGATGCTATACTTTGTACGGAGAGCATCAATATGAACTTGCTCCATTTCAGAAAGCACGGGGGTAGGAATAAGAGGATGATCCTTGAGGAAGTCACTTCGAGACATGGGGTGTCTCGGCAGCAACTCCTCCACGGTGGAAAAACTATCCCCCTCTTCCACCGTCATATCCTCACCGCCAGAGGGGAGCGCCATGGATAACGGGGAGGCCTCAGAAACTCCCTCACGAGATCAGTGTGTTCTAGACATTTCCTCGATGGAAAAGGTGTTAGAACAGCAGAGAAAGTTGTGAACAAAGAATGGGAGAAGAAGAAGCAGTAAGTTGTTAGAACAAACTCGGGAGATATGAGAAAGGATAATCAGAAATGAAATGGCCAAAAGTTTTTGAAAAAACAAATCCTCCACCTATTTATAGGAATGGGTGGTGCCAGAATCGAAGCGAAAAGTTGCAGAGTGGCACCAGAATCGAAGCGACAAGCCCTCAACCCCTGTCTCGAAAACACACATAATGATGACGCACGTGGAGATGACGTCATTTCCCGATAAAATACACTATCCGGTGACTTGTTGAGCATGCTGACCCCCTATTATTGGCCAGGCCGTAACACTTCATAAGACCAAATTTCTCCATAAGAGCGAGTGGTGTCCGCTTATCGAAGACGCACCAAGTTGCAACCTCAAAAAGCGGAGGACTAACTGTATGGGTTCAAATTTGGACGACCACGATCGTGGATGAATACGACAAGCGATGAGATCCTCGTAGCTCGACGTCCTGCAGGGGACGACAAACAAGCTAACAAGAGACTATACGACTTTTATAATAGTGTAGGCCCATTAGGGGGGCATTAGGAATATTCTTTAGAATATTCTCTATATTTTGTCTTTTAGGGCTTAGAAGGGGTTTGTCCCTTATATATAGCGTGAAAACAACCTTGTAACTCTCTCGGCTTCTTCAGTTTTGTCAACTAAGAACAATATCATTACTGTTCGATCACCCTTCTTGAGAAGGTCAAGAAATATTATTCTTCGTATTCATCTCATATATCTTTTGTTCTAGAAGTTATTATACTTAGCTAAGATTTACCCCTTCATTTCCTTTAATTGATTTATTCAAAGGGATCCCAATATCTTTTGAGTCAAATAGTTTCATTCTCGAATACAGTCTGATCTCTCTATAACAACATCGCTATATAACAATCATTCACTATAAAAGCTAAGTTTTTTATGGAATCAATTTTTATATTATATTATAATATATGCTCTTTATAACAACACTTCGATATAACAACCAAAAAAATTCGGAATAAATGGGATTGTTATAGAGATATTTGACTATATCATATGCGCAAACAAACACTTATCCAACCAAAAAATACAAGAAATATCTCATCTTTAAAAACTAATTTTATCAGTTAATCTTAGCTACATATTCAAGATGAATTTAGTGCGCCGTGTCAAATTAAAACTTAATAAAAAACGAGAATCGTTCATGCTACTTTTACATTACTCCATGTTAGCAGCCTATAAAAAACAAGATAAAGCTACTTCTACCTAACAGATCCTTATGTTTCATTAATATTAGGCTTATTGGTCAAAAGATTAGGCAGATAGTTCATCAAGGGAATGGAACTGATGAAACTGGAAAAAGTTAATTTTACTCCCTATATATATATATATATATATATATATATATAGATGAAGAACATGTGTAAATAAAATTCATATACTACACCGATTTTTGCTCAATACAGACCGAACGCCTTTGAGTTATTAGCTCGTTAATTCAAGTAATAATGGACATGGCTTTATCCATGGATAAAATTGTTATATCCAATGAAGAGGAAAATTCAATGATGAAGGCTATGCATCTTCCTACTGGTTTATTCCTTAACATGGTTTTGAAAACTGCGATTGAACTTGGCTTGTTTGAGATCATAGCAAAAGCAAATAGTGAATTATCTTCCTATGAAATTGCATCTCAACTTCCCACAAAAAACCCTAATGCCCCACTTGTTCTTGAAAGGATACTAAGGTTTCTTGCTAGCCAATCTTTTCTCACTTCCAACATTTCCAAGGATGATGATGGACACATTCACACATCATACAATTTGACACCTTTGAGCAAAAGCTTCATCTCCGATAAAGACGGATCATCGTTTGCTCCTTTTTTACTACTGACCACTGATCCTGTAGCTGTTAATTCCTGGTACTGTTTCATATTTTCTCATATTTCGTTCATTGAGTTTCACTTAACATATAAGAATTTTGTACTATCAAGTCATATACTTGCTACAACAAGACAAAATATACTGATTATCTAACATTTTTATACGTTGTCAGTCTATTTAAGTAATTAAATCCTTGTTTCGTCTTGTGAAGGGGAGTTTGGCGTAACTGGTAAAGATGTTTTCATGTGACCAGGAGGTCACGGGTTCGAGCCGTAGAAACAGCCTCGATCTTGCAGAAATGCAGGGTAAGGCTGCATGCGTACAATAGACCCTAGTGGTCCGGCCCTTCCCCGGACCCCGCGAAAGTTTAGTACATCGGGCTGCCCTTTTCCTTGTTTCATCATGTGATTTGAGATCTATGTTGATTGGATATATTTTGACTTCTTGTTAAGGTTTCATTTGAAAGATGCAATTCTAGAGGGTGAAATACCATTCAACAAGGCTCATGGAATGAATGCATTTGAATACCATGGAAAAGATAGTAGATTGAATATGGTGTTCAATAAAGCTATGCAAAACATCTCTTCTATTGAAATGAAGAGATTACTTGAGTCTTACACTGGCTTCCAAGGAGTAAAAGAGGCAATAGATGTGGGAGGTGGACTTGGGGTATCATTAGCTTCTATAATTTCCAAGTATCCTAATATGAAAGGTATTAATTTTGACCTACCCCATGTCATCAAAGATGCTCCTACCTATGCAGGTAATTTATATCACTTAATTAATAATTATATTAATTGAATATATTAAAAAAATATTAAAGCTGTATTTAATTGATATTGAAAGATCAAATTAAGCTTCAATTCTTGCTTGTTATATTAGGCATAGAGCATGTTGGAGGAGATATGTTTAAGAGCATTCCTAAAGGGGAGGTAATCATTCTGAAGGTAAAGTATTCTTTGTCATATTTATATGGATATTTAACTTATATACACGGGTATTGTAAAGATTATTTTATATTAGCTATGTAGTGTAATCTTTGATAATAACTTAGTTGTCATTTTTATCAAGTTACTATTTAATACTTATCATAAAGATTTACTTGAAATTTTCTTATAAATGACTTGTGTAAATATTTTTTTAAATCATTAGGTTAAGTCTGTTTATGACAAACATGATCTAATAACCTAGAAAAATAAAGAAGAATTAACTTAAATAGCCGCCTACCTAAGCTCTTAAACTTAAAATAGACAGCAATGTATAATATATGTATAATCCATGTATATTATATATATATATATATATATATAATTGGATATAATTATTATATAATTTACGCATGCTGGTTAGAAAAAGTAAAAAGTAAATTTAATCAGTTATTAATGTAAAAATCCCGAAAATAAATAGAAGCAAATTATAAAATTATATCGATAGTGAAATTTTTTTTTGCACTGTCAATGTATATATTGTAGGCGATACTTCATGATTGGGATGATGATCATTGCCTGAAAATCTTGAAGAATTGTTGGGGAGCTTTGCCAGAAAATGGGAAGGTTGTGGTAATAGAACAAATACAGCCAGAATATCCAGAGACTAATCTTCTTTCTAAGCATTCATTTAGTACTGATATGTTAATGATTACTATGCTTAATGGAGGAAAGGAAAGGACAAAACAAGAATTTGAAGCTTTAGCAAAAGAAGCTGGATTTTCTGCTCTTAAAATTGCATGTCGTGCATATTATTGTTGGGTCATGGAATTGCACAGATGTTAGCTATTATATTTAGTAATTGCTTTAAAATTTCTGTTGTAATTATTACGTCTTGATACAACAACACGTTGGTTTAATTTGTGTATTTGCTTGTAGTATTTTCCAAATATTTGGTTGATATTTGATGTTACAACTTACAAGTGTAACATGGTTTTCCATGAAGTTCCTAATTGAATAAAGGGATTCCTAATATCTTCGATTTATTATTTTTTTTTAATTATAATCTGTTACTTTTTGTATTTCTGGAAAATACTTTGTTGGTTGGAAAGTGAATATATATATACGGAGTACTACTTTATTAAAGATTGATAATTTTGTTTGTTTTAAAATTTCATTTATTATACATTGGGGGAAGGGGAAGGAAAATGGGGGATGGGATTATAAGATGCGGAATGGACTCCTTGTCTACAAGTTGAAAGTTCAGTTAGCCAACTAACCATGGATTACTAAGAACCCGTTTGGCCATGAAAATTTTTTCACTTTTTTTTCGAAAAAATTTCACTTTTTTTTATTAGTATTTGGCCATAAAAATTTTAATTTTTACTTGAAGATGCATTTTGAAATTTTTCGAAAATTTGAAAAACTCCAAAAGACAGTTTTCCGAAATTTTCACTCAACTCATTCACAAAAATTCAAAAACAGCCCAAAATAATGTTGAGGATTTTAAGATGGAAAAGTCTTAAAAAGAAGGTGCATGAGAAATGGAGGGAAAATGAAATTTTTGAGTAAAATTTTAAGTTTCCCTCTCTTGAAACATTGTCCCATATTGGAAGAGGAAAATGATTTTGGTGGATATATATACAATTGCTCTTCTTGTAGCTCTTAAAGAGTTAAGAAGAAGGCAAGCCTCACGCCGTCATCGTCGCTCGTTCGCTCGGCTCGGCTTCGGCTTCAGATTTGGATTTGGATTTAGATTTGGTCAAATGATCGATTGATTGATTAATATTTTGGACCAAATTTATTTGTTAATAGTGAATATTAACGTAATATTATCCGTATTTGTAACGGATATTTTTCAATCCGTGGATAGAATCCAAGTGTCCCACCAGTTCGGCCAAGCACATGCTCCATTGTCCATTGGCAGCCTAGTGCTCCATGAGCAAGTGCTCCTTCCACTATGTCAAGTGCTTCCTCCATAACAGCCTAGTGATTGCTCCACCATGAGTAGTGGCTGGTCATTCTCTTAATAGCTGACTGCACTATAAATATGTGCAGTAGCTGTTAGAGCAAGGACACACAACACAAAACAGAAAAACGGAATAAGAGCTGTTAGGAGAAGGCACAGGCAGAAACGAATTTGAGAGCTTGGCTGTCGTTGATATCCTCTTCAGTAAGAACTCAACATCGACTATAATTGCATATCTTCCTCTCAGAATTTCCATTCGACTTCTGAGTTCTCCTCCTTTGTTGTGCATTGTTTTAAACTACAAACAAAGCAACCGTAAGTGTGATCTGCTGCCGAACTTTGTGTTCGCTGAACAATGGGGTTTGAAGTACCGCTACACCAGTGTGTAATTCGTTCTATCCTGGAAAAAAATAATCCATAACCTTGGGTACTAGGAGGGGATTAAATTCCTTAAGGAAACACTATGAATTTAGTGGGCTCGAATTAATTACTGTTTCGTTTATATTTACGTTTATACGCTAACTTTCTTTTCTCCAGAATTATTATTTACAAATACAGCAAGAAGATAGCAACCAACATGCTTAAGGAATTTAATATCTTTATTTCTGTATTTGTTGGAGAACTTACAGTTCTAAAGACTAAAACCTTTGTGGTTTTGTCTACTCGCGTTTTTGGAGATTAAAGCCTTCGTGGCGTTTTGTTGGAGAACTTACAGTTCTGAAGACTAAAACCTTTGTGGTTTTGTCTTCTACCGTTTTGGAAATTAAAGCCTTCGTGGCATTTTGTTGGAGATTAAAATCTACGTGATTTTTTTCTCCAGTTTTAAAGCCTTCGTGGCGGTTTGTTGGAGATTAAAATCTATGTGATTTTTTCTCTCTCCAAGTTTAAACGTTTGTTTGTGTTATTCTTTTTTAGAAAAAATGGCAAATGACAACAGAAACCGAGATGTTCCGATGATGACTGCCAACGCATCGACAAGCCGAACACCGGCGTTGGCACCGACAAAAAAATCCAAATTTTTTTTCGGGATTGATTTCAAGTGCTGGAAGTAGAAGATGTTCTTCTACTTGACTACACTATGTCTACAGAAGTTCATCAAGGAAGATGTTCCTGATCTGCCCGATGAAACTCCAGAGAATGAACGTTTTCTCGTGATTGAGGCGTGGAAGCATTCTGACTTCTTGTGCAAGAATTATATTCTTAGCGGACTGGAGGATAATCCGTATAACGTCTACAGTAATGTGGAGACGTCAAAAGAACTGTGGACTGCGCTTGAAAAGAAATACAAACCGAAGATTCCGGGATGAAGAAATTCGTTGCCGCAAAATTTTTGGACTACAAAATGGTAGATAGCAAGTCTGTTATTACCCAAGTCTAGGAATTGCAAGTGATTATTCATGATCTACTTGCTGAAGGTATATATAAAATGAATACTGATGTCGAAAGTAAACATTTTAGTATTTTTACTAACGGAATTTTTATTGAAGGTCTTTTCGTCAATGAAGCATTCCAAGTTGCAGCAATTATTGAGAAGCTGCCTCCTTTGTGGAAGGATTTCAAGAACTACTTGAAACACAAACGAAAGGAGATGTCCCTTGAAGATCTCATTGTTCGATTGAGAATCGAAGAGGACAACAAAGCAGCTGAAAAGAAAGGCCGTGGAAGCTCAACAATAATGGGAGCAAATATTATTGAGGCTACTTCTCAAATTAAGAGAAAGAGGAAGAAGGCTTCTGGGCCAAGAAATAACCCAAGAAAGAAGCGGTTCAATGAAAATTGCTACAACTGTGAAAAAGCTGGACACAAATTTGTAGAGTGTTGTTGATACCCAAATTTTTTCTATGTATTTCTTTTACATGCAAATACTTTCAAATATCATATACATACATATATAAGTATGCCCAGGTGTTTTAGTATTTTTCCAATTTTTTTAAAAAGATTTTTAAATTGATTTATTGCTCAATAATTATTCCCAAAATTATCATCTTGGTGAATAACTTATTTTATCCTCATATTTACACCAAAATACAATTAAGGTGATTTTTGCACATTTTTACAAATTCGTTTGGCATTTTAAAAGCTAAATTGCATATAATTGCAATTATAGCCTATTTTGTAATTGATAGCATCTTATAATTATAAAATTAAACCCAGCTTTTTTTAATTAATATTTATATGATATTTGTTTACCCGGTACTTTTAATTTGTTCTTAAAATCATTATTTCTATTTTTTATAAAACAAAATGGGAAAAGTGGCTATTTACAATCTAGCCTCAATTGTATTTCAATTTCAGCCAATTTGGCACCCCTAATTAACCCAACTTAGCCCCAAATTCGAGCCCAAACTACCCAGCCCAATTACCTTTAATCCAACCCAGCACCTACTCAACGGACCCAGCCCATAACCCCATTCGATCTCGGCCGTTGATCACTTAGATCAACGACCACCATTGACTCTTTCCTTTTTAATTTCAAATGACCCCTAAACCTACCCCATTCCTTTAGAGACGCCGCCTTTGAATCCCTTCTTTCTCTCAACTCTCTCTCAACCCACCTCAAACCTTAGCCGTCGCCTCTCACTGAAACCCTAATCCATGGCTTCCCAGGCTCATCGGAGACCTGTACCAGCCTCTCATGGCCTCCACGTGATCGTCTTTGAGTTCCTATGACCAGATTTTGAAGGGGTTTCGACCAAGTCTTTACTTGATGACTGTTCTCCGGTCGTCTTCAACCTTTGTCTAGGCCAGCCATGGCTATTCGAGTTTGATCTTCGACTTTCCTGCTTAGATCGATGGTTTTCAAAGCCTTTCTCATCGCCTGGGTTTCTTACGAAATCCTAATCTCTAAGGTTCCTCCGATTTTATTTCAGATCTTCTCCGGATCTATGTGTGTTTTGAACTTTCTAAGCATCTTTCTCAAAGTTTCTTTAATTTTTTGCTTTCAAAACTCTTTATTCTTTAATTAGGGTTTTATGTTAAGGTATTTCGAATCTCTTCTCTGATTCTCGACATGTTTTCCTATGTTTTGCTTGTGTTGTTTTCTATCTGAGTTAGAATGTTTAAAACCCTAATTCTTGAGATTTTGTTTGAGTTTCTTAGTCTGTTTGTTAACATCGTTTACCTTTTTTTTCTATCTGAGTTAGCATGTTGAAAACCCTAATTTTTGGGGTTTATTCGAGATTCTAAATTTGTTTGCTTGTTTCACTTGTTTATCGCCTCTAAACCTGACTGATTTTGAAAACCCTAGTTCTTTGGGGGTCTATTTGAGTTCCTGAAGTTCTTCGTCTGTTGAAATTGCTCAATGTGATTCCTTTACTTCAACTCTCTTTTTCTTTATGTGACTCTTTTGGTTCTGAGTTCTTGCTACCTGTCAAACTCAACTATGATTTACACTCGACTCTTTGCATGCCTCTGATCCTTTTCTCTATTACTAAACCACTAAAACCTGACTATCATGCTTCAAATGCTTGCTCTATGCTACTACTGTATGTTGTTTCTTTTGCCATAGCTTGGCCTCACATGTATATTACTTGTGCATTCCTTTATATACTGAGTCCCTTCTGTGATTGATTTTCAAACTCATAACTGATTTCAAAACTTTTCCCTCTTACTCGCCTGTTAAGGGCTAATTGATTCTCTTTCTTGGTTTGACCTTACTAAACCCTTTCCAAAAATAAGTACAATCCTGTACTTGGACTTAAATACTTATTGTATGATTTTACTGCTCCTTTTATGGCAACAACCATTCTCCTTACAGACTGATTTTCTTTCCTTATTTTGATCCTGTTAGTATCCGTTTGAACAATAATCCTTTGATTAAAGGGAAGTCTTGTGTTAATTGATTCTGATTGTGATCATGCCCATATTTGTGTTAAAGCTATACTTGTTACCTTATTCTTTACTTGTTTTCAAAACTATAAATATCTATACTCTTCTCTTTCAAAGACAGGAACACACACAACATAAGTCACTACTTCTTCTCTTAAATACTCTTAGTTTTTCTTAAAAGCATTCGAGTTTTTCTCTGAACTCATAAGCTAGAGTCCTCTTCTCTGATTGTGCTTTGGCTGCAAGTATTTTGCTTTTCTTCCTGCTAACTTTTTTGCAACTGGTATGTCTCTTCTTGTTTAAATTCTGCCTCTCTCTTATGTGTTTATGCTTTAGTCTTCTCTTTGTTTATTTTACTGCTTTTTGCAAGTTTGTTTATTCCTGCTCCTATATGAATCCCCATCCCCAAACCCTTTATATGTTGAGTTATGGTTCAGAAAACATGATAACACTTGATATTGTTGTTCATGTATATGGACTGGACTCCCTGAGTCCTAAACTCTTTCAATTCCCATTCCCCTTTCCCTTTATGTGTATTCTGAGCCTTAGACTTTGGTCTGGCAGTGTCCTAATCACTGTCCAGACCATAGTCTGACCTTCAATAGGTCTGTGCTCTTCTTTGTTGGCAGAACAGGCCTGGTCAGGGGTGTGCCAGCCTATCCTATGGCTAGTCATGACCACCAGCCTGCCATGGCACTCCCTAACCCCCCTCTTGCACTTACACTCATTCTTAGAAACTAAGTTCTACCTCTCTCTTGTGATCCTTGCCTTGGGACCCCTTAAGCTCCCTCTGAACTTGGACACATGAGGGTTGGCCCTTCTACACTGCACTATAACTCTTTCTAATTAATATCTTGGGTGTAAGCACTGCCTGGATTTCTTGAAACTCCTTGGATCTCTGAAACACCCTAGATAAGAGAAGGCTTTGGAAATCTGGATTTCAGAAGTGGTTCAATCTCATATTGTTAGATACTAAGTGTGAATTAGGCTGCTCGGATATAGCTGTAATTTCTGATGTATTTTTATGTCTGTCTTATTTTTCTAGTCTGTAATAATTTGTATAAACTCGGGGATCTAGTAAAAAGGGGAGGGGATTTACTTTTATGCACAAAAGGGTAAAAACCATGCCTATAGGCTTTTACTATTAATCTATGCAATCTCACAAGTAGAAACCATGCCTATAGGATCTAACTTTCTGATTTCTGCAACTATGCATATAGATACCATGCCTATAGGGATTTGCATTTCTGCATTTATAATGACATTAGGCAAACCATTAGGTTTAATGATAAATCAGCATATAGATATCATGTTTATAAGGCTGTTAACATTTGAAATGTATTAAAATCAGTAACTCGTAGAGATCATGCCTATAGGAACTTCAAATCAGAATTGCTTCACTCGTCTAAAACAGTACTGACCCTTTTTGCTAAAATAAGCGACTTTCTGCACGTTTTCTGAACCCTTAAAACTTTTCTTGCAACCAAATCAGTGCATCTTTTTCCTTCTTGATAAATATTCTCAAATCAGTGCATATTTTCTAAAAACTTACTGCTTTCCTGATAATTTGACAAACATTTTTTCGAATCAATCAGAATTCACTTCTTTATACTTATCTGATAAACCTTTTGAATCAGTCTACAATTTAGTTCTTTTGTTAAAACTCGACAACTCTTTTTCTTAAACAAGTATGTTTTCTGAAACTCGTTTTAAACCATTTTCTTTGTATTAAGTCTGCAATCTTTTCTGAAACTTATCTTATTCTGCAACTCCTTTACAATTAGTAGTTATGTCCCACACTTAAGGTAATGTTGACTAATTAAAGTGGCTCAGTCTTTGACAACTGCATTCGAGGGAGCCTAATGCGGCTTCCTGTCTAAAAGTATGAGTTGAACCAGTCCACTTATCGCTTTAATTTTAAAGACCAAACCAGTACATGCAAGACATGCTACACTCCATGGCTTATCTGATTGAAGGAGGTTTACCTGAGCCTTACCTGCTTATTTGCTTTCCCCTGTACTGGTATTATGTGTTTTTGATTGATGCCCTAGTATTTTTGTCCTTTGAAAACTCTCAAAAGGCCCCAAATATCTTTCCCTTTAAGATTAGTAGTCCTAAATGCCTCCAGGACTGATAGGATTGGGATGGGTACTAGCATGCAATAAGTAACGAAACTTTCCGCGCTTTAATACCTTAACGGGGTGAGAAGGGTAGAATATGGATATGATGACCGGTGCGCTAATATCACGTGCGACCCCTCTTCTGAGGAGACATTGCTGGATATTGCATTGATGTGATCCATATTGTTTGTAAACCTAGGACCCCCTCTCCCCTTTACTTGTTAATTCTTTTTAAGTTTTCTTTTAAACTTTCTAAACTCCTTCTACTTCTTTTCCTTTTCAACTCTTAAACTTGTTTGCGAAACTATGTGAAAACCCTTTTCTATTTGTCTTCTTAGAGTCACAATTGTAGCATGGCCGGGACCACACCAGTGGATCTTGAGGGGTTCCTAACACCTTCCCCTCGAGATAATTTCTAGCCCTTACCCAAACTCTGGTTTTTCATCTCAATTCTTTTCTTAAAAGTTTCCTAATGCACTATAATCATTAGGTGGTGACTATTCAACTTCTAAGACCCAATTCTCGAAAGGGACTAGAGTTGTCTTCCCAATGTCGTATACCCGATTTCGACCCACTCGTAGAATAGAGTTGTTCTTCATTTCATGTTGCTTGTGACTTTACTATCTCATTAATTGATTTATTTACTGTCTTTTATTCTTTCACTACGAAACTGACTTGGCTCTTCATGTCTTTTCTTCCTTTAACTGCTTTCCTTTACTGCTTTATTTCAATGTTGTTGTAATTATTGTAATCATTTATCTTATGAACGTGGCATGTCAATTTGTTTCATTCTTGTAGACTGTATCTTCAACATCATATTCCACTCGTGCTAAAAAAATACCATAGCGACGCTTATAATGAGTGGTTGCGCTCTTCCAATATTATCACCCTTTAAATTTGGCAAAGGCGTATTTGCGGTAAAACCAGTCGATCAGCGGTGCAGTCGACGGTTCCGTGCCTTTCCCTCTTGAGTTGTCCGCTCAAGGGTACCTGTCTAATACCCTAATAGAAACCTTACTTTGTTTAACTGTTCATGCATCATGGTCAAACCTAGCCGAGTCAGTTATGTTGTCCACATAATGACTCATTAAGATATCCTTGTCCGAAGTCCACTGGGTTTCCTTGAAACCCAAACGAACACCACCATATTCTGTACATTTATTTGGAGAACTAAATGCTTTTTATGCTGATTATTGGAATTAAATAGTTGAGTCCGGTGGGGGTGAGGTCTTAACCCTTTTGTTTTGCAGAAAATGAATGACAAAGTTCCTGACTTCGGTATGGTAAACATACCTTCACTCTTACTGACTTGGTGGAGAAATCCCATCGAGCAACCAATTCAACGAATGGAAAGAGAGAGTCACCAAGACTAGTGAGAATCTAGAATACCTAGAGTACAGCTTGCTGGAATTGGAAGGGAAAGTGAGGAAAAGAGTCATCGACTGTCAAAATGCTGAGGAAGGCAAAGGAGACGTCTGGAGATAGCATTTTTACTGGAAAATCTGCGCGAGCTGGAGGACTTGATCAATGAGAACATTCAACCTAAAGAAGGTCCTTCTGGGACCAAGTAGTTAGGAGTCTTTTATTTTGCTTTAATGATGTAATAAGGCTAATGTCCACTAGTGACATTTTACTTTCTGTTATTTGGCATCGTTTTGGATTCATCTTATTTTTATCAATAAAATGAGGATTTTAGCATTATAAGTTCTCCAAATTAATTTATCGCTAGTCCTACCTCGGGCATAACGAGGCACCCAAATTAGGACGCAATTTATATTCTTGCGCAATTTGTTTAAATATTGCAACATTTTCTTCTCATAATCTGTACTAACTTGTTACCTTTTTTGTTTTTCTTTTCTTTTATTATTCCCCTCCCCAAAGGTTAGTTCGTGCATTCTGGAACCATCATCATACAGTACGAGATCCAAGGGCCCTCCACCTTCTCCTCCTCCGAGTCCTATCCGGAACAAGAACAAAGGTAGAATGGGAGATTCAAGCGCCAGAAAGGAAATTGAAAGAACTGAGATTCCTCAGTTTACCCCGATTTCTAAGGAAACTACTGCCCAACTTGAGCAGAAATTATTGAAGTTCCGAGACGAACTGGATCAAGTTCGGAACTTGGTAAATTTATCATTCTCTCTCACCGCTCCTGATGTCAACTTTCCAAATGCTCAAAATCTTGCACCTCCACAGAACACCCCACAACCACAGATGCAACCCACTCATGCTCAACACTGCAACACATGCCACACTCCATTACTCATTCCTGAACCACTGAACACCACAAACGACCACCTCCACAACACTCCCATCTACGTAGATACCGTACCCCGTTGCACTCAATCAATCTCAAGTGCACCTGAGTTTGATGAAAAGGACTCTCTTATTAGAAACTTGGAAGCAGAACTCAAGAAGTTGACCAGTCGAGTCCAGGGCATGGAGGGAAACAAAGGTATAGAGGGGCTGAATTATGAGGACCTCTGCATTCAGCCAGATGTTGAACTTCCGGAGGGGTACAAACCTCCCAAGTTCAAAATGTTCGATGGCACGGGAGATCCCAGAGTCCATTTGAGGACATATTGTGATAAGCTGGTTGGAGTCGGAAAGGATGAGAAAATTCGTATGAAACTCTTCATGAGAAGTCTGAAGGGGGGTGCTTTATCCTGGAACATCAGCCTGGACCCCAAGAAATGGACAAGCTGGGTAGGTATGGCATCAGATTTCATAAACAAGTTCCGATTCAATACAGAGAATGCACCGGATGTATTCTACATCCAGAATTTGAAGAAGAAGCCTACCGAGACATTCTGCGAGTATGCTACTCGTTGGAGATCAGAGGCTGCTAAGGTCAGACCGGCCTTAGAAGAGGAACAGATGAACATATTCTTCGTCCGGGCTCAGTATCCACAATATTATGAGAGGTTGATGCTGATCGACGACTAGAAATTCTCCGATATCATCAAGCTGGGAAAAAGAATTGAGGAAGGCATTATGAATGGTATGGTTACTAATCTTGAAGCATTGCAGGCCACCAACAAGGCTTCACAGTCTGGTGGCATGTCCAAGAAGAAGGATGTGAGTGTTGTGATGGTCGCACAGGGAGCCAAATCGCCACTAAAATGCCAAACTTACCCGTTACCTCAACTTACATATTAGCCCATCCTAAATTACCAAGCACCCGTACCCTCTTACCAAAATCCACCACCCATTTACCAATCATCTCCACTTCTCGCATATCAACCCACTTCACCCAGATACTCTCAACCTGCACCTGTTTACCAAGCTTATAATGCCCAACCCTCTCACTACCAATCACCTCCCACTCGCCAAAATTTCCCTAGACCCAGACCAAATTTTGACCGCAGACCTCCCAGACAATATACAGCCATCGCTGAGCCAATTGACCAGCTGTATGAGAAACTTAAAGCTGCTTGTTACGTCTCTCCTATCCTTGCCATAACTCCAGAAAATCCTTCCCAGTGGGTCAACCCTAATAAGACCTGTGCATACCACTCCGGCATGAAGGGACATACCATTGATGAGTGTCGATCGTTGAAGGACAATATTCAAACTCTGATCGACAATAAGGTTATCGTAGCAAAGGAGCCTGCTCCTAATGTCCACAACAACCCTCTGCCTGATCACAAAGGCAGAGATATTCACATGATCGAGATCGAAAATGACTGTGACCCTAAGGGGTCAATAAGATTGATTGCTGAGGGTGATGAGCCAAAGAAACCGGTGGCCATGCTTAACCCAATTGTTGTGCAGAATCAGCCCTCCCAGGGCGATGAGGTAAATATGTCTATACCTCTCGAATTTGAAGAACCTTCTTCTGCCAAGGCGCCCGGACCAATTAAAGTTAAGTTTGGAGTCCCGAAGGCACCGATACCTTTCGAAGTTGTTGTGTTACCACCAAAGGTACCCATTCCTGTAGCAATGTCATACATAACAGCGTTCCACTCAAATGCCATACCGTGGGATTAAATAGCTGAAGCTAGGAGGAAAGGGAAGACCAAGACGGGAGAAGCAATTGCTGCGCAGGGTATGACCAGAACAGGCAGGGTTTACACTCTAGAGCACCTAGCCAAATCTAGTAAGCAAGCCTCTAGATGGACTATTGAAACTGGGCCCGATGATCTTTGGAGGAAAATACAAGCTAAGGAGTATTCGGTCGTTGAGCAGTTGAACAAAACACCAGCGTAGATCTCCATCCTAGCTCTTCTACAGAGCTCTGACGTACACAAAACTGCCTTGATGAAGATATTGAGCGAAGCTTATGTGCCCAGCAGCATAATTGGAGGCGAAATGGCAAATATGGTAGGACAAATACTGGAAAGTCACAAAATCACCTTCCACGAAGATGAGGTGTCGCCGAAAGGACTGAGTCACAACATGGCCCTGCATATCACCGTGCAATGCAATGATTACTTCATCACTAGAGTCTTGATCGATGGAGGCTCCAACCTCAACATCTGTCTGTTGATAACTCTTAGAACACTGGGAAAGAGTCTGCATGATATCAAAGATGGGGCCATCAATGTCAAAGCCTTCGATGGGTTCCAAAGGTCTACTATTGGAGAGATTAGCCTATGCCTGCAAATGGGACCAACTTGGTTCGACGTTGACTTTCAAGTGATAGATGTCCCAGCATCCTACAACTTGCTATTGGGACGACCATGGATCCACGTTGCTAGAGTTGTAGCATCGACCCTGCATCAGGTAGTGAAGTTCGAATGGAATCACCAAGAGGTGATTATTCATGGCGATGGTAGCAACCCCATATATAGTCGCCAGACCATCCCGATGATTGGAGGCAGAAGGAGAATAGGCGGAGAAACATACCACCACATTGAAAGGGTCAACACTGTAGACAAGGATAAATGGTGGGATAACAAGATTGAAAGTATCCTGAATTGGTGTGGATACGAACCTGGAAAGGGACTCAGCAAAAACCTCCAGGGAATCGCCAAACCCATCAAGCTGAAGAAACATGGTACTACATTTGGTTTGGGGTATGAATACACTTGGAAGGAGTTCAATGACTGGTCGCCACCATGGCGCGGTCCCTACTATCCACTAGAGCATCCGATACCTCGCCTGGAGAAGACTTTCCAACCGGCAGACGTCATATATGGATCAGAGGAAGATGAAGCATTGGCAGCCATAAAGAATCTGTTTCTGGAAGACGATGATATGGACTGCTGTGTTATTTTTGAGTAGGAAGGGGAGGAAGACCCTTCTATACAAGCTGTGAACCGAGGAGAACGCCTCAGCAATTGGTCAATCAGAACCACCAGGGCCTAGAAAGCCTCGGGGTAGCCAGGCTAAACAAAAGCACTATGCATCACATTTTTACTTTTTACTAGCTGATTTTATTTCCGCATTGTATTTAATTTTGAAAAGAGCTCTGATATTCAAAACAATTATGAATTCAATCGAAGCATTTTAGTTTATTAGATATCTCGCTCTTATTATTTTTTCTATCATTCACTTTATTTTACACAACATTACTATTACTTGCCTTGACAATGAACCAATGATTGTGACTTGCAACGAGACAACGCAACAAATGGATATGGATTCAGAAGAGGATGATATACTAGAAGAGGTCATCAGAGAGGTTGAGAATTTTGAAAATAGGCCTAAGTCTAACTTGGACGAAACTGAGGTCGTTAATCTGGGAGATACAGAGAATGTCAAAGAAACGCGCATCAGTATTCACCTGTCACCATCATAAAAGAAAGAGTACACAAAGTTCCTAAAGGAATATGAAAACATATTCGCCTGGGCATATGATGATATGACTGGTCTCAGCACATACATTGTACCTCACAAATTGCCAACAGATCCAACATGTCCGCCGGTAAAGCAGAAGCTCAGGAAATTCAAACCCGACATGAGTTTGAAAATCAAAGAAGAGGTTACCAAACAAGTCAAAGCCAAGGTTCTCAGGGTAGTAGAGTATCCGACATGGTTAGCCAACATCGTGCCAGTGCCAAAAAAGGATGGGAAAGTTAGAGTTTGTGTTGACTACCAGGATCTTAATCGGGCCAGTCCTAAAGACGACTTCCCCTTACCGAACATACACATTCTAATTGAAAACTGCGCCAAGCATGAGTTACAGTCTTTCGTTGATTGTTTCGCTGGGTATCATCAGATATGGATGGACGAGGAAGATGCAGAGAAAATGTCTTTCATCACGCCATGGGGAATGTACTGTTACAAAATGATGCCATTCGGTTTGAAGAATGCTGGTGCCACCTACATAAGAGCCATGAATACCATCTTTCATGACATGATACATAAGGAGATCGAGGTATATATGGATGACATCATCATCAAATCCAAGAAAGCCAGGGATCACATGGAAGACCTAAGAAAGTTCTTCAACAGACTGAGGAGGTACAATCTGAAACTAAATCCTGCTAAGTGTGCATTCGGGGTTCCTGTTGGAAAATTATTGTGTTTCATCGTGAGTCGTTGAGGAATAGAATTGGATCCGTCAAAGGTCAAAGCTATCCAAGAATTTCCGCCACCAATAAACAAGAAGGATGTGATGAGTTTCCTGGGGAGACTCAACTATATCAGCCGGTTCATAGCTCAGTCCACGATCATTTGTGAACCTATCTTCAAAATGTTGAAAAAGGATGCTGCTACCAAGTGGACTGATGATTGTCAGAAAGCCTTCGACAGAATCAAGGAATACCTGTCAACGCCACCAATCTTGGTTCCGCCTGAGCCAGGAAGACCCCTATTGCTTTACCTTGCGGTATTGGATGGAGCATTCAGTTGTGTTCTGGGACAACATGATGAAACAGGGAGAAAGGAGCAGACCATCTGCTATCTCAGTAAGAAGTTCACACCGTACGAGGTCCAGTATTCTCTTTTAGAACGCACTTGTTGTGCTCTGACTTGGGTCACGCAGAAGTTGAGGCATTGCTTCTGTGCTTACACTACTTATCTCATATCCATAATGGACCCTTTGAAGTATATCTTCTAGAAACCCATGCCCACTGGCAAGCTCGCCAAGTGGAAAATTCTGCTAAGTGAATTCGACATTGTTTATATGATCCAGAGAGCAATCAAAGGGAAAGGCTTGGCGGATCATCTCGCCGAGAATCCCGTGGACGGAGAATACGAGCCCCTAAAAATGTATTTTCCCGATGAAGAGGTATCTTTCATAGGAGAATATATTGCAGAATCCTATGATGGTTGGAGGTTGTTTTTCGACGGAGCTGCGAATTTCAAAGGAGTTGGCATAGGAGAAGTCCTAGTAACAGAAACCGGCCAGCACTACCCGGTATCCGCCAAGCTCAGGTTCCCTTGCACCAATAATATGGCCAAATATGAAGCCTGCATCTTGGGGCTCAAAATGGCCATTGACATGAACGTTCAGGAGTTGCTAGTGATCGGGGACTCAGACTTGCTCATACATCAGGTTCGAGAAGAGTGGGCAACCAAGAACTCTAAGATACTTCCCTACTTGTATCACATATAGGAGTTGAGGAAAAGGTGTCACACCTCCTTTTAAGCTCTGATGATTAGCCCTTTAAAGGGCACTAATTAGTGTTATTTCCACTACCAAATTATCGTTTCCATTCTTTAATTGTCCATTAACTTAGTGCTTTTATCTAAATATCTAGTGCACCACTATTATTTGTTAGCAGCCCCTATTCAATCATTGATGTTCAATTCCCAAATTATCCTAAAAATACTAACTAACTCTAAGTAGTAATTATCACAAATAATTAAATACCAAACAAAAAGAAAATCACAAAATTTTGACATTAAACACTAAAATGCAAAAATACGTTATTTTTTGTGATTTTTCATTTTGTAAAACAACAATTTACTAAATTAACACGAAAAATATAAAAAATCAAATCCTAAGTGCAGATGCTATATTTTTTGTATTTTTTTAATGCATTAATAAAATTAAACATGCACATAAAAACATGCAAACAATAAGGAAATCGCATAGTAATTCCTAGAATAACACATAATTAAAGAAAAGACCTAATTTTGGGAATTCTTTTGGAGTAATTCGTGTGAGGCAAAAATCACGTGCTCACAGCTGCTCCTCTTTGTCCGGAAACACGAAGAGTTTTTGTGCAAAGATAAAGTGAGCGGATACGAACGATTTTTGCCTGTTTGAACACTCCGTGGGAAGCATTTTTTTGAATGATTTGACCGAACCTCTGCTTCAAAGGTTTCCTACATATCCTTGGCTATAAAGGAATCAGGTCAATGTAGTTCGGGAAGTTTGGTAGCTGGGACTACCATGAAGCTGCGGTTTTACTGTTACTGCTGTTGCTGCTGCTGATACTGCCTACTGACCTCCTTGTTACACCATGACAAAAATGAAGAAGCTAGACTAAGCTATAATCTATTCTTTACAAAGATTTATTTTCAAACTTGATCTTGTGACTGATGTTGCCTCGTTGACTTGTATTTTCCTCAGAAGTTCCTTTGTGGCCGACTTGAATGATATTCTTTGAAATGCTTTCCCTTCTTCTCCTAGCGGGCACCTGACTGTTGAACCCCTTTAAATGTCTTCCCTTGACTATTGTTTCCTTTCCTCTGTTCTCCAGGCATTATTTGAAATTTGAATTGCTTCTTCCCTTCGTTCTCCAGGCGGGCTCCTCACTACTTGAAATTTGAATTGTATTCCCTTGTTCTTCAGGTGGGATCCTGATTGCTGAGACTCGAAATGTATTCCCTTGTTCTCCAGGTGGGCTCCTAATTGCTGAAGCTTGAGTTGTATTCCCTTGTACTCCAGGTGGGCTCCTGATTGCTGAAACTTGAACTATATTCCCTTGTTCTCCAGGTGGGCTCCTGATTGCTGAAACTTGAACTGTATTCCTTTGTTCTCCAGGTGGGCTCCTGATTTCAACAAAATAGACAAAAGAAAAGAAAATTTCTTCCCTATTTTGGTAGCTGGGTATATATATGAGTGTAAACTAAATCATGTTACCAAATATCAGTAAGAACTTGAAAGCGGAAACTTGAATTGTACTCCCTTGTTCTCCAGGTGGGCGCCTGATTGCTAAAACTTGAATTGTTGTTCCTTGTTCTTCAGGTGGACGCCTGATTACTGAATCTTTAACGGTTGTTCCTTGTTCTCCAGGTGGACGCCTGATTACTGAATCTTTAACGGTTGTTCCTTGTTCTCCAGGTGGATGCTTGATTGCTGATACTTCAACTGTTGTTCCTTGTTCTCCAGGTGGATGCCTGATTTCAACAAATTAGCCAAAACAAAAGAAAATTTTCTGCCCCAGTTTGGTAGTTGGGCGCATTTGTGAGTGTTAAACTGAAGCTTATTACCAAATATTGATAAGAATTTGAAAGCTAGGTCCCATTATTCAGGGGGGTCCTGACAACTCTTAACTAAACGACAATTTTAAATCTAAGCTATATCTTTTAAAGGCATGACTTCTGCTAAATCTTGTTATTTAATCCAGTTTTAAACTATGTCCCATTATCCAGGAGGGCCCTGATAACTCTTAATTAATGACAATTTAAAGGCTAAATTATATTACCCTATAACAGAACTTATGCTAAATCTTGTTATCTAATGAAAATCTTAAAGCTAGGTCCCATTATTTAGGAGGATCCTGAAAACTCCTAATTGAATTCTATCTTAAACATGAAAACTTTGAAATCAACTTATATTCCTTGGGGTACATTTATGCTAGATTTTTCTACTTATGATTGTTTCAATTTTTAAACTGTGTCCCATTTTCCAGGAGGGTCCTGAAAATTTATACAATCAAAAGTGCATGGTATTTGCTTCCCTCACAGGGTGCTTCCTGAAACAAATTCCATATTTGCCCCTATTTCAAATCAAAGAAAATCTTGTTAGTTTAAAATGTGGTAGTTAGTTGTGGCATTCCTGCTGGGGAGGGTTTTCTCTTTGCCCTGCTTTGTTTCAATAGACTGCCTTGAACTGGTCGAAAGGACTGTTTTGACCTCATGACTGATCCTCAACTGCCGGATCCCCAACTGTTGTTTTTACTTCTAACCCTTCTATCTGAACTCGTATATATCCCATGACATTACTGAACCATTCCACCGATTCAACTTTTGCTTACACCCTATGTCTCATTTTTCGTCATATTATCTCCAGCATGTTCTAGCCGTATTTTACTTTGTGCAATTTTGAATCTGGTAGTACCCTTTGACATTCCTTCTTATTTGTTAGAACAAGACTAACCTTGGAAGAGCTTTAGAGGAGTAAAAATTAACAGCAATAAAATGCGACGATTTTGAGAATTAAGAAGAAAATCTAAATTTGGATGACTGTTGGAGATAGAAAAAAGGAACTTATCTGAGTGGAGTCACTGGTACCAATGATCATGGTATGCATTTTGGATTAATCAGCCCAGTCTATTTAACCAATCTCCTTTCCAATTGTTTTACTTTGTTCTCCAAGATTTTCACAACCCAATTTTACTTTCCGCCAACTTACGGACCTTGTTTGACTTGCAGTGCCCTGAAGGGTTTTTACCGACAAACCTCTCTCATTCGTTTTTTCCTCAATTCCTTGTCGCCTTATGGTGACCGCGAAGGTTTTCACCGATAAGACTCTCTTATTTTTACTTTCTCTCAGCTTTCGTCGCCTCATGGTGCCCGTGAAGGTTTTCACCGATAAGACTCTCTCATTTTTACTTTCTCTCAGCTTTCGCCTCATGGTGCCCATGAGGGTTTTCACCAGTAAGACTCTCTCATTTATACTTTCCCTCAACTTTCATCGCCTCATGGTGCCCATGAGGGTTTTTACCAATAAGATTTTCTCATTTTCATTACTTTTCCTACTTGGACCAGAGTGTTATCCTGATATGAATCACCTCTATTTGCTCAACTTGGAATCTCTCGAAGACTGATCGGAAGGTATTTCTTTGGACTGTAATGTGGGCTTTTGGATGGGGTTAGAAAGAAAGGGTATCAAAGGCTCAAAACAATTTGACATGGGTTTAAAGTTACAACTCTTGGAATCATATTTCTTATTACAAATACAACTTCTACCCCAGTTTCTTGCTTGGGGATATTTTGATATTTTATTTTACTATGACCGAGCTGTGAGGCTGCCTACGTATCCTTAACAGGAATCAGGTCAAACGTAGTTCACACTTGAATTTCCTTGTTGTTATACTTTCTCTTTTCATTTCATTTCTTTTCTCTTTTCTCTTTTTCTTTCTTCTCTCTCTTTTTCGTTATTGATTCCAAAAGAGGGGTATGAAAGAAATAAATAAAGATCAAAAGGGGGAACAAAGTGTAAAGTGTTTAGATAGCAGAACGAATTGCCTTCGTCATTTCAATCTTCGAAACAATGCCCGGTACAATCAATCAACAATTATGACAAAGAAATCATACATAATATCTCTTGACTGCATCGGAATTGATGGCCATGTCTATGCATTTTCCTTCGATATCTGTTAAACATAGATAACCATTGGACAATACTCTGGTTACAATAAATGGCCCTTGCCAATTCGGGGAGAACTTGCCTTTTACTTCAACCTGATGTGGAAGGATACGTTTCAACACTTGCTGACCCACTTCAAACTTTCGAGGACGCACCCTTTTGTTGTATGCTCTTGCCATTCTCTTTTGATATAACTGGCCATGACATACTGCTGCCAATCATTTTTCATCAATCAAGTTCAACTGCTCCAAATGGGTTTTGACCCACTCATCATCATCAATCTTAGCCTCAGCGACAATCCGAAGGGAAGTGATTTCAACTTCTACAGGTATTACTGCTTCAGTGCCATATACTAACAAATAAGTAATTGCACCTACCGAAGTACGAACAGTAGTGCGATATCCCAACAACGCAAATGGTAATTTTTCGTGCCATTGCCTCGAACCTTCTACCATTTTCCGAAGTATCTTCTTTATGTTTTTGTTGGCTGCCTCGACTGCTCCATTCGCCTTGGGACGGTATGGGGTAGAATTGCGATGTGTAATCTTAAACTGTTGACATACCTCTTTCATCAAGTTACTGTTAATATTAGCACCATTATATATGATGATCACCTTTGGAATTCCAAATCGACAGATGATATTTGAGTGAACAAAATTGACCACTGCTTTCTTGGTCACAGATTTGAAAGTTTTGGGCTCAACCCACTTGGTGAAATAATCAATGGCTACCAGAATGAACCTGTGCCCGTTGGATGCTGCTGGCTCAATTGGTCCAATGACATCTATGCCCCAAGCAACGAAGGGCCATGGTGCAGACATTGTGTGCAATTCCAATGGTGGAGAATGAATCAAATCTCCGTGTATATTGCACTGATAACATTTGCATACAAAGTTGATACAATCTCGCTCCATGGTAAGCCAATAATAACCTGCTCGGAGAATTTTCTTTGCCAGCACATATCCGCTCATATGTGGTCCGCAGACTCCTGAATGTACTTCAGACATGACAACCATAGCTTGTCTAGCATCTATGCATCTTAATAATCCAAGGTCTGGTGTTCTCTTATACAAAACTCCTCCACTTAAGAAGAATCCATTTGCCAACCGTCGAATTGTTCTCTTTTGATCCCCCGTGGCTTGCACTCGATATATCCCCATTCTGATGTACTCCTTGATATCGTGGAACCATGGTTCGCCATCAAGTTCTTCTTCAATCATGTTACAGTAAGCATGCTAATCTCGGACTTGAATATGCATAGGATCGACATAAGCTTTGTCCGGATGGTGCAACATTGATGCCAGGGTAGCCAAAGCATCGACGACCTCATTATGGACCCTTGGAATATGCCTGGACTCCACTGATCGAAACCGTTGACAAAGATCATGCAAACATTATCGGTACGGTATGAGCTTCAAATCTCGTGTTTCCCATTCTCCTTGAATTTGATGTACCAGGAGATCCGAGTCTCCCAAGACCAAGACTTCCTGGATATCCATGTCTGCAGCTAGCTTTAGACCCAAAATACAAGCTTCATACTCAGCCATATTGTTGGTGCAATAAAACCGAAGCTGAGCCGTAACAGGATAGTGATGCCCTGTTTCAGAAATAAGCACAGCTCCTATCCCGACTCCCTTCATGTTGGCAGCCCCATCAAAGAAGAGTTTCCAGCCTGGTTTTTTAATTTGCTCTAGTTCATCGATATGCATCACTTCTTCATCGGGAAAATAAGTTCTTAATGGCTCGTAATCTTCATCGATCGGGTTTTCGGCTAAATGATAGGCCAATGCTTGGGCTTTCATCGTAGTCCGAGTCACATAGATGATGTCAAACTCTGTGAGAAATATTTTCCACTTCGCAAGTCTCCCTTTCGGCATAGGCTTTTGAAAGATATACTTCAACGGATTCAAGCGCGAAATGAGGTAAGTAGTGTAGGATGACAAATAATGTTTCAATTTCTGAGCCACCCAAGTTAGGGCACAACATGTCCTTTCCAGCTGAGTGTACTTAACATCATAAGCCATGAACTTCTTGCTAAGATAATAGATAGCATGTTCATTTCTGCCGGTGATGTCATGCTGCCCTAGTACACAGCCAAATGAATTTTCCAAGACTGTCAAGTAAAGAATCAAAGGTCTTCCTAGTTCTGGCAGAACCAGTACGAGTGGGTTTGACAAGTATCCTTTTATCTTATCAAATGCTTCTTGACACTCATCAGTTCACTTGACCGCAACATCCTTCTTCAGCAATTTGAAAATAGGCTCACAAGTTGTCGTGAGCTGAGCAATAAACCTGCTGATGTAGTTCAACCTCCCTAACAGACTCATCACTTTAGTATTGTTCCTCGGAGGTGGAAATTCTTGGATGGATTTGATCTTTGATGGGTCCAACTCGATGCCTCACCGGCTGACTATGAATCCCAACAGCTTTCCGGATGGAACACCAAATGCACACTTGGCAGGGTTAAGCTTGAGGTTGTACCTGTGAAGTCTCAAGAAGAATTTCCTCAAATCCCCAACATGGTCGGCCTGATGCTTTGATTTTACGATTACATCATCCACGTATACCTCAATCTCCTTATGTATCATATCATGAAACACCGTAGTCATTGCTCTTATGTAATTTGCCCCTGCGTTCTTCAAACCAAATGGCATTACCCGGTAGCAATAAGTTCCCCACGGCGTGATGAATGCCGTCTTTTCTTCATCTTCTTCATCCATTAGAATCTGATGATACCCGACATAACAATCCACAAAAGATCCTATCTTATGCTTGGCACAATTATCGATCAAAATGTGGATATTGGGTAGTGGGAAGTTATCATTGCTTTGTTGAGATTGCGGTAATCGACGCATACTCTGATCTTGCTGTCTTTCTTTGGCACAGGCACGACATTAGCCAACCAAACAGGATATCGAGTGACCCGAATGACCTTTGCATCCAACTACTTGGTGATTTCTTCTTTAATCTTCACACTTATATCAGTTTCGAATTTCCTCAACTTTTGCTTGACGGTAGGAAACACTGGATCAGTGGGCAATTTGTGGACCACTAAATAAGTGCTCAAACCCGGCATGTCGTCATATGACCATGCAAAAATATCTTTGTACTCGATGAGTGCTTTGATTAACTCTTCCCGGATCTTTGGCTCGAGGTGGACACTTATTTTAGTCTCTCGTATATTATCTGTGTCTCCTAAATTGATGGCTTCTGTATCATTCAGGTTGGGTTTGGGTTTTTCTTCGAAGTGAATTAACTCCTTACTAATCTCTTCGAAGGCCTCATCCTCATCGTATTCTGATTCGTAATCATAATCTACTTCTTGAATTATTATTTCGGAATCAGATTGATTTTTAAGACTGGGCTGAGGATTCCTTATGCATACCATATCACTAGAGCCAGCGTAAAAAGAACTGTACAGAAAAGAAAAACAAAAGAAAAACTATCAGGAATGATAAAGAAGGGGAAATTGCATTTCATTGAATGATGAAAAGATAACAAGGTTTGCACACTTCACACAGACTGAAAGATAAAAATCTGGATTACAACCCTAGAATGATCCAGACAATCTGAAGGAAAATCAAAATAAACTACCAAGACTCCATTCGAGTGGGGAGAGGAGTGGCTTTCCAATTATTAAGCTTCGTTTCTGGCCCAACGAATTGAATTTATGCATTGCTAGGACCTTCACCACTTTTCACCATGTTCACACTGTCAAACAACCTTTCAAATCTTTTAATTAACTCCTCATCAGGATTAATCATAGAACTAGGAATTGTTGTTACCAGGCGACTTCTGGTACCGGACTTGACAAATGATTTGTAAAGACGTGGTACTGGCTTTGGAAAGACCCATGCCTTCTGTTTTATCTTTCTGGCCCTTCTTATATCTGCGGCAGTGGGCTTGAATCCCAAACGAAATGTTCCCAAGTTTTCGGGAAGAGACACCGGCTGTATGATGCCTTGCAAAAATGAGCCCAAACCTTTACCGAGTACAAAACCATTCTTCAATATCTCATAGGCTACCATGACTAATGTGGCAGTTATCTTTGGATTTGGAATGTATTTCCCCTCCGGAACTTTCTCTACCAACATCGTGTCTGAAACCTGGTAGACCCATAGTCCCTGGTCATCTTCCACTTCAATAACTTGTACAATGGCATTGCTGCGAGCACATAAACTGTCTTCCCCATGCACAACTATTTCTTGTCTATCCCATTCAAATTTGACTACCTGGAGTAGTGTTGATAGGACTGCTTTAGCGGCGTGGATCCATGGTCGACCTAATAGTAGATTATAGGAAACAGCTATATCCAGCACCTGAAACTCCATTGTGAACTCGACTGGCACTATCGTCAGCTCCAACACTATGTCCCCAACCGAATCTTTACCTCCGCCGTCAAATCCTCGCACGCAAATACTGTTCTTATGAATCCTCTCATCTTCTATTTTCAACTTGCTTAGAGTGGAGAGAGGACAGATGTTTTCGCTTGACCCGTTGTCAACCAATACCCGGGTCACCATAGAGTTCTCACATTTTAATGTGAGGTAAAGAGCTCTGTTGTGCCCCGTACCTTCTATAGGCAATTCATCATCGGAAAATGTGACTCTGTTTACTTCGAAGATTTTGTTGGCTATTTTTTCCAAGTGGTTCACGGAGATCTTATCGGGAACGTGCGCCTCATTCAAGATCTTCATTAAAGCTTGACGGTGCTCGTCCGAATGGATCAATAATGACAATAGGGAAATTTAAGCGGGCATCTTTCTTAATTGTTCCACGATAGAGTAGTCATGCAACTTCATCTCCTCAAGAATTCTTATGCTTCTTCTCCAGTTACGGCTTTCTTTATTAGTGCTAGATTATTTTTAGCTCTTCTTAACTCCTCGGGAGTAAAACACCTTCCCGAGCGAGTCAAACCCTATACTTCACAGATTTCTTCTTTGACTTCCTTCCCTTTGTACATCACCGTTACCCGTTCGTAATTCCATGGAATAGCCTTGCTGTTGATTACTGGTAACTGAGTTACTAGCTTGATAATAACCCGATCTGCGCGGGCTCCTTCCACGATTATGATGGGTTTGCTGGCCGCTCCCGGTACAATCACCTTTACCCCTTCCTGTTTCATTGCAACTTTGATTAAAGACCCCTTCTTTACTGCCACAGATGGCTCAACACTCGTTTTGCTCTGCTTGAGCACCAACTTCTCATATGCTGATTGTTCATCTGTCTTGACTCCACTAGACCGAATCATCATGACGGTCAGTGATGGCTTCTTGGGTTCTCCCTTCACATGCACTATTTCGATCATATTTTCCTGCTGGTGGGTTGGCATTGGATTCTTGTTAATATTAGGCACCTAGGGAGCTTGAACTTCAATTCTATTGGTATTAATAAGCTCATGTATCGCATTTTTCAAGTGCCAGCACCTTTCTGTATCATGACCCGGAGTACCAGAACAATACTCACAGCTAACAATATAGTCAAGATTCTTTGGAGGAGGATTTGGCAGTTTGGACTGTATCGGCCTTAGCATATCTAGTTGTTTTAGCCTGTGGAACAGACTAGTGTATGATTCTCCCAACGGAGTAAATGTTTTCTTTTTTTGCAACCTTTCACCCTTGAGTGCTTGACTCGGCCTGAAACTTGGTCCGGGAGTGTTTTGGTAGGCTTGTGGAGGTGGATAAGTATTTGGTAGGACAGGAGCACGCCATTGAGCATGGGCAGGAGGTTGGTTGTATGTTTGTGTATGGTGGACGGAAAAATGAGGTTCTGGTGGGGGATAGTAGTGTTGGGGTGGATTGTGGTGATAAGTTTGTTGGTGGGGTCGAGGTTGATTGTAGTGGTAAGGTGAACCTCTGGATCCGGACCAAGTTCCTGAATCAACCATTGTCGCTTCCTCTCTTTTCTTCTTCCCAATCCCTCCTACGCCACCCTAAATAGCCTGAGTAGTCGCTTTGATAGCCGAATAGCTCATGATTTTATTCAACTTGAGGCCTTCTTCTACCATGCCCCCATCTTTACTACTTCGTTGAATGACTTTCCCACAGCTGAGACCAAATCGCCATAGTAAGTAGGTTCCAAAGCCTGTAGGAAGTAATCTACCATCTCACTTTCCTTTATTGGGGGATCTACTCTTGCTGCTTGCTCCCTCCATCGAAAACTATATTCTCTGAAGCTTTCACTATACGTCTTCTCAAGTTTAGTCAAGGACAGTCGATCTGGAATGATCTCAAGATTGTATTGGAAGTGACAAGCAAATGCTTGCGCCAGATCATCCCATGTGAACCATCTCCCATGGTCTTGGCGGGTATACCATTCCAATGCTGATCCACTCAAACTCTGACTGCAGTAAGCCATTAACAATTCGTCTTTTCCTCCAGCTCCCCTCATCTTGCTGCAAAAACCCCTCAAGTGGGCTACTGGATCACCGTGCCCGTTGTATAGATCGAACTTGGGCATCTTGAAACCTGCCGGTAATTGCAGACTTGGGAACAGACATAGGTCCTTGTAGGCCATGCTGACTTGCCCTCCTAACCCACGCATGTCTCTGAATGATTGTTCTAAGCTTTTAACTTTCCTGAACATCTCCTCTTGTTCGGTATTTTTGACTGGTTTATCCGCTTCTATCGGGAGGTCAAAGTGAGGAGTATAGGAATGGGTTTCTAGAGCTTTGAAAGTGGGTTCCGAGGGGTAGTATTGGTTGTCCTGGGCCTGGAACATAGGCTCGCTAGGAGATTTGTGAAGTGTAGCTGGTGGAGGTACTACGAAGACAGGAGTTACTGGTGGATAAGGGTATGGAATTGGTTTAGGGGGTGGAGATTGTTGTAAGCACGTGATTTTTGCCCTATGAAAGAATTACTCCCAAAAAATTCAAAATAAAACAATTTTCCTTTGTGTGCAATTTTTGTTATTTTTGTGTGGTATTTTTGTATAATTATTTGTATTTTTATGAGTGCATGTTTATTTGTTTTAATTAATAAAAATATAAAATATATCACATTTTCATTTAGTATTTAATTAAGTTTGTTTTACAAAAAATGAAAGTCACAAAAATAGGAATATTTTGCATTGTTAGCATTTAATGTCAAATTAAGCAATTTTATTTTAATAGATGTTTAATTGTGTATGATAATTTTTGTTAGGAGATTAATTAGTATTTTTGGAGTCAATTTAGTTTGTAGCTCAATATAGAATTTTAGTTTTATCAAAAATAAAAAAAAATAAAAAAAAAAGAAAAAAGAAAGAAAGAAAAGAGGGCTACAAGACGTTAATATTTGAATTGAGTCTAATATAGCTATTTTGACTATTTTATCTTATTTCACCGCAAAAGAAGACTACAAAAATATATATATATATATATATAAATTTTAGTTTACGTATTTCTCATAAACTTGAAAAAATACAAAAATTGTACTTTATTTTGGTACTTTATATAAATTCGAAAATTACAAAAATATAGTTCTATTAATGTCATGTAGTCATTTTAATTTTGAAAAAATACAAAATATTACTTTATATTTTATCTTTATATTAAAAAATGAAAATTACAAAAATAAGCTTTATTAATGTTTTGTAGCTATTTTAATCTTGAAAAAATATTTTTAAAAAATAGTTTTGCTTTAAATATTAGCCTTATTTTGGTAGCTATTTTGCTTACATAGGAGTAGTTGAGCAACGTCGTGTTCTTAATCTCGGGTCCGGGCAAAAGAATAATATTCGGGTTCAAACTACCCGTTTTTAGGCTTAATTTTCGGACCTGGCCCATAATAATCCGAGTCCACCACACATGGTCGCGTGGGGAACACGGACGGAACCCCATACAAGGGGAACCCCACCGCGCATGGGGGACACAAATCTTGGACTCCTACACACGTGGGGTCCATTTTTCTTGGCAAAGACTACAAACACACGGTTAAGTCTAGAAAAGAAGAAAGGAATTTTAAAAGGAAAATTTTTGTTGAAAAGGGACAGAACGTGAGAGGGGGAAGGGATTAAAAGAATTTAAAAAGCAAAAAGTTTTGGAGAAGGGGACAACACGGGTAAGGCTAGAAAAAGAAGAAATTTTAAAAGCAAAAGAAAGATTTTGGAAAGGGGTGGAGCACGTGAAAAGGATAGGAAAATTTGTAAAAAGCAAAAAAAAGTTTTGTTTAAAGGAGGAAGAGGACAGAACGTGAAAAATTGGAAAAGGATGGAGAAAAAATTTCTGAAAAATTGAAGAAGGCACTGTTCACCTTCTTCTTCATTTTGAACGAAAGAAAAACGAAAAAAAAACCCAACTGCCACCTCACTGCCGCAGCTGCTCCTTACCACCTCCAGCTGCGTCATCGACCACCTCCACTGCCCAACACCGACCTGCCGCTGCTGCCCCTCCCCGTCGACCAACTATTGCGACGCCATGGCAGCAGCGAATCAACTATTGCGACGCCATGGCAGTAGCGAATCAACTACTGCCGATGCTACTCCTCACGACACCCTCGCCCCTTCATGCTAATCTGCCATAGTCCAAACGTCCAGCTGCTGCTTCGTCCTTTTTCAACGTCCACAAAACAGTCCGTTCAACCTCCAATAGTTCAACTCCGAGCTCGACTTGGGTTCGTTCAAGTTTTAGGATTTTCTTTCAAGATTATTTAGTTCATTTTTATTTATTTTCTGTTATGGCTTTGGTTTTAAATGTTGTTCCTAATCTTGTTTTTTTTATTCTATTTTTCGGATTATTGATTCTTTGTTTAAAGTGTTATTTTGTAATCTTGTTTTGTTCATTAGTTCTCCTTCTTCTTCAAGACCTTTTTATTTGGTCAAGATTTTTCTTCTGTTTGTTTGAGTGTGCGTTATAAGCTACATTCGATTTGAACAACTTCGTCGAATAGTTAGTTTATGACTGCTTTGTTTGGACGAATACAGCATGAATCACTTCGTTGGTATGTTTTGATGCTTGAATCATTTTGTGTGAATTTGACTTAAGGATTGGTTGTAGCTGTGTAGTGATTTGGTGTAGTTGTAAATCAGAGAGGTTTAAATACATATTGCTAAGAGTGACGGCAAGGCAATAATAATAGGGGATTTTTCAGGAGTATTTTTGGGTGTTAAAAGATTTAAAATGATTAGTATTAGTAGCCTGCCAGTTAATATTCAGTGTATAATTAATGAATTATTTAATGAAAAGTGGATTAGTAGTGCAGAATACACCCTGTCTGGTATCTTTAAGGGTGGAAAATCAGAAAATAAGCATGAGATTAATGATAAAAGTGTATAAATGCACATGAGAGGGAATATACAGGCTGAAAGTGAAAAGCTTTGAATAAATAATGTTTAGTTCTAGCCTATAAATAAGGGGAGTTGATATAGAGAAGGAAAAAAAAATAAGGGATTGAGACTGGAAGTTGAGAGAACAAAAATTTTCAGAACTTAAAAGTGAGAGATAGGCTAATTTTTCAGAACTAAAAATCAGTCTTTGAGAGCTAAAAACTGAAAGTGAGGTTCTTTTCTTTACTGCTGAAATCAGAACTTTGTTACTGTCATCTGTTGGATTGCGTTTAGTACTGCTGATTTTCAGTCAAGCTTTCTGGGGTTTTCAGTTTGGTTCTGACCATTGTTACATTGGTTATTGCTGTTTTGTTGCTGTTATTTGCTGTGGGATTCTGTTGCTGTGCTACTGCTGTACATTGTTGCTCCTGACCTCTTTTCTCTATTTGTAGTTCGAATTCCAGGTACACATTCGAATCTTGTAGTGATAAAGCTTTGAAGTTGAAATGCAGCAATAAAATCGAACCGCTTCAATAAAGCAGATAGTAGACAATCTGGTCTATTTAGTTTTTTTTATGAACTGTTTTATTTTTTATTTTTTTATTTTTTTATATAATTGGATTGAAAAGAGAAGGAATCGTATAAATGGTCATGCGCTGACATAACATGAACCTTTCAATTTTATTAGATTAAAGAGGTAAATCATGATAAGTAGCATATCTCTAGTTAGTTGTTTGTATGCATATATTCAAGTAGTCCATAAATGAGATAGAGTACTTAGTCAAAACCCAATTAGTATTTCGTTTAGATGGTTAAAACTAATTTCCATTAGTCCTCTTAAGTGATTATACTCTCATCAGTATTGGCATTAATTCATGTTACAAATAATCTCACATAGATAGATTGTGGACTTGATAAAAATGTAAAAATAAGGTGGTTGGGTAGTGTCAACATTATAGATCCAATAATAATAATAAAATTAATAAATAAATAAATAAATAAAGGTCGTAGTCGATAATTTTATGTATTAATAATTAAGTATACTTACACTAATGTAGAGTAGTTTCAATAAAGTATAGTTAAATTGTGAATCCATTAGGGTTAATGAATTAGTCTATAGCTTTGATCATTTAGTTAACCTCACCACAGTTAAAAATGGCTAATTGTAGTAACGTTAGTCAATCTTGTACGCTTTTTTATATACATAATTCCATTTTTAGTAATATTAGCTTATGGAATAAGGCGCGAAATAATTTTTCATTTTTACAAGTTCAAGTATAATTTTCGTTAGCATCTGTTGTAATCTATTAATTAAATAAGTTACGGTTTTTTTAGCATGTAATTAACTAGGATTTTTCTTTATTTAGAGACAAATAAAAATAGAAATGTAGTTACTTTCCTCTTAAAAATAAATAAATAAATAAGTGAGACGAGCTTCGTCAAATAACAAAAAATAATAATAAAAAATTTGCAGGGCCCTCAGTAAATATTTGTTTTAAAATCGCTTAGACTTCGGGATGGACCGTTTATCAAAATTCCACGGCCTCCCCGAAATAATGATACACTAGTCATTTTAGGTGCGTATTTAATAACGTTATCTCCTTAAACTCGGATGCACATTTATGTGACCCAAATCCAAATCTCAGCGGAGTTGAAATGTGTCTCTAATCACGGGCACATTGATTGTGACGTGGTTCGAGATGCGTGTCCACGACGTTGCCAATTCCTTTTAAAAAAAATAAGAATAAAATAAGATGAGCCAAATAAAAATACAAAATTGCGGGGCCCTCAATAAATATTTGCCTTAAAATTGCTTAGACTTCGGGATGGACCGTTTAGTAAAATTCCACGGCCCTACCCAAAGTAAATGATATGCTAGTTGCTTTAGGCGCACCTTTAATAATTTAATTTCTTTAAACTCGGGTGCACATTGATGTGACCCAAATCCAAATCTCAACGGAGTCAAAGTGTGTCGACGACCACGGGTACATTGATTGTAACGCGGTTCGAGATACATTTTCACAACATTGCAATTCCTTGTAAAAAATAATAATAATAATTATGAAAGCGGTCCAAAAGTTAAAATTTGCACATAAGTTCATATATGTATAAAATCAGATAATCAAGCCGAATATAACAGTTGAGCGACCGTGCTAGAACCACGGAATTCGGGAATGCCTAACACATTCTCCCGGGTTAACAGAATTCCTTATCCGGATTTCTGGCGCGCAGACTGTAATATGTAGTCATTCTTTTCCTCGATTCAGGATTAAAATTAGTGACTTGGGACACCCTAAATCTCCCAAGTGGCGACTCTGAAATAAATAAACAAATCCCGTTTCGATTGTCCTTTATTTGGAAAAACTCCCTACGCCCCTCGTGGGGGCGGAAAAAGGAGGTGTGACAGCTCTGGCGACTCCGCTGGGGATCAAAAACCCAGAACCACTGGTTCAGGGTTAGAAATTCGAGCTTGGAATAATTGTTCTATTTGGCTTTATTTATTATCTGATATCCTTATATGTGATTCATGTGCAAAATGATGTGTGTTACCGCTTTGATATTATTTGACTGTATATATAAACTGCGCCGAAACCCTTCTCTTCTTACCTCCGGGGAGAAGCTCGCTGGTCGAGACTCCCTATTCTGTTAGTGTCATACCCAAGTAGAAAGAGGCTCGGATAAGTTACAAAGCCGGACGACCCCGCGGGTCCCCGGTACGTAGCCCCCTCCTCAACTCGAGTTGTCCGCTCGTGTAAGCCAGGTCTAGAACAAAGCCCAGTTTGAAGCTTAGTAAAACATAACTTCATGCCGGATCCCTAGTAGGAAAGCGCTTATTTGCATCACGTTGCATTTGACTTAGGGGGCTCAACACAGGGGTTGGGCCCGTCTAGGAATAGTAACCTGGAACAAAAAAAAACCATCATGTGGCATTTTATCTGTTATCGCATTAATTTGCTTCAAATTTGCATGTTGACCGGCAGGTGGTAACGGGAATTTTGAAAAATAAATAAATAAAAAAAGATGAAAAAAGGAATTTCAAAATTTCTCGCTTAAAAGGCAGTGTCCAAATATTTTTGAAAAACCGTGATAAATTTCTTACCCGAACTATGTCGGTTTGATTCCCACCGGATGTGGGATACGTAGGCAACCCTTATCGGGTCCAACTCCCCTATTTTGTTTTACCAATAATTATATATATATATATATATATATATATATATATATATATATATAAACCCATGTATGTATATACACATATTATTTCTTTCAAAAAAAATGTTTGGAGTCAAAATAAAAAAAATAAAAAAAATTCCTTGTCTAAAATCACCTTAATAAATGTGCAGAATGAGCACAAGTAGGAGTTCATCTGAGGCCATTATAAACAAAGTTCCTCTGGGCTTACGCATGTGGTGGAACGACTTGGGAGGATCAGGGCAAGATACGGTCAAAATATACTTGGGAAATTTGGTTGGATTGCTGGACATCGATCCGCGAGGGGACGTTATCAGGGCTCTAATTTCATTTTGGGACTCGGCTCACAACGTATTTCACTTCTCAGATTTCGAACTCACCCCGACACTGGAGGAGTTGGCAGGGTACATTGGATGTCCTAACATCCCTATGAAAGAGCAGTATCTCATTGCACCAAGGACCGTAACCATACACAAATTCCTGGACATCGTAAAGATCCGCAGAACGGTACATAACCCAGAGTTATCAAAAGGGTTTTGTAGTTTTGCATTTCTGTACGATTTGCAGTGGGGAAAGCCGTTTGAAATGGGAATGGCATAGATGTATTGCTTTCATGATAGCCTTTCTAGGTTTTCTGGTGTTCCCTAGAAAGGATGGGAAAATTAACATACAAATCGCTGGGGTCGTCAGCACTTTGCTCAAGCAAGAAAACAGCACTCTAGCACCAATGATAATAGCAGATATTTTCCGCGCACTCACTATTTGCAAAACCGGAGGGGTTTTCTTCGAAGGATGTAACATACTACTGCAAATGTGGATGATAGAGCATCTATGTCATTGCCCTCAATTGCTGAAATATGGGTCATCACAAAAGACTTGTATAGAAGAGTTTCCCACCAGGATCGACGGTTTCAGATTGCCGGAAGGGGTCGCCGAAAGGGTCACGCTACTGCGCTCTATTTCAGCAAACCAGATAGAGTGGGCATTCGAATGGCTACCCATAGAGGAAGTCATACACATGTCAGCCACCAAATCTTACTTACTGTTGATGGGTCTCCAAAGTATCCAGCCCCACGCACCATGCAGAGTATTGAGACAGTTGGGACGATACCAAATAATCCCAAAAGAAGAGGATCTCAGTAGTCAGGTGATCGAAATCGGGCCTGGTGGGCAGTTCCCTGAGGCGGTCGTTCGGCGAATCTGGAATGAATGTCAAACCCTGAAGGTAGATACTTGTGTACGAGACAGGGCCAAGGGCGAAGTGTCGCCAAAATACCTCACGTGGTACCGAAGAGAGCTTGAGCACCAGAGACCAACTAAGAGAGCTCACATCCAAGACTTTGAGGAATCATCACATGCACAATGGGGCTGGTTAAAAAGAGAGGAAGGTTACCGGGCTGAAATCGGGAAGCTAAAACAACAAGTTGAAAAGCTTGTATTTGAGAACAACGTGCAAATCGCCTCCAAGCGGGTTGAGAAGAACAAGTTAGCCCAAGAAAACCAGACACTAAAGGCCCGCATTCGCCAAGCCAGTAAGAGTAACATCGACAGACAGAAGCATCGCTCTGACGAAAGATTGATAGCAAGTTTGAGAAATCAGGTCATCCAAAGCCAAGGAAAATTAGAACAATTAGAAGCTTGCGTAGCAAGGATGAAGGTCCGATGGGCAAAATGCACAATGGCTCGGAGGCAGCGTCTGCAACAGGTCATAAGGGATTATGAAATGAGCATCGGGATATTAAGGGAAACGAACTCCACTCTACATGATCAGGTCATCAAACAAGCACGAGATGCTCAGGCCGACAGAAGACATTGTTACGATGCAATGGCCTGCATGGAAAGACAAATAGAGTTGTTCCAGGATCGACTTGCCGACAATGCTCAGGCACTGCTATTGAAGAACCGACAAATCAAGCAATTGTTCATTGAAAGGGACAACATTCGAGGAAGGATCGACGAAATTGGGCATTACATCTACATGAAATGCCTAGCATGTGAGCAAATACCTCGGAAGACCCTTCTTGTTTCCATCATGGGCTGCGTCCACCGGATTATGAACGAGTTGAAGAGCTTGCAGAGGGACCTCACACCAAGGGCCGCGGAAAGGCCGAATGATGCCTCGCGGGTCCCTAAGTTGGAAAATTAATCTTTGGTCGAATCCCGTTTATTTGGCTTTGTGGCTGTCCCATATGTTGTTTTCTTTTCTTTCAGTCAAATCAATTTAAAAACTGTGGAGTCTGTACTATTGCTATTCTTTTGTTTGAAGTAATTGGTAATAGCAAATTTTGATGATGAATTCAATGATTCCAAAAAAGAATTTTGTGTTTCTTTACTTTATGGCAGAACTACGCCTGGTCTGATTCGCGCGGGGACGTGATACGTAGGCAATCCCCATAAGGTTTGACCGCCTTTAATAAAGAAAGAAAAAGAAAAATAATAAATACAAGAATAAAATAAAATACAGGGTTTCCCAAAATACTTTAAAAGGACAAATGAGCAAGCTGGGATGACACATGTTTGAAGTAAAGCATGTAGAAACGGTTAACTGCCTAGGAGCATGGCATCCTCAATGTGTTGTTGTTATCAAATCTGTTAAACTCTAACGCTGACAAAGTTTGTTGTTGTCCGAATCCAGACAGTTAGTTGTTAAAGAATTCTGGCAACACACCCTTACCAAACCAGATCCAAAGGACCAGTAGCAACAAGCATGACTACTTCAGAGAATAGTACCGAGGGAGAAAGGCCGATGAGCCAGTTGTTAAAAGAAGCGATGGAAAAGATTGAAAGGATGGGACTAGAGATGAATGCAATGCAGCTAGCTTTAGCCAAAGAACAAAAGAACCCTGAGCCACTGGGGCACATGCTGGAATACCATCACTCCGTCCCTTCAACAAGCCTCACAAATCCCCGTTATCATCAAGAAAAAAGCCCCCACGATTCCCAAGCTCCACCACCGCATCAACCTCTCCCAACACCAAATGTTCCCACTTTTGCGGGACCCACATCAGCCACCCTGCAGAGAACGGACAGCGAGCCATTGTTTTAGGCTCCCGATACGCAATACTATCCCCCTGAGCCTACATTCCATGCCCCCGAACCACATGCCTACAATCCACATTTGGAGGTACCAGCAGAAAAGCCGGTTAAAGCCCCAGAACAAGATGAGGTATTGAGGAAATTCAAAAGCCTGGAGCAGTCCTTCAGGAACCTGCACGGATTGGGCAACCAGGTTAGCGTGGCCTACAAAGAACTATGCCCTTTCCCGGATGTCCAACTCCCGGCTGGGTTCAAGATGCCTAAGTTTGATTTATATGAAGGGCACGGTGATCCCATGGCGCATTTGCGGGGATTCTGTAGCAAAATGAGAGGGGCAGGTGGCAAAGATGAGCTGCTGATAGCTTATTTCGGCCAAAGTCTGAGCGGATCGGCACTAGAATGGTATACCAGGCAGGATTCCAGCAGATGGTACACTTGGGATGATCTGGCACAGGCTTTCGCAGGTCATTTCCAATACAATCTTGAGATAGTCCCTGACCGTCTCACATTATTGAGGACCGGGAAGAAGCCCAGGGAAAGTTTTCGCGAGTACGGGTTCCGCTAGAGAGAACAAGCAGCTAGAGTGGATCCTCCCATGAGAGAGGGAGAAATGGTGGACTACTTCTTGCAAACACAGGATCCAACCTACTTTGGTCACTTGGTGACGACGGTTGGAAAATCCTTCAACGAGGTAGTAAAAATAGGGTTCATGATAGAGGAGGGTCTGAGGTCTGACAAAATATTGAATTACTCGGCACTCAAGGCCACGACCCAGGCTATTTAGAGCGGTTCGGGAGGTGCGTTGGGAAGAAGGAAGAAAGAAGAAATTGCCACGATTGAGGCAAGCAGTTGGCCCAGGTCTGTCAAACCCCACTACAACCAACCCAGGCCCTATAGGCCAAACTACCCATACAGCCCAGCACAACACTACTATCCACCTCAAGAACCATATTTCTCCATACACCAAGCCCAGACATACACTCAGCCTCCAGTTCGCCCGCAATGGCGCGCGCCGACTCCCCAGAACACATATGCACCACCACAAAACACCTATCCTCCACCGAGGGCATATAGAAACCCTCCAGTGGCAGGCTTTCGGGGAAATCCGGATGCTAGGAATGACAGGCTGTGGAAACACAGAACTTTCACCGAGTTGGGAGAAACCTACACCGCTTTGTTCCACAAATTGAGGCAATTGGGTTTGGTTAGTCCTGTTCAGACTCGAGAACCAAATCCCCCACCCCAGAATTTGGACCAATCAATAAGTTATGAGTATTGCTCAGGGATGCTGGGGCATGATACCGAAAAGTGTTGGAAATTGAGGCATGCCATACAGGATCTTATTGATACCAATAAGATCGAGGTCCAGACACCGGAGGCTCCCAACATCAACCAGAACCCACTGCCAGTGCACCACGAGACTCACATGATTGAGTTGGTGTATGAGGGAGGAGAGTTGAGAAAACCCTCACAAACAGTGATGATGATCCAGGCCGCTCCGAAAGAAGGACCAACCAGTGGAGGAACTGGGGTACAGTCCCAGGGAGAAGGCATCAAGCCGATAGTGATATTGGGAAAGAGCCCGTTCGCCATAACAAGCAAACTCGAGCCAAACAAGTTGGTAATATCATGGACTCCGCCCACACCTGCAGTTGTGTTGAAAGGGGTATGCAGGGAACTGGTCACCATAAAGCCTGTAGTTCAGCTGCCGATAATTGATAGCAAGGCTGTGCCTTGGAAATACGAGAAGGCAGTGGTGATGTACAAAGGAAAACAAGTGGAGGAAGTTAGTTGTGAAGCGCAAGGGCTAACTCAATCAGGTCGGTGTTTTGCTCCGGTGGAGCTGAGAAGAACCAACCCCGCTACAACTAAGAAACCTGTGTCCGAAGAAGAGGCTGAGGAGTTCTTGAGGAAGATAAAAATACAGGACTACTCCGTGGTCGAACAGCTGAGGAAAACACCGGCCCAGATCTCGCTGCTGTCATTACTAATCCATTCTGAGGAGCATCGTCGGGCCCTGATGAAAATATTAAACGAAGCTCATGTACCCAACGAGATTTCTGTAAACCACCTGGAAACCATTGCCAACAAGATTTTCGAGGTGAACAGGGTAACATTCTCAGATGATGATCTGCCAGTGGAAGGTACGGAGCACAATAAAGCTCTCTACCTAACTGTCAAATGCGAAAACTCGGTAGTTGCTCGGGTATTGGTGGATAACGGTTCGAGTGACAATATTTGTCCATTATCCACTCTGAACCAGTTAAAGATCGACCACGGAAGAATCCACAAGAATAACATCTGTGTCCGGGGATTTGACGGAAATGGAACAGCCACTGTGGGGGATGTTGTGCTTGAATTGACCATCGGTCCGGTCGAGTTTACCATGGAATTCCAGGTATTAGAAGCCACAGTATCTTATAACATGCTGCTAGGACGACCATGGATCCATGTAGCCAAAGCAGTGCCTTCCACCCTACATCAGATGGTCAAGTTCGAGTGGGATAGACAAGAGGTCGTACTACACGACGAGGACACGTCATGCACCATGGGTGGCGCCATTGTGCCATTCATAGAGACCGATGATGACAAAGGTCCTTGGGTCTACCAGATTTTCGATACAATGTCGGCAAACAAGATTTCTGAGGGTGAGATCCTTCAGTACCCTAGGGTAGCTTCCGCAACAATCATGATGATCTCGGAAATGCTGGGCAACGGGTTCGTGCCAGGAAAAGGCATGGGAGTTGAGCTTCAGGGGATTGTCCAACCTGTCTCCCTGCCCAAGAACTTGGAAACCTTCGGTTTGGGGTTCAAACCAACCACGGCAGATAGGAAGCAAGCGCGAAAAATGAAGAAGAGAGTTTGGTTTCTGCCCAAGCCGGTGCCACGTCTCTCAAGGTCTTTTGTCAGAGCAAGCGCCAAGGGGCCGCCAGTCCCAAATATTCTAGGACCATTGATTGGTATGGATGGGGACCTGAATCAGAGTTTCGAGAGGCTATTCGCTGATGTCAGTATGGTAGAAGCTGGAGAGAGTTCCAGCAGGGCGGAGATACAATTTGTGGGGCCTGAGGCCAAGACCAACAATTGGACGGTTACTCCTCTTCCTGTCCGAGGGGAGTCTTGGTAGTAGGCTTTGATTTATGTTTTTTGTTTGTTTTGTTTTGTTCGGATTATTCCAGGGTGTAATCCAAATTTTACTTTTGTTTTGTAAAAGTGTGAACCCTTTTATCCCGCAAGTTTAATAAAGTTCTCTTCTTTTGTCTCATTTTAATTTTGTTTTGTTCTTTTTCTTTCTGAACAGTTCTCTTTTTACTGGTTCTAATGACATGGCATGCACAGCGGATCTTCGACCTAGTCTAATAAATCAATCTGAATCCGACTCAATGATGCAAGAGGTCGTTTGTGATGATGAATCTGAATGTGACGAAGGTGAAGCCTTCGAAGAGATAAACCGAGAACTGTGCCAATTTGAAGAAAAACCCAAACCTAACCTAAATGACACTGAGGCTGTGAATCTAGGAGACGCTGATAATGTCCGAGAAACCAAGATTAGCATCCATATTGAGCCGAATGTCAGGGAAGAATTGATCAAAACCCTCGTGGAATTCAAAGATGTTTTTTCATGGTCATATGATGATATGCCGGGATTAAGCACCAATTTAGTGGTTCACAAATTGCCCACTGACCCGGCATACCCTCCGGTCAAGCAAAAGCTAAGGAAATTTAAAATAGAAATGAGTGTAAAGATCAAAGAAGAGGTGATTAAGCAGTTGCAGGCGAAGGTCATCGGGTCACTCGATATCCCGAGTGGTTGGCCAATGTGGTACCAGTTCCAAAGAAGGATGGGAAAAATAGGGTGTGCGTCGACTACCGCAACCTCAACAAAGCAAGTCCCAAGGACAATTTCCCATGCCCAACATCCATATCTTGATCGATAATTGCGCTGGGCGCGAGATCGGATCCTTTGTGGATTGCTATGCGGGTTATCATCAGATCCTAATGGACGAGGAAGATGCGGAAAAGATAGCATTTATCACGCCATGGGGAACTTACTGCTATCGGGTAATGCCGTTCGAACTGAAGAATGTCGGGGCAACGTACATGCGAGCAATGACTGATGTGTTTCACGACATGATACACAAAGAAATTGAGGTGTACGTAGATGATGTGATCATAAAGTCTTGGAGTCAGGAAGACCATGTAGCAGACCTAAGGAGATTCTTCCAAAGACTACGAAGGTATGATATCAAGTTTAACCCAACCAAATGCGCATTCGGGGTTCCATCAGAAAAGCTGTTAGGATTCATCGTCAGTCGACGGGGTATTGAGTTAGACCCATCTAAGATCAAATCCATCCGAGATTTGCCACCGCCAAAGAACAAAACAGAGGTAATGAGTCTGTTGGGTAGACTTAATTACATCAGCAGGTTCATCGCTCAACTCACAGCAACTTGTGAGCCCATATTTTGGCTGCTGAAAAAGGATGTTGCGGTAAGTTGGACGGCAGAGTGTCAAGAGGCTTTCGACCAAATCAAAGGGCATCTGTCTAATCCACCCATGTTGGTCTCGCCTAAGCCAGGGAAGCCCTTAATTCTTTATCTGACGGTCCTGGAAAATTTATTTGGTTGTGTACTGGGGCAACACGATGACACAGGAAGGAAGGAGCAGGCCATTTACTATCTTAGCAAGAAATTCACAGTATATGAGGTCAAGTACACTCAACTCGAGAAAACATGCTGCGCCCTAACTTGGGTAGCTCAGAAGTTGAAACACTACCTGTCCTCGTATACTACTTATCTCATATCCCGTTTGGACCCATTGAAGTATATCTTTCAGAAACCTATGCCCACAGGGAGGTTGGCAAAATGGCAAATTCTGCTCACAGAGTTCGATATCGTCTATGTGACGAGGACAGCCATGAAAGCCCAAGCGCTGGCCGACCATTTGGCAGAGAATCCCGTTGATGAAAAATACGAGCCTTTAAGAACATATTTTCCCGACGAAGAAGTGATGCATACAAGTGAGCTGGCGTTACCCGAGGAACTGGGTTGGAAGCTTTTCTTCGATGGAGCTGCAAACGTGAAAGGGGTTGGAATAGGAGCAGTACTCATTTCTGAAACAGGACGCCATTATCCTGTTATGGCTCAACTACGCTTCTATTGCACCAATAATATGGCCGAGTATGAAGCTTGCATTTTGGGTCTGCGATTGGCTGCAGACATGGATGTCCAAGACGTTTTGGTCTTGGGAGACTCGGACCTCTTGGTACATCAGATTCAGGGCGAATGGGAAACACAGGACTTGAAACTCATACCTTATCGACAATGCTTGCACGATCTGAGCAAGCAATTTCGATCGGTGAAATTCAAACATATCCCGAGAGTTCATAACGAGGTTGCGGATGCATTGGCCACCTTAGCATCAATGTTGCACCACCCTGACAAAATGTATGTTGACCCTCTGCACATCCAGGTTCGTGATCAGCACGCTTATTGCAACGCGGTGGAAGATGAAGCAGATGGCGAGCCTTGGTTTCATGATATCAAGGAGTACCTCAGAATGGGGATATATACGGAACATGCCACTGGAAACCAAAAAAAAGCCCTTCGGCGTTTGTCGAATGGTTTCTTCCTCAGCGGAGGAGTTTTGTACAAAAGAACCCCGGATTTGGGATTGTTAAGATGTATAGACGCCGGTCAAGCCACGACGGTCATGGCAGAGGTACATGCTGGAGTTTGCGGGCCGCATATAAGCGGATATGTATTGGCAAGGAAGATCCTTCGAGCAGGGTATTATTGGCTTACCATGGAGCATGACTGTATCTCTTTCGTGAGAAAATTCCATCAGTGTCAGATACATGGAGATCTGATTCATTCTCCGCCAATAGAGTTACATACGATGTCAGCACCCTGGCCGTTTGTGGCATGGGGCATGGATGTCATTGGACCTATCGAGCCAGCAGCATCCAACGGTCATAGGTTCATTCTAGTAACCATTGACTACTTCACCAAATGGGTTGAGGCTAAAACCTTCAAGTCGGTAACTAAAAAGGCAGTGGTGGATTTTGTGCACTCCCATATCATCTGCAGATTTGGGATCCCAAAAGTAATCATCACGGATAACGGTGCAAATCTTAACAGCAGCCTGATGAGAGAGGTATGCCAACAATTCAAGATTACACACCGCAATTCCACCCCATATCGTCCCAAGGCGAATGGAGCGGTCGAAGTAGCCAATAAGAACATCAAGAAGATACTGCGGAAGATGGTGGAAGGGTCCAGACAATGGCACGAGAGATTACCCTTTGCTTTGTTGGGTTATCGCACTACCGTCCGGACTTCCATAGGTGCAACTCCTTATTTGTTGGTGTACAGAACTGAGGCCGTAATACCAGCGGAGGTCGAAATTCCGTCCCTCCGGATTGTCGCTGAAACTGAAATTGATGATGATGAATGGGTCAAAGCTCGACTAGAATAGTTGAGCTTGATAGACGAGAAAAGATTGGCAGCAGTGTGCCATGGTCAGCTATATCAGAAGAGAATGGCAAGGGCATACAATAAGAAGGTACGCCCCAGGAAGTTTGAAATAGGGCAGCAGGTATTGAAGAAGATCCTCCCACATCAGGTCGAGGCAAAAGGCAAGTTCGCCCCAAATTGGCAAGGGCCTTATATCGTGACCAGAGTATTGTCCAACGGTGCTTTGTGTTTGACGGATATCGAGGGAAGATGTGTTGACATGGCTATCAATTCGGATGCAGTCAAGAGATATTATGCGTAATTTCTTTGATTATGGCAATTATTGGTTCGTTTGTTTGTACTTGGTACTTATTGGATAATGAAATGACGGAGGCAATTCTTTCTTCTATCCAAACACTTTTTACCCTTGTTTCCCCCTTTTGAGCCTTAAGTTATTCTTTCATATCCCTCTTTTGGAATCACTAATGAAAAAAATAAAATAAATAATAAATATAAAAAGAAAAAAAGAGAAGGAAAAAGAAAATTGTAAAAGAAAATGAAAAAGAAGAAGATAAAATCACAAGAAAAACAAAACCGTGGGAACTACGTTTGACCTGATTCCTCAAAGAGGATACGTAGGCGCCTCACGGCTCGGTCATAGTGTGCATAGTGTACATAGTGTGCATAATAGGCACAGTGTGCGTAACGCACGTAGCTCAACCCGCACCCGCGGGGGCGCAAGGGAGTTTTTTCCAATTAAAGGACAATCGAAATGGGATTTGTTTATTTATTTCAGAGTCGCCACTTGGGAGATTTAGGGTGTCCCAAGTCACCAATTTTAATCCCGAATCGAGGAAAAGAATGACTCTATATTATAGTCTGCGTACCAGAAATCCGGATAAGGAATTCTGTTAACCCGGGAGAAGGTGTTAGGCATTCCCGAGTTCCGTGGTTCTAGCACGGTCGCTCAACTGTTATATTTGGCTTGATTATCTGATTTTTTACATGTTGGACCTATGTGCAAATTTTAAATTTTAACCGCTTTTATCATTTATTGTTATTTTATCAAGAATTGCAACGTTGTGAAAATGTATCTCGAACCACGTTACAATCAATGCACCCGTGGTCGTCGACACACTTTGACTCCGTTGAGATTTGAATTTGGGTCACATCAATGTGCACCCGAGTTTAAGGAAATTAAATTATTAAAGACGCGCCTAAAGCGACTAGCGTATTTATTTTAGGTAGGACCGTGGAATTTTGCTAAACGGTCCACCCCGAAATCTAAGCAATTTGAAAGCAAATATTTACTGAGGGCCCCGCAATTTTGTATTTTTATTTTGGCGAGGCTCATCTCATTCTTATTATTATTTTTTTTTAAAAAGGAATTTGCAACGTCATGGACACGCATCTCGAACCACGTCACAATCAATGTACCCGTGATTAGAAACACATTTCGACTCCGTTGAGATTTGGATTTGGGTCACATAAATGTGCACCCGAGTTTAAGAAGGTAAAATATTAGACACGCGCCTAAAGAGACTATCGCGTTATTATTTTGGGAAGACCGTGAAATTCGCTAAACGGTCCTTCCGAATTCTAATTAAACCATACATTTTGTGAGGGCCCCGCACTCTATACGTTTTATTTGGCGAGGCTCGTCTCGTTTTTATTTTAAAGGATAAACCTACAACGACTATATTTTCTATTAAGTTCGTTTCTAAAAAAGAAATCCTAATTTATTAATCGAACAATGGAAGCTAGTAGGATACACGGCTAATGAAGAGTATCTCAAGCTTGACGAATCACAATTAAACATGAACCTACATTTAGAACTAAACCCTATGATGAACAACTGAATAATGACTAATAAAATTATAACAGAGCTTATTAAATCAATCTGACTACCCATTCGACAAGCTAGTCACGAACATGAAAACTTTTGTACAACTTTCGTCTAGCATGCCCATTCGAGATAGCAATAACATAAGCACAAAACTAAAACTCGACGGATTTAAACAAAATCTTCAACATAACATGTATTCAAGCTCGGACACGATAGTAACCGATAGCAACTCAAACAAAGATTAGAAAACGAACATCTAATGATAAACACTGCTGGGGATTTACAACTCATTCATCAAACCGAAATGGAGCCATAGTCGGCGAAATGACGCAACGAGACCAACAAACTGGAACCTCACCTCGGCACTTGAACGGACTTCAAATGGGAAACCATGGAAACAGTCATCACAGCTCAAACGGAATAGCTCGCGCCAAAAACTTGAACACGAACGGGCTGAGCATGAACCATGGCTGCTACTGGTTTTTCCCGGTGTGTTACTGGAGGGGTCGTGGTCTGGTGGTAGTGTGGACGTGGTGTTCAGTGGTCGTTTGTTCCACTGCTGGGCGTGAGGAAACGACGGGGAGACTGGTGGTGGTGTGAGGTCGAGCTGGAGGTTTGGTGGTGTACGCCGGTGGTCGACGAAAGGTCAGCTGGATGGAGGTGGGCGATGGAACTGGTGGTTTTGCTGGACGTGAGGAGGAGGGGGTTTGACGGGAGGTTAGGTTGTTGCTGTTGGTCGTGGTGCTGGGGGAAGGTGACGGGCCTGTTTGGTTGTGACAGTAGGTCGACGGAGGGAAGGGAGACTGGTGGTTGACGGTGGTTTTGGTGGTGGGAAGGGTCTGTTTGGTGTAGGGTTTGGTTGCGACAGTAGGGGTGCCGGGGAAGGTGACGGAGTGGTGTTTGGACAGTAGGGAAGGTGACGCAGCAGCAGCAGCAACAGCTGCTGCTCGACAGGGCTGGTGGTTGACGTCGGGGGAAGCTGGCCGGAGGTGGTTTGGTGGTGGCGATGGAGGTTCCACGATGGGCCTGTTTTGTTTTTCACCGTAGGGTTTTTTGCTTCTTCCTTCTCATTCAAGAAGAAACATGAACAGTTCCTCTAGCAAAATCCTTCCCCAGTTCTGTCCGTTTTTCATTTTTAAAAAAATCCCCTTTCCCTTCTGTGTTTGCCCGGGTATTTGATACCTTTTGCCAAGAAAAATGAGCCCCACGCGTGGTGGGGTTCAAGACTTGTGTCCCCCACGCGTGGTGGGGTTCCCCATGTGTCATGGACTCGGTTTTTTATGGGCTAGGTCCGAAAATTAGGCCTAAAACCGGGTAGTTTGAACCCGAATATTATTCTTTTGCCCGAACCGACTAAGGACACGACGTTGCTTAACTAGTCCTATGCAAGCAAAATAACTACCAAAAATAGGACTAATATTTAAACAAAACTATATCTTTTTTTAAAAAAAAATATTTTTCAAGATTTAAAATAGCTAAAAAATATTAATAAAACTATTTTTTTGTAATTTTCATTTTTTAATAAAGACAAAATATAAAGTAATATTTTTGTATTTTTCCAAAATTAAAATGACTACAAAACATTAATAGAATTATTTTTTGTAATTTTCGAATTTATATAAAGTACCAAAATAAAGTACAATTTTTGTATTTTTTCAAGTTTATGAGAAATACATAAACTAAAATTTATATATGTATTTTTGTGATTTTTTTCTTTTTGCAACGAAATAAAGTAAAATAGTTTAAAATAGCTATATTAGACCCAATTTCACATATTCACGCTAAAAATGTGAAAATTCTCGGGGAGGGTCAAAAATCAGGTGTCTACAGCTGCCCCTCTTTGACTGGAAACACGAAGAGTTTTCCGACAAAGAACGACTAGACATGTTTTTTACCCGACTATTACTTGGACGGACTACACTAAGGAAAGGTAGGGAATGTGACCGAGCCCTGGTATCTGAGCTGCCTACATATCCTTGGTTTTATAGGAATCAGGCCACGTGTAGTTCGGAAATGAGAGAGAGATGGTAGAGTGTACCGAGGTGAAGATCCGATCGAGGTGCCGTTCCGTTGAGGTTCCGGTCCGCGGTCCTGTCATTACATCAAAATGATAACTGAAAAAGACTAACTAAGCCTATCAGCTACTAGTTACAAGGATTCCTATCTTTAAGTCTTCTGAAACTTGATCTTGACTCTTGAATGGTGCTTCATACAGACTTTGGATTTGAACCTTGATACTTGCTAGTTGTAGGTGCTAGTTCTTGAGTAGACCACATCTGTTCTCCACTTCCGTGCTTTGGATTCGTTTTTTCCTCTCTTTTTTTTCTTTTCTTGTTTTTTTTTTGTTTTTGTTTTTGTGACCAGCTTTTGTTGACCATCTCAGCCTGTTGACTCGTATTCTTGAGGCGAGCTTCTGCTATTTATAACTTGGTTGAATGCTGGGGATTTTTGTTGTAGCCTTCTGCTTCCCGGTGCTGGGGATCTTTATTGTTTCCTGCTGGGGATTCCTGTTGTAACCTTCTACCTTCCGGTGGGGTTACTGATTTCCAAAATCTGCAGTATAAGACTAAAAAGTATTCCTCTTGTTATACAGGTGGGCGCCTGAAACATGAAATGTAAAGACTGAAATGTATTCCTCTCGTTATACAGGTGGGCGCCTGACATGAAATGTAAAGACTGAAAAGTATTCCTCTCGTTATACAGGTGGGCGCCTGGCTTCAACACTAGAAATCTAAAGACTGAATGTATGCCTCTGTTATATGGGCGGGCTCCCAACTTCAACACTTGAAAGTAAAGACTGAATGTATTCCTCTGTTATTATGGGCGGGCTCCCAATTTCAACACTTGAAAAGTAAAGACTGGAATGTATTCCTCTGTTATTATGGGCGGGCTCCCAATTTCAACACTTGAAAAGTAAAGACTGGAATGTATTCCTCTCATTATACAGGTGGGCGCCTGGCATGAAATTTAAAGACTGAAATGTATTCCACTCGTTATGTTGGTGGGCGCCTGACAAGAAATTTAAAGACTGAAAAGTATTCCACTCGTTATGTAGGTGGGCGCCTGATTTCAACAACAACTTTTAAAATAAACGCCACTCCTCTCTTCAGGCGGGCTCCTGATTTTCACAACAACTTTAAAAATAAACGCCATTCCTCTCTTCAGGCGGGCTCCTGATTTTAACAACTTTGAAAATAAAATGCCATTCCTCTTTTTAGGTTGGCGCCTGATTTCAACAACTTTTAAAATAAACGACATTCCTCTCTTCAGGCGGGCTCCTGATTTCAACAACAACTTTTAAAATAAATGCCACTCCTCTCTTCAGGCGGGCTCCTGATTTTCACAACAACTTTAAAATAAACGCCACTCCTCTCTTCAGGCAGGCTCTTGATTTTAACAACAACTTTTAAAATAAACGCCACTCCTCTCTTCAGGCGGGCTCCTGGTTTTAGGAAAACTAAACATTGATAATTTTAAGAAAACTAAAAATGACTCTCTTTTTTCTTTTTTTTTCAATCGTTGTTTTTTTTTTCAAATTCAAACGTTGTTTTTTTTTGTATCTTAGGAGAAAGATTCATCGGACTAAGATTTTGATCCTAGGAGAAGGTTCATCAGAATAGGTCTCTATCTTAGGAGAAAAATTCGTCAGACTAAGATTTTGATCCTAGGAGAAGGTTCATCAGACTAGGTCTTTTCTTTTTGGTATCTTAGGAGAAAGATTCATCAGACTAAGATTTTGATCCTAGGAGAAGGTTCATCAGACTAGGTCTCTATCTTAGGAGAAAAATTCGTCAGACTAAGATTTTGATCCTAGGAGAAGGTTCATCAGACTAGGTCTTTTCTTTTTGGTATCTTAGGAGAAAGATTCATCAGACTAAGATTTTGATCCTAGGAGAAGGTTCGTCAGACTAGGTCTCTATCTTAGGAGAAAAATTCATCGGACTAAGATTTTGATCCTAGGAGAAGGTTCGTCAGACTAGGTCTCTATCTTAGGAGAAAAATTCGTCAGACTAAGATTTTGGATCCTAGGAGAAGGTTCATCGGACTAGGTCTTGTTTTTTTTGGTATCTTAGGAGAAAGATTCATCAGACTAAGATTTTGATCCTAGGAGAAGGTTCATCAGACTAGGTCTCTATCTTAGGAGAAAAATTCGTCAGACTAAGATTTTGATCCTAGGAGAAAGTTCATCGGACTAGGTCTTGTTTTTTTGGTATCTTAGGAGAAAGATTCATCAGACTAAGATTTCGATCCTAGGAGAAGGTTCATCAGACTAGGTCTCTATCTTAGGAGAAAAATTCGTCAGACTAAGATTTTGATCCTAGGAGAAGGTTCATCAGACTAGGTCTTTTCTTTTTGGTATCTTAGGATAAAGATTCATCAGACTAAGATTTTGATCCTAGGAGAAGGTTCGTCAGACTAGGTCTCTATCTTAGGAGAAAAATTCATCCGACTAAGATTTTGATCCTAGGAGAAGGTTCGTCAGACTAGGTCTCTATCTTAGGAGAAAGATTCGTCAGACTAAGATTTGGATCCTAGGAGAAGGTTCATCGGACTAGGTCTTGTTTTTTTGGTATCTTAGGAGAAAGATTCATCAGACTAATATTTTGATCCTAGGAGAAGGTTCATCAGACTAGGTCTCTATCTTAGGAGAAAAATTCGTCAGACTAAGATTTTGATCCTAGGAGAAAGTTCATCTTACTAGGTCTTGTTTTTTTGGTATCTTAGGAGAAAGATTCATCAGACTAAGATTTGGATCCTAGGAGAAGGTTCGTCAGACTAGGTCTCTATCTTAGGAGGAAAATTCGTCAGACTAAGATTTGGATCCTAGGAGAAGGTTCATCGGACTAGGTCTCTATCTTAGGAGAAAAATTCGTCAGACTAAGATTTTGATCCTAGGAGAAGGTTCGTCAGACTAGGTCTCTATCTTAGGAGAAAAATTCATCAGACTAAGATTTTGATCCTAGGAGAAGGTTCATCAGACTAGGTCTTGTTTTTTTGGTATCTTAGGAGAAAGATTCATCAGACTAAGATTTTGATCCTAGGAGAAGGTTCGTCAGACTAGGTCTCTATCTTAGGAGAAAAATTCGTCAGACTAAGATTTTGATCCTAGGAGAAGGTTCATCAGACTAGGTCATTTTTTGTTTTTTGGTTATCTTAGGAGAAAGATTCATCAGACTAAGATTTTGATCCTAGGAGAAGGTTCGTCAGACTAGGTCTCTATCTTAGGAGAAAAATTTCTCTCCTATGGGTGGAACTTAAACTTAGGAGGAAATGCATCTCCTATGGGTGAAACTAAAACAAACCGAGGAGGAAATGCGTCTCCTATGGGTAAAACTAAAACAACCTTAGGAGGAAATGCATCTCCTATGGGGTGAAACTAAAACAATCTTAGGAGGAAATGCATCTCCTATGGGTAAAACTCAAACTTAGGAGGAAATGCATCTCCTATGGGTGAAACTAAAACGAACTTAGGAGGAAATGCATCTCCTATGGGTAGAACTCTAATGATTTCAAACTAGGAAGTGCGTCTCCTATTAATGAAACCTTCGCTTTTTTTTTTGAATTATTTACTTACCTGTGTTGTCCTCCCTCGAAACTGTTGGGGATTATTTAGATGGGGATGACTTTTTACCCTTTTTTTCTTTTTTTTTTCATTATTATCTTTTTATTTTTTGCATAGCTTCTTCCTTCGAAGACTACCTCCCTTGAGAGTCATTTTTCCTTTCCCCGAAAGGAACCGCTGAGGATACCGACTTTCCAACCTTGTGTTGGTCTCCTCGCAACTGCTAGGGATAACACTGTTGAGGAATTATTTACTTACCTGTTGGGGGTAAAATGTTATCAGCTGGGGGTACCTGACTTCCAGAAAATTTTCTAAATGGAAGGAAAATTTTCTGCCCCAGTTTGATAATATCCCTTGTGGCATGCGTTTCTGCATCAATGCCATTTCCTTTACCTGTTTCAAATCAAACAAAATTTGTTAGTTTAAAACATGGTGGTTGGCTGTGATACTCCTATTGGGATTGCTTTCCCTTTCTCCTTCATTGCGCTGTGCTCCACGACTTGTTGGGGATGATATTATGTGCTGGGGATAATCCCTTCCTGCTGGGGATATCCCTCTTCTTTTGTGGCATAGCTTGGAAACTGGCATTTCCCCGACCTTTTAGTCTAGTATGGATTTCGCCAAATCATGCTCACTGCTCTCCTTGCTTTGTTCACGGGCCTTGTCTTTGAGGTTTATAACCTTGGTTTTGGCAAGGATATCCCTCTTGACGCTCGTCAATCCTTTTGTCAATTCCCTTTTGCTGGGGATATCTTTATTGACACTGGCCTCGCGCTTGTTCCTTGCTGACTATACCATTTGGATGTACTAGTCAGATCTCATCTTGAAAAGCTGATGGCATATTTGAAGTCATTTCATACTTGTTCTGGCCCGACAGACTCTATTGGGGAATTTTTCTATGAAAGGAGAAAGATAAAAGAAACAAAATAAAAGACAAAGGAAACGAATGACTCTTTTACAAAAGAAACTATAAATAAAAATCTATCAAACGCAGATACCGACTCTAATGGCCATGACATGCGTATGTGGCCTATCCTCTGCCGTCAATCATCTTTTAAGATCTTCAATTGGCGATTCCCCCTCTGATTCTCAATCTTATTCGACTTGTAGTGCCCGAAGGGTTTTCACTATCAAGTCTCTCTCATTTTTGGGTTCTTCTCTCAGCTTTCATCGCCTTATGGTGCCTGTGAAGGTTTTCACCAATAAGACTCTCTCGTTTTATATCTCTCTCCAGCTGGGGGGATTTGGAGTGTTGCCGGTATGACTCTTTCTGTTGGAGATTAGAGTCCTTTCTGCTGTGGAACAGAATGTTATGTTTGCCGGTAAGACTCTTCATTTGTCTGACTTGGCATTTTTTAAAGACTGATCAGAAGGTCTTTCTTTGGACAGTAATGTGGGTTTTGGATAGGCTAGAAAGAAAGGGTATAAAAGGCTCAAAAAATACATTAATTTTTGGGGTTATTAGTTACAACCTTCGGAATTAGATTTATTTACAACAAACGCAACTTTTGCCCCAGTTTCTTGCTTGGGGATATTTTAATTGATTTTTTTTATTTTTCAAAACTATGACCGAGCCGTGAAGCGCCTACGTATCCTCTTTGAGGAATCAGGTCAAACGTAGTTCCCAATTCCTATTTTTCATTTGATTTTTTTTCTTTGTTATCAATTTTCTTTTCTTTTCTTTTCTTTTTTTTTTCGTTATTGTTTTCTTTCTTTCTCTTTTTTTTTTCTTCGTTGCTACTGATTCCGAACGGGGGGTATGGAAGAAAAATAAATAAGGCTCAAAAGGGGTAACGAAGGATAGAGTGTTTGGGTAGCAGAACAAAATGCCTTCGTCATTCCAGTCTTTAAAACATGCCAGGTGCAAACAACACAATTAAACGATAGATTTATAGTCTCTTTCGATGGTACTGGACTTGACAATTATATTCAACATCTGTTTGTTCATTTGTCACTTCTAAAGCACCGTTGGGCGACACTCTCTTTCTCCTTATTATGAACGACCCTCATGCCAATTTGGAAAATCTTGCATTTAACGGTTTATGTTTTACTTGCCCCAGTTCTACATGACTCGGGCTCCAGATAATCTTGAACCGTTCTTATTCCCTTTAAATGCTTTGATCACCTTCCAAGGTTTCATGATTAACTTTTAAGATTAGGCCCAAACTGGGTGCGCATGTCATGTCCCTAGAATCTGCTTTGAACAAAAATGATAAAAGGACTAAACAAAAAGATGACTGGAAATAATAAAAGACCGAATTTTGTATTAGACTACCGGTGAAATGGTTTAAATAACGAAACAAACAAAACAATCCAGAACAAAATCCTAAAACAAACTGGACAAGACAACATCCGACTTATAACCCTAATAATCCGAACAACAGAAATGACAACAAAATGAGCCACCACAAGCTTCTCTCTTGCTGACCAAGGAACGAAACGTCCTCCCACTTTATCAAAATTGGCATTTTAGCCACTGAGCTTTGCATCAATACTGCCGAGACCATTACCAGCTTCAATCTCATCACCCTCTGTCAACAAGTTCTCGATAGGGTTCGAGTGCTCCATGTCACTGTTATTGATCACAATCCGCCCTTCTTGGATCATTCTTTCTATTTCTCTTTTCAAATCCCGACAACTTTCAACATTGTGCCCCTGGGCATTGGAATGGTATTCACACCTTTTAGAAGGGTCAAAGCTTCTTGCACGTGGGTCCACACGATTTGGAGGAATAGGTGCAATCATGTCATGATTCTTTAATTTCTCAAATAAGCTTTCATAGGACTCTCCTATTGGTGTAAAATTATCTTTCAACCTTTGTTCCCCTTTATACCACTGGCTTGGCTGTGGGTTATAGGGCACCTGAAAATTTTGTGGAGACTTCTGGAGATTTTGTGATGCTCGTGCTCGCCTCCTGGGGTGTTTTGGTGGCTGGACAACATACTGAGGTGGAACGACAGAGTATTGAGCGTCCTGAGGTGGATAATACTGCTCAGGGGAGCCATAGAAAACCTGAGGAGGCTGCTCATACCTTTGAGATGTTCTCCTGGGACCTCTTCTAGACCCTGATGTCATCATGATTTCTTCAATCTCCTCATTTGTGTCGCTAATATTATCAGACTCAACCCGGACAGCCTGAGTTGCGGCTTTAAGAATAGCTTGACTTATAATTTTGCTTGTCTTAAGACCATTCTCTACCATTTCTCCAATTTTGATTGCTTCCGAGAAGGTTTTGCCAACTGCGGACACCATGTTTTGAAATTAATCCGGCTCTTGCGCTTGAAGGAAGACAGTAATTAGCTCGTGGTCATCCATGGGTGTCTTAACTCGAGTTGCTTGCTCTCTCCATTTTATGGCATATTCCCTGAAACTTTCACTTGGTTTCTTCTTCAGGTTTGAAAGGGAAATGCGGTCTGGGGGAATGTCGATGCTGTATTGGAACTGTCTGACAAAGGCCTGTGCCATGTCATCCCAGACATACCAGCGAGACGTGTCTTGATCCATAAACCATTCGGAGGCTACTCCCGTAAGGCTTTCCACAAAATAAGCCATCAACAATTCTTCATTTCTTCCCGCACCTCTCAGTTGATTGCAATACCTTTTCAGGTGGGCTATGGGATCTCCATGTCCATCGTACTTTTCAAATTTGGGAGTCTTGAAACCAGGCGGCAAGTGGACATCGGGGAACATACATAGATCTTTGAAGGCAACACTCTTTTGGCCTGCCAACCCTTGCATGTTTTCCAACCATTGTTCTAAGCTTTTCACTCTTTGGGTCATTTCTTCCTGTACCATCTTTCGGGCAGGCTTCTCAGTTTTTGCAGCAAGATCAAACGAGTACGAGTGGTACTCAGGAGAGTGGTACTGCTCTTGTTGTGTCGCAAATTGTGACTCATGACGAGGAACCCTCCGACTCTGAGTCTCTGGAGCACTTGTAACAGCTTCGACGTTAGTTGTCATTTTTCTTTGAGGCACAAACCGACCACCTCAACTTTCTTCACAATTCAAAACCAAATATGTTAGAATGGACTCAGTCGGTCCTTATTATTATCAATATATATATATATATATATATATATATATATATATATATATATATATATATTATTTTATTATTTTTTTTACCTTTGTTTTTCCTTTTTTTTTCTTTTTTTTTCTCTTTTTCATTTTTTCGTGGTCGAATCTTATGGAGATTGCCTACATATCATGACTCTGCATGAATCAGACCTTGCGTAGTTCGGACCAATAAAAGATAAACAATACTAAACACATTTTTTTAAAAAAATTTAAAACAAACTGGGTTTCAAGGATTTAAAGATGACCCACAAACTTGAGAATCAAAAAACCCGCATATTCTAGTCAAAAGATTTATAAACTTCAAAACAAATGGCCAACTTCCTTCCTCCGTTTGCTAATTTTAACCAAATGGTTATTTTTGCAAATGTGGCCCCTTCCAATTCTCACATGAATTTTGAGGCCGAGGAGGATTATTTTATGACACTTTTACCAACTTGTCCGTTCTTTTACGAAAATAACCTTTCGACAATTGAAATAATCTAACGCTATTTCGGCAAGAACGGTTTAAGACACTGCCGAAGCTGGCTCGACTTATTTTTGACAGAAATCCAAACGGTATTCACCTGACCGCTGACTCTTTGTTTTTTTTTCAAATTATAATAAAACGTGGTGTTGCAAACACAGCCCTTCAGCACCTCGGGGACGAAGATTCTTAAGGTTGTGTGGGCCCATGTCTTAAAAATGACCCAAAGGTGGCTGTTTATGCAAAGTCGGCCTTCCGGCGTCCCTTTCGGGAACATTTGGCTATTTATGACAAAACAGCATCACCTGACTTATTTATGACTCTTTTTATCATTTTTCAAATTAGAAAACTCAATATTGCAAACACGGCCTTTCAACGTCTCGGGGACGAAGATTTTTAAGGCTGTGTGGGTCAACTAGACCAAGTCTTAAATATGACCCAAAAGTGGATGTTTATGCAAAGTCAGCCTTCCGGCGTCCCTTTCGGGAACATTCGGCTATGTCTTGATAAAACAGCGTCACCCGACTTCTTTATGACAAAATTAAAATTTGACATGTTTTTTTTTCTTATTTGTTTGTTTTGGCTTTTTAGCAAAAGGTGGGTTGGACATCACCCGACTTATTTATGACAAAAATAAAAATCTCGACATGTTTTTTATTTATTTATTTATTTGTTTTTGGCTTTTTAGCAAAAGGTGGGGTTGGACCCGATGAGGGTTGCCTACGTATCTCACATCCGGTGAGAATCAAACCCACGTAGTTCGGGCGAATAAACTATTTTTTGAGAAGACCCTTTTCCATTTTCTATTCCCTTTTTTTTTATATAACAAACAAACAAACTATTATTTTTCATTCATAACAAACAAACTAACTAACGTAAAACATAAAACATTCCTTCTTTTTTCATTTGTTTTTCCTATTCTAAAGAAAAGAAAAATGTTTTTTTTTTGGAATTTTTACCTTTAATAAAAGAAATGCTTGAATTTTTAAAGAAGAATCAAAATATTCTGATTTTTTTGGATTATATATATATTTATTTTGGAACAAATAATAAAATCACGTTCAACGCCCGACTCTTTTTATTTTATTTTTGGCATTTTCATAGACAAACAAAATAAAATAAAATAAAACATTTTAAAAACCAGACTCTTTTTCATTTTCATTTTCATGGCAAAACAAACTATTTTCTTTTCTATATTTTTTGACAGAACAATGATGATTTTTTTTCTATTTTTCCTTTGCTTTTAATATAACTAATAAGACCTTTTTGCAAAATTTCGGCAGAGTTTCGATACTACTCGGACATTCGTTTTTTTTTTCTTATAAGAATAAGTAGTTATATCTCTACACTGTTATTTTCTCATTTTGTCATGTTTTTTTTTTAATCCGTGGAAAATGATGAAAACATACAAAATCTTTTTGAATTTTCATGCTTTTTTCCTTTTTTCATTTATATATATATATATATATATATATATATATATATATATATATATATACATATTTAATTTATTATTATTTTCAAAAATGTGGCATGGGAGACATAAGGACTTCCAAGACATTTTTATTTTTTTATATTTATTGTTATTTTCAAAATGTGGCATGGGAAACATAAGGATTTCCAAGACATCTTGGATTTCGCAAATGTTCCCCATGCGCTTTTTCCAACATATGAAGCGTGGGGGACATATGGGAATTCCAAGACTTCTTGGATTCCACAAATGTTCCCCATGTGTTTTCCCAAAAAGCAAGCGTGGGGGACATAGGGAATTCCAAGGCTTCTTGGATTCCACAAATGTTCCCCATGCTTTGATTAAAATAACATCATGCTGGAAATGACCAAATGACCCATTCGCCCTTGACTGAATACAACATGTAGCACATAGGATGCCATAAGATGGTCTATTATTTTCAGGTTGCTTGTCCTAGACGGACCCAACCCCTGTGTTGAGTCCCCTAAGTCAAATGCACATGATGCAAATAAACGTTCCTACTAGGGATCCGACATGTGGCTTTGTTATACTAAGTTCATAACCTGGGTATTTGTTCTAGACCTGGCTTACCCGAGCGGACAACTCGAGCCGAGGATGGGAGCTGTGTACCGGTAACCAAAAGGCCATCCGATTTTGCAACTCCTCCGAATCCTCGTTCTATTTTGGTATATGACACTAACAGAAAGAAGCCACGACCAGCGTGCACTCCTCAAGAGAGAGAAGAGAGGGGTTTCGGCACAGTTTATATGTACAGTTCAAATAATATCAAAGCAGTAAAAGCAGCATTTAGCACATTAGGCTCAAACACGTAAAAATCAGATAATAAATAAAGCCAAATAATAACAATTATTTTAAGCTCGAATTCTTAACCCTGAACCAGTGGTTCTGGGTCGTTGTCCCCAACAGAGTCGCCAGAGCTGTCACACCTCCTTTTTTCGCACCCGCGGGGTCGCAAGGGAGTTTTTTCCAATTAAAGGACAATCGAAACGGGATTTGTTTATTTATTTCAGAGTCGCCACTTGGGAGATTTAGGGTGTCCCAAGTCACCAATTTTAATCCCGAATCGAGGAAAAGAATGACTCTATATTATAGTCTGCGTACCAGAAATCCGGATAAGGAATTCTGTTAACCCGGGAGAAGGTGTTAGGCATTCCCGAGTTCCGTGGTTCTAGCACGGTCGCTCAACTGTTATATTTGGCTTGATTATCTGATTTTATACATGTTGGACCTATGTGCAAATTTTAACTTTTAACCACTTTTATCATTTATTGTTATTTTATCAAGAATTGCAACGTTGTGAAAATGTATCTCGAACCACGTTACAATCAATGCACCCGTGGTCGTCGACACACTTTGACTCCGTTGAGATTTGGATTTGGGTCACATCAATGTGCACCCGAGTTTAAGGAAATTAAATTATTAAAGGCGCGCCTAAAGCGACTAGCGTGTTTATTTTGGGTAGGACCGTGGAATTTTGCTAAACGGTCCACCCCGAAATCTAAGCAATTTGAAAGCAAATATTTACTGGGGGCCCCGCAATTTTGTATTTTTATTTTGGCGAGGCTCATCTCATTCTTATTATTATTTTTTTTAAAAAGGAATTTGCAACGTCATGGACACGCATCTCGAACCGCGTCACAATCAATGTACTCGTGATTAGAAACACATTTCGACTCCGTTGAGATTTGGATTTGGGTCACATAAATGTGCACCCGAGTTTAAGAAGGTAAAATATTAGACACGCGCCTAAAGAGACTATCGCGTTATTATTTTGGGAAGACCGTGAACTTCGCTAAACGGTCCTTACGAATTCTAATTAAACCATACATTCTGTGAGGGACCCGCACTCTATACGTTTTATTTGGCGAGGCTCGTCTCGTTTTTATTTTAAAGGATAAACCTACAACGACTATATTTTCTATTAAGTTCGTTTCTAAAAAAGAAATCCTAATTTATTAATCGATCAATGGAAGCTAGTAGGATACACGGCTAATGAAGAGTATCTCAAGCTTGACGAATCACAATTAAACATGAACCTACATTTAGAACTAAACCCTATGATGAACAACTGAATAATGACTAATAAAATTATAACAGAGCTTATTAAATCAATCCGACTACCCATTCGGCAAGCTAGTCACGAACATGAAAACTTTTGTACAACTTTCGTCTAGCATGCCCATTCGAGATAGCAATAACATAAGCACAAAACTAAAACTCGACGGATTTAAACAAAATCTTCAACATAACATGTATTCAAGCTCGGACACGATAGTAACCGATAGCAACTCAAACAAAGATTAGAAAACGAACCTCTAATGATAAACACTGTTGGGGATTTACAACTCATCAAACCGAAATGGAGCCATAGTCGGCGAAATGACGCAACGAGACCAACGAACTGGAACCTCACCTCGGCACTCGAACTGACTTCAAACGGGAAACCATGGAAACAGTCATCACAGCTCAAACGGAATAGCTCGCGCCAAAAACTTGAACATGAACGGGCTGAGCATGAACCATGGCTGCTACTGGTTTTTCCCGGTGTGTTACTGGAGGGGTCGTGGTCTGGTGGTAGTTTGGACGTGGTGTTCAGTGGTCGTTTGATCCACTGCTGGGCGTGAGGAAACGACGGGGAGACTGGTGGTGGCATGAGGTCGAGCTGGAGGTTTAGTGGTGTACGCCGGTGGTCGACGAGGGGTCAGCTGGATGGAGGTGGGCGATGGAACTGGTGGTTTTGCTGGACGTGAGGAGGAGGGGGTTTGACGGGAGGTTAGGTTGTTGCTGTTGGTCGTGGTGCTGGGGGAAGGTGACGGGCCTATTTGGTTGTGACAGTAGGTCGACGGAGGGAAGGGAGACTGGTGGTTGACGGTGGTTTTGGTGGTGGGAAGGGCCTGTTTGGTGTAGGGTTTGGTTGCGACAGTAGGGGTGCCGGGGAAGGTGACGGAGTGGTGTTTGGACAGTAGGGAAGGTGACGCAGCAGCAGCAGCAACAGCTGCTGCTCGACGGGGCTGGTGGTTGACGTCAGGGGAAGCTGGCCGGAGGTGGTTTGGTGGTGGCGATGGAGGTTCCACGATGGGCCTGTTTTGTTTTTCACCGTAGGGTCTTTTGCTTCTTCCTTCTCATTCAAGAAGAAACATGAACAGTTCCTCTAGCAAAATCCTTCCCCAGTTCTATCCGTTTTTCATTTTTAAATAAATCCCATTTCCCTTCTGTGTTTGCCCGGGTATTTGATACCTTTTGCCAAGAAAAATGAGCCCCACGCGTGGTGGGGTTCAAGACTTGTGTCCCCCACGCGTGGTGGGGTTCCCCATGTGTCATGGACTCGGTTTTTTATGGGCTAGGTCCGAAAATTAGGCCTAAAATCGGGTAGTTTGAACCCGAATATTATTCTTTTGCCCGAACCGACTAAGGACACGACGTTGCTTAACTAGTCCTATGCAAGCAAAATAACTACCAAAAATAGGACTAATATTTAAACAAAACTATATCTTTTTTTAAAAAAAATATTTTTCAAGATTTAAAATAGCTAAAAAAATATTAATAAAACTATTTTTTTGTAATTTTCGTTTTTAATAAAGACAAAATATAAAGTAATATTTTTGTATTTTTCCAAAATTAAAATGACTACAAAACATTAATAGAATTATTTTTTGTAATTTTCGAATTTATATAAAGTACCAAAATAAAGTACAATTTTTGTATTTTTTTCAAGTTTATGAGAAATACATAAACTAAAATTTATATATGTATTTTTGTGATTTTTTTTCTTTTTGCAACGAAATAAAGTAAAATAGTTAAAATAGCTATATTAGACCCAATTTCACATATTCACGCTAAAAATGTGAAAATTCTCGGGGAGGGTCAAAAATAGGCACAGTGTGCGTAACGCACGTAGCTCAACATAGTGTAAAAAATAAAATCCCCCAAGCAAGAAAACTGGGGCAGAGGTTATGTTTTAAAGTTCCAACAAAGGTTTGATTCCAAAAGTTGTAGCGGATCACCCATCAAAGTTATTTCATTTTTTGATAGCCTTTCTTTTAGCCCCACACCAAAACCAACATCGACGTCCAAAAGACCTCCCGATCAATATCCAAGAGGTGCCAAGTCAGGCAAATAAAGCCGAGAATAATACACTGATCCCCGGCAAAGAAGAGGATCATAAAACTGGAAATGGATTGATAGTCCAAAGGAATCTCCTAAAGAGAGGGTCATATTGACAGCACTCCAATTCTCCGTTGAAGAAATAAAATGAGAGAATCTTGGCGGTGAAAACCTTCGCAGGCACCACAAGGCGCCGAAAGATGAGAGATATAAAACGAGAGTCTTATCGGTGAAAACCTTCACAGGCACCATAAGGCGCCGAGAGCTGAGAGAAAAGAGAGAGTCTCATTAGTGAAAACCCCTCGAAGGGCACTATGAGGCGACAAGACAGATCAACAAAAGGGTCCGCGTTCTCAAAGAAATAGACACCCATTTATCCCCAGCAAGTAAGGTCATCAGGCAAGTTGATTGATACAAATAGACTGGGTAAGGAATCTATGGTGCATGTCATGATCACAAGGACCAGTCATGTCTTCCAGATAAGTTCTTCTCTTTTTCTTTTTTCCAACAAGTATTGGTTCAGAGAGATTTTCCTCCTTTTCTATCTTTTTCATTTTTCTTGCTAAGAATTTGTTTTGAAAAAGATTTTTCAAAGTTTACTACCAGAGGCCGAAGGGGTACAAAAGCAAAATACGAAAGGATAGGCCAAGAGCTGAGGCAATAAGACAAAAGGCATTGGCTGCAAAACCAAAGGACGAATTGTGTAGAAAGAAGGGTGAAGTAAAGAGAGCAGAAAATGACGGGTGAAGAACTTGTGGACCAAGTTCCGAGAAGGTTTCCCCGCAGAATGTTGATAAATCCCGGACCCAAATCCGAAGTGGTCAGACGCCACAAGAAAGGGAAATCAATCTGGTGCAAGATATCCCCAGGCAATGCAATTCTATGCCTTGCCATTCCGGGAGGAAATAAAACTCCTAAAGGAGTGGTTTTGGGAGGGAAGCGGACTCCCACAGTTTGATTCTGTAAAGAGAAAAGCAGAAAAGGGGGAAAACCATCCCCATCAGACAGGTCACCCCCAGCAAGCAACTTTGTCCCCCAACCAGTAGTGGGGGCACAGAGCTAGAAAAGAAAACCGGAAAATTAACACTAGGATTAAAATCAACAAAGTCCTTTTGTCTGCTGCAGGAAAATAAAGGTTGATGATGGCAGAAGGACGCGATGCCAGAAAGGTCACCAAAATCGGGGCACAAAATTTTCTGTCGTTGTCAAAAAATTTCTCGGAGGAACGAGGAAACAAATACATTTCTGTTCTAGGTCGCCCACCAGTATAATGCGGGAATACATTTCTGTTCTAGGTCGCCCACCAGTATAATGCGGGAATACATTTCTGTTCTAGGTCGCCCACCAGTATAATGCGGGAATACATTTCTGTCTTTTCATTTCTATTCTAGGTCACCCACCAGTATAATGCGGGATTACATTTCTGTTCTAGGTCGCCTACCAGTATAATGCGGGAATACATTTCTGTCTTTTCATTTCATGTTCTAGGTCGCCCACCAGTATAATGCGGGAATACATTTCTGTTCTAAGTCGCCCACCAGTATAATGCGGGAATACATTTCTGTTCTAGGTCGCCCACCAGTATAATGCGGGAATACATTTCTGTTCTAGTTCGCCCACCAGTATAATGCGGGAATACATTCTGTTCTAGGTCGCCCACCAGTATAATGCGGGAATACATTTCTGTTCTAGGTCGCCCACCAGTATAATGAGGGAATACATTTCTGTTCTAGGTCGCCCACCAGTATAATGCGGGAATACATTCTGTTCTAGGTCGCCCACCAGTATAATGCGGAAATACATTTCTGTCTTTTCATTTCATGTTCTAGGTCGCCCACCAGTATAATGCGGGAATACATTTCTATTCTTGGTCGCCCACCAGTATAATGCGGGAATACATTTTTGTTCTAGGTCGCCCACCAGTATAATGTAGGAATACATTTTCTATCTTTTCATTTCTGTTCTAGGTCACCCACCAGTATAATACGGGCATACATTTCATATTTTTGCATTCAGGCACCCACCTGTATAACGAGAGGAATACTTTTGAGTCTTATACTGCATATCTTGAAATCAGTAACCCACCGGAAGGTAGAAGGTTACAACAGGAATCCCCAGCAGGAAACAATAAAAATCTCCGGCACCGGAAAGCAGAAGGTTGCAACAAGAGGTCCCAGCACAAGTTTCAAGCGCATGAGTCAAAAGGAAGAAAATACGCGTCTTGAAAGAAGTGGCATGTGAACATTAAATTATACCCAGTATAACAGATCTGATGAAGAGAGCCGTATCCCCAGAGGAACCGCCAAAAAGCTTAATGAAGGAAGCCATATCCCTAGCGGACCGAGCAAAATGATGAAAATTGGTATTCAGAAAAGCAAAGGGCCAGAAATTCACGGAAGAAAGGCACCGGAAGAAACACAATCCGACAAGAAAGCAAGGCAGCAAAGACAAGTTGAAAATAGATAAGATCTTGTGATCCATAGGCTAGCCTAGCTTCTGATTTTCTTGTTTTCTTTTTGGATACAGTATAATAAGGAGATCAGTAAGGAAGTGGTAACAATATACAACAGCAGTAACAGCAGAACCACAGTTCCCCGGTAGTCCCAGCTACCAAGACTTCCCGAACTACATTGACCTGATTCCTGTTTAGCCCAGGATATTTAGGAAACCTTTGAAGCAAAGGTTCAGTTAAATCTTTTTCAAAAAAAAAATGCTTCACACGGAGTACTCAGACGGGCAAAAATCGCTCACTTTATCTTTGCACGAAAACCCTTCGTGTCTTCGGGCAAAGAGGGGCAGCTGTAAGCACGTGATTTTTGCCCTATGAAAGAATTACTCCCAAAAAGTAATTCAAAATAAAACAATTTTCCTTTGTGTGCAATTTTTGTTATTTTTGTGTGGTATTTTTGTATAATTATTTGTATTTTTATGAGTGCATGTTTATTTGTTTTAATTAATAAAAATATAAAATATATCACATTTTCATTTAGTATTTAATTAAGTTTGTTTTACAAAAAATGAAAGTCACAAAAATAGGAATATTTTGCATTGTTAGCATTTAATGTCAAATTAAGCAATTTTATTTTAATAGATGTTTAATTGTGTATGATAATTTTTGTTAGGAGTTTAATTAGTATTTTTGGAGTCAATTTAGTTTGTAGCTCAAAATAGAATTTTAGTTTTATCAAAAATAAAAAAAAATAAAAATAAAAAGAAAGAAAAGAGGGCTACAAGACGTTAATATTTGAATTGAGTCTAATATAGCTATTTTGACTATTTTATCTTATTTCGCCGCAAAAGAAGACTACAAAAATATATATATATATATATATATATATAAAAATACATATATATATTTTAGTTTATGTATTTCTCATAAACTTGAAAAAATACAAAAATTGTACTTTATTTTGGTACTTTATATAAATTCGAAAATTACAAAAAATATAGTTCTATTAATGTCATGTAGTCATTTTAATTTTGAAAAAATACAAAATATTACTTTATATTTTATCTTTATATTAAAAAACGAAAATTACAAAAATAAGTTTTATTAATGTTTTGTAGCTATTTTAATCTTGAAAAAATATTTAAAAAAAATAGTTTTGCTTTAAATATTAGCCTTATTTTGGTAGCTATTTTGCTTACATAGGAGTAGTTGAGCAATGTCGTGTTCTTAATCTCGGGTCCGGGCAAAAGAATAATATTCGGGTTCAAACTACCCGTTTTTAGGCCTAATTTTCGGACCTGGCCCATAATAATCCGAGTCCACCACACATGGTCGCGTGGGGAGCACGGACGGAACCCCATACAAGGGGAACCCCACCGCGCATGGAGGACACAAATCTTGGACCCCTACACACGTGGGGTCCATTTTTCTTGGCAAAGACTACAAACACACGGTTAAGGCTAGAAAAGAAGAAAGGAATTTTAAAAGGAAAATTTTTGTTGAAAAGGGACAGAACGTGAGAGGGGGAAGGGATTAAAAGAATTTAAAAAGAAAAAAGTTTTGGAGAAGGGGACAACACGGGTAAGGCTAGAAAAAGAAGAAATTTTAAAAGCAAAAGAAAGATTTTGAAACGGGGGGGAGCACGTGAAAAGGATAGGAAAATTTGTAAAAAGCAAAAAAAAGTTTTGTTTAAAGGAGGAAGAGGACAGAACGTGAAAAATTGGAAAAGGATGGGGAAAAAATTTCTGAAAAATTGAAGAAGGCACTGTTCACCTTCTTCTTCATTTTGAACGAAAGAAAAACGAAAAAAAAACCCAACTGCCACCTCACTGCCGCAGCTGCTCCTTACCACCTCCAGCTGCGTCATCGACCACCTCCACTGCCCAACACCGACCTGCCGCTGCTGCCCCTCCCCGTCGACCAACTGTTGCGACGCCATGGCAGCAGCGAATCAACTGTTGCGACGCCATGGCAGCAGCGAATCAACTACTGCCACTGCTACTCCTCACGACACCCTCGCCCCCCATGCTAATCCGCCATAGTCCAAACGTCCAGCTGCTGCTTCGTCCTTTTTCAACGTCCACAAAACAGTCCGTTCAACCTCCAATAGTTCAACTCCGAGCTCGACTTGGGTTCGTTCAAGTTTTAGGATTTTCTTTCAAGATTATTTAGTTCATTTTTATTTATTTTCTGTTATGGCTTTGGTTTTAAATGTTGTTCCTAATCTTGTTTTTTTTATTCTATTTTTCGGATTATTGATTCTTTGTTTAAAGTGTTATTTTGTAATCTTGTTTTGTTCATTAGTTCTCCTTCTTCTTCAAGACCTTTTTATTTGGTCAAGATTTTTCTTCTGTTTGTTTGAGTGTGCGTTATAAGCTACATTCGATTTGAACAACTTCGTCGAATAGTTAGTTTATGACTGCTTTGTTTGGACGAATACAGCATGAATCACTTCGTTGGTATGTTTTGATGCTTGAATCATTTTGTGTGAATTTGACTTAAGGATTGGTTGTAGCTGTGTAGTGATTTGGTGTAGTTGTAAATCAGATAGGTTTAAATACATATTGCTAAGAGTGAAGGCAAGGCAATAATAATAGGGGATTTTTCAGGGGTATTTTTGGGTGTTAAAAGATTTAAAATGATTAGTGTTAGTAGCCTGCCAGTTAATATTTAGTGTATAATTAATGAATTATTTAATAAAAAGGGGATTAGTAGTGCAGAATACACCCTGTCTGGTATCTTTAAGGGTGAAAAATCATAAAATAAGCATGAGATTAATGATAAAAGTGTATAGATGCACATGAGAGGGAATATATAGGCTGAAAGTGAAAAGCTTTGAATAAATAATGTTTAGTTCTAGCCTATAAATAAGGAGAGTTGATATAGAGAAGGAAAAAAAAATAAGGGATTGAGACTGGAAGTTGAGAGAACAGAAATTTTCAGAACTTAAAAGTGAGAGATAGGCTAATTTTTCAGAACTAAAAATCAGTCTTTGAGAGCTAAAAACTGAAAGTGAGGTTCTTTTCTTTACTGCTGAAATCAGAACTTTGTTACTGCCATCTGTTGGATTGCGTTTAGTACTACTGATTTTCAGTCAAGCTTTCTGGGGTTTTCAGTTTGGTTCTGACCATTGTTACATTGGTTATTGCTGTTTTGTTGCTGTTATTTGCTGTGGGATTCTGTTGCTGTGCTACTGCTGTACATTGTTGCTCCTGACCTCTTTTCTCTATTTGTAGTTCGAATTCCAGGTACACATTCGAATCTTGTAGTGATAAAGCTTTGAAGTTGAAATGCAGCAATAAAATCGAACCGCTTCAATAAAGCAGATAGTAGACAATCTGGTCTATTTAGTTTTTTTTATGAACTGTTTTATTTTTTATTTTTTTATTTTTTTTGTATAATTGGATTGAAAAGAGAAGGAATCGTATAAATGGTCATGCGCTGATATAACATGAACCTTTCAATTTTATTAGATTAATGGGGTAAATCATGATAAGTAGCATATCTCTAGTTAGTTGTTTGTATGCATATATTCAAGTAGTCCATAAATGAGATAGAGTACTTAGTCAAAACCCAATTAGTATTTCGTTTAGATGGTTAAAACTAATTTCCATTAGTCCTCTTAAGTGATTATACTCTCATCAGTATTGGCATTAATTCATGTTACAAATAATCTCACATAGATAGATTGTGGACTTGATAAAAATGTAAAAATAAGGTGGTTGGGTAGTGTCAACATTATAGCTCCAATAATAATAATAAAAGTAAATAAATAAATAAATAAATAAAGGTCGTAGTCGATAATTTTATGTATTAATAATTAAGTATACTTACACTAATGTAGAGTAGTTTCAATAAAGTATAGTTAAATTGCGAATCCATTAGGGTTAATGAATTAGTCTATAGCTTTGATCATTTAGTTAACCTCACCACAGTTAAAAATGGCTAATTGTAGTAACGTTAGTCAATCTTGTACGTTTTTTTATATACATAATTCCATTTTTAGTAATATTAGCTTATGGAATAAGGCGCGAAACAATTTTTCATTTTTACAAGTTCAAGTATAATTTTCGTTAGCATCTGTTGTAATCTATTAATTAAATAAGTTACGATTTTTTTTAGCATGTAATTAACTAGGATTTTTCTTTATTTAGAGACAAATAAAAATAGAAATGTAGTTACTTTCCTCTTAAAAATAAATAAATAAATAAGTGAGACGAGCTTCGTCAAATAAAAAAAAAATAAAAAAATATTTGCGGTGCCCTCAGTAAATATTTGTTTTAAAATCGCTTAGACTTCGGGATGGACCGTTTATCAAAATTCCACGGCCTCCCCGAAATAATGATACGCTAGTCATTTTAGGCGCGTATTTAATAACGTTATCTCCTTAAACTCGGGTGCACATTTATGTGACCCAAATCCAAATCTCAGCGGAGTTGAAATGTGTCTCTAATCACGGGCACATTGATTGTGACGTGGTTCGAGATGCGTGTCCACGACGTTGCCAATTCCTTTTAAAAAAAATAAGAATGAAATGAGATGAGCCAAATAAAAATACAAAATTGCGGGTCCCTCAGTAAATATTTGCTTTAAAAATTGTTTAGACTTCGGGATGGACCGTTTAGTAAAATTCCACGGTCCTACCCAAAATAAATACGCTAGTCGCTTTAGGCGCGCCTTTAATAATTTAATTTCCTTAAACTCGGGTGCACATTGATGTGACCCAAATCCAAATCTCAACGGAGTCAAAGTGTGTCGACGACCACGGGTACATTGATTGTAACGCGGTTCGAGATACATTTTCACAACGTTGCAATTCCTTGTAAAAAATAATAATAATAATTATGAAAGCGGTCAAAAGTTAAAATTTGCACATAAGTTCATATATGTATAAAATCAGATAATCAAGCCGAATATAACAGTTGAGCGACCGTGCTAGAACCACGGAATTCGGGAATGCCCGACACCTTCTCCCGGGTTAACAGAATTCCTTATCCGGATTTCTGGCGCGCAGACTGTAATATGGAGTCATTCTTTTCCTCGATTCGGGATTAAAATTGGTGACTTGGGACACCCTAAATCTCCCAAGTGGCGACTCTGAAATAAATAAATAAATCCCGTTTCGATTGTCCTTTAATTGGAAAAACTCCCTACGCCCCTCGCGGGGGCGGAAAAAGGAGGTGTGACAGCTCTGGCGACTCCGCTGGGGATCAAAAACCCAGAACCACTGGTTCAGGGTTAGAAATTCGAGTTTGGAATAATTGTTCTATTTGGCTTTATTTATTATCTGATATCCTTATATGTGATTCATGTGCAAAATGATGTGTGTTACCGCTTTGATATTATTTGACTGTATATATAAACTGCGCCGAAACCCTTCTCTTCTTACCTCCGGGGAGAAGCTCGCTGGTCGAGACTCCCTATTCTGTTAGTGTCATACCCAAGTAGAAAGAGGCTCGGATAAGTTACAAAGCCGGACGACCCCGCGGGTCCCCGGTACGTAGCCCCCTCCTCAACTCGAGTTGTCCGCTCGTGTAAGCCAGGTCTAGAACAAAGCCCAGTTTGAAGCTTAGTAAAACATAACTTCATGCCGGATCCCTAGTAGGAAAGCGCTTATTTGCATCACGTTGCATTTGACTTAGGGGGCTCAACACAGGGGTTGGGCCCGTCTAGGAATAGCAACCTGGAACAAAAAAAAACCATCATGTGGCATTTTATCTGTTATCGCATTAATTTGCTTCAAATTTGCATGTTGACCGGCAGGTGGTAACGGGAATTTTGAAAAATAAATAAATAAATAAAAAGATGAAAAAAGGAATTTCAAAATTTCTCCCTTAAAAGGCAGTGTCCAAATATTTTTGAAAAACCGTGATAAATTTCTTACCCGAACTATGTCGGTTTGATTCCCACCAGATGTGGGATACGTAGGCAACCCTTATCGGGTCCAACTCCCCGATTTTGTTTTACCAATAATTATATATATATATATACCCATGTATGTATATACACATATTATTTCTTTCAAAAAAAATGTTTGGAGTCAAAATAAAAAAAAATTCCTTGTCTAAAATCACCTTAATAAATGTGCAGAATGAGCACAAGTAGGAGTTCATCTGAGGCCATTATAAACAAAGTTCCTCTGGGCTTACGCATGTGGTGGAACGACTTGGGAGGATCAGGGCAAGATACGGTCAAAATATACTTGGGAAATTTGGTTGGATTGTTGGACATCGATCCGCGAGGGGACGTTATCAGGGCTCTAATTTCATTTTGGGACTCGGCTCACAACGTATTTCAATTCTCAGATTTCGAACTCACCCCGAAACTGGAGGAGTTGGCAGGGTACATTGGATGTCCTAACATCCCTATGAAAGAGCAGTATCTCATTGCACTAAGGACCGTAACCATACACAAATTCCTGGACATCGTAAAGATCCACAGAACGGTACATAACCCAGAGTTATCAAAAGGGTTTTGTAGTTTTGCATTTCTGTACGACAGGTACGGTCATCTGGGAGGGTTCAACAATCCTGAGAATAAGATTTGCAGTGGGGAAAGCCGTTTGAAATGGGAATGACATAGATGTATTGCTTTCATGATAGCCTTTCTAGGTTTTCTGGTGTTCCCTAGAAAGGATGGGAAAATTAACATACAAATCGCTGGGGTCGTCAGCACTTTGCTCAAGCAAGAAAACAGCACTCTAGCACCAATGATAATAGCAGATATTTTCCGCGCACTCACTATTTGCAAAACCGGAGGGGTTTTCTTCGAAGGATGTAACATACTACTGCAAATGTGGATGATAGAGCATCTATGTCATCGCCCTCAATTGCTGAAATATGGGTCATCACAAAATACTTGTATAGAAGAGTTTCCCACCAGGATCGACGGTTTCAGATTGCCGGAAGGGGTCGCCGAATGGGTCACGCTACTACGCTCTATTTCAGCAAACCAGATAGAGTGGGCATTCGAATGGCTACCCATAGAGGAAGTCATACACATGTCAGCCACCAAATCTTACTTACTGTTGATGGGTCTCCAAAGTATCCAGCCCCACGCACCATGCAGAGTATTGAGACAGTTGGGACGATACCAAATAATCCCAAAAGAAGAGGATCTCAGTAGTCAGGTGATCGAAATCGGGCCTGGTGGGCAGTTCCCTGAGGCGGTCGTTCGGCAAATCTGGAATGAATGTCAAACCCTGAAGGTAGATACTTGTGTACGAGACAGGGCCAAGGGCGAAGTGTCGCCAAAATACCTCACGTGGTACCGAAGAGAGCTTGAGCACCAGAGACCAACTAAGAGAGCTCACATCCAAGACTTTGAGGAATCATCACATGCACAATGGGGCTGGTTAAAAAGAGAGGAAGGTTACCGGGCTGAAATTGGGAAGCTAAAACAACAAGTTGAAAAGCTTGTATTTGAGAACAACGTGCAAATCGCCTCCGAGCGGGTTGAGAAGAACAAGTTAGCCCAAGAAAACCAGACACTAAAGGCCCGCATTCGCCAAGCCAGTAAGAGTAACATCGACAGACAGAAGCGTCGCTCCGACGAAAGATTGATAGCAAGTTTGAGAAATCAGGTCATCCAAAGCCAAGGAAAATTAGAACAATTAGAAGCTTGCGTAGCAAGGATGAAGGTCAGATGGGCAAAATGCACAATGGCTCGGAGGCAGCGTCTGCAACAGGTCATAAGGGATTATGAAATGAGCATCGGGATATTAAGGGAAACGAACTCCACTCTACATGATCAGGTCATCAAACAAGCACGAGATGCCCAGGCCGACAGAAGACATTGTTACGATGCAATGGCCTGCATGGAAAGACAAATGGAGTTGTTCCAGGATCGACTTGCCGACAATGCTTAGGCACTGCGATTGAAGAACCGACAAATCAAGCAATTGTTCATTAAAAGGGACAACATTCGAGGAAGGATCGACGAAATTGGGCATTACATCTACATGAAATGCCTAGCATGTGAGCAAATACCTCGGAAGACCCTCCTTGTTTCCATCATAGGCTGCGTCCACCGGATTATGAACGAGTTGAAGAGCTTGCAGAGGGACCTCACACCAAGGGCCGCAGAAAGGCCGAATGATGCCTCGCGGGCCCCTAAGTTGGAAAATTAATCTTTTGTCGAATCCCGTTTATTTGGATTTGTGGTTGTCCCATATGTTGTTTTCTTTTCTTTCAGTCAAATCAATTCAAAAACTGTGGAGTCTGTACTGTTGCTATTCTTTTGTTTGAAGTAATTGGTAATAGCAAATTTTGATGATGAATTCAATGATTCCAAAAACGAATTTTGTGTTTCTTTACTTTATGGCAGAACTACGCCTGGTCTGATTCGCGCGGGGACGTGATACGTAGGCAATCCCCATAAGATTCGACCGCCTTTAATAAAGAAAGAAAAAGAAAAATAATAAATACAAGAATAAAATAAAATACAGGGTTTCCCAAAATACTTTAAAAGGACAAATGAGCAAGCTGGGATGACGCATGTTTGAAGTAAAGCATGTAGAAACGGTTAACTGCCTAGGAGCATGGCATCCTCAATGTGTTGTTGTTATCAAATCTGTTAAACTCTAACGCTGACAAAGTTTGTTGTTGTCTGAATCCAGACAGTTAGTTGTTAAAGAATTCTGGCAACACACCCTTACCAAACCAGATCCAAAGGACCAGTAGCAACAAGCATGACTACTTCAGAGTATAGTACCGAGGGAGAAAGGCCGATGAGCCAGTTGTTAAAAGAAGCGATGGAAAAGATTGAAAGGATGGGACTAGAGATGAATGCAATGCAACTAGCATTAGCCAAAGCACAAAAGAACCCTGAGCCACTGGGGCACATGCTGGAATACCATCACTCCGGCCCTTCAACAAGCCTCACAAATCCCCGTTATCATCAAGAAAGAAGCCCCCACGATTCCCAAGCTCCACCACCGCATCAACCTCTCCCAACACCAAATGTTCCCACTTTTGCGGGACCCACATCAGCCACCCTGCAGAGAACGGCCAGCGAGCCATTGTTTCAGGCTCCCGATACGCAATACTATCCCCTTGAGCCTACATTCCATGCCCCCGAACCACATGCCTACAATCCACATTTGGAGGTACCAGCAAAAATTGAAAAGCCGGTTAAAGCCTCAGAACAAGATGAGGTATTGAGGAAATTCAAAAGCCTGGAGCAGTCCTTCAGGAACCTGCACGGATTGGGCAACCAGGTCAGCGTGGCCTACAAAGATCTATGCCCTTTCCCGGATGTCCAACTCCCGGCTGGATTCAAGATGCCTAAGTTTGATTTATATGAAGGGCACGGTGATCCCATGTCGCATTTGCGGGGATTCTGTAGCAAAATGAGAGGGGCAGGTGGCAAAGATGAGCTGCTGATAGCTTATTTCGGCCAAAGTCTGAGCGGATCGGCACTAGAATGGTATACCAGGCAGGATTCCAGCAGATGGTACACTTGGGATGATCTGGTGCAGGCTTTCGCAGGTCATTTCCAATACAATCTCGAGATAGTCCCTGACCGTCTCACATTATTGAGGACTGGGAAGAAGCCCGGGGAAAGTTTTCACGAGTACGGGTTCCGCTGGAGAGAACAAGCAGCTAGAGTGGATCCTCCCATGAGAGAGGGAGAAATGGTGGACTACTTCTTGCAAACACTGGATCCAACCTACTTTGGTCACTTGGTGACGACGGTTGGAAAATCCTTCAACGAGGTAGTAAAAATAGGGTTCATGATAGAGGAGGGTCTGAGGCCTGACAAAATCTTGAATTACTCGGCACTCAAGGCCACGACCCAGGCTATTCAGAGCGGTTCGGGAGGTGCGTTGGGAAGAAGGAAGAAAGAAGAAATTGCCACGATTGAGGCAAGCAGTTGGCCCAGGTCTGGCAAACCCCACTACAACCAACCCAGGCCCTACAGGCCAAACTACCCATACAGCCCAGCACAGCACTACTATCTACCTCGAGAACCATATTTCTCCATACATCAAGCCCAGACATACACTCAGCCTCCGGTTCGCCCGCAATGGCGCGCGCCGGCTCCCCAGAACACATATGCACCACCACAAAACACCTATCCTCCACCGAGGGAATATAGAAACCCTCCAGGGGCAGGCTTTCGGGGAAATCCGGATGCTGGGAATGACAGGCTGCGGAAACACAGAACTTTCACCGAGTTGGGAGAAACCTACACCGCTTTGTTCCACAAATTGAGGCAATTGGGTTTGGTTAGTCCTGTCCAGACTCAAGAACCAAATCCCCCACCCCAGAATTTGGACCAATCAATAAGTTGTAAGTATTGCTCAGGGATGCTGGGGCATGATACCGAAAAGTGTTGGAAATTGAGGCATGCCATACAGGATCTTATTGATACCAATAAGATCGAGGTCCAGACACCGGAGGCTCCCAACATCAACCAGAACCCACTGCCAGTGCACCACGAGACTCACATGATTGAGTTGGTGTATGAGGGAGGAGAGTTGAGAAAACCCTCACAAACAGTGATGATGATCCAGGCCGCTCCGAAAGAAGGACCGACCAGTGGAGGAACGGGGGTACAGTCCCAGGGAGAAGGCGTCAAGCCGATAGTGATATTGGGAAAGAGCCCGTCCGCCATAACAAGCAAACTCAAGCCAAACAAGTTGGTAATATCAGGGACTCCGCCCACACCTGCAGTTGTGTTGAAAGGGGTATACAGGGAACTGGTCACCATAACGTCTGTAGTTCAGCTACCGATGATTGATAGCAAGGCTGTGCCTTGGAAATACGAGAAGGCAGTGGTGATGTACAAAGGAAAACAAGTGGAGGAAGTTAGTTGTGAAGTGCAAGGGCTAACTCGATCAGGTCGGTGTTTTGCTCCGGTGGAGCTGAGAAGAACCAGCCCCGCTACAACTAAGAAACCTGTGTCCGAAGAAGAGGCTGAGGAGTTCTTGAGGAAGATGAAAATACAGGACTACTCCGTGGTCGAACAGCTGAGGAAAACACCGGCCCAGATCTCGCTGCTGTCATTACTAATCTATTCTGAGGAGCATCGTCGGGCCCTGATGAAAATATTAAACGAAGCTTATGTACCCAACGAGATTTCTGTAAACCACCTGGAAACCATTGCCAACAAGATTTTCGTGGTGAACAGGGTAACATTCTCAGATGATGATCTGCCAGTGGAAGGTACAGAGCACAATAAAGCTCTCTACCTAACTGTCAAATGCGAAAACTCGGTAGTTGCTCGGGTATTGGTGGATAACGGTTCGAGTGCCAATATTTGTCCATTATCCACTCTGAACCAGTTAAAGATCGACCACGGAAGAATCCACAAGAATAACATCTATGTCCGGGGATTTGACGGAAATGGAACAGCCACTGTGGGGGATGTTGTGCTTGAATTGACCATCGGTCCGGTCGAGTTTACCATGGAATTCCAGGTATTAGAAGCCACAGTATCTTATAACATGCTACTAGGACGACCATGGATCCACGCAGCCAAAGCAGTGCCTTCCACCCTACATCAGATGGTCAAGTTCGAGTGGGATAGACAAGAGGTCGTACTACACGGCGAGGACACGTCATGCACCATGGGTGGCGCCATTGTGCCATTCATAGAGACCGATGATGACAAAGGTCCTTGGGTCTACCAGATTTTCGATACAATGTCGGCAAACAAGATTTCTGAGGGTGAGATCCTTCAGTACCCTAGGGTAGCTTCCGCAACAATCATGATGGTCTCGGAAATGCTGGGCAACGGGTTCGTGCCAGGAAAAGGCCTGGGAGTTGAGCTTCAGGGGATTGTCCAACCTGTCTCCCTGCCCAAGAACTTGGAAAATTTCGGTTTGGGGTTCAAAACAACCACGGCAGATAGGAAGCAAGCGCGAAAAATGAAGAAGAGAGTTTGGTTTCTGCCCAAGCCGGTGCCACGTCTCTCAAGGTCTTTTGTCAGAGCAAGCGCCAAGGGGCCGCCAGTCCCAAATATTCTAGGACCATTGATTGGTATGGATGGGGACCTGAATCAGAGTTTCGAGAGGCTATTCGCTGATGTCAGTATGGTAGAAGCTGGAGAGAGTTCCAGCAGGGCGGAGATACAATTTGTGGGGCCTGAGGCCAAGACCAACAATTGGACGGTTACTCCTCTTCCTGTCCGAGGGGAGTCTTGGTAGTAGGCTTTGATTTATGTTTTTTGTGTGTTTTGTTTTGTTCGGATTATTCTAGGGTGTAATCCAAATTTTACTTTTGTTTTGTAAAAGTGTGAACCCTTTTATCCCGCAAGTTTAATAAAGTTCTCTTCTTTTGTCTCATTTTAATTTTGTCTTATTCTTTTTCTTTCTGAACAGTTCTCTCTTTACTGGTTCTAATGACATGGCATGCACAGCGGATCTTCGACCTAGTCTAATAAATCAATCTGCATCCGACTTAATGATACAAGAGGTCGTTTGTGACGATGAATCTGAATATGACGAAGATAAAGCCTTCGAAGAGATAAATCGAGAACTGTGACAATTTGAAGAAAAACCCAAACCTAACCTAAATGACACTGAGGCTGTGAATCTAGGAGACGTTGATAATGTCCGAGAAACCAAGATCAGCATCCATATTGAGCCGAATGTCAGGGAAGAATTGATCAAAACCCTCGTGGAATTCAAAGATGTTTTTGCATGGTCATATGATGATATGCCGGGATTAAGCACCAATTTAGTGGTTCACAAATTGCCCACTGACCCGGCATACCCTCCGGTCAAGCAAAAGCTAAGGAAATTTAAAACAGAAATGAGTGTAAAGATCAAAGAAGAGGTGATTAAGCAGTTGCAGGCGAAGGTCATTCGGGTCACTCGATATCCCGAGTGGTTGGCCAATGTGGTACCAGTCCCAAAGAAGGATGGAAAAATCAGGGTGTGCGTCGACTACCGCAACCTCAACAAAGCAAGTCCCAAGGACAATTTTCCATTGCCCAACATCCATATCTTGATCGATAATTGCGCTGGGCGCGAGATCGGATCCTTTGTGGATTGCTATGCGGGTTATCATCAGATCCTAATGGATGAGGAAGATGCGGAAAAGACAACATTTATCACGCCATGGGGAACTTACTGCTATCGGGTAATACCGTTCAAACTGAAGAATGTCGGGGCAACGTACATGCGAGCAATGACTGATGTGTTTCACGACATGATACACAAAGAAATTGAGGTGTACGTAGATGATGTGATCATAAAGTCTTGGCGTCAGGAAGACCATGTAACAGACCTAAGGAGATTCTTCCAAAGACTCCGAAGGTATGATATCAAGCTTAACCCGGCCAAATGCGCATTCGGGGTTCCATCAGGAAAGCTGTTAGGATTCATCGTCAGTCGACGGGGTATTGAGTTAGACCCATCTAAGATCAAATCCATCCGAGATTTGCCACCACCAAAGAACAAAACAGAGGTAATGAGTCTGTTGGGTAGACTCAATTACATCAGCAGGTTCATCGCTCAACTCACAGCAACTTGTGAGCCCATATTTCGGCTGCTGAAAAAAGATGCTGCGGTAAGTTGGACGGCAGAGTGTCAAGAGGCTTTCGACCAAATCAAAGGGTATCTGTCTAATCCACCCGTGTTGGTCTTGCCTAAGCCAGGGAAGCCCTTAATTCTTTATCTGACGGTCCTGGAAAATTTATTTGGTTGTGTACTGGGGCAACACGATGACACAGGAAGGAAGGAGCAGACCATTTACTATCTTAGCAAGAAATTCACAGTATATGAGGTCAAGTACACTCAACTCAAGAAAACATGTTGCGCCCTAACTTGGGTAGCTCAGAAGTTGAAACACTACCTGTCCTCGTATACTACTTATCTCATATCCCGTTTGGACCCATTGAAGTATATCTTTCAGAAACCTATGCCCACAGGGAGGTTGGCAAAATGGCAAATTCTGCTCACAGAGTTCGATATCGTCTATGTGACGAGGACAGCCATGAAAGCCCAAGCGTTGGCCGACCATTTGGCAGAGAATCCCGTTGATGAAAAATACGAGCCTTTAAGAACGTATTTTCCTGACGAAGAATTGATGCATACAAGTGAGCTGGCGTTACCCGAGGAACCGGGTTGGAAGCTTTTCTTCGATAGAGCTGCAAACGCGAAAGGGGTTGGAATAGGAGCAGTACTCATTTCTGAAACAGGACGTCATTATCATGTTACGGCTCAACTACGCTTCTATTGCACCAATAATATGGCCGAGTATGAAGCTTGCATTTTAGGTCTGCGATTGGCTGCGGACATGGATGTCCAAGATGTTTTGGTCTTGGGAGACTCGGACCTCTTGGTACATCAGATTCAGGGCGAATGGGAAACACGAGACTTGAAACTCATACCTTATCGACAATGCTTGCACGATCTGAGCAAGCAATTTCGATCGGTGAAATTCAAACATATCCCGAGAGTTCATAACGAGGTTGCGGATGCATTGGCCACCTTAGCATCAATGTTGCACCAACCTGACAAAATGTATGTTGACCCTCTGCACATCCAGGTTCGTGATCAGCACGCTTATTGCAACGCGGTGGAAGATGAAGCAGATGGCGAGCCTTGGTTTCATGATATCAAGGAGTACCTCAGAATGGGGATATATACAGAACATGCCACTGGAAACCAAAAAAAAGTCCTTCGGCATTTGTTGAATGCTTTCTTCCTCAGCGGAGGAGTTTTGTACAAAAGAACCCCGGATTTGGGATTGTTAAGATGTATAGACGCCGGTCAAGCCACGACGGTCATGGTAGAGGTACATGCTGGAGTTTGCGGGCCGCATATGAGTGGATATGTATTGGCAAGGAAGATCCTTCGAGCAGGGTATTATTGGCTTACCATGGAGCATGACTGTATCTCTTTCGTGAGAAAATGCCATCAGTGTCAGATACATGGAGATCTGATTCATTCTCCGCCAACAGAGTTACATACGATGTCAGCACCCTGGCCGTTTGTGGCATGGGGCATGGATGTCATTGGACCTATCGAGCCGGCAGCATCCAACGGTCATAGGTTCATTCTAGTAACCATTGACTACTTCACCAAATGGGTTGAGGCTAAAACCTTCAAGTCGGTAACTAAAAAGGCAGTGGTGGATTTTGTGCACTCCCATATCATCTGCAGATTTGGGATCCCAAAAGTAATCATCACGGATAACGGTGCAAATCTTAACAGCAGCCTGATGAGAGAGGTATGCCAACAATTCAAGATTACACACCGCAATTCCACCCCATATCGTCCCAAGGCGAATGGAGCGGTCGAAGCAGCCAATAAGAACATCAAGAAGATACTGCGGAAGATGGTGGAAGGGTCCAGACAATGGCACGAGAGATTACCCTTTGCTTTGTTGGGTTATCGCACTACCGTCCGGACTTCCATAGGTGCAACTCCTTATTTGTTGGTGTACGGAACTGAGGCCGTAATACCAGCGGAGGTCGAAATTCCATCCCTCCGGATTGTCGCTGAAGCTAAAATTGATGATGATGAATGGGTCAAAGCTCGACTAGAATAGTTGAGCTTGATAGACGAGAAAAGATTGGCACCAGTGTGCCATGGTCAGCTATATCAGAAGAGAATGGCAAGGGCATAAAATAAGAAGGTACGCCCCAGGAAGTTTGAAATAGGGCAGCAGGTATTGAAGAAGATCCTCCCACATCAGGTCGAGGCAAAAGGCAAGTTCGCCCCAAATTGGCAAGGGCCTTATATCGTGACCAGAGTATTGTCCAACGGTGCTTTGTGTTTGACGGATATCGAGGGAAGATGTGTTGACATGGCTATCAATTCGGATGCAGTCAAGAGATATTATGCGTAATTTCTTTGATTATGGCAATTATTGGTTCGTTTGTTTGTACTTGGTACTTATTGGATAATGAAATGACGGAGGCAATTCTTTCTTCTATCCAAACACTTTTTACCCTTGTTTCCCCCTTTTGAGCCTTAAGTTATTCTTTCATATCCCTCTTTTGGAATCACTAATGAAAAAAATAAAATAAATAATAAATATAAAAAGAAAAAAAGAGAAGGAAAAAGAAAATTGTAAAAGAAAATGAAAAAGAAGAAGATAAAATCACAAGAAAAACAAAACCGTGGGAACTACGTTTGACCTGATTCCTCAAAGAAGATACGTAGGCGCCTCATGGCTCGGTCATAGTGTGCATAGTGTACATAGTGTGCATAATAGGCACAGTGTGCGTAACGCACGTAGCTCAACATAGTGTAAAAAATAAAATCCCCCAAGCAAGAAAACTGGGGCAGAGGTTATGTTTTAAAGTTCCAACAAAGGTTTGATTCCAAAAGTTGTAGCGGATCACCCATCAAAGTTATTTCATTTTTTGATAGCCTTTCTTTTAGCCCCACACCAAAACCAACATCGACGTCCAAAAGACCTCCCGATTAATATCCAAGAGGTGCCAAGTCAGGCAAATAAAGCCGAGAATAATACATTGATCCCCGGTGAAGAAGAGGATCATAAAACTAAAAATGAATTGATAGTCCAAAGGAATCTCCAAAAGAGAGGGTCATATTGACAGCACTCCAATTCTCCGTTGAAGAAATAAAATGAGAGAGTCTTGGCGGTGAAAACCTTCGCAGGCACCACAAGGCGACGAAAGATGAGAGATATAAAACGAGAGAGTATTATCGGTGAAAACCTTCACAGGCACCATAAGGCGCCGGGAGCTGAGAGAAAAGAGAGAGTCTCATTAGTGAAAACCCCTCGAAGGGCACTATGAGGCGACAAGACAGATCAACAAAAGGGTCCGCGTTCGCAAAGAAATGGACACCCATTTATCCCCAGCAAGTAAGGTCATCAGGCAAGTTGATTGATACAAATAGACTGGGTCAGGAATCTACGGTGCATGTCAGGATCACAAGGACCAGTCATGTCTTCCAGATAAGTTCTTCTCTTTTCCTTTTTTCCAACAAGTATTGGTTCAGAGAGATTTTCCTCCTTTTCTATCTTTTTCATTTTTCTTGCTAAGAATTCGTTTTGAAAAAGATTTTTCAAAGTTTACCACCAGAGGCCAAAGGGGTACAAAAGCAAAATACGAAAGGATAGGCCAAGAGCTGAGGCAATAAGACAAAAGGCATTGGCTGCAAAACCAAAGGACGAATTGTGTAGAAACAAGGGTGAAGTAAAGAGAGCAGAAAATGACGGGTGAAGAACTTGTGGACCAAGTTCCGAGAAGGTTTCCCCGCAGAATGTTGATAAATCCCGGACCCAAATCCGAAGTGGTCAGACGCCACTAGAAAGGGAAATCAATCTGGTGCAATATATCCCCAGGCAATGCAATTCTATGCCTTGCCATTCCGGGAGGAAATAAAACTCCTAAAGGAGTGGTTTTGGGAGGGAAGCAGACTCCCACAGTTTGATTCTCTAAAGAGAAAAGCAGAAAAGGGGGAAAACCATCCCCATCAGACAGGTCACCCCCAGCAAGCAACTTTGTCCCCCAACCAGTGGTGGGGGCACAGAGCAAGAAAAGAAAACCGGAAAATTAACACTAGGATTAAAATTAACAAAGTCCTTTTGTCTGCTGCAGGAAAATAAAGGTTGATGATGCCAGAAAGGTCACCAAAATCGGGGCACAAAATTTTCTGTCGTTGTCAAAATTTTCTCGGAGGAACGAGGAAACAAATACATTTCTGTTATAGGTCGCCCACCAGTATAATGCGGGAATACATTTCTGTTCTAGGTCGCCCACCAGTATAATGCGGGAATACATTTCTGTCTTTTCATTTCATGTTCTAGGTCGCCTGCCAGTATAATGTGGGAATACATTTCTGTTCTAGGTCGCCCACCAGTATAATGCGGGAATACATTTCTGTTCTAGGTCGCCCACCAGTATAATGCGGGAATACATTTCTGTTCTAGGTCGCCCACCAGTATAATGCGGGAATACATTTCTGTCTTTTCATTTCTATTCTAGGTCACCCACCAGTATAATGCGGGATTACATTTCTGTTCTAGGTCGCCCACCAGTATAATGCGGGAATACATTTCTGTCTTTTCATTTCATGTTCTAGGTCGCCCACCAGTATAATGCGGGAATACATTTCTGTTCTAGGTCGCCCACCAGTATAATGCGGGAATACATTTCTGTTCTAGGTCGCCCACCAGTATAATGCGGGAATACATTCTGTTCTAGGTCGCCCACCAGTATAATGCGGGAATACATTTCTGTTCTAGGTCGCCCATCAGTATAATGCGGGAATGCATTCATGTTCTAGGTCGCCCACCAGTATAATGCGGGAATACATTCTGTTCTAGGTCGCCCACCAGTATAATGCGAGAATACATTTCTGTTCTAGGTCGCCCACCAGTATAATGCGGGAATACATTTCTGTTCTAGGTCGCCCACCAGTATAATGCAGGAATATATTTCTGTCTTTTCGTTTCATGTTCTAGGTCGCCCACCAGTATAATGCGGGAATACATTTTTGTTCTAGGTCGCCCACCAGTATAATGCGGGAATACATTTCTGTTCTAGGTTGCCCACCAGTATAATGCGGGAATACATTCTGTTCTAGGTCGCCCACCAGTATAATGCGGGAATACATTTCTGTCTTTTCATTTCATGTTCTAGGTCGCCCACCAGTATAATGCTGGAATACATTTCTATTCTAGGTCGCCCACCAGTATAATGCGGGAATACATTTTTGTTCTAGGTCGCCCACCAATATAATGCGGGAATACATTTTCTGTCTTTTCATTTCTGTTCTAGGTCGCCCACTAGTATAATGCGGGCATACATTTCATATTTTTGCATTCAGGCACCCACCTGTATAACGAGAGGAATACTTTTGAGTCTTATACTGCAGATCTTGAAATCAGTAACCCACCGAAAGGTAGAAGGTTACAACAGGAATCCCCAGCAGGAAACAATAAAAATCCCCGGCACCGGAAAGCAGAAGGTTGCAACAAGAGGTCCCAACACAAGTTTCAAGTGCATGAGTCAAAAGGAAGAAAAGACGCGTCTTGAAAGAAGTGGCATGTGAACATTAAATTATACCCAGTATAACAGATCTGATGAAGAGAGTCGTATCCCCAGAGGAACCGCCAAAAAGCTTAATGAAGGAAGCCATATCCCGAGCGGACCGAGCAAAATGATGAAAATTGATGTTCAGAAAAGCAAAGGGCCAGAAATTCACGGAAGAAAGGCACCGGAAGAAACACAATCCGACAAGAAAACAAGGCAGCAAAGACAAGTTGAAAATACATAAGATCTTGTGATCCATAGGCTAGCCTAGCTTCTGATTTTCTTGTTTTCTTTTTGGATATGGTATAATAAGGAGATCAGTAAGGAAATGGTAACAATATACAACAGCAGTAACAGCAGAATCACAGTTCCCCAGTAGTCCCAGCTACCAAGACTTCCCGAACTATATTGACCTGATTCCTGTTTAGCCCAGGATATTTAGGAAACCTTTGAAGCAAAGGTTCGGTTAAATCTTTTTCAAAAAAAAATGCTTCACACGGAGTACTCAGACGGGCAAAAATCGCTCACTTTATCTTTGCACGAAAACCCTTCGTGTCTTCGGGCAAAGAGGGGCAGCTGTAAGCACGTGATTTTTGTCCTATGAAAGAATTACTCCCAAAAAAAATTCAAAATAAAACAATTTTCCTTTGTGTGCAATTTTTGTTATTTTTGTGTGGTATTTTTGTATAATTATTTGTATTTTTATGAGTGCATGTTTATTTGTTTTAATTAATAAAAATATAAAATATATCACATTTTCATTTAGTATTTAATTAAGTTTGTTTTACAAAAAATGAAAGTCACAAAAATAGGAATATTTTGCATTGTTAGCATTTAATGTCAAATTAAGCAATTTTATTTTAATAGATGTTTAATTGTGTATGATAATTTTTGTTAGGAGTTTAATTAGTATTTTTGGAGTCAATTTAGTTTGTAGCTCAATATAGAATTTTAGTTTTATCAAAAATAAAAAAAAATTAAAAAAAAAAGAAAGAAAAGAGGGCTACAAGACGTTAATATTTGAATTGAGTCTAATATAGCTATTTTGACTATTTTATCTTATTTCGCCACAAAAGAAGACTACAAAAAAATATATATAAATTTTAGTTTATGTATTTCTCATAAACTTGAAAAAATACAAAAATTGTACTTTATTTTGGTACTTTATATAAATTCGAAAATTACAAAAAATATAGTTCTATTAATGTCATGTAGTCATTTTAATTTTGAAAAAATACAAAATATTACTTTATATTTTATCTTTATATTAAAAAACGAAAATTACAAAAATAAGTTTTATTAATGTTTTGTAGCTATTTTAATCTTGAAAAAATATTTTAAAAAAATAGTTTTGCTTTAAATATTAGCCTTATTTTGGTAGCTATTTTGCTTACATAGGAGTAGTTGAGCAATGTCGTGTTCTTAATCTCGGGTCCGGGCAAAAGAATAATATTCGAGTTCAAACTACCCGTTTTTAGGCCTAATTTTCGGACCTGGCCCATAATAATCCGAGTCCACCACACATGGTCGTGTGGGGAACACGGACGGAACCCCATACAAGGGGAACCCCACCGCGCATGGGGGACACAAATCTTGGACCCCTACACACGTGGGGTCCATTTTTCTTGGCAAAGACTACAAACACACGGTTAAGGCTAGAAAAGAAGAAAGGAATTTTAAAAGGAAAATTTTTGTTGAAAAGGGACAGAACGTGAGAGGGGGAAGGGATTAAAAGAATTTAAAAAGAAAAAAGTTTTGGAGAAGGGGACAACACGGGTAAGGCTATAAAAAAAGAAATTTTAAAAGCAAAAGAAAGATTTTGAAAGGGGGGGGGGAGCACGTGAAAAGGATAGGAAAATTTGTAAAAAGCAAAAAAAAGTTTTGTTTAAAGGAGGAAGAGGACAGAACGTGAAAAATTGGAAAAGGATGGGGAAAAAATTTCTGAAAAATTGAAGAAGGCACTGTTCACCTTCTTCTTCATTTTGAACGAAAGAAAAACGAAAAAAAAAACCAACTGCCACCTCACTGCCGCAGCTGCTCCTTACCACCTCCAGCTGCGTCATCGACCACCTCCACTGCCCAACACTGACCTGCCGCTGCCGCCCCTCCCCGTCAACCAACTGTTGCGACGCCATGGCAGCAGCGAATCAACTGTTGCGACGCCATGGCAGCAGCGAATCAACTACTGCCGCTGCTACTCCTCACGACACCCTCGCCCCTCCATGCTAATCCGCCATAGTCCAAACGTCCAGCTGCTGCTTCGTCCTTTTTCAACGTCCACAAAACAGTCCGTTCAACCTCCAATAGTTCAACTCCAAGCTCGACTTGGGTTCGTTCAAGTTTTAGGATTTTCTTTCAAGATTATTTAGTTCATTTTTATTTATTTTCTGTTATGGATTTGGTTTTAAATGTTGTTCCTAATCTTGTTTTTTTTTTATTCTATTTTTCGGATTATTGATTCTTTGTTTAAAGTGTTATTTTGTAATCTTGTTTTGTTCATTAGTTCTCCTTCTTCTTCAAGACCTTTTTATTTGGTCAAGATTTTTCTTCTGTTTGTTTGAGTGTGCGTTATAAGCTACATTCGATTTGAACAACTTCGTCGAATAGTTAGTTTATGACTGCTTTGTTTGGACGAATACAGCATGAATCACTTCGTTGGTATGTTTTGATGCTTGAATCATTTTGTGTGAATTTGACTTAAGGATTGGTTGTAGCTGTGTAGTGATTTAGTGTAGTTGTAAATCAGATAGGTTTAAATACATATTGCTAAGAGTGAAGGCAAGGCAATAATAATAGGGGATTTTTCAGGGGTATTTTTGGGTGTTAAAAGATTTAAAATGATTAGTGTTAGTAGCCTGCCAGTTAATATTCAGTGTATAATTAATGAATTATTTAATGAAAAGGGAATTAGTAGTGCAGAATACACCCTGTCTGGTATCTTTAAGGGTGGAAAATCAGAAAATAAGCATGAGATTAATGATAAAAGTGTATAGATGCACATGAGAGGGAATATACAGGCTGAAAGTGAAAAGCTTTGAATAAATAATGTTTAGTTCTAGCCTATAAATAAGGGGAGTTGATATAGAGAAGGGGACTGAAAAAAAATAAGGGATTGAGACTGGAAGTTGAGAGAACAGAAATTTTCAGAACTTAAAAGTGAGAGATAGGCTAATTTTTCAGAACTAAAAATCAGTCTTTGAGAGCTAAAAACTGAAAGTGAGGTTCTTTTCTTTACTGCTGAAATCAGAACTTTGTTACTGCCATCTGTTGGATTGCGTTTAGTACTACTGATTTTCAGTCAAGCTTTCTGGGGTTTTCAGTTTGGTTCTGACCATTGTTACATTGGTTATTGCTGTTTTGTTGCTGTTATTTGCTGTGGGATTCTGTTGCTGTGCTACTGCTGTACATTGTTGCTCCTGACCTCTTTTCTCTATTTGTAGTTCGAATTCCAGGTACACATTCGAATCTTGTAGTGATAAAGCTTTGAAGTTGAAATGCAGCAATAAAATCGAACCGCTTCAATAAAGCAGATAGTAGACAATCTGGTCTATTTAGTTTTTTTATGAACTGTTTTATTTTTTATTTTTTTATTTTTTTGTATAATTGGATTGAAAAGAGAAGGAATCGTATAAATGGTCATGCGCTGATATAACATGAACCTTTCAATTTTATTAGATTAATGGGGTAAATCATGATAAGTAGCATATCTCTAGTTAGTTGTTTGTATGCATATATTCAAGTAGTCCATAAATGAGATAGAGTACTTAGTCAAAACCCAATTAGTATTTCGTTTAGATGGTTAAAACTAATTTCCATTAGTCCTCTTAAGTGATTATACTCTCATCAGTATTGGCATTAATTCATGTTACAAATAATCTCACATAGATAGATTGTGGACTTGATAAAAATGTAAAAATAAGGTGGTTGGGTAGTGTCAACATTATAGCTCCAATAATAATAATAAAAGTAATAAATAAATAAATAAAGGTCGTAGTCGATAATTTTATGTATTAATAATTAAGTATACTTACACTAATGTAGAGTAGTTTCAATAAAGTATAGTTAAATTGTGAATCCATTAGGGTTAATGAATTAGTCTATAGCTTTGATCATTTAGTTAACCTCACCACAGTTAAAAATGGCTAATTGTAGTAACGTTAGTCAATCTTGTACGCTATTTTTATATACATAATTCCATTTTTAGTAATATTAGCTTATGGAATAAGGCGCGAAATAATTTTTCATTTTTACAAGTTCAAGTATAATTTTCGTTAGCATCTGTTGTAATCTATTAATTAAATAAGTTACGGTTTTTTTAGCATGTAATTAACTAGGATTTTTCTTTATTTAGAGACAAATAAAAATAGAAATGTAGTTACTTTCCTCTTAAAAATAAATAAATAAATAAGTGAGACGAGCTTCGTCAAATAATAAAAAAAAAAAAAAAAATTGCGGGGCCCTCAGTAAATATTTGTTTTAAAATAGCTTAGACTTCGGGATGGACCGTTTAGCAAAATTCCACGGCCTCCCCGAAATAATGATACGCTAGTCATTTTAGGCGCGTATTTAATAACGTTATCTCCTTAAACTCGGGTGCACATTTATGTGACCCAAATCCAAATCTCAGCGGAGTTGAAATGTGTCTCTAATCACGGGCACATTGATTGTGACGTGGTTCGAGATGCGTGTCCACAACGTTACCAATTCCTTTTAAAAAAAATAAGAATTAGATGAGATGAGCCAAATAAAAATACAAAATTGCGGGGCCCTCAATAAATATTTGCCTTAAAATTGCTTAGACTTCGGGATGGACCGTTTAGTAAAATTCCACGGCCCTACCCAAAGTAAATGATACGCTAGTTGCTTTAGGCGCGCCTTTAATAATTTAATTTTCTTAAACTCGGGTGCACATTGATGTGACCCAAATCCAAATCTCAACGGAGTCAAAGTGTGTCGACGACCACGGGTACATTGATTGTAACGCGGTTCGAGATACATTTTCACAACGTTGCAATTCCTTGTAAAAAATAATAATAATAATTATGAAAGCGGTCAAAAGTTAAAATTTGCACATAAGTTCATATATGTATAAAATCAGATAATCAAGCCGAATATAACAGTTGAGCGACCGTGCTAGAACCACGGAATTCGGGAATGCCTAACACCTTCTCCCGGGTTAACAAAATTTCTTATCCGGATTTCTGGCGCGCAGACTGTAATATGGAGTCATTCTTTTCCTCGATTCAGGATTAAAATTGGTGACTTGGGACACCCTAAATCTCCCAAGTGGCGACTCTGAAATAAATAAATAAATCCCGTTTCGATTGTCCTTTAATTGGAAAAACTCCCTACGCCCCTCGCGGGGGCGGAAAAAGGAGGTGTGACAATTGTGGTGTATGAGAAGTGGTGCCCCGGTAGTGCTGGTAAATGGGAAATCTCGGGGATAGATCAGTGGTAGGATGATCCTGAGTTTGAGCCGGTGGTGGAGTGAAAGCAGGGTTAGCAGGGTAAGCTGGGGGTGATTGTCCTCTAGACCAGGCCTGATACATCTCGGCCATCTGTTGCTTAAGTTTGAGCATCTCCTCTTTCATTTTACTGACGTCCAACTCCTCTACCTCAACACTTGTGTCGACATCCGGGATCGACATGATTTCTGGTATTGGTCCTTTTGATCTGGTTTGGTAATGATAATGTGCCAGTATACTCTAGATAAACTAACTGCTTGAATTCTCTGGGAAAACAACAAACTTTTTAGTTTTTAGAGTTTAACACATATGCAATTACACGTTGGGATGCAATGCACCTAGGCAATTAACCATTTTCTATCATGCATTTGCTTGGTTGCTTGTGTCATCCCAGCTTTTCCTGAATTTTCCTTTTTATTGTCACTCACGCCTATTTTTATTTCCCTCCCCTTTTTTCATTTTATTCTTTTCTTTTGGTTGTGGTCGAATCTTATGAAGATTGCCTACGTATCATGGTCCTGCATGAATCAGACCGAGCGTAGTTCTGATGGACACAATTATTTATTATTTTTAACAAACGAAACAGTACAAAGACAGAAATGACATTACATTTGGACAACACTTTAAGAAAATGGTTTAAAAGACTCAACATGGACTTAAACTAAAACATGACTATTATATGAAAAGTTCTAACAACTATGACTACGCTTCACTCCACAATCTTTTGCTTTTAATCACTGGAACATCTGCTCATGGTGGGGCTTGACTCGGCTGACCTCCTAGTGTACGGTACACCCTCTCTAACTCCATTTCAAGATGACGGGCAAAAGTAGGTGCATGCTCTAGAAACCTTTCATAATTCATCCCTTGGCAGTTTACGTAACTTTGAGAAGTATAAACCGCCAAATCATGGATTTGTGCTCTGAAGTCCTGGAGATTCTGGTCTTGGTTTTGTAACTGCTGTTGGCGAGTGGTGGCTATATCTCTTATGTGGCCTTCACGATCTAAAGCCGACTCCAATTGAGCCCGAAGTCTGGCCTGATCGAGTCTTGCCTGTGCTCTCTCCCTATAAATATCTGCGTGCTGATGTTCTCTATTGTACCTTCTCATTTCTTCCAACTGTGCATGGAGTTGAGCTTCTGAATATATCCAATGGTCCTTCTCTCTCTTGAATTGAGCCATTTCTTCTTCACATCTCATTACTTGGCGTTCCTTACTAGATTTGGCCTCCTCATTTAACAATATGATTTTTTCCTTAGCTTTGTCTAACGCCTTTTCAGTCTTTGTCAAGATGGAGTCATAATCTTGCATTTTTTCCATCAGATTGGCAATAATTTTCTGATCTTTCCAACTTCTCACTGGCGCTTCAGAGGCTTTCTTCATCTGTTGAAACTGAGCGCGGAGAGTTTTATGCTCGCTAATCAGACTCTTCTTTTCACCTTCTGCTTCTTGTGCTTGTAAGTCTTTCTCCAAATTGAGGTTCCTCAGGTTTTCTTCTAAGGCATGAATAGTTGCTTTGTACCCCTTTTCCTTTTCACCCCAAGCCAACCGTTCTTGGATTTTGTCATCAAAGGCTTGAATATGCGGTCTTTTTATGGGCCTTCTAGGATCAGGTTCTGGTGCATCATCCACCCGGGATCTTTTCTCAAACCACCTAGCATAACTCGGATTTATCTCACCTTTCGCAGGATCTGGAACTTGGGTATCATCTTTCAAGTATCGACAATCATTCCAAATCCGCTGGATTAAAGCCTTAGGGAGAGTGGATTCTGGGTGTAGCTCAATCACGTGCACACTCAAATCTTCATCATCAGGCACCACTTTGTATCTCTCTAGCTGTCTTAGAACTCTCTATGGCGCAAACGGCTGGACACTTCTTAAACCCAACAGTAGCAAATAACTCTTTAAGGTTGACATGTGCATCACCTCTCTTACCGGGAGCCATCCCAAAGTCCACTCAATTTGACTTGCCATTAAAGATCTTAAATGGGATATCCAGGCTTCCACCCCTTCTGGAGATTTATAATCTTTTATTCTTTCTTCATAACTCTCAATAAAATTGTCCTTGCTCGTACCATACTGCATGAACTTGGGGTGATGTCGGAGATGTCCAGTCAACCGCATTTGCAACAAAATATTGCACCCTTCGAAGAATTTTGCCCCGGATTTACACAAAGTCAACGCCCGATAAATGTCTAAGAGAATGATCGGGGCAAGAGTGTGATGTTCTTTGGTAGTGAGGACTTGTATGACTCTGGCTATACGAATATCAATCGTCCGCTCTTTGTTTGGGAAGACCATGATTCCCAGAAAAACCACCATGAAAGCGAAGCGACGGTGAATCTGCCAGGTGTCCTTGTTTTGTTTGTTAGTAAGGCCCTTTTCATGAATTTAAAATCCATCCGGCTTTCTGAACCTTGAATATAGGAAGTTGAAAGAACAACACCCTTTGACAACGTTGCTTTTTCTGATTTGATTACTGATATTCAGAAGACCAAAGAATCGGTGTACTGAGGGAGCCTTTGGGAATATAAGATTCTGGTTTCTCAAATCTCCGTCAAAACCGGAATATCCAGCTATTTCTTCTAATGTGGGAGTAAGCTCGAAATCAGAGAAGCGAAAGACATTGTGAACAGGGTCCCAAAAAGTCACTAGTGCCGTAATCAAATTATCGTGTGGTTTAACTTTCATAATATCTGTGAGAGCTCCCAAATACTTAATGACCCATTTCTGACCATCTCCTCCTAATTCATACCACCACATATGAAGCAGAAATAGAAACTCATCTACATCTGTGAACGGTGGGTTTTGGATGGTGCTCATTTTGTACCTGCGAGTGATTTTAATTTTAAAATCAAAAATCAAGACTCATTTTGAAGAAAAAAAAATTCATAAAAAAAAATACTTCGATGAAGAAGATTTAAAGGCTTTGTTTGCTAACAGGAAAAATTTATTTATTTATTTATTTATATATATTTTTAAAAAAAAACGACCAAAGGCAACTGTTCTTGCAAAAACAGCCTTCCGGTGCCCTTTTGGGGACATTCGGCATATTTTGGACCAGAATGGCATCGCCTTACTTATGACAACACAACGACATTTATGTACCCACATTTTTATTTATTTATTATCTATTTTTTTTTAAAATAGTTGGGCCCGATGTGAGTTGCCTATGTATCTCACATCCGGCGAGAATCAAACTTATGTAGTTCGTAATAATAAAACTACTTTTAAAAGAAACACAACATTTCCTTTTCTTTTCAAAATTTCGACAGAATTTTAACATATTTTGGAAATTTTTTTTTTGAAAACAGCCAATTTTCTTTCTCGGCTCTCACATTGATTTCCTTTTCTAACTTTTCCCTATAAGCTGGTCAACATGCAAATCCGAAACAAATGAATGCACAAGTAGTAAGTAGGATGCATCAGGATGGTCTTTTCATTTCGGGTATACCTGTCCTAGACAGACCCAACCCCTGTGTTGAGTCTCCGAAGTCAAATGCACATGATGCAAACAAACGTTCCTACTAGGGATCCGTCATGAAGCTTAGTTATTCTAAGTGTAAAACCTGGGGTATACTGTTCTAGACCTGGTTTACCCAAGCGGACAGCTTGAGCCGAAGTGGGGGTAACGTACCGGGAGTACGAAAGTCTACCCGGCCTAGTTACTTGGCCCAACTTTGTTCTATTGGGTATGACTTCTAATAGAAAGGTGGGCCACGCGCACGTGTGCTCCATAAATTCAGAAGACTCAGAAAGAAGAAGGGTTTCGTAACAGTTTATATATACAGTTCAGTTATATATCAAAGCGGTAAAAAGCAACATTTAGCACATTAAGCTCAGACATGTGAATAAACCAGATAATAAATAAAGTCAAATATAACAATTATTCTAAGCTCAAATTCTTGAACCCTGAACCAGAGATTCTGGGTTAGATCCCCAGCAGAGTCGCCAGAGCTGTCACACCTCCTTTTAAGCTCTGATGATCAGCCCTTTAAAGGGCACTAATTAGTGTTATTTCCACTACCAAATTATCCTTTCCATTCTTTAATTGTCCATTAACTTAGTGCTTTTATCTAAATAGCTAGTGCACCACTATTATTTGTTAGCAGTCCCTATTCAATCATTGATGTTCAATTCCCAAATTATCCTAAAAATACTAACTAACTCTAAGTAGTAATTATCACAAATAATTAAATACCAAATTAAAAGAAAATCACAAAATTTTGACATTAAACACTAAAATGCAAAAATACCTTATTTTTTGTGATTTTTCATTTTGTAAGACAACAATTTACTAAATTAACCCGAAAAATATAAAAAATCAAATCCTAAGTGCAGATGCTATATTTTTGTATTTTTTTAATGCATTAATAAAATTAAACATGCATATAAAAACAGCAAACAATCAGGAAAATCGCACAGTAATTCCTAGAATAACACATAATTAAAGAAAAGATCTAATTTTGGGAATTCTTTTTTCGTGTGAGGCAAAAATCACGTGCTCACAAAAGGTTCACAAAGACAGAATTTCAGCACGTCCCCAAAGTCTAGAACGAGTTTGCTGATGCATTAGCTACTTTATCATCCATGATCCAACATCCAGATACAAATTTCATTGATCCCATCCCAGTAAAAATTCATGATCAACCAGCTTATTGCGCCCACGTTGAGGAAGAAGCGGATGTAAAGCCATGGTTCCATGACATCAATGAGTACTTGACAATAGGGGATATCCAGAACTTGCCATCGCTACTCAGAATCGCACACTTCGTAGGTTATCCAGCAACTTCTTTCACAATGGAGGAATCCTGTACATGAGGACTCCCGATTTAGGTTTACTAAGGTGTGTCGAAGCAAAAGAAGCATCCAGGCTATTAGACGAAGTGCATGCAGGGACCTGCGAGCTGCACATGAATAGTTTTGTCTTAGCAAAGAAGATACTCCGAGCAGGGTATTTTTGGATGACTATGGAAACAAACTGTATCCGGTATGTTTGCAAATGTCATCGCTGTCAGATACATGCAGATATGATAAAGGTGCCTCCAAACGAGCTTACTACAACAAGCTCACCATGGCCATTCGCCGCTTGGGGAATGGATGTTATTGGACCTATCGAGCCTGCCACCTCAAATGGGCACAAGTTCATCTTAGTGACAATCGATTACTTTACCAAATGGGTCAAAGCAGCATCATACAAGGCGGTCACTAAGAAGGTTGTGGCAGATTACGTCCGCGACCGCATTGTTTGTCGGTTCAGAATTCCGGAATCAATCATCACCGATAATGGTTCCAATCTCAACAGCGACTTGATGAAAGCAATGTGTGAAACATTCAAGATCAAACACAAGAACTCTACAGCCTACAGGCCTCAGATGAATGGAGCTATGGAGGCAGCCAACAAGAATATCAAGAAGATACTAAGGAAGATGGTCGAAAGGCACAAACAATGACATGAGAAATTATCATTCACCTTATTGGGATACCGCACCACAGTTCGCACATCCACCGGAGCAACCCCTTACATGCTGGTTTATGGTACAGAGGCGGTCATCCCCGCCGAGGTAGAAATTCCCTCCTTAAGGATCATACAAGAAGCAGAGTTGGATGATGCAGAATGGGTAAAAAGTCGCTACGAGCAGTTAGCTCTTATAGATGGGAAAAGGATGAACGCAGTTTGCCACGGTCAGTTGTATCATAACAGAATGTCCAGAGCCTTCAACAAAAGAGTTAAGCCAAGGAAGTTTATACTGGGGTAGCTGGTGTTGAAGAAAATATTCCCATATCAAGATGAATCCAAGGGGAAGTTCTCTCCCAATTGGCAGGGTCCGTACATGGTTCACCGGGTTCTAACTGGAGGAGCCCTTATTCTTGCAGAAATGGACGGAAAAGTCTGGCCAAAGCCAATCAATTCAGATGCAGTAAAACGATATTATGTGTAACCACTTATGATTCCCTCTATGATGTAATTTGAACTACGCCTGACCTGATTCCCATTTAAGAGGGGATACGTAGGCAGCCCTATGGGTTCGGTCACAATTTAATAAAAATTCCATTTTCCCCGCTATTGGAACTGGGGCAGAATTTTGAGGAGGACCCTCAAACTTCCAAAGTTGATTTTAGTCCATGCATCGCCAGAAGCGCCAGCCCAGTAAACTGGGGCAGAAATTTGAAGAGAACCCTCAAAATTTCGAAGACGATTTTTTTAGTCATTCAGCACAGCCGTCAAAAATGTCCGCTCAGCAAACTGGGGCAGAATTTTGAGGAGGACCCTCAAAATTCCGGAGCGAAAGAGGTTGCGATGTCTGGAACCACATCGCAATCGTTGGTTCATCTAAAGAAAACTATTTTCGATTATATACTTACGTTATATTTACTAAATTATGCATAACTATTATCCGGATTGTTGTTGTTTAGCGACGCTACCCCAATGACACACAACGTCAAGAGCCCGGGGAAGACAAACTAACCTTTTCCCCTTACAGAACTCACGACTTTTCTTTGGATGCAGGCACTCAATTTGCAATATCATTAGATATATTTATGCACTCACACTTTCCCAAGAATGCAACTTCTCAGAACCATCACGTGCCCGCAATTTCTATCTGTACACAATCTCCCCAGCATTCATATTGTCATAATCGGCTATCAGCTAAGAGATCTTACTACTAATCGTCCTTTTACATTCTTGCACTGCATAAGGCTACTTTTCTGCCTTCCAAGGTTAAGCTCTACCTCCATCGGCATATCCTTGCATTGCATAAGGCTACTTTTCTGCCTTCCGAGGTTAAGCTCTACCTCCATCATCATTTGCATAAGGCTACCTTTCTACCTTCCGAGACTAAGCATTGTCTCCATCCTGCATTTCTCATCATTTGCATAAGGCTACCTTTCTTCCTTCCGAGACTAAGCATTGGCTCCATTTGCATTTCCTGCATTGCATAAGGCTACCTTTCTGCCTTCCGAGACTAAGCATTATCTCCATCCTGCATTTCTCATCATTTGCATAAAGCTACCTTTCTGCCTTCCGAGACTAAGCATTGTCTCCATCCTATATTTCTCTGCATTGCATAAGGCTACCTTTATGCCTTCCGAGACTAAGCATTGTCTCCATCTTGCATTTCCTTGCATTGCATAAGGCTACCTTATCTACCTTTCGAGACTAAGCGCTATCTCCATCTGCATTTTGCATAAGGCTACTTTTCTGCCTTTCGAGGTTAAGCTATACCTCCATCATCATCTGCATAAGGCTACTTTTATGGCTTTCGAGACTAAGCTCTGTCTCCATCTGCATTTTGCATAAGGCTACCTTTCTGCCTTCCGAGGTTAAGCTCTACCTCCATCTGCATTTCCTGCATTGCATAAGGCTACCTTTCTGCCTTCCGAGACTAAGCTCTGTCTCCATCCTGTATGGCTGAAATATCGCCACTTTATTTTCTTGCATCGGCTGAAACATCGCCACCTTATCTCTCTCGCATGGCTGAAATATCGTCACCTTTTATTTACGCCTTGGATCGGCTGAAATATCGCCAAATCCTACATTTCATGGGCTGAAAGATCGCCACCTTCTGCATTTCATGGGCTGAAAGATCGCCAAATTGTCCAAAGGTGTCATTGTTCGGAGGCACCATTTGCATAGCCCGAGAACGCCATGCCATGGACTGAGGACCCCATTTTATCTTTTGCATATCATTATTCAAAGGCATCATAGTTCGGAGGCATCATCTACATAGCCCGAGAACATCATTTCATGGCCTACGAATTTTTATTTACGCTCTTCACAGCCCGGGACGTCATGGTCCAAGGACGTCATCCTAACCGTCCAAAGACAACATTCATGGTCCAATGGAAATTTGCATCACGTTTAAATTTATGCACAATATATGTTCGTATTGCTCATTTGCAGATAAACCGGCTAGCAATGACCGTCTCAGTAGTAGCGATCCCACTCCGGTTCTCGCAGTCTATCAGACTTCAACTATCCTTCTCAACTTAGGCATCGCGTCCGTTCCTTTCAATAACTCTATCGGCATATTTCGTCGATAGATTCGGAACTACATATGGCCTGATTCCTGTAAGACCAGGGATATGTAGGCAGCTCAAGAGCCAGAGCTCGGTTAGAATTCTTTGCAAATCGTCTCTTTCGGTCAAAATTGGTCATTATATCTTTACCCAACAACTCTTTCATCCTTCCCGGGATAGAGAGGCAGCTGTTGATACCCAAATTTTCCCTATATATTTCTTTTACATGCAAATACTTTCAAATATCATATACATACATATATAAGTATGCCCAAGTGTTTTAGTATTTTTCCAATTTTTTTTAAAATGATTTTTAAATTGATTTATTGCTCAATAATTATTCCTAAAATTATCATCTTGGTGAATAACTTATTTTATCCTCATATTTACACCAAAATACAATTAAGGTGATTTTTGCACTTTTTTACAAATTCGTTTGGCATTTTAAAAACTAAATTGCATATAATTGCAATTATAGCCTATTTTGTAATTGATAGCATATTATAATTATAAAATTAACCCTAGCTTTTTTTAATTAATATTTATATGATATTTCTTTACCCGGTACTTTTAATTTGTTCTTAAAATCGTTATTGCTATTTTTTATAAAACAAAATGGGAAAAGTGCTTATTTACAATCTAGCCTCAATTGTATTTCAATTTAAGCCAATTTGGCACCCCTAATTAACACAACTCAACCCCAAATTTGAGCCCAAACTACCCAGCCTAATTACCTTTAACCCGAACCAGCACCTACTCAACCGACCCAGCCCATAACCCCGTTCAATCTCGGCCGTTGATCACTTAGATCAACGACCACCATTGATTCTTTCCTTTTTAATTTCAAACGACCCCTAAACCTACCCCATTCCTTCAAAGACGCTGCCTTTGAATCCCTTTTTTCTCTCAACCCACCTCAAACCCTAGCCGCTTCCTCTCACTGAAACCCTAATCCATGGCTTCCCAGGCTCATCGGAGACCTGTACCAGCCTCTCATGGCCTCTACGTGCTCGTCTTTGAGGTCCTATGACCAGATCTTGAAGGGGTTTCGACCAAGCCTTTGCTTGATAACTGTTCTCCGATCGTCTTCAACCTTTGTCCAGGCCAGCCATGGCTATTCGAGTTCGATCTTCGACTTTCCTGCTTAGATCGATGGTTTTCAAAGCCTTTCTCATCGCCTGGGTTTCTTACGAAATCCTAATCTCTAAGGTTCTTCCGATTTTATTTCAGATATGCTCTGGATCTATGTGTGTTTTGAACTTTCTAAGCATCTTTCTCAAAGTTTCTTTAATTTTTTGCTTTCAAAACTCTTTATTCTTTAATTAGGGTTTTATGTTAAGGTATTTCGAATCTCTTCTCTGATTCTCGACATGTTTTACTGTGTTTTGCTTGTGTTGTTTTCTATCTGAGTTAGCATGTTTAAAACCCTAATTCTTGAGATTTTGTTTGAGTTTCTTAGTCTGTTTGTTAACATTCGTTTACCTTGTTTTTCTATCTGAGTTAGCATGTTGAAAACCCTAATTTTTGGGGTTTATTCGAGATTCTAAATATGTTTGCTTGTTTCACTTGTTTATCGCCTCTAAACTTGACTGATTTTGAAAACCCTAGTTCTTTGGGGGTCTATTTGAGTTCCTGAAGTTCTTCGTCTGTTGAAATTGCTCAATGTGATTTCTTTACTTCAACTCTCTCTTTTCTTTATGTGACTCTTTTGGTTCTGAGTTCTTGTTACCTGTCAAACTCGACTATGATTTTCACTCGACTCTTTGCATGCCTCTGATCCTTTTCTCTATTACTAAACCACCGAAACCTGACTATCATGCTTCGAATGCTTGCTCTATGCTACTACTGTATGTTGTTTCTTTTGCCATAGCTTGGCCTCACATGTCTATTACTTGTGCATTCCTTTATATACTGAGTCCCTTCTGTGATTGATTTTCAAACTCATAACTGATTTCAAAACTTTTCCCTCTTACTCGCCTGTTAAGGGTTAATTGATTCTCTTTCTTGGTTTGGCCTTACTAAACCCTTTCCAAAAATAAGTACAATCCTGTACTTGGACTTAAATACCTATTGTATGATTTTACTGCTCCTTTTATGGCAACAACCATTCTGCTTACAGACTAATTTTCTTTCCTTATTTTGATCATGTTAGTATCCGTTTGAACAATAATCCCTTGATTAAAGGGAAGTCTTGTGTTAATTGATTTTGATTGTGATCATGCCCATATTTGTGTTAAAGCTATACTTGTTACCTTATTCTTTACTTGTTTTCAAAACTATAAATACCTATACTCTTCTCTTTCAAAGACAGGAACCCACACAACATAAGTCACTACTTCTTCTCTCAAATACTCTTAGTTTTTCTTAAAAGCATTCGAGTTTTTCTCTGAACTCATAAGATAGAGTCCTCTTCTCTGATTGTGCTTTGGCTGCAAGTATTCTGCTTTTCTTCCTGCTTACTTTTCTGCAACTGGTATGTCTCTTCTTGTTTAAATTCTGCCTCTCTCTTATATGTTTATGCTTCAGTCTTCTCTTTGTTTATTTTACTACTTTTTGCAAGTTTGTTTATTCCTGTTCCTATATGAATCCTCATCCCTAAACTCTTTGTATGTTGAGTTATGGTTCAGAAAACATGACAACACTTGATATTGTTGTTCATGTATATGGATTGGACTCCCTGAGTCCTAAACTCTTTCAATTCCCATTCCCCTTTACCTTTATGTGTATTCTGAGCCTAAGACTTTGGTCTGGCAGTGTCCTAATCACTGTCCAGACCATAGTCTGACCTTCAATAGGTTTGTGCTCTTCTTTGTTGGCTGAACAGGCCTGGTCAGGGGTGTGCCAGCCTATCCTATGGCTAGGCATGACCACCAGCCTACCATGGCACTCCCTAACCCCCCTCTTGCACTTACACTCATTCTTAGAAACTAAGTTATGTCGCTCTCTTGTGAGCCTTGCCTTGGGACCCCCTGAGCTCCCTCTGAACTTGGACACCTGAGGGCTGGCCCTTCCATACTGCACTATAACTCTTTATAATTAATATCTTGGGTGTAAGCACTGCCTGGATTTCTTGAAACTCATTGGATCTCTGAAACACCCTAGATAAGAGAAGGCTTTGGAAATCTGGATCTCAGAAGTGGTTCAATCTCATATTGTTAGATACTAAGTCTGAATTAGGCTGCTCGGATGTAGCTGTAATTTTTGATGTATTTTTATTTCTGTCTTATTTTTCTGGTCTGTAATAATTTGTATAAACTCGGGGATCTAGTGAAAAGGGGAGGGGATTTACTTTTATGCACAAAAGGGTAGGAACCATGACTATAGGCTTTTACTGTTAATCTATGCAATCTCACAAGTAGAAACCATGCCTATAGGATCTAACTTTCTAATTTCTGCAACTATGCATATAGATATCATGCCTATAGGGTTTTGCATTTCTGCATTTATAATGACATTAGGAAAATCGTTAGGTTTAATGATAAATCAGCATATAGATATCATGTTTATAAGGTTGTTAACGTTTGAAAGGTATTAAAATCAGTAACTCGTAGAGATCATGCCTATATGAACTTCAAATCAGAATTGCTTCACTCGTCTAAAATAGTACTGACCCTTTTTGCTAAAACAAGCGACTTTCTGCACGTTTTCCGAACCCTTAAAACTTTTCTTGCAACCAAATCAGTGCATCTTTTTCCTTCTTGATAAATATTCTCAAATCAGTGCATATTTTCTGAAAACTTACTGCTTTCCTGATAATTTGACAAAAAAAAATTCAAATCAATCTGAATTCACTTCTTTATACTTATCTGATAAACCTTTTGAATCAGTCTGCAATTCAGTTCTTTTGTTAAAACTCGGCAACTCTTTTTCTTAAACAAGTATGTTTTCTGAAACTCGTTTTAAACCATTTTCTTTGTATTAAGTCTGCAATCTTTTCTGAAATTTATCTTATTCTGCAACTCCTTTACAATCAGTATTTTTGTCCCACACTTAAGGTAAAGTTGACTAATTAAAGTGGCTCAGTCTTTGACAACTGCATTCGAGCGAGCCTAATGCGGCTTCCTGTCTAAAGTATGAGTTGAACCAGTCCGCTATCGCTTTAATTTTAAATACCAAACCAGTACATGCAAGACATGCTACACTCCATGTCTTATCTGATTGAAGGAGGTTTACTTGAGCCTTACCTGCTTATTTGCTTTCCCCTCTACTGGTCTTATGTGTTTTTGATTGACGCCCTAGTATTTTTGTCCTTTGAAAACTCTCAAAAGTCCCCAAATATCTTTCCCTTTAGGATTAGTAGTCCTAAATGCCTCCAGGACTGATAGGATTGGGACGGGTACTAACATGCAATAAGTAACGAAACTTTCCGCGCTTTAATACCTTAACGGGGTAGGAAGGGTAGAATATGGATATGATGACCGGTGCACTAATATCACGTGCGACCCCTTTTCTGAGGAGAGATTGTTGGATATTGCATTGATGTGATCCATATTGTTTGTAAACCTAGGACCCCCTCTCCCCTTTACTTGTTAATTTTTTTTAAGTTTTCTTTTAAACTTTCTAAACTCCTTCTACTTCTTTTCTTTTCCAACTCTTAAACTTGTTTGCGAAACTATGTGAAAACCCTTTTCTATTTGTCTTCTTAGAGTCACAATTGTAGCATGGCCTGGACCACACCAGTGGATCTTGAGGGGTGCCTAACACTTTAACCTCGAGATAATTTCTAGCCCTTACCCAACCTCTGGTTCTTCATCTCAATTCTTTCTTAAAGTGTCTTGATGCACTATAATCATTAGGTGGCGACTCTTCAACTTCCAAAACCCAATTCTCGAAAGGGAATAGAGTTGTCCTCCCAATGTCGTATACCCGATTTCGACCCACGTATAGAAAAAGGGGGCGTCGACAAGTGTCGTGCTCCAAAGAAAGACAAGAAAAAGGGTCAAGCAAATATGGTTGAAAAGCACGAAGATATTGATGACTTGTGTGATATGCTTTCTGAATGCAACCTGGTAGGAAATCCTAAGGAGTGGTGGATTGATTCTGGAGCCACTCGCCATGTTTGTGCTATGAGGGAAGCATTTTCTACATATGCATCTGCTAGACCCGAAGAGACGCTTTCTATGGGAAATGCTGCTATAGCAAAAATTGAAGGATATGGGAAGATATTTCTCAAGATGACTTCTGGCAAGGTCATGACATTTAACAACGTCCTTCATGTTCCTGAAATTAAGAAGAACTTAGTCTCTACTGGACTTCTTGTAAAACACGGTTTCAAGTGCGTTTTGGTATCCGACAAGGTGGTGATAAGTAAGAATGAAATGTTTGTAGGAAAAGGTTACCTTACTGAGGGCCAAATCAAGCTGAATGTAATAGTTATCGAAAATAATAATAAAACATCAGCTTCTTCTTACTTACTTGAGTCAAATGATTTATGGCATGTACGTTTGGGTCATGTCAATTATAAAACATTGCGGAAAATGATTAACTTGGAAGTATTGCCTAAGTTTGAAAAATATCAAATATGTGTGAAATCTAAGTATGTTAAACATCCTTATAAGTCGGTTGAAAAGAATTCAAATCCTTTAGACTTAATTCACACAGATATTTATGACATGAAGTCAATACCATCTCGCGGTGGAAAGAAGTATTTCATAACTTTTATTCACGACAGTACTCGATATTGCTATGTTTACTTACTTAATAGTAAAAATGAAGCAATAGACGCATTCAGCCAATACAAAAAATGAAGTTGAAACATAACTTAACAAGAAAGTCAAAATGATAAGAAGTGATAGGGGTGGTGAATATAAATCTCTTTTTGAAGAAATATGTCTAGAATATGGAATTATTCATCAAACAACAGCTCCTTACACGCCCCAATCCAATGGGATTGCGGAAAGAAAGAATCGTTCATAAAGGAGATGATGAACGTATTATTGATAAGTTCTGGTTTGCCACCGAACTTGTGGGGGGGGAGCCGTTATTACGGCTAATCAGATACTAAATCGAGTACCCCATAGCAAAACACAATCCATTCCATAAGAAAAATGGAAAGGAAGGAAGCCCAACTTGAATTATTTGAAAGTGTGGGGGTGTTTGGCAAAAGTGCAAGTTCCTAAACCCAAAAGGGTAAAAATAGGACCGAAAACAGTTGATTGTGTTTTCATAGGATATGCGACCAATAGTAAAGCATATCGATTTCTGGTTCATAAATCAGAAAATCCCGATATTCATAATAATACGGTTATAGAATCAGATAATGCTGAGTTCTTTGAAAATATATATCCGTATAAAAAGGAATGCGAGTCGATTGGTGAAAGATCTAAACGACCTCGGGAAGAAACAAAAGAAAGTACATTTAATCAGGGGGATTCAAGACGTAATAAACGTCAAAGAACGTCTACTTCGTTTGGACCAGATTTTGTGACTTTCTTATTAGAAAATGAGCCTCGAACATTTAAAGAATCTATGTCTTCTTCGGAATCATTGTTCTGGAAAAAGACAGTCAATAGTGAAATAGAATCCATATTGAACAACCATACATGGGAATTGGTTAATCTTCCTTCTGGAAATAAACCTTTGGGTTGTAAATGGATTTATAAAAGAAAAATGAAAGATGATGGTACTATTGATAAATTTAAGGCAAGACTTGTTGTCAAAGGGTATAGATAACGGAAAGGTCTTGACTACTTTGATACATATTCTCCAGTGACAAGAATTACATCCGTACGAATGCTAGTAGTTTTAGCTGCAGTTTATGGTCTTGAAATTCATCAAATGGACGTAAAGACATCCTTCTTAAATGGAGAATTGGAGGAAAAAATCTACATGGAACAACCTGAAGGGTTTGTGGTTCCAGGTAAATAAAATAAGGTATGTAGACTTGTTAAGTCCCTCTATGGACTAAAACAAGAACCCAAACAATGGCATGCAAAATTTGACCAACAATGTTGTCAAATGGGTTTAAGATAAATGAATGTAATAAATATGTGTACATTAAAAATGTTCCAAATCACATAGTCATTGTTTGCCTATATGTGGATGATATGCTGATAATGAGTAATAACATTGCCAACATAAATGCTACTAAGCGTATGCTAACTAGCAAGTTTGATATGAAGGACTTGGGAATTGCAGATTTAATTCTGGGGATTAAGATCCAAAAGACTCCTCAAGGCCTGGCATTGTCACAATCTCATTATATTAAGACAGTACTTGAAAAATTCAAGCACTTGGGCTTTAAAGTTGCAAAGACTCCAATTGACGTGAATCTTGCACTAGCAAAGAACAAAGGCCAAAGCATATCACAATTGGATTATGCTCGTGTGTTGGGATGCTTAATGTACATCATGAATTGTACACGACCAGATATAGCTTGTGCTATAAGTAAACTAAGTCGATACACGAGCAATCCAGGTCAATCTCACTGGATGGCAATGAAACGAGTTTTGGGATACTTAGAACATACCCAAAACTTTGATTTGCACTACAGTAAATATCCTGCGGTGATTGAAGGATATTGTGATGCAAATTGGATCACCGGTTCAACTGATTCGAAGTCCACAAGTGGATATGTATTCACTATTGGTGGAGGAGCGGTATCTTGGAAGTCGTCCAAACAAACATGTATTGCCCGCTCTACAATGGAGGCTGAGTTCATAGCCTTAGATAAAGCCGGTGAAGAAGCTGAATGGCTCCGGAATTTCTTGGAAGATATTCCATTTTGGCCCAAACCGTTGGCACCAATATGCATACACTGTGATAGCCAAGCGGCAATTGGAAGGGCTGGGAGCGTTATGTATAACGGTAAATCTCGTCATATACGACGAAGACATAAAACCGTTAGGCAACTTCTCTCTAGAGGAATTATCACGATTGACTATGTAAAGTCAAGTGATAATGTGTCGGATCCACTTACAAAAGGCCTAACTAGAGAGGTAGTTGAGAAATCATCGAGGGGAATGGGACTATGGCCGAGAACAAGTCATTGTAGCGGTAACTCTACCTAGAAGACTGGAGATCCCAAGATCTAGGTTCAAGGAGATCAAACAAAGTCATTAATGACGGTTCAACATTGTCAAAAAAAATTTTAGTCCATTCTCGTGATGAGACAATGTTCAGTACCAAGGATAAAACACTAAGGCTTTTTATTGATTTCTAAATTTGATACGGGGTATATCAAATAGTGTATCTATGGGATGACACGTTTAGGAATCACCTATGTAAGTGTGAAGTGTTAGCCGCTTCAAGAAGAATTTTGCAAGGCTAATTCTCTACGCACTTATGAAACCAGGCGGTGTTCATGGCTGAAACAAACACAACAATGAGAATCAAAGACGGTTAAGGGTTGATTGTGTGACTTATGGTTGTCTAGGTATACACTAAAGTTCGACAGTTCAAAGACATCAAATCTGCCGATTGACCGAGTATATCCGATATAAGTTCACTACGGAAAGTTCAAAGGGAAACCTACTTATCCAGATGCATTTAATCCTTGCTTGCGAATCACACAAGTTTTTCATGCATACTTCTGTGATATAGCCATTCCCCATTCATGTGGGGGATTGTTGAGGATTTTAAGATGGAAAAGTCTTAAAAAGAGGGTGAATGGGAAATTGAGGGAAAATGAAATTTTTGAGTAAACTTTTAAGTTTTCCTCTCTTGAAACATTGTCCCATATTGGAAGAGGAAAAGGATTTCGGTGGGTATATATACAATTGCTCTTCTTGTAGCTCTTAAAGAGTTAAGAAGAAGGCAAGCCTCACGTCGTCATTGCCATCGCTCGCTCGGCTCGGCTTCGGCTTCGGATTTGGATTTAGTCAAATGATCGATTGATTGATTAATTTTTTGGACCAAATTTATTTGTTAATAGTGAATATTAACGTAATATTATCCGTATTTGTAACAAATATTTTCCAATCCGTGGATAGAATCCAAGTGTCCCACCAGTTCGGCCAAGTGCATGTTCCATTGTCCATTGGCAGCCTAGTGCTCCTTCTACCATGTCAAGTGCTTCCTCCATAACAGCCTAGTGATTGCTCCACCATGAGTGGTGACTGGTCATTCTCTTAATAGCTGACTGCACTATAAATATGTGCAGTAGCTGTTAGAGCAAGGACACACAACACAAAATAGAAAAACGGAATAAGAGCTGTTAGGAGAAGGCACAGGCAGAAACGAATTTGAGAGCTTGGCTGTCATTGATATCCTCTTCAGTAAGAACTCAACATCGGCTATAAATTGCATACCTTCCTCTCAGAATTTCCATTCGACTTCTGAGTTCTCCTCCTTTGTTGTGCATTGTTTTAAACTACAAACAAAGCAACCGTAAGTGTGATTTGCTGCCGAACTTTGTGTTCGCTGAAACAGTGGGGTTTGAAGTACCGCTACACCAGTGTGTAATTCGTTCTATCATGGGAGAAAATAATCCATAACCTTGGGTACTAGGAGAAGATTAAATTCCTTAAGGAAACACTGTGAATCCAGTGGGCTCGAATTAATTATTATTTCGTTTATATTTACGTTTATACGCTAACTTTCTTTTCTCCGGAATTATTATTTACAAATATAGCAAGAAGATAGCAACCAACAAATAATACTCATGTCCAAATACAACTCTAATTTTTAAATACCATTTTCACTAAAAATAATTTTACTTTTTTCCGAAATTTTACAATTCTTATGTCCAAACGTCCACTAAGACTCCCCCTTAAAGATCGATAATAACTTTAGCATACTGAATAGATTTTTGATGAAATTTTTAGTATAAAAAATTGATAATAATCTCTAGATGTTGGTTAAAGCAAATGATATGAAGTTAGAAGTTGAGATAATTGAGAAAAGAAAAATGACTTCCTCCCAAAAGTGAGAAAAGTCAGTTTTCCCCTTTTCACTAAAAATATTTTATATTAATAATCAGACACTATAAAATAACTTATTTTTTTCGTCATACCAAACACACCAAGATCACAATAAAAAATAAACTTGGGAAAAATTAAGATCATATCAAGAATTAATATATATTTGGTCGGTCATCAATAGTAATGAAACTCTATAATATGTGATTACATCCATAGTCATCCTTGACAATGTTTGCATGATTTGGCTTCAAGAAATCTTTAGAATGCTTTCAAGCAAATGTAGGGCTGTAGATTTTTTTTTTTTTGATCAAACTAAAGTGACTGAAAATTAAGGGTGTGTTTGGTATGAAGGAAAATATTTTTCGGAAAATATTTTTCAATTTTCCCATGTTTGGTTGGCTTAAATGTTTTGGAAAATATTTTCCTTATCAATTTATTTAATGTTTTCCTTATCAAGAGAAGGAAAAACATTTTCCAAAACTCCTTCTCAACCTTCCCCGCCCTCAACAACCCACCTCACCCCCTCTCAAAAAAAGGTTTTTTTTCTTCAAATTTCAGTTTTTCCATTACCACCCACCCTACTACCCCTCCACCCCCCCCCCCAAATAATTTTTTTTCTACCTTAATTTTTTTTTTGCAATTTCAAATTTCTGTTTTTTTTAATTTTACTGCCCCCACCCCCGAAAAAAAAAAATTAAATATATTTTCCAGTTTTAATTTTATTATTTATCGGTTTAAAGGCTCAAAATTTTACAAGTTCCAAAATTATGAGTTCGGAGGTTTATGTGTTTGGAAGTTTACGGGTTCGAAATTCCGCGATTTTGAAAGTTTAGCAGTTCAAAGGTTTATGAAATTTGTGGGTTCGGAAGGTTGTTGGTTTGAAAGTTTATGGCTTCATATTTATTATATCTAAATTATTTATGAATACTCTTGAGAAGTTATTTTCCTTAATTTGCGTACCAAACAACGGAAAATAAATAAAATTACTACTTGTTTTCCAAGAAAACATTTTCTTAGAAAAATATTTTCCACGAAAAATATTTTCCGTTATACCAAACACACCCTAAGATATGATTCATCCAATATATAGAGAGAGAGTCAAGTAGTAGATCGTTTCCACTTTAATTCATTTCCTTTCCCCTAATTGGACTACTAAACTTGTAGCTTATGTAAGATTTAATTTACTGCTCTTACGTCCACTTGTTAGGCGCAAAAATATTTTTGTTGTGTGGAAAATATTCCAGTTAGTATAAGTGAAAAATATTTGTAATAAAATAGACTAATAATAATATTAGCAACTCGGATACTTTTCTGATAAAAAAATTTTGTATTAAAGATTAATAATAATGTGTAAGTTTTAATTGGAGCAAATAATAAAAGGTTAAAAATTAAGAGTTTTAATAAAAATAATTTTGGGCCTTTTCGATAACGGTAACCGAATATCAAAAAATAAATAAAATGACATCTCGAAAATAGCTTTCATCGTGTCAAATACATCAATAAAATGAAAACAGTGTTTGCAAATAGTGCAGCGGCGGAGGTTCGTCTGAAAATTATAAACGTGTAATTACGTAAAAATAATTTTTTTTATATACACAAGACAACTCTTTGAATTTTCATAAAATATTGAAAACGTTTAGTATAATGGTAAAAGTGGGTCAACAATACCAAATATGATATTGTTTTTGCATTTTCTTGCATTCTTTATTAAAATTTATGACTTCGTTGTCCCGTGAATGCCTAGCCTTACCCCTAAGCCTACATCATTCTTGCCAAACTCTTTAGGCTTGCCTTCCCTACCATATTCGTCAACTTTAAATCGGAAGTCAAATCTCTATATAACAGTCTTCTTTGTCCGGGATATTTTTGAATGTTATAGCGTATTATTGTTATAAAAACCATATATTATAATAGAAAATGAAATTTGGTCCCGGAAAAAACTTGATTTTTATAGTGAAGTGCTATTATATAAGGATGATATATATTATATAGAGGTTTGATTGTACTTAAGTTGTCATCTTCTTTCCAAATTTACTAGTCCCTCCAATCCACTTTAAGTGATGTTTTGGTTTTTTTCACATATATTAAGGAATTAACATTTTAGCATTAATTAACAATGAAATTAATCATATTAACCTTAATTTGCTTATTTGAAACATAATAAACTACTCCTAGGCCCTTTACTCCAAGGGCAACTTTGAAAAGAAGAAATTAATTCCTTCTTGATATATGAAAAAATCAAATATTGTAGATCATATAAAAAGGCCAAAAAAATCAATCGGAAGAAGTATAGCTTAATTAACGAAGAGTTACCCAATTAACCAAGTCATGATTTGATATACATTTAAGAGCTTAAGTTGTACGGAACGATTGTAAAAAAGTATTTGCGCTTTCAAGTTACTTTTCGGGGTCGTTTGGTAGGGCGTATAAGAATAATACTAAATAAGGTGCATTAGTAATGCAGGGGTTAGTAATGTATGGGTTAGTAATGCAAGCATTAGTTATACAAAGATTATTTTTTATGCATTGTTTGGTGTGTTGTATTAAAAATTAAAATGCATTGCATAATTTTTAAGAAATTTAATTGTTTACAAAAATGCCCTCCATATTCTTTAACTTAAGGGACTTTAAGGATAATTTTGTCTTTAACCATGCTAATGCATGCATTAATAGCCTTTGTATAGCTAATGCCATGGTTTTCTATGCATTAGTTATACATAGGATAATACCAAATAGAGTGTATAACTAATGCTTGTATTAGTTATACATAGGTTGAAAAAGTGTACCAAACAAAGCATTACTAATACACAAAGCTAATGCATGCATTATTTTCTCTAACACACTCTACCAAACGACCTCTTAAGGTAATACAGACAAATTACTATAATAAGAGTTATAACTACTACAACAACAACAACAACAATAATGAACTTAGTGTAATTCCACAAGTGGGATCTGTGGAAAGTAATGTGTGTATGTGCCAAAAAATATCGTTGATACAGGTGAGCCACGTCAGCACCATGATAGCCTTCGTCGGCTGCCACGTGCTATCAGTAAGGCCTCTGTATATGGTCAAAATCAGGTATGCCTAATTTCATGGGCTCGAAGAGTCGCTTCGAGCCCGAGTTCAGAATGGACCAAGTTCGAGCCCGATGGATCGAGCTCGAGCCCGATGACAGAGTACAAGGCTCGAAGATCGAAGTACACCATAAACACCGAGGCCCAGTATGACCAACCCCGAGATGATGCTGTTATGGGTTTGTAGCAGAAAGAGCAAGATTCCTGCAACGTCCCTAAGATCACGGCATAAATTCTGGAATAGATCTGTACGAGTTTGTACGGATTTGTACTAGGCGGTTAGACAGTTGTCCCAATAAGATTCCCTACTAAAAATGGAAATGTACCTTGTAAAAACTCCCATATTATATAAAGGGGAACCCATTGATTTGTAAGATCATTAATAATTGGCAAAAGAATATACATTCTTACTTTCTTGCTCACTACTAATTAGAATTGTCGTTTAGCTTTATTGTTTTTACTGACCTACCTCGAGGCTACCTTAGCTCGAGGTCGATACTTGCTTGCACACTGGTTTAATTCAACTTACTTCTTTAATTTATATGTTTTATTTCTTGGGTATCAGTTAGTATTGGACTAAATCATGTATCTTTAAGACCTCAACACAAATTTAATTGTTACTCGAATTTTAGGGGTAAACAGTTTGGCGCCCACCGTGAGGCTAAAGATAATAGTGATTATTTCAGTGTTGATTTTGATAACACACATTATTTTCACGCTTGTTCTTGTCAAAGATTCTTTGTTCTCAGGTTAAAACATGTGAAAATCACATAACGCACCCGTACATGGTGATGGCAGTCTTGGATTTCACGCAGAAAATGATAACGTAATTACTACAGGAGTCTATGTGCCACCGATTAACCTTGAGGAAGTTCCTGCTGCTGACCCAGTCGATGTCAGTTCACACATTGCTCTGAACGCAGACTTAGGTGCGGACCCCGGAGGAAGTGTGCGCAGGGAAGGTTGAACTGGTGGCCAAGAAACTCAGGGCGCAGGAGACGGGGGATTTAGTCTCCAGGTAATATTCGAGATGCTATAGGCTCAACAGGTTGCTATCGCTCAGCTTCAAAGTTAACATAAAACTCCAAGTGTGGTAGAACCAGAAATTACTCGTCGAACTGAGCCGGTGCCAAAAAGATCAAACGGTGATAGATCAGGGACTGATCCCTCGATTATGAAGATGCTCGAGGAGCTCACAAAAAGAATCGAGTCGGGAGAGAAAAAGATTGAAGATAATGACAAGAAAGTGGAGACATATAACTCCCGAGTTGATCAAATATCAGGGGCACCACCGGTCTTAAAAGGTTTGGATTCAAAAAAGTTCGTGCAAAAACCTTTTCGTCATAGTGAGGCCCCGAAGCCCATTCCAAAGAAGTTTTGTATGCCAAATATACCTAAATACAACAGGACCACCGATCCTAATGAACATATCACTACGTACATGTGCAGGATAAATAGGAATGACTTGGATGACAATGAGATCGAATCTGTTTTGTTGAAAACATTTAGGGAAACTCTATCAAAGAGAGCAATGATTTGCTATCACAACTTGCCACCAAACTCCATCGATTAATTTGCCATATTAGCTGATTTGTTTGTGAAGGCGCACTCCAGGGCCATAAAAGTTGCGATGAGAAAATCGGATGTTTTCAAGATAAGACAAAGGGACAACGAAATGCTGAGGGAGTTCGTGTCCCGATTTCAAACGGAGCGAATGGAATTACCACATGTTATGAATGATTGGGCCGTTCAAGCATTCACATAGGGGTTGAACGAGCAGAGTTCGATAGTATCACGACAGTTGAAGCAAAATCTGATCGAATATCATGCTGTTACTTGGGCAGATGTGCATAATCGTTATCAATCGAAGATCAAGGTCGAGGATGACCAGCTGGGAGCCCCATCGGGTTCAGTTCATCCAAACAGATTGGCAGTAAAAGCTCTGAGGGAGACCGACAGGGAACATAAGTTGAACAGAGAGCGGTATCAGCCATATGTCGCAGATCGAAGAAACAACAGTTCGGGGAGCAATCCTCCCTGAAATGATCGAAGAAATGACCAAGTGCAAAATTCTCGGGGACTTATGAGTAAGAATGGTTTTGATAAACATACCGATCCCGTAGAAGCGCCTCGATTATCAAAGTATAATTTTAGTGTCGTTGCATCGGGAATTATATTAGCAATTGCGAGAATCAAAAACACCTATTGGCCTAGACCTATACAAACTGATCCTTCTTAGAGAAACCCAAACTAGATGTGTAAATATCATGGTACACATGGCCATAGGACCGAAGATTGCAGACAGCTGAGGGAGGAGGTAGCTCGATTGTTCAACGACAACCACCTTCGAGAGTTCCTCAGTGATCGAGCTAAGAATCACTTCAGAGAAAGATATATCAACAGAAAGAATGAGCAGGAACAACCGCAACATGTAATTCATATGATCGTTGGCAGGTTCAATGTTCCACAAGGGCCTATATTCAACGTACCATGGTGTCGGTCACCAGAGAGAAGCGGACTCGAGGCTATGTGCCCGAAGGCATCCTATCGTTCAATAATGAAGAAGTAGAGGGCATTTATCAGCCGCACAATGGAGCCCTGGTAATTTCTATTTTGTTAAATAAAATTCAAGTTAAACGTGTTCAAGTAAATCCAGGTAGCTCAGCAAACATAATCAGATTGAGGGTCGTAGAGCAGCTCGGCCTGCAGGACCAAATTGTGCCTGCCTCTCGAGTCCTAAACGGATTCAATATGGCAAGTGAAACAACAAAGGGAGAGATAATCCTACCAGTGAACGTGGCTGGGACCATCCAAGATACAAAATTCCATGTCATCGAAGGCGATATGAGATATAATGCACAACTCAGGAGGACATGGATCCACGACATAAGGGCAATACCGTAGACCCTTCACCAAATGATGAAATCCCAACAATGGATGGTGTGAAAATGGTTTACGGGGAACAACACGCTACAAAAGAGATGTTTGTAGAAGATGGGGTGACACCGATATCAGCACTTTCGACCTCAGAAAAATCGGGCAAAGATAAACAGATGGCCAAATAGCAATCACCGTCTCCAGCCTCGACCGAATCGGAGAAACAGGTAATTAAAGAAGAAGAAGAGCATCTCCTTACTCCCTGAAATTTCATTGTTCCCGTAGAATCGGACGCAACCAAGTCAACTATCGAGGAGCTAGAACAAGTCATATTGATCGAGTACATGCCCGAGCAAAAGGTATACCTGGGAACGGGGCTAACCCCCGAACTCAGGAAAAAACTCATTCAATTTCTTATTGATAGCATGAATTGTTTTTCTTGATCCCATCTAGACATGACAAGGATCCCACCGTAAATAACAACACACCAGCTGAGCCTCGACCCCAGGTTCAAACTGGTGAAACCAAAAAGAAGGCCCCAATCCGAGGTGAAACATGCATTAATAAAGGATGAGGTAACTAAACTTCTTATAATAGGGTCCATTCGGGAGTTAAAATACCCCGAATGGTTAGCCAACGTAGTTTTAGTCCCTAAAAAGGAACAAACTTAGGATGTGAGTAGATTACAAGGATTTAAACAAAGCATGCCCAAAAGACTCTTTTTCACTACCTAACATCGATCGTATGATCGACGCCACGGCTTGCCACAAGATCCTTACCTTTCTCGATGCCTATTCTGGGTATAATCAAATTTTGATGAACCAGGAGAAGAACTCATTTATCACTAAGTATGGAACATACTATTACAATATAATGCCCTTCGGGCTAAAAGACACAGGAGCTACATATCAACGCCTAGTTAACAGAATGTTCAAGGAACAGATAAGTAAATCAATGGAAGTTTACATTGATGATTTGGTTAATTCCCTGCACGTAGAGGACCATTTAACTCATTTGCAGGAAACATCTAAAATCTTTAGGAAGTACAACATGAAGCCTATCCCAGAAAAATGTACTTTCGAGGTCGGTTCGGGCAAGATCCTTAGCTTTATGGTGTCAAATAAGGGGATCGAGATCAACCCCAACAAAATCAAGGCCATCAAAGACATCACCGTTGTGGACAGTGTAAAAGTCGTGCAAAGTCTAACTGGATGGATAGCTGCTTTGGGTCGATTCATCTCGAGGTCGTCAGATCGGAGTCACAGGTTCTTTTTCTTACTCAAAAAGAAAAATGATTTTGCATGGACCCCGGAATGTCAACAAGCATTGGAGGAATTAACGCGGTACTTATCGAGCCCACTTCTGCTCCACACTCCGAAGGCAGATGAGAATCTATACTTATACCTGGTTGTGTCCCAAATAGCGGTAAGTGGCATACTAGTTCGAGAAGAGCAAGGTACGCAGTTTCCTGTTTATTATGTAAGTCAAACCTTAGGAGATGCTTAAACTAGGTATCCACACTTAGAGAAGTTGGCACTTTCATTAATAAGTACATCTAGAAAATTAAAGCCATATTTCCAGTGTCACCCCATATGTGTGTTAACCACTTATCCTCTCCGAAATGTTTTACACAAGCCTGAGTTATCAGGCTGATTGGCCAAATGGGTCATTGAACTTGGCGGGTACGATATCGAATATCAACCCTAAACGACCATCAAGTCTCAAATCTTAGCTGACTTTGTGGCCGATTTTACGCCAACCCTCGCACCCGAAGTGGAGAATGAACTTCTACTAAAATCGGGTACATCATTGGGGGTATGGATCATCTTCACGGACGGAGCCTCAAATGTGAAAGGTTCCGGGCTTGGCATTGTTTTGAAGCCACCTACAGGTAGCACTATTAGACAATCTATCAAAACTTCTAGGTTGACTAATAATGAGGCAAAGTATGAGGCCATGATTGCAGGCCTCGAGCTAGTTAAAAGCTTGGGGCAGAAGTTGTTGAAGCCAAGTACGATTCTTTATTGGTAGTGAACCAAGTAAACAAAAGCTTCGAAGTTCGAGAGGATAGGATGCAGAGGTATTTGGACAAGTTACAGGTAACCTTGCACCGCTTCAAGGAGTGGACTCTAGACCATGTACCTCGGGAACAAAACAGTAAGGCCGATGTAGTTGCAAACTTGGGGTCATTAGTCGAAGAAATTGATGTTGTCCCGGGGGCTGTTGTCTTGTTATCGAGATCTGTGGTCGGGGAGGGTCATGCCGAGATAAATTCTACAAGTTTGACTTGCGATTGGAGGAATAAATATATCGAATATTTGAAAAATGGAAAGCTCCCATTGAATCATAAAGAGTCGAGGGCTCTACGAACCAAGGCTGCTAAGTTCACATTGGATGAGGATGGAACATTGTATAGAAGGACGTTCGATAGACCATTGGCGGTATGTTTAGGGCCAGGAGACACCGATTATGTTTTACGAGAAATCCACGAAGGCACTTGTAGAAACCACTCCGGCGTCGAGTCCTTGATTTGCAAAATCGTTAGAGTATGATATTACTGGGATAGCATGGAAAAACACACTAAGGAGTTTGTTAGAAAATGTGATAAATGTCAAAGGTTTGGACCGATGATTCATCAACCCGGAGAGCAACTTCACTCAGTCCTGTCCCCATGGACTTTCATGAAATGGGGAATGGACATCGTCGACCCTCTACCAACAGTCCCTGGTAAAGCTAAATTTATTTTGTTTATGACTGACTACTTTTCTAAATGGGTGGAAGCACAGGCCTTCGAGAAGATCAGAGAAAAAAAAGTTATTGACTTCATCTGGGACTACATCGTGTGTTGATTCGGAATACCTACCGAAATCGTATGCGACAACGGCAAGCAATTCATCAGCAACAAGGTAATGGAGTTCCTCGAAGCATACAAAATAAAAAGTATTTTATCAACGTTGTATCATCCGAGCGGAAACGGATAGGTCGAATCGACAAACAAGACTATCATTCAAAACTTGAAGAAAAGGTTGAACGATGCTAAAGGGAGATGGAGAGAAGTTCTACTCGAAGTTCTTTGGGCATATCAAATGACATCGAAGTCCAGCACGGCGCAACCCCGTTCTCCTTAGTGTACGACTCCGAGGCCTTAATTCTAGTCGAGGTCGGGGAACCCAGCCCCAGATTTCGACATGCATTAGAGTAATCAAATCGCGAGGCTATGAATACCAGTCGTAAGCTATTAGATGAAAAGAGAGAAGTTGCGCTTGTTTGAATGGCTGCACAGAAGCAAAGAATTGAGAGATATTATAATAGAAGGACCAACCTTCGACACTTCGGAATCGGGGACTTAGTTTTAAGGAAATCACCCCCAATACTCGAGACCCGAATGAAGGGAAACTGGCCCAAATTGGGAAGTACCATATCGAGTCATCGGAGTCATCGGAAAAGGATCTTACAAACTTGGCACGAAGGGAGGCGAACAACTGCCAAACAATTGGAATGTGTCACTACTCAAACGATATTATTGCTGAGGTATGATTTTTTCCATTTTCCATTTGTGTTCGATACTAACTTATTGCAGGTGTTCGATCGAGGTGTTGAGGGAACTATTTAACACGAAGATCTTAGGTTTTAAAGCACGTGTTGCACTTTTTTTCCCTTAGTCCAATTTTTATCCCAAATGGGTTTTTTCGGCGAGGTTTTTAACGAGGCAACAACTATATGCTATCTAAGGAAAATTCGACAGTATCCAAGGCTTCTTTTCAATCAATCTCGAATACTGGGGGGCATCACCCTCGGAGGCTATATTTTCGGGAAAAATACTTCACGCCAAAGTGGGCCTCGATCGAAAAACTTTGTAATGGGCCAAATGGTCAGATGAATCGTGTCCATATAGAATAGTCGAGCCCCGATGGCAAAACATGTATGCATGTATGAATTATTCAAAGAAGCTTTCTTTCTATATCAAACACTTTGTGTCTCAAAGAAGTTTACTACTATAAGAGCTCCATACTTGTGATATTGTGAGAAACGGCTCAAAGGCCAAAACACAAATTGTCGACGCCCCTTTTTTCTACGAGTGGGTCGAAATCGGGTATACGACATTGGGAGGACAACTCTATTCCCTTTCGATAATTGGGTCTTATAAGTTGAAGAGTCACCACCTAATGATTATAGTACATTAGGACACTTTTAAGAAAAGAATTGAGATGAAGAACCAGAGTTTGGGTAAGGGCTAGAAATTATCTCGAGGGGAAGGTATTAGGAACCCCTCAAGATCCACTAGTGTGGTTCTCGGTCATGCTACAATTGTGACTCTAAGAAGACAAATAGAAAAGGGTTTTCAAATAGTTTCGCAAACAAGTTTAAGAGTTGAAAAAGAAAAGAAGTAGAAGGAGTTTAGAAAGTTTAAAAGAAAACTTAAAAAGTTTAACAAGTAAAGGGGAGAGGGGGTCCTAGGTTTACAAACAATATGGATCACATCACTGCAATATCCAACAATCTCTCCTCAGAAAAGGGGTCGCACGTTATATTAGTGCACCGGTCATCATATCCATATTCTACCCTTCCCACCCCGTTAAGGTATTAAAGCGCAAAAAGTTTCGTTACTTATTGCATGTTAGTACCCGTCCCAATCCTATTAGTCCCGGAGGCATTTAGGACTACTAATCCTAAAGGGAAAGATATTTGGGGCCTTTTGAGAGTTTTCAAAGGACAAAAATACAAGGGCGTCAATCAAAAACACATAATAGAAGTAGAGGGGAAAGCAAATAAGCAGGTAAGGCTCAGGTAAACCTCCTTAAATCAGATAAGCCATGGAGTTTAGCATCTCTTGCATGTACTGGTTTGGTATTTAAAATTAAAGCGATAAGCGGACTGGTTCAACTCATACTTTTAGACAGGAAGCCACATTAGGCTTGCTTGAATGCAGTTGTTAAAGACGAGTCCACTTTTAGCTATGTGTTGGATAGAACTAACGATTTCAAAAAGCAGACTGATTATAAAGAGTTACCAGTTTTTTATCAGAGTGAGACGAGTTTCAGAAAAGAATGTACTATTTTGAAAAAGATTTAAAATAAAAGAAAGGAGCTTCAGAAGACATGCAGACTAGTTGGAAAAAAAGAGTTTCACGAACCTTATCAGAAAAAAGTGAGTTTCAGAAAATGCCAGTTTGGTTTAGAAAATGTTTGTTAACTTACGAGGTTCAGAAAATCACAGAAGACTGCCAGTTTTACCAAAGTATATATTAGTTTAAACGGTTGGTGCTGTTTCGCACAAATGAGACAGTTCAGATTCGAAGTTCCTATAGGCATGCTTTCTATACGTTAACTGATTTTAACACTTTTAAACAGGAGTCTTACAAACATGGTATCTACATGCAACTTTGTTGTTAAGCCTACAGTTTGCCTAATGGTATCATTATGTGCAGAAAATATAAACCCCTATGAGCATGGTATCTATATGCGTAGTTGCAGAAAGTTTAGAAGTTGATCCCTATAGACATGCTTTCTACGCGTAGAGTTGCACAGACCAGAAATTAAATCCAATAGGCATGGTTTCTACCCCTTGTGCATAAAAGTAACCACCCTCCCTTTTTCACTAAAATCCCATGAGTTTATAAAAATTATTACAGGCCAATAAAAATAAGACAGAAATTAAAAGTACATCAGAAATCACAGCTACATCCGAGCAGCCTAATCCAGACTTAGTATCTAACAATATGAGATTGAACCACTTCCGAGATCAAGATTTCCAAAGCCTTCTCTTATCTAGGGTATTTCAGAGATCCAGGGAGTTTCAGTAACTCCAGGCAGTGCTTACACCCAAGATGTTAATTAGAAAGAGTTACAGTGCAGTGTGGAAGAGTCAGCCCTCAGGTGTCCAAGTTCAGCAGGAGCTCATGGATCCCAAAGCAAGGCTCACAAGAGGGGGCAGAACTTAATGTTCTAAGAATGAGTACAAGTGCAACAGAGGGGAAGGGGTGCCAAGGCATGCTGGTGGTTGTACCTAGTCATAAGGTAGACTGGCACACCCCTGACCAAGCCTGTTCATCCAACAAATATGAGAACAGACCTGTTGAAGGTTAGGTTATGGTCCAGACAATGATTAGGACATTGTTAGACCATAGTCATAAACTCGGCATACATGTAAAGGGGAAGGGGAATGGGAATTGGAGAGAGTTTAGGACATAGGGAGTCCAGCCCATACACATGAACAACAATGTCAAGTGTTGTCATGATTTCTGGACCATAACTCAACATACAAAGGGAATTGGGGGTGGGAGTTCATGTAAGCACAGAGAAAAAAAGTAAGTAAACTTGCAGAAATTATAGCATCGAAACAGTAAGACAAACAGAGGAAAGGTTGAAGAATAAACATGTAGTGGAGAGGCAGAATTTAAACCAAGAGAGACATACCAGTTGCAGAAAAATTAAGCAAAGAGAAAAGCAGGATTTCTTTCAGCCAAATCACAATCAGAGAAGAAAGCTTTAAGCTTGTGAGTTCAGAGAACTCGAATGTTTAAGAAATTCTAAGTGTATTTGAGAGAAGTAGTGACTTGTTCTGTTAGAACTTGTTCTTGAAAGAGAAAAAGGTACATGCATTTATAGCTTTGAAAACGAGTAGAAAACAAGGTAACAAATAAGGTTTCAACACAAACATGGAAATAATCACAGCCAAAATCAATTAACACAGGTTTTTCCCTTTAATCAAGGGATTACTGCTCAACGGACACTAACAGGATTAACATAAGGAAAGAAGATTAATTTGTAAGCAGAATAATTGTTGCCATAAAAGGAGCAGTAAAACCATATAGTAAGGGATTGAGTCTAAATACAAGAGTGTACTTATTTTTGGCAAGGATATGGTAAGGCCAAACAAAGAGAGAGAATCAATTAACCCTTAACGAGCGAGTAAAAAATCAGAACTTCATAAGGAAAAGTTTTGAAAATCAATCACAGAAGGGACTCAGTATATAAATGAAGTGCACGAGTAATAGACATGTGAGGCCAAGCTATGGCAAGAAGAAACAGCATACAGTAATAGCGTGATAGTCAAGTAGGTCAAATTTCATTGGCTTAGTAATAGAGAAAAAATCAGAAGCATGCAAAAGTTAGGTGAAAACCTTTCTAAAAACATAGTCGAGTTTGACAAATAGCAAGAACTCAGAACAAAGGAATCACATAAAGAAAACAAGATGCTGAAGTAAAGGAATCAGACGGAGCGATTTCAAACAGGCGAGTTGCACAAAGAAACTCAAGAACTCGAACAGACCCCAAAGAACTAGGGTTTTCGAAATCAGTAGAGTTTAGAGGCGATAAGTAAGTGAAACAAATCAGTCTCAGAATCTCAAATAAAACCCCAAAAATTAGGGTTTCTAATCTGGTATAAACAAAGTAAATCAAATAGATAGACTCAGAAACTCAAACAAATCTCCAAAAATTAGGTTTTCAACACCAGTCGAACTTAGAGATGTTAAGCAGATGAATCGAACAAAACATTACAAACAGACTCAGAAACCCTAGTTTGAAATTAAAAGATTTGAAAAAGGAAAGTTGGGGAAAACACATAAAATATCAAATATGGCACAGATCAAACAAATAAACGAAAAAGAACCTCGAATAGGCTAGGGTTTCTGAGAACCCTAGAAATGAGAAAGGTTTGGAAGAAACAAGATCAGATCTGGAGTCGATAAGGTCGGAATCAGGCTCAGGAGGCTAAGACACACCGGAGTAAGGCCGGAGATGGCTGAAAACCTCGAATCGACGAAGGTCTGAGCAAAGACCCTTGAAGTCTGGCCTTGAAACTTCAGGTATCAAGCACGTGAGAGTAGTAGGGGGTGAGTATAGGTTGTCCATGGTCAGAACAGCCATGGATTCCGGTGGATTTGGGGTTGGAGGTGGCAGAGAGCGATTAGGGTTTCGAGAGAGCTCGAGAGTGTTTGAGAGAAGAGAGGAGTTAGAGGTGGCGCTTCTGAAAAAATGGGGTAGGGTTTAGGGGTCGTTTGGAATTAAAAAGGAAAGAAGAGATCTGGGTCGTTGATAAAAAATGATCAACGACTCAGATTTAAAAAAAAAGAAACGGGCGGGTTTGGGCAATTGGATCAGGTAATTGGGTTGAAATTGATTTGGGGGTTGGGATTGGGTTGAATTGGGATGAAAATTGGGCTGTAATTGAAATGTAATTGGGGCTAAATTTTAAATATCATTTTTCCCATTTTGTTTTATAAAAAATAGTAAAAGGTTTTTTCTGAAACCAATTGAAGGTACTAAATTAATAAATAATATACAAATATTAAATTAAAAATGCTGGAAGTAATTTTATAATAATAAAATGTTGTAAATCATAAAATAGGCTATAATTGCAATTACATACAATTTAGCTTTAAAATGCCAAATAAATTTGTAAAATATGCAAAAATTACCTTAATTATATTTTGGCGTAAACGTGTGAACGAAATGAGTTATTCACCAAAATGATAATTTTGGGAATAATTATTGCATTTTTGTGGTGTAAAAATAGGTAGTAGGTAGGTTTTAAAATCATTAAAAATACCAAAACTGTTGGGTGTGCTTACATATGCACGTATATGCTATTTTGGAAATATTTTGGGTATAAAATTACCTAGGGAAAAATTAGGGATCAACAGTTGCCCTTCTTTACCCGAGGAGGATGAAAGAGTTGTCGGGTAAATACAAGATGGTCAATTTTGACCGGAAGTGGCATTTTGAAAGGAATTTTTACCAAACTCTTGTTTCTGAGCTACCTACATATCTCTGGTCTTACAGGAATCAGGCCATATGTAGTTCAGGAACAATTGAAGGAATATGCCGATGGAGATTTGAAACGGACAAACGCGATGTTTAAATTGAGAGAGGTTTCTGAAAATCGATAGGCTACGGGAACCGGAGCGAGATCGCTCCTGATGAGATGGTCGTTGCTAGCCGGTTTACCTGCAAATGAGCAATATGAACATATATTGTGCATAAATTTAAACGTGATGCAAATTCCCATTGGACCATGAATATTGTCTTTGGACGGTTAGGATGACGTCCTTGGACCATGACGTCCCGGGCTATGAAGAGCGTAAATAAAAATTCGCAGGCCATGAAATGATGTTCTCGGGCCATGTAGATGATGCCTCCGAACTATGATGCCTTTGAATAATGATATGCAAAAGATAAAATGGGGTCCTCAGGCCATGGCATGGCGTTCTCGGACTATGCAAATGGTGCCTCCGAATAATGACGCCTTGGGACAATTTGGCGATCTTTCAGCCCATGAAATGCAGAAGGTGGCGATCTTTCAGCCGATACAAGACGTAAATAAAAGGTGGCGATATTTCAGCCATGCGAGAGAGATAAGGTGGTGATCTTTCAGTCGATGCAAGAAAATAAAGTGGCGATATTTCAGCCATGCAGGATGGAGATAGAGCTTAGTCTCGGAAGGCAGAAAGGTAGTCTTATGCAATGCAGGAAATGCAGATGGAGGTAGAGCTTAACCTCGGAAGGCAGAAAGGTAGCCTTATGCAAAATGCAGATGGAGACAGAGCTTAGTCTCGAAAGCCAGAAAAGTAGCCTTATGCAGATGATGATGGAGGTAGAGCTTAACCTCGGAAGGCAGAAAAGTAGCCTTATACAAAATGCAGATGGAGACAGGGCTTAGTCTCGAAAGGCAGATAAGGTAGCCTTATGCAATGCAAGGAAATGCAATATGGAGACAATGCTTAGTCTCGGAAGGCAGAAAGGTAGCCTTAAGCAATGCAGAGAAATGCAGGATGGAGACAATGCTTAGTCTCGGAAGGCAGAAAGGTAGCCTTATGCAATGCAGAGAAATGTAGGATGGAGACAATGTTTAGTCTCGGAAGGTAGAAAGGTAGCCTTATGCAAATGATGATGGAGGTAGAGCTTAACCTTGGAAGGCAGAAAAGTAGCCTTATGCAAATGATGATGGAGGTAGAGCTTAACCTCGGAAGGCAGAAAAGTAGCCTTATGTAGTGCAAGAATGTAAAAGGACGATTAGTAGTAAGATCTCTTAGCTGATAGCCGATTATGACAATATGACTGCTAGGGAGATTGTGTACGGATAGCAATTGCGGGCACATGATGGTTCTGAGAAGTTGCATTCTTGGGAAAGTGTGAGTGCATAAATATATCTAATGATATTGCGAATTGAGTGCATGCATCCAAAGAAAAATCGTGAGTTATGTAAGGGGAAAAGGTTAGTTCGTCTTCCCCGGGCTCTTGACGTTGTGTGTCATTGGGGTAGCGTCGTTAAACAACAGCAATCCGGATAATAGTTATGCATGATTTAGTATATATAACGTAAGTATATAATTGAAAATAGTTTTCTTTAGATAAACCAACGACTACGACGTGGTTCCAGACATTGCATCCTCTTTCGCTCCGGAATTTTGAGGGTCCTCCTCAAAATTCTTCCCCAGTTTGCTGAGCGGACATTTCTGACGGCTATGCTGAATGACTAAAAAAATCATCTTCGGAATTTTGAGGGCCTTCCTCAAAATTCTGGCCCAGTTTACTGGGCTGGCGCTTTTGGCGATGCATGGACTAGAATCAACTTCGGAATTTTGAGGGTCCTCCTCAAAATTCTGCCCCAGTTCCATTAGCGGGGTGGGATGGAATTTTTATTAAATTATGACCGAACCCATAGGGCTGCCTACGTATCCCCTCTTAAACGGGAATCAGGTCAGGCGTAGTTCAAATTACGTCATAAAGGGAATCATAAGTGGTTACACATAATATCGTTTCACTGCATTTGAATTGATTGGCTTCGGCCAGACTTCTCCATCCATCTTTGCAAGAATAAGGGCTCCTCCAGTTAGAACCCGGTAAACCATGTACGGACCCTGCCAATTGGGAGAGAACTTCCCCTTGGCTTCATCTTGATGTGGGAATATTTTCTTCAACACCAGCTGCCCCGGTGTAAACTTCCTTGGCTTAACTCTTTTGTTGAAGGCTCTGGACATTCTGTTCTGATACAACAGACCGTGGCAAACTGCATTCATCCTTTTCCCATCTATAAGGCTAACTGCTCTTAGCGTCCTTTTACCCATTCTGCATCATCCAACCATGCTTCTTGTATGATCCTTAAGGAGGGAATTTCTACCTCGGCGGGGATGACTGCCTCTGTACCATAAACCAGCATGTAGGGAGTTACTCCGGTCAATGTGCAGACTGTGGTGCGGTATCCCAATAAGGTGAATGATAATTTCTCATGCTATTGGTTGTGCCTTTCGACCATCTTCCTTAGTATCTTCCTGATATTCTTGTTGTCTGCCTCCATAGCTCCATTCATCTGAGGCCTGTAGGCTGTAGAGTTCTTGTGTTTGATCTTGAATGTTTCACACATTACTTTCATCAAGTCGTTGTTGAGATTGGAACCATTGTCGGTGATGATTGATTCCGAAATTCCGAACCGACAAACAATGCGATCGCGGACGAAATCTGCCACAACCTTCTTAATGACCGCCTTGTATGATGCTGCTTCGACCCATTTGGTAAAATAATCGATTGCCACTAAGATGAATCTATGCCCATTTGATGCGGCAGGCTCGATAGGTCTGATAACATCCATTCCCCAAGCGGCGAATGGCCATGGTGAGCTTGTTGCAGTAAGCTCGTTTGGAGGCACCTTTATCATAGTTGCATGTATCTGACAGCGATGGCATTTGCAAACATACTGGATATAGTCTGTTTCCATAGTCATCCAAAAATACCCTGCTCGGAGTATCTTCTTTGCTAAGACAAAACTATTCATGTGCGGCCCGCAGATCCCTGCATGCACTTCGTCCAATAGCCTGGATGCTTCTTTTGCTTCGACACACCTTAGTAAACCCAAATTGGGAGTCCTCCTGTACAGGATTCCTCCACTATGAAAGAAGTTGTTGGATAACCTACGAAGTGTGCGCTTCTGAGTAGCGTTGGCAAGTTCTGGATATTCCTCTATTGTCAAGTACTCCTTGATGTCATGGAACCATGGCTTTACATCCTCTTCTTCCTCAACGTGGGCGCAATAAGTTGGCTGATCATGAATCTTTACTGGGATGGGATCAATGAAATTTGTATCTGGATGCTGGATCATGGATGATAAAGTAGCTAATGCATCAGCAAACTCGTTCTGGACTCTAGGGACGTGCTGAAATTCTGTCTTTGTGAACCTTTTCCTCAACTCCTGTATGTGATGCAAGTAGGGAAGTATCTTAGAGTTCTTGGTTGCCCACTCTTCTCGAACCTGATGTATGAGCAAGTCTGAGTCCCCGATCACTAGCAACTCCTGAACGTTCATGTCAATGGCCATTTTGAGCCCCAAGATGCAGGCTTCATATTTGGCCATATTATTGGTGCAAGGGAACCTGAGCTTGGCGGATACCGGGTAGTGCTGGCCGGTTTCTGATACTAGGATTGCTCCTATGCCAATTCCTTTGAAATTCGCAGCTCCGTCGAAAAACAACATCCAACCATCATAGGATTCTGCAATATCTTCTCCTATGAAAGATATCTCTTCATCGGGAAAATACATTTTTAGGGGCTCATATTCTCCATCCACGGGATTCTCGGCGAGATGATCCGCCAAGGCTTGCCCTTTGATTGCTTTCTGGGTCACGTAAACAATGTCGAATTCACTTAGCAGGATTTTCCACTTGGCGAGCTTCCCAGTGGGCATGGGTTTCTGGAAGATGTACTTCAGAGGGTCCATTCTGGATATGAGATAAGTAGTGTAAGCACAGAAGTAATGCCTTAACTTCTGCGCAACCCAAGTCAGAGCACAACAAGTGCGTTCTAAAAGAGAATACCGGGACTCGTACGGTGTGAACGTCTTACTGAGATAGTAGATGGCCTGCTCATTTCTCCCTGTTTCATCCCAGAACACAATCGAATGCTCTATCCAATACCGCAAGGTAAAGCAATAGGGGTCTTCTTGGCTCAGGCAGAACCAAGACTGGTGGCGTTGACAGGTATTCCTTGATTTTGTCGAAGGCTTTCTGACAATCATCAGTCCACTTGGTAGCAGCATCCTTTTTCAACATTTTGAAGATAGGTTCACAAATGACAGTGGACTGAGCTATGAACCGGCTGATATAGTTGAGTCACCCCAGGAAACTCATCACGTCCTTCTTGTTTTTTGGCGGCTGCAATTCTTGGATAGCTTTGACCTTTGACGGATCCAATTCTATTCCTCGACGACTCACGATGAAACCCAATAATTTACCAGCAGGAACCCCGAATGCACACTTGGCGGGATTCAGTTTCAGATTGTACCTCCTCAGTTTGTTGAAGAACTTTCTTAGGTCTTTCATGTGATCCCTAGCTTTCTTGGATTTGATGATGACGTCATCCATATATACCTCGATCTCCTTGTGTATCATGTCATGAAAGATGGTAGTCATGGCTCTCATGTAGGTGGCACCAGCATTCTTCAAACCGAATGGCATCATTTTGTAACAGTACATTCCTCATGGCGTGATGAAAGTCGTTTTCTCTGCATCTTCCTCGTCCATCCATATCTGATGATACCCAGCGAAACAATCAACGAAAGACTGTAACTCATGCTTGGCGCAGTTGTAAATTAGAATGTGTATGTTCGGCAAGGGGAAGTCGTCTTTAGGACTGGCCTGGTTAAGATCCCGGTAGTCAACACAAACTCTAACTTTCCCATCCTTTTTTGGCACTGGCACGATGTTGGCTAACCATGTCGGATACTCTACTACCCTGAGAACCTTGGATTTGACTTGCTTGGTAACATCTTCTTTGATTTTCAAACTCATGTCGGATTTGAATTTCCTGAGCTTCTGCTTTACCGGCGGACATGTTGGATCTGTTAGCAGTTTGTGAGCTACAATGGATGTACTGAGACTAGTCATATCATCATACGACCAGGCGAATATGTCTTCATATTCCTTTAGGAATTTCGTGTACTCTTTCTTTTCTGATGGTGACAGGTGAACACTGATGCGCGTTTTTTTGACATTCTCTGTATCTCCCAAATTAACGACCTCAGTTTCGTCCAAGTTAGACTTAGGCCTATTCTCAAAATTCTCAACCTCTCTGACGACCTCTTCTGGTATATCATCCTCTTCTGAATCCATATCCGTTTGTTGCGTTGTCTCGTTACAAGTCACAATCGTTGGTTCATCGTCAAGGCAAGTAATAGTAATGTTGTGTAAAATAAAGTGAATGATAGATAAAATAATAAGAGAGAGATATATAATAAACTGAAATGCTTCGATTAAATTCATAATTGTTTTGAATATCAGAGCTCTTTTCAAAATTAAAGACAATGCGGAAATAAAATCAGCTAGTAAAAAGTAAAAATATGATGCATGGTGCTTTTGTTTAGCCTTGCTACCCCGAAGCTTTCCGGGCCCTGGTGGTTCTGATGGTCCAGTTATTAAGGCATGCTCCTCGGCTTACGGCCTGTATGGAAGGGCCTTTTGATCTTGTGGAATATGATGACGATGCTAGAGTGCACGAACTAACCTTTGGGGAGGGGAATAATAAAAGAAAAGAAAAACAAAAAAAGGTAACAAGTTAGTGCGGATTATGAGGAAAAATGTTGCAGTATTTAAACATATTGTGCAAGAATATAAATCGCGTCCTAATTTGGGTGCCTCGTTGTGCCCGAGGTAGGCCTAGCGACAAGTTAATTTGGAGAACTTATAATGCTAAATGCCTTGTTTTATTGACAAAAATAAGACGAATCCCAAAACGACACTAAAATAGCGGAAAGTAAAAATGTCACTAATGGCCATTGGCCTTATTACATTGAAAGCGAAAAGAAAGACTCCTAACTACTTGGTCCTAGAAGGACCTTCTTCAGGTTGAATGTTCTCGTTGATCAAGTCCTCCAGCTCGCGCAGATTTTCTAGTAAAAATGCTATCGCCAGACGTTCTCCTTTGCCTTCCTCAGCATTTTGACAGTCGATGACTCTTTTCCTCACTTTCCCTTCCAATTCCAGCAAGTTGTACTCCAGGTATTCTAGCTTCTCACTAGCCTTGGTGACCCTCTCTTTCCATTCGTTGATTTGGTTGCTCGATGGGAGGTTTCTCCACCAAGTTTGCAAGAGTGAAGGTATGTTTACCATACCGAAGTTAGGAACTTTGTCATTCATTTTCTGCAAAACAAAAGGGTTAAGACCTCACCCCCACCGAACTCGACTATTTAATATCAATAATCAGCATAACAAGCATTTAGTTCTCCAAATAAATGCTCAGAACATGTAGGTGTCCGTTTGGGTTTCAGGGAAACCCGATGGACTTTGGACAAGGCTATCTTAATGAGTCATTATGCGGATAACATAACTGACTCGGTTAGGTTTGACCATGATGCATGTACAATTGAACAGAGTAAGGTTTCTATTGGGGTATTAGACAGGTACCCTTGAGCGGACAACTCCAGAGGGAAAGGCACGGAACCGTCGACTGCACCGCTGATCGACTAGTTTTACCGCAAATACGTCTTTGCCGAATTTAAATGGTGATAATATTGGAAGAGCGCAATCACTCATTATAAGCGTCGTTATGGTATTTGTTTGGCACGAGTGGAATATGATGTTGAAGATGCAGTTTACAAGAATGAAACAAATTGACATGTATTTCCACGTTCATAATAAATGATTACAATAATTGCAGTAATCACAACAATATTGAAATAAAGCAGTAAAGGAAAGTAGTTAATGGAAAGAAAAGACATGAAGAGCCAAGTCAGTTTCGTAGTGAAAGAATAAAAGACAGTAAATAAAGCAACTAATGAGATAGTAAAATCACAAGCAACATGTAATGGTAAAAGCCTAAAGAAGTTCCCCAGTAGAGTCGCCATGCTGTCGACGCCCCCTTTTTCTACGAGTGGGTCGAAATCGGGTATACGACATTGGGAGGACAACTCTATTCCCTTTCGAGAATTGGGTCTTAGAAGTTGAAGAGTCTCCACCTAATGATTATAGTGCATTAGGACACTTTTAAGAAAATAATTGAGATGAAGAACCAGAGTTTAGGTAAGGGCTAGAAATTATCTCGAGGGGAAGGTATTAGGCACCCCTCAAGATCCACTAGTGTGGTTCCCGGCCATGCTACAATTGTGACTCTAAGAAGACAAATAGAAAAGGTTTTTCACATAGTTTCGCAAACAAATTTAAGAGTTGAAAAAGAAAAGAAGTAGAAGGAGTTTAGAAAGTTTAAAGGAAAACTTAAAAAGAATTAACAATTAAAGGGGAGAGGGGGTCCTAGGTTTACAAATAATATGGATCACATCAATGCAATATCCAGCAATCTCTCCTCAGAAGAGGGGTCGCACGTGATATTAGCGCACCGGTCATCATATCCATATTCTACCATTCCCACCCTGTTAAGGTATTAAAGCGCGGAAAGTTTCATTACTTATTGCATGCTAGTACCTGTCCCAATCCTATCAGTCCCGGAGGCATTTAGGACTACTAATCCTAAAGGGAAAGATATTTGGGTCCTTTTAAGAGTTTTCAAAGGACAAAAATACTAGGGCGTCAATCAAAAACACATATACAAGTAGAGGGGAAAGCAAATAAGCAGGTAAGGCTCAGGTAAACCTCCTTAAATCAGATAAGCCATGGAATTTAGCATGTCTTGCATGTACTAGTTTGGTCTTTAAAATTAAACGATAAGCGGACTGGTTCAACTCATACTTTTAGACAGGAAGCCGCATTAGGCTCGCTCGAATGCAGTTGTTAAAGACTAGTCCACTTTTAGCTATGTGTTGGATAGAACTAACGATTTCGAAAAGCAGACTGATTATAAAGAGTTACCAGTTTTTTATTAGAGTGAGACAAGTTTCAGAAAAGAATGTACTATTTTGAAAAAGATTTAAAAGAAAAGAAAGAAGCTTCAGAAGACATGCAAACTAGTTGGAAAAAAAGAGTTTCACGAACCTTATCAGAAAAAAGTGAGTTTCAGAAAATGCTAGTTTTAGAAAATGTTTGTTAACTTACGAGGTTCAGAAAATCACAGAAGACTGACAGTTTTACCAAAGTATATATTAATTTAAACGGTTGGTGCTGTTTCGCACAAATGAGACAGTTCAGATTCGAAGTTCCTATAGGCATGCTTTCTATACGTTAACTGATTTTAACACTTTTAAACAGGAGTTTTACAAACATGGTATCTATATGCAACTTTGTTGTTAAGCCTACAGTTTGCCTAATGGTATCATTATGTGCAGAAAATATAAACCCCTATGAGCATGGTATCTATATGCGTAGTTGCAGAAAGTTTAGAAGTTGATCCCTATAGACATGTTTTCTACGCGTAGAGTTGCACAAACCAGAAATTAAATCCAATAGGCATGGTTTCTACCCTTTGTGCATAAAAGTAACCACCCTTCCTTTTTCACTAAAATCCCATGAGTTTATACAAATTATTACAGGCCAATAAAAATAAGACAGAAATTAAAAGTACATCAGAAATCACAACTACATCCGAGCAGCCTAATCCAGACTTAGTGTCTAACAATATGAGATTGAACCACTTCTGAGATCAAGATTTCCAAAGCCTTCTCTTATCTAGGGTGTTTCAGAGATCCAAGGAGTTTCAGGAACTCCAGGCAGTGCTTACACCCAAGATGTTAATTAGAAAGAGTTACAGTGCAGTGTGGAAGAGCCAACCCTCAGGTGTCCAAGTTCAGCGGGAGCTCATGGATCCCAAAGCAAGGCTCACAAGAGGGGGCAGAACTTAATGTTCTAAGAACGAGTGCAAGTGTAATAGAGGGGTAGGGGTGCCAAGGCATGCTGGTGGTCGTACCTAGTCATAAGGTAGACTGGCACACCCCTGACCAAGCCTGTTCAACCAAGAAATATGATCACAAACCTGTTGAAGGTCAGGTTATGGTCCAGACAATGATTAGGACTTTGTTAGACCAAAGTCTTAAACTCAGCATACATGTAAAGGGGAAGGGGAATGGGAATTGGAAAGAGTTTAGGACATAGGGAGTCCAGCCCATGCACATGAACAACAATGTCAAGTGTTGTCATGCTTTTTGGACCATAACTCAACATACAAAGGGAATTGGGGGTGGGAGTTCATGTAAGCACAGAGAAAAAAAGTAAGTAAACTTGCAGAAATTACAGTATCGAAACAGTAAGACAAACAGAGGAAAGGCTGAAGAATAAACATGTAGTGGAGAGGCAGAATTTAAACAAATAGAGACATACCAGTTGCAGAAAAAGTAAGCAAAGAGAAAAGCAGGATTTCTTTCAGCCAAACCACAATCAGAGAAGAAAGCTTTAAGCTTGTGAGTTCAGAGAACTCGAATGTTTAAGAAATTCTAAGTGTATTTGAGAGAAGTAGTGACTTGTTCTATTAGAACTTGTTCTTGAAAGAGAAAAAGGTACATGTATTTATAGCTTTGAAAATGAGTAGAAAACAAGGTAACAAATAAGGTTTCAACACAAACATGGAAATAATCACAGCCAAAATCAATTAACACAGGTTTTTCCCTTTAATCAAGGGATTACTGCTCAACGGACACTAACAAGATTAACATAAGGAAAGAAGATCAATTTGTAAGCAGAATGATTGTTGCCATAAAAGGAGCAGTAAAACCATATAGTAAGGGATTAAGTCTAAATACAGGAGTGTACTTATTTTTGGAAAGGATCTGGTAAGGCCAAACAAAGAGAGAGAATCAATTAACCCTTAACGGGCAAGTAAAAAATCAGAATTTCATAAGGAAAAGTTTTGAAAATCAATCACGAGTTTGAAAATCAATCACAGAAGGGACTCAGTATATAAATGAAGTGCACGAGTAATAGACATGTGAGGCCAAGCTATGGCAAGAAGAAACAACATACAGTAATAGCGTGATAGTCACGTAGGTCAAATTTCATTGGCTTAGTAATAGAGAAAAGATCAGAAGCATGCAAAAGTTAGGTGAAAACCTTTCTGAAAACATAGTCGAGTTTGACAAATAGCAAGAACTCAGAACAAAGGAATCACATAAAGAAAACAAGATGATGAAGTAAAGGAATCAGACGGAGCGATTTCAAACAGGCGAGTTGCACAAACAAACTCAAGAACTCGAACAGACCCCAAAGAACTAGGGTTTTCGAAATCAGTAGAGTTTAGAGGCGATAAGTAAGTGAAACAAATAAACAGTCTCAGAATCTCAAATAAAACCCCAAAAATTAGGGTTTATAATCTGGTGTAAACAAAGTAAATCAAACAGATAGACTCAGAAGCTCAAACAAATCTCCAAAAAATAGGTTTTCAACACCAGTCAAACTTAGAGATGATAAGCAGATGAATCGAACAAAACATTACAAACAGACTCAGAAACCCTAGTTTGAAATCAAAAGATTTGAAAAAGGAAATTTGGGGAAAACACATAAAACATCAAATATGGCACAGATCAAGCACAGATCTAAACAAATAAACGAAAAAGAACCTCGAATAGGCTAGGGTTTCTGAGAACCCTAGAAATGAGAAAGGCTTGGAAGAAACAAGATCAGATCTGGAGTCGATAAGGTCGGAATCAGGCTCAGGAGGCTAAGACACGCCGGAGCAAGGCCGGAGATGGATGAAAACCTCGAATCGATGAAGGTCTGGGCAAAGACCCTTGAAGTCTGGCCTTGAAACTTCAGGTATCAAGCACGTGAGAGTAGTAGGGGGTGAGTATAGGTCGTCCATGGTCAGAACAGCCATGGATTCCGGTGGATTTGGGGTTGAAGGTGGCAGAGAGCGATTAGGGTTTTGAGAGAGCTCGAGAGCATTTGTGAGAAGAGAGGAGTTAGAGACGGCGCTTCTAAAAGAATGGGGTAGTGTTTAGGGGTCATTTGGAATTAAAAAGGAAAGAAGAGATCTGGGTCGTTGATCAAAAATGATCAACGGCTCAGATTTTTTTAAAAAAAAAAAAGAAAAGAAACGGGCGGGTCTGGGCAATTGGATCAGGTAAGCGCCTCAGCAATGGCGATTTCGTCGGCAATCAGAGAAAGACTTGAACAGATGGAGCAGAGCAAGAACGAGCCTCGCTCTATTCTTCAGTTGGAGAAAGAGCTCCAGCAAAGCAAGTCTCAGTTGTTGGCCTCCAAACTCTACAAAATCGCATCCATGGAACAACGTTGCCTCAAGCTTGATCGCAAAATTGCTTCTTAGTGGAGTTATCAGAAACTCTTAGTAAGATTCAGTACCTTATAAAGTCAGAGCAAAGAGAGGTTGTGCATGATAAAAGAATGAAGAGTCTGAGTTCCATATCAGCAATATTATAACATTTTTAGTTTTGGTTTCATTTAACGTGGTGTTCCGTTAGCTAGGAAGGGCATTTTTGCTCCAATTGATTAACGGTAAGGGCTTTTTTGGGCCAAAAGATAAACGGATGGCATTATTGATCTATTTCAAATTATTTAAGGGTATTTTTGGCCCTTTTCTGTTAAATCTAATTGGTTGAACCAAGATCTAAATTTTGGTCAAACAATGTGTATGCAGACCTTAATCCAATCCTAAAAAGGTAGAGATGTTGCCAATGGACCTTTAGCTCAAGAAATGATGAAAAAGAAGTAGTAGCAACAAACAGTAACACCACTAAGATAACAGAAGCAAAAAAAACCTACAAATAGTGATAGAAATAACTTGTAACCTGATAGCGATTAAATATAATAATCAGCTAACTTGTTATTATATGTTAAACAACTCTGATAGTGATTAATTGCGTAAAATTTTCATTTCTGTCAGAAGTTTAAGATAGGTTTTTTCTTTTTCTGTCCCTGGTATTACTTGTCTATGTAAAACTTCAAGAATCATAGGTGTGTTGGATGTTGGTGATTCTCTTCACTACTTAGCGTTATAAACAAGATTTCAGCTCCCTTGTATAACTTCAGCACGCCTTTCTCTGTTGTTGAAATTCCAGTTGGCTCAAATATAAAATTGGAAAGGATTTTGACAATGCAAAACATAACATCTTTTGCATACTTTGGAAAAAGGCAAGGTATATCAAGTGATAAGATTATAAAAGCAAACATCAAAAGCCAAGAATCCAAGTTCACGAGAGTTCAAGGGCAACCCGGTACACTAAGCTCTCGCTATACGCGGGGTCCAGGAAAGGACCGGACCACAAAGGTCTATTATACGCAGCCTTAACCAGCATTTCTGCAAAAGTCTAGATAATAAAGAAGAAGACTAGTTGAATGGCAACAAAGAAAAGCAAAGGCATCCTCAGTAACACAGAAACCAAAGATATATTAACTGTTCCCAGTAAAAGCTCTTTTTCTTTTCTTTTTTCTCTTTTTTGCTCTTCTAACGTCGCACTAATTTGGATTCTTATTATGAGATCACCATAATCAATCTTTCAAGCTGACTGTTTAGTGTAGAAGCGAACGCCAAAAGCCACACCTAGAATAATCAGAGGAACCAAGAATTGGAGGAGCTTGACGATGAACTCTATTGTTTTGTCCTGGTTGTAATAAGGTTGCTTTGGAGGAATGTACTCGACCTTTGTTGCTATGGTGGAAGAACCAATATCACCTACATAATACTCGTCCAACATTGCTCGAGCACTAGTGCTGTGACCAACATGCTCAAAATCATCAGTAGCATCCTTTCCTGCAGAAAGAAACAATCACGAGCCCATGAACCAGTGTCTTCAATAGCAGAGGCGGATCCAGAATTTTTTAAACTTAAGTGGCAATTTTACATATATATTCCATATTGAAAATATTGGGTTCAGTTAAACTCATAACATACTACATGATTACATAAGTATGGAAGTTGTCTAGCATATCAGCGATTGACACAATCCAGAGTTTAGTGATGTTCGACGAAACTTTACATATTCAAGATTAGAAAACTTGAATATCAAAATACAGAGTGTTTACTGCAGGAAGAATTTGTGAAATTATTTTACCTGTTGCGGACAATAAAACCTCACCCCCACCTGGGTGGTCTTCCAAGAACTTTGTCACATTATACACCTGTTCATATAAAATGCACCATATGAAAAAGTTGAGAAACTTGGAATAGGGGAAAAAGAAGGAAAAGAAAGGGCGAGTAAAATTGATACGAAGCATCATTTGCCGCCAATTTCTCAAAATAATCCAACACTTTGTTACTCCTTTTAAGCCATTCTATTACAAAGAGAGTACATAGCTAAAAAAGAGCTTCTGACATCACTTCCAAAATAAAACCAAAATGAAATTAAGGTGATGCAGCTACTAAAATACACGCAACAACAACAACAACAACAACAGACCAGTATATTCCCAACAGGTAGGGTCTGGGGAAGGGTAGTGTATACGCAGAACTTGCCCCTACTAAATACAGGCATAGCTACCAAAATCTGTAGCATGAAATCTCTAATATGAAGAAGACTAGAGGATGTTGATAGAGTTGCTCAAGACTCTTTTCTGGTTGCTACAATTGAGTTCTATAACATCATTAGCTATATTACAAAATTTACTAAAACTAAACGCGTAAACACCAAAGAAGCCCCCCCACCCCCACCCAGGTCCGGCTGAAGGGCTAGGCAAATAAGGCATAAGTCTTAGGCCCCCAATTTCGAGGGGCCTCAATTTGAAAAGGAATATGTTTTGTGTTAATCTTTTCTTAAAAAAATTTAAGCATTTTATAGTGAAAAATTATGAAGTCGATGTGATTGTTGCGGGATGGAAAAGTCCTCCCAAATAAAGTAAAGATATCTTTATGATTTGCTTAAACTTGATATAACCTTCATTTAGCATACATTCTTATCACTAAAGCATAATAGTCACTCTAATATTAATGGCTTAGACTAATATTTCGAATTAAAAGTGTAAAGAAAAGTAGTCAAGTAGCACATAATACTCTAACCGATATATTACATAAAAAGACTTGAGCCTTTTTCAAATGCCTAACAATTGCCTCCACGAAAAGATTTTTTTTTCAAAATAAAAATAGATCAATAACGTCTCAAGAATGATTAAATCGGTTAGCGATATCATCAATTGAAAATTATTACTAAAGAAATCGATTCTAATAAATTTGGGCTAGTTGTGGCGTAGGCCCCAAGTATGTCGAGCCGCCCCTGACTTCCCCAACCTCCCAACCTCCCGGGAAAGATACAGGCCTTGGATTTTGGCGGTAATTGAACTAAAAGCACCACTACAGCAGTTTAACATATAGTAATGTTGCAAATCTGAATCTGAAACTCGCTGGATAATGAGTCCGCCTTTCTACCCTTAGTTACTTAAATATCAGGCTTTTATCTGCAGCGGGATTGTAAATATAAAAATAAAATAGAAATGTTTGCAAAAGAACCTCTTGTAAAAGGACCTTAGAGCTTCAACACGGAAATATTCAATTAAGCTAAATGTTGACTGTAGAACCTCAAGATTTAAGACTCAAACTTTTCAACTCACTAAATTTTAAAGAAGCAATTCCTCATCCAGAAACAAACAGACAAAAATGAAGCTTGGCACATGCATTTAGCTATTCCCACAAAAAAAAAAAAAAAAAGTCTCATATTTGTTCATGAAACCATTAATGCAATCATCAATAAAAAAAACAAGAAAATAACACCAAACAAGTGGAGATCAGCTACACCCTATTCCACCCCCACCCCTCTTACCCAACCAAGGAGAACTCAAAACATAAGTGCAAAAGATAAAAAATAAAATTTAAATAAATAAGTGATAAAGATTGAATCTTTAACAGACCCAATTTTTTTAAAAAAAGGCATAAAAATGCAGCAACACAGTTAATTACATTAGTAGAAGAAAACTTTATGACAAAAAAGATCATGAGATTATTATATATACCTTGCACTGATAATAAGCCAACAATCTTTGGCATTGTTGTGATTAGAAACCTCAGCAAAAGTGAAGACCTTAATTTTAGAGGAGGAAACGAGGTGAGTGGAGTGGCAGAAAGTTGTTGGGTTCAATAAAAAGAGAGGGAATCAGAGGTTTGGTGAGACCTTAATGTTACCATCAAATGTCTAACCAAGAAGAGGGAAGTTAGGTGGACGTTGTAAAAGTTTGGTTTTAGGCTTTTTCACCTAAAATATAGCCAGCTTTCTTTAAAAACAAAAATAGTCGCACCATTTTGCAAAGCATAATATACTTGAGATTGGTGTACTTGTATACGAACTTACATCATATTATGTTGGAACTCCAACATGCGGAAAGTTCTAGTATAATATACTAGAGATTGGAGCACCTGTGTATGAACTTCCAGGATATTATGTTGGGCCAGTATATTATACTGGAACTCCAATATATTATGCTGGAAGTCCAGTATATTATGCTGGAGCCTGGAAGTATATTATGCTGGAACTCCAATATAATTCCAATATATTATGCTGAAATTCCAGTCTATTATGCTGGAATATTTTTCAGATTTTGAACAGTGTTTTCGTTCAGATTTATCTTTACATGAAAAGTGGCTAAATTTCGATTACTTTTAAAATTGTGGCTATTTTTCAATTACCACTTATAAATCTGACTATTTTTAATTTCAGGTGAGCATTTGGTACCTCAGTATGATATTTAAATAGTCATGTTTAAGGATGTTATTTAGAGATTAACCAGTACTTATTTTGTCCTAAAATTTTAAATTAAAAATCTTAAGTTTAGGACAATTCAGAATATTTTTGTGTTGAAAATTTGAACTGAAAAACTAAAATTCAGGACGCACTGACCAATTCTTAAATACAGCCCTATAAAGTAGCTACCTGGTGTCATTTCTACTAAGAAATACGGTTCGTTACTTCGGTATTCAGTAAATCAATTGTGCATATCAAATACCGTATCAAAGTAATTCGGTACGGTTCGATATTTTTTATTTGGTTACGATTTCAATAACGAACCAAACTAAACTGAAATGATTTTGGCATTAGTATAAAACGTTAAACATAGCTGGCCATAACAATTTTCAACTTTTCATTTCTTTTAAACTGATGCTATCATAAGTTGATTAATCTCTTAAACGAAGACAGATCAAATCAAGCACACAATGCAGAAACAGGTTATGTTTATCAATAGTAGACTTGTTTAGAAAAAATTGCAGTTAGGAAATTAATTCGAAGCATCAAAATATTTGCAACAGTTATAACACTGACAAAATCAAATTCAAGAAACATAGCAAATGGTTAAACACAGATGCAGCAAATAGGTGGGAAGGCTTGCTAAAATATTTCGGTATACCGAAGTATCGTAAGTTTAATACCGAGAACCGTACCGAAATATAAAAATTTGTACCAAATCAATACCGATCCGATATCAAAATACCAAATTAATTCGATCCGATTTTCCGGATTCACCCCTATTTTTCACCCTTTTTCTTTTTCAAAGGTAAAAACATTTACAACGAATCAAATAATGTAATTTTAGCAACTAAAATTTAAAGTGAAGATACATATCACTTGCGAATAAATTATCTTTGAAAAATTTTTAGTTTGTATTTATTGATTTGTGTATATACCGAGTATAAATAAATTTTACCAATTACATAATGAAAATTGTAAATCAAACATTGATATGATATACAGAGACTAAAGAGTTTGTTTGGTTGATGGCTTGGACTTTGGACTAATTAATCCCAATAGTATTTAGTATATTATAGTGTTTGGTTGGCCTGTTAAAATAAATTATTGTCAATGCATTAAGTTATATTATGTATTATTATATTCAAAATAAGAGTATGTGTATTAACAACGGAAACAAAACTATTTAAAAACAAAATTCCCATTTAAAGTTTATAATCCATGTATTATAATCTCCTCATTATTAATTGTTTTATAACAATGCTTCACTATTAATCCTCATATAAACAATTATTGTATTATAATTGTTTGACCAAAAAAGTATGAGACATTTTTTGTTAAACTAATTAAATAAGAAGAAAGAGGGTAAATCCTAGTTAAGAATAATTAATTCTAGATCTGAGATGAATAATATGAATAAAAAAACATAGCTGAGTGTAAATGTTGGCAGTGATTATGGCGAGAATTAATAGCATGAAGAAAGATGCATTGAGTAACATTAAATGGCAATAAAATGTAAATAAAGGAAAAGATTCACTCAATCTTGAGTGAGGCAGATCCTCCTTCATTTGATAAAGATGGATGATAGACAAATACAAAAATCTTAGGACCCTTTTTGGATCTGATGGGGGTATGGGAGCACAGATCCTCTCATCTTTAGAGATATGTGTTTTTCTATTTTCTAGAGAGATCCTCCTTCATTTGATAAAGATGAATGATAGACAAATACAAGAACATTAGGACCCTTTTTGGATCTGATGGAGGTATGTGATCACAGATCCTCTCATCTTTAGAGAGATGTGTTTTTCTATTTTCTAGAGAGATCTTCCCCTCTTTTTGGGAAGTCCTCTCTTCCTATTTATAAAGGGTATCCCTAGAAAACCCTACAAAAGCACAATTAGAGGGAATATCCGATAGAATATTCCCTTTGAGGATTCCAAAGCAAACTAGTTGTTACATCTATAGATTACTGCTCGACCTCGGCCTTATAGATCAATGCCTGACCTCGGCCATATTGGTCGCTGCCCGACCTCGATCTTATAGATCCCTGCCCGACCTCGGCCTTATAGATCCCTGCCCGACCCCGGCCTTATAGATCGATGCCCGGCCTCGGCCTTATTGATTACTGCCCGACCTCGGCCTTATTGATTGATGCCCAACCTCGGTCTTATTGATCACTGTCCGACCTCGGCCTTATAGATCGTTGCCCGACCTCGGCCTTATTGATCACTGTCCGACCTCGGCCTTATAGATCGCTGCCCAACCTTGGCCTTATGGATCGCTGCCCGACCTCGGCCTTATTGATCGCAGCTGTGAGCACGTGATTTTTGCCCTATATGAATTACTCCAACAAATTCAAAACAAAATAATTTCTTTCAGTGTTTGCAATTTTGTTGAATTTCGTGGCATTTTCTATTAATTATTTGCATTTGTCTGTGCACGTTTATTTTATTTTATTCATGAAAAATACAAAAATATGTTGCATCTGCATTTACGGTTTGATTTTATATTTTTAGATTAATTAGTAAATTAGTTTGTTTTATAAAAAATGAAAATCACAAAAAATAATTCATTTTGCATTTTTACTTTTTAATTTTGAATTGTATAGTTTTTCTCTAAATTTAGGATTTAATTAATTATTGTAAATATCATGATGAGTGATTAATCTAATTGGGTAGGTTATTTAGTTTTAAAAAAATATTATTAATTAATTTAGGTTTTATTTTAATTTTGAAAAGAAAAGAATTTTGAATTTGAAAAAGGGGAAAGAAAGAAATGAAAGAAAATCTAAATTTGGGCTAAAACCAATTCAAATTTCCCCAGCCCAAATGAAATTACCCAATACCCGACCCAAACCACCCTAACCCGGCCCGCCCCCCCCCCCCCAAAACAAACGGCGTCGTTTCGATAAGTATTGATTTAAGCCGTTGATCTCCCCTTGATCAAACGGCTCAGAACTGAAGCCCCAGGGGTATTTAAGTGTCCGAACCCCCCCCCCCCTTCAGAATCCCCTTCTGCTCACCACCCTCATCAGAAACACCCCCCAAACCCTAGCTAGCCGCCCCAATTTCCACCGCCTCAACCCGGCGGCGCCGGCTCCAATCCTCACCAAAATCACACTACAGAACCACCCTAACCCCCTCTTTCCAAACCCCCACTCTGTTTCCCTCGAATGTCGCCCGATATTCTCGAATATTAGATCAGAAAATGAACCATAAAAATCCCCAAGTCTCAAATCAAGGTTTCATTGAAGATTTTAAAGCTTAGTTTGACTTTAATCGCGTGTTTTTGACAAAGAACATACGATTAATCTCGGATTGGACCGGAAATTGGAGATTTCGAAGCATAAATGCTATTTCTTGTTTGTCCGAGATTCCTAGGTATTTCTGTTTGCCCTTTGGTATTTTGTTTCCTCATCCTCACCTTCTTCTGCTCTTTCTCTTATTTTCTGATTTTTATTCTGTTTCTTTTTATTTATCATTCTTCTTTATCTTCCGTACCTGCATGTTAGATTTAGGATGTGTGTGATTGTAAGTTGGGTCTTGTGTTCAAGTTCGGATAGTTTGAATTTGCATTGTCTTTTGGGTTTAACTTTGTTCCTAGTCTTCAGGGTTCTTAAATTGAACGTTTGGGTTTTGGGGTTTTTCTTAATATTGATTGGGTTCACAAGATTAAAAAGCCCAATGGAGAGTTGAACTAGGTTTCCAGTAGACCCATCGAATTGGCTCAGCTCGACCCAATTAGCTTGACCAGTTGACCTGGGTGGTTCTGGGGTAGTTTCAGAGTCTTTAAAGGGTAATTCAGGTAATTGGTTGAGGGAATCTCTCAAATAACTGCCTAAGAAACTTCTAGGAAGCTGGGGTTGGGGCTATTCTGAAATTCTAGATTATACATTAAGGACCCTTAAGCTAAAACAAGAACAAAAAGGGGTAAAGGGTAAATAAGTAGTTCTGGGGCTGCCCTATTGGCTGGGCCTATAAGAAGGAGCATTCTTGCCTTTCAAGGCAAGATTGAAGGGCTAAAAAGAAGAAACGCTCAGAAAAATACAAAAATGGTAGGAATTTGTACTGTTTCATTGAATTTCAGTGATTGTTGATTCCTTTTCAACTTCTGAAACTATTTTTACTCATCCGAGTGGAAAATGGACTGAACTTGGTCGCCAAAGTTGGGTCTAAAGTTTTGTTGGGCCGCCATGTGTTCGAGTTTGTTATATTGAGCTGCTATACATCATTTCTGGGTTGGGACTGGTTTTGCTGGCTGTTTCAGTGTTGATTCTTGTGGCTGCTCCTGTTGATTTTTTTTCATTTCTTGTCTTTGTTCATTCCCAGGTACACATCTCTGCACTCTATTTGAATGTAAAGCTTGATGTGGGAATCAAAAATGGAATCTGAAGCTTTGAGTTGTATTCAGTTTGAGTTTAAATTAAGAATATAGCATGCTTGTCTACTCTGTTTTGCTGGAAATTCCACTTACTACCTTTCAACTATGAACAATGGGATCAACATTTAACCTCTGAATGTCGTACGACATGATAGCCTAGTCTAAATGTCTATCTCAGTATAAGTTCTTTATATGTAGTCATTTTGCTATTCGTTTGTCTCGAGGTCAGTAGTTGGACTGGTTTAGATGCTGTTGACTCAAGACTGTTTATTTCACAAACTGTTAGATCTGATTGAAGTTGGTATTTACGTTTAACTTATGTTTCTTCCAAAGTCTGAGTTTTGTATCACATTTTCTAGTACATTTTTAGAATTCAAGCAAGGTGTTTGTGCTCTCGAAGAACTGTGATTCAGACCATGAATTTACAGTTCGAAGAGTCCCAAATCTGGTAAAATACCATCAGGATTCGAGTTACATGCAGTATGTTGATGATGTAGTTTGGGACTTGAATTTTCATTGTTCCATTTGGTCCAATATGATTGCTGCATTTTATGGCAAAAATGGGTTTAGCAATGCATGAAAAGTATTACTAGAAGTTGAGTTCTGCATTTTTCTTTCACATCCCAAGTCGGTGATCTATGTATCGCATGGATACTGGTAGTCGAAGCTTGATAGTTGGGTCATTCAATTGAGTAACTTAGTTAATTACTAGAGCGGTGTGATTTTATTATTATCAGAATAAATTCTGGATGCAAATTTAGCATGTAACAGAGAGTAACCTTGGATTCATATTTGCTTGTAAACAGATGAGAATTTGAGTTAGCAATCTGGATGTATGTTTGTTCATGTACGACTATCTTTATGGAATTCCTTAAAGGAATTGGGCCCGGTTTGGACCGCATGGGTCAGCTTGCTAGGAAAGGGCCTTCATATTTGTATTGCTTTCCCCCTTACTCCAAATGTTTCAAGTGATATTGGGCCTATAGTCAGCCCAAAACCATCTCAGGCGATGTGAATGCTTGTTCTATCCCATTCAGATTTTTGGCTAATAAAAGTAATCCGAACTTCAATTTTAGGGTAGGTTTAATGTCGTGGCCCGAGTTAATTAATTACCGTCCCTCAATGGGTTTGTGGTGTAATATCAACCATATATGGCCCTCACATGTTTTAATTAGACAATAAGACAAATATTCGTAGAAAAACCTTTAGGGCCGTTTAAAATACTATCGTGGTTGCGGACACGTTCGTGTGACACGATTACGATTTATAAAAACAAAATTGGAGTATACGTTCACGTAACTTCGGCTAAAATTTCTTACTAATAATAAGCGTTATTAATTGTGGACACGTACGCGTGACATAATTTTTATGCGCCAAAAATGGGTACACGTACGCGTGACCCATTTCAAGATAATTTTCTTAATTAAAAAGCGGTAAAAGGATAGATGCACATAGGATCTAAAATCAGTAATTTTAATAAGCCAAGTATGATCAAAGCGACCGTGCTAGAACCACAGAACTCGGGAATGCCTAACACCTTCTCCCGGGTTAACAGAATTCCTTACCCGAATTTCTGTGTTCGCAGGCCGTAAATAGAGTCAATTTTTCCTCGATTCGGGATTTTAAACCGGTGACTTGGGACACCATAAATTATTCCAAGTGACGACTCTGATTTTTATAAATAATCCCGTTTCGATTGTCCTTTTATTGGAAAAACTCCCTTATATTTATACCCTTTACGGGGTATAGTAAAAAAGGAGGTGTGACAGCTCTGGCGACTATGCTGGGGATCGAACCCAGAATCTCTGGTTCAGGGTTCAAGAATTCGAGCTTGTTAACATGATTTTTACTTGGCTTTATTTATTGTTAATATTACTGTATTCTGTGAATCTTTTGTGCTAAATGCTATCTGTTTACTGCTTTAATATTATTTTGAATTGTATATAAGTGTCTTCTTACGCCACCCATCTGAGTCTTCTAGAAATGGTGCATACGTTCGCGTAACTTGCTTTTTCTATAGAAATTATACCAAATAGAACGAGGCTGGGCAAGCGACAAGGCCGGGTAGACTTCAGTGCTCCTGGTACGTCGTCCCCTCCTCGGCCCCAGTTGTCCGCTCGGGTGCCCCAAGTCTAGACCAAAACCCCAGGATTTAAACCTAGAAAAACACAGCCTCATGCCGGATCCCTAGTAGGAACGTTTGTTTTCATCATGTGAATTTGACTTAGGGGACTCAACACAGGGGTTGGTTCCGTCTAGGACAGGTATGCCCGAAATAACAGACCATCCTGATGCATTCTACGTGCTATGTGAACATTTATTTTAGCTTGCATGCTGACCGAGCAGGGAAAATAAAGCAAAAAAAAGAGGGAAAACCAAGAGTGATATAGGGAAGGAGATAAGGCCCGGTTCTAAACATCCCGGTATTTGAAAAGCGTCCTGAAACTCGGCCCAAAAATTTTCAAAAAAGAGTTATTTCAAAAAAGTCAAACACTGTGTTCTTTCAAATGTGTCAAAACTGACCGAACTAAGCAGGTCTGATTCTCACCAGATGTGGGATATGTAGGCAACCTATATAAGGTTCGGCCTTATTTTTGAAAAAAAAAATAAGTCGATCCAGCTTCGGCAATGTCTTAAACCGTTCTTACTAAGATAGCCTCAGAGTATTTTTCAGTTGTCGAAAGGCTATTTTCATAAAAGAATGGACAAGTTTGTGAGGGGTCATAAAATAATTTCCTTCGGCCTCAAAATTCGCGTGAAATTGGGAAGGGGCTGCATTTGCAAAAACAATCATTTGGCTAAAGTTGACATATTGGGGAAGAAATTATGGTTCTTTTCTTCTTTTCTTTTCTCTTTCATTTTTCTTTTCTTCTTCAAAATTTGTTTACAAAAAGGTCAAGTGGAGTCAACCCTAACCTTAATCTTCCACAGGAATAAATGAATACCATCTAGAAACCGCCAGAAGTGGTCAGGGAACAGGCTCGGCTGCACTTGCTTATGTGGTGGAATGATCTAGATAAAGATGGTCAGAAATGGGTGAAAAAGCACTTGAGTGCTCTTATAGACATCTTTGAAATCAAACCGCGGGAGGATCTGATCAAAGCTTTGGTAACTTTCTGGGATCCTGTCCACAATGTCTTTCGTTTCTCGGATTTTGAGATCACCCTTACTTTGGAGGAGATAGTCGGGTATATTGAATTCGGACAGGATTTGAGGAAGCAACAACTTATATTTCCAAGGGCTCCATCGGTGCACAAGTTCTTTGACCTCCTGAATATTAGTAAATAGACGAATAAGGAACGTGTGAGCAATGGGTGTTTTGCTTTCCTTTTCTTATACTTCAGGTTCGGGCATTCTGCTGGTTTTGAAACGCATGAAAAGGGTTTGAGCAACAAACAAAACAAGGGCCTTTGGCAAATTCATCGTTGGTTCGCATTTATTGTGGCATTCTTGGGGATCATGGTTTTTCCAAATAAGAAAGGGACGGTGGATATTCGTATGGCTAGAATCGCACAAATCCTCACTACCAAGGAAGATCATACACTCGCCCCGTTGGTGCTGGCAGATATCTATCGAGCATTGACTTTATGCAAAGCAGGGGCTCAATTTTTTGAAGGTTGCAGCATCATTTTGCAAATGTGGTTGATCGAGCATCTTCGCCATCATCCCAGATTCATGAGTTACGGTTCGAGCCCAAATAACTTCATCATTAGTTATGAGGAGAGGATAAAAGATTACAACACACCAGAAGGATTTGAAGCATGGGTTTCTCATTTGAAAGTTCTTAACGCAGGTCAAGTCGAGTGGACTATAGGATGGCTTCCGAGGATAAAGGCCATCTATATGACTGCTCCCAAAGGATACCTGAGGATAATGGGCGTAAGGAGTATTCAGCCATATGCACTGCAGAGGGCCTTGAGGCAATTGGGAAGGTATCAGATTGTGCCTGAAGATGAAGATCTAAGCACCCAGGTCATAGAGTTACATCCAGAAGCTGCATTGCCCGAGGCTGTAGTTCAGCAGTATTGGAATAGCTGCCGGTATTTAAAAAATGGCACCCAGGTACCAGACATCGCCAAGAAGGAAGTAGATCCAAATTATGCTGCTTGGTTTGAGAAAATGTCTTATGTAAACAACGAACCAGAGCCCGAAAGGCCCGCCAAAAGGCCTCATGTTCATGCCTTTGATGATAAAATTCAAGAGAGGTTAGCTTGGGGGGAGAAGGAAAAGGAATATAAGGCCATCATCCATGGTCTACGAGAAGAATTGAGAAATGTCACCTTCAACATTGATTTGCAGGCACAAGAGGCCAAAGGTGAAAAGAGAAGATTGGTGCGATAAAATGAAGCCTTCAGAGCGCAGGTTCGACAGTTGAAAATTGAAGCCGAGAACCCAGGCCGAAGCAGGAAAGATGAAAGGCTCATTTACAATCTCACTCAAAAGGTACGTGACTATGAAGATGACCTGCAGAAAGCTGAGCCTGAGCTAGCAAAAGCACGGGCGAGATTGGCTAAAAGTGCCGAAGGGCGTGCAGCTTTTGTTCAACAGATGAAAGAAAGATATGAAAAAGGGGTCACAGGTTGGGAAAAGGCAATTGGCAACCTCGAGGGTGAAATGGCTAAACAAGCCAAAAATTTTAAGGCTGAAAGAGAACATTGTTACGCCTTAATGGCATGGCTAGAAAGGTACTTGCAACAACTCCAAGAGCAGAACCAGGTAGCCGAACAAACTTTGGAAGCCAGAACCGAACAAATTGGGCATTTGTTGCAAGAGAAGGGCGTCATAAGAGAGCGAGTCAAAAGGGTCGCCAGCTATATCGCAATGAAGTGCAGTAGCTGTGAGGATATGATGAGATCTATGTTCTTCACTACTATGATGATTTTTGTTCGTCGGGTAATGGAAGATCTTTACCACCTTCAGGGGGATTTAGGGAGTCAGTCTGCAGCAAGGCCGGATGACGCCTCGCGGGTCCCGGGGACAATTGAGGCATTGATGTATTCGTGATTTCTCGAGTCTGTATTTTCTTTCCGTTAAAGTCTGCCAGTTGTTTTGGAGTCTGTATTTCTGTTATCAGAGTATGTGGGTTGTTTGTTTTTGAGTCTGTATCTCGTTCTTTCATCAGAGTCTGTTAGTTTTTTTTGGGTCTGTTAGTTTTAGTCTTTGTAATAGCGTTTTTATATATATGAAAACTGAAAATCCCGAAATGTTTTATTTCGCACTTATCTCCAAGAACTACGCTCGGTCTGATTCATGCGGGGTCATGATACGTAGGCAATCTCCATAGGATTCGACCGCAACCAAATAAAAGAGAGAGAAAGAAAATAAGAGGAAAAACAAGAGAATAGAGAAAAGAAAAGAGCGGGAAAACAAGAAAGAAAAGAGAAAAAAAGAAAGAGAGAATGAAAAGAAAAGGAAAAGAAAGAAAAGGGGAGGTTTGCAATTAAAAGAAAGAAAAGGTCGGGATAACGCATGCAACCGATCAAATACATAATAGAGACGGTTAACTGTTTAGGTACATTCATGCCCAATGTATGGTTACCAATTTGTTAAAGCCTAATCGCTAACAAGGTTAGTTGATTGGCATTCTGGCAACTCACTCGTACAACACCCGATTGAAAGACAGGCTGAATATGGCCAACCAGGAACCGAAAACAAGTATCGTCGACCCATCGAAAGAAGTGGAAGAATTGGACGTTAATGAATTGAGGGAAGAAATGTATAAGCTGAAGTAATAGATGGCTGAAATGTACCAAGCCTGGGCGAAGGGGCATCCACCACCGGTTTATCCCGCCAACCCTGCTTATATCCCACCGTCAACCCAACCTCCGGAGCCTCCCACTGTGAACTCATCTCTAGCCTTTCCCCTCTACCAACAATGCCATGGCGCCACTTCCCATACTTCTCAAGCTCCACCACCCAAACAAGTCACATACCCTCCCCCACCAATTACACCTGTTTTTGTGGCACATCAACCTGCTATATTACACCGATCTTCCAGTGAACCCCTGTTCCAAACTCACGACAACCAGTACTATCCCCCTGAACCCACCTTCAAAGTTCCAGAACCATATCCTTACACCCCTCATCTTGATCTCCCGGCAAAGACCGAGAAACCACCCAAAAATCCCGAGCATGAAGAGGTGATCAGAAAGTTCAAGAGCTTAGAACAGTCGTTTCGAGATATGAGGGGGTTGGGAGGTCAAGTAAGTGTGGCCTATAAGGATTTATGTCTGTTCCCAGGTGTTCAGTTGCCAGCGGGGTTCAAAATGCCCAAGTTTGATCTATACGATGGGCATGGTGACCCAGTAGCACACTTAAGAGGCTTTTGTAGCAAAATGAGAGGAGCAGGTGGAAGGGATGAATTGCTGATGGCATATTTCAGGCAAAGTTTAAGTGGATCGGCCTTAGAATGGTATACCAGACAAAATCACAACAGGTGGTACATATGGGACGATTTTGCCCAAGCCTTTGCCTGCCATTTTCAGTACAACCTCGAAATTATCCCAGACCGTCTGTCGTTGACAAAGCTTGAGAAGAAGCCCGGTGAGAGCTTCAGGGAATATGGATTCCGTTGGGGAGAGCAAACAGCAAGGGTGGACCCTCCGATGAAAGAAAGCGAGATGATTGATTATTTCTTGCAAGCTTTGGAGCCCACTTATTTCGGTCACTTGGTGTCAGCAGTGGGCAAGTCCTTTAATAAAGTCGTAAAAATGGGAGGCATGGTTGAAGAGGGACTCAAGTCCAACAAGATCATGAGTTATTCAACGATCAAAGCGACCACGCAGGCTATTCAAAACGGTACTGGGGGTGTGCTCGGGAAGAAGAAGAAGGAGGATGTTGCGACAATTGAGTCAGGAGCTTGGGTTGGATCCAGGAACCTTCCCCGTTACTACAACCAGCCGCGACCCTACCCCCAAACTTACCCCCACACTCCATATAACCCACCACAACACTATTACCCACCGCCATATCCTCATTTTTCTATCCATCACGCACAAACCTATACCCAACCTCTCGCTCATTCACAATGGCGTGTGCCAGCTCCATAAAACCCATACCAAGCTCCACAAAATAACTATCCACCCACAAAGCCTACAGAAATCCTCCTGGAACAGGTTTTCGACCCAACCAAGCCTTTAAGAATGAGAGGTTTCAAAAGCAAAAGACTATCACTCCATTGGGAGAATTATATGCTAGTCTATTCCACAGACTGAGATAGTTGGGTATGTTGAATCCGATCGACGCTAAATTGCCGAATCCCCCTCCCAGAAATCTTGACCGCTGGGTGAGTTGTGAGTATTGTTCAGGGTCCCCAGGACATGACACAGAGAAATGCTGGAAATTGAAAACAACCATTCAAGAACTCATTGACACCAATCGGATTGAGGTCCAAGCTCCGGAGGCGCCCAATATCAATTAGAATCCCTTGCCAGCCCATCATGAAACAAATATGATTGAGATAGTTCATAAGGGAGGGGATCCTAAGAAGCCTTCGCAAACTGTCATGATGATTCGGGCTAGTGAAGCTAGGCCATTTGAAATGTCAACAAGTGAGAAGTCTGTGATCAAGTTAAACATGGCAAATAATGAACCATCTGTGGAGGTCAAGAAGGGGTCCTCAAGTGACGTTGCGGGAAAACATGAAAGAGCAAAAGTGGTTGTACCAGGAGTGACGAACAAGCCTGTGGTAATTGTGAAGGGCGCCCCCACAGATCCTGTCGTTATCAAACCGGTAACTCAATTACCGATAGTCAACAGCAAGGCAGTCCCATGGAATTATGAACGAGTGACCGTGACTTACAAAGGGAAAGAGGTTAAAGAAGAAGTGTGTGAGACTCTTGGTTTCACTCGATCGGGGAGATTCTTCGCCCCCGAAGAGTTGAGAAAATCTAAAACCTCAAAAGATAATCTAGTGTTGGCGAAGAAAATGGTGACTGAGAAAGATGAAAGTACAAGATTATTCCATTATGGAGCAGTTAAGGAAGACACCAGCTCAGATCTCGCTCTTGTCATTATTGATCCATTTAGACGAACATTGTCGTGCTTTGATGAAGATCTTGAACGAAGCCCACGTTCCTGATAAAATCTCAGTAAACCACTTGGAAAAGATAGCTAACAAGATATTTGAGGTAAACCGAGTCACTTTTCCTGATGATGAGTTGCCCGTTGAGGGTACCAAGCATAATAGAGCCCTCTATCTGACGGTGAAATGCGAAGATTCCATGGTTACTCGGGTACTGGTTGACAATGGGTCTAGCGCGAACATTTGTCCTCTCTCCACATTGAACAAGCTACAAGTGGAGGATGAAAGAATTCACAAGAACAGTATTTGCGTTTGGGGATTCGACGGTGGAGGGAAAGATTCAGTCGGGGACATAGTGCTTGAACTCACAATAGGGCCAGTTGAATTTACTATGGAATTCCAGGTGCTAGATGTGGCTATTTCGTACAATATGCTGTTGGGACGACCTTGGATTCATGCTGCCAAAGCGGTCCCATCCACTCTACATCAAATTGTCAAGTTTGAATGGGATCGACAGGAAATTGTCGTACACGGCGAGGATAATTTGTGTATGCCCAATGATGCCATTGTTCCGCTCATAGAGGTTGAAGACGACAGGGGGCCATGGGTTTATCAGGTTTTCAACACAGTATCGGTAGAGAAAATTCCAGAAGGGAAGTGCGTTCCAACTCTAAAGGTAGCTATTGCATCAGTCATGGTAGCCGTTGAAATGTTGAAAAATGTTTTCGTACCGGGCAAGGGTTTGGGTGCATCTATGCAAGGTATTGTGCAGCCAGTTTCTCTTCCAAAGAATCTGGATACTTTTGGTCTGGGGTTTAAGCCCATAGTCACAGACAAGAGAAAAGCTAGAAAAATGAAACAGGAAGCATGGGCATTGCCAAAGCCAATCCCGCGTCTGTCCAGATCATTCGTCAGGCCGGGTATCAGAAAGCAACTATTGTCAAAGGTTCCTGGATCACTAATTGGTGCCGATGGAGACTTGGAGAAGGGGATCAAAAGGTTATTCGCCGAGGTTAACATGGTTTAGGCTAAGGAAGGGTCCAGCAGGGCAGATGTGCAATTCGTGGGACCACGTGCAAAAGTCAACAACTGGGAAGCTACTCCTCTTCCTACCTGGAGGGAGTCTTGGTAGTGGGTTTTGATTTTCTTTTGTTGTCTAGATTATTCCAGGGTCTGTAATTCAGATATTATGTTCCGTCCAGTTGGATGTGTTAAAACCCTGTTATCATTAAATTCAATGAAATGCAATTATTCCTTTTCCTTCATTTCTTCTAATTTTATTTTTGTTTCTTCTTTTGTACAGTTCTTTTTATGCTGATATCAATGACATGACATGCATGAGAAATCTTCGGCCCAGTTTTAAAAGCCAATCTAACTCTAAAATAATAATACAATAAATTGAGTGTGATGACGTGTTGGAATTTGATGATGATGAGGCCTATGAAGAAATTAGTAAGGAATTAAGTCATTTTGAGGAAAAGCCCAAACCTAATTTGAACGATACAGAAGCAGTTAATCTAGGGGACCAAGATAATGTCCGTGAAACTAAAATAAGTGTCTATCTGGAACCTCAACTCAGGGAGGAGATAATTAAAGCACTGTTCGAATACAAAGATGTTTTTGCATGGTCCTATGATGACATGCCGGGCCTAGGCATTGATTTAGTGGTTCACAAGTTATATACTGACCCGGCATTCCCTCCTATCAAACAGAAGCTGAGAAAGTTCAAAACGGATATGAGTGTAAAGATCAAGGAAAAGGTCACCAAGCAGTTTGATGCCAAAGTCATTCGGGTCACCCGATATCCCACCTGGTTAGCCAATGTTGTGCATGTACTAAAGAATGGCAAGACCAGGGTGTGTGTTGACTATCGGGATCTCAACAAGGTGAGTCCAAAAGACAATTTCCCATTGTCGAACATCCATATCTTGATCGATAATTCTGCCAAACATGAGATTTGTTATTTTGTGGATTGTTACGCGGGTTATGATCAGATCTTAATGGACGATGAGGATGCAGAAAAGATGGCATTCATCACACCATGGGGAACGTACTGCTATTGGGTCATGCCATTTGGCTTGAAGAATGCTGGGGCAACCTACATGAGGGCAATGACAACAATATTCCATGATATGATACACCAGGAAATGGAGGTGTACATGGATGATGTGATCGTGAAGTCTAGAAAACAGTCTAACCATGTCAGGGATCTAAAGAAGTTCTTCCGAAGGTTTCGCAGGTACAATCTCAAGCTTAATCCTGAAAAGTGTGTTTTTTGGGTGCCGTCTGGAAAGTTGTTGGGGTTCGTAGTCAGCCGCCGGGGCATTGAACTAGATCCATCGAAAGTCAAGGCCATCCAGAAATTGCCACCTCCGAGGAACAAGACCGAGGTGATGAGTTTGTTGGGAAGATCGAATTATATCAGTAGGTTCATCACTCAGCTCACGACAACTTGCGAGCCTATCTTCAAGCTATTAAAGAAAGACGTTGTGGTCAAATGGAAAGATGAATGTCAGGAGGCATTTGATAAGATAAAGGGGTATTTGTCAAATCCACCCGTGTTGGTCCCGCTAGAACCAGGGCAACATTTGATTCAATATTTGACGGTTTTGGACAATTCATTCGGTTGTGTATTGGGTCAACATGACATCACTAGTAGGAAGGAGTAGGCCATATATTATCTCAGCAAGAAATTCACGTCGTACGAGGTCAAGTACACTCAGCTTGAGAGGACATGTTGCGCCCTAACTTGGGTGGCACAGAAACTGAAACATTATTTGTCATCTTACACTACCTACCTCATATCTCGCTTGGATCCATTGAAGTACATCTTTCAGAAGCCTATGCCCACAGGGAGGCTTGCAAAGTGGTAGATCCTGCTCACAGAGTTTGACATTGTCTACGTGACTCGAACTGCAATGAAAGCACAGGCCTTGGCAGACCATTTGGCCGAGAACCCGGTTGACGAAGATTATGAACCTTTGAAAACTTATTTCCCTGATGAAGAGGTGATGCACATTTATGCGTTGAAACAAGTCGAGAAGCCGGGGTGGAAACTTTTCTTTGATGGGGCTGCAAACATGAAGGGTGTGAGGGTAGGAGCAGTGCTTATTTCTAAAACAGGGCAGCACTACCCCGTTACGGCTCAGCTTCATTTTTACTGTACTAATAACATGGCTGACTACGAGGCATGCATTCTGGGGTTGAGGTTAGCTGAAGATATGGGCGTCCAGGAAATCTTGGTCTTGGGTGACTCGGACCTTCTGGTGCACCAGATTCAGGGAGAATAGGAAACACGGGATTTGAAATGCATACCATACAGACAATGTTTGCATGAGCTTTGCCAGCGGTTTCAGTCAATAGAATTCAAGCATATCCCAAGAATACATAGTGAAGTCGTTGATGCTTTGGCTACTCTAGCGTCAATGTTACATCATCCAGATAAGGCTTTTGTGGACCCTTTGCAGATCCAAGTACGTGATTAGCATGCTTACTATAATATGGTGGAAGAAGAACTTGATGGGGAGCCATGGTTCCATGATATCAAAGAATACATCAGAATGGGGGTATATCTGGTACATGCCACAGATGATCAGAAAAGAACAATTCGACGATTAGCGAGAGGATTTTTCCTCAGTGGAGGGGTGTTGTACAAAAGAACTCCAGATCTTGGATTGCTAAGATGCATAGATGCCAGACAGGCCACAGTTATCATGACTGAGGTACACTCCGGAGTTTGTGGACCGCATATGAGTGGGTACGTTCTGGCAAAGAAGATTCTCCGAGCGGGTTATTACTGGCTCACTATGGAGCGAGATTGCATCAGTTTTGTGCGCAAGTGTCATTAGTGTCAGGTGCATGGATATTTGATCCATGCTCCACCATCTGAATTGCATACGATGTTGGCACCATAGCCCTTCGTTGCTTGGGGCATGGATGTCATTGGGCCAATCGAGCCAGCAGCATCAAACGGACACAGGTTTATTCTGGTAGCCATTGATTATTTCACCAAGTGGGTTGAAGCAAAACTTTCAAATCTGTGACCAAGAAAGCGGTGGTCGATTTTGTGCAGTCAAATATCATCTGTCGGTTTGGGATTCCGAAGGTAATCATCACGGACAATGGCTCTAATCTCAATAGTCATCTGATGACAGAGACATGTCAGCAGTTTAAGATTATACATCGCAATTCCACCCCATATCGCCCTAAGGCGAACGGAGCAGTCGAGGCAGCCAACAAGAATATAAAGAAGATACTTCAAAAAATGGTGGAAGGTTCTAGACAGTGACATGAAAAGTTGTCGTTTGCATTGCTGGGTTATCGCACTACTGTCCGTACTTCAGTAGGGGCCACTCCTTATTTGTTGGTGCATGGCACGGAGGCAGTAATACCCGCAGAAATTGAAATCCCATCCCTTCGGATTGTCGTTGAGGCAGAAATTGATGACGTTGAATGAGTCAAAACCCGCTTGGAGCAATTAAGTCTGATTGATGAAAAGAGATTGGCAACAGTATGTCACGGCCAATTGTACCAACAGAGAATGGCGAGAGCATATAACAAGAAGGTACGTCCACGGAAGTTCGAAGTGGGTCAGTTAGTATTGAGATGTATCTTGCCTCATCAGGCTGAAGCAAAAGGAAAGTTTGCCCCAAACTGGCAGGGGCCATTTGTTGTAACTAGAGTGTTGTCCAATGGCGCATTATATTTGATGGATGTAGAAGGGAAATGTGTGGAAATGGCTATCAATTCTGATGCATTCAAGAGATACTATGTATAATTTCTTTGTTTGATTGTACTTGTTTGTGTTTGGCATATTTTGAAGATAGAAATGACGAAGGCGTTTTGTTCTGCTATCTAAACACTTTATCCTTCGTCACCCTTTTAAGCCTTATTTATTTTCTTTATTATCCCTCTTTTGGAATCAGTAGCAAAGATCAGAAACACAAGCGTGAAAGATAAGTAAAGAAAAGGAGAAAAGAAAAGAACGAAAGGGAGAGAAGAAAAATGAAAATTCAAAAAAAAAGGAAAAAAAAAGAGAAGAGAAAGAAAAGAATGAAAAGAAAAAAAAAAGAAAAAAAACAACAAAAAGAGAAAAAGAAAGCAAAAGAGAAAAAAAGAGAAAAAGAAAAATCACAACAAACAAAGTAATTTCTATGACATGAACTACGTTCGGCCTGATTCCTTTTAAGGATACGTAGGCAGCCTCACGGTTCGGTCTCATCAAACAAAAATCCAAAAGCCCCCAAGCCAGAAACTGGGGCAGAAGTCGTGGTCGTTGTGAGAAATCTGATTCCGAAAGTTGTAATTTTAACCCATTTGAATTATTTTGAGCCTTTTATGCCCTTTCTTTCTAAACCACCAAAAGACCACATTACGGTCCAAAGAAAGACCTTCTGATAAATGTCAAGTCGAGTAGGTAAAGGTGATTCATGTCAGGGGAAACACTCTGGTTCAAGCAGGAAAAATAAAAATGAGAGAGTCTTATTGGTGAAAACCTTCACAGGCACCGTAAGGCGACGGGAGTTGAGAGAAATAAAATAAGAGGGTCTTATTGGTGAAAGCCTTCACAGGCACCGTAAGATGACGGGAGTTGAGAGAAATTAAAATGAGAGAGCCTTATTGGTGAAAACCCTCACGGGCACCTTCAGGCGAAAGTGGGTTGAAAAGTCAACAAGTGAGAAAGGTCTGTTGGTGGAAAACTATTTTAAGGCACCGCAGGATGAACAAGGTCAAGGTTTGGGTAAAGTAATCAGGTCATGGAAATACTGAGGCGACGAAATACGGCACCTGAAAGTGGATCGGTTGGACAGATTGGGCCGATTAATCCGAAATTCATGTCATGATCATTGGCACCAGTTGTTCCACTCATATAAGTTTCTTTTTCTTTTTCCCTTTGTAGCAGTCATCCGGTTTTGGATTCTTCTTATCCTTAACCCCCAAAGTCATTGCATTTCATTTTCTTTTGGGTTTATTTGTATAAGATGTTTTAATGTCAGTCTTGTCCCAAATAAGTGGAAAAGAATTTTAAAGCTCACTACCAACTTCCAAAATTTCAAATCACAACGTGGTCAGAGCATACTGAAGACAGCATGATGAAAGGTGGGATACGGGGGATCACTAGAAGTTTCACCGGTGAAATAATTTAGTATGTCATGGGAGATGTAAAGGTTCTGATAAAGGGGTCATAGGTGTGAAACAACAACGTGGGTACAGAACACTCGGCTCATCAAAAGCCATGGGATTTGAAAGTCAGTCAGAAAGTCAAAGCGGTTCAGGGCCAGTTCGGGAAAGCCATTCAGAACAAAACAATGCAGTGGAAAGATCTCCAACAAGAATGTCATCAGCTAACCACCACTTTAAACTGACAAAATTTTCTTTGATTGAAATAGGGGCAGAAAATTCATTTGTTTCGAAGAAACTCTCCGTAGGGGAAAGAGCAAGCATCAAAACAGGGTTGACCATAAACTTTCAGGACCCTCCTGGAAAATGGGACCTAGTTTAAAGTTCATAAATAGCATAATCTAGCATAAATGTATCCCAAAAGAATATAAGTTATCTTAGAAGTTTGCATATTCGAGATAGGATTCAATTAGGAGTTTCCAGGACCCTCCTGAATAATGGGACTTAGCTTTAAGATTTAGATTAGATAATAACATTTAGCGTAAGTTTTGTTGTAGGGTAGTATAATTCAGCCATGAAAGTTGTCACTCTTAAGATAAAACTTGACTTTTGATTTTCAGGACCCTCCTGGATAATGGGGAGTAGTTTAAAGATTCTCTTAGATAGCAAGATTTAGCAGAAGTCACACCTGTAGAAGATATAACTTAGATTTTAAATTGTCGTTTAGTTAAGAGTTGTCAGGACCCCCCTGCATAATGGGACCTAGATTTTAAATTCTTAGTAATATTGGGTAATATGATTCAGTTTAACACTTACATTTGTGCCCAACCACCAGCTGGGGCAGAAAATTTTCTTTGTGTTGTCTATCTTGAGGTCAGTTGCCCGCTTGGAGAGTAGGGAATACATTTCAAGTTGAAGTCAGAAGCTCACCTGGAGAGCAGGGAATACTTTCAAGCGTAGCAATCAGGAACCCGCCTGGAGAACAAGGGAGTACAATTTAAATTTTATCTTTCAAATTCTTTGTTTTGTCTATGTTAAAGTCAGGAGCCCGCCTGGAGAACAAGGGAGTACAATTTAAGTTTTAGCGTTCAAACTCTTTGTTTTGTCTATTTTGAAGTCAGGAACCCGCCTGGAGAGCAGGGAGTACTTTCAAGTTGAAGTCAGGAGCCCGCCTGGAAAGCAGGGAATACTTTCAAGTTTAGCAGTCAGGAGCCCGCCTGGAGAACAAGGGAGTACAATTCAAGTTTTGATTTTTCAAAATTCTTATTGATATTCGGTAATGTAATTCGTTTCACTTACACATGGGCCCAGCCACCAAACTGGGGCAGAAAATTTTCTTTGTTTTTGTCTATTTTGTTGAAATTAGGAGCCCGCCTGGATAGCATGGGAATACACTCATGTTTCGAAGACAGGAGCCCGCCTGGATAGCATGGGAATATATTCATGTTTCGAAGACAGGAGCTCGCCTGGATAGCATGGGATTGCATATCAAGTTTAGCAGTCAGGCATCCACCTGGAGAAAGGGAAACATCTCAGTTTACAATTCAAGGCGGCAACGAAGGAATTTTACCGAGAGAATAAAAGGCAACAAGAAACACAAGATCAAGTTTGAAGATCTAGATAGGATTTGTAAAGCATAGATCATAGTCTAGTCTAGCTTCTTTTATTTTTGACATGGTGTAATAAGGGGTTCAGTGAGCAGCAGCAGCAACAGTGAAATCACAGCTCCATGGTAGTCCCAGCTACTAGACATTCCCGAACTACACTGACCTGATTCCTTTTTAGCTAAGGATATGTAGGCAACCTCGGAAGCAAGGTGCGGTCAAATCTTTCAAAAATGCTTCCCACGGAGTATTCAAACGGGCAAAAATCGCTCGTATCCACTCTTTTATCTTTGCGCGAAAACTCTTAGTGTTTCCGGGCAAAGAGGGGCAGTTGTGAGCACGTGATTTTTGCCCTATATGAATTACTCCAACAAATTCAAAACAAAATAATTTCTTTCAGTGTTTGCAATTTTGTTGAATTTCGTGGCATTTTCTATTAATTATTTGCATTTGTCTGTGCACGTTTATTTTATTTAATTCATGAAAAATACAAAAAATATGTTGCATCTGCATTTAGGGTTTAATTTTATATTTTTAGATTAATTAGTAAATTAGTTTGTTTTATAAAAAATGAAAATCACAAAAAATAATTTATTTTGAATTTTTACTTTTTAATTTTGAATTGTATAGTTTTTCTCTAAATTTAGGATTTAATTAATTATTGTAAATACCATGATGAGTGATTAATCTAATTGGGTAGGTTAATTTAGTTTTTTAAAAAAATTATTATTAATTAATTTAGGTTTTATTTTAATTTTGAAAAGAAAAGAATTTTGAAATTGAAAAAGGGAAAAGAAAGAAATCAAAGAAAATCTAAATTTGGGCTAAAACCAATTCAAATTTTCCCAGCCCAAATGAAATTACCCAATACCCGGCCCAAACCACCCTAACCCAGTCCGGTCCCCCCCCAAACCAAACGACGTCGTTTCGATAAGTATTGATCTGAGTCGTTGATCTCCCCTTGATCAAACGGCTTAGAACTGAAGCCCCAGGGGTATTTAAGTGTCCGAAAACCCTTCCCCCCCCCCCAGAATCCCCTTCTGTTGACCACCCTCATCAGAAACACCTCCGAAACCCTAGCTAGCCGCCCCAATTTCCACCGCCTCATCCCGGCGGCGCCGGCTACAATCCTCACCAAAATCACACCACAGAACCACCCTGACCCCCTCGTTCCAAATCCCCACTCCGTTTCCCTCGAATGTTGCCGATATTCTCGAATATTAGATCAGAAAATGAACCATAAAAATCCCCAGATCTAAAATCAAGGTTTCATTGAAGATTTTAAGGCTCAGATTAACTTTAATCGCGTGTTTTTGACAAAGAACATACGATTAATCTCGGATTGGTCCGAAATTGGAGATTTCGAAGCGTAAATGCTATTTCATGTTTGTCCGAGATTCCTAGGTATTTTTGTTTGCCCTTTGGTATTTTGTTTCCTCATCCTCACCTTCTTCTACTCTTTCTTGTATTTTCTTATTTTTATTCTGTTTCTTTTTATATATCATTCTTCTTTATCTTCCGTACCTGCATGTTAGATTTAGGATGTGTGTGATTGTAAGTTGGGTCTTGTGTTCAAGTTCGGATAGTTTGAATTTGCATTGTCTTTTGGGCTTAACTTTGTTCCGAGTCTTCAGGGTTCTTAAATTGAACGTTTGGGTTTTGGGGTTTTTCTTAATATTGATTGGGTTCACAAGATTAAAAAGCCCAATGGATAGTTGAACAAGGTTTTTAGTAGACCCATCGAATTGGGTCAGCTCGACCCAATTCGCTTGACCAATTGACCCGGGTGGTTCTGGGGTAGTTTCAGAGTCATTAAATGGTAATTCAGGTAATTGGTTGAGGGAATCTCTCAAATAACTGCCTAGGAAGCTTCTAGGAAGCTGGGGTTGGGGCTATTCTGAAATTCTAGATTGTACATTAAGGACCCTTAAGCTAAAACAAGAACAAAAAAGGGGTAAAAGGTAAATAAGTAGTTCTGGGGGCTGCCCTATTGGCTGGGCCTATAAGAATGAGCATTCTTGCCTTTCAAGGCAAGATTGGAAGGGCTAAAAAGAAGAAAAGCTCAGAAAAATACAAAAATGGAAGGAATTTGTACTATTTCATTGAATTTCAGTGATTGTTGATTCCTTTTCAACTTCTGAAACTAGTTTTACTCATCCGAGTGGGAAATGGACTGAACTTGGTCGCCAAAGTTGGGTCTAAAGTTTTGTTGGGCTGCCGTGTGTTCGAGTTTGTTATATTGAGCTGCTATACATCATTTCTAGGTTGGGACTGGTTTTGCTGGTTGTTTCAGTGTTGATTCTTGTGGCTGCTCCTGTTGATTTTTTTTCATTTCTTGTCTTTGTTAATTCCTAGGTACACATCTCTGCACTCTATTCGAATTTAAAGCTTGATGTGGGAATCAAAAATGGAATCTGAAGCTTTGAGTTGTATTCAGTTTGAGTTTAAATTAAGAATATAGCATGCTTGTCTACTCTGTTTTGCTGGAAATTCCACTTACTACCTTTCAACTATAAACAATGGGATCAACATTTAACCTCTGAATGTCGTACGACATGGCAGCCTAGTCTAAATGTCTATCTCAGTATAAGTTCTTTATATGTAGTCATTTTGCTATTCGTTTGTCTCGAGGTCAGTAGTTGGACTGGTTTAGATGGTGTTGACTCAAGACTGTTTATTTCACAAACTATTAGATCTGATTGAAGTTGGTATTTACGTTTAACTTATGTTTTCTTCCAAAGTCTGAGTTTTGTATCACATTTTCTGGTACATTTTTAGAATTCAAGCAAGGTGTTTGTGCTCTCGAAGAACTGTGATTCAGACCATGAATTTACAATTCAACGAGTCCCAAATCTGGTAAACTACCATCAGGATTCGAGTTCCATGCAGTATGTTGATGATGTAGTTTGGGACTTGAATTTTCATTGTTCCATTTGGTCCAATATGATTGCTGCATTTTATGGCAAAAATGGGTTTAGCAATGCATGAAAAGTATTACTAGAAGTTGAGTTCTGCATTTTTCTTTCACATCCCAGGTCGGTGATCTAAGTATCGCGTGGATACTGGTAGTCGAAGCTTGATAGTTGGGTCATTCAATTGAGTAACTTAGTTAATTGTTGGAGCGGTGTGACTTTATCATTATTAGAATAAATTCTGGATGCAAATTTAGCATGTAACAGAGAGTAACCTTGGATTCATATTTTCTTGTAAACAGATGCGAATTTGAGTTAGCAATCTGGATGTATGTTAGTTCATGTACGACTATCTTTATGGAATTCCTTAAAGGAATTGGGCCTGGTTTGGACCGCATGGGTCAGCTTGCTAGGAAAGGGCCTTCATATTTGTATTGTTTTCCTCCTTACTCCAAATGCTTCAAGTGATATTGGGCCTATAGTCAGCCCAAAACCATCTCAGGCGATGTGAATGCTTGTTCTATCCCATTCTAATTTTTGGCTAATAAAAGTAATCCGAACATCAATTTTAGGGCAGGTTTAATGTCGTGGCCCGAGTTAATTAATTACCGTCCCTCAATGGGTTTGTGGTGTAATATCAACCAATATATGGCCCTCATATGTTTTAATTAGACAATAAGACAAATATTCGTAGAAAAACCTTTAGGGCCGTTTAAAATACTATCGTGGTTGCGGACACGTTCGCGTGACACGATTACGATTTCTAAAAACAAAATCGGAGTATACGTTCACGTAACTTCAGCTAAACTTTCTTAATAATAATAAGCGTTATTAATTGTGGATACGTACGCGTGATATAATTTTTACGCGCCAAAAATGGGTACACGTACGCATGTCCCGTTTCAAGATAATTTTCTTAATTAAAAAGCGGTAAAAGGATAAATGCACATAGGATCTAAAATCAGTAATTTTAATAAGCCAAGTATGATCAAAGCGACCGTGCTAGAACCACGGAACTCGGGAATGCCTAACACCTTCTCCTGGGTTAACAGAATTCCTTACCCGGATTTCTGTGTTCGCAGGCCGTAAATAGAGTCAATTTTTCCTCGATTCGGGATTTTAAACCGGTGACTTGAGACACCATAAATTATTCCAAGTGGCGACTCTAATTTTTATAAATAATCCCGTTTCGATTGTCCTTTAATTGGAAAAACTCCCTTATATTTATACCCTTTACAGGGTGTAGTAAAAAAAGGAGGTGTGACAGTTGTCAGACCTCAGCCTTATTGATCACTACCCGACCTCGGCCTTATAGATCACTGCTCGACCTCGGCCAATTGTCTCCGCATGTCGAATTTCTCATCTAATTTTGACCAATACAGCTAGTCCTTCCGCTAATCGAGGTTGTTATTTTGGTCGAGCTCAGTGAGCGGACTTCATTAATCGTAGTTAGAGAAATTTGGATGGGGAGGTAGACTAATGTGGATCGCGGCTGAGGGTGCCGATCTTCGGGTTAAAGTGGTATTCCCGCGAGCTGAACTTGAGCATAGTTTGATCAGGGCCAATGACTCGAGTGATGAGTTAATCAAGAATACGGTAGAGTTGGAAAAGGTCGACGAGGTCGGGATAGTCGCATTGGCAAGGACGACGGCATCGGAGGAGGTCATTCGCGTCCTCAGATCTGGACGGGCAATTTGGCCCTTATAAGATGCCTTTTCTGATACTTCTTTTGATTTGGAATGCCACTTTTGCAACTCATTCTGATTCTATTTTTCTTTTTCTTGAACGTTTTCCTCGATTGATGGTTTCAAAAGAATCGTTGGTAGGCGTTAATTCGAACGTGATCGAGTGTCTTTGATTGGTCTGAGCGAAGTCAAACGTTGCCCTATTCAACTCGAACGAGGTCTAGCCTTGAATCAAGTTTGAGCTTGGTCGATTGAGAGTTGAATTCGAGTGAAGTCGAATGTCAATTAGGGCGTGGACGCTGAAAGTCAATTCGGGCGAGGAGGTCGAATGTTGATTCGGGCGAGGAGGCCGAATATCAATTCGGGTGAGGACGCCGAATGTCAGTTCAGGCGAGGAGGCCGAATGTTGATTCGGGCGAGGTCGAATGTTGACTCGGACGAGGCCGAGTATTGATACATTGTAATTCGAGTGGAATTCTTCTCTTTGGCGATGGCCTTTGGCCGTATGGGTATTATTTCGAGCTACGGCCGAAATGTTAACCCGTTGTAGGCTGAATGTTGATTTGGGCAAGGCCGAATGTTAACTCAGATGAGGCCGAGTGTAATTTGGGCGAGGCCGAATGTTGACTCAGACGAGGCTGAGTGTTGACTCGGACGAGACCGAGTATTGATTCGTTGTAATTCGAGCGAGGTCGAATTCTTCTCTTTGGCGATGGCCTTTGGCCGTAGGGGTGTTATTTCGAGATATGGCTTAAATGTTAACCCTTTTGAAAGCCGAATGTTAATTCAGGTGAGGCCGAATGTTGACTCGGACGAGGCCGAATGTTGACTCGGACGAGGCCGAGTGTTGACTCGTTGTAATTCGAGCGAGGTCGAATTCTTCTCTTTGGCGATGGCCTTTGGACGTAAGGGTATTATTTCGAGCTAAGGCCGAAATGTTAACCCGTTGTAATTCGAGCGAGGTCGAATTCTTTTTTTTGGCGATGACCTTTGGCCGTAGGGGTATTATTTCGAGCTAAGTCCAAAATGTTAACCCGTTTCAATTCAAGCGAGGTCGAATTCTTCTTTTTGGCGATGGCCTTTGGCCGTAGGGTGTTATTTCGAGCTAAGGCCGAAATGTTAACCCGTTGTAATTCGAGCGAGGTCGAATTATTCATTTTGGCGATGGCCTTTGGCCGTAGGGGTGTTATTTCGAGCTAAGGCCGAAATGTTAACCCGCTATAATTCGAGCGAGGTCGAATTCTTCCTTTTGGCGATGGCCTTTGGCCGTATGGGTGTTATTTTGAGCTAAGGCCGAAATGTTAACCCGTTGTTTCACTGCCAGATTTTGGAGAATCGCAGGTTGCCGTTCTGTTTGTGCATACATCAAGGTGAATCCTGGCGTACTCGGTTTTGTTTTAACTAGAGAATATTTGGTGTTCCCTAGGGGAGTCCCAGTTTTGCTTAGCTTCTGTGTTTCTTGCGTGAGTCCCAATTTGCTTAATTTTGCTTGTGCTGGGGAATACGATGTGTTCCCTGTGTGAGTTCCAGTTTGCTTAATCTTGTTTGCATTGGAGAATACGACGTGTTTCCTGGCCCAGTTTGCTTAGTTTTGCTTGCGCTGGGGAATACGATGCATTTACTGGGTGAGTCCCATTTTGCTTGCATTGGAGAGTACGACATGTTTCCTGGGTGATTGTTCCTGCTTCTATCCCACTTAGAAAAATAGTCAGTTAAAACCAAATGAAATCGTTTGGTACCTCGATTTGATCGGTCGACGAGTGGAGGGGAGTGACCACGTTCCCTTCTCCGGTTATGCTTTTAGTGGCTGCTACAATTTGGCGTGGTTGTCCGCTTTAGTAAAGTTGTGTGACGACCCAAAGGGTCATCACCTGTTTTCTTACCCATTATGTGCTTCTGAGGCCTTGAAAACCTCATTTAGAGTCGCTTCAATTTCCGTGTGCAGTTCGGGCGCGTAGCCAGAAAGCTTAAATATGAAATTCTATGAAAATGTTAAGACTTGACTTTAAAATGAATAAATTTAACTTCGGTCAACATTTTGGGTAAACGGACCCGGACCCGTGATTTGATGGTCCCGTAGGGTCCATAGGAAAATATGGGACTTGGACGTATGCCCGGAATCAGATTCTGAGGTCCCTAGCCCGAAAAATGAATTTTTAAGTGAAATTGTTTAAGGAAATTCGAAGTGAAAACTGATTAGAAAGCAATGATATCGGGCTCGTATTTTGGTTCCGGCACCCGGTACAGGTCTTATATATGACTTGAGTCATTCCTGTGAAATTTGGTTAAAAACGGACGTCATTTGACGTGATCCGGACCTTAATTGAGAAATTTGATGTTTAAAAGAGTTTTGAGAAATTTTATTGATCTCAAGGTTTAATTCGATGCTCATGATGTTATTTTGGTCATTTGAGTATACGAATATGTTCGTAGGATATTTTTGAGGTTGTGTGTATACTTGGGTTGGAGTTTCGAGGGCTCGGGTGAGTTTCGAGTGGGCTCTGGAATGTCTTTGGCTTAGAAAGTCAGATGTTGCAGGTTCAAGAAGTTGCAGTCTCTACCCTCTAGTGTGGTCCGTGAGAAATCGCATGCGATCGCGGAGGGGCCAGCGTGGTCGCGGTCGCCTTCGTGCGGTCCGCGGTGGAGGCTATGTGGCTGTAGTCGCCTTTGTGCGGTCTGCCCAGGGTGCTGAACTGCAGGTCTTCAGGGAGGGGCCAGCGCGGCCGCGGTCGCCTTTGTGTGGTCCGCGGTCCATTTGATGCGGTCCGCACTGGGGGTCTGAGAAGGGTATAAATAAATGGGAATTTCAGTTATTTTTTACTTTTTCAAAACTCCAAAACATAAGAGGCGGTTTTTCAAACAACTTTTCTTCTCCAAAATGTTGGTAAGTGATTTCTAACTCATTTTCTTCACTCCTTAACATCTTTTAACATGATTTCAACTTCAAATCAAAGATTTTCATGGGGAAAATTGGGTGTTTTGGGTAGAACCTAGGTTTTCTAAAATTGGGGATTTGGACCTCAATTTGAGGTCCGATTTCAAAACAAATTATATATTTGGATTCGTGGGGAAATGGGTAATCGTGTTTTGGTCCGAACCTCGAGTTTCGACCACGTGGGCCCGGGAGGTTTCTGACTTTTGGGTAAAACTTTAGAAAACTCATTTACATGCATTGGGGTTGCTTCATTTAGCACTTATTGATGTAATTAAGTAACTTGTGACTAGATTCGAGCGGATTGGTGGTGGAATCAAGTGGTAAAGCTATAGTTGAGACTTGAGTGGTGATCAAGGTATCGAGGTAAGTGTTTGGTCTAACCCTAGCTTGAGGTATTAGGAGTTGAGTCATACTCGCTATTTGCTTCTTGTTGAGTACGACGTATAGGCATGGTGACGAGTATCTATACGTTAGTGTCAAGCATGACCGTGAGTCTTAAATTGAAAGTTGTTGTGTTCTTAAATGACACTTGGGTGATTTACTTAATGATCTTCTATGATTGAGCATTTTCAATAATTGAACTGAGTACAAGTTGAGTTGAGGTTGGTTATAGCTGATTCTCCCTTGCCGGGATGACTAATTCAATATTGTTGTTCCCTTGCCGAGAAAATTATAACATTGTTGTGTTCCCTTGCCGGGAAGTTATTATATTATTTATGTTCCCTTGCCGGGATTTCTTGTGATTGTGTGATGAAATGTAAAAGGGAGTGGGTGGTACGCCTACCACAAGATATAATAAAATGGAAGCGGGTGGTGCGCCTACCACGAGATATAATGAAATGGGAGCGGGTGGTACGCCTACCACGACTTATAATGAAATGGGAGCGGGTGGTACGCCTACTATGAGATATAATGAAATGGGAGTGGGTGGTATGCCTACCACGAGATATAATGAAATGGGAGTGGGTGGTACGCCTACCACAAGATATACTGAAATGGGAGCGGGTGGTACGCCTACCATAAGATATACTGAAATGGGAGCAGGTGGTACGCCTACCACAAGATATGAGAAATGCGATCGGGTTGTACGCCTGCAACAAGATGAAACTAAAAGTGAAAGTTGCCTTATTTCTCGTATTCCGTGTTAGAAGTTAAATTGTAGATTCCTTACTATTCTTTGGTATTCTATTTTATCTGCTACCCCCGGAGCATGTTTCCCCTTTCCCAGCTTTTTTTGCTTATTACCTGTTTACTTTTCCGCCATATAGTATATAACTGCACAGGTTTATCTGGAGTCTGGTCCTACCCTCGTCACTACCTCGCCGGGGTTAGGCCAGACACTTACCAGCACATGGGGTCGGTTGTGCTGGTACTACACTCTGTGCTCTTTTACACAGATCTAGGTCTTGGACAGCAGCAGTAGCGCGGAGCCAGCTTTCAGTCCAGTGAGATACCGAGGTAGCCTTGCAAGCGTCCGCAGGCCCGGCGTCTCCTCTATCTTTATTTCAGTCTGTTATCTCATGTATTCGAGACAAATAGTTTATATTTTTCTTTCAAACGGTTGTATTTAGTACTCATAGAAGTTCGTGAGTAATATGACACCAGTTCTTGGGTAGAGGCATACGTTGATTTCCGTATTATTGTTCAGTTTCTTTAATTTAAGTCTTCTGTACATTTATTAAATTCCGCTATTTTCATGTTATCACTGATAATCGTTAAAAGAAGTGATTTGTTAATGAAGTAAGTTGTTAAGGATTGACTTGCCTAGCTCACATTAGTAGGCGGCATCACGACTCCCACGGGTGGGAAATCCGGATCGTGACAATTTAGTATCAGAGCTCTCGGTTACATAGGTCTCACAACTCACGGACAAGCTCAGTAGAGTCTGATGGATCGGTATGGACACGTCTGTATTTATCCCCTAGAGGCTATAAAGTTAGGAAAATATCACATTTGTTCTTTCTTGTCGTGCGGATTTGTTCCTCAAATGCTAATTGGATTTCTACTCTGTTCTTTCGCAAATGGCGAGAACATGTGCTTCCTTATCTACTGCTCAGCAGCCCGAGCCCCCAGCAGCAGCTCCCACTAGGGGCAGAGGCCGAGGCCGTGCTAGAGGCCGAGGTAGGGGCAGAGTTCAGCCCCGAGCAGCAGCACCAGTGGCGGAGCCTCAGGTTGATTTTGAGGAGGAGGTTCTGACCCCAGCAATTCCAATGGGCCTAGTTCAGGTCCTGGAGGGGTATTGCTACCCCAGTTCTTCAGGATGCTCTGGTCCGATTGGTGGGCCTCATGGAGAGTTTCACCCAAGCAGGTTTGCTTCTTGTAGCCCCAGCCACTTCTCAGGCTGGAGGAGGGGCTTAGACTCACACGCACTCCGGAGTAGGTAGCTCCTCAGATTCAGACCCCAGCAGTTCAGCCAGTTGGAGCAGTTCAGCCGAGTGTAGTAGCTCAGACCGATGATGGAGCGGCTATGTCTGTTAATTCTTTGTGGAGGCTGGATAGGTTCACCAAGCTCTTCACTACTACTTTCAGCGGTGCTTCTTCTGAGGATCCCCAAGATTTCCTATATAGCTATCACGAGGTTCTCAGGAACATGGGTATTGTTGAGACCAATGGGGTCGATTTTGCTACATTCCGCTTGTATGGATCCGCCAAGACTTGGTGGAGGGATTATTGCTTAGCTAGGCTAGTCGGGTCGCCATCTTTGACTTGGGAGCAGTTTACAGTATTGTTTCTGGAGAAATTTCTCACCGTTACTCAGAGAGAGGCCTATCGGAGGCAGTTTGAGCACCTCCAGCAGTGTTCCATGACGGTCACCCAGTATGAGACCAAATTCATCGAATTAGCTTGCCATGCTCTTGTCATACTTCCTACCGAGAGAGAGAGAGAGAGGGTAAGGAGGTTTATCGACGGTCTTATTCAGCCAATTCGTCTTCAGATGGCCAAGGAGGCCGGGAGTGAGATCACTTTTCAGGAGGCGGCCAATGTGGCCCGCAGTGTTGAGATGGTTCTTTCGCAGGGAGGTGGTCAGGGGTCGGATAAGAGGCCCCTTCATTTAGGTAGATTCAGTGGTACCTCGTCTGGAGGTAGAGATTCATATGGTAGAAACCATCCTCCTAGGCCCTTTCAGTCAGCTCTTCAGGCTTTTCACGGTGCTTCAGGTGGTCGTGGTCCTCCGATTCAGTATTCTGATCAGCAGTCCTTCAGTGCACCACTAGCACCTATCAGTGCACCGCTGCTTTAGAGTTTTTAGGGTCGTCAACCCCAGAAGTTGAGGGCTTGTTTTACTTGTGGCGACACAAGGCACATTGCTAGGTATTGCCCTCGGGCTTCAAGCAGTTCTCCGCATCAGGGTTCCCGTGCTATGGTTCAGGCACCAGATGTTCCACAGCCCGCCCAGCCAGCTAGAGGTGGGGGTAGAGGTGCTAGATGTGTAGGTAGAGGTCCTAGTGGCGGAGCTCTGTCCGCCAGAGGTGGAGTCTAGCCAGCAGTAGGCCGTCCTAGAGAGGTAGTTCAGGGTGGTGGTGCCCAGCCCCGATATTATGCTCTCCCAGCCAGGCCCGAGGCTGAGGCTTCAGATGGATTTATTACAGGTACGGTTCTGGTTTGTGATAGTGATGCTTTAGTGTTATTTGATCCAGGGTCTACATACTCGTATGTGTCATCTTATTTTGCACCGTATCTGGTCATGCCTAATGATTCATTGAGTATTCTTGTTTATGTGTCTACACTGGTGGGTGATTCTATTGTGTTAGATCGAGGCTATCGCTCTTGTGTAGTTGTGATTGGGGGTCTTGAGACTCGTGTGGATTTGTTGCTTCTAGACATGGTCGATTTCGATGTCATATTGGGGATAGACTGGCTATCACCTTACCACGCTATCTTGGACTGTCACGCCAAGACTGTGACCTTAACTTTACCGGGTATGCCTCGTTTAGAGTGGAGAGGGACTCCTGGTAATTCTATCTGTAGCGCCATTTCTTATGTGAAGGCTCGGCATATGATCGAGAAGGGGTGCTTGGCCTATTTAGCTTATGTTTGTGATTCTAGTGCAGAGGTTTCCTCTATTGATTCTGTGCCCATGGTTCATGAGTTTCCTGAGGTATTCCCTTCAGACCTGCCAGGTATGCCGCCCGACAGGGATATTGACTTTTGCATTGATTTGGCTCCGGACACTCAGCTCATTTCTATTCTGCCGTATCATATGGCCCCGCCTGAGTTGAAAGAGTTGAAGAAGCAGTTGCAGGACTTGCTTGAGAAGGGTTTCATTAGACCCAGTGTTTCGCCTTGGGGTGCGCCGGTGTTGTTTGTTAATAAAAAGGATGGTTCGATGAGAATGTGCATTGATTACCGGCAGTTGAACAAGGTCACCCTCAAGAATAAGTATCCACTGCCGAGGATCGATGATTTGTTCGATCAGCTTTAGGGTGCCAAGGTATTTTCAAAGATCGACTTGAGATCTGGCTACCACCAGTTGAGGATTAGGGCATCTGATGTCCCTAAGACAGCTTTCCGCACTCGGTACGGGCATTATGAGTTCTTGGTCATGTCATTTGGGTTGACAAATGCCCCAGGGGCTTTTATGGATTTGATGGACCGAGTGTTCAGGCCTTATTTGGACTCATTCGTGATAGTCTTCATTGATGATATTTTGATATATTCCCGCATCCAGGAAGAGCACGAGCAGCATCTCAGAGTGGTTCTTCAGACTCTGAAGGATAGTCAGTTATATGCTAAGTTCTCGAAGTGTGAGTTCTGGCTGAGTTCAGTTGCATTTCTGGGTCATGTTGTATCAGCAGAGGGTATTCAGGTTGATCCGAAGAAGATTGAAGCAGTCAAGAACTGGCCTAGACCAACATCAACTACAGAGATTCAGAGTTTCTTGGGATTGGCAGGCTACTATCGTCAGTTTGTGGAGGGGTTCTCATCTATTGCAGCCCCGATGACCAGGTTGACCCAGAAGGGTGCCCAGTTTAGATGGTCGGACGAGTGTGAGGTGAGCTTTCAGAAGCTCAAGACAACTCTGACTACCGCACCAGTGTTGGTTTTGCCCACAGGTTCAGGGCCTTACACAGTTTATTGCGATGCTTCCTGTATTGGGCTTGGTGCAGTGTTGATGCAGGATGGCAAGGTCATTGCCTATGCTTCGAGGCAGTTGAAGATTCATGAGAAGAACTATCCGCTCCATGATTTAGAGTTGGCAGCCATTGTTCACGCATTGAAGATTTTGAGGCATTATCTGTATGGCGTGGCATGTGAGGTGTTCACTAATCACAAGAGTCTTCAGTATTTGTTCAAGCAAAAGGAGTTGAATTTGAGGCAGAAGAGATGGTTGGAGTTGTTGAAGGATTATGATATCACTATCTTATATCACCTGGGAAAGGCCAACGTAGTGGTCGATGCTCTGAGTAGAAAGTCAGCCAGCATGGGCAGTCTTGCTTATATTCCGGTCGGTGAGAGGCCGTTTGCATTGGATGTTCAGGCTTTGGCCAATCGATATAATGAAATGAGAGCGGGTGGTACGCCTACCACAAGATATAATGAAATGGGAGCGGGTGGTATGCCTACTACAAGATATACTGAAATGTGAGTGGGTGGTACGCCTACCACAAGATATAATGAAATTAGAGTGGGTGGTACGCCTACCACAAGATATACTGAAATGGAGCGGGTGGTACGCCTACCACAAGATATACTTAAATGGGAACGGGTGGTACGCCTACCACAAGATATACTGAAATGGGAGCGGGTGGTACGCCTACCACAAGATATGAGAAATGCGATCGGGTTGCACGCCTGCAACAAGATGAAACTAAAAGTGAAAGTTGCCTTATTTCTCTTATTCCATGTTAGAAGTTAAATTGTAGATTCCTTACTATTCTTTGGTATTCTATTTTATCTGCTACCCCCGGAGCATGTTTCCCATTTCCCAGCTTTGATTGCTTATTACCTGTTTACTTTTCCACCATATAGTATATAACTGCACAGGTTTATCTGGAGTCTGGTCCTACCCTCGTCACTACCTCGCCGGGGTTAGACCAGACACTTACCAGCACATGGGGTCGGTTGTGCTGGTACTACACTCTGTGCTCTTTTACACAGATCTAGGTCTTGGACAGCAGCAGTAGCGCGGAGCCAGCTTTCAGTCTAGTGAGACACCGAGGTAGCCTTGCAAGCGTCCGCAGGCCCGACGTCTCCTCTATCTTTATTTCAGTCTGTTATCTCATGTATTCGAGACAAACAGTTTATATTTTTCTTTCAAACGGTTGTATTTAGTACTCTTAGAAGTTCGTGAGTAATGTGACACTAGTTCTTGGGTAGAGGCATACGTTGATTTCCGTATTATTGTTCAGTTTCTTTAATTTAAGTCTTCCGTACATTTATTATATTCCGCTGTTTTCATGCTATCACTGATAATCGTTAAAAGAAGTGATTTGTTAATGAAGTAAGTTGTTAAGGATATGCTTGCCTAGCTCACATTAGTAGGCGCCATCACGACTCCCGAGGGTGGGAAATCCGGATCGTGACAAGTTGTATGTCTACTAATAAACCAATCTCACATTCAAGTCCTATAGAATGTGGGCGTTAGTAGACTACACATGTGTCACCCGGTGTATGAGGGTTAATTCCATAAGTAGGTGGTCAAAAGTAATATTTCTTTCTGGAAAAACCAGGATGACAGAAAGTATTCAATCCTCAGTACATGCAAACAGATATTTGATTGTCTTGCGATTATAGTATCAAGGAGACTATAAAGCTTATAATAAAGTGAGTATGAAACAAACTACAAATTACAAAGTGATCCACGTGTATCATCGACTATGCCTTGCAAATAACAGTGCGCTTGAAGAAAAGCCTTATGTTAAGGATCTGATATCTACGTGCTATGGACTAGCGTCACAGTGGAGAAACTAGTCGACTTTTGTTTTGATACTTGGTCAAGTCATAACAAAGTTAAACACTTATAGGTTAAAAATAATTTTTGACAAAGCTAAGCACATTAATAGAAACACAATGTGATTACTAACCAATAGAGAAGCCAAAGTAAATAGTCTCATCTTACGTTTACTATGCAACGCAGACAAAACAAATTTTCTTCACCTGAGCATTTTAGAACCCCTCTAGATCTTAGTCTTCCTCAAACTAGATCTTGTGCCTCACGTTCTACCTTTTGTCCATTCTCTCCATTTACAGTAACAAGCATGGATTAAAGGGAGGAGAATTGAAAAATATGAATGATTAGGTTGAAGATATCACTCATCCGGGTTGAATATCTTATCCATATATTTTTTTTATCAGGAAAAGTAACCTTGATCAATTTTAGAGATCTACTAGAAAATCCTCATAGACGGCGCCAAATTGTTTGACCAAAAAAGTACGAGACCTCTTTTGTTAAACTAATTAAATAAGAAGAAAGAGGGTAAATCCTAGTTAAGAATAATTAATCTAGATCTTAGATGAATAATATGAATAGAAAAATATAGCTGAGTGTAAATGTTGGCAGTGATTATGGCCATAATTAATAGCATGAAGAAAGATGCATTGAGTAACATTAAATGTCAATAAAATGTAAATAAAGGAAAAGAGTCACCCAATCTTGAGTGAGGCGGATCCTACTTCATTCGATAAAGATGAATGATAGACAAATACAAGAACTTTAGGACCCTTTTGGATCTGATGGAGGTATGGGATCATAGATCCTCTCATCTTTAGAGAGATGTGTTTTTCTATTTTTAGAGAGATCCTCCCCTATTTTTGGGAAGTCCACTCTTCCTATTTATAAGGGTTATCCCTACAAAACCCTAAAAAAGTACAATTAGAGGGAATATCCAGTAGAATATTCCCTTTGTGGATTCCAAAGCAAACGAGTCGTTACATCTATATATCATTGCTCGACCTCGGCCTTATCGATCACCACCCGACCTCGGCCTTATTGATCGCTGCCCGACCTCGGCCTTGTTGATCGTTGCCCGACCTCGGCCTTATAGATCGCTGCCCGACCTCGGCCTTATAGATCGCTGCCCGACCTCGGCCAATTGTCTCCACATGTCGAATTTGTCATCTGATTTTAACCCATACAATAATCTCCGTCTATCTAATATGTAAACCAAGCCACTCTTAAATTAAGTTACCCCTTTTTAGACTGTACGAGTGACATGGATTAAGAAAAATTTTAATCTGATTGTTGAGTGATGTGATATTTGACTCAGATAAGTTTTACCTAAAAAAAATATGTTTCTCGGTGGCATGTTGACCAAGGCTCTCCATGGTCCTCTACATCATCAGTTTCTAGGCAAGCTTGGAGGGTCTACACCCTCCAGCTTGAGGGGGGGTGTTGACAATACTGGGCCTCTTGACAATAGCTAAGAGTATTAATTATTGGGCCTCATAGTTTCATACTTAGTTTTGAGCTTTTATGTATATCCGGCCCATTTTTTATTTTAGTGATTCATTTGTATATACTCGAACATTCTGAACAACATGGTTAAAAAGAAATTCATTTTCCTCTTCTCAGATATTTGTTCTTCTCTTTCTCTCTTCTCATCGTTGGGTTTCAATCCCAAAATCAAATCTTCAGCTTATATAGAGAATCGATGAATTAACAGAGTTCAAGTAGTAGATCGTTTCCACTTTAATTCAATTCCTATCCCCTAACATAGACTACTAAACTTGTAGCTTATTTAAGGTTTAATTTACTGCTCTTACGTCCACTTGTTAGGCGCAAAAATGTTTTTGTCGTGTGGAAATTATTCTAATTAGTATAAGTGAAAAATATTTGTAGTAAAATAGAGACTAATAAATATTAGCAAGTTGGATACTATTCTGATAAAAAAATTGTATTAAAGATTAATAATAATGTGTAAGTTTTAATTGGAGCAAATAATATAAAGTTAAAAATTAAGATAGTTTTAATAAAAATAATTTTGGGCCTTTTCGATAACGATAACCGAATATCAGAAAATTAATAAAAAGACATCTCGAAAATAGCTTTTGTCGTGTCAAATACATCAATTAAATGAAAACAGTGTTTGCAAATAGTGCAGCGACGGAGGTTCGTCTGAAAATTATAACCGTGTAATTACGTAAAAATAATTTTTTTATACACAAGACAACTCTTTGAATTTTCTTAAAATATTGAAAACGTTAAGTATAATGGTAAAAGTGGGTCAAAATACCAAATATTGTTATGATTAAAATTAAAATATGGTGGATGTCTAATCTTCCTCCATGATCTTTCTCTCAAATGGTTAATGACATATTCAATGACATATTTTCTATGTTCAATGACATATTCCATGATATATTTTCTACACTTTTCATGCCTATATAAAGGTCTTGTAATAGATAGGAAAATACACACAATTGAAGAAGAAAATCTCTTCCTTTCTCTCTATCTCTATTTCTTGTTCATGTTTTACTAAATTGTCTTTATTTCTTGTTCATGTTTTACTAAATTGTTTTTATTTCATAACACGTTATCAGCACGAGTCTCTAACCAATTGTATAATATCTACAAAAAAATTTCTACATCCGGAAAGATTACAATTAGAAGCTATACATATCATCACATGGTTAAATATAAAGAGAAACTACATATGGTAAGTAATGAAATGTAAGAAGGTATGATTATCTTATACTTGTCATTCCTTTAAAATCTCATATGCACACAACTTTGTACTACACCTGTATTGCATAAGCACATATTAATATTACATCTTTTATATCACATGAATGGAATAAAATTTTCGAAGTTCTATATGTGAAAAACATAGTAACAGTTAATTGTTGATATGATGCATGTCATGGTAACCAAGGATATTTTATATAAATTGTCTTATGCATATTTGTGTGTTAGCTATCTTCAATCTGTCCTGCCGCTTTTAATATTTTCTTTTACTTGGATGAATATTTTTTTTCCTTTTGGATTTTTAAACTTTCATATAGTACCAAAAAAATGAAATAAAAAAAATAATAAAATTGGTCACACTGATTAAAAGCATAAATCATCTTGAAGAAAACAAGAAATACTTCACATCTTTATCTAGGTTGACTAATTACTTCTTTGAAATTTGGAAAACAAACCAGCTATTGAGAAAGTATACTTCATAATTTATGGTCGTATCATTTGAAAGCAAATAATAATTAGTATGACTACTAGAAGAGGTATTTTTGAGTATCCATGACCTACTTGATGTTTGCTACTGACGTACCATTTTTAAGTATTTTATATGAATGATTCACAAGCTACAACTGGGAAGTTGTTACCTGTAATGTCATTTTTCAGGTAATATAAATGCTGAATTTATGTATTAGTACGATATATGTGTTGTTACCTATATGTTGTACTTTTGATAAATTTATTCACTAATTGCTTGGTTGAATTGAGTGAAGGAAAGTCATGGCGTTTAATCAAATCCAATATGTAGGGTATACCCCGAAAACAACAATATTTTTAAGAGAGACTCAATAAATATTATGACAATGATTTTATGAACCTTTTAAGCTCTAATAGAATTTAGAAGAAATATTCTGACTACAAAGGGTTGTATTTCATATAGATGCTACAAATAATTAATAAAGCTTTACGTTGATTTGAGATTTGTACACTTATTTAAGAAAGCAAATTTGATTTGCTAAGTTGCAAATTAGTTGTGTAACTTTCTTGGCATTTGATTGAAATTAAGACTTGAGAATGAATCTCAATATTGTTTAGCCTATTATGCCATTGATTGAGGGTAAGACATCGGGATCAAGTTCTGATGCTCCATAATGATAAGAGTTGAGTTTGAATCCCAATTTATTATGGCCTAACATGCCTTTATATTGGTAAGATATTGGGTTTGAGTCCCAATGTACCATATTGATGATATAATGATGACTAAAGAAAAATAATATATTTTTCATGAAAAGGCATGAAAATTGTCCCACTTGATTTGCTCCATTCTTGAAGTGAATGTGATAGCAGTGCATAATAGGCTTCAATGAAGACAAGTGGTTGAACAATGAACGTGGGCGTTCCAAATATCAAAATAATAATAATCACTATAATTATAAAAGAAGAACAATAAGGGTTCTCAAAATAGTCCTTCAAAATGTAAAGGCAGTGTTTACCATCAAATTGATATGAAAATAATAAAGCACGTCGCTGATTATGATCCATTCCTTGAAGAGAATGTGACTTGTGATAAGCATTGAGAATGCAAACCTAAAGTTGAATGTGGCAATATGTGATAAAAACAATAAATAAAGAATAAAATTCATGATTATATGAATACCACAAAACTCACCTCTAAGGGAGGTCAGAGTGAAATAAAGAGAATAAATATTATTATGTGGTTATATGAATATGTCATTGGTCTCGTACATATGATACGCCAAAAGTTATTTTGTCATGCCTTATAAAAAGTTATTAAAGGCAAAATTAAAGCAAGAGATGATTTTGCTTATGATGATTTTGACCATGACAATTTATTATGATATAATTTTTTCCTTGAAGGAGACATTTACCATATGAATGGTATGATAAAAGATCTTGTAGTACAAAAGTTATTAAGAGCTCCGAAAAAATTAATTTATTACTACCCGGATGAATAAAATTATTCATGATATTGATATTGTAAAGTCTCAACAGACACTTTTTGAGTTTCAAATGTATAAATCAAAGTGGTTGGCATATTGAGACTATAAATGAAAGAAAGATTGAATATCTTCATATTTCTATAATCATACCGGGTAAATATGAAAGGTTACCCGATCTTCTTTCTATTTGTACTACACAAATATAAGCATGATGTTGGAATCATATGCCACAAGTAAACTAGAGGTTTACTAAAATAAATATTAATTGGCATGACCGGTTGACCATCTCGGTTCAATTATGATGCGAAAAATTAATTGAGAATTACATTGGCATATATTGAAGTAATAAAAGTTTCTTCAAGAATTCTCTTGCGCTGCTTATTCTCATGATATACCATGTAAAGGTTGGGATTGAATCCCTTGATTTCTGGAAAGAATAAAAGGTGATATATATATATATATATATATATATATATATATATAGGCCCAATCACCTGCCATGTGGACCATTTACTATTATATAATTTTAATAAATGCATTTATTCTATGGTCACATGTGCATTTGTTATCAACTTGTAGTTTGGTTTTTGCAAGATTGTTTGCTCAAGTTATTAGAGCACAATTCCAGAATATAAATTATGATGATTTATCTTAATAATACTGGTTTAAATCCAAGTTGGTTTAGTAGAAATTGTATGCCTCCAATTATAGCTAAATCATTGATTATGAGAACAAAACTCCCAAAAACGAAATTTAGTATGAGATGTATTATTTAATATACAGCAGCACTTGTACGCATCTAGCCAAGTTATAAAAATTTCTCCCTATCACAATCGGTTCAGGGTCAGGAGCCAAATAATTTCTATATAGAAATATGGATACGCTCTAACAATCAATTACTTATGACTCCGTAATCTCAAATAGAAGAGCTTCTGTCAATGTTTCCCACATGCTCCACATCTCATGACAATCGCAACCGCTTCAGCTCGTGTTTAAGTTCCAGAGATACCCACTGCCGGTACGCTCCTTCAAACTTATCATACAGAGATGTTATTTCCTGTTCTCTCGGATGAGCTTGGGGCGAACAAGCATATTCTATTACAAGGTTTTAATACTAGTTATACGCCCGTGCCTCTGCCGATTAAAACTTTCCGGATGTGGCTTCATCAGCGGCGCCACAAGCAGCAGGTAACCATGCAAATCAAATGACGAGGAGCAACAAGAAGAAGGAAATAAAGACCCAGAGGGCCTAGAGCAAGGTCAAGAAGTTAGCTCATTAGACGGATGGCTACCCAGGGAGCTGGTAGCAGATCTGTACTTAGCTCTTACTAAGCAGCCTCTAACCTAAATGAGTTCAGTTGCCTGGGTTAGTTCCTTAAGGATAGTGGGGGCCGAATCAACTGGGTCACCGGTAAAGAACCTCTACTTAAGAAAAAATCATAAGAGAAGAAAGCTGCTAGCAGAGGGTGGAGAAGTGCCACACCTTCGTGGATTGATCGACAAATTATTGCCAGACGCATTTGCTGACCCAAAGCTAAATGTCATATTTCAGCTGCTAATGCTCCAAATAGAATAAAGTCCATGAGGGACAGAGTCTATGGCACGCATGAAGTGTAACAGACCAATCGGTTCCAAAGATAAAACTCCTTGAAGAAGGAGAGGGGCAAATATTCAAAATGGTCATAATAAGGAGGCAAGTGCCCTAGAAGAGCACCACGACATAACACTTCATAAGACCTCATGGGAGAGGCTCAGGTACCTGAAAATAATGAAATAAAGAGATCTCAATAAGTTATGTCTTTATTGGGTAATAATGGAACCGACATAAAATGATTGTCGACGATATTGTTAATATAATGTAGCGCTCAATATGATTAATATTGACGAGGATCTTGAGATCAAATCTGTCATGAAATTTGGACGGATAAAAGATTGGCCAAATAAAAAATACGCAATGAAATTGACTTCACTTGAAAAATGTGAAGTTGGACGGATAGTCCAACACCTGAAAGTATAAAGTCAATTGAGGTATAAATGTGTTCTTGTGCGAAAGGTTCAAGTCGACAGACATAAAGACGACTTGTGGCACAAGAAAATTAGTAAATATCCTCACATTGATTATATGGAGACATGTTCTCTTATTGTAGATATAGTCACTTCAAGTTTTAATCTAGCAATATATGAAAAACTTAATATGCGTATAGTGGAAATCATTTAAAGATTTAAATTATCTTGGAGCATATTAAGGTTTCCAAGAAATTTATTAAATAAAGGTTCAAAAATCCTTATACGGATTGAAACAATCAGGTGCATGTGGTATAATCGCCCGAGAGAGTACTTGTTGAAAGAAGGGTACAAGAATAATTCAATTTGTCCTTGTATCTTTATAAAAGGATATGGATTTGAATTTGTTATAATCGCCATGTATGTTGATGATTCAAATATCATTAGAACTCCCGGAGAGCTTCCTAAAGACGTAGATTGTTTAAAGAAAGAATTTGAAATGAAAGATCTTGGAAAGACAAAATTTTATCTTGGTCTACAAATTGAATATATGAAAGATGGAATTTTTGTCCATAAATCATCATACACTAAAAAGATTTTAAAGAGCTTCTATGTGGATAAAGCACACCCATTAAGTACCCTGATGGTTGTGAGATTACTCGATATAAATAAAGATACACTTCGACCTCATGAAAATAATGAAGAGCTTCTTGGCCTAAAGTACCATATCTTAAAGCAATTAGTGTGTTAATATATCTTGCTAACACAACAAGGCCTGACATAACTTTTTCAGTTAAAGTTTTAGCAAGATATAGCTCCGCTCAAGGAGACATTGGAATGAAATCAAGCACATATTGCGTTATCTAAGGGGGATTACCGATGTCGGCTTATTTTATGGCAATAATTGCAATACCGATCTTGTTGGTTATGCCGATGTGGGGTATTTATCTGACACGCAAGGCTTGATCTCAAACATGCTATGTGTTTACATGTAGAGGCACTGTCATATCTTGGTGATCGACTAAGCAATCAATCGTGGCGACTTCTTCTAATCATGCTAAGATAATTGTTATTCATGAAGCAAGTCGAGAATGTGCATGGTTGAGGTCTACTATACATTTTATTCGAGACAAATGTGGTTTGAAGTGTGACAAACTACCCACAGTTTTGTATGAAGAAAATACAACATGCATAACCCAATTAAAGGGAGGATTCATAAAGGAGTTAGGACAAAGAACAATTCACCTAAATTATTGTTCCCTCATGATCTTCAAAAGAATGGTGATATTAATGTGCAACAGATCCGTTCAAGTGATAATATGGCTGATTTGTTCACCAAATATCTACCGACGTCAACTTTCAAGAAACTAGTGTACAAGATTGGGATATGAAGGCTCAACGATGTGAACTGATGATCTCATCAGGGGGAGTTAATACGCGTTGTACTCTTTTTTCCTTACAAGGTTTTGTCCCATTGGGTTTTCCTTGCAAGGTTTTTAACGAGGCAACCAAAAGGCATATTTCTAAATATGTGTACTCTTTTTCCTTCATTAAGATTTTTTTCCCATAGGGTTTTTTCCTAATAAGGTTTTAACGAGACGCATTATTTATGGACATCCAAGGGGGAGTGTTATGATAAAAATCAAAATATGATGGATGTCTAATCTTCCTCCATGATCTTTATCTCAAATGGTTAATGACATATTCAATGACATATTTTCTATGTTCAATGACATATTTTCTTCATTTTTCATGCTTATATAAAGGCCTTGTAATAGATAGGAAAATACACACAATTGAAGAAGAAAATCTCTTCCTTTCTCTCTATCTCTATTTCTTGTTCGTGTTTTACTAAATTGTCTTTATTTCTTGTTCATGTTTTACTAAATTGCTTTTATTTCATAACAAATATAATTATTTTTTTTTGCATTTTCCTGCATTCTTTATTAAAATTTATGACTCCGTTGTCCCGTGAATGCCTGCCTTACCCATAAACTTACGCCACTTTTGCCAAACTCTTTAGCCTTGCCCTCCCTACCATTTCCCGGCACCCTATCCTTCAACTTTAAATCGTTCATACAGTCAAACCTCTACATAACAGTTTCGTTTTATTTGAATATTTTTTAATGTTATAGCACATTATTGTTATAAAAAATATATATTATAACAGAAAATGAAATTTGGTTCCCAAAAAAATTTAACTTTTATAGTAAAGTGTTAATATAAGGATGATATTATACAGATGTTTGACTGTACTTAAGTTGCCATCTTCTTCCCAAATTTACTATTCCCTCCGGTCCGCTTTAAGTAATTTTTTGGCTTTTTTCACACATATTAAGGAATTCATCTTTTACCATTAATTAACAATGAAATTGATGTTGGAAAAACTTTGGTAGATATTGGATTATGGAGAATAAGATTTAGCTTGAGGCGTGTCAAAGACACTGTCCTTAAGGATATTTCGACCACACCGTGATAAATAAAATTAGGCGTATCCCCCAGGATTCAACAAGCTCTTCTAATATAACTAGGAGCAGAAACAATAAAGATTGAATAAAAGAAAACCCAACACAAAAGAAAAGGGAAGAAAAATTTTAATTTTGTTCACACTTTTTTTTTATAATGAACACAATATACATACATATATACATATATACATATATAGAATCCAAAATGGACATATGACTGTCAAGAAAGAATAGTTATAAAACCAAAGCTGAGAAACATTACATATTTAAGGCCATTAAGCATGAAACGTTTCAAATGTTCAGATTCAAAAAACTAATTGATTTGATAGTCATAATAAATAATAATAGTCATTTAAAGCTAACAAAATATTATTGTCTTCGCATGTCGAATTTCTCATTTGATTTTGACCCATACAATAATCTTCGTATATCTAATATATAAACCAAGCCACTCCTAAATTAAGTTACCCCTTTTTAGACTGTACGAGTGACATGGATTAAGAAAAATTTTAATCTGGTTGTTGAGTGATGTGATATTTGACTCAGATAAATTTTACCAAAAAAAAATATGTTTCACCTACTTGTTAACTTGTTTTATTGATTTCCACTTTCAATTGGAGCAAAAAAAAAAAAAAAAAAAGATTTCCACTTTCAATATTATTATAGATTTACTGTTTTCTACAGCAATAATCTTATAATTGTACAGTGTATACTGAGCAGTCTATATTAGGCTCAGTGTTGAAATGATGATCAATTGAACTAATAAATAAAGCTCACCTTAAATGCTTAGCTTTTTTGGTTAAGTCTGTATCAAGAAAATTTATTCGCGCTTTATTTTTATATTAATTCAATATATTTAAAATATGTTTTTTATACACATATTTAACATTTAATCATGGTTAACTAACATCCATTTTACTTTAATGTAACTGCTAAGGTTAACTTGTTCAGTGTGAAATAAACATCGAATCAAGTAGGTTTTCTTTCGACAATATCATATTGGTTAAGATTGATATAAAGAAACAACAGGTCAAGGTTGACTAATTACATAAGCTTAGTCATGCAGAGAACAAAAATAATCATATGAAATTTTAAGCTTAGTCATGCAGTGAAGATGACATTGCTTTCTTTGTTGCCATTCAACTAGTCTTCTTTTTTATTATCTAAAGTCTCGTGAACTTGGATTCTTGGCTTTTGGTGTTTGCTTTTATAATCTTATCACTTGATATACGTCGCCTTTTTCCAAAGTATGCAAAATATGTTATGTTTTGCATTGTCATATGGTATATAACCCACGCCATCTACATACATCCGGGCAACCAAACTCGAGTCCCTAAAAATTTTGCCGGCTCATTAAAAACGATCTAAGGAACAATAGTCATCGCTTCGCCATGCTCATTCATTATTTTTTGGCGTTTTAGGACCATAAAACTAGAATTCTCGCCCGATTCTCAAATTTTTGTGTGCTATAACACATGCCATCTGCATGCATCCGGAAAACCGGACCGAATCGGCGGCCCATCAAAAACGACATAAGGAACAATAGTCATTGTTTCGCCATGAAGTTCCTCATTTTTTGGCATTTTAAGCCCATAAAACTAGAATTCCGTCTGATTCTCAGATTCTTGTGTGTTATACCCCCACGTCGTCTGCATGCATCTGGGCAACCGGACCCGAATCGCCTAAAATTTTGTCGGCCCATCAAAAATGACACAAGGAACAATAGTCATCGCTTAGCCATGACCATTCTAACTGGAATTTCACCCGATTCCCAAATTTTCGTGTGTTATAGTTCACGCCATCTACATCCATCTGGGTGACCAGACCTAATCGCCTAAAATTTTGTCGGCCCATAAAAAAGACCTTGGAAAAATAGTCATCGCTTCGCTATGACCATTCCTCATTTTTTGACGTTTTAGAACTACAAAACTGGAAATCCTACTGATTCCCAAAATTTTCGTGTGTTATAGCACACGCCATCTGCATGCATCTGGACGACCGAACCCGAAACGCCTTAAATTTTGTTGATCCAACAAAAACAACTTAAGAAACAATAGGCATCTCTTCTCTATGACTGTTCATTTTTTGGAATTTTACTGCCATCAAATTGGAATTCCCGCTTAATTCCCCAGATTTTCGTGTGCTATAAGCTCATGCCATCTGCATGCATCCGGGCGACCAGACCCAAATCGCCTAAAATTTTGTCAGCCCGTCAAAAACAACCTAAGGAACAATAATCATCGCTTCGACATGATTATTTCTCATTTTTTGGCATTTTAGGGCCACAAAAGTAGAATTTCGCTCGATTCTCATATTATCATGTGTTATAGCCCGCGCCATCTCCATGCATTCGGACGACCGTGCTCGAATCGTCTAAAATTTTATCGGCCCATCAAAACGACCTAAGGAATAATAGTCAACGTTTCGCCATGACCGTTCTTCATTTTTTGGTATTTTAATTCCATAAAACAGGAATCTAATTTCTAAATTTTTGTATATTATACCCCACGCCATCTGCATGTATTCAGGTGACTAGGCCCGAATCGCCTAATAATTTGCCGGCCCACAAAAAATGACTTAAAGAACAATAATCATCGCTTAGACATGACCATTAGCGTTTTAGGGCCATAAAAGTGGAATTCACCTAATTTCTATATTTTCGTGTGCTATAGCCCACGCCATCTGCATGCATCAAGGCGACCGGACCCGAATCGCCTAAAACTTTACCGGCCATAAAAACAGCCTAAGGAACAATAGTCATCGCTTAGACATGACCGTTCTCATTTTTTGGGCGATTTAGGTTCATAAAAGTGGCATTCCGGTCGATTCTCATATTTTTGTGTGTTATAGTCCACGTCATCTGCATGCATCCAGCAATGGGACCCGAATCGCCTAAAATATTGTCGGCCCATCAAAAATGACTAAGAAACAATAGCCATTTCTTCGCCAAGACCATTCCTCTTAATTTGGCATTTTAGAGCCATAATACCGTAATTTTGCCCGATTCCCAAATTTTTGTATGCTAGCCCATGCCATATGCATGCATCCGGGCGACCGGACCCGAATCGCCTAAAAAAATTTCATTCCATGTGAACGACCTAAGGAACAATAGCCATCGCTTCGCCATGACCGTTCCTCATTTTTTGGCATTTTAGGGCCATAAAACTAGAATTCCGCCTCATTTCTAATATTTTCGTGTGTCGTGATGCATCCGGGCGACCGAACCCAAATCAACTAAAACTTTGTCGGTCCATAAAAAAATGACCTAGGAAACAATATTTATCGCTTCGCTATAATCGTTCCTCGATTTTTGGCGTTATAGGGCCATAAAACTGGAATTTCGCTCGATTCCCAATTTTTCGTGTGATATAGCCCGCAACATCTGCATGCATCCGGTGACCGATCCCGAATCGCTTATTGTACCGGGCCATAAAAATGACCCAAGGAACAATAGTCATGGATTCACCATGACCGTTTCTCTTTTTTTGTTTGTGTTTTAGGGTCATAAAACTGGAATTTCACCTAATTCCTAATTTTGTGTGTCCTATAGCCCACGTCGTCTGCATGCATCCTGGCGACCGGACCTGAATCGCCTAAAATTTTGGCATCCCATCAAAAACGACCTAAGGAACAATAATCATCGTTTCGCCATGACCGCTCCTCATTTTTTGGTATACTAGGGCCATAAATCTGCAATTCTGCCCTATTCTCAGAATTTCGTGTGTTATATCCCATGCCATATGCATGCATCCGGACGACCAGACCCGAATCTCCTAAAAAATTTATCGGTCTATCAAAAACGACCTAAAAATAATAGTCATCGATTCTCCATGACCGCTCCTCGATTGTTGGAATTTTAGGGTAATAAAACTGGAATTCTGTCCGATTTCCAGATTTTTATGTGTTATAGTCCATGTCATCCGCATGCATCCGAGTGATCGATCCTGAATTGCGTAAAATTGTCGGCCCATCAAAAATGCCTTAAGGAACAATAATCTTCGCTTCGACATGACCATTTCTCATTTTTTGGCGTTTTAGGGCAATAAAAGTGGAATTTCGCCCGATTCTTAGATTTTCGTATGCTATAGCCTACATCATCAGCAGGCATCCGGATGATCGGACCCGAATAGTCTAAAATTTTATTGATCCATCAAAAATAACCTAAGGAACAATAGTCCTCGTTTTGCCATGACCACTCCTTGTTTTTTGGCATTTTAGGGCCATAAAACTAGAATTCCGCCCAATTTCTAGATTTTCATGTGCTAGCCCATGCCATCTGCATGCATCTGGGCGATCGGTCGTGAAACCCTTAAAATTACCAACTCATCAAAAGAGCCCTAAGGAACAATAATCTTCGCTTTGACATGACAATTCCTCATTTTTGGCGTTTTAGGTCCATAAAACTGGAATTTCGCTCGATTCCAAAAATTTTGTGTGCGCCATCTACATGCATCCTGGCGACCGATCCCGAATCGCTTAAATATTGCCGGTCCATAAAAAATGACCTAAAAAACAATAATCATCGCTTTTCCATGACTATTCATTATTTTTTTTGGTATTTTAGGGCCATAAAATGGGAATTCTACCCGATTTCCAAATTTCGTGTGCTATAACTCATGCCATTTGTATGCATCCAAATGACCGGACCTAAATCACCTAAAATTTTACCAGCCTATCAACAACGACCTAAGGAACAATAGTCATCGATTCGCCATGATTGTTCCTCGATTTTTGGCATTTTAAGACCATAAATTAAAATTCTGTCCGATTTTCAGATTTTTGTATGCTACAACTTACGTCATTATATAAGCATCCGGGCGACCAAACTCTAATAGCCCAAATTTTTGTCGACCCATCAAAAATGACCTAAGGAACAATAGTCATCGCTTCGCATTGACTACTCCTCATATTTTGGTATGTTAGGGCCATAAAACTGGAATTACGCTCGTTTTCCAGATTTTTCGCGTGCTATAGCCCACGCTATCTGCATGCATCTGGGCAACCGAACCCGAATCACCTAAAATTTTACCGGCCTATCAAAAACGACCTAAGGAACAATAGTCATTGTTTCGCCATGATCGTTCCTCGTTTTATTTTTTTTGTTTTAGGGTTAAAAACTATAATTTCGCCCGATTCTCAGATTTTCGTATCCTATAGCCCACGCCATATGCATGCATTCAGACAATCGGACCCGAATCACCAAAAATTTGTCAGCCCATCAAACATGACCTAAGAAACAATAACCATCGCGTATCCATGATTGGTCCTTATTTTTTGGTATTTTAGGGCCATAAAATTAGAATTCCGCCCGATTTCTAAATTTTCATATGCCATAACCCATGTCATTTGCATGCATCTAGACGAATGGACCAAATCGCTTAAAATTTTACCAGCTTATCAAAAATGACCTAAGGAACAATAGTCATTGTTTTGCCATAACCGTTCCTCGATTTTTGGCATTTTAAGACCATAAAACTAGAATTCTGCCCATTCCCATATTTTCGTGTGTTATAACCCATGCCACCAACATGCATTCGGGCGATCGATCCCGGATCGCCTATAATTTTTTCTGCCTATCAAAAATGCCTTAAGTAACAATAATCTTCGCTTCAACATGACTGTTCCTCGTTTTTAGGCATTTTAGTGAAACTTCGCCCGATTCTCAGATTTTCGTGTACCATGCATCCGGCGACCAGACCCGAATAGCCTAAACTTTTGTCGGCCCATAAAAATGACCTAAGGAGCAATAGCCATCGCTTCGCCATGACAATTCTAACTTTTTTAGCATTTTAGGGCTATAAAACTGGAACTCCGCCCGATTTTTAGATTTTCATGTGTTATAGCCCACGCCATCTACCTGCATATTGGCGGCCGATCCCCAATCGCCTAGAATTTTGCCGACCCATAAAAATGACCTAAGGAACAATAGTCATTGCTTTGCCATGACCGTTTCTTGTGTTTTTTGCATTTTAGGGCTATAAAACTAGAATTTTGCCCAATTTTTATATTTTCGTATCATATAGTCCACGCCATCTGCATGCATCCGGGCGACTAGACCCGAATTGCCTAAAAATATTTGGCCCATAAAAAACGAACTAAGGAACAATAGTCATTGCTTCGGTTAAAATAGCACGGTCTAGCCAATTTTCGGGCTGGTCATTCAAAAATAGCCAGCGTTTGCCAAGTCATTAAAAAATAGGCACTATTTTGCTGCAACAGAGATCGGTTCAGCATAATATACTAGAGTTCGGTGCATCTGTGTATGAACTTCCAGCATATTATACTGGACCGGTATACTTTGCTAGCTCCAGTATAATATACTGGAGACCGGAGCACCGGTGCTCCAAACTCCAGTATATTATGTTGGACCGGTATATTATGCTGGAGTATTTTATCGGATTTTGAACAGTGCTTTCGTTCAAATTTATCTTTACATGAAAAGTGACTAAATTTCAATTACTTTTGAAACTGTGGCTATTTTTGAATGATCACTTGTATATCTGGCTATTTTTGAATTTCTCCCACTGCTTCGCCATAATCGTTCCCCGATTTATGGGCTATAGTCATAAAATCTAGTAATCGAGAGGAATTCCAGTTTGATGGCCCTAAAATGCCAAAAAAGGTGGAACGGTCATGGCGAAGGTTGACTATCGTTCCTTAGACCGTTTTTGATGGACCGATAAAATTTTACCCGATTTGGGTCCAGTCGCTTGGATGCATGCAAATGGTGTGGGCTATAGCACACAAAAATCTGGAAATCGACAGAACCGGTTGCCCGAATGCATGTAGATGGTGTGAGCTATAGTCCACGAAATCTAGGAATCGAGCAAAATTTCAGTTTTATGGCCCTAAAACGCTAAAATGTAGGTACGCTCATGGCGAAGCGATGAATACCGTTCCCCATGTTGTTTCTGATGGGCCATCAAAACTTTAGGCGATTTGGGACCGCCCGTCCGAATGCATGTAGATGGCATGCGCTATAGCATACGAAAATATGAAAATCGGGCGGAATTCTAGTTTTATGGCCCTAAAGTATCAAAAAATAAGGAACGATCATGACTAATACACACACACCTTCTTTTTTTTTGGGCAGACGGCTATTTAACTTAAGGGAAGTTTACCTCCTATAACAAGCTATTATACCCTATTTAGTATAAACCAAAACAATTTCAAAATTCTTATTAATTATAGCTACCTTTTCTATTTTATAGCAAAATATGTATTTATTTATACCTATCATAAAGGCATGAAATACGCCAATTATGTTCTTTCTCTCGCTCTTCCTTCTCTCTCTATCAGCAAGATTCTCAATCCTCTCTCTTCTCCATCAAATCAGCAGAATTGTTGGCGTTATTATCGTGGTTAGCATCAAAAGCGTCGTTGGCGCCATCATCCACTATTGATTCATCCTCTTAGGCGAACAGATCTAGCCATGGCCAATAATAGAGGAAGTTTAAGATACACAATAAGATACGAGAATTTGTGATAAATGATTCAAAAGGACTGCTTGCCACGTGCTAGCACCCATTCTTCAGAATTGCCCTACTAGAATTCCCAGAGTGATCGTTTTTGCTTTTTATTTATATTCTTCTAGTACATGCGGTTGCGGGTGGAAAGCTCAACATCCTAATCTGGCAATTTGGTCTTGTTTTTCGGTGACCGTCCCTGGATTGTTTTAGAGTTAATTAAACAATTAGTAGTTTTGCATTTTTGGGGTTCATTCTGGTGCAATCCAGTATTTTGCTTGGCCGAAAAATACTATCTCTGGGGAAATTTTTTCTCTTCTTTACTAATTTAGTCACATACAATGATACAAATACATAGTATTCTATACAAATAGACTCAAATATATTATATTTTTTGGCATGTAATTATATATTCCAAAGGTCTGTATTTTTTAAATACGATCGAATATCACTATGTTTTGTGATTTTTTGTTGTTTGAATACAGTCAAATTAAATACGGTGACTTGAATACAATGTATAATGATGAATAATGAATATTTGTGAATTTGAATACAATATATATAGTCAAATTGAATAGAACGGTATACACCCTATTTCTTGATTACCTCACTGTATTTATAAATACAGTTGCACGAATACATGGAATACGGCATAGTAGCAGCGAAATTTATGTATAATTTATTTTGTTGAGTTAAATTAGGAGTGATACACGCTAATCGATCCTCTTTTCATTATTAAACAACTGTGTTCCTCTATTTTTTTAGGCGAATTCACTGTTGTATTTATGAATACAGTAACGTGAATACCTCGAGTACAGTCGCATAACAACTAAATAATAGCTATAGGAAGTAATTATGTATATGAAATCTATAGAAAGTTAATAGTCACTAAACAACAGTAGTTTAGGTAAATTACTCTTAAATGAATGGGAATTTCCAGCTTAAGGTCTTGGTATATCAACTATGGGCCAAAAGGCCTTCTTACTGAGAAATTACTTTTGTATGCTTCTAGGCTTTGGGGTCCATTTAAGGCTATCAATAGTTCACCTTTCTTCTGGGCCACCCACTATCTATGGCACCCATATGGGCTGCACCACCCATCACCAACTACCAAAACAACCACCCCCACCCCCACCACCGCCATTCACCTCTGCCACCGCTCTCCCCACCCACCCCTCGCCCTCCACATAAATCCACCACCCCCCACCATCCAAATCCCTATTTCTCCCAACACCCAAAAATAACATTTCCACATAAGCTAATATCCATGGCTAGTTCCTCCTCTTCTCCCCCACCACCCCTCCTCCTCCCACCCCCTGAATCAACCCAACCCCAACCCCAAATCTCCCCATCACCCCAGAAAAAAACCCAACCTCTCCCATGGACCCATCAGGAAACTTTCAATTTAATCCAAGCTTATCAAGAAAAATGGTACTCTTTAAAAAAAGGCCAGCTCAAAGCTAGCCAATGGGAAGAAGTAGCCATTACTGTAGCAGCTCGTTGCGGCTTTGACGAGCCGTCAAAATCCGCCACCCAATGCCGTCACAAGATCGAGAAACTCCGAAAACGTTATCGGGCCGAAAGACTCAAACCCTACCCGAATTCATGGCAGTATTTTGACCTAATGGATCGTATGGAGCGCGGGCCTTTACCTATTTCAGCCCATCCTGTTGCTATGGTGAAATGTCAACAGAATTCGAATTCGATATCGAATCTGAATTCTACTGCTGCTGATCATCAGAGGTATTATTATGATAATAATACTGATAGTGATGAAGTTGATGCCCTTAGTTATATAGATACGAGGAAAAATAAGTGTAAAAGTATTAATCATATTGTTCGTGGCGAAATGGGCTTAATGGGTATGAATGTGAATGTTGTTGACCATAGAACTGTCAATAGGATGGTGAAAGATCGAAACTTTAATGTTTTTGAACAAAAAGATCGAAACTTTGATGTCATGAGGGGGACAAGAAATCCAATGAATGAGAAAAGAAAAGGGTATTTTGGGAATGTGGCTATTGAGGATGATGACGAGGATGAGGACGTTGAGGAAGAAGTGGATGAAGAGAATGAAGGGAGTGTTGGAGGTAGTGAATTGGCTGCTGAAATTAGGGGATTTGCAGAGAGGTTTATGAGAATGGAGAATAAGAAAATCGAGATGATGAAGGAGACAGAGAGGTATAGGATGGAGATGGAGAAAAGGAGAATGGAAATGATTCTTGAGAATCAGAGGAATCTGATTGATACTATAAATAGGGTCGTTGGATCGCATAAGAAAGTGAAGGTGGCTCAAGAATTTTGAACTCGTTCGTGAGATTTCTTGGGATGGAGATGGTTTTTATGCTAAAAAGAACAAAAAAGTTCATTAGAGGAAATTGCATTCGACTTGCATGTGTTAGGCATAAAACAATGTTCTTATTTAGGGATATCTTCATGCTTCTAACATTTTTGCCTTAATGATTCTTAGGAATTATTACAATTTATTTTGCTCTTTTAAGTAGGAATGTAGATTTGTTCTGTGGTAGAGTTCATATTTCCTGGAGGATTCTTGTAGACAAGATTTGAGTTAACATAAAGATATCCAGAATATCTGTAGTTGCTGTTGCACCTATAACAATGGAATAAGATGGATCCTTTTTCATTGTAAAGTTACTGATGCTTTCTTTCTGCTCATTTTCTAATAGGTTATGCTTTCTATTGGCATCTGCTGTGACATTCAAACTTGTTTGTATGACCCACAGCCCAGATCAAGAATATATTTTCTGTATATAATTGGAGGGATCTTAGAATTGGGGACGGTAACTGTTTGTGTTTTTTTAAAGTTTGGTTCTTGGTACCCTACGGTAGTATGAAATCGCCTTGTGACACTGAGTTCTGATGCTTGCTTAAGACAATCTTACTTACAATCCAGTTGCCTAAACTTTTAGAGGAAGTGATTGTTAATTATTGCTCTTACTGCTAAATTTGCAGGCAGTTATTTACATCTCCTTGATATGGGATTAAGGATGGGTAGATTTTTCTCCATCTGCTATTTGGAATGGTGCTTTCTTGGAGTGTATATCATGTACTGTTGATGCAACTCTTCATTATTTCTGGGCAACTTTTGTAGATTATGTTCTATGTTCAAAGATTATGCGGAAATGAATAAGTGAAATTAATATGCAAGCTAGTCAAAGAGTTGAAATGCCATAATTGCTGACAGTTTTAGTAAGATCTTCAAGATTGCCTGGGAATTAAGCTTTGACGTCCGAAATACTTAAAGAGCAATGCACCAAGTTTCAAGGAGTTAAGCTGTTAATTATTTTACGAGGAAAATGTCTTTTTATAGATTTTATACATCTTAGTTAATATGACTTTGCTGGAAGTTGGAATACAAATGTTTCATTGACCAGACTGGTAAGATCATGACAGATTCCTAATGATAGACAAATAACCTTAAAACAATCCGTCGAGTGGTGTGGCCAAGATCCAATTCTGCGTACTTAGAGTTCAGTCTTCCGAGGAGCTGTCCTATCTATATGCGCAATTGAATCCTGTTTCAAGATTTGCAATGCTAATAGGAAAATTACAAGAATTGCACAAGCTCCCAGGAGGGTGAGCAGTCATGACTGATGACTGTTATGACAAATATGAAGTATACACATGCCTAATATTTACAAGATTTTCCACAGCCTTTGGCCATAAAAATGATAGCTATCCCCTTGAATACAAAAAGGGCTATAATACAGGGGATGACCTATGGGGACAAAATCAAATAGGACCCCCCCTAGTGAGCAGGTGGAACAAGAGGCTTGAAGAAAAATGAGAGGTAATTGAAGGGGGGGAAGGGGGGAAAAAGAAGAGAGAGAGAGCCTGTACACCTACCTCTACATCGGTCCCTACCCTTCCTGAGGCCTCTAGGGCAACAAATACTATACAAAACACAAAATTTAAGCGGATGATCCTCTCTACGACAGCAAAACCTTGAATTTCACCATCTTGTCCTGATGTGATGCCCTCAGGCACAACGAGCTTCGTCTGAACAATAAAATAAGCAAGAATGAACAACTTATACTATATATTATGCCATGTTGAAAATAGAATTAATCAAGAGCCTAAATTATCTCAACCAAAAACTAAGGGAAGTATTAAATCTAAAGCCTCATAAAAGCACATCACTACATTTAGGTGTATGGTATTATGAGTGGAAAGTTATGTTCCTTTGAAAGCATTTCAGTATCAACACCAGTTAATCGAGACCAAATAAAAATTACCTGTAAACTCCTGTTTCAAAGGCATGCCGAAGGAATTGACAAGCCGCGAAAAGAGCAATCCTTGATATTTTGAGTGTGCCTCAATCCGGTCTAGATTCGCTGTGTTTAGCAAACAAACTTCTATTCCCTGCTTGTAAAGCTTGAGCCTGATCTGAATGTTGCAATGGTGGTGGCTGATGGAGTTGTTGCTGGTTTGACTGGGGCTGGGTCACTGGTGAGGGAGGTTGTAACTCGGAAGACTCTTGCTTCCATTGAACACTAGCATCAGGCGCAATAGGAGAAAAGTTTCCAGAAGATTGCCTTTGGCTTATCCCTTGGATGACTTCTGGTACTGTCTCGCTTCCAGCAGAATTTGTTGGTGGGGTCCCAATTGAATCGAATGATGGGACTGCAGCCTTCATTTGAGCAACCCCTGGGACAGAAACCTCTGCGGCATTAGTTAAACTGTTGCAGTCCTGCGGGGGTGTTTTACCTATCTGTGAAGTGTCACACATATTATGCTGTTCACTTTGAGGTTCACTAGCTTGCAACTTTGGTGGATCAGAATTCAGTGACCGGTTCCGTTGCAGCCCTCCTTGCAGAGCTGCTTGACTTTGAGTCACCAACTTTGGCTGCAGTTGCACCTGCGGCTGTGGATGCATCAACATTCTGTGGTTGGAAGAACCTACAACCGAGGATGGAACAGATTGGTGGGGTGATTTAGGACCTAATACACTCGATGATGCAAGAGGTTGGATGGAGGGAATTTGCTGCTTTTTGGACGGAGGCACTTGGCCAGAATAAATCTTAGAGTGGGGTTGCTGCGGCTGACTCACCATTTGCTTTGCAGGCTGGACCAGGCTGCATCCTGGCCCTGAATACACTCCCTGACTTTGCAGTAACTTAGTGGTTTGCTCACCTTTCTCTGCAGATTGATTGACTTGCTCAGTAGGAAGGCCATCATCAATCTGCATGTTCTGATGTGTCATCATTTTCCCTCTCCCGATTCCCTTCGAAACTTTAGCTTGTTTTTGGGACTCTGACTGCTGGCGCTGTGGAAGATGGTGCCTGCTAGCATTTTGAAGCTGCTGCTGTCCTGTCTGATGTGGCCTTTGCTTGCCCATCTGAGTAGTTAAACTACTACCCCCAGTTTGCGCAGTTCGTCCAAGCCCATGAGCCGGAAATGGATGTTTTAGTTGATGCTGTGGCAATGGAGACATTGAGGAGGGGGATGCCAAAGGAGAATGTGATACTGGTGAAGAAGAAGATTGTGAAGTGATTTGAGGACTATTCTGCAATGAAGATATAGGAAGATGGGGCTGCGTATGTGAGAGTTGTTGCTGCTGCTGCTGTAAAAGCCGCTGTTGCAGGTGCCTCTCTCTAGCTAAGCGAATTGCATAAGCTTGATGCTGTGAGTTCGTGGCATGACTGGCCCCTTGAAGATGAGGATGATGAGGGCTATGCACAAGTGGTTGCTGTGAAGATATAGGATGTGCTTGCTGATGATGAAGTGGGCGTGATAAAACAGGTGAGGGGGCAGTCTGGTTAGGGAAAGAGGAACTTAACCCACCAAAAGGAGGGACTCCTTGGCTGTTTCCTTTCTGGAGCTCAGGCATTTGCCTCTGAGCTTCCTGATTCTGTGAAGGCTGCAAAAGCAGGATACATACAGTGTCATCAAACCAAAATCCCAAGGAGGTGAGAGTTAAAGTACACAGGCAGTGAATGCATCACATTACAGTTCCGAAAATCAGATATACAAACTATACCATCAGGGAGAGCAGAAAATGCAGAATACTTATGTCAAGCAACAATATGAAAATTATAGAAAAGCAAAATATGTCACAGGACACTAAAAAGTAAAAACTACATCCCTTCAGTATATAAAGGTGGATCCACTCTCCAATGGAAGTCATAAAATCTGCATCCAAGGGTATGGCCTAGTGGTCAATGAAGTGGGCGAGAACCATAAGGTCTCAGGTTCAAATTCCAGCGGAGGCAAAAACACTAGGTGATTTCTTCCCATCTGTCCAAGCCTTAGTGGATATAGTTACCTAATACCTGTAACCGGTAGGGGGTGGCAAGTATCCCGTGGAATTAGTCGAGGTATGCATAAGCCTGCCCGGACACCACGGTTATAAAAAAAAGTAGTGTCATAAAATCTAAGATTCTCAATGGAGCTCATCTAAATTTAACTGCCTTCACCTTCTCCATATTGTTTTTTCCTGATGTGGCAACAGCTTGATTTTTAACAGCATATCCTACTCCTCCTTTGCTCTCCGCGAGAATCCGAAAAAGAGCTCCACTTTTCAATGGGCATTAATCTATCAATTGTAAATGAACCTAATCGACAAACAATTCATATTGCAGGACATTCATGCTGGTCTAATTAAACTTCTTCAATTCACATGTCGTTCAACACAATCATTTTGACCCAGTTATAACTGCTTCAACAGTGTAGACCAAGCTGAAACCATGTTTCACATGGTAACACTGGTATAGTTAGGCTTGCCAGTTAAATAAGCCAGGCCAAAGAGCATACTGAACGCACAGGTGTTCTCTTATAAATTTATACTCTCTCCGTTTCAAAAAGAATGAACTTATTTGACTAGGCACGGAGTTTAAGAAAGAACGGAATACTTTTGAAACTTGTGGTCTAAAACAATTCATAGATGTTTGTGTAGCTATAAATCATTTTATTAAGGGTAAATTGGGAAGTTTAAAATTACATTGTTTCCAAATTTAGAAAGGGCTCATTCTTATTGAAACGGGATAAAAAGAAAATAGGTTCATCTATACTATATTAAAAGCACGAAGGCCCTTAGCGAAATGTCGTTCGCCTTTTTTACCCATTAAAAATAGATTTCACGCTAGACAAAATAGTCATTTACTTATTTTTCTAATTTTTAGAAGTAGGCATTGAATTATTTTCCTAATATTTAAGATTAGATATTTAATTATTTTTCTAATAATTAGTATTCTTTTAGGTTTAGACGATTTGAAGTCTTTTTTTCTCCTTTTGGCACAATAAATCCTTAACCAAAAATAAACTTCTACATAAATGTTTCCTTTGTGAACAATTTAGTACAAAAATAACTTCTATCAAGTAGTATCAACTTGACAAAAAATACGGAATATTCTGCATCGCCTTATAATGTGATTGGAGATTGATAGATCTATTGTTGAGTCCACATCAAAGTCTAACATATAAAATTATTACATGTACTCTTATCGCAAGTTAGAGTTGGTTTCCTTCAACCATATCATCAATACTTAACATTTGGTTCGTAAGTTCGGCCTTTTTTTTTGTATCTTTAGTTTTCCTTTGCTATGAAGTAAAAACTTGATTTTTTGTCTATATTAAACTCTTGTGTACTTTTCATATCGAATCTTGGTGTCTTCAAAATATTGATATGAGAAGACGTATTGATTATAGAATTTATTTGCTGGTTGATTCTCTATTTGTTATGGTTTATTAATTCATTAACGTCTATATATTTTCCAGATTCTTTGAAGCACTTGAGTGAAAATAGCATGTGTATTTTTTTCTTTTTTGTTTTTTATTCTGTGTGTGTTTTTCCTTTTATTTTTTATTTGTATTGATCATGAAATTTTCGAATTCTAAATGTCATGTTTATTTTAAGCATGTTTTAACCTGATAAAAGGTCCTGTCAAAACAAACGCTCAATTATTAAATTTTCTTCCTAAATTTACTATACAGACTAAACTGATAAAAGGATATTGATAGATTATATAACAATGCTTTACATATAGTGAAAAATCAATAATTACGATTATATTTAATCATAACTATTTATTGAAGTAAGATAAACAAAATGTATCTAAAGATACTTCCATTGAATCGAAATTATAAAGATGAGAGATATTTCATTACCTAATGAATCAAAATTACAAATTTTAAACATGATAGATATTTTATTACCTAATGAATTTTAAAATTACAAAGATAAAAGAGAAAGATATTTTTTGGTATAAATTTGTAATGACTAATAGGATACGTCTCAAGCACTACTTTATATCTATTTAGTATAAAATAATATTAAAATATGGAACAATTTTTTAGTTGAAGGTAAATGATTAGTGATTGAGAACTTTTGTGGCAGTTTCTTCTTTTATTGAGTGATGTATATAGGATCAATATTTATTAGTTTTAGGAACATGTAGTATTATTTTATAACTCAAGCACAATATTTCAATATAATATTTATATGTTTTTTAAAATGTTGTTTACCACTTGAGGTAGTATACACGTGCAACGCACCTATCATAAGACTAGTTCTTTTTCAAACATGGGGAGTAATAACTATTATTCAAAAGTATCAAATCCTGTCAAAGAATCTCACTTCAGAACTTATTCAGCATAGATGCCTAAAGTCAGGGTTTACTGGTTAAAAAAGATGAGGAACTAAGTTAGGTCGTGAAATTTTTTGCAGAGAGGAGAATGTATTTTCACCTATCATTTCATAATGAAGTTTAACAAGCTCGAAGTTTTCATATATGAAATGAGTTAATAACTGCACTAACCTGAAGCAGAAAGTCAAGAAAACACAACCAACTATAGCTTTACCAATGGTGCGATAACAGATGTTAACCAGGGGAAAAGAGCAATTTGGAGCCAAAATTGACTTACCCGTATCATGTGCAAGATATCACGAGGTCTCAACATTGGACTCCCTTGATTAGAGCTCACTCCAGAGTGCATATTTACAGTGTTTGGCATTGCTACCATCCCAGAAGAAAGCATGCTCCCAGAATTCAGCACAGATGATGATGCAACTCCCTGAAACCCAGGCCTTGCCATTGGGATACCTCTATTTAACCCAGACATTGTCCCCATGCTGTTGCCGCTGGGATGTGTACGAGAACCACCACTATCACTGCCTGCAAGAGCTCCAGGAGCAGATATATTGGACTGCATATTTCCCACTGATAACATTTGATTAAATTGCTGCAATCTCTGATGCTCATCAACTGGAAAAGATGCAGATCTCGGAACAGCATATCTACCATCCCCGGGAGTATGATTACCCACATCAGCACTTGATGAGAAAATGACAGGAACCAATACATAGTTTTAAGCTTAAACATTCAATACCTGACAGATGCATTTAGCGGACTTGATGATGATGGAAAGTTGTTTCCAAGAACCATATTGGGGGATCCTTGCACTCCAGAATTTGCACCAGATGCAGGGACCAATGGTCCTCCACCCTGACTCGAGATAGATAACCCACTTGAGTGTGGACCTTCAAATCCAGCAGAAAGAAAGTCTGGACTAGACGAAGGTGCATCACACAGATCCAGAGGCCTTCATTAAACCAAAATAGTGGACCAGAAGAACAGGGGAAAAAGAGTTAACATCCAAGCTTCAGTTTGGCCGAATAGGAAAAGGCCGACTTCTGGATTACACTCAAGATAAACTTACGTAAGAATAGGTCCTCCATTCAGATTATTTGAACAATGCTTGGAAAGAGCAAGCATGTGAGAATCGTGTGGTTGCTGGAGTTGCTTCAAATCATGGTTACCACCCTTCATTAAAAAGAAACTACACATTATAATCACTTAGAACTCATAAGTATATAAAGCAAATATAAAGAGAACAAGAGGTTAACAACTGTCTGTACACTTAGATATTTGAAAAAATGAATCCAGTACTCTTCCCCTAATGCTGCAAATATTTACTTTGTTGTCCAACTATACCCAATTCTCCAACATACACTAGGATAAGCGAAACTGGGAAAGAGTAATCGACGATCCTATTACGCTGATTTCTCCACAACAATTTTGATATCTTCGTACCAAAATCTGAAAACTAAACATGATATGTCTAGCCTCCAAGGGGTGGCCTGGTGATCAACGAGTTGGGAATAAACCTTAGAAAGGTTCGAATCCCAACAGAAGTGACACTAGCTTAAGTCTTCCCATCTATTTAAGCCTTAGCAAACACACTTAGCCGGTACATATACATGTGATGTGAGTAGGGTACGCAATTGATTAGTCCAGGTATACACAAGTTAGCAAAGACACCACCGTTATTAAAAATTTCAATGTCTATGTCAGAATGTAAATTTTCCAGTACTTAATCACAGCGAATAATACGATAAGGTTGGAGTAAAAATTTCCAGTACTTAATCACATCGAAATGAGTTGAAAGTATATTCTCCAGCAAAATAAGTTATCGCGATAAGGCTTTTCCTTTTTATTATATACAGCTCCGCAAGCACGGCGTACGACACTCACTCACTCCTTTGCCTGGGCAAGATCTGACAACTCCTGCCCAAAGATGAGGGGTTACAAATTCAGATTAGCTATAGCCAAAGAGGCCAACGCTTCTGCTTTATCCAAAGAAAGATCCTCTTCCTTTTTCTCTTCCTGATCAGCGCGCTAAGGCTTACGTAGTTGATTCGATCAGATAACCCTTCAGGGAAGCAACCAAACCTGGCGCATCCAATTCCCTTCCAATCAACAACTTGCTTGAATATGTCAAACCTAAAGGAGGAGTAACTTCTACAGCATATTGAGCATACCTTCAACTGATCCATAGACAACGACCATCATTAATAACAACTATAATAGTTTATCCAATTATGATTCCTTGAAAGTATATAAACCAATCTGCCTATTCTATCAAATCAGGAAAGACATATTTCAATCATTCAGAATCAAAGGTTTTAAAACTAGTGACAGCATCTAGATTAACAGAAAAAACTCTATGGGAAGCATCAGAGCACCATTAAGGATCTATCTGGACAGCTTTTTGAAAGTCTTTTAGAAAAGAATGTTTGTATAACTAAACATCCAAGAATAGTTGTCGTTTTTGAAGATTTGCAAGTGTTCTATGAGTAGAAGAATACTTTTTCTTTTAGAAAGTCTTCGAATTTTTTTTTTGGCAAGAAATTTTTACAAAAACTTAAACAAACACGTTTCCGGAAAAAAAAGTTTGCAAGATTCCCAAAGAAAAAAAAAACACTACAGACAAACGCAACCTTTAACTCTAATAGTTTGTAGTCAAAAGTTTTAAAACTTGTGGCAGCATCTAGATTATTCTTATTTGGAAATATGCCAAAATTTAAGATAGTTGCTGTTTCCTTTTCTGTAACACAGGAAAAAAAAGAAAATCATCAATATCTGCACGACAAGGCAGGTACTAATGATACCATGTCAGTTTCTTCCTCAATTGATGGGTTGACCTATAGCATAATAATTGAAAGCATATAACGCAACAAGTTTTCAAGGAAGAATATCCCTAACTAACCTTCGCAAAGGATATAAAATTGTAGGCCAGTTTGCATGTTACGAAATCTTAGGTCACTTTGCATGTTATAAAATGTTACGCCACTTCTCCGAACTAAGACAATTTTGCTAACACTTCATTTCTTAATTTCCTAATTAAAAAAATAATTTAATCTTCATAACAAAAGTTAAACCAGGAGCTGAATTTATTAGACTTCCGACGACCAACAGAACATATTGTGCATATTTGGGACATTAAAAACCTAAACTATGGCAGAGACTAGACTAAATTATAACGAATCACATTTTGCAACCCTACAACGCTGACCAATGGTTGCTAAAAAGGCTAAACTGGCAGGCTAGAACTGTTAATTTACCTATAATAGCCAAGACACAATTTATAGATAAATGCTAGTGCAAGAACATACCTGAATCCTCCGTAAAAGATATTTCTTCCCAATCAAGATGATCTTCTCAAAATGAGATTTGAGTGTATCCTCTTCCATTGGCCCCTGCAAACGCTGAAACAGCTGTCTAGCACTTCCCTGCATGTGTTGATTCAAACTGATTTATAAAAAGCTTTGAGCTCAAGGGAACAACGGAAGTAAACAAATATTGAACCTTGGGAATGCCAGGTAATGTTGAAGGATATGGTTGAGAAGATCCTGAATCTTCAGCACTATCAGCGCCATCACCACTAGTTCTGTCCATAAGTATTTTATGACGTTCCTTGCATTCATTAGGTTTGCGATATATACACTGCATGAATTGAGCATGACTGCTTAAAAGCAGTGGAAAGGTAATAAAAAGCCATGATAAAAAAGAAACATTAAATACAATAAAGAACGCCAAGATGGGGTAAAAGCGAGTTCTGTGTACGTCTAGGCAAAAGATGGTATGACACATAATTACCGCTCACCTTGAATTGCAAGGTACTGTTGATGGCATCACTTACAAGCTCCCAATTTGGACCCATGTCGTGCACCAGGACAACAAGTGCCTAATTTGAAGTCAATTCCTTTTATATGCATGCTAGCCAAAAGAACTACAGTAGGAATAAGCAGAAGAAGGTTCATATCATATGCATAAAAAACCAACCTGGTCCTCAAATAGTGACCATGGACTTCCTGAACCTGGTTGTCCTGCAGGCATCTGCATGAGAATGTAGATGATCAAATTTGTTTTCCAGATATGATCTAATATATTTTTCTTTAATCAGCTAACCCTCCAAACCGGCATCCATGCAAACAAATGGGCAAAATTGAAAGAAGGAAAGAGATTGTAGCTGAGATAAACTTAAGTACCTTCAAAGTTTTGGCTTTCCTATTCCGGTCCCTTCCACTAAGCATCCTAATAAGTTTATTCGGGTTGGACATGTTACTCATCTGGGAGGCAACTGGAGATGGAATAGATCCACCAATAGGGGCATTATTCTCGAAAGAATTTTCAAGTGATTGCCTCAGCATCTTTGGCTTCTTTGCATTATGTTGACCAAATAAACCTTCAAAATGTAGACAGCCCTTAACATGACAAGAAACACACTCCATATCAAGCTCTAAATTCGATGCAAGTTAGAATAAGCTATACCGCTGCTACCGTTTGATTCAAGTTGATGGCTCTCCAATCTCTTTCTGGAAGGATCTCTCTGAAACTAAACAGTTCATGATGAATTCAACAAGTATTACATTAAATGTTACATCAAATACACATAGACCATCGACTAAATACGCTACAAAAGAATCTGGTATCAGGAAAATGTGCATTAACAATCTCATTCTTAAAATATGGGCTACCAAAACTGACAGCTCTTGAATTGCATCAAGAGGTAATATCACATCTTCTCTAACATACTTTAGTCTGATTCGCCAATTGCTCAAGACATTTACTACATTGTGTTTCCTATAACCTCAGTCCCAAAGAGAAAACAAGGAAAATGGGATGGAGAACTCTTTCCAGAAAGCAGTCTAGAAATCTCATTACATTTGAGTACGCTTTTGAAATCGAATTTTAGTTTAAGTATGGTGCTGTCCCTTGTTGGGTTGCCGTAAGAGTTTGAATTGAACTTATGAATAACTTCTGACTAATCTAAACAGCAGAAATCATTTGGCTCCCAAACAAGGCTTCCATAGTAAAAGAGGGCATACAACTAATATTCAGAAATATGGGCATAAAATATATGGTTCCCAGCCATGTGCAAAGGCACCGTAGCATTCATTCTAACCTTGTTTAATCTGGAGAATCCAGGTATGTTTATGTAAGAAAACAGCTCATTCAAATTCCTTAAGATAAGATGTAGAAAGACTTACCAAGAAAAGATAAAATGACAAACATGAAACTACAATAGAGCCCCCATCAGAAGAGGAATAAGAAAATACGCACACGGACACATAGTGATACATCAACAACCCAGCAGATCAGAGAAAAAGGGGGTAGTTGGTTCCAACTTGGACAGGAACTTGTGGAAAAAGAGAACAAGATTGAAAAAATGATCACGAATGTTAAGAAATAATACCCCATGCTAACGAAAAAACTACAGAAAAGGAAGAAAAAGATTGAAGCACTATGTTAAAAGAAAACAACTCAATTATAAAGTTATTCTAAGGCAGCAATTAGTGGATCATTTCCTAATAGAGGTCTAACTAGCAAGTTCAGTATCATCAAAGGGACCTACACATATCACCTAAGGTGCCTAAGCACCCGTAGGCTCTGCAAAAATTTGTGCTTGAGTTCGGATTTACTAAGAACGGAGTTCAAGTTTATTTCAACCAGGACTCATCTTCTCCTTTTTCCTTTTTACTTTTCTTCTTTCTTGTTTTTTCAACCAGTAGGACCCCTCTACTTTTATCTTTTCTTTGTTTTCTTCTTTTCTTTTAAAGTCCTTTTGTAGTTTTTTGTCTTTTCAACAAGCAAAACCTCTTTTTTTCTTCTCTTTTCTTTTCCTCCATTCTTGTTTTCAGTCTATTCTACTCAAAAATCCCTTCAATATTAACAAAAAAGTCGACCCCTTTTCATTTTGCAAGACAAAGATTGAATTCTTCAGAATTTGAGATAAATAAATATATCAACAATTTAAAGGTCAATTAATTTAACTTAACACAAAACGTACCAAAATTGAGTTATTCATTTCATCAAATCATCTAATTGATAGAGGAACTTGCTTGGCTTCTTATTTTTTCTATTCAATATTTGTGAATAAAGAGAGAGAAAATCGAACTTATTGTTATTCTGTAAGGGTTAAGCTAATAACATGAACAGAAATTTATCCAAAACTGACAAACCCAACAAAATGCACGGCCTTATCGGGTTTCTATGGCAAATGATAGATTTAGACTAAAAGTGGTGGTGCATTAGTGACTTTGAAATCCTTGGTCCGCCTCTGAATATCATCACATTTCAGTGGATTACTGAGTCTCAATGTTGAAAGGAAAAAGGAAATTACCTGGTTGGTTTGATAATTAGAATCAACATGCCATCTCTGCCCATATGCAGAACCCTGCAACAATGAGAATGCAAACAACAGCTGGCAATCTTAGAAAAGGTGCACGGCATATAATTCAAATTTCTTAATTAATCTTCTGAGACATAGCAACTTGTCAAGTACCAGATGCTTTGCTTTTTTCTTCTTTTTAGGTTTTGATACTTCAGCAGAGTCGAACAATAAATGCTTTTCATAGTCACCCACGGATTCAACTTCCAAGCTATTCATATGGGATCCACCATGCAATGTACTGTGATCATCCTGAAATGAACCGCTATCACCACTTGAAGCATCTGTTTTGGTTGGAAACTGAACACATCCAGCTGTTGATGCACCGAAGGGACTAAGAACTCTCTGCCTAGAAGCAGTACGCACACGCTTGGTTGGAATAGACACATTAACATTGCTTGCTGGTCGTTTCCCCAGCAGCATAGATTGATGAGGGCCAACTCTATTTTCCACACATTGTGTAAATAGTGAATCAGCGCCAACATGATATGGTCTACCACTGTAAGCCTTCAGGTGGATCTTCCGTGTCTTCTGGGGAAGTCTTGATGATTTGCTACCTTCTAACGCACCTGACCTATCATATGCACTTGTTTCTCCTTCATCCACTTCAAATGCACAATCTTGAGATCCAAAATATGCATGCACAAACTCATTGGTCAAAAAATTTAGCAACTGGAAAAAACAGAACGAGCAGGAGATAAATCACCAAAAATAAAAATAAATAAGATACCTGCAACTGCATCACATGCAGATGTCTCCACCTCCTCTTGCATGCTACTACCTGTCCTCTGGAATTTCAAATAATATACCAGAATCAACAAGTACGGACAACAACAACAACAACAACAACAACGACCCAGTATAATCCCACAAGTGGGGGCTGGGGAGGGTAATATGAACGCAGACCTTACCCCTACCCCGAAGGGTAGAGAGGCTGTTTCCAGGAGACCCTCGGCTTAAAAAAAGCAACAAGAGACGTTATATTAGTACCATAAAAATGCATAATAAAATAACAGCTTTATAAGAGATATGAAATACAGAATACGACAATACGAAATAGATGGTTGGTATAGTAAAACCTAGCAGGTAAAGCCCTACATCAATAGACGACCAATGGCATTCTTAGTCTAACTCCTAACTGGCTAGTCTCACTCTATTGTGCTGTAGAAACACAACTTTCCCCTAACCTACAACCTTAATGCTCGACCTCCATAATTCCCTGTCAAGGGCCATGTCCTCAGTAATCCTAAGTCGCGCCATATCCTGTCTGATCACCTCTCCCCAATACTTCTTAGGTCGCCCTCTACCTCTCCGCGTGCCCACTACAGCCAGTCGCTCACACCTCCTCACCGGTGCATCAGTGCTCCTCCTCTGAATGTGCCCGAACCATCTGAGTCTTACTTCCCGCATCTTGTCCTCCATGGGGGCCACGCCCACCTTCTCTCGAATATCTTCATTCCTAATCTTATCCATCCTTGTATGCCCGCACATCCACCTCAACATCCTCATCTCTGCTACTTTCATCTTCTGGATGTGTGAGTTCTTTACCGGCCAACATTCAGTTCCATATAACATGGCAGGCCTAACCACTGCTCTATAAAACTTACCTTTTAGTAACGGTGGCACTTTCTTGTCACACAAGACTCCCGACGCTAACCTCCACTTCATCCACCCCACCCCTATACGGTGTGTGACATCCTCGTCAATCTCCCCGATCCCCTGAATAACCGATCCAAGGTACTTGAAACTACCCCTCTTGGGAATGACTTGAGAGTCAAGCCTCACTTCAACTCCCGCTTCCGTCGGCTCAACCCCAAATTTGCACTCGAGGTATTCCGTCTTCGTCCTGCTCAACTTGAAACCTTTAGACTCAAGAGCATGTCTCCAAATCTCTAGCCTCTTGTTGACGCCGCCTCGTGTCTCGTCAATTAGAATAATGTCATCAGCAAATAGCATGCACCATGGCACCTCCCTTTGAATATGATGAGTCAGTGCATCCATCACCAGGGCAAATAGGAATGGGCTGAGCGCAGACCCTTGGTGCAACCCCGTAATAACTGAAAAGTGTTTAGAGTCACCTCCTACTATCCTAACCCGAGTCTTAGCTCCAGCATACATGTCTTTAATCACCCTAATATAGTCAACCGGGACCCCTTTATCCTCTAAGCATCTCCATAAGACCTCCCTAAGAACCCTATCGTACGCTTTCTCCAGATCAATAAACACCATGTGGAGATCCTTCTTCCTATCCCTGTACTGTTCCACCATCCTCCTAATAAGGTGGATAGCTTCTGTGGTAGATCGCCCCGGCATGAACCCGAACTGGTTGTCTGAAATAGACACCGTCCTTCGCACTCTCATTTCTACCACTCTCTCCCAAACTTTCATGGTATGACTTAGTAATTTGATGCCCCTATAGTTGTTACAGCTCTGGACATCACCCTTGTTCTTATACAACGGAACCATTGTACTCCACCTCCACTCTTCAGGCTCTTCAGGTACGGAAAAAACATAAAAGCATACAGCAAGAGGTAGCATAATCCTTACAGGAACAAGGTTGGATTGTATACACCAGCATCAACAAGTAAGATGAAAACATAAAAGCATACAGCTAAAGCTAGCATAATCCTTCAAGGTTACAAGGTTGTCCATATACAGTAAAGTTGCAACTCTTTCTACTTTATCTCTAACAGCTTACAGCTGTTGGCATGGTCGTGTTTTTAGTGCTAGGTATTGACAAACCAACTCATTCATGTAAGATGTGCTGCCAGGATTAGAAGTCTTAAAAACAGATATTACCACCAGAAGAACAAAAGCATTTGCATGCAGTGGAAGAAACTCATTAAGTTAAAGTACACAAGTAGGGAATGCATCAGATTAGAGTTCCAAAAATTCGATATACAAACTATACCATCAGGGAGAGCAGAAAATGCAGAACACTTATGTCAAGCAACAATATGAAAACTATAGAAGAGCAAAATATGTTACAAGACATTAAAAAGTAAAAACTACATCCCTTCCGTATATAAAGGTGGATCCACTCTCCAATGAAAGTCATAAAATCTGCATCCAAGGGTGTGGCCTAGTGGTCAATGAAGTGGGTGAGAACCATGAGGTCTAAGGTCAATTCCCAGCAGAGACAAAAAATACTAGGTGATTTCTTCCCATATATCCAAACCTTGGTGGATAGAGTTACCTCGTACCTATTGCTAGTGGGAGGTAGCAGGTATCCCGTAGAATTAGTTGAGGTGCGCGCAAGTTGGCCCGGACACCACGGTTACAAAAAAAACCATTAAGTTTCGGCCTTTAGTACTAAAAACATATCCCCCATGTCCAAAAGTAAATGTAATTTTCAAGTAAATGACGTCTAAGATGCTAGAGCTTTTGTTGCTCACCATAAAGTCAGTTGGGAGCAAGAAATGCAGCCACACAACTACCTTTTTCACAATTTATAGCCTAAGTGCAGAAAACGAAAGAATCAAAGCTTCCTGAAAAGGCTTTGGATAAAAAAAGTTGGATGACTGATTAAGAGTCGCTGATACTTGTTTTTACACAAAGGTCAACAAATTGTTATGATTGGAGCACAAGTTGCTATTCAGTAATGCAGAAGACGTAAAACTAAAGCTAGCCAAATTATAATGGTCTATATGCTTACCTCACAGAGTTGCACATGAGATTCGATAGATATTCTATAAGCATCCATCGCACCAAGCGGCACAGAGTAGAAGAGGTTCTCCTGCATGAAAGATTATGAATATCAATTACTATGATAAGCCAACTAAACAAGGAGCACTGAGTATAACCCCAAGAACGAACTGATTTAAGCCGTAAGGAAAAATCTAAAATAGTTTCATGCCACAACAAAATGAGATTTAAAGAGATCAGTGGAGCACAAGAAGAGAGGCAGGTTCAAGTTTAACATGTAAACACATCCATACCTCTGTCAAATGGTCTTCCCATGATGTGTCCACAATTCCCCCGTCAGATATCCTATCTGGAGTCAATGGCGCCTCAGCTTGACTTTTTGGAACATCTGAGTCATTGTACTTCAGAAATCTCATAGCATACTTCCCAATAGCAATAGGGTAATCCTTTTTAGGTCTTGCGAACTCCATAGTTTTGCTTTTCCCCTGCCATAAGATATGAAATAAGCATAACAAGGATCAAATGATATCCCCCTTTCCTCTCTTCCTTTGGATAAAAACTACAAAGGAACTTCTAGAAGTTTTACTTAGTTCAATTCGTAGCTTTACACTTGCACTAATTGTGTTTCATTTAATTTCGACAAGATGGACAGCTGACAGTGTGAGGAAACAAACCAAAAGCCTATCCCAACTAATATGAATTTCATTTGCCAAGAAACCGGATCACACCTGCTCCTCTATCCAAAGAACCTTTAATCTACCAACTCAAAGTTAGTCCACCCTATTAAATGAATGAGCTTTACGTAAGATTTACATGGTAAGTAAATCACAAGATTTAGGATCCTCGGTCAAATCCTACTAAATAGCATACCAAAACCAGATGTAAGCATTTAAAAGGGCAAGGAAATTCCTGTGAATGCTATAATCAGACTTTTATTTTTCGGATTATGTGAAAAGCATACATAATTAGGCAACAAGAGATCCCACAAACACAATTTTAACCTATTGGTCCTCCCTATCTTTTTTTCCCTAATCATGTGTTTAAGCATCAACTCAAAACCAGAGAATGCTAAATGCCTACTTATGCCTGCATCAGAGAGATTAGAAAGGAGTATATCATATCAACTACTCCTTAGCAAAGTATGCACTCAGAAATGAAGGAAGCTACAACTGTCCATATAAACAAATAGGGATATTAACCCAATGGGCATAAAACAATTAAGCAACGAGATAACAAAGACCAGTGATGAGCTCTTTTCCCCTCCTTAGTGAACGTTCTTCCTGAAAAACACACAGACCGTTGGGAAGAAAACAGAATAAGCTAAGATTGTGCAAATTACTCTATATACCTCGATAGAGTGCCAGAAATCCATGACAGCTTTGGCCAGGTTGTGAGCTACTCTTTTTTTCTCCCAACTACGATTTTGTTCTTGGAATCTCAACCGTGAGCTAAAAGCAATTCGGTGACATATTTGACCTGCAGCAGTTATCTTCCAAAGACGTTCCTACATGAAAAAATATTCTAAATCAGGTAAGTGCCTAAACCTGGAAAGAAATAATGAAAATACTATTCCAGAATCAAAAGAAAACTAAATCCTGTTCCAACAATCCAGAACTGTGCATTTTGACACATAGCTAGAAAAGAAGAAAGGGGAAAGAAACATTAAAGGCGAAGATCTACTAAGCTCACACCTGAGCAAAATCATTTGCCAACCAAGCCATTTCTTCAAGTACATAATCCCATTGAGATTTTCGACAATTCTCCGGTTGACAGGCTACAGCAGATAATTCTGCAATTCTTTTACGCTTCGCCTGTTTGTTACATTACATTAGATCTACAACGTCAGCTAAAAAAGTAATAGCAAGATCTCTGCAAGCTTGAGTAGATGAGGACGTGAATTGTTTTGAAGGTCAAAGAGAACAACCTCTATAACCTGTGCCTCTTTCAAGATCGAGTCTTCATCAACCTGGATCCTAGGTGCTTGTCCCTCGGGAGCAAGATTTGAAACTCTAGGCTGTGATACACACTCGGAATGCTTTGGTATACAGGAATCAATCGTACCTTGAATACCGACATTACAAATAGTTTGGGAGTTGGAATCGTCCCTTTTAAGCACATTACATTTTCTTACGGTTTCCGATTCAGATGGGCCAACTTCTTCCATTCTTTCCAGGATATGTTTATCTTTTACCTCACTTTGCAAATTAGATACAGTACTGACACGTTCTTCTGGTGACTTAGGTAAACAACCATTACTTTGGTGATCGCGTTGACCAGAATTAAAATCCTCATTATATAAACAACTATTGACATCAGCCTTCATCTCGTTCTTTACATTAACATCACTTCCAATAACTGGCGTCCCTTCTGGCACTACCAGTTGTCTGTTTAAGTCGCCGTTGGAATCCAAAATACTCAGATTGGTACACATTTCACTATCATTATGTCCATCTAGACTGAGGCTAGTCTGGGTGCAAGAAGATTCCGAATCTAAACCCTTTGTTCCCAAAATAGCACCACTATTTTCAGCTTCATTTGGGAAGCTTGGCTTATTATCATTTCCACTACAGAACCCATTCATTTGGACCGAACTGGCTTGATTATCAACCTCCCTTTCAGTTCTATGTGGCTGACAATCAAGACCAGCAAAATCTACCTTTTCCTTTCCCAGCGACAATTGAGGCCTTTCAGGAGCTTCTTGAATAGACATTTCCTGGGCACCAGTGAGTGAGTTCTGATCATGTTGTCCATCAGGTAAACCTCTGGAAGTACTAGCATCAGGAACAGTATGCAACATATCGTCTTTCTTAAAGCCAGTATTTGACTCTGGTTTAACACCATCTACTTCTAAGCCCACCTGATTATCAGAAGGCGTAGTCTTGAGAGCCATACCACCATTTGGACTAGGCGGCCGTGCAACGTTCAAAGAAGAGTTCTGGTCCTTATCTGAATCAGAAACCGGTCCTTTTAACTCTTTGGGAAACTGTTGTGAAGGCAAAGACGTGCCATGACCACCACGAGCTATATCAGATGAACTTGATCTAGCACTGTCGCGATTCGGTCGGGGCCTGTATCTTCGCTTGTATGCTTTTCTGGGGATATCAAAAGCAGTAGCATTACTCAATTCTTTTGCATTTTGACTTTCATTGAACTTAGAGGACTGCCCTGATGGAGTAACATTGCTCCTACTGGGATGTCTACAGCCCCTATCACTACCAACAAATTTATTTTCCCCGTCAAACAGCATGAGATTGTCAGCACTGTTGGGTTCACAAAGTTGAGGAGCTCCAGGTCGACCGCTACTTTCAGCTGAGTCTCCATGAGGTGAAGCGGTAATTGCACGACTACCTTTTACTACACTGCAATGCCAAAGGGAAAATTAGACTACTGTAACCAATACAGGATTAAGAAACAGTAACAGAACACCTGAGAGATTACCTGGTCACGAACTGATCCGGATGTTTATCTGGCAGTGAGGTGGATTGAACACTAAGTGAAGCAGCATCCCCAAATTTGAATTCCAGGGGATCACCACCCTGCAAGAAGAAGTATCCAGTCATGTCAAAGCTACAAGCAAAGAATATCTGAACATCTAACAAGAATTAGACAGCCTTCCATACTTCCTCCAGAAATTCTAACTGCCTCCTCCTTTCCTGTAGGCCATCACACTCCTGCCTGTTAACAAGAAAGAATCTCACCATAAGTTGGGACAGAGTACTTTCTAATCATAAAACTCGACATAGGCAGGTGAAAAAAAACAGAGTATGCTAGCATTACCTTAGCTTTGCATGGACCTTCTCAATTGCTGCTGTGCGCGGAGAACTTTTGGTACCAATACCAACTCCGCCTTCAACAAATCCTCCCATGGAATCAACCCCGGCATTGACTACAAGATCAGATCCAATACTACATCCACGCATTACCTCCTTAAAAGCTACAGGGTGTTGCCCTCCATAACATAATCCTTAGTCAAATACCTACAAGCAAGATAATAGTAAGATGCTGTCGAAGAATCAAAATAACACCAATGGAAGTAACAATGGTATCATTATATATTAGCAACAATTTTTTTTGATTTGTATCATTACCTATTAGCAAAATTATACGCCTTCTTTGGGTATGACAAGGGGAATGACTTGCTTTAAGAATATGTTTGGCTGTAGCATACATGAAAATTTCTAGCTTATCACTTTCTGTACCTCCATGAACACGATGGCATTAAAGTTTACAGTTAAGAATGTTTAAATTACCTTAATTTGTTAATAGTTCTAAAGAACCGTTCAAACGCTGGGGATCATAGAATTTACGTGCTAAACTATTGCTCTCAGATGCAGCATGGCATAAGCAATAAGTCCCATACATCATATCTAACACCCAGTTTTTATTCCCAGCATAAATCAACACATTGGCCGAAGTGCTTGTTTAAGCCGGGAAAAAAAGAGCATGTTCTTAAATACAGTATATAGATTGGACGAAAGGTTGAATTCTTACGACCAATCCACATATGGTTACTATCTCAGAAACACCTTTTCCAAGGAGAGAAAAAAATTTAACAATATGTTTCAGAAGAAATTACAATTATAGCAGATCTATGGCAAACATATGACATAACACTTGCTCAGGCAAAAGACATACTAACAAAATCAACTCCTTTGGAGTATCTACAGTGGAATTTTTCTCTTTAGTGGTGTTGGGGGAGGGAGAGGGGAGAGGGGAAGCAGCACATGACCACATGCAATCAAGAGACAATATCCATGGGAACAAATCTTTGGAGTTAATACTGCACAAAGCAAAGCAGTTTATGTTGGAAAACTAGGCACGTGCTAAGAAGAAGCAGAAAGAACAGATCACCTAAAACTTAAGGAGAAATAAAACAGAACAAAAAATAAGTTACTAAATGTGCACATTCTCGAACAGGTTTACTTTTTTAGCATTTCCTGTTAACATGATAAAAGAGAAACTCTGCATTCGGGTGCAGGAGCATTTACATGGGTTTGATTGCTCATAGCTGTAGTTCATAGATATCCGTTAACCATTCAATCTAACAAACAGTTACTATATCTCAATCTCTCGAATGCAGCTGTTGGAGAAAAGCTCATTATGCTACATGATTGGACAGTAAAGCAGATTGCAATTTTAAGACACAAAAAGGGAGCATTTTCCGCGCACTAGTGTTCATATCTCATTCATTTTCTGCAAGCACACTCATTTTGTGATCAGCAGCTTCACCATTCTGGATAAAATCCCGTGAGAAAGATGAGTCTTAGCTCACGAAGTATCTCACTTCTTATCATGCACGGCACAATAACTCCCCATATTAAATTAAGCTCTTATTACCACTGAACATGCAAAACTTACGAACAATTGAAGCAAAATGCAAAAGCACAGATTGAAAATTCTGAACTTTACACTCCCCAATTAACAAATAAACCCTAAAAATACCAATTCGAAATATTCTAGGGTTTGCACGAAAATGAACAGAGTCCAAATTCTAGGGTTTGTAATGCTTATGAACCAAAATCAATACCTGAATTGCAAATAGTTATACCCGAATTGCAGATGGGTCTAGCAATGGATCGCCCCGAAAACTTTCTCCAATTTCTAGGGTTAGGTACCTCAATTCAAAGCGGGACACATTTGCCCTAGAAATTGAGAAGCCATGAAAAAAAAAAATTACACTCTGCTATCCTCTATAACTGCAAAATACGTGCGTATAAACACATAAATACGTATGTTTGAGCGTATTTGATCATTGAAAATGCTCCCTGGATCGTCTTCTCGTTCGTTTTTCTTATTTTCCTCCTCTATTCGTCCTCGCAGAGTAGTGGGCTGGATATTCAAATCGGGTCAATTTGGGCCCTTTTTTGCCTCCCTAAATTTATAAATTGCATAACATATTGTCCTTCTATAGTTTATTTTTTTATAACATACTTTCCTTCTATAGTATTATTTTCTTTTTCATGTTCAATAATACTCTTACCATCATTGATAGCATTTTTTTAAATAATAATTGGAGTGTATGAGGATCTATCGAAAACAGTCTTTATGCTTTTAGGGTAGGGGTAAGACTGTATACATTTCCCAAATTTCATTTGTGGGATTACACTAGGTTATTGTTGTTGGAGTGTCCGGATCATTTTGCATGTGCTCCAACTATTTGATTTGATGATTGGCGATTTCTCACCAATATATGCACGAGGCAGGCAAAAAGAATCATCTAGCGTTCATATTGGAATATATAATAGTGGTTTTTGAGTCAATTTGCATACACCTCAACTCTTTGGCCGAATATCTTTTGCCTCCTACCAATATAGATATTAGATAAATCTACCTACCACGTCATGCATATAAAAGAACATCTAATATATTTTTTATTATATTAGAATTTCAATTATAATCTCTCGAGATTTTCATTACTCCCACTAGAGATGCACCTATTACATATAGATTTATAACATTATATATCATAGTACATTCTATATTTGAATTAATATATTTGTGTATCATATTGAGTTGCATTAAATTCTAGTTCACATCCAACGATTTAAACTACAACATCACTTAGTCAATTCATTACTTGGATCGGACCACGTTCTTTTTTTAATTTTATCCACAGTGTGCATAACGATAGAAATGTATTAAGATGTTCCCACACTCTTCTTTCTTTAAAAACTAGATAAGTTTCGGCCCGTGCAAAAATAAGGGCCCAACAATTTCAATTTGATGTAATAGTTAGCCAATTAAGTAGAGATGTCTTTACTTTTTAGCTACTATTTAAAATGTATTTACTCTTTAGTGAGTGCTTGATAAATTTTTACCCGTCCGGACAAAAATACCTCAGTGCTAAACATGGTTGATGTATAAATATTAAGGACATGGTATCCTTAACTTCATGAATGTTGTGTAAATATTAAGGATAAAGTGTCTTGTATTTGCACATTACGTTGTTAAACTTTAGGACATCATGTCCTTAACATCATTTGTGCAGTGTAAATATTAAGAATATGGCGTCCTTAACTTCATGTTTGCAGTGTAAATATTGAGGACACCGTATCCTTAATATTTACACAACATATGAAGAAAGGGTAAAAATATTTTTCCGTGTTAATTTTAATAGAGTAGTGGTTATTTTTGCTCAACATTTAAAATACTAGATAAAAACTAAATATCTTGTTAAAAAGTGATTATCCCATGCCATTTCTACTCATTTGTATGTTGGATATTTGTGCATTCCCTAATTCCTAATAGTAATACATTTTGCTATTGTCTTTGTTTTAAAGAGCTTGTTTTATTTCTTCCAATTTCGAGCAAAGGTTTATGCTGAATGTATTTAATAGGAAATGAAATTTTAGTAGCTTTATCCTAGAACAGTAAGAATAATCATGGAAGCTTTTTTTCCTCTGCTCCTTTTGTTCTTCGAATGTCCTCCTTTTGGGGGGTTTACTTCTATTTTCTTTCTTTTTAACATCTCCCTTTTTTTTCCGAGGGCCCTCCTATTTAATAACTTAACATAATTATAGTGGGAAATACTTTTTTCACGTTTCACTTATATTTTCTGAAAAGTGGAAGTGACGAAATTACCAATTTGCTTCGTTGAACTGAAACTTTTCTAACTAAATATATATTATGGTAAATTTTGCAACTCATATTGAGCTTATTGATACAAACAAATGTATAAAGAAAGTTTCTTTTTCTCTTTTATTTAATTGGAGTTTTAATATGTTATCCGAAAAAAAATTCAAATCCAAATTAAAATGTACATTGATTGAACCTCCCTTTCTAGACTAATTAAATCCTGCTTAAGCCATTCTTCGCCAAAAATATTTGATATTCAAGAAACTTCAAAAGTATAATAAGCTACAACTTTTTTTGCATTAATAAAAAAATAAGTAATGAACTTAATTAAATGTAAATATAACCTCGACAATTTAAAAATCAGATTCTAATATCGAAATGCTTGTAAACTTTCTTTCAAAATAAGATCGTACAAAAGATATTGAAAATTTTAACAAACATAATTTATTATTATAAACATAAATTAATGAGTTGAGCTTTACAAAATGAATGAGGATTCATATCGTTGGCCCCAACTTATTTAGGACTAATGTATAATATTTGTTGTTGTTGTTATTGTTGCGTTTAACTTTTCTTGTCCTTTAAAATGCATGTTATGAAAGGATATTTTTCTCCATTTTCTTGCTTTAACCGGAATCTTTTTAATCAAATTTGTATTATGCTAAAAAATTTGAGTTAAAAAATCTTTAATTGTCTATTAAGAGTAAGATAAAAGTTTAAAATATCAAGATTAGACCTAAAAGAAATATTTACATTAAAATAGTATAAAATTTAGGTGCGGTCAAAAATTAGTTGTTCCCGAGCAGTATAAAAAGGTTCAAAAATGAGGGTTCCAGGATTTTTCACATTTCTAGCATTTTTAAGAAATACATTGATTAGTATATTCATTTATAGTAATACTATTTAAGTTAACTCGTAAATAAGCACACTAATTAATTAAAATTTTGAAGCTCTAGTATAACATAAAGTAACATTTGAATAATAAATATAGCTTTGTCAACATATGATACCAACAGAATCTATCAAGAAAAATATCAAGATTTTGTGACACTATTACAAGAAATACCAAAAAAATTAACAATGTTATGAAACAAAGACTATAAAGTAAAGACAAGTATAGAGAGAAACTGATATATTATTCGAATTCAAACTGATGTACATAATGAACTGAAATTTCTTCTGTTTATAGAAGAAAGGAAGCTGCTCTGTAAGCTGCTACTACAAGCTGTTGTGTAAGCTGCTACTATAAGCTGTTGTGTAAGCTGTTGTGTAAGCTGCTACAAGCTGCTGTGTAAGCTGTTGTTGTACCAGATATGGATAATCTTCTACTGAGAGCAATATTTATCCATAACGGAGTACTGAAAAGATAAGCTTATTATACCCTGTATGGATAATCTTCTACCGGGGGTAATGTTTATCCATAACTGGGTACTGAAAAGATAAGCTTATTATACCCGATATGGATAAACTTCTACTGGGGGTAATGTTTATCCATAACCGGGTACCGAAGTGATAAGCTTCTTCAGGAAGCTTATTTCCAATATAGTATTAAATAGATAAACATATTTACGGTGGAGTCCCATATGGATAAGCTTCTTCAGGAAGCTTATTTACAACGGAGTACTAAATGAACATCCATAATATAATATATTTATAACACTCCCCCTTGGATGTTCATCAAAAGATAATGTGTCTCATTAAAACCTTACTAGGAAAAACCACGTGGGAAAAAATCCTAGTGAAGGAAAAAGAGTATACATATTTAGTAATACGCATTGCTGGCTGCCTCATTAAAAACTTATAAGGAAAACCCTGTGGGAAAAACCTTAGTAAGGGAAAAAGAGTACAGCGCGCATTTTACTCCCCCTGATGAAAACCTTGTTTCAAATATTTGAGTCTGCGCATTCCAATCCTGTATACCATCTTTTCAAAAGTTGAAGTTGGCAAAGATTTAGTGAATAAATCTGTTGGATTATCACTTGAACGGATTTGTTGCACATCAATGTCACCATTTTTCTGAAGATCGTGCGTGTAGAATAATTTTGGTGAAATGTGCTTCGTTCTATCTCCTTTTATAAATTCTCCCTTTAATAGGGCTATGCATGAAACATTGTCTCCGTATAATATTGTGGGTCTTTTATCACATTCCAACCCACATGTTTCTCGAATGAATTACTGATCTCAATCATATTCACTCCCTGCTTGCCGGTTTGGGATCGAGCTTTATGGGTATCGGATAAATAACCTGCATCTGCATTACCAATACGATCTGCACCACTTTTGTTAGCATTAGCAAGATAAATAAGTGCACCATCTACACTGAGATAGAGTATTTCAGGACAAAGGAGCTCCTCATCATCTTCTAGATGTTGGAACGGATCCTTATTCACTTCAAGTGATTGAATATCCATTGGTGTACTTAATGGGTACACTTTGTCCATGTAAAAGCATTTTTAAGACCCTTTTGGAGCTCTTCTGGAGTTCCAACAAATTTTATGTCATCAACATAAACAGTAAGTATAACAAATTCTGATGACATTTTCTTTATAAAAATACATGGACAAATAACATCATTTATGTAATCTTCTTTCACCAAATATTTACTGAGGCGATTATATATCACACACACACCAATTGCTATAAACCGTACAAAGATCTTTATAATTTGATCGAGTACATTTCTCAAGACTTTGAATTATATGCTCCACGCATTTTCAATCCTTCAAGGATCTTCATATAGATTAAGACTTGTATCTAAATGGTATGACATCTTCAAGTGTCTGGACTGCTAGTCATATCCTCACAATCTTTTACAATATTGTGCACTATATTGTATTAAATATATCGTCGACGATCATTTTGTGTCATTTCCGAAGCGACATAACTTGTGGAGATCTCATCACTTTCTTTATTTTCAGGTACCTGAACTTTTTCGGGAGTTTCATGAAATGTTATGTCGTGGGCTCTTCTAGAGCATATTTCCTCCTCATTATGATCATTTTGATCATTAGCTCCTACTATTTTTCAAGGATTGTTACCTTTGGAACCGATTGGTCTACCACGCTTCATGCGTACAGTAAACTCTATCCTTCAGGGACTTTAATTTTAATAGGAGCATTTGCAGCTGAAATATGATATTTAATTTTAGATCAGCAAATGCTTCTGACATTCGACTTGAATTATCTTCTAAGTGAGGATCATGATAATTCGATTCATATAGCATATTTTTCAACTGCTTATTTCCATCCCCCAAATGTTAGAAAAACTAACATATATCCCCAATCATCTTTGGGAAACATATCTTTGTGTATTATGGTAGAGAAATTAATCATATACCACACAACAAAAGATAGTAAAAATATTTGGTTTCTGATCCTAAACCAATTGTGAAGGGAGGACTTATCATATATTGTTGATCTGATGCATACAAGTGCTGCTATATGCAATTTAGAAAATCTTAGACCAACACATGAAGCTTTGTTCTCATAAGCAATGGTTTAGACATTAATAGGAGGTATTCAATGCTAAACCAGCTTGGATATAAACCAAGCATTATCAAGATGAACTGTCTTGATTTCATAATCTGAAAATTATGCTCTTAATCGAGAAAAGCAATTCCAAATGCCAAACTGCAGGTTGACAATAATTACACATGTAACCATCTCATATATGCACCTATAAGTGGTTCACATGATAGGTGAACGGGCCCATATTCACCTTTTATATATTTCAGAATCAGGGGTCTTAGTCCCAACTTTAGCTGGTATAATCAATTCATTATGAGAACAAGCAACACATGAGAATTCCTGAAGAATCTTCTAGTTCTTTAGTATATGCTTATCTGAATTCTCAAATAGCTCATTTAAAAATGGCAAATGAAAACTTCAAGTTTATCATGTCATGTGCTATCTCTTAGTAAACTTCTGGTTTACTATGGCATAAACTTTTGCTTTAGTAAACTTCTGGTTTACTGTGATACATGATATAGTACAAATTAAAGAATAAGGCAGGTAACTTCTCACATACATATTATTTTACCCCCTATGATTGTGGAAACATGAAGATTATCAATCTTCCAATCATTTGTAGTCTCAATATGATAGCCATTTGTATTAGTAAACTTCAGGTTTACTACAACATATGTTTTGACCATAATCATATAATATGAATGACATATTTGTATATAAGCTCTTCGAGAGCCTTAATTTATTATCCACAATCTAATATTTATCTGGCACTACTGGTGTCATGTATTCTTTAGGCAAACATTTAGCTCTTCAGGAGTTATTGATACATTTTGTACTATCAAATATTGCTCAGACACTGCTGGTGTCATGAGAGAAAATCACAATCAAATAAACAATGTAAAACAATTGTTTAAGCACACGAAAACTCTTCTTCATAATATTTTTCCACTTCAGGAGGCAATTTCAACTGTGTTACTTCTTCAGGAGCAAATTTAAAATACGAAATATTGAGTATATATTCTCTCAATTATATTAACTCTTCTGGAGGTGAATTGTAATGTATTCACATCAAGAGCGCGTTCATATTTACCCGACTTATTAGTATTGTCACATTCACTTCAGGGAATGGATTAATATTATCAAAAGTTCTCATCCTTCAGGAAATCGAACATAATTATCTGAATGCGCATTAATCACATCAAATTGTGATGCCTCAACCTCTTTTAAAATATTTACTACTTCAGGAGCAAATCGAGACGTGCATTTAATATAGAGAATATTTATGTAGCTTATCTTTAATTGTAACTATAGAAAGCCTAAATTATCACTTCTGGTGATCATAGACATATACCACTTCTGGTGGTTAACAAAATATAATTACAATGAGATATATGAAATATAACTACTTCTGGTGGTTGTATATTTCTTGCAAACTCTGCTAGAGTTTAAGTTGATCTAATAATATTATCCATATTCTTTAAAATGACATAAATAAGATATATTATAGTAAACATCAAATCATAATTTTTCTTTATGTACAACAATTACATAACCATACTATCTATTACAAATAACAAAAATTAAAATATTTACATTTCTAAAGATTCACCACCGATTGCATGACTTGTTTCTCCTTCTGGGAGTGCAAAGTAATCAGCTACATCCAAATGCATGAAGTCTAAATTATCTTCAGAAATAAAATTTGCTTCAGCATTTTTCTCTGTTTTCTTCAGGGAGGCTTGATAAAGCTCAACCAGGTGCTTTGGCGTACGACAAGTACGTGACCAGTGCCCTTTTCCTCCACATCTATAGCATGCATTTTCTACATTTGGCGCTTGCACCGCTTCATGCTTTTGTTCCTTCCTTTTCCACTGCTGGTGGTGAGGAGGCTTCTTTGGTGCATTATTATTACCATGATTGGGGTTTCTTCCCCGACCACGACCATGACCATGACTGGGGCCACGACCTCTTCCACGTTTAACTTGGTGGAAGTTCGTCTCATTCACTTCAGGGAATGGACAAGAACCAATAGGTCGGCTTTCATGATTTTTCATTAATAGCCCATTATGTTGCTCTACTATAAGAAGATGTGAGATAAGTTCAGAATACTTTTTAAATCCCATCTCTCGATATTGCTGCTGCAGGAGCATATTCGAGGCATGAAAAGTGGTGAAAGTTTTCTCCAACATATCATGATCAGTAATATTATCACCACATAACTTCAATTGGGAAATAATTCTGAACATAGCAGAATTATACTCACTGATAGATTTAAAATCTTGCAGCCTTAGATGAGTCCAATCATATCGTGCTTGTGGAAGAACGACCATCTTCAGGTGGTCATATCTATATTTCAAATTATTCCACAGTATGACTGGATCTTTAACAGTAAGATATTCCATTTTCAGGCCCTCATCAAGGTGATGGCGTAGGAATATCATTGCTTTGGCACGGTCTTGGTTTGATGCCTGATTTTTGTCTTTGATGGTGTCTGCCAGACCCATCGCATCAAGATGAATTTCAGCATCAAGCACCCAAGACATGTAGCTTTTGCCCGATATATCCAGGGCTACAAATTCAAGTTTAGAAAGATTTGACATTATTTAGGAAAAGAAAGTTCTTACCTCAGATACTTTCAAAATATTTGCTCGAGATGGTAGAGCTTCGTGCTGATAACGTGTTATGAAATAAAGACTATAAAGTAAAGACAAGTATAGAGAGAAACTGATATATTATTCGAATTCAAACTGATGTACATAATGAACTGAAATCTCTTCTATTTATAGAAGAAAGGAAGCTGCTCTGTAAGCTGCTACTACAAGCTGCTGTATAAGCTGCTGTGTAAGCTGCTACTACAAGCTGCTGTGTAAGCTGCTACAAGCTGCTGTGTAAGCTGCTGCTGTACCAGATATGGATAATCTTCTACTGAGAGCAATATTTATCCATAACGGAGTACTGAATGGATAAGCTTATTATACCCGGTATGGATAATCTTCTACCGGGGGTAATGTTTATCCATAACTGGGTACTGAAAAGATAAGCTTATTATACCCGATATGGATAAACTTCTACTGGGGGTAATGTTTATCCATAACCGGGTACCGAAGTGATAAGCTTCTTCAGGAAGCTTATTTCCAATATAGTACTAAATAGATAAACATATTTACGGTGGAGTCCCATATGGATAAGCTTCTTCAGGAAGCTTATTTACAACGGAGTACTAAATGAACATCCATAATATAATATATTTATAACAAACAATAATTTAAAATGTGATATGGCTAAGCATACGTGAAAGAAGAATTAGCCAAAAAAACATCTACTGTATCAACGAAGAGGCCAAAAAAGAGGAGAAGTACCAGAGTCTCAATGTGGGACCCACCTTTTCAGATAGAATAGCCAAAGCAGAAGCAGCTGTGCTTTTCCTGACTTGAGAGTACCAGAGTGGGATCCACAAGGGGGCGTTTTTAGTCCGGGCACTCAAAATTTAATTCAGCAACCACAGTAAAATTCCACTTGGACCAATGATATTACACCTTTTTCATGAAATGACCATAACGCCCTAGAATTGCCAGGCAGGCATGTCGTCCAGTTGCTAACTCCCTCTTATTAGATAGTAGAATTTAAATTATTATTGCCAGATTAAGTGTGGTTAATTAGCCTTACTAGCTACATTAGCAAATGTAAGTGGATACATACAATCTAAGACTGGATATCATTATCTATGAATCAAAATGAATAAATGGTGCAGGTTCCCACAACAAAGTACCCACATCATTATTATTAAGGTAAAGTTGTTACAATATGACCAGGAAGTCACTATCACGATCTAAAATTCATTTAGTCATGATGACACATAACCTTACCCACTAGGTAAGCAAAATAACCGTCAACACAATTCAAACGAGAATAATAAGAAATCACTATTGAACTAGCTGAAATATGTATACAATAACCTAAGGACTGGTAGTACAAGTCATGAGCCATTATGATTTAGATTTTCAAACTGGAATGAAGAATAAAGACAATATCTGTTTCAAGTTTACATAAACATAATTTAAAATTCTAACCTGTCATGAGCAAAAGGTAGCTTGAATTTGGAATGTGGGTACGTCTTTAATGCTAGGCTTCGTCTTCCACAACTACGCAACTCCAAGATCTCTCTCTCTCTCTCTCTCTCTCTATATATATATATATATATATATATATATATATATATATATATATATAACACGTCTTCTCCGTTGCAGCGTGCAACCCGATCCACAACAATAAATATAAAATATGTCTTCCCCGTTGCAACATGCAACCCGATCCCACACAATAATATCAATATTTATTGCAGCGTGCAACCTGATCCCATATATATCAATATAGATTCATATGAAACTATGCAATAACAACAAGCACGGAAATTCACTACGTAACACCAAGAAAACTAATACGCGGAACTCAACTAGGAATACAAACTCAAACAATGTAAGGTGAGCAACATAGCACCCTAGCGCTAATCTCCCACATTTTAAACCAAACTTCCATAAAGCATAAACACACAACCAATCAAAAAATCACCAAATTGGAATAAGCAAAAATGTGTAGAGCATGAATTGAGAAATGATGTATGTCAACTATAGGTGTGTAAGAAGCGAAATCATGTAACATGTGAAGGCACGTAGCAATTAAAGACATATATTATGGGAAGGCATGTTGTAAGTGATGGCATATGACAGGTCAAGACAACTAATCAGAAAATCATGTAACAAATAGAGGCAAGTAACATGTACGGGCAAATAACAGTAAAGGCACAAATTCGAAGAAAAATATGTAGCAAAAGTAAATCAAGTAAAAGCATACGAGTAATAGTAACAAAAAAGGTAGAAACATGGATACAAAGTATCAGGCCAAATATGAAACACAGAAGTAACTACATAAGGAACACGAAAGTGAAAGGAATCTACAAGACAACAAGCATTAATAGAAAACAGAGTAAAGGGCATGTAAGTGTTTAACGAACAAGTAATCATAACAGAAAAATCAATTTCTTTTCACACAGTAACAACCAATCGGCCAATCTTATCTCACACCGCACGACAATACTCATGGTGTCAACATCATATTAAGCGCACGGAAACACCCTCGTGCCAAACATAGCCCTAAAGCCCCAATCCTCAATTATTGTTACGGATAAAGAAGCTCAGATAGCATGACACAACAGGTATAAATCGATGTTCATGATACTATGGTCAATTAAGTATGTAAACAGTTCGAAAATAACACGCTAAATCCTTTTTAAGATGTCGCATGTTCTAACATGATTTCCAACGCAGTTAATTAAGTTTATTAGTCATAGTATTAATAAAGCTCAAGTCAAAGAATCACCAAGTTCGTCAAAACATAAGAAAGTATATACTTTCCCCCTCCCGAGCATGGAAACCCTGGCACATGCATATATGTTTGTCACCTCGTGTATGCATCACCCCTATATGTAGCAAAAAATATCATTTTGTAGGTAAAATTACCCCAATAAAGCGGCGAAATACTTACCTCAAACAAGCCGAATTGATACACTAGAAGCGCCACCCCGCACAAATCGACCTCCGAATGGCTAGAAACCAGCCAAAAGTAACTCAAAATCATCAAATAATGCCATAGGAAGCAAACCCAAATAATAAACGCCGAATCTTTAATTATATACTCAAAGTCAACCAAAAAGTCAACCCAGGCTCGCACCACGAAATCCGACAAAACTCACAAATTCCGACAACTCATTCGAATACGAGTCCAACCATACCTCAAATTCGACTCTAAATCGATGTTCAAAACTCAATTATTCACTTTAGAAAAGTTTAGACAAAAATCCATAATTTCTCTTTTAGATTCATCAAATCAAATGCCAAAATTGAAGATTGAATAATGTAAAATAATCTAATATGAGTCAAAAGTACTTATCCTAATTCATGTGGTAAAAATTCTCTCCAAAATAGCCCAATTTCGAGCTCCCAACTCAAAATGTGATAAAATAACTCAAAGTCTGAAAATAGAGTGCTTTATGGCACTGCCCAGGTGAACCCTTCGCGAACACGGAAGAAGCCTCGCGTTCGCGAAGCACAAAACTACCTCCAACCAGAAACCTTCTCCACGAGCGCGACAAACGGCTCGCGAACGTGTTGACTCGCACGCCCAAACATTGCAAACGCGACGCACAGAGCTCCCAGCTCCCAATCTTCGCGAACACATAGACCTTCATGCACAAAACTTTTGCAATCGCGTCCCCCTATCCACGAACGCGTAGAACAAATTTTCTGCAACTCACCTGTCTTCGCGAACACGATTTACCTTAGACCAGCAAACCACCAATACAAAACTCATCCGAAATGATCTGAAACTCACCAGAGCCTCTCGAGACCCCATCCAAACATATAACAAGTCCAAAAACATATACTCAATGCCTCAAATCACCCATAACAACATCAAAACTATGAATCACACCTCAAATCAAGCTTAATAAACTATTTCAAATTTTCAAATTCCAACGTTACGCCGAACACGTCTAAACAACTCGGAATCACCTAAAATTTTGCACACAAGTTCTAAATGACATAACGAATATATTCCAACTACCAAAACCAAAATTCGAATCCGATAACATCGAAGTCAACTCCCGGTCAAACCTATGAACTTTCAAACCTTCAACTTGCTAACTTTTGCCATTTAGATCCAAAACCTTCTAGAAACATCCAAATGCAAATCCGAGCAGACGCCCAAGTCCTAAATTACCATTCGGACCTGACGGAACCTTCAAAATCCGGATCCGAAGTTAAATACACAAAAGTCAAACTTGTCAACTCTTCCAACTCAAAACTTCCTAGTTGAGGATTATTATTCCAAATCAATCTCGAACCATTCGAAAACCAAAACTGGCGATACACGCTAGTCATAATGCACCGTCCGAAGCTACTCATGACCTCAAACCGCCAAACTGAATGCAAATACTCAAAACAACTGGTCGAGTCATTACGGTCACATGTTCGAGCCGTGGAAACAGCTTCTTGCAGAAATACAGGGCAAGGTTGCGTATGATAGACCCGTGTGGTCCAGCCCTTCCCCGAACCCCGCGCATAATAGGAGTTTAGTGCACTGGACTACCTTTCGTTGTGTTTGGTTAGAAAATTTTTGTTTCACAACCTTATCGCTATAGTAGCTTAGTAATCTTATTGCATGATTATATCATGTATGTATGACTAAATTCCGAATTAAAGGATGACTATCTACCTACGACCTCCTGTAAGTATTCTTCTGGCAACACTTTGTGTGTAATATTAAGAAAATTAAACATAGCTTAGTTGTTATAATCTCTAACTCTTGAAGTAATGCAACTTACGCGCAATATGTATTAGGGTTGTGCACGGATCGGATTGGATCGGATTTAGCCTATTTCGGATTCGGATTTCAGATTTCGGATTCTGAAAAGGGCAATCCGAATCCGATCCGAATTAACATTGGATTGGATCAGATTTTAAACTTTGGATCAGATAATTTTTCGGATTGTCGGATCGGATTGTCACCAAAATTTTCAACAATTTAAAGTTTATTCGGTGTCTCTATCTCATCTTCCATCTACCAAAACAAACAAAAAAATCAAAATTAAATCAAAAGTTGAAGAATAGAACATGAAATAGACATAAAAGACAGAAGAGAAGAGAAGAGAGGCGGAAGAAAGAGACATAAAATCAAAGTAAAATCGGAAGTTTGAGTCATTGAGACTCTTTTAGTCTTCACTGAAGAGAAGAGAGGTGCAAGAGAGGCGGAAAAATCTAAGTGAGTGAGGGGGTGTGTGAAAAATGAATAAGCATAACCCTAAAATTTTAGTGTGTATTTATATAGGTACATATAATTTCGGATATCGGATCGGATCGGATTAAAATCATACCAATCCGAATCCAATCCGAAAATCCGAAATTTCATAAAACACAATCTGTATCCAATCCGAAAATCCGAAATAGAATGGATCGGATCGGATTTCGGATATCCGATCCAAATGCACAGCCCTAGTATGTATAGACACGCATGTACTGTCCCAATTAGCACTGCACATACTCGAACAACTACAACTATTTCCTTCAACTTTTAATAGTTGGATTACTTACTTTTGTTAATTACACCTTGCATTTGTTAAAAAAATCCACAAAAAATGTATAAGTAATTTATTCCCACCTCTGAATTTAGCACACAATTACCAGTACATCTAATTATATTCTAAGAAAAGAGAGAGAAACCAGTAAGATTAATCACAACAGGAATTTCCATTGAAGATCAGATACAAGTTAAAGGTCCAAAAGCCAAACATACATGCCAGACAAGAACTACTGAGAATAAAAAGTTTCAGACACTTGAAATGACATGATAAACAATGACCTCAAGAATCCATAACCAATGCCAGATTCACCCACAAGATTAATTTCCTTCCAATTAAACAACCTCCCTACAATTTGTTCTTGATCTTATAACTTTCCGATTTCTCAAAATTCCCTCCACCAGCCGCCTGTGCTGCCTTCCTTGCCGCCTTTTCTTGAAGTGCCTTTGCATCCCTGTTGAGATATTAAACACAACATCCGTGTTAGGAACAAGAACTAATCGCCCTAAAACACGAGACTTATTTTGCAGAAAATTGGCGGAGGAGGAACCTTTCTCGTCTTTGTTCAGGGGTCAATCCGTCATTCTTAGGTTGCTTGGATTTGTGATTTTCCCTGGCTTGAGCCCTTTCACCATCTCTATCTCTCTGGTTCCCGCATTAGCTTAAGTTAAGGTCAAAACAGGTAGGGATCGAATTAAAGTATGGCAACGTCGAACCAAAAAGGAAAAAAAATCTAGTCTTTGGACCCCAAAGCTGAAGATAAAATCTCAAGTTTACGCATATTGAAAATTTAAACTTGATGATTCAACCTTTAAAGTTCTTAGCACCGAATTCAATCGTACCTTCTAAACTGTGGATTCAGAATTTAATATTCACTGATATTTTAGTAACTTAAACAAAAATATGCATGAATGTCAAAAGAATCATATTCATGGTCAATTAATAGTACGAGAGATTACACTTTAAAAAAGGCTCTATTTTTAGATCCTTCCCCCAATTTCTAGGCAATCTAACAAAGGATAAATAAACTTGTACATGAATAAGCGCCAAAAGAAAAAATAAGAGCTTGCCCCAAAAAAAGTTCTATCTTCAGACTCTTACCCAATTCTAGGCAAACAATATGAAAGAATGGGCTAAAAAATAATACGAGAGCTTGCACTAGAAAAATCTCTACTTCTTTTACCCACCAAACACCCCCCCCCCCCCGGAAAAAAAATCTAGGAAACCAAACAAATGAAAAAAGAAAGAGCCTTGTTAATGAAAAGGGAAAGAAAAAAACGATGAAAATTAGCATGAAGAAAATCAGAGAAAAGAAACATATCAGAAGGATATGAGACATTCCCAATTCTCCAACAGCCAAACAAGATTAAATGGATAAATAGCTCTATACAAGATCCTGGAAACAAAACAATAACCAAAAAAGGGGGGGGGGGGAGGAAATTTTAGAGGAAAAAAAAATCACCGAATTACACCCTAACAGAACCGTGTAAATGAGAAGGGGGTTTAACTGATTGAGCTTGGATTAGGATTTGTTTGCTTAAGATCGACCTTAAAATTTGAGCACTGAGCAGAATGATATTAACTTGGGTTGTCAGAATTGGAAATGCAAAGGGTTCAGGGGAGTAGTTGGTATTTATAGTAGTAAGTTTAGAAGCATCCAGAAACGAGGTTTCTCTTTCTCGTAACCTTTTCACGTTTTATTCCACCGAGCGTATAAATGTGAGGCTAAATGAAATTTTAGTTTTAATAGAAACTTTATTTTGTTTCGGAAGATGAAACGGGTCAAAAAAAAGAGAGGTGAAATTCATGTATTATAGCTTGTTTGGTCGAGATTTTTTTTTCCTTTTGGCCAAAAATAATTTTTTTAACGGTAAGGGTTTGGGCAAGCTTTTAGAAAAAAAAAGTAAAATACTTTTGATGTGAGCAAAAGCAGAAAAAAGTATTTTTTTTTTCTCAAAAATATTTCTTTGAAAAGCACTTTTGAGAAAAATATACTTAAAAATACTTTTTAAAAGCTTGACCAAAAATTAATTACTTCTCAAAAGTGTTTTTCAAAATTAATTAGCGAAAAACAATTGGTTCTCACTGAAATACTTTTTTGGAAAATATTTTTCTAAAATAAGCTGATTTTAGAAGAATAGACAAACATAATGCTTTTCTCCGTAAGTATTTTTTCGAGAAGTACTTTTTTAAAAATAATTCTCTAAACAAGCGAATTTTTCTAGCTTGGCCAAATAGACTATAATTATTCATGCTCACTTTGCCCTCTTTTAACTTTTGTGGACAAATTATTGTAAATAGCCGCAACGTTTTTTTTTGTTTTGTTACAGTTAGATACAATCAACCCTTTGTAACAATCTCGTTTTTTTGATATTTTTTTATTTTGTATAGTGAATGGCTATTATGCACCTATAACAAGATTTGACATTTACATTTTTTTGGGTGTTATAGGAAAAAATTATCCAAAAATCAATTATTTTTTCTTTCTTAATGTTACATATAAAAGATAATAAAACTATTCAAATTTAAAATCTCAAAAGATATGCATATTTCACTAGTTAAATATTGAAGAAAGCTAATACATTACTAATGAATTCGTAACTAAACCTATACATATTTAAACTCTAAGGCATACATTTTATAGCTACCTGAAAAAATAAATCTTTCAAGATTAAGGTGGAAGGACTTTGTAATTGTACCTTGTTTCGTAGATTCCATTCTCTTACTAATATAACTGTAAGCATTTAAATTTTATTGGATTTAAATTCAATAAAAGTATTTGGACTATATGTTAAATATATTAGTTCGAATAAATATTATGGACTAATATAATTGGATTAATTATATAGGTCCAATATATATGGATTAAATAAATAAGTCTTAATACATTGAGCTAGCCCATTTAATTGGACTAAGGTGATGAGCCCACTTCATTAAGCCCAATATGATATCTTCCTAGAGGCCGAGTTTGGTACCACGTGTCAAATGACGTGGCGCACCAAGTCAAATGGAAGAGACAATAGGAACGTGTCACGTGTCAAAATGACAAGGCATGCCAAATCAAATTAAAAGACCAATGAAATTGTACCACATATGCAAGTGACATGTCCTGGCCAATCAAATGCGACCTTGTCACACTTCAATTTGATTGGTCGAAAAGAGTTTGTTCTTATCGTAACTCTTTCCTCCCACAACTATAAATAGGGGTCTTCATAACTCAAAAAGTCACCAGAAGTTATAACAAGAAGCAAGAGGGAGCTCGTGGATCAAACGCTGCAGATCTCTCTAAAAGCTACAAGCATTCAAGTGTTCTAACGATTAAAAGATCAAGACGAATATTCAAGAACAAGCTGCAAGCCCTTAGATTAAAAATACGCCAAGATCAAGATCAGGCCTCAAGCACTTGGATTAAAATAAAATAAAATTCAAGATCAAGCTCGAAGGCTCTTTTATTTACTGTTGAAAAGAAGAATCAGAGGATTCATAGAGATTGTAACACTCAAATATTCGAAATCAAATACTACGATTGTTGCAATATTTTTCGGTCTTGATTTTATTTTCTTGACGCAATTTATTGTCTACAATAACGCTTGAATTGGCGAAGATTCATGTCCATATTTTCAAGAAAAAGGTATCCAATAACTTTCCCTTAAAGATAATCTAAGAGATTAACAACTACATTTTCTATCTATTTTTTTTTTTGAAATTTGTCCAATGAAAAAGATATCATGTGCAAATCTTCAAATCTTATATATTACGCTAGATAGAAACTTTGTTTAACAGAAAAGCTTGTGTGCATCTTTATAAAATTATTAGCAATGATCTTAAAGATTCTATATGACTGTAATGGGGGTAATTATACAAAGAACGTTATGCTATAAATATGTTTTCAACAGATGAAGGTAGTAGAGATGAGGATGTTGAGATGGATGTGCGTACACACCAGGTTAGATAGGATCAGACATGAGGTTATTCGCGACAAGGTGAGTGTGACCCCTATTGAGAACAAGATGCGGGAAGCGCAGCTTAGGCGGTTTGGTCATGTGAAGAAGAGGAGCATGGATGCCCCAGTGAGGAGGTGTGAGAGGTTGACATTGGAGGGCCTATGGAGAGGTAGAGGTAGGCCAAGGAAGAGGTGGGAAGAGGTGATTAGGCAAGACATGGCGCAACTTCAGCTGACCGAGGACATGATCCTTGATAGAAAGGTATGGAGGTCGAGGATTAGGGTAGTAGAGTAGGTAGTCTAGAGTGTTCATAACAGTAGTATTGGCACGCAGTCTCATTTTTTATTGGTAGTAGATTTTTATGACTAACCGTTGTTTTCTTTCACTGTTGATCAACTTATTGTCTTGTTATTTTTATTCTGCTTTTATATGACTTTTTGGTATTGTTCCTTCTTATCTATATTTTCATTAATGTGGTGCTTATGTTTTCTTGAACCGAAGGTCTATTGGAAATAGCCTCTCTATCCTCACAAGGTAGAGGTAAAGTATGCGTACACACTATCTTCCCCAAATCCCACATTGTGGGATAATACTGGGTATATTGTTGTTGTTGTTATTATAGGCAAAAAGCTATTACAAAAAGGTAAAATATAACTTAAAAATCGATTCGAAATAAAACTTGACTTTTATAATGAATGACTGTTATATAGGAATGTTATCATAAAAAGATCTGACTGTATTAGCCACAATTTTTATACCCGAAGTTGAGGCTCCATAGCTAATGTGCATATTGTTTTCAATGTTGAAAGTGAGAAATTTGTCATAATACAATTGACTCAAGACTTGAATCTAAGATCTTTCAATAAAAGGGGACGATTCAACAGTTATATTTATCAAGTACTAAATAACAAGTTTGTCCTTAAGGTTGGCTAAAAAGGTCAAGTTTGACTTCGGTCATCATTTTGAGCAAACGACCTCGGAATCAGGATTTGACGATTCCAGTAGGTTCATATGATGGTTTCGGACTTTGGCGTATGTTCGGATCGGGTTTGAATACCGGAAGAGTTTTGGCGCCTAATAGTGAAAAATGTTTCTTTGAAGGTTTTTAAGTTCTTTAAATTTGTTTTAGAGTAGGTTTTGGTGATATCGAGGTCCAATTGGAATTTTGAGATCGGGAATAGTTTCGTAATATTGTTTAAGACTTGCATGCAAAATTTAGCGTCATTCCGAGTAGTCTAAGTATGATTTGGCGTGCTCGGAGCAATTTGAAAACTTGAAGTTCATATTTTGATTCGATTTGGTTTTGGGGTGTGATTCTTGGTTTTATTGTTGTTTTAAGCGTTTCAAGAGTTCAAGCAAGTCTGTATTATGTTTATTGGAGTAGATAGATGAGGTCCCGAGGGGCTCGGGTGCGTTTCAGACCGCCCGGAGTTGAGTTGAAACACACCAAATTTGTTGTTTCTTGTTTCCTTCTTCACGAACACGGTCAGACTTTCGCGTTCACGATGAAGGATTTGAGGTATTGTGGCCTGGGGCTTTTGCCCTTCGCGTTCGCATGAGATGGACTGTGTTCGCGGAGGTATGGATCCTCTAGCCTTCGCGTTCGTGTGACCTGGCCCACGTTTGCGTAAAGAAGGCTGAGTTGCCTGGCCGCTGGTCATTCTTCATGTTCGCGTAGGGTAGGCCAAGCGAGCCTCCGCATTAACGAGGCTCCTATCGCGTTCGCGATGGGTAAAAGATTTCTGGGCCTCTTCCATTGCCTTCGCGAACGCGAGGCCTTTTCTACGTTCGCGAAGAATGAGGCAGCTGGGCAGAGAGTTTTAATAATCGTGACTTAGCCAATTTTGGGTTCATTTATTGCACACTTGGGCGATTTTGGAGCTTCAAAAAGTGGAATTTCAACCTAGCTATTAAGGGTAGGTAATTTCTACCTAATGTGAGTTTAATATGTAGATTATGGGTAGATTTTAACATGTGAATTTGTGGAACTTATGGGTTAGACGGAAAACCTAGTTTTTTTTATAAAAATGAGATTTTAACCACAAAATTGGTTATGAAATTTAGTGAAAATCATATATTTGAGTTCATGAGGTTATAGGTAACAACTTTTTTCAAAAATTTCTGGAATTCGGGCATGTGGGCCCGAGGGTGAATTTTAGGAATCTTGCATTTAGGGTTGGGTAATCACTACAATAGTTGGAATATGAACTTCTGAACATATATTGATTAATTTATATACCATTTGATTAGTTTTGGATTGTTCAACATCGAATTGAGGGTTTGAGCACAACTTGGGACCGGAAAATAGGCTTTGAGACGAGGTAAGTTTCTTTTCTAACCCTGTAAGAGGGAATTCACTTCATAAGTGAACTAAATTAATATGTGCTACTATTTGTGGGGGCTACTTACGCACGAGGTGATGAGAGTACGTACATAGCTACTTTTCATGCTTATGTTCGGGTAGTTTTAGGTTCATACCATGCTTTGTGGATACTGTTATTTGATTATAATTACTAATTGTATTGAGTGGGGCTAAGTTGAGGATCTTAAGATTTCAAAAGTTTCAAGTTAAATTTTCTTTATTTTGGAAATAATTGAGGGATATTATGGTAACTTGAGAAATTTATATTTATCGCGTCGCAAGTAATTTCCGCGAGCGAGGTAACCTTTTTCACTACTCTCATGGGAGCAGGTCGTTCACCTCGGTAGGTTAATAGATGCATCTATGGTTCATGTCGTTCGACCCTCGGCAGCGCACACAGTTATGAATATGTATATTTGGATCGGGTCGTACGTCCTCGGCATAATTCATGCGTGATAACAAAACTGGAAGCCCCTTTATATTTGATATTAATTCATTGGTTTGAGAAATTACTTATTTTAAATGAGGGAAATGATTCGGTTCTTAATAATGGCAAAAGTATTGTTCATTTATTTCTTACTCCGAGTTTTATTGTCATTTCAATCTATCCTTTTTAATTAGAATTTCATATTATTATATTATTGGCCCTTTGTAAGTGTCAAAATCGACCCTTTGTCACTACTTCTTCGAGGTTAGACTAGATACTTTGTCACGACCCAATTTTATTATAGGTTATGATGGCGCCCAACACCATTGTCAGACACCAAAGATATTAGTGTGTTCTCATTTTACTTTACCAAAACATCTCCAGCATTTTCTTAACTTGAATTTAAAATAAGTGATAATTAGCAACATAAAGTAATAGATATACAACCCAAAAGAATAATCTACCAATGTGTGTGCCAAAATCTAGTGTCACAAGTATATGAGCATCTAGTAGAAAATACAAAAGAATAAATCTATCATACTGTCTGAAATATAATAGACAGTAAAAAATAAGAGAGACTCCATCATGCTGCTGAACGGCATAGGAAGGGAGCAACTCACCGTGTAATCTCGGCCTACTATCAAGGATGCACACCAGTCGGGTAGCCAAATGTACCTTCCTCAGATCCTGTACAGTTAAGTACAGAAGCGTAGTATGAGTACATAAACAACATGTACCCAACAAATATCTAGTCTAACCTCGAAGAAGTAGCAACGAAAAGGGATCGACTTGACACTTACTAAGGTCAATACAAATGATAATTAAATATTACACTAAGCATGGATAACATGGACATAATGGAAAGCTCAGAATTTAAAGAGAACAGTATATCAATTTCAGTCATGTCTTATAATAGTTGCACTTCAAGGCATTTAACAGAGTAAGTCATGGATAAGATTTCACATAAATATCATGCACACATTATGCCGAGGTCGTACGGCCCGGTCCAACATAAAAGAAACTGTGCACTGCCAGAGGGTCGAATGGCGCGAACCATAGATGCATCTACTTTTACCGAGGCGATCGGCCCGATCCACAATTATCAATTATTATCAATAAGCCACATAATGGCGCAATTATATTCAAATAAGTTCACACAAGTTCTCAAGTAAGTGCGTACGTTCGTTTATGTTTATTTTCAATCCCTAACATGTCCTAAGTGATCTCATTAGCATGAAAGAATATAAGCATTTGCAAGTATGGCATAATACAGGTCCTAAACTACTCGGACAATTAGTATAATAGTAGCTACGCACGGACTCTCGTCACCACGTACGTACGTAGCCCCCACAAACAATCACATACATTTATTAGATTCACTTAGGGGTTTATTTCCCTCTTACGAGGTTAGAAAGGAGACTTACCTCGCTCTAAAGCTTACTTCCAATATCAAGAACGTGCTCAAACTCTCAATTTGGAGCCGAACGATCCAAAACTAACTAAACTGGGTATGAACTAGTACAAGCTCAAGAGTTCGTATTCTAACTATTAAAGTAATTCCCCAACTCTAAACACAAGTTTCCTAAACTCCAACCCCAGACCCACATGCCCGGATTCCGGAAATATTTTAGGGAAGTTGTTACCCATAACCTAAGGGTCAAGAATATATGATTTCTACTTCATTCCATAACAAATTTCGTGGTTAAATCTTGTTTTTATCAAAATTCTAGGTTTTACTCTAATTCCATAATTTTCACTAATCTTTATATGTTAATCTACCCAAAACTCAAGTATTAAACTCACATTAAGTAGAAATAACTTACCTCACGGTGCTAGGTTGGAATTTCCTCCTTGGAAGCTCCCAAATCGCCCAAACAATGAAGGAAATGTGTCAAAAACGACACATTTTCGTATTAAATGAAGGTACTGCCTTCAGCGATTTCCGCACCAGTGGTTAGGGGACCGCATCTGCGGTCTCGCTTCTGCGAGGGAAAGTCCGCATCTGCGGAGCTGGGCTGGGCTGGCTGGGACCGCTTTTGCGGTTCGGGGCCGCTCCTGTGGGTACGCTTCTGCGGAAATGGAGCCGCATCTGTGGTTCCTAGGCTCCTCCCCCTTGGCCGCACCTGCGAGGGATCGACTGCTTCTGCATTCTTGCACCTGCGGCTGACCAACCGCAGGTGCGGTTATGACAGATACCTGGGGCTTCAGCTCCTTCCAAAAATTTTCCAACATCACTCGAGCCTCGTCCGATTGACGCTCGGGACTCACGGACCTCGCCCGAACATACCTACAAGTTTGAAATCATAAAACCGACTCGCTCGAACCCTCGGAACGCCCGGAAAAATGCTAAATCTAAGAATCACCCCCTAAAACCAATTGAATCAAACTTATGAACTTCAAGTTCTTCAATTTACCTTCAATGGGACAGAACACACTTACACTACTCGGATTGACACCAAATTTTGCGTGCAAGTCTTAAATGGCAATATGGAACTATTCCCGATCTCGGAACTCTGTTTGGACCTCGATAACACAAAAATCCGCTCCAAACCAAATATTTAAGAATGTCAAAATCCTTAAGGAATCAACTTTCACTATTAGGCACCAAAACGCTCTCGAGTTATCCAAAACCCGATCTAGACATACGCTCAAGTCCGAAATCATCATACGAACCTGTTGGATCCTTCAGATCCGAATTCCGAGGTTGTTTACTTAAAACGTTGACCAAAGTCAAACTTGGCCTTTTAAGACAACCTTAAGGAACCAAGTGTTTGATTTTAACCCAAACTCTTTCAAATCCCGAACCAACAATTCCCGCAAGTCATAAATTAGTAAAAGCAAGTACGAGAAGTCTTATCTAGGAGAACGGGGTTCTAAAAAGTAAAACGATCAATCGGGTCATTACATACTTAATGGGTACATGTTGTTGATGTACTCACACTACACTTCTGTACTTAAATGTGCAGGATCTGAGGCAGATGCATCTGTATATCAGTCTGGCACGCACATTTGACTTACACTTCAAGACTTCACGGTGAGCTACCTTCCGAGCCGTTCTGCAACAGATGGAGTTTTTTTTTGTTATATTTTTCTGTCTATTTCATTTCTGATAGTAGACTAGTGTTCTTTTGTATATTCTACTAAAATGCTCATACACTTGTGACACCAGGTCTTGGTACACACTAGTAGACTTGTGATTTTGGTTTTTATTGCGTGATTATGATTGCACTCAGTTGCTATCATGTTATTTATTTTTAACTTGGAAAAATTTGTTAAAAAGAGGAATCACGTAACTAGGTCACTGTTGGCTTGCCTAGCAACGACATTAGGAGCCATTACGGTCTATTATAGAATTGGATCGTGACAACATGGTACCAGAGCACTAGGTTCACGCAGGTCTCACAAGTTACGGGCAAGCCTAATAGAGCCTTGCAGATCGGTGCAGAGACGTTCGTACTTATCTTCGAGAGGCTATAGGGTGTTAGAAAACTACTCTTTATTCATCTCCTATCGTGCAGTTGATGGTATACTAAGTTTCTTTCTCTTAATCTCTCACAGATGGTGAGAACACACATGACGGATGTTCCAGACCCATGAGGAGCTGCTCCCCTATTGCTAGAGGCCGAGGCCGGGGGAGGGCACTAGCCCTAGGTACGGGACGAGGACATCCCAGAGTTGCCCAATTGCACCACTAGTGAATCCAGTGGAGGATCTCACTATTGAGGAGCAGGGCGAAGTGCCCGCAGTAGAGCCAGCCCCAGTCAATTTCATGTTAGCACCGGGCTTTCAGGAGGTCATGGGCCATATGCTGCGGTTCATGGATACTATGACCCATGCTGGTTTATTTCCAGCAGATCCAGCCACATCTCAGGCGGGAAAGGGAGCACAGACTCCTATTGCTCAGGCTCCTGGGCATGCAGTTATTGTTTATCAGACCCCGGGCCCGTTACCCGTGGGCGGGGCCCAGCCAGTAGCAACAACCGTACTTGAGCCTAGCCCAGCTATGGCCAGCGAGCCACAGAAGCTACTGGACAAAAGGACTAGGCTACACCCTCCTGTCTTCGGAGGTGAGCGATATGAGGATCCTCGGGATTTTATTGCATTATAGGCAAAAAGCTGTTACAAAGAGGTAATATAACTTAAAAATTGCTTCGGAGTAAAACTTTACTTTTATAATGAATAATTATTATATAGAAATGTCATCATTGAAAGGTCTGACTGTATTAGCCACAATTTTCATACCCGTAGTTGAGTCTCCATAGCTAATGTGCATATTGTTTTAAATGTTGAAAGTGAGAAATTTGTCATAATACTACTGACTCAAGACTTGAATCTAAGGTCGTTCAATAAAAGGGGACGATTCAACATATTGTTATATTTATCAAGTACTACTAAATAACAACTTTCATCAACTTACTACTTTCGCTATAGAAAAAAAAAATCAGACCTACATTCAATAGTATCTACAAAATGAAATCAGTCGATCGAGCAATTCTCACTGATGCCATACTCCACATTCCTGCATTATATTGTGGCATTTGGATTACATAGACTTCTATTCGTTCAGCCCCAAAAATTTCATGTTATGACCATACACGGCTGGTAGGATAATGAATAACAATTTCGAATAAAATACGGAATTATTTTATCCCCTTTTGATTATGGATATTAATTAATCATGGAAACTAATCTGTACTAAAATGGTACGATTAGCTATGCAATGGGATTTCCTTATCTATCTCATACTCTTAACCAAACGACCCCTCAGTGTATTCCTGTCCTTTAGAATGAAGTAAACCAAAGACTAAGAATGAAACCAAAGACTTGAAAAATCATGTAAAACTCAGAAAAAAAAGATAACTATCGTAAATAAAAAGTTTACTTATAACAAGAAATATAGGTTCCATATCGCATAAGAGTCATTCTTGAACCAAAAACTGGAAAAAAACAACTAGAAATGTTTCTCATTGTCCAAAATGGAGTCTAAAAATTTCAAGGGCATTTTGGTCCTCCTTCTTGTGTCTTCCAATCTCTGTAGCATGAACAACAATCTTTTTGTCCAAAAGTACCCGGTGGAACGCACTGACACCAGTTACAACACTTATTGCAAAATAATAAACAGTTATTTTTGTGAGATGTATTTGAGCATCGATGATCACATGCACTCGAACACTCTACAAAAGCATTAAAAAAAAGGTCATTTAGTTTCTTGAAATATAGTTAATTAATTGATTATATAAATATAATAAAAAAAGTGCTTACGATCAGTAGGAACTGGACAAGTGGTTGGACCAACCGGAGGTTTTGCTACTAGTGAAGCGTCAAAACGTCGATATGCCTGTTTATTCAGCAAATTAAAGATGAAAAGGAAACACTCATCAAATCATTGTTTAAACAATAATTTAAGACAAATTAGTCATGTTAGCATGTTTCAAATATTGAATGCTCAAAGCAAAAAATAAATAAAAATTCAAAATAGTAAAAATATTCACTCACGAGAGAAACTTCAAGGAAACATAATGAGGCGACCAACGAGAGAAGCAAAGTAGCTTGTGATCTTTTTGAAATAGCCATACTCGAAGTTTTTTTGTGTTTTGACGTTACTTTTTTATGGTAGAGAACCTCCTACTTATATATGCGTGGTCCTAAGTTTGCACAAAATGGGAAGATTGATAATGTAATAAAACAGTAATTAATACGTAATTATAGATTGATAATGCAAAACTTAAATAATTAAAATGTTATTATAGGTCAAAATATACTAACAATGGTAAGAACAGATCAACCGCAAAATTTTCACTGTCAAAGATTTGCATAAATGGAATTAGTTTTTCTAAACGACTGTCTTGCCAATATTAGTGGCTGTATTCAAGAGATTAATATATGTTTTCCGTTAATCAATGCATTTAAATATCAATTACAAGATCCCAAAATCTCCGCCAATATGTTGTTTTTGATAAATTTGCATTTTGAGATCTAAAAGTCTTTTACTTTGTGTCATTCATTAAGAGACCAACAAGAAATTTCTACTTTAGAGTAAAACTGTCGTTTCGAGAAATAGAATGGGTCTAGGTACGATGAGATGGTCAAACTAGAAGAGTTACATTTTTTTTTAAATGTAAGGTATTAACTATCACTAGAAGGGTGAAAATAGGGGTGTACAAAGGAAATCGACTGTCACGATCCAAAATCTAACTAGTCGTGATGACACCTAACTTATCTCGCTAGGTAAGCCAACTCATCAAGTCCAATACAATATAACTTACTGAGGAAAAATAAATGATCTCTTATACACCTCCCCAGGACTAGTAGTACAAATCATGAGCTTCTAAGAATAGAGTTTACAAAGCTGATATAAAAAAAATAAAAAAAATACATCATCTGTTTGACAATTACATAAACAGAGTTTAAAATTCTAAGGCTACCATGAACAAGAGGCAGCTACAACCGTGATGCCGGTACATTTTCCAAGTCAGCTACCATCGAACACAGCAACGTCGACATTCAAAATATGCACGCAATGTGCAGGAAGTGTAGTATGAGTACAACCGACCCTATGTACTCAATAAGTAACAAACCTAAACTTAGGTTTAAAGTAGTGATGAGCTTGTACCAAGGTCAGAGTCCATACCAATATCCAGTAACATCTCATAACAATATAATTAAAGCATCACAAGGAATAACTCAATAATAAAATGCTCAGCTCGTTCACAGTTCCAAAAAGAAATATTTTAGTATAATCGTAAAACTCAATTCTTTTCACTGAAATCACCAAAATATGAGTAAGTCTGAAAACTATGATCTTTCCCGTAAAACTTTCTTTCAAAATAGGAGATTTCATTTTTCAAATGGCATGAGGAAAGTACATCTCTATGCCTATATTTCAATGTGCATGCCAATGCAATGAAAAATAGTGACAAAATCATATGCATACTCTCAGAGTATCAATTCACTCAATTCTCACAGTCACTCATGCCTCGCAGTCACTCAATCCTCCCAAGTCACTCGGCACTCGCACTCAGTAGGTACATGCGCTCACCGGGGGTGTGCAGACTCCGGAGGGGCTCCTTCAGCCCAAACGCTATAACATGCCACCTTGTGGCATAAATCAATCAGGCCTTCGGCCTCACTCATTCATAAATCAGTAACAATATGCTGCGGCGTGCAGCCCGATCCCATAATCATCCTCACAATTAGGCCCTTGGCCTCACTCAGTCATCAATCTCTCCAGTCTCTCGGGCTCAAAATGTCATGAAAATCAGCCCAAAAATGATGATATAATGTATCAATAATAACAACTAAGACCGAGATATTATATGAATAAATGAATATGACTGAGTATGAAATATCAATGAAATCGGTGAGATGACAACAAGAAACAACCATTATGGGTCCCAACAATATCGGCATAAAGCCTAAACATGATATCTAACATGATATACAGCTCAATTTACTTATCACATGGTGAAAACACAGATATCAACAAAGTAGGACCACTACACAGTGTCCTGGAAACAACAGAGTCACCATTCACAAGGTGCACGCCCACACGCCCGTCACCTAGCATGTGCGTCACCTCAACATCAATCACATAACACATAATTCGGGGTTTCATACCCCCAACACTAAGTTTAAAAGAGTTACTTATCTCAAATAAGCCGATTCCAATGTCCAGCAAGCTAAACAATGCTCCAGAAATTCAGTTGTGCGTATCAACTTCCGAACAGCTTGAATCTAATCATAATTAATTCGATTCAGTCAACACAAATTATAGGAATTAATTCCATATGAAAATGCTAATTTTCCAACTAAAACCGAAATTAACTCAAAAATTTCCCGTGGGGCCCTACGTCCCGGAACCCGACAAAAGTTACAAAATCTGAATGCTCATTCGACCACGAGTCCAACCATACCAAATTTACCAAATTCTGACATCAACTCGACCTTCAAATCCTCAAATCTTATTTTCAAATCCCTAGGTCCAAATTCTCAATTTACACCTCCAAAACATGTAATCTAGTCGGATTATTCGATGATAATTCAATATTATGGAGTAGAAATAATCACAAGTGGCTTACCCAAGATTTCCCATGATTTCTTGCTCAAAAAATCGCCCCAAGCCGTGTTCTTGCACCCAAAAATGTCAAAATGGGCTAAAAACCAGAACAACATTAAAAACACGATTCTGGTCGCTAAAGGCCCAATTACCGTCGCTATAAGTGTCAAATCTGGTCGCTAAAGGTGCGCACCAGATCCTGCTGCACTAACAGTCTTTAACTTCATTAAAAATGCTCTAACTCCATCATACGAACTCGGAATTTGATGATTCTTGTTCCTATGAGTCACAAATAACAATACGAACCTAGTCTTTAAATCGAAACTCAATTTGGAGCTCATTTGCTTAGTGCGATACCCATTTCGCTCGTTAAATAATTAACTCATGTTTCACGTTAAAAACCCTACTTGACGAAATTAGACCAAACTTTCCAGATCACTCCTATAATTCATTATAAAAATTCCGGAAGGATCGAAATCAAATTTTGATCTCTAGAACTAAAAATGGACCTCTAGATCATTACATGTTTATGCTCAAAATACCAATTTCTTCCAAAATCTGTTCCAAAACTCATCCGAGCCACATAGGACCCCAACTAAATGTACTAACAAATCACATAATATGACACAAACTTAGTCGATATCTCAAATTACATTGAACAATACTAAAACATGAATCACACCCCAATTCAAGCCTATTCAAAACTAACAAATTCCAATTTCTACATTCAATGCCGAAACCTATCAAATCAATTCCGATTGACCTCAAATTTTGCACACAAGTCATAAATGACATAACGGAGCTGTTCAAATTTTCAGAATCGTATTTCAATCCCGATATCAAAAAGTCAACTCCCCGGTCAAACTTCCAAACTCAAATTTCCTATTTTCGCCATTTCAAGCCTAATTTAACTATAGACTTCCAAAAAGAATTTCGGACACGCTCCAAAGTCCAAAATCACCATACGGAGCTATTGGAATAAAAAAAAATCTATTTCGGGATCATTTACACATATTTTACCATCCGTCCATTTATTCAACTTAAGCTTCCAAAACAAGAATTGTTCTTTCAGTTAAATCCCAAATCATCCGAAAAATCAAACTTGACTACCCTCGCAGTTCATAATACACATTTCAAAGCTGCTCGAGACCTTAAGCCACCGAACGGAACGTTAATTCTCAAAATGACAAGTCGGGTCGTTACACCGACAAATCGCACCAACCCGATAATCCGAGTCAAACTGAGAAAAAAAAACCCGACTATGGTTTGGTTTGATTTGGTTTGGTGTTGGAAAAAAAACCCGACCATAATTGGTTTGGTTTGGTTTTAACTAAAGAAAGTCAAACCGAAACCAAACCAACCCGACATTACATATATCAAAATTTTAGATATATTTAATATATAAATATACTTATTGTGATGTAATTTATAAATATTTCTTAAAAACTTTCATAATTTTATCTTTTAAGGTATTATTTCAAGGTTGGACTTAGAACTTTTGAATGCTTGAATAGATTTTATAGCCATTAATATTAGTAAATTTTATAATGCTAACAAAAGTCCAAACCAAAATCAAATCAATACTAATGCTAACAAAAGACATTCAATTCAATATTACGAACGAGAATGTATTAAATATCTATTTTTTATTTTGCAACAATTTAGATAAAAATGCATAACCTATTTTTATTTTTCTTTAGCGTTTAGTCATGTAATTAATACTCCCTTATTAATCTATTTATTTTAGCATGACTTAGTACTTTTAGATAATGTTTATTTTTGTTATGGATTTTTAATTAGCAATATTTATATTACATAATTTTATTGTTTTTATTGTTGAAAATTTTAGGATAATGCCATGACACATCTCATATTTTGTATTATTTTCTTGGAAAATACTTTATATAGTTGTATCTTACTAGGATTAAAGAAATATTTTGAGCAAATCTTATATGTTTTGTTCTACGAAGATTTTACCAGAAAACCTCCCGAAAAAACCCGAATAACCCGAAAATTCGAGAAAAACCGAGATTGAAAAACTCGAATTTTATTGGTTTGGTTTGGTCTTTAGATTTAATAACCCGATATAATTGGTTTGGTAATTGTAAAATCCGAACCAATCCGGCCAATGTACACTCTTAGGTGAAAATATGTAATTATTATTATTATTATTATTATATAGGTACAGGGGATGAGAAATCTTTTAGGATTTTACTGGGTTGTTGATATGGGATGAGAAATAGGGGAGGGATTACAAATTGGGAATCGAGCTTTTACTGTAAATATGTTACTGATGTTATGGCATCATTCGGGTTGATTTTTTTCTTTTTTTGGACATTGTCGTTCGAGGAAAAATATGTAAATTACGTGATAAAGAATGATGTTAAAGATAGTTTGTCATAAATAGCAGGATATGCAAATATTTGTCATTGCGACAGGGCAGTAAGTACAAAATTTATGAATTGAATAAGGATATTCAGCGACAGTCAAAAGGAAGGTGATCCAATTATGATGAGCCACAGGAAAGATTCATCCCAATCCATTTAAATTGAGATTTGAGAGGGTTGAGATTGAGCAGACAGCATGTACATTGTTTTTTTCACAAATAGAAACCAAACAAACATAAAACATTATAGTACCTCATCTTTGTATAAACAGTTTATAAGATTATACAGCAAAGCAAAGCAAATTCTAAGAGAATTATTGGTTCAAACATGTCTGCTTTATATTTTTGGAAAATTCTTTCTTGGGAAAGCTCTGTTTAGGCCAAACACAGTGAGTCCTCAAAATGGGATTTTTTATATTTATGAGGGGAGAGTCCATAGTTTTAGAAGATTTTGTTCCCATACAACATGCCATAGATTTCTGAAAATGGATTCCATAGATCAGCTGCTTAGGAATTACACAAGCACCAAACCTTGTTTGTCATGATTCGACCCATACCTCAGACCCAAGATCAAGCATCAACGCTGCTCATAACAACGTACCAAACCAGCTTGACAAGTTGATAACATTTCAAGATCAGCTTGTTTGTAATATACTGTACATCAGTTGCCTAATCCAGCAACATCAACTGACTTATTTTCAGTCTCCCTTTGGCAACCCATAAAAGATAAATAACGACAGAAAAAACCAGTCACATTGTTAACAAGATCCATAGACCAGCCATCAGGGGCGGATCTAGCATATACCGGGCGGGTTCAATTGAACCCATTACTTTTGACGCGGAGTAAAATTTTATATGTAAAAATTCATTAAAATTGCAAAACTAGTATATATGAACCCATAACTAAAAATATAATGGGTTTAATGCTAAATTTTTTGAAAGTTGAACCCATAGGGTCTAAATACTGGATCCGCTTCTGCTAGCCATAGATGCATGTGTAACAGACTAACAGTGACTTGCATTGGATTGGGATTATGCTTACATTGCCTGAGGATATCCAAAAAATCTATTGGCCTAATTGATTAGGCAAGACCTCTTTAAGCATTTGAGCATTAAGAATTTGCTAACTTATCAAAATAGATAAGTCATCCATCTACTAATCCAATATACATGGAGATTTCAAAATCATGGGAGACTGCTCCACTTGCAAGTCTCCCCATGTTCTCCCTAATAAAGACCCGTTCACAAATCAACTTATATGCCAAAGGTGCCCAAAACAATACCCCGAAACTGCTGAGCAATCCCAAGCAAAAGTATGCCAAAAACACATTTTAAGATCATCCTTTAGTTCTCATGATTGTAATGCTGCCTCTTCCGCCCTCTATGTTAATTTTTGTCTTGCCAACGACAGGTTTCCCAGAAAAAGCTGATGTGGGATAAGAAGGTGGATCTTGATTGCTTTGCTTCGACTTGGATGGTGGTGGAGTGTGTATCTTTTTGTTAATCTCTTTTAACGTCACATCTCCTTGAGCACTGCAGGGTTTGATAAAGCCGAATGGGTACACTACAGAAGATGCACCTTTTTTGGGAGGTTGCATGTATGAATTCCTACCTGAGTACATAGTCATCAGTTAAAAATAGGAGCTCAGTTGCAGCAAGTTTTCCATGTGTTTTCATGCAATATAACTGAAGCAAAAACGTAAACACTGAAAACCCCACACTATGGACAATATCATAACAAGGGGATTTTTCACAATGTTATGAATTTTTGGCTATTTGAGACTTAAGAGAATATGATTAAGTGTAACCATGAATAAGTACCCAGTGTAATCATAGATAAAGTACTAACCTTTGAAAATAATGTTTCCACAAGTACGAACAGAACTGCTTTTAACCATAGTTGTCTCACGTTCTGGCGAGGAATTAATAACCTCTGCAACAGATAAGCTGCCATCAATCAAATATTAAACACGAATAACATGAAAAGGAAGAGAAGAACACCAGCACATAATAAAGAATATAGAAGAGACAGGGACCAGAAAGGAAGAAAACATCCAAGGGAAAGAGAGATTCTCTACCTATTATGTCAGCTTGAACATCAGGTACTCCAGATGTATTCCTGTTAAACAAAGTGCGTTAGAGCACAGAGTATAATTATAAGTCCTTACAAGCATGGACGGCTAAGGATTAAATTTACATATCCTCGGAACCAGGCTGCAACTCAGGATCATTAAAGCAATCGGTAAGCCATTCTTCAGAAGACTCATCCAAACCTTCATGAGCCGAAGATGTTGCACCACCTAGAAAAACATATTCCGTCAATAGGAAATTCAAAAGTTTTAAGCAGATATAGGTTTAGAATAATGTTGCACGGATTGACCTGCATATTCGGATAACCAGTCTGAGACCTCGCATATAGCTTCTTCGAAATATGCATCCCTCTCCTGCATTATCCAACTTCCATGTAGGTCACTTTTTAAAAATTGTTTCTATGTCAGATACTTTTTCTGCCTTACCTAGTATCATAAATATGTAATGAAGCAGAATTTAAAAGGTGTATGAGGTTCCTTATAGACCAAATTCCACTACTGATCTGTTGGCTTAACAGCACTCTTAACTTGGTTTCACGTGTGAGAAACAGCACATGCTATTAATGCTAAAGTATGATTAGTAGTGTGCTACTGTGCTTTGCCAGACATCTCCTCAAAGCACAAGGCAAACATGTAGTAGTAGTAACCTTTGATTTTAAGCAGGTTAATGGAATCTCTTCGTTTGAACCAGAAACATCCAGGATCTCAGCGTCAAATTGCAGCATTCTGCGTCTTTTTACCACTTTAGCAGGTTCTCTGCACTGCTCCAATTCCTTGGTTGTAACATCTGGATCAAACCACTTAAATCACGTTAACATGCTTAAACTGTGCTGAGTACTAGACGATAGAGATAATTGTTATATTTAGATCCTTTACCCTTGACATTGAGTGTCAAGTCACCACAGTCCTTAACTGGAGTGGTCTCATCATCAAACATGTAGGAAAGATCTTCCTTATTTTCAGTTACACCAGTCCATAAACATTCCGATACGTCTGCTTGAGGCTGCAGCCCTGTTTAACATGGATGACTCGACTCAACTATCTTTCTCACTTGAAATTGCTAGAGACAGTAGCTAAACTTACCAAAGTTCTCACGGTCTTCAAGAAAAGTTTCCCCACATTGCCAATCCCATATCTCGCTGCTACAGTTTCATCAAATAAAACAATCAATCCATTCAATTCTAGATTCGTTTTATAATTAAAATAAATGTACGGACTACCTCTCAACATGTAAAATATTTCACTTGAACAGATCTCATTTTATGATGATTCAAGCATTATCCTTTAAATATATGAACAGCGTCGAAAATTTACATATATACATGTTGATCCAAAAAGTGGGAAATAGAAAAGCCGACACAGAAATGCAGAAAATGCTTGAGACATGATCACCTATAACACACAAAGCAGAAAATGCTTGAGACATGATCACCTATAACACAGAAAGTAGAAGCATAAAATTCGAGTCACTAGACCAAATTAGAGGTACACAGCGCCATTATACAATACAATACATAGACAGGCAGAACTGTAATAAAATTTAAGGAGAAATGATAAAAGACCACTTGTATCTACCATTAATCACCCAATGGGAAACACATTACAAAATAAATGCTAATGGGAACATCAACTAGTAATAAAATAGAGACAATTAATAACGGATATCAGAAATTAATAAGAGAGTGAAACCAGGATTTTAAGTACAGTAAGTGGAACTTAACGAAAATAGGTAGCATTTGTTTTGCAAACTCATTATAAACTTCAAACAAACGACTCTTATAGTATAAATAAAAGAAAGAAAGAAAACATTATGTGTGTCAGTGTGTGTGTGTGTATGTGTAATTTAACCCGAACTGGTGCCTTCACACTATGCCATTATGATAAAATTGAAAATACAAACTCCGGCAATTCAATTTCCAGCATTTTCACGACTAACAAAGTTGAACTACAGAACTGAAACATCAATCTAAGCAAAGCCAAGAGAAACAATAATAAACCCAATATATCACTAAAAAAAAAGCACGAAAATTGGAGAAAAAAAATTACAACGACGCACTCAAAAGGAATAAAAAAACTACCTGTTACTATCGAAATCCATGGGCAGATCAGGCATCGCCATTAACCGCTCAACTGTTTTACTCTTAAAAATAGCCGGCAGAGAAGATCAACAGAAAAAGGGTAAAGAGAGTAAATGAGAAAATGATGGGTGCTATAGTTACTGCTATATTGAAGAAAGTGCCCGACCAGGGAGTTGGTCTATACTCTATATTTTAGATAACCACAAAAAAAAATTCTTAAGTTTTGAGTGGGTGCGCTATTTTATTGCGATTTATGTACACTGGTCTTTAGTTAGTCTTCTTATATAAATGATGAGTTTCCTCCATTACAGCGAGAGAGTATATAGTGGCCCTCAAAGTCCGTTATTTTATGGGACCCACTACTCTCTGTCTCCAACATACTTCCCAATTCTTTCCTTTTGTTTTGCGTGACTTCTTTTAATTAATGTGGTCCTTCTAAGTTTTAAGGTATTCCTATTTTCTTTCTTATATTTCAAATAAGATGAGATATATTTTTTTTTAATCTATTAATGATATATTTTTAATTTTAAAAATAATTTAACTTAACTTAAAAAATAGACTTTGAAATTCTTGGCGTACAATAAGCGTGTCTTGCTACGTGCGCCAAATCGACAATGGGTAGAGGGAGCTGGGGAAGGCTCAGGCACTCAACAGCTGACGATAGAAGCTTTTAAGCGAAGTGGAGGGGGCAAGGAAGCAATTGCATCATTGGAACAATTGGGAGCTGGAAAGGAAGATTGGCCACCTTTGGTGCTTAAGGGGGAGGAATTCCAAACTCCGACGAGTATTGGGGTAGACGGCAGAGGGGTAACAAGTCCCAATTCCGAAAAAAATGGTGGAAATCAATTGGTATTGAATCAGAAAGCGCTGCAGGTGAATAATGTGACAAATTCGACTGCTAATGCTCCAGATCTGGGCAGGTCAGCGGGTGATGTAATCTCGGGTGCTCAGAGAAGCTTAAATTTAGTGAAATCAGTGGAGTGCAACCCAAATAATGGTGTGGCCAAAGAGGGGTCCAAACTGGTGGTAACAAATCCTGGTGATAACACTAGAGTGCAAAATTTGAACAAAACAGTGGAGCATGCACCTTTGGGGATTCAGATGGACAAATCCACAGCAAATCCAACTGGAACAAGGGAATGGAAAAACTTATTTGTGGGTAATAGAATGGCGGCAAGGGGTATGAACTTAAGCTTTGTAGCCCCAGTTGTGAAGGATGGGGAGAAGATTATTGAACTAAACAGGGAGGAAATAGAAAAAGAAAATGCAAAGTGGAGGCAAGCATTGATACTGTATGTGGTAGGTGATACCCCGACCATTGGAGCTCTCGAGAGATTTATTTCAGCGCATTGGAATTTTGCCTCAAAACCAAAAGTTTTCTATCACAATGATGGATACTTTGTAGCGAGGTTCAATTGCATGGAAGACAGGGACGAGGTACTCTACTCAGGACCATACACAATCAGCAATAAGCCAATAATTATAAAACCATGGAGAGCGAGCTTTGATTTTCAGGTTGAAGTACTTCAAACTGTTCCAATATGGGCTAAATTCCCAAATCTTCCCCTAAGCTGCTGGGGAATGGATTCACTAAGCAGAACTAGAAGTGGGCTAGGGATTCCCTTATATGCTGACAAGTGCACAACAAAAGTAGAACGGATTTTGTATGCTAGGATCCTAATTGAAATGGATGTTACCAGAGAATTACCAACTAGGATCAAGGTGTTAGATCCTAATGGGAGAATTTTTGAACAAGAAGTGGAGTATGACTAGGTACCAGCATATTGCCCTCACTGTTTACAGGTTGGCCACACTTGTAAACCAATGCAAAAACAGCCTCCAGCCATAGCTCCAAAGATAAAGATTACAAACCCAAAACAAGCTTGGATAAAGAAACCTGAGAAGACTGCGGATACACAGGTGTGAGCCACAAAAGGTGACCAACTAGTACAGCAAGAGAAGGAAGCCCAGGTCACAAAAAATTCCAGTCTAGTAGGGAATCCATCAACAGATCAATGGCAACTTGCAAGGAGAAAATCTGCCATGAAAGGAGTTCAAAATGTAGCAGAGTAGAAGGTGAATGTATCAAATGGCTTTAGTCCCCTTGGTGAACAGAATTTTCAGTATGTGATGCATATTGGATGTGCTGAGGAGAACAAAGGACAGAGTAGCTATAGTAAGGATCCTGGGGATTCAAACACTCTTTTTATCCCAGTATGAATCTGATAACTTGGAATGTGATGGGTTTAAACAAACCCTATAAGCAGAAGGAATTTAGGGCGTTTATGAAGTGTAGCAATCATAGTTGTTCTTGAGCATAGGGTGAAAGAGCAAAATGTAGCTAAAACAACTGAGAAAATTGCAAAGGGTTGGAGCTGGCACCATAACTATAATCATAGCAACAGAGGTCAAATTTGGATTCTATGGGACCCAAACTACATTACCTATAATATGGTGAGTATGTCTGATCAATACATACATGGGGTGGTGACCATACAGAGGTTGAATCTGAAGTTCAATTTTACTACCATTTATGGATTACATACCATTAAGGACAGGAAGCAGATGTGGGCTAATTTGAGAGCACTGAACCAGCTACAAATAGAGCCCTGGCTGGTCATGGGTGATTTCAATACCATCTCACACGCAGAGGACAAACAATGTGGAGCACCAGTTCATGAAGGAGAGATCAGAGACTTTAACGACTATTTAGTGGATACAAATATGAATGAAATGAGATATATTGGTAGATGGTTTACATGGACTAACAACCATGTATTCAGTAAAATTGATAGGGCCTTAGTTAATGCTGAGTGGATGATCAGGTTCCCTAAAAAAGAGGTCCTTGTACTGGATCCAAATCTTTCTGATCATTCCCCGTTATGTATTAAAATGGATGAGGAGAATTTTCAGGGGCCAAGAACTTTTAGTTTTCTAAACTGCATAGCGGAGCATCACAATTTCCTGAAAGTTGTAAATGAAGCATGGCAAATACCTATGGGAGGAAGTTGGATGAATAGAGTGTGGATGAGGCTGAAAGGTATGAAAGAAGGGCTGAAGCAGATTAATACAAAGGAATTAAGAGGAATAGATTAGAGAATCAAGATCCCGAGGAAGTAACTTGCAGAGGTCCAAGCACAAATGAAGAGTCATGATCACAATCCAACTTTATTAGCACAGGAAAAAAATACAAAAAAATAGCTGAAGAATTGGGATACCATAGAGGAAAACATATTGAGGCAGAATCACGAGTTCAATGGTTAAATTTGGAAGACTCAAATAATGCTTTCTTCTTTGCAAACATGAAGAATAGGGTGACCTAAAATAAGATCAGGAATTTGATCAATACAGATGGTATTTTATTGCAGACTCAAGAAGCCATTAATGGGGAGATTATCGCTTTCTACAAGAATTTATTGGGATCCGCAGCCTCTCAACTGCCTGCTATAAATACTAGTGTTATGAAGGAAGGTAGCATCTTGGACAGACAACATCAACTATACCTTATAGCACCAGTTACCATGGATGAGGTAGTTCAAGCTCTAAAGGATATAAATGACTTAAAGGCTCCGGTATGTGATGGCTACAATGTTGTGTTCTTCAAAAAAGCTTGGTCTGTTGTTGGAGAGGATACTACAAAAGTTGTTTTGGAATTCTTTGCTTCAGGATACATGCATGAACCTGTAAATTACACCACTACTACTCTCATACCTAAAGTAAAAAACCCTTTAAGAGTGGCGGAGTTCATGCCTATTTCATGTTGCACTATACTCTACAAACTGATTTCAAAGATTACAACACATAGACTACATCAAGTCATGGATATTCTAGTGGATTCTAGCCAATCTGCATTTGTGCCAGGAAGAGTGATTACTGATAACATTATCATGAGTCACGAATTTGTTAAAGGGTATGGACGGAAAGGAATATCGCCTAGATGTATGTTGAAGATCGATATGAAGAAGGCATATGATTCGGTGGAATGGCCTTTTCTGGAGCAAATTCTTATTAGCTTAAACTTTCCGGCAATGTTTGTAAGATGAATAATGGTATGTGTGAGTCCTGTATCCTATTCAGTTATCATCAATGGGGTACCTACTGACCCTTTCAAAGCAAAGAAAGGGCTAAGGTAAGGGGACCCTCTATCCCCATTTCTATTTGTGTTGGCAATGGAATATTTGAATAGACGACTGAAGACTCTTAAAAGACAACCTGATTTTAATTTCCATCCAAAATGTGAGAAGCTGAATATTACCTACCTTGGGTTTGCAGATGATTTGTTATTCTTTTGTAGAGGGGATCCTATATCGGTTAGAATGATGTATGACTGCTTTCAAGAGGTCTCCACAACCTCTGGTCTGTCTGCAAATGCTGAGAAAAGCTCCATTTATTTTGGAAGTGTATGTAGAGAAGATCAAAATGCCATCTTGCAGGAATTGGGATTCTTACAAGGGGAGCTACATTTCAGGTATCTGGGGATTCCTTTGAGTATCAAAAAGATTATTGTGATGCAATTCAAACTATTGTTGGACAGAATGCTGAGCAAAATCACATAATGGACTGCAAAGTTCCTATACTATGCTGGGCGAGTTTAGCTGATAAAGCCTGTGTTATTCTCTATACAAATCTTCTGGTCACAAGTCTTTGTTCTACCAAATGATTGAGTCACTATGTAGAAGATTCCTATGGACTGGTGGGGCTGACATATCAAAGAAAGCACTAATAGCTTGGGATCGACTATGTTATCCAAAGTCTGCTGGGGGTCTTAGTCTATTTGATATATATGCCTGGAATAGAGCTGACATATGTAAACATCTATGGAATGTATGTGGGAAAAAAGACAAGCTGTGGATTAGATGGGTTCATGCCTATTATATCAAGCAAGGTAGAATATGGAATGCAAAGGTTGATAAAGCTTCATAGGTGGTCAAAAAGATCCTAAATGCAAAAGGAATATTTGAACAAGCTGGATATACAGAGGATCAGGTAACTCAAATGACTAGATTCTCCACAAAAGAAGTGTATTGCAAAATTAGGGGGATTTCCAAAAAGTTGATTGGAGAAGACTAATTTGTAACAATCCTGGATCACCAAGGTGGGTATTTATACTCTATATTGCTATCCATATAAGGCTTCTCACCAAAGATAGGGTTGCAAAGTGGAGGCCTGCGGACGACTCGAAGTGTCCATTGTGCAATAATGAAGACGAGTCTATTGAGCATCTATTTTTCCTTTGCCAGTACTCTGCTACCATATGGGATGGGATATTGGGCTGGCAAGGGATTGCTAGGAAATCCAAGGGGTAGCAGGAGGAAGTTGGCTGGGCTGTAAGGCACGGACAGGGGAAGTCTTCAACTGCAATTCTATATAGAATGACTTTGGCCTGTTGTGTGTACTGTATTTGGCACGAGAGGAATACAAGACTGTTTCAACACAAAGGGAGAACTACATGGATACTGAAAAGGCAAATTATCCAAGAGGTTCATAGTAGAAGTGCGATGTTTCCTATAATACATAGGAGGTTGGAAAGTTTGAATTTTATCCTTAAGAGTAAGTAATGAATGTATTAGAGTGTGATAGAGGAAGTGTAGAATGCTGACTTGGGGCTATATGTCCAAGTCTGTTGGAAGTTTTGTTTTTTTGTCTTGAGCTGTACATATTATACTTGGTAAATAAAATGTTTAGTTACCAAAAAAAAAAAAATTAACTTTAAACTCTTTATTTTATCCATTGAAGCTTATGTAATCACACAAATATCATGACCCCACAAAGCTTTTACCCTTTAATCTTTTAAAACCACAAGTTTTAAAAGTCTTCTTCTTTTTTCTTAAACTCCGTCTTCTTCTTTTTTCTTAAACTTCGTACCAAGTCAATATTGATATATAATAGTCATTCACTATATAAGTTATTTTTTTTATGCAACCAATTTTCATGTTATGTTCTAATATTTGTTTTCTATAACAACAATTCGCTAAACATCCAAAAAAATTTGAAATAAATGATATTGTTATAGAAATGTTTGACTGTAATACTTTTAGGAGTCGTTTAGTATACGGGATAAGGATAAATAATTGTGGATAAAATTTAGGATTGTGTCTATCTCATATTTGATTATATTTATTAGCTAATCCCGTAATAAATTTTATACTAAAATGATGGAATTAATTATCTCATATAAAAGATGAGATGAGATATTCCATCATTGTAACAAACGACCCCATAAATATGTTAAGCTTGAACACTTTTATTGTCTGTTTGGCCAAGTTTTTTTTAGCTAAATTTTTTTTTTTTGCCAACAATTCTTTTTTTCTTAAAATTAAAGTATTGACCAAGTTTTTAGAAGGAAAAAAAATATTCTTTTGAGCAGAAGCAATTTTTGAGATGCAAAAAAAGAGTAACTTCTTCGCAAAAGCAATGCTTTTGAGAAAAATATATTTAAAAGCACTTTTTTAAAGTCAAAATACTAGTTGTTGCTCAACAATATTTTTTAAATTAATTAGTCAAATAAAATTATTTTTCATCAAATGTATTTTTTTGAAAAGTACTTTCCAAAATAAACTAATTTTAGAATATTAGTTTAATTGCCAAATGTCCAAATGAATCTCGGCAGGATTAAAGAAATTGCACGTACAAAATGCGCGACTAAAAGAGGAAGAAGTGATGGTTATGATAAATGTGAGGTGCATTGTCTATTGATGTTAACTTTTGTTTGTTTTGTGAAGATTTATTAGTTGAACCAGAAGTGTTAAAGATTAGCAAATTTAAAGGAACATTTGTATCAATGTAATATTGCAAGGACGAAAAATAGATATGTCCTCAAACTTAACGGGGCCATTTTGTTAAAAACACTGTTTTCCGTCATCCTCTGTTTAAATAACCTTTATAAAATAATATAGTACTACTCAGTAGAGTATGAAGCACGATTTCCAATTTTATCCACAAAATGAAAAAAGAAGAAAAAGTATAATTAAGTATCGTATGAAGTACAAGAGTGATTTATCTAATATTATTAAAGTCTGAAGAGAAATCTCCTACTTTTTTTTTTTTTGGAAATACCTAAATATTGTTTTAAAATGTACATAAATTAAGAAAAAATTGGGGAATTCCCTTATACAAATTGCATCATTGTTTTCTTTTGGAGTCTGATCTATATAATTCTTTCTGTTTCTGACTAAGGTATTATCCTTTATTTGTCTTGTCTAATTAACTTTATTTAATAGAAAGTGGATAGCATGAGGTGATATTCTGGCATGCTTTATTCTGTGCACAGAGCATAACTCAAAATATCTATAACAACAACAACATACCCAGTATAATTCCACGAGTATAATATCGAGAGGATAATGCGTGTACAAACCTTATTTCTAATTTGTAAGGTAGAAAAACTATTTTAGATAGAACCTTGGCTCAAGAAAAGCATAATTACAATATTTTGAAAAAGAAATACGACAGTGGAGAAGCCATAGAAAAAGAAAGTAGTAACAATGACAAAATAATAAGATAATCAAACAAAAATAATAAAAATATAAGAATAAAAAAATAGTATGAGAATAATACTAATACTATTGATATGGAAAAGAAATACGATTGACTACCTACTAACATTTTACCCTAATTTTTGATATTCACTCATTCATATCAAAGGTCATGTTCTTGATCGATTCAAGACATGCAACTCAAAATATTTATAATAAATAAATAAATAAATAAATAACTGTAAATGCTGGGGTCTTCATATGGATGATTTGTGCAGGATTCAAAGTCATGGTTGCAGCTTATCTATCAGCACTTAAATGAGCTTTTAGCAGAGGCAAGCATGTAACTTGTGAAACTCATCAAATGTCAGTTTCGTAAATGAAACTACTCATTAGTTTTGTGTAAAATAAAAGAGCTGTTCTTTTATGAAATCAAAACAGAAATTTATTCCCACCATTAACTTTTACTTGTTCACTGTACTAAAAATATATTTTAGCTGTTAGTTGTCCATTATGCTAAATTAAGAGAAAGACAATACTCCCTCCGGTCCATAATATAATCGACCAATTTATTTTAGGCACATCCATTAAAGAAATACTAAATTCTAGACGAAAATAGTTAGTGTGACTAAACTACCCTTCATTAAATGTTGCACCATAGTTATAGTAATATTTACTTCTCTTATTAAATGTGAGGAATAAATGACTTTTAAGGATACGTACATAAGGGTAATTTTGAAAAAAACATATTGAATATTTTCTTGATCATATAAATGGTCACTTATTCTGGACCAAAATAAAGAAGCAAATTGGTCACTTATTGTAGACCAGATAAAATATTTTTTCTTCTTCTAGTTTTATCCTTATCATTAAATACTAATTCTCCAAATCATTTCCCGAGACTTTTGGGAATGCTATCATTATTATAGGTTAAATTGTAAAATACATATTTTATTTATTTGTTCTTAAAGAGAGTGCAAACTCAAAAGTAAACAACTAAAAGTTAACCGAGGGAGTAAATGTTAGCTTTAGAAAATCAAAGCATTTCACTTTCCATAACAATTTCCAATATTTTTCTTTTCCAATTTTGTCCCTATGGAATGGGCTGGTAAAAAAGTTTAGAAGAACTATCAAAAGGCAAGGGTATTTAGAGTAATTAACTTAAATAGCCACTTACTCAAGTGCTTAAATATAAATACCCGTAAATAAATATTATATTTATAATTCATGTATAATATATGTATAATATTATATAATTATTATATAATCATTGTATAATTTATATATACTAACTAGAAAAAGATACAATAAATTCCACCGGCTATTTGCTATTACTACTGTCAATTTTGCTATTTGCAGATATGGCCTCACTCACAGTCTCACAGATGATGCAGGTGGTTACAGAGTCTCTGCAAAGCCTTTTCGACCTCTAACTGGAAACTATATGTTGTCATACCAGAAAAAAGAAAAAAACGATCGAGAACTTTTTTCACAGCTCAATAAATAATTTGATAAGCCAATAAATTTTTGTGTTTCAAAATTTGATTAATCAATATGTTAATTAATCAATTATAATAAGTTGGGTCAGAATTTGCTTCCTTTTTGGAGTATCTAGACGACGTCATTATGTATACACAATTAAATATTGTGAGGTGGTAATACAGAGGGTGTTTGGATTGACTTATTTTAAGTGTTTATTGGCTTTTAAACATTTTTTTAGTTTGTGTTATGTTTGACAATGATAAAAAGTGTCTAAAAACACTTGCTTTTAGGCATAAAAAGTACAAAAATAAGTCAAAAACCAAAAGTTGAGTATTACCAACTTATAGCTTTTGGCTTTTAGCTTAAAAACTACTTTTTTATAAGCCAATCCAAACACCCTCATAGTCTTTCATTGAAAAGAAAAGCGTCAAAAAATTAAGTTGGATTTCTGTGATTATCAAAGAAAATAAATGTTTAAAAGTATAAAAGCTTATTTGATTTTATAACTTTCAAATAATTAAGTTTAATATAAAAATTCGAAATTGCAACTATTTCCACATATGGATGTATTACTTTTGACGGCCTAAGAATACCACCCAACTCTTCAATACAGACCTTTTAGATGTCCCAAAATACCAATCAAGACACAATCCCTCCCAAATCACCGGATATAAATCCTCAACTAGTATTAACGGAAACAGAATCCTCTTCCTTCAAGGAAAAATTATTGGCAAATGAACATGAAAAAAATATTTCTATCATATCCCCACTCCCCCACCAAATTCCCATGGAAATTAACGTTACTACTGATAATGAGGTAGCTCAATTAGAGACAACATATAGAAATAACTATTATGTCCCAATTACTATAGAAGATAAACAAAGAATCTACTATCCATGGAGATTCTCCCTAATAATTAAATTACAAGGCAAGAGAATCCTTCGTGATTAAAAAAACATTGATTTTAATATGGTAAACTCTTCTAGAGGAAGACTATTATATTGTGCGCTTCAACAAAGAAGAAAACATGGTAAACTCCCTTCAAAATGGCCCGTGGTTCATCTATGGACATTTCCTCTCCGTTCAATGCTAGGAACCAAATTTTGTAGCATCACAAGCGAAGCAATCCTTCACCGCTGGATTCAGCTACCCCAACTCACTACGGAATTTTATGATGGAGAAATCCTACAAAAAGTTGGAAGTACAATAGGAAGGCTCCTAAAAATAAATGCATGTACCTCAGCAGCTCTGCGTGGTCGATATGCACGTTTATGCGTGTAGCTGCCTCTAAATAAGCCAGTGAAACCCTTCATCTTCATAGGATCTCATAAGCAACATATAAACTACGAAGAAGAGAACCTATTGTGCAAACACTATGGTCACCTAGGTCATCCCACAAGACAATGCAATCATACCAAGCCTAAAGAAACTACAGAAGAGACAAGGCTAGGGACTCCCCACAATTCAACTCAACCAAATGAAGACAAAGAAGAAGTATAGAAGACAGTCTCCTTCAACAAAGGGAAAAAGAAAGTCTCAATAAAAACCTCAACAAAAACGCCAGACAACATGCCACTGACATGTATAAACGTTAAAATATTCGAAGCAAAATCTGGTAAGTTCCTAACCTCACAAAAACTTGCGTACGAGAACAAACAAATTTCTAACTCTTTCATACAAATGTATAGTTCAAGAGATCATACTGATCTCAATATTGAAACAAAAGACTACTTTCTACCACTTGAAGAAGAAGACGTTGTTTTGAATAATACCACCAATATACCTAATAATTCTATTATTACTAAAAATAATCTTAATAATGAAGTCTATATGACCCCACTACCAATGGACACCTCGAACCTACTATCCCAACGCACAAGCCCACCTCCCCTCCCCACTTATCCCCTCCCATGCAAAAAATTAAGAGTCCTTATAACCAATAACCTCTCTAATAAAAGTCCTAATAAATCAAAACACATCCCTCAATACACGGATAAACCAAATGTTAACCATAATATAAATTGACATGAGTCATCTGACAAAAAACAGTTGGCAAGCTATCAGAGTACCAATCAACAAATTGCCGAGGTCGACTCAATTTCTCACGTATCACGAAACCAATCCCCTCCACTAGCCTTTAAAACTAATACGCTATCCCATTCGCATGACATGCAAATACAACCCCTAATCATTGAAAACATAGAAAACGACTCTCTTGTTTTCAAGGGTGATCACCTGCTGGCTATAAAGATTTCTACTACCAAAAATTATGCCAAGAATACTAATATCAGTGAGAAGGCGTTATCACCTAATTCAACTACAAAGACTCAACCATATACAGAACATGGCAAACACTCCACTCCCACCAAACTAGATTCCGAACCATACAAGGATTCTCATTCAACCTCTGTTACCACAAAATCATCAACCTCTATCATGGGTGGAGATGAGGATGATGGTTCATGCCATTTCATTCAATATCATGTTGGAGGGGAGGGAAATAATAATTGTTCTACAAAACACGCATTACCTAGCCCAACTTATCTCGGAAGGGGTTCGACTAGCAATGACCAATTATATGAACCAAGTTTGGATAAACAATGTTCTACACTCAGTTGCTCCAAACATGACTGCCAACCTCACTCAAACTATGGGGGGAGGGGGGATGGAACCTTCCACCACACTTTGTTCCAATAAACACAACTCCAATGATGGAAATTCCCTTCTTCACACGAGAGATTGTAACGAATATCAACCCAATCTTCACCCCTTGGAATGTATATGCAGCCCAGCCACAAACTTTAAATGCTCACAACACATAGAATATGCACTTCCAAGGACCACCACACCCTCCAATGCACCAAAATCTAGATCAAATGGAACACGTAATGAAGGAATAGATGGATCCTGCCAACTTAATACCACAAAACCTAGTCGACGATTCAAACCTCGACGAAGTAAAATTTTTTCTATTCACGTAGATGCAAGAGCAGAGGCAGATTGTCTTATGTCCAATGGCACTTTACAACTTCATAATGGACATAACCTGACATGCACCCCAAAAATATTGGTACAAACTTAATACGGACGGAGCATACAAAAATAGTGGAAAAAATTCAGGTGTAGGAGGAGTCTTCAGGGATCACTTGGGCGTTTAGGTCATGGGATTCCAAAAACTGGATACTGCTATTTCTCTGTTACAAGTTGAATTGCAGGCAATATACAAAGGCCTCAAAATTGCCACAAAATTTAAATTGTTTCCCCTTGAAGTGGAAACAGACTCAACAGAGGCCATCAATGCAATACATCATGATCATAAGGTTTTATCTAACAATGTTCATGCATGCAAATTATTGATGCTCCAGCAGAAGGACCTACTACTTCGACATAACTTTCGTGAAGGCAACTATGTGACGCATCTACTAGCTAAAGACGCCACCAAGAAGTAATATAAGCAGTTTACTTCAGAAAATGCTAAGCTCCATGCAAGTCCACCTCTTTTTGTGATGCAAGAATTGTCTATGGATTAAAATGGAGTGTGTCGTTTTAAAAAAAACATTAGCAACTACGGCTTGTAATATGCTTAGATCTTTAGGGAACCAAAATATCGCTTGTGATATTCCACCAATGCGTGGTAAATTAACAATTACTTGTAGCAAGCAGAACTACTTCTACTTATTATATATATAATTGTAAACAATAAATTGCGTCGAGAAAATAAAATCAAGACCGAAAATATCGCAACAATCGTAGTATTTTATTTTGAATATTTGAGTGTTACAATCTCTATAAATCTTTTGATTCTACTTTTCGATAGTAAATAAATTCAAGGGCCTTTGAGCTTGATCTTGAATATGTAGTTGTTGCCACGAACGATGTTCTTGAGCTTGAGCTTGATTGCTTGGGACTTGAACTTGATTTGGTCTTCGTTTTTGAGCTTGAATTTGATTTCTTGAACTTGAACTTGATTGCTTGAAGCTTGAAACTTGTAGAGAAATTTGTGGCGTTTGATCCACGAGCTCTTTCCTGCTTCTTGTTATAACTTATGGTATTTTTTCTGAGTTATGAAGACCCATATTTATAGCTGTTGAATGGAAGAGTTATGATAAGAAGAAACTTTTCCGACCAATCAAATTGAAGTCTGACATGGTCGCATTTGATTGGCCAGAACATGTCACTTGTACATGTGACGTAATTTCATTGGCCTTTTAGCGTGACTTGGCATGCCTTGTCATTTTGACATGTGGCATGATCCTATTGGCTCTTCCGTTTGACTTAATCTGCCACGTCACTTGACACGTGGCACCAAACTGGGCCTCTAGGAAGATGACATATTGGGCCTAATGAAATGGGCTCATCACTTTAGCCCAATTAAATGGCTAGCTCAATGGATTAAGACTTATTTATTTAATCAATCTATATTGGATTTATATAATTAATCCAATTATATTAGCCCGTAATACTTATTTGAACTAATGTCTTTAACATATAGTACAAATTATTTTATTGGATTTAAGTCCAATAAAATTTAAATGCTTACAAATGCCCCTACTTCAAGACTTGTTAATCCTAAAACTAGGCTTGAAGTATAATTTCTCCTCCTTTTTCTTTGACGCATGTGCCCGAAATTTTACCAAGCCATTTTGTATGCACATGTAACAGTCTTCTTTGGCCAACTTTGATCATTAATTGATAGCAACTTTCTTCAATGTTACCATTTCTACTTGTGCGGTATTCCTAATTTCCATTTGAGGAATCATAACTATAGTCGCAAAAATAGACAAAAGATACTAGGGCTGTGCATGGATCGGATCGGATCGGATTTAGCATATTTCGGATTGAAATTTAGGATTTCAGATTCCAAAAATTGCAATCCGAATCCGATCCGAATTATATCGGATTGGATCGGATTTTTAAATTTCGGATCGGTTTGGTGATCGGATTTTCGGATCGGATTGTACGTATTATTAAGGAGTGTATATAACTGTATATGGATAATGGATGTTACATAATACAATAGCATTTAAAAGACCAAAAATAGCAAACAAATGACTATAAATTACAACACCTCAAGATTTTACTTTTGGCTTCATTCCAATTAATAAATGTTACTAATGTCTAATAGTATAGACTTATAGTATTGTAACTGTATAGTATTGTAAGTTTGTAACTGGTTAAAACTGACAGTCTTTAAAAATATTCAAAGCTATGCAGTTGAAGCATAGATAACTATAACTGTAAGATAACTGTAACAAATAACAGTTACAACTTACAAGACCAGAAGCATAGCAGAAGAGCACAAACACAAAATGGAACCAAGTTCTACTGATCATTCTAACAGTTACATAACTGTAACATAGAACCAAAACATAACTGTAAGATAGCTAACAGTTACAAGTTCTACTGATCATTCTCATTCAATCCAGACCTATAGATAACTATAATCTATAACTGTTACAAGTTCTTATAGATAACTATAACTGTAAGATAACTAATAGTCCAGTTCTACAAAATTAACTAAAATCCCAAATAGCTGTGTTTAATCACTAATGAACTGAAATCTTCAATCAATGAATAGACTTATAGTATTGTAACTGTCACACCTCCTTTTTGCGCGCCCGGCCCCGAAGGGTTAAATGCGCGGGTGGAGTTTTTCCAATTTAAGTGACAATATTCGAAATGAGATTATTTATTTAATTTAGAGTCGCCACTTGGGAAAGGTTTGGCTTTTGGTGTCCCAAGTCACCGGTTTATCTTGAATCCCAAATCGAGGAGATTTTCGACTTTTCCAAATGAAGTCTGCGAACCAGAAATTCTAAGTAAGGAATTCTGTTGACCCGAGGGAAGGTGTTAGGCACCCTCGAATCCCGTGGTTCTAGCACGGTCGCTTAAATTGTTATAATGGCTAAATATCTGATTTAAATACATGTTGTGACTTATGTGCTTTTATTAAGTTTTAACCGCTTTTATTATTATCATTTATTTTACAGAATTGCAACGTCGTGAAAATGCATATCGAACCACGTCACAATCAATGCACCCGTAGTTGTTAACACATTTTTGACTCCTGTTGAGACTTGAATTTGGGTCACATCAATGTGCCCCCGATTTTAAGAATATAATTTACTTAAACCGTGCCTAAAGAGTCTAACGCATTATTATTTTGTAGAAAAGCCATGAAATTTATTAAATGGCCTATCTTGAGTTCTAGATAATTATCATGGTTATTTATGGAGGGCCCCACAATTGTTGCACTTTTATTTGGCTAGGCTCATCTCTATTTTTAGAAAAGATATCCTAAAGTGGCTACATTTCTAATGCGTTTGTCTCTAAAACTAGAAGAAAAGGTACGTGCTAATTCAACTATAGGCTTTTGCCTAATTCGGATTCTTATCAATTTCTGATCGATTATTTACAAAGTGGAGGGATGTCATAACTCATGAAACATACTTTAATTGGGCAAAGAAATTACACTCGAGATTGACCCAACATTATACTTGTGTCCAAACATTTCTTGAATTTGAAATTTACTAGACTGATTGGGGCCGAATTAAAGGAATTAACTACTAGGCATTGTCACTAACGGGATTTGAACATAATATTATGTACTGCCTAACGAGTTATGATAAAAGAAAAACTAAAATGAACAAAGAAACATTTGTGTAAGGTGGAAATATTCTATTCTATGCATGTCGCTCAGTTGAACGGGAATCCTAGTCAAAATCTATACTAATTCTCCATGCCCTCTCTGTATTGTGTCATTACATTTTTGTACCAGCAAACAACTACAAACTAAGAAGCTAGAGGCTAAACTTGATGGAGTATTATCTAACTAATCTTTCATTACTGAATCACACTAATCAATTTATACAATCTGAAGTCAGTATATCACAAACATTTACAAACAGATATCTAAATCTTCTTCAGGAAACTCCTTTCATTTCATGCTTTTGAATTGTTACAGTTAACACCAAAGTTGGGTTTGAAATGTGTACCTGGAAACACTGAAAATGCAAAGGAGAAGAAGAAAAAGATGGGGAAATCAGCAGCAGCAAGAAACAAAATAGCAGCAGCAGCAGGGCAAGATAGCAGCAGGCAAAGCAATATAGCAAGAAGCAGGCTCAAGTGCAGAAATGCAACTATGGCCAACAGAAAGCAATAGCCAAATAACAGCAAAACCCAGTGGAGTAGAATCAGAACTCCAGACAGACCAAGCCAGTGGTAAACCAATGAAAACACTCGACTAATAGACACAACTGGAATTTCAAAGAATCAGAATTGATTTGAACAAGTTGAACAATTGAAACCCAATAATAATAGGAGGAAAAAAGTTTCTGATTGTTGGTTGTATCCTTTCTATCCCTTAATCTCTCTCTATCTATGTGTATCTGTTTTGTATGTATTTCAGCTCTCCTTTCCAAACTCCTCACAGTGTGTGTATTTTTCTTTTTCAGTTCTGATTCTCTCTCCGTATCTATCTCCTCTATTCTGTCCCAGGTCTCCCTGCTTTTATAAGCCTCAAAACTATCCCTTTTAACAGCCTGTTTTCAGAATCCCCCAGTACCCCTCCCATGTGCCTTTCATTTTCAATTCCAACTTTAGCTAATTAAGTATTAAACCCCATCAACATTCCCTGGCAGACTTACTTTTTAAAAGGTTTAACATTTTTTAAACTTAAAGCAAGGTATGGGCAGTAGGATATGTTGACAACATATGCTGTCAAACCATTTTAAAATTAAACAAAAACCTTTATGCAGGCCACAGGTTGTGCACCGATGCACATGAGGTGCACCAATGCACATGCTGTGCAAGAGTGCACATGCCCTCCAATTCAGCATTTAAACCAAACATCCCTTTTACATTACTGATCCAAATCAACAGCTATAAGTAAACAAATTTGGTTTTTAATTGGTTCAACAAATGTTCAGCATAAGCAAGTTGATTTACTATGCTCAGACAGTTGAAACTAATTGACGACACATGTCGACTCGACTATATTAGCATTGACATACACAATCGTAACCAAAAATCCGACATTTAACAAGTATCGATACATGGTTTGAATTATACTGACTAAGCAGAGATGCACTTGAGGAGTTAGCTAGTCAGTACAAACTCGAAACACAACCAATACACATGCCTTATCAGAATAAGAGGGGGGGATTTAGACAAACACAGAGGTTTAAGAAAAGTGGACAAACAAAAATCAAAACAAATATGAACAGAACCCTTTTTTTAAAAACAAATCACACGAAATAAAACAAAAATAAAGAAAAGAAAACAAGACTCACCTCAAATCTTTTTAAGGAACAAATCAGAAAAATCCACTGGTGTTTGAACAGACCTTCTTTAAGGTTGAATGGACTTTTAAACGAAGTGTTTCTCGGATGAGAAACACCTCGATTAAGGTCCATTAGACCTTAATCTCTTCGTTTTGAACAAAACACGGAACATGCACAAGGAAAACTAGAGTTCAAAAACTTAGATCTGGGATTCGTGTTTCCCTGGTTAGATTCAGACCAAACCAAGTATGGTTTGGTCACGAGGAGGGTCCGGGGAGTGTCTGGTATGAAACTGGGGTTGGTTGGGTTAGATGAGTTTTGACTCGAATCTTCAAATGAAGATTCGAGGACCTGGGGGTGATTCGAACCAAACGGTTAACAGGTCTATGTTCAGGGTGGTGAGGGGGTTCTATGGTGTTCAAGTGGAGGTCACCGGCGTTCAGGCCGCCGGGTTTCTGGTGAAGGTGTGCAGGGGCGGCTAGGGTTTGAAGGGGATGGGTTCGGTGAAGACGAAGGCAGGGGTGTTAGCTAGGGGGGGCAGGGTATGGTGAAGGGCTTATATAGTTAGTGGGTGGGTGAACCTCGACCGTTAGATCAATCTAGATCTACGGTCTGGATCTGAAGGCTTAAATGGAACGGTGTCGTTTTGAGGGTTTGGGTTCGGTCCGGGTGAGACGGGTCGGGTTTGTTAGTGGGTACGGGGTGTGAGATCTTGGCCGTTGGATCAGTTTGGTTTGAATGGTTGAGATGGATCGGCCTTGAAACGACGTAGTTTTGGTGTTAAACTACGTCGTTTTGTGTCCTGGGGGTGGGCTGTTCGGACTGGGGGTTTGGGCTGTTCAATTGGGCTCCAGATTTTGAAATGGGCACGGCCCAAATTCATTTTACAACAAATTTTGTTTTCTTTTTCTTTATTTCTAATTTCCTAAATACACAAACTAATTAAATAAAACCAAGCACCACTAATTAACACTTAACATATTTATTTCACGCGGATAAAATGTTAAAAGTAGGCAAAATTAAACACGGCAACAAATCAGGACAAAAGAAAAAATGCGTATTTTTGTAATTTTCCATCTAACAAACGGGTCATGGTTTAAATTACGCATGACACATACATTTTTAATTCTTTTGGAGCGATTGTCGCGTAAAACAAAAATCACGTGCTCACAGCTGCCCCTCTTTGTTCGGAAACACGAAGAGTTTTCGTGCAAAGATAAAGTGAGCGTGTATGAGCGATTTTTGCCTATGGACTACTCCGTATGAAGCATGTTTTTTGAAAGATCTGACCGAATCTTGCTTCAAAGATTTCCTACATATCCTGGGCTAAACAGGAATCAGGTCAATGTAGTTCGGGAAGTTTTGGTAGCTGGGACTACCATGGGATTGCAATGCTTGCTGCTACTGCTGCTGCTGTTGTCACTGCTACGTCACTGACCGCCTTATTACAACCAAACGAAAATTGGAAACTGAACTAACTACTTATATGCATGTCAACTGCTAGTTACAAGATTCCTATCTATGATTCTTTTACGACTTGATCTTGGGTCTTAGCTGATCCTGCTTGTAGACTCCGATCTGAATCTTGATGCTTGCGAGTTGCGGCGACTTGTTCAACCTCTGGGATACTGAGTGAGACGCGATTGGCAGGGTTTAGGACCTTAGTCAAACGTTGGAGTCGATCTGCTCTCCATTCACTCTGATATCTCGGGATGTCTTCTTTTTTTTTTTTTTTGATTCCGAACTGGGATTCATCTCGTGGGTCATTTCGATCCATGTGGCTCGAGGTCAGACCTGCGGGAAAAAAAACAAACGAACGAAATTTTCTGCCCCAGTTTCACTAGGAAAATTTCGTTAATTATTCACCATGAAGTTCATAAAATTGATGAAAGAGAATATGCATGCTCAGTTCAGGGTTGGAGCCCTAATACCGACTAGCTGGGGAAAGGTTCAGTTCAGGGTTTAAAACCCTAACGCCGAACGAAGGAAAAAATTCAGTCTAGGGTTTAAAACCCTAATGCTGACTAAAGGAAAAATTCAGTTTAGGGTTTAAAACCCTAATGCTGATTAAAAGGAAAATTCAGTTTAGGGTTTAAAACCCTAATGCTGATTAAAGGGAAAATTCAGTTTAGGGTTTAAAACCCTAATGCTGATTAAAGGGAAAATTCAGTTTAGGGTTTAAAACCCTAATGCTGATTAAAGGGAAAATTCAGTTTAGGGTTTAAAACCCTAATGCTGATTGCATGAAAAAGCTCAGTTTAGGGTTTAAAACCCTAATGCTGGCTGAAAGGAAAATTCAGTTTAGGGTTTAAAACCCTAATGCTGATTGCATGGAAAAGCTCAGTTTAGAGTTTAAAACTCTAATGCTGGCTGAAAGGAAAATTCAGTTTAGGGTTTAAAACCCTAATGCTGATTGCATGGAAAAGCTCAGTTTAGAGTTTAAAACTCTAATGCTGGCTGAAAGGAAAATTCAGTTTAGGGTTTAAAACCCTAATGCTGATTGCATGGAAAAGCTCAGTTTAGAGTTTAAAACTCTAATGCTGGCTGAAAGGAAAATTCAGTTTAGGGTTTAAAACCCTAATGCTGATTGCATGGAAAAGCTCAGTTTAGAGTTTAAAACTCTAATGCTGGCTGAAAGGAAAATTCAGTTTAGGGTTTAAAACCCTAATGCTGATTGCATGGAAAAGCTCAGTTTAGAGTTTAAAACTCTAATGCTGGCTGAAAGGAAAATTCAGTTTAGGGTTTAAAACCCTAATGCTGATTGCATGGAAAAGCTCAGTTTAGAGTTTAAAACTCTAATGCTGGCTGAAAGGAAAATTCAGTTTAGGGTTTAAAACCCTAATGCTGACTGCATGGAAAAGCTCAGTTTAGAGTTTAAAACTCTAATGCTGGCTGAAAGGAAAATTCAGTTTAGGGTTTAAAACCCTAATGCTGATTGCATGGAAAAGCTCAGTTTAGAGTTTAAAACTCTAATGCTGACTAAAAGGAAAATTCAGTTTAGGGTTTAAAACCCTAATGCTGACTGCATGGAAAAGCTCAGTTTAGAGTTTAAAACTCTAATGCTGGCTGAAAGGAAAATTCAGTTTAGGGTTTAAAACCCTAATGCTGATTGCATGGAAAAGCTCAGTTTAGAGTTTAAAACTCTAATGCTGGTTGAAAGGAAAATTCAGTTTAGGGTTTAAAACCCTAATGTTGATGGCATGGAAGAGCTCAGTTTAGAGTTTAAAACTCTAATGCTGGCTGAAAGGAAAATTCAGTTTAGGGTTTAAAACCCTAATGCTGATTGCATGGAAAAGCTCAGTTTAGAGTTTAAAACTCTAATGCTGGCTGAAAGGAAAATTCAGTTTAGGGTTTAAAACCCTAATGCTGATTGCATAGAAAAGCTCAGTTTAGAGTTTAAAACTCTAATGCTGGCTGAAAGGAAAATTCAGTTTAGGGTTTAAAACCCTAATGCTGATTGCATGGAAGGGCTCAGTTTAGAGTTTAAAACTCTAATGCTGGCTGAAAGGAAAATTCAGTTTAGGGTTTAAAACCCTAATGCTGATTGCATGGAAAAGCTCAGTTTAGAGTTTAAAACTCTAATGCTGGCTGAAAGGAAAATTCAGTTTAGGGTTTAAAACCCTAATGCTGATTGCATGGAAAAGCTCAGTTTAGAGTTTAAAACTCTAATGCTGGCTGAAAGGAAAATTCAGTTTAGGGTTTAAAACCCTAATGCTGATGGCATGGAAAAGCTCAGTTTAGAGTTTAAAACTCTAATGCTGGCTGAAAGGAAAATTCAGTTTAGGGTTTAAAACCCTAATGCTGATTAAAAGGAAAATTCAGTTTAGGGTTTAAAACCCTAATGCTGATTGGCTGGGGATAAAGCTCGAGAATTCTACACGATCTATTTTTTTAGTTTTCTTGTTTTAATAGAAGATAAAAGGGAGTTTGCGGGAACTTACCTTTTGAGTGAATTCCTTATTGCCGGAGTACTTCTTATACCCGTGTACCTTCTTCTTTGGGCGACACCTGCTTCTTGCACGGTTGTCTTGGATTAACACCTGTTTCAACTTCTCAGACAAAGAAAAATTGTTAGTTCGGAAATGACGGTTGGTTCGGTGACCTTGATCGTTCCCAATTGCTTTGTTGCGTCTCTATTTCTGTTGCGAAGTCCCGCCATTGATTTGATTCGAATGGCGAAACCTTTAGACTGCTCAGGCTTGTATTTCCGGATTCTGTGATGATTCGCCTCGTAAGGCCTCTCTTTTTTTTGGTCCCGTTTTGATTGAAGGTTCTCAACGGGGATTTTATTGGAGGTGTTCTGTGGGAACTTGTACAAAAGGAAGCTATGTGGGGGGAATATTTACAAAGTGGATTCTTTGTGCGGATTCTGTAAAATGGGGTATGCTGGGTTTTTGTTTCAAAACGGGTTTCCCAGGGTTTGTTGGGGTAAGCTTGTTGGAGAATATTTACACAAGGACTCGCTGGGGATGTGCTGATGAAATTCCAACGGGGATTTTTTTTTTTTTTATACTGGGGAGGCTTTGTGGGAGATTGTACCAAAGAGAAACTCTGTGGGGTTTTGTACAGGGGGAGACTCTGTGGGGATTTGTCCGAGGGTGGACTTGCTGGGGAAGATTTCAAGATTTCTCTCTTTCTTCTTTACTCCGGAACACCGTCAAACGTCATGATTCATCATGCTTGGGTAATCATACCAACGAGATGAGGTGCTTTCCTTCATGAGACGGGATTCCGTGCAAACAAACCTGCCACCTGTCCTTTCCGGTGTGTCCTGAACTCGGGGTTAAAATGCAAAAGGGATTCGAAAAGAAACAAAGAAAGGGGAAAACAAATCAGAAAAGGAATACCCTTTTCGGGATGAGAAAGACTTATCTGAGGAAGATAACGCTGGCTTTAAATGACATGACATGCTCTTTGGACTGGACGTCTGACCTTCTAAGAGCTTGCGTTTTCCTGAACCAGAACGGATCTGTGATTCCAAACTGGTGGCACTCTGCCGAAACTTTCTTGGGATGGAGTCATTCTTTTCGGCCAACAGCGCCCTTTTGCGGGTTTTCGCTGGCTGACCTCTCTCATTTCTCTTCCTGTCATCGCTTGATAGCACTCTTTGCGAGTTTTTACTAAACAAGCTCTCTCATTTTGGTTTCTCTACTCCCGTCGCCTCAGGGTGCCCGAAGGTTTTCACCGCCGAGGCTCTCTCATTTTATCTCTCTCAATTCAAGGTGTGCTGGTCTCCATTCGTGACGCTTATTGGTTCCCCATCATATTTGGTAATTGATTTGAAGGCTTGTGCTTGGTAAAGAGAGGTAGTGATACTAACTTCTCAACTGCTCGACGTGCCCCGATTTTCAATTTCAGGGTGAATGGGATTTTTTTGTTGGTGTGACTGAACCTCAGGGAGAGGCTGCCTACGTATCCTTTCGGAATCAAGTCAAACGTAGTTCAGGCCTCAATAAATTTTTTTTTTTTTTTGTTTTTTTTTGTTTTGTTTTGTTTTGTAAGCGGCTCAAAAGTTTAGAGAATTGGGTAGTGTTTGGGGAGTAGTGGGGAATAAACACCTTCGCCCTTTTCAACGTGTCAGGACCACTTGGAGTATGATCTAGACGTAGTACCTCTTGACTGCATCTGCATTCACCGCTGTGTCAGGGTCATTTCCTTCGATATCACCTAAATACAATGCTCCTCTTGGCAATATTTTCCTTACGATGTATGGGCCTTTCCAATTTGGGGCAAACTTTCCTTTTGCTTCTTCATGATGCGGCAGAATACGCCTCAGTACCAGCTGACCTACTTCGAAATTCCGGGGTCGGACTTTCTTGTTGTAAGCACGGGCCATCCTTCGTTGGTATAACTGTCCGTGACAAACTGCAGCCATCCGCTTTTCATCAATCAACGTCAATTGCTCTAACCGAGTCTTAACCCACTCGCTGTCCTCGATTTCTGCTTCGACAATGATTCGAAGCGAAGGGATTTCTACCTCTGCCGGTATTACAGCCTCGGTCCCATAAACCAAAAGATAAGGAGTCGCTCCCACCGATGTGCGTACCGTAGTGCGGTACCCCAATAATGCAAAAGGTAACTGCTCATGCCACTGTCGGGAACTTTGTATTGTTTTCCTCAAAATCTTCTTGATGTTTTTATTTGCAGCTTCCACAGCACCATTGGCTTTTGGCCGATAAGGAGTGGAATTCCTGTGTGTTATCTTGAATTGCTCGCACACATCTCCCATCAAGTGACTGTTCAAGTTTGCTGCATTATCTGTAATGATAGTCGCAGGAATACCGAAGCGACAGATAAGATTTGAGTGTACAAAATCCACCACAGCTTTCTTGGTGACCGACTTGAGAGTGACAGCCTCTACCCATTTCGTAAAGTAGTCTATGGCAACTAGTATAAACCTGTGTCCGTTCGAGGCCTTTGGTTCAATTGGTCCAATGACGTCCATGCCCCAGGAGACAAATGGCCATGGTGCGGACATGGGATGCAGTTCCGTGGGAGGTGCATGAATCAAATCACCGTGCACCTGACACTGATGACACTTCCGAACGAAACTAAAGCAATCCTTTTCCATGGTCATCCAGTAATAACCTGCTCGAAGGATTTTCTTCGCCAAGACATACCCGTTCATGTGAGGTCCACACACACCTGCGTGTATTTCGTGCATGATCTTTTTTGCCTCCTCGATATCGACGCATCGTAAGAGATTGAGGTCTGGGGTCCTCTTATATAACAATTCACCGCTTAGAAAGAAACCACTTGCATGTCGCCTAATGGTCCTCTTCTGATCTCCAGTAGCATGCTCTGGGTATTCTTGCGTCTTCAGGAACCTCTTGATGTCATGGTACCAAGGCTGCGTATTTGATCCCGCCTCGATTACACTGCAGTAACCGTGTCTTTCCTTGATTTGGATTTCCAAAGGATCGACGTGGGCGTTGCCCGGGTAGGGTAGCATAGAAGCCAGAGTAGCAAGTGCATCTGCCAGTTCATTGTGACACCTCGGAATATACCTGAACTCTATTGAGGTAAAGCGCTTGCTGAGGTCCTCCACATGTTGTCGGTATGGGATAAGTTTGACATCCCGAGTTTCCCACTCGCCTTGAACTTGCCGGATGATCAGGTCAGAATCTCCCATAATCAGTAAATCTTTGACATCCTGATCGATTGCCATATGCATGCCCATAATGCAGGCTTCATATTCAGCTGTATTATTTGTGCAGAAGAAACGAAGTCTAGCTGTGGCGGGATAATGCTGACCGGCAGGTGAGATCAAAATTGCCCCAATCCCTATACCCTTGGCGTTCACGGCTCCGTCAAAGAACATCTTCCAAACATGAGCTTCCTCCGAGATCACTTCTACGGTGTTTACCTCTTCATCTGGAAAGTAGGTATCTAATGGCTGGTATTCCTCATCGACCGGGTTTTCGGCCAAATGATCTGCTAACGCCTGGGCTTTCATTGCCGTGCGAGTGACATAAACTATGTCGAATTCCGTAAGCAAGATTTGCCATTTAGCCAGTCTCCCAGTAGGCATTGGTTTCTGAAATATATACTTCAAAGGATCCAACCTGCTTATGAGGAATGTAGTGTGGGCTTGGAGATAATGTCTCAGCTTTTGAGCAACCCATGTGAGAGCGCAGCATGTCCTTTCCAGCAGAGTGTATTTGGCCTCGTAGCAGGTGAATTTCTTGCTCAGGTAGTAGATTGCTTGTTCCTTCTTTCCGGTTATGTCGTGTTGCCCGAGGACGCAGCCGAAAGAGTTCTCCAAGACTGTTAGATACAAGAAAAGTGGCCTTCCCGGTTCTGGAGGGACCAAGACCGGGGGATTCGAAAGGTATTCTTTGACTTTATCAAAGGCTTCTTGACACTCAGTTGTCCACTTAATCGCCGCATCTTTCCTTAACAGCTTGAATATGGGCTCACACGTGCTCGTCAGCTGGGCAATAAACCGACTGATGTAGTTCAACCTGCCCAAAAGACTCATCACGTCTTTCTTTGTTCTTGGGGGAGGCAGATCTCTGATGGATTTTATCTTAGTTGGATCTAGCTCGATACCTCTCCTGCTTACGATGAAACCCAAAAGTTTGCCCGACGGAACTCCGAAAGCGCATTTGGCTGGATTTAGCTTCAAGTCATACTTCCTTAGCCTCTCGAAGAATTTCCTCAAGTCTTGGATGTGGTTATCCTGCGTCCTGGACTTGACTATCACATCGTCCACGTACACCTCTATTTCCTGATGCATCATGTCATGGAAAATGGCGGTCATGGCCCTCATGTAAGTAGCCCCAGCATTCTTTAGACCAAATGGCATGACCCGGTAACAGTAGGTGCCCCAAGGCGTGGTGAAGGCAGTTTTCTCGGCGTCTTCTTCATCCATCAATACCTGGTGATACCCAGCATAACAATCTACGAAAGACTGTATCTCGTGTTTGGCACAATTGTCAACGAGGATGTGGATGTTGGGCAGCGGGAAAGTTATCTTTGGGACTTGCTCTGTTCAGATCTCGGTAATCTACACATACCCGAGTTTTCCCGTCCTTTTTTGGTACTGGAACCACATTTGCCAACCATGTTGTATATTGGACTACCCGGATCACTCCTGTTTTCAGTTGCTTGGTGATCTCCTCCTTAATCTTGTCACTGACCTCAGTTTTGAACTTTCGTTGTTTTTGTTGGACTGGAGGACAATCAGGATGAATCGGTAATTTGTGAACCACTAGATCAACACCTAGTCCCGGCATGTCATCATATGACCAAGCAAACACGTCTTTGAATTCAAGAAGAAGTTGAATTATCGCCTCTCGCATTTTCTTGTCCGTGTGAATGCTTATCTTGGTCTCCCGGACTTCTTCCGGGGTTCCTAAGTTTACCGGTTCAGTGTCATTCAGATTTGGCTTAGGTTTATTCTCGAAATATTCCAACTCTCGGTTTATCTCCCTAAAAGCCTCTTCCGCATCATATTCTGGTTCTGGGTTCATTAATTCGCAGTTAAATAGCTCATTGTGATCTGGGCGTGAAGTCCGCAAGCATGTCATATTTAAAGCCGCATTATTAGGACTGAAAAGGAAGATGAAAGGAAAACTAATAAAAATCAGAACAAAGAAAGAATAGGAAAGCAATGATGATTTTTTTTGTATATTTTCTTTGGAAAATTGGAAGACAACAACGTTTACAACTAGGAATTCAAGGAACAACAATTGAAAAGAAGAAAACGTTCAAGTCATGTCCCGGAGATAACTTGTGATACAGGAAAGGTGGCAGGACAGGTCTACCCGGACTTCCGTCTAGTTGGGAATGGCGTGATCTCCCAGTTTTGGAGTTTGGCGTTTGGCCCCATGTACATCATCTCAGCAGTGCTCGTGCCTTCGCCTGGTTGAACCATGTGGACCTCGTAGAGCATTTCCCTCATTGCCCCACATATTTCCTCGATTTCCTCAGCTGTGAAGACCTCATCATCTTCTTCTTCAGCGTACCTTGGCCTGACGAAAGTCGCATGTAAATCCGGCAGTGGTTGAGGCAACTTCCAGCCCTCATTTCTCCTTTTCTTTGCCCATTTTTCGTCTGCTGGAGTAGGTTTGAAACCTAGTCCAAAAGGTTTCTTGATGACTGGCAAAGTAATGGGTTCTGTTATTCCCTGAAGGGTTCGTCCAAGTCCCTTCCCTGGCCTAAATCCGTGCCGGATCATCTCTTTGGCCACCATGACCGAGGCGTTAGACAAGAAAGGCTGGGGCAAGGCATTCCCTCTTCGTGCTGCTCTGCCAGCACAACCTCGAAAGCTTGATAGACCGTATGTTCGCTCCCTTCTCTTGGTTCAAGATACGGGATGGATGGGTCCCGATAAATGGCATGTTCGTCTTCCCCATGGACCACGATCTCTTGGTCTTCATACTCGAACTTCACCATCTGGTGAAGAGTGGAAGGCACGGCTCCTGCCGCATGGATCCAAGGTCTGCCGAGGAGAAAATTGTAGGATGTGTCCATGTCGATCACCTGGAAGGTTACTCGAAATTCGACTGGTCCTATGACCAACAACAGGTCTATTTCTCCCATGGTATCTCTCTTGATGCCGTCGAAAGCTCTCACACAGACATTGTTGGGTCGGATTCTTCCTGCCCCAATTTCCATTCTTTGTAGCGTGGAGAGCGGGCAAATGTCAACACCTGATCCCCCATCCAGCATTACCCGCTTGACGTAGTAGTCCTCGCATTTAACCTGTTAAGTGCAAGGCCTTGTTGTGTGCTGCTCCTTCCGGGGGTAAATCATTCTTGCTGAAAGAGATTTGGTTGACGGCGAAGAATCTTTCTGTCATCCGCTCTAGTTGCTCCGCCGAGGTTTCGACCGGTACATATGCTTCATTCAGGGTTTTCAGCAGGATCTTTTGATGCTCGGTTGACCTCATTAATAATGACAGCATGGATACTTGCTCAGGGTGCTTGCGCAGCTGATCTATCACTTCGTAATCCGGCATCTTCATTTGTTGGAAGAACACTTCCGCTTCTTCAACACTCACGGGCTTCTTTGGGGGGAAGCGCCTTTGTGTGGCGTTGTTCAGTTCTTGGGTATTTGAGTACCCTCCAATGAAAGTATTTTCTGGAAGTTCTCCCATGACTTCTTTACCTTTGTACATTACCAAAGTCTTTTGATAATTCCACGGCACTGTGGACGGGTTGGTCATTGGCTTTTGTGGCACGCGTCCGATAACCACTGGCTCATTCAGTCGAGGTGGTTGAATCGTCCCCCGGACCACATAGGCCCCTTTTGGCACGTACATAGGTTTTGTCTTTTTGATCCCGAAGTTCTGCGTCTTCTTGGCTTGACCTCGCGGTATGTAAAGAACTCCACCCTTTGCTGGTACCACTTTCTTCTCCACCTTCTTTTCAGGCTTGCTCTCTGCAACCTTGGCCTCCTCCCCTTTTTCTGATTTCTGGTCTATTTCAGGCCTCTTCCCTGTGTCGACAATGGCAATTATGGCTTTCAAAGCAGGGTCGAACTCTTTGTCTTCACAAATCATGCCGATCAGCGGCCCATTATTGTGAGCGGGCAATGGATTGTTAGTCACATTCGGGATCTCTTCGTCCCTTAGCACTATTTTCCCCTGCTCTATCAAATTTTCGACCACTCTTTTCAATGACCAGCAGTCGTTTGTATCATGTCCCTCGGCCCCTGAATGATAGGCGCATCTGACTCCGGCTTTGTAAGAAGGAGATGTCGGGTTTTGCCTCGTTTGGGGAATTGGTTGCAAGAAACCCAACTGGACTAGCTTAGGGAACAATGTAGAGTATTGTTCACCGATGGGCGTGAAAGTCCGCCGTCGAGGTGGCTCCTGGGGGCGGTAGTTATTCTGCGGGGGTTGTGGGTTATAGTGGTTGCGGTAAGGAGGCTGATTTCTGGGAGGTGGAGCTGGGCCTCGGTTGGTTTGTTGTGGTGGATGGTTATAAGGTTGGGCATTCATGACCATGTAAGGTTGATGAGCATATGCCAAATTTGAGTGGGGGTAGTAGTGGCGTGGGGCTCTTTCCGGAAAATGGGGCCTGGGATGACGATACTCCCTTGCTTCAGAGGCTGCCATAGTCGTTTCTTCTTTCTTCTTCCCCCTTGTCGTTCCTCCAGACCCGCTTTGGACGGCCTGAGAGGTTGCCCTTATGGCTGCTTGACTCAAAATCCTTCCCGTCTTCAAACCATTTTCCACCATCTCTCCAATCTTGATCGCTTCCGCGAATGGCTTACCCATGGCCGACATCATGTTTTGGAAATAGTCAGACTCTTGAGCCTGGAGAAAGGTAGTGACCATTTCCACTTCATCCATGGGAGGTTTTACTCTCGACGCCTGTTCACGCCACTTAATAGCATACTCTCTAAAGCTTTCTGAAGGCTTCTTCTTCAAATTTGACAGAGAGTTTCGGTCTGGCGCAATGTCGATGTTATACTGGAATTGTTTTACAAAATCTCTGGCGAGATCATCCCATATATGCCATCGGGACATTTCCTGATCCATATACCATTCCGAAGCTATCCCTACTAGACTTTCCCCAAAGTATGCCATTAGCAGTTCTTCTTTTCCGCCGGCTCCCCGCAATTGGTTGCAGTATTTCTTAAGATGTGCAATGGGGTCACCGTGCCCATCGTATTTCTCAAACTTGGGGGTCTTGAAACCCGTTGGCAGGTGTACGTGAGGAAACATGCATAGGTCGGCGTAAGAGACGCTCTTTTGCCCGCTCAATCCTTGCATATTCTTCAGACTTTGCTCAAGGCTTCTCATCCTTTTGGCCATCTCATTTTGTTCTACAACTCTGGGGTTCTGATCCTGCCCTGGTACAAGCTCGCACTGAGGCGGTAGAGGATTAGTACTGGTAGCGAACCTAGTTGGTTCCATTGAGAACGACGGTGCTTGGAATGTAAAAGAGGATGAGTCAAGGCTTGGCTTGTACATGGCAGGCTGTGCCGTAGCTGGGCAAGGCGATGTAGTAAAGATGTTCATGCTTGCATCAGTGGCCGACATTCGGGGATGAGGCTCAGAAGGTGATCCTGCAGAGAAGGCGGAGGTGGCTGGGTACCCAAATGGGGTAGCAGGGTAATTTATGGGGACATTAGAAGTCCCACTTGACCTGGAGAATAGTTCAGGGAATCCGGGGACGACACTTGGCGGCTCTTTCCCATTGTTCCAGTCATCCAGCATTTCCAACATGCGGAGCCGTAGGATCCTATTTTCCTCCGCAGTTGCGGATTCAGGTGTGAGGACGGCTGAGATTGAGCTCTCCTCAGAGACGGGGACTGTTTGCAATGGAATTTCCGAAGACATTTCCACACTTCCTTTTGACCTGGTGAAGTAAGTGTGAGTACTGCTTCTGGTCCTAACAATAGGTAGTTGAACACCTCTCCTTGACCTCGTGAAGTATGAGTGCGAGGCCAGACTTTCACCAAACCAACCGTCTTTTCAAAAACCCTGGGAAAAATGCTCAATGACAAACGCACGGTTAATTCTGCAGCAAATAATAGATAGTTAATCTCACGTTGGGCATGATGCACCTATACAGTTAAGCGGATTACTATATGTTTGCTACGAGAGCATGCGTCATTCCGGCATTTTTCTCTTATTAGTTTTTTTCCCCTTTTTTTTCTTTTCTTTTTCTCTTTTGTTTTCCTTTTATTTTATTTATTATATATATATATATATATATATATATATTTTTTATTTTTTGTAGTAAAAGAAATGCGACCGGATCCGATGAGGATTGCCTACGTATCACGATGCCTACGTGAATCAGATCATTACGTAGTTCGAACAACACAAATGAGCGTGAAAGAAGCAAACTCTTTATTATTGAAGCAGTCTATTACAAACTACATTCTGCAAAAATCAAACTTTGAAAAATAAACCTAAACTCAAAAATAGACTAAAAAATCACCATGATGGAAAAACAAACAGAAGACGCTAAGATACAGGCTTGACTTATGAGTGCATTATAGTTTTGAAAATTGGTGTCCGCGGGGCGTCGTTCGGCCTCGCCGCGGTCCTAGGCGTGAGATCCCTCTCAAGTTGCTCCAGCTCGTGCATAGTCTGCTTGACATAACCCATTACTGCTGAGAGGACGGTAGCGCTGGACATGTTCTCACATCGTAGACATCGTCTGGTGACGGCATGGGCAATGGCCTTGATCCTATCTCTGGTTTGCTTCTTCTCTAGGAGTAGGTGCTTTATCTGATCACCACACGTCTTGAATACCTGTGAGTCCTGTATGTGCTGATCCCTCAGCTGCTGCACTTCTTCCTTCATTTGGGCCAACAAGTCGTAACAGTATCTATTCTCCATTTGGAAATCCCTGGCCTGCTTAACTGCTTTAAACTCAAGTGTAGCCATCTCCCTCTTTATTTTGGAAACGGCCTTCTCGTGGTCACGTTTTGATTGGTTCAAACATCGGCGATGCTTATCTACTCTTGTTTCCCACCGTGCCTTGAACTCTGTCACGACCTTTTCGGATTCTTCTAACCTGTCTCGCCATTCCGTGATCTCTCTTTTCAAACCCTTTATCAACCGCTGGTCTGATTGACTTCTGGGTTGCTCATCAAGAGACAATCTCAATTTTTGGACTTGGGCCTTAAGTTCTTCATTCTCTTGGATCAACCTATTCTTTTCGCTTCGATCCGCCGCGATTTGTACGCTGTTATCGAATTTCAAACTATCTATTTGTAGCTTCAAATCGCCAATCTCTGCTCGATAACCCTTCTCTTTTGCTAACCAGTTCCATTGCCCTTGGGATGATTCTACGAAATCTTTGAGATGCGGCCTCTTAGCCGGTCTTTCGTAAGACAGGCTACCTCTAAACCAAGCGTGATATCCTGGGGCGACTTCCCCTTTTGCCGTATCGATCACACAAGTGTTTGCTGTCAGATGTTGGCATTCACTCCAGATTTGGCGAACTTCTTCTTCAGGGAAATGACCGTTCGGACTGATTTCAATCACTTGGGTACTCAAATCTTCATCTTTCGGTACCACTTGGTACCTCCCAAGTTGCCTCAAAACCCGATACGGTGCATAGGGTTGGATACTTTTCAGTCCCATCAACAGAAAGTGAGGCCGGGTTGCCGGCATGTATATGATTTCCTCGATAGGTGACCATCCGAGCGTCCATTGGATTTGGCTGGCAGTGAGAGTTCGGAGAAATGAGGTCCATGATGTGACTCCCTCAGGTAAATTGAGCCCTTTGATTCTCGTGTAGAATTCTCCAATACAAGTTTTCTCTGGCGAACCATAACCCAAAAGTGAGGAGCGATGACATAAATGATCGGTCATCCACACTTGCAACAGTAGGTTACATCCTTCGAAAAAGTCACCCCTGGCTCGACAAACAGTGAGAGCCCGGAGAATGTCAGCCATAATCATAGGCGCCAGAGTACTTTTATCTTGGGTAAGCAAAGTACTGACAACCCCAGTTATTCTTAGATCGATGTGGCCGTCCTTCCTTGGGAACACTATAAGACCTAAGAAGGCCGTCATGAAAGCCAACTGCCTGTGTTCGTCCCATTTTTGTCGGTTGCCTTTACTACATAGTTTGAAATCCGGCTTATTGAACCCGCCCTCATGACCGTATCTAGCATACATGAGATGGAGACTGCAGAAACCTTTGGCAAGATCTGGATGGTGAAATGTTCGGGGTATTTTCAGAAAATCCAAAAATCGGTGTACCGTGACGGCCCTAGGTGCAATCAAGTACTTGAACCTTAACGGAGCTTCATCACCCCCAATGTATCCCGCTATTTCCTCCAACGTCGGGGTGAGTTCGAAGTCTGAAAAATGGAATACATTGTGCGCCGAATCCCAGTAAGTGACCAATGATCTGATAATATCACCCCGAGGCTGAATGTCTAGTAAATCCGGGAGATTTTTCAGATATTTCCTCACTTTGCCTTGCCCTTCTTTGCCTAAGTCGTTCCACCATAATCGCAACTCAAAAGGGATCTTGGTCATTATTGAAATGATTCATTTTGTATCGTGCTCATCCTGCACATTTATTTAAGGCGATAAACTTTATTAGACTCAAAAATTAAAATTATCTAGATTTTTTTTTTTTTTTTTTGTGAAAACGGGAGGTTGGACCCGCCGAGGGTTGCCTACGTATCTCACCCCGTGCGAGAATCAAACCGGCGTAGTTCGGTCATAGAGAAAATCAAATAAACCTAGTAATCAAGAATAAACATTTTTATTATTTTTGGAGAAAGATAAATACTAAAAATATATATATTTTTTTTGCAATATTTGGACTATTAGTCCGAATTTATAAAAGGGTACTACAAAAGAAACAACACATTTTTTGAATTATGAGTTTTCCATTTTTTTTTTGAAATAAATACCCTCTTTTTTTTCTTAAAAGAAAAGACCAATTTTTATATGTTTTTTTTTAATCAGACTAAAAGGCAACTTTTGGTTTTATTCCTTTTTTTTTAGAAAAATTCCGACGAGGTTTCGACACTACTTGGACATTGGTTTTATTTTTCCAAAATAAGTAATTATCTCCCTACACTGCTATTTTTCTTTTTCTTTTTAGAAACCGATCAACATGCGGAACCGAAGCAAATAAATGCGCAAAACAAATAAGATGCAGCAGGGTGGCCTTTTCATTTCTGGTTGCTTGTCCTAGACGGACCCAACCCCTGTGTTGAGCCCCCTAAGTCAAATGCAACATGATGCAAATAAGCGTTCCTACTAGGGATCCGGCATGAAGTCGAGTTATACTAGGTTTAAACCTTGGTATTTGTTCTAGACTGTGTACCCGAGCGGACAACTCGAGTCGAGGAGGGGCAACTTACCGGGAACCAAAAGGCCGTCCGGCTTCGTAACTTATCCGTCCTCTTTCTTATTTCGGGCATTGACACTAACAGAATAGGGAGTCTCGACCAGCGAGCTTCTCCCCGGAGGTAAGAAGAGAAAGGTTTCGGCACAGTTTATATACAGTTCAGATAATATCAAAGCGGTAAAAGACAACATTTAGCACGTTATGCAAAAACATGTAATAAAGATCAGATAATAAAGCCAAATATAACAATTATTCTAAGCTCGAATTCTTGAACCCTGAACCAGTGGTTCTGGGTCAATCAATCCCCAGCAGAGTCGCCAGAGCTGTCACACCTCCTTTTTGCGCGCCCGACCCCGAAGGGTTAAATGCGCGGGTGGAGTTTTTCCAATTTAAGTGACAATATTCGAAATGAGATTATTTATTTAATTCAGAGTCGCCACTTGGGAAAGGTTTGGCTTTTGGTGTCCCAAGTCACCGGTTTATCTTGAATCCCAAATCGAGGAGATTTTCGACTTTTCCAAATGAAGTCTGCGAACCAGAAATTCTAAGTAAGGAATTCTGTTGACCCGAGGGAAGGTGTTAGGCACCCTCGAATCCCGTGGTTCTAGCACGGTCGCTTAAATTGTTATAATGGCTAAATATCTGATTTAAATACATGTTGTGACTTATGTGCTTTTATTAAGTTTTAACCGCTTTTATTATTATCATTTATTTTACAGAATTGCAACGTCGTGAAAATGCATATCGAACCACGTCACAATCAATGCACCCGTAGTTGTTAACACATTTTGACTCCTGTTGAGACTTGAATTTGGGTCACATCAATGTGCACCCGATTTTAAGAATATAATTTACTTAAACCGTGCCTAAAGAGTCTAACGCGTTATTATTTTGTAGAAAAGCCATGAAATTTATTAAATGGCCTATCTTGAGTTCTAGATAATTATCATGGTTATTTATGGAGGGCCCCACAATTGTTGCACTTTTATTTGGCGAGGCTCATCTCTATTTTTAGAAAAGATATCCTAAAGTGGCTACATTTCTAATGCGTTTGTCTCTAAAACTAGAAGAAAAGGTACGTGCTAATTCAACTATAGGCTTTTGCCTAATTCGGATTCTTATCAATTTCTGATCGATTATTTACAAAGTGGAGGGATGTCATAACTCATGAAACATACTTTAATTGGGCAAAGAAATTACACTCGAGATTGACCCAACATTATACTTGTGTCCAAACATTTCTTGAATTTGAAATTTACTAGACTGATTGGGGCCGAATTAAAGGAATTAACTACTAGGCATTGTCACTAACGGGATTTGAACATAATATTATGTACTGCCTAACGAGTTATGATAAAAGAAAAACTAAAATGAACAAAGAAACATTTGTGTAAGGTGGAAATATTCTATTCTATGCATGTCGCTCAATTGAACGGGAATCCTAGTCAAAATCTATACTAATTCTCCATGCCCTCTCTGTATTGTGTCATTACATTTTTGTACCAGCAAACAACTACAAACTAAGAAGCTAGAGGCTAAACTTGATGGAGTATTATCTAACTAATCTTTCATTACTGAATCACACTAATCAATTTATACAATCTGAAGTCAGTATATCACAAACATTTACAAACAGATATCTAAATCTTCTTCAGGAAACTCCTTTCATTTCATGCTTTTGAATTGTTACAGTTAACACCAAAGTTGGGTTTGAAATGTGTACCTGGAAACACTGAAAATGCAAAGGAGAAGAAGAAAAAGATGGGGAAATCAGCAGCAGCAAGAAACAAAATAGCAGCAGCAGCAGAGCAAGATAGCAGCAGGCAAAGCAATATAGCAAGAAGCAGGCTCAAGTGCAGAAATGCAACTATGGCCAACAGAAAGCAATAGCCAAATAACAGCAAAACCCAGTGGAGTAGAATCAGAACTCCAGACAGACCAAGCCAGTGGTAAACCAATGAAAACACTCGACTAATAGACACAACTGGAATTTCAAAGAATCAGAATTGATTTGAACAAGTTGAACAATTGAAACCCAATAATAATAGGAGGAAAAAAGTTTCTGATTGTTGGTTGTATCCTTTCTATCCCTTAATCTCTCTCTATCTATGTGTATCTGTTTTGTATGTATTTCAGCTCTCCTTTCCAAACTCCTCACAGTGTGTGTATTTTTCTTTTTCAGTTCTGATTCTCTCTCCGTATCTATCTCCTCTATTCTGTCCCAGGTCTCCCTGCTTTTATAAGCCTCAAAACTATCCCTTTTAACAGCCTGTTTTCAGAATCCCCCAGTACCCCTCCCATGTGCCTTCCATTTTCAATTCCAACTTTAGCTAATTAAGTATTAAACCCCATCAACATTCCCTGGCAGACTTACTTTTTAAAAGGTTTAACATTTTTTAAACTTAAAGCAAGGTATGGGCAGTAGGATATGTTGACAGCATATGCTGTCAAACCATTTTAAAATTAAACAAAAACCTTTATGCAGGCCACAGGCTGTGCACCGATGCACATGAGGTGCACCAATGCACATGCTGTGCAAGAGTGCATATGCCCTCCAATTCAGCATTTAAACCAAACATCCCTTTTACATTACTGATCCAAATCAACAGCTATAAGTAAACAAATTTGGTTTTTAATTGGTTCAACAAATGTTCAGCATAAGCAAGTTGATTTACTATGCTCAGACAGTTGAAACTAATTGACGACACATGTCGACTCGACTATATTAGCATTGACATACACAATCGTAACCAAAAATCCGACATTTAACAGTATCGATACATGGTTTGAATTATACTGACTAAGCAGAGATGCACTTGAGGAGTTAGCTAGTCAGTACAAACTCGAAACACAACCAATACACATGCCTTATCAGAATAAGAGGGGGGATTTAGACAAACACAGAGGTTTAAGCAAAGTGGACAAACAAAAATCAAAACAAATATGAACAGAACCCTTTTTTTAAAAACAAATCACACGAAATAAAACAAAAATAAAGAAAAGAAAACAAGACTCACCTCAAATCTTTTTAAGGAACAAATCAGAAAAATCCACTGGTGTTTGAACGGACCTTCTTTAAGGTTGAATGGACTTTTAAACGAAGTGTTTCTCGGATGAGAAACACCTCGATTAAGGTCCATTAGACCTTAATCTCTTCGTTTTGAACAAAACACGGAACATGCACAGGGAAAACTAGAGTTCAAAAACTTAGATCTGGGATTCGTGTTTCCCTGGTTAGATTCGGACCAAACCAAGTATGGTTTGGTCACGAGGAGGGTCCGGGGAGTGTCTGGTATGAAACTGGGGTTGGTTGGGTTAGATCGAGTTTTGACTCGAATCTTCAAATGAAGATTCGAGGACCTGGGGGTGATTCGAACCAAACGGTTAACAGGTCTATGTTCAGGGTGGTGAGGGGGTTCTATGGTGTTCAAGTGGAGGTCACCGGCGTTCAGGCCGCCGGGTTTCTGGTGAAGGTGTGCAGGGGCGGCTAGGGTTTGAAGGGGATGGGTTCGGTGAAGACGAAGGCAGGGGTGTTAGCTAGGGGGGGCAGGGTATGGTGAAGGGCTTATATAGTTAGTGGGTGGGTGAACCTCGACCGTTAGATCAATCTAGATCTACGGTCTGGATCTGAAGGCTTAAATGGAACGGTGTCGTTTTGAGGGTTTGGGTTCGGTCCGGGTGAGACGGGTCGGGTTTGTTAGTGGGTACGGGGTGTGAGATCTTGGCCGTTGGATCAGTTTGGTTTGAATGGTTGAGATGGATCGGCCTTGAAACGACGTAGTTTTGGTGTTAAACTACGTCGTTTTGTGTCCTGGGGTGGGCTGTTCGGACTGGGGGTTTGGGCTGTTCAATTGGGCTCCAAATTTTGAAATGGACACGGCCCAAACAAATTTTATAACAAATTTTGTCTTCTTTTTCTTTATTTCTAATTTCCTAAATACACAAACTAATTAAATAAAACCAAGCACCACTAATTAACACTTAACATATTTATTTCACGCGGATAAAATGTTAAAAGTAGGCAAAATTAAACACGGCAACAAATCAGGACAAAAGAAAAAATGCGTATTTTTGTAATTTTCCATCTAACAAACGGGTCATGGTTTAAATTACGCATGACACATACATTTTTAATTCTTTTGGAGCGATTGTCACGTAAAACAAAAATCACGTGCTCACAGTAACTGTATAGTATTGTAAGCTTGTAACTGGTTAAAGCTGACAGTCTTTAAAAATATTCAAAGCTATGCAGTTGAAGCATAGATAACTATAACTGTAAGATAACTGTAACAGATAACAGTTACAACTTACAAGACCAGAAGCATAACAGAAGAGCACAAACACAAAATGGAACCAAGTTCTACTGATCATTCTAACAGTTACATAACTGTAACATAGAACCAAAACATAACTGTAAGATAGCTAACAGTTACAAGTTCTACTGATCATTCTCATTCAATCCAGATCTATAGATAACTATAATCTATAACTCTTACAAGTTCTTATAGATAACTATAACTGTAAGATAGCTAACAGTCCAGTTCTACAAAATTAACTAAAATCCCAAATAGCTGTGTTTAATCACTAATGAACTGAAATCTTCAATCAATGAATAGACTTATAGTATTGTAACTGTATAGTATTGTAACTGGTTAAAGCTGACAGTCTTTAAAAATATTCAAAGCTATGCAGTTGAAACATAGCAGAAAGCCAGAAACATAGCTAACACTTACAACTTACAAGACCAGAAGCATAGCAGAAGAGCACAAACACAAAATGGAACCAAGTTCTACTGATCATTCTAACAGTTACATAACTGTAACATAGAACCAAAATATAACTGTAAGATAGCTAACAGTTACAAGTTCTACTAATCATTCTCATTCAATCCAGATCTATAGATAACTATAACTGTTACAAGTTCTTATAGATAACTATAACTGTAAGATAGCTAACAGTCCAGTTCTACAAAATTAACTAAAATCCCAAATAGTTGTTTAATCACTAATGAACTGAAATCTTCAACCAGAATTCCCTAATGCAGCAACCTTAAGTTCTGGCACACTGGAACTGAAATCCTCAACCTGGCACACTTTCAAGTTCTGCAATACTACACTTGTCAAAAATGAGAGAGTCAGTAAATGTGTATCATGTCAAGTTGGGCAGCCTGTGCAGCAGCCTAATGCAGCAGCTTGACTGCTTGGTGGTAGAACAAAACAATAAAATAGAGAAGGCTTAATGCAGCAGTTTGGTTCAATTTATTAGAAGGCTTAAGAAAACTTTTAACATGCCACGAACTCGTACCTTTTATATGTCAACGATGCAAGGCTCTCTTCCGGTATTAATCAAGTCTGTAGAATAAGATAGTAATAGAATAAATTAGTTTAGAAATAATCTAAAGAAACATAACATAAGTATACATTAAACACAAGTAAAGTAATAGAAGAAATAAGATAGTCTTACTCGCTTCAAGTTGTTCAAGATTATCTAAATCTTCTTCAATTTTAACCGGAGTTGTTGATTCATTTCGAAGCCAATCTTGGACACACACAAGAGCTTGAACCAATCTAGGTGTCAATGAACTCCTAAATGGATCAAGTATGCGTCCACCGGTACTAAAGGCTGATTCTGAGGCAACACTAGAAATAGGAATGGCTAGCACATCACGTGCCATCTCAGCAAGTGCGGGAAATCTGGGTGAATTCAACTTCCACCACCCCAGAATTTTAAAATTTTCAAAGTCTTCCTCAACATCTTCACCCAAATATTTATCTAACTCTGTTTTAGAATCAATTCCTCCACCCTTCTTATGCTTCTTTAAATCTAACATGAATTTTGAAAGCGATGATGAAGAAGTAGATGAAGTTGGAGAAGATGGACATGAACTAGGGGAAGATGGAGAAGATGGACATGAACCGGAAGATGGAGAATATGGAAATGAACCAGAACCACCATTCTTCTTTGCATACACATTGAACAAAGATTTCATGTATGTCTTCACCTCAATTTGTATTTTCACACCTATTGTTTCTCCAAACATGGCAGCAAGAGCAAACGAAAGAGATTGAAACTTGTGGCGTGGATCGAACACACATGAAATAAAAATCATTTTGTTCATCTTTTGTGGATCCCCCAATACTTATCAAACTTCTCTTTCATATTATTTGCCATTTCTTTCAAGGTAGCATCTTCACTTTGCATCAACTCTTTCAAAGAAGAACCAACAACACATATCTCAAGAAAGTGCACATTAGACGTAATATAAAGTGTACCTGATACCTTCAAGGTGAGTTCATAAAATATTTCAAGAAACTTCACAATACGTCTTACACTATCCCAATCAGTACTTAAAAGTGGACCTGCAGGCTGTCCATCCTCACAAATACAGTTAGCAATACATGACATCAAACCATAATCAATATCACAATATTTTGTAAAGGCTTCCTCATAAACTGTAGCAACCTTCAACATCAAATATGTGGAGTTCCACCTAGTAGGAACATCCAAGCACAATGATTTTTTAGAAGTTATCCTATCTAGATCACAACATTCTTTAAACTTCTTCCATCTTGCTGGAGATTGTCTAATGTACCTAACAACTTGTCTTATTCGTTCCACAGACACACTCCCTTCTCTCAACCCATCTTGAACAACTAGATTGATGATGTGAGCCATACATCTAACATGAACATGCTTACCTTCCATCAAGTTAGTGTTCCATCTAGTAAATTGTTTGGATAATTCTTTAACCATGACATCGTTAGAACTTGCATTATCAACTGTCACAGTAAATACTTTATCCACCCCCCATTCAAGTAAACACTTAGCAACACCACTAGCTAAATCTTGACCTTTGTGACTAGTAATTGGACAAAAATTTAATATCTTTTTATGCAAATTCCAATTCTTGTCAATGTAATGTGCTGTAACACACATATAGTTAATTCTTTGAATTGATGTCCATGTATCAGTCGTAATACAAATTCTCTGTTTTGATTCTTTAAAAATTGACTTCAAAGCAAGTTTTTCATCATGGTAAATCTCAAAACAATCTCTAGTCATAGTAGTACGAGATGGAATATGAAATAAAGGTTGAAGAGCTCTCACGAAGTCTCTAAATCCATCATTTTCAACAGAAATGAAGGGTTGTTCATCTATAATTATCATACGAGCTAAAGCCCTCCTACATGCCTCTTGATCAAATTTCCAAGGGATAAGTGAGACATCACCTGTTTGACCTTTCGGTTGAAAAGCTAATTTTGTCTGGCTTGTCTCCGGCTTGTGGGGATTGTTCGGACACTTGAGAAGATGTGATAGCAAATTGCTTGTACCACTATTTTTGGTGTTAGCTACATATTCTTCTGGACAGTACTTGCATTTCTCTTTTTTAACACCCTCATCATCAGTGAACTTACTGAAGTGTCGCCAAGCCACTGATCTTTCTTTCATAATTTTTCTTTTCTTCGAACCAAAATCAGATTCGACGTTGCTTGTGGAATCATTTGAAGCACCACTTTCACCACATTTTACAAGGGCTTGAACTTTATTCACCATCTCTACCTCATCTTCCATCTACGAAACAAAACAAAAAATTAAAATTAAAATCGGATTCAAAATAGTAGTATAGTATGGTCTATTTCTGTTTAAGAAAATCAAGAGTGAAACCCCCAATTTATTTCATCAATTTTATCCGAGAAATAAAAGAGAACAAAGAGACCTAACCCTAGTGTCTTTCTTAAGAATTTCATCAATTCTTAGTGTCTTACCAGTTACCAGTGCGGTCGCCGGAATACAGAGAAGAGCTAGAGGAAACGACGAGCAGGAGGGAGCAGCTTGAGCCTTGAGGCATCGCGTGAAGACTGAAGTGAGCAGCACCAGCACAGCAGTCTCTGGGTGCGACACTGCGAGTCTGCGACTTGTGAGGCGTGAAGAAGAGTGAAGACTGAAGCTGTGAAGTGAGGATTGAGTCTGAGCTGAGGCGTGAGAACTGAGAAAGTGAGAAGGGTTAACTGATAAAGTGAGAAACAGAACGCAACAACATCAAAAATTTGCTTATGAGAATTAGACGGAGGCAGACCGCAGAATGAAATAAGGGTTAGGTGACCTAACCCTAAAAATAAAATTAGTATTTATTATTCCCTTAATAAATTCGGATTTCGGATCGGATCGGGTTCAAACTATACAAATCCGAATCCAATCCGAAAATCTGAAATTTTAAAAAATCAAATCCGAATCCGAAATCCGAAATTGAGCGGATCGGATCGGATTTCGGATATCCGATCCAAATGCACAGCCCTAAAAGATACCACTCTACAACAGTGTACGTGATCACAGGGGGCCACAATTGCTTTCCTATTTCAACTCAAAAAGTGACCTCTTTATTATCAATTGCACGTTAACTTGTCTTTTGGAATATGCCACATGTATCTTCTGTTCCTTTTATTTTTACTCAATCCTTCTTTGACTCAAATATTCAAATATGTCGCCTAGTTAGCACTGAACTAGGAGATCACTGCCCGACCACTCCATCCTTCGTAGGAGTACTATTTGACTCCACTAAGGAGATCAAATTCTTCGGCCGTCGTCACTCTAAATCTGTAGTCCCACATCGAGCCCCTAAGTATTTCATGCCACATCTTGATAACTATCTAAACCCCTATGCTTGTATTTGTTGAGCATTAATTCGCAGTATTTACAAGTTACTTGAGTCTATTTTTTTGTGGACTTAGAAGCATTAATGCGAAAGTAATTTATTTTTCTTTTCTTGTGTTTTTCTTCTTTTATTGGCTTTATTTTCCTCTTTTTTGGTAGGTCAAACAAGAAGGATTTGTTCTTGTTTAACGAGATGATCCATGCATGAAGAAGAAAATCTTGGGGTGTGAGGGGATGAGTACTCATCCTTGTCCGAATATCGTAAAGAGTACTCTGAATGTATCCCGACTATCGGAGAGATTACTCTCAATGTGCCCCGACTATCGGAGAGATTACTCTCAAAATGACCCGACTATCGGAGAGATTACTCTCAAAATGACCCGACTATCGGAGAGATTACTCTCAAAATGACCGAACTATCGGAGAGATTACTCTCAAGGCGGCCCGACTATCGAAGATATTACTCTCAAAATGACCAGACTATCAGAGAGATTACTCTCAGAATGACCCGACTATCGGAGAGGCCAACTTAAGGTGCAAAGGGACTCATATGTCAACCTTAAGATTGGAAAGTTATAGTTCCTTTTAAGGACAAACCCACAAAGAGGCCGACTTAAGGTGCAAAGGGACTTATATGTCCACCTTAAGATTGGAAAGTTATAAAGCTTCAACTCGAAGACTTCATGGACTTGATGACGTCGACTTGAACACTTGGAAAACTTTGAAGATTCAGCGGATTTTGCAGACTTCAACTTGAAGACCAACAAGCCTGAAGATTTGGTGGACTTTAATGTTTCAATCCGAAAAATTTGAGGGCTCAAATACTTCCACTTGAAGACTGACGAGTTTGAGGACCTCCACTTGAAGACTTCAGCTTGGAGACCTGGAGGGCTTAGATATCTCAACTTGAAAGGTGGCGAACGTGAAGACTTCAACTTGAAGACTGACGAACTTGAAGATTTCAACTTGGAGACTTTGAGGGCTTAAATGTTTCAGTTTCTCTTTTGCTTTACAATGTCCGACTTTTATCTTAGTCGCATAATTTTCAGCTTTAAGTGCTTGAAACAAAAGATACATATTTTGTCGTGGGAGAGTCCAAATAATGAACCATTTAATTTCTTGAAAATTAGACTTCAATATCTAAAATATCCAAAATTTAGAATCAAATACCTTCAGAATCACCACAGATAATATTTTGAAACCAACTTTAGATTCCACCATATTGAAAATTTCAGATTTGCGCAGTTTCGCTAAAAGAATCATATCTTGATGTAGAAATATCGAAATTGCAAACCGCTTAATTTATTGAAAACTAGACTTCAAAATCTAGAATATATTCAAAATTCTCAATCAAACGACTTAAGAATCGCCAGGGACGAAAATTTTATATTATTATTCTTTTTGCACCACGCTATCAATTCTAGATTTGCGCAGTCTCACCAAAAAATTCATATCTCGGTGTAGAAATATTGAAATTGCAAACCGTTTAATTTCAAGAAAACTAGACTTCAAGATCTAGGACATATCCAAAATTCTAAATCAAACAATTTCAGAATCGTCCCAGATAATATTTTGAATTCGACTTTACATTGCACCATGCTATCAATTCCAGATTTGCACAGTCTCACCAAAAAATTCATATCTTGGTGTAGGAACATTGAAATTATGAACCGTTTAATTTTTTGAAAACTAGACTTCAAGATATAGAACATATCCAGAATTATCATTCAAACAATTTTAGAATCGTCCCAAATAATATTTTGAAATCAACTTTATATTGCACCACGCTATCAATTCCAGATTTGCTCAGTCTCACCAAAAAATCATATCTTGGTATGGAATCCTCGAGATCGGAAGATGTCTTACTTTCCATCAATCGAAATTTAAGAGCTATATTCTCACAAAGATCTTGAGTTCAAGTCTCAATGAATTTAAAATGTTGTGTCAAGCAATCTTTCCTTATACTTGTGTTTCCTTTTGATGCCTCTCTTCTCTTTCTTTTTTTTAGGTAGAGGGCGGACTTGGAGACCAACGAACTTGAAGGTTTGGCGAACCTGAAGACATTGAGAATTCCTAGACTTCAATACAAATACTTGACATCCTCCTAAAATCGGCCCATTAAAGATATCAATTTACCATGGAGGGTTGCTCCCTTTAAATCAAATGAGATCAATGTTCAGCAAGAGGATGGCATTTCAGCTTGATCTTACATTCCTTCATACTTCATTCGAACAACAATTGGGGAAATATGTATCTTTTGAACTTATACGACTGAACTTAGAATGAAACTCTAAGCTGCCTACGTACCTCGGTGAAGAGGATCAAGTCATATCGTAGTTCATCATGGGTGATTTTTTTTATGTCCTAACTTTTGCCTAGGCCACCTCTTTCGAAGTTTTCAACCTAGCAGGCTCTTTTTTTGTAGGGACCGTACACAGTTTAGACTCATGCGGGCCAGAAGTGTAGCAACATGTAGTTTAGGCTCATGCGTCAAGGAGCGTTGCAACTTCAAGGATAATACTTCTTCAAAAACTTGCCATTGATAGGGCCGATTCTCATGCCATCTATATCAACCAGCTTGTAAGCCCCACTTGAGTAAGCTTCTTGTACGACATATGGCCCATCCCATTTTGAAGCGAACTTCCCTACAGGTTTATGGGAAGTAATTATGGGTCTTCGTACGGATCTTCTACTTGAAAGGATCTCATGCGAACTCTTTTATTGAAGGCGCGCGATAATCGAGCTTGATAACATTCAAGACTCTGTTAAGCTTCCAACCTCTTCTCATCAAGGGCCTCCATCTCTGCTAATCGAAGTCAAGCATTTTATTCATCAGTGATCCTTTCTTGAATATCCAGTCGTAACGAATATATTTGATGCTCAAGTGGCAGGACGACTTCGACTCCATAGACAAGTGAATAAGGGGTCGTTTGCGTTGGCGTGTGATGAGTTGTCTTATATGCCCATAGAGCTTCTTCCATACGGTCATTCCAATATCATTTGGATCTGGAGATGACTTTCTTTAACAAGTTGCATACAGTCTTGTTAGATGCCTCAGCTAGACTATTGGCGGCAACATTGTACATCGAAGAGTTACGTTGCTTGAAGCCAAAGAGATCACAAATCTTGTTCATCAGCCTATTATCGAATGGATTTCCATTATCCGTTATTATGTAACGAGGAATGCCAAAGCGATAGATATTGTTTACTTGGATGAAACTTGCAACATTTTCCTTCTCTTACTTCCTTAAGAGCAACAACTTTGGCCCATTTTGAGAAGTAGTCAGTTGCAGCCAAGATGTATAGGTGCCCACCAGAGGACTTTGGTAGTGGTCCAATAACATCCAATCCTCAAGCGTCAAATGGTCAGGATGCAACAATCGGGTGCAATACTTCAGGAGGTTGATGAATAAAATTCGCATGGAATACAAGCCTTGCATCTTCAAGCATAGTCCAAACAATCTTTTACCATCGTTGGACAATAGTATTCCATCCTTTTTATATGGAAGTGGAGCTTTTGTTCAGACTGGTGTGACCCACATACCCCAGAATGCACTTCTTGCAAAGCTTGGAGTGCTTCATCTTCCCCTAAGCATCACAAAAGTACTCCCTCGAATGATATTTTGTATAGGGTATCTTTGTAGTAAAGGAAGCGAGGTGCACGATGACGGATTTCAGTTCTTCTCTGTGGATTTTTTGGAAGTATCCCATAACACAAGTAGTCGATAATGGGTCGTCTCCATTCTTCTTTCTCGACTTCAGAAACAACGACAAGATGCTTGAGCTCATTTTCTTATTAGCCTTAGCCTTCTTATTTTCTTTCCGTGGCACATGCTGAATAGTCATATCACCGAGCCACCCCATTAAATTTTTAGCGTAATCATGATATAGGCATAGTTCAGGCTTCTTAACCTCGTAACTACCTAAAAGATGATTGACCACTAACTGGGAGTCACCAAAGATTTGCAATTGCAATTGCTTCATATCAACGGCCATCTCAAGCCTAAGTATTAATGTTTGATACTCAACAACATTGTTGGAACAGAGTTGTGTGAAGGTGAAGGAGTAGGGCAATACTTCACCTTGGGAAGTGACAAATACTATGCCAGCACCAGCTCCTCCATAATTTACAGCACCGTCAAATTACATCTTCCATAGAGGTTGAACTCCAACGACCATTACAACCTCATCAGGTAGTTCGTCAATTAGATCCCAATCATCAAGTATCGGATGATCTACCAAGAAGTCTGCCAATGCTTGTCCTTTTACAGCCTTTTGAGGGATGTACAAAATCTCAAATTATTGAAATTGGATGTTCCATGTTGCTAGTCGATCACAGAACAGGTTTTAACATCATGAACATGATGAGATTTGCCTTAGAAATAAGACGAACAACATGAGTCTGAAAGTAGTGCTTCAACTTTTGAATTGAGAAGACTAGTGCCAAACACAACTTTTCAATTGGTTAATAATTCAGCTTGTTCGGTGTCATCATCCTGCTCAAGTAGTAAAGAGAGTTTCCTTTCCCTTCACTATTTTCTTGGGCCAACAGTGCTCCAACAGACCTTTCTTGTGTCGCAATGTATATTATCAATGGCCTTCCAGGTATAGGGGCTGCTAAAACTGGAAGCTTCATCAAGTAGGATTTTATGCTCTCAAAGGCATTACTACACGCTTGGTCCCATTTGAAAGGGACACCTTTCTTCATAAGGCGACTGAATGGTTGACACCTCCTAGCTAGGTTCGAGATGAATCTCCTAAGGTATGCTAACTTTCCTTACAGACTTTTCAATTCATGGATATCCCGAGGCTCATGCATTTTCAAAATGGCATCCACTTTGGCTTGATCAATTTCAATCCCTCGATGTCGGACAATGAAACCAAGGAACTTTCTAGAAGTAACTCCAAAGGCATATTTCAATGGATTCATCCTAAGTTGGTACCTCTGGAGCAATTCAAATACCATCCTCAAGTCCTTCAAGTGGTCACCCTTCTCTCTTGATTTTACCACCAAGTCGTCAACATAGCATTCAACATTCTTGTGGAGAAGATCATTGAAAATATTCTGCATAGCCCTTTGGTAAGTACCACCAGCGTTCTTCAAGCCAAAAGGCATTACCTTGTAGCAATAAATACCCTTTGGGATACAGAATGCAGTAATCTCTTCATCTTTTGGTGCCATGCGTATTTGGTTATAGCCCGATGAACCGTCCATAATTGACATTGCCTCGTACCCAGTAGTAGCATCGATCATCAGTTCTGGAATGAGAAACGGAAACTCATCTTTCGGACACGCATTATTAAGATCCCTAAAGTCAACGCACACTCGAATCTAGTCATTTTTCTTCCTTACAAGGACAATACTTGAAACCCATGTTGGGTATTTAACTTCACGAATAAAGCCATCTTCAATGGGTTTGTTAACTTCTATTTCAGTCAAGGGAACCAAGTCCGGCCTAAAACGCCTTTGAGCTTGTTTAACAGGGCGAGCACCATTTTTGACTGCAAGGTAATGGACTGCTACTTTCGGGTCCAATCCAGGCATCTCTTTGTAACTATAAGTGAAGACGTCCCTGAACTCCTTGAGTAACTCTATATAAGTTCTCTTCATCAGCTTCTAGTAAAGTACTTAGGTAGGTGGGTCTTGGCTCTTCATCGGTGCCAAGGTTGACTTCTTTTAAGGCATAAACCGTCGTCTTCACTTTTTCTTCAAGTTCAGGTGGAGAATCTTTCGCATCTTCATCTTCTTGAGGGCCCCCATAGTTGAAGGATATGTGATAATAAGGTGAAATATGCTCCAATTCTTCATTATCCTCCATCGAAGACAGAACACCATTCTCGCATTGTACAGTGACATGATACGAAAAACCTACACTTTCTTCATCTTCCTCACGTTCCTTAGTGTAGACCAAAGTATATGGCTTTACCTTTAGAACTTCTTTACATGAAACCAAAAGTTTTGTTTGTCACCTCATTCTCGAAGGAACCAAACTTTGGAAATCATTAGAGATCTTCTGGATTTTGGGTGGAGCGTATGTTCTTATGCTTTAAAAATTTCTCTGGAACTTGTTTCCCTTCTTTAATGGACCCAATCTCTCAAATACGGAAGTTCTCACAGTTGATTTTCCAAGTCGGTCAAAGACAGAAGGCCTGTTATAAGCGACAGATTCGTCTTCTACAGTGATGTAATTGCTACTCACCCTTCTTATTGAGATGCACACTGGTGACAGTTGCTTGTATCCCAAACCTTCACGTGGGTGTCTCGTTGCAGCTTCTGATGGTAGCTTCCTTAACTTTGATGGCTCATTAGGATTGTATCTATCTTTTGCAAATAGCTTGTTAGCGTTAGGATCAAAACCTTCATCTGTTCGCTTTGTAGGGAGTGCCACATTTTGCAAACGATTTTGGTCCACAAACCATGCAAGCAGCATTGAGGACGACTTTACTGCCTCAATTCGTTTGACCGGAAGAGTTAACTCCTTTAGTATGTTAGCTTGGAGATTAGATGATTCACCTTCATCTTTATTCCTTTTAGGGACATATTGGAGCACACGACTTACTTTCTTGCCATAAGATGCAATACCCCCTTTATGAGATTTATTCACGTTGGTGTGTACCTCCTCAGTAATAGCTTTGGCTTTACCAATAGTCACCTCAGCTCTTTTAGTTATGGGCTCGTAATTCTTGCTTTTCATGCCACCATAAACTTTTATCTCCTTCATAATGCAGTTTTTCAAGTAGAACTTTGCATCGGCGAAGTGTGACTCAGCCTCGGTGAATGGCTCATCATCAGCAACTATCTTCTTCTCGACTTTACCCTCATAGTATTTCAAACATTGATGGTAGGTAGATGGAACCACTTTGTTCTCATGTATCCAAGGCCTTCCAAGCAAAACGTTGTATGAACTTTTTGCATCGATCACATGTAGCCATGCACTTGATTGCATATTTTCAATGGTGATTTCCAGCTTGATCGCGCCTATGGCTCTTTGCCCCCCTTGGTTGAATCCTTGGATTATCATACGACTTTATGAGAGTTCGTTCATGGGAATACCAAGTTCTTTCATAGTGCGAATTGGTAAAATGTTCACCGAGGATCCTTCATCAAACAAAATTCGATTTACCTTTTCATCACATATATATCCAATCAGGTACAATGGGCGGTTATGAAGAGTGTCACCTAGAAGAAGATCGTCATTTGTGAATATGACTTTTTCCTCACAAGCTTTAACTTCTTGAGGAGTGGACTCGATGAGCTTTTCCAAAGATGGTGCCAACGATAGGACATCACTCTTTTCTTCCCCTTTACCAGCATTGCAACAAGAGGCCTCAATGCCCTCATGGGAAATCTTCGTGCGGAACCAACTTGATAAGAACTCCTCCAAGGTCACTGGATGTCGTGGCTTTTGAGGATGGTGCACCTCCACTTTTGCTTTCTTCAAATATTTAATTGGATTCCATCTCTTTGATCTTTTCACCATCATTTTCCTTGTTGGTTGTTTTATTGATTCTTTTCGTGGGCTCCTTTTATGGTGTCTATGACGAGTCACCAATGTCCAACCTTCATCATTATTAGGTTGATTGACTTCGGCTTTGTCTCTCTCCAGTAATTCCTCATCTTTACTTTCTTTAAAACAACATAATTCATCCGGACTAAATGAGCCAAAGGTGATAGAGACTTGTTTGCGCTTGCTTTCTCATCTTCAAACACGATCTTCTTTTTGCGAGCCAAGTCTATGACTTTGTCCTTGAAGGCAAAGCACTTCTCCAGAGGGTGGCTTACAAGTCGGTGATATTTGCAGTAATTTGGGTCATTTGTTTTCCCAACTTCATTTGGTCGCTTCATCTCCAGAAGCTCAATAAGATTTAACTCGAGGAGTTCTTCGAAAATGGCTGGCACATCAGAATCCGGAAATGGGTACTCATTCCCTTGCATTTCTTTTAGAGTCAACTTTCCACTTGGCTTATCTTGAAAAGAAGTGGATTTCATACTCTGCTTGTTGCTCATCTTCGTCGTGAACTTCACATGTGACATGTTGATATTCATAGCTTCTTTGCTTTCAGACTTGGGTACGAACTTGCCCCACTTCTTGACTTCTTGCTTGTCATTCCCTTTGCGAGGTTCATAGATGGGCATCCTTTCATTTCTAGCAGAGGTCATGCCCAATTCCATGTCATGGGCACGAGTTGCAAGTTCTTCAAATGTGTCAGGCTTAATACCTTGCAAGACATAGCGCAATCTCCAATGCATGCCTTGGATGCACATATCTATGCCTGAAGCTTTACTAAGCATGTTTTTACAGTTGCAGCTTGCATTCCTCCAACGATTGATAAAGTCGATAACTGGTTCCCCCTTTCATTGACGAGTATTTGTAAGTTCTATCATACTCACAATACGTCTAGTACTATAAAAACGATTGGGGAACTCTTACTCTAGTTGATCCCAGCTATCGATAGATCCAGCCTCGAGGTCTGTGTACCAGTCAAAAGCATTTCCTTTTAGCGATGGACAAACTGCTTGATGAGGTAATCTCTATAAGTCCCAGCATTGTTGCACGTCTCTATAAAGTGCGCCACATGTTGCTTTGGGTTACCTTTACCATCAAACTATTGAAACTTTGGAGGTTGATAGCCAGCAGACATCTTCAACATATCAACCCTTGTAGTGTATGACTTTGCATACGTAAGGGAGGATTTGGCAGCAACCTCATATTTGTTCTTAATGGTTCCTTCAATGAACTCCTTCAGTTGATCGATTGGAATCATACCTTCAGATGTGACAGGGATAGCCTTAATGGATGCTACTTGTCTTGGGGGAGAGTCACTCTCTAGAACTTCTGAGAGCTTGCTGGGTACATGGGTGGATTCTTCTTCCATAAAGATTCCCACCCTGTCTGTTAGCTTATCGATTCTAGCCTCTTGAGTTTGCATGCATTTGGTCAAGCCAGCGATTGCTTCCGTCAAGTTTGCCAACTGCTCCTCCATGGATGAAGTATTTGTCACCATGGCTTGAATGATTGTCGTGGACGACATAGAGTAGCATGAATTTTCACACAGATTGATCCTTGATTGGCTCACGCTATGTGGTGTAAGTGGGGAGGATCCATATCATGACCCTTTTTCATAATAGGTCATGATGGCGCCCAACACCATTGCCGGGCAAGCCAACGCGGAAATACTAAATAAGTTCTCATTTACTTTTACACAAAATAATTGCAATGACTTCTTAAGTTGAACTAAAAATCATAAATGATCGGTAAAGCCGAAATAATCATACAATCCCAAAATAATAGTCTACTAATGTGTAAGTCAAGACCTAGTATCACAAGCTGTGGGCATCTAGTAGAATATACAAATGAATCACACTATCCTACTGTACGAAATAGAATAGACAACAAAAATACATAAGAGAGACTCCTTCAGGCTGTTGAACAACATTGGAAGGGGAGCAGCTCACCGTAGAAGTCTCGAAATCCGCTCAGGGATGCACACTAGACTGATAGCCAGAGATACCTGCCTCAGATCCTGTACGATTAAGTACAGAAGTGTAGTATGAGTATATAAACAATATGTACCCAGTAAGTATCCCATATAGTCTCGAAGAAGTAGAGACGAGAGGTCGACTTGATACTTACTAGGGTCAAATAATATGAGAAAGAATTTATAATAAGCATGGATAGCACAATTAATTAACATTTTATGGCAAGGAAGAACAGTTCTTTCTTCAGATAATATCATGGGTATCCATTTACATTTCAAGGCATATGTGAAGTTCAGTCCATAGAAAATACTAAAAAATATACGCAAGTAACACCGAGGGATGTACGACCCGATCCAACATAAAAGTGAATTGTGCACTACCGAGGGTCGAACGACTCGAACCATAGATGCATCTATTACCCCGCTCGCGAATCACACGTGCGACGCGGTCAAATATAAATAAACTCATCAACAACAAGTGATAATGTATATCTGAGGAGTAGTTATTCACAGGAATATTCAAATTCTCTTTTAAAAGACCAAGAAGATAATGTTCCTCTTACTAGTCTCATTTAACTTGATCAACATAATTCATACGAATATGAATTTATCATCAAGTTACAAGAATATCACATAGAGCATGCTTTTGGGTCCTAGACTACCCGGACTTAACATAATAGTAGCTACGCACGGACTCTCGTCACCTAGTGCGTACGTAGCCCCCAAATATAATAGCAATTAATTCAATTATTACACATATGGGGACAATTCCCTCTTACAAGGTTAGAAAGGAGACTCACCTCGCTCCAAAGTGCACTTCCAATACCAAGAACGAGCCCAAACCATTTGCCAAGCCTTCAGGAAAGAGATGACCCACTATATTTATCAACTATGGAACCCTTCAACTCCAACCTCGGCAACCCGAGCATCACTAAAGTAACAGTCTTGGCATGGCAATCTAAGACGGCGTGATACAGAGATAACAATCCATGCCCAGGATGATCTCAAAATCGATCATATCGAGCAACAAAAGATCTGCTATAGTTTCAAAACCACATAGTGTAACCATATAGGACCGGTAGATCTGATCCACAACCATAGAATCACCCACATGAGTAGACACATGAACAGGAGTGTCCAAAGACTCAGGAGAAATAACCAGGAAATGAGCAAACATAGATAATACATATGCATAAGTAGACCATAGATCAAATAATACCGAAGCATCTCTACTGCCAACGGAAATAATACCTGTGATGATAACATCTGAGGACAATGCATCTGGCCTGACCGTAAGGGCATAGAATCCAGCTAAAGCACTGGCTGGCTGGCCTCCACCGGACTGAGCAGTAACTGACTGACCTCTCCTTGCCTGGCCTCCACCTGTAGGATGGCCCCTGTGAGCACGTGATTTTTGCCCTATGAAGGAATTACTCCCAAAAAATTCAAAATAAAACAATTTTCCTTGGTGTGCAATTTTGTTTTGAATTTTTGTGGTATTTTTTGGATAATTATTCGCATTTGTCTGCGCATGTTTATTTGTTAAATTAATAAAAAATACAAAAAATATGTCGCATTTGCATTTAGGATTTAATCCTACAGTTGTTAGTAATTAAGTTTGTTTTACAAAAATGAAAAAATCATAAAATAAATGTACGTTGCATGTTTAGCATTTAAACGTCTAAATTGTGCGATTTTTGTCGTTAATTGCTATTTAAATGTGCGATAATTATTTTTAGATTTAATTAGTTTTTTTTATAAGATAATTTAGTTTGTAATTTAATTTAGAATTTTAGTTTTATTAATTAGGAAGTAAAAGAAAAGAGAGCAAAAATACAAAGAAAAATCGGATTGGACCACTTCTTCAAATTTCAACCCGAGGCCCAAAAAATACCCAACCTTCCCATGACCCGGTCCATTTTGAACCGGATCGATCCAGTCCATAACCCAACACCCCCATTATCTTATATTTTACAAAAGAAAACAAAAAAAAAAAAACCCTAAACCTAAAAACAAACAACATCCGCCACCCCCCCTCATTTTCTTTCTTCTTTTTCAAATTTCCAAGCCCTCCTCCCATGGCTGCCCTTTCCCTTCCAGCCCTTCCCCCTCCATCATATTCAACCACACACAACTTCTCCAAGCTCATCCATGGCTGCCCTCCGCGTCTTCTTCGTCGACACACACACAAGCTCCACCACCTTCTTCGTCCAACAACCTCCGCCCCTATCCGCCATTGACGAGCTTGTCAAGCTCCCATGGCTGCCTCGTCTTCATCTTCTTCTTCACCAAACCACCACCATCTACGCCAAGCAACGCAGCCACACACAGTCGCCATGACTGCTGCGTTTGCTGCTGCCCGTTGCTGCTCCGTCGTGCTGCTGCTTGCTTTTGCTATGACCAGCCATGGACGAGCTTCATCGAGCTCGAACTCGAGCTCCCATGGCTGCCGCTGCATCTTCTCCATTGGTGCAGCTGCCCGTCGCTACTGCTGCTGCGTCGTCTGGCTTCTTCTGCTCCTTCTGCTACGTCGTCCATGGCAGCTCGTACTGCTGCTGCAACGCAAGCTCCAGCTCGTTGATTGCTGCTGTCCGCTACTTCTCCTTCAAGTTCTTTGTTTGTCTGTTCGTGATCGTCTTCGGCATCAATTTGTTTTGGTGCGATAATCGCTTCCGGACAGATTTGTTTTCATTCAAGTTCTTCGTCGTTCCGATCCGGTTAGTTGGTTTAAGTTTTATTTCGTCCGTAATTTGTTTGATATTTTCAGATTTGAAATTAGTATAAGTTTGTTTCATTTTCTTATTTATTTTTAGATAAAAATGGTTAGTTTAATTATATTGTTGTTAGATTTAAGTTGAAGATTCAATTAATTATTTTTCAGTTTGTTTTATTAATTTAAAAGGATTTAATGTTGGTATAAAAGAATGTTAGTTTAAATCGCTTGAATCCGTTGTTTGTTGTAGATTAAATTCGTGTCCATTTTGTTTAAAGTTCGTTTTTAATTCAGTGATTTAATGTGAAGTTATGTTTTGGTTTTTAATTTTTTGAATCATATATCTTTGTTATAATTTTGTTGGAGTTAATTTAATAAGATCAATTGATTATTTGAAGTTTAGTGATTTGAATATGTTTATTTGTCTTGTTTAAGCTTAATTCGAATTTGAATAAAACTTGCTTGTTATTGTTGTTGAAACTATTCATTTATGTTCATACTTTGTTTGATTGTTCTTGAATCCGAAATTAGTATAAGTTTGATTTTCTTGTTTGTTGTTTATCATTTATGATTATTTCTTCAGCTTGCTTCATGATCTTGTTTAGTTTTAATATAGAAATTGTTGGTTGTAATGTTGTTAGATTTAATTTTAAGTTCAAATGATTATTGAATTTAGAAATCTGAATATACATGTTTGTTGTTGTTGAATCTGAAAATAGGTTTGTTTGTTGTTAAAAATATTGTTCAATCAAGATAATTTTAGTTGTTTCTTTGTTGTTCATCATTTAGTTTGAATTTGTTGTTAAAAATTTAGAAATTGGTCATATTTGTTGTATTTTGGTTGAAATTAATTAGGTGAATTGGTTATAGCTGATGGGGGTAGCGTGGTAATTTGCAGTACGTTCAGGGGTAAAGTAGTAATTTCAGTAAGGGCAGAGGGTTATTTTTGGAATTAAAATTCTGAATAACTATTTACTTTGAGTGTTCTTTCTATTAAAATTAAGATAATATTGAAATAATCAATAATGGGGGGACAAGATATAATGGTGGGGAATAATGCAATTGTTTAATATAAGCATGGGGGACAAGATATAATGGGGTATTTGCTTAATAAAGTGGGGGACAAAACATTAGGTAGTGGGATTAAAAGAGGGATGAGTGGAAGATAGTGAGTTTTAATTTATTTTTTTTGCTGAAAGATGTTAATAAAAGGAAGGACTTGATCAGATTTTGGGAAGACAGATAGGGAGAGAGAGAAAAAAAGAGCTGAATATTTAAGAGAGAAAGAAAAATTCCGAAAATATTCAAACTTTCAAGAAAAAAAAGAAAAGAAAAAAAATACAAATAAAAAAGGAGCTGGAAATTAGAAGAGAGAGTAGCACACACCTGATAAATATTCTGATATACGGGTTTAGAAATTAAGGGTTAAACATTAATTAGCCTTTCAAATCTGAAAATTCCCTTGGTTTCTGTCCATTGTTTGTTGTCGGTGTTTCTGGATTTTATTTTGATTTTTAAATCTGTCACTGGGATTTCTGTTGACTGGATTGCTGGTTATTATTGTTGTTGCTGTGTTACGTACTACGTGGCTGACTTTCTTCTTCTTATATTGGCAATATCAGGTACACAACTGTAATTTTGGCATTTTGTAAGCTGAAATGAAGAATGGAATGTTAAATTTCTAATTTAGTTTTAATTTTTTTAAATTGTATTTAGATTATTTCATGTATTATTATTCTGTAAATCACTGTCATTTGGCATAACTAGACATGTTGTAGCGTATATTAAACAATGCCTTAACCTGATTATTAGGTAGTATATATTTAAGCATGTTCATTACTGATTAAACTGTTTAATAATTAGAGCGAGAAAAAAAATAACGTAAAAAATGACTTTATTAAATCAGTTTGGCAAAATTGATTAAGTTCCTTATTTATAAGGGTTTTAGTATCGCTAACCTTAAGTTAATCGAAATCATGTAGCTAAATTTAGGTAAAACAGGAACTTTTTTTGATTTTGCGAATCAAGTATTATAACATGATTTGAATTAAAACAAGGTTAGTTAAGGTTAAATTAATTAAATTTTAGAAATACGCATTAGTAATCAAGATTGTTTCTAATTCTCCGTAATTGTAAATAATTAATTTCAATAGCTCAAGTCATCTAACAATGTGAATTTAATCTAGATGGGATAATTAGTTTCTTTTAAAATATTATTTGACAATTCCATATTGTTTTTATAATTACATTTTTAGTGATATTTCATTTCGTTAAATATTTGTCTTAAACTAGTATTTAATACGTTATTTTAAGTATGTAAAAAATTGATTTTTGTATTTATAGACAAGTTTAATAAAAAGAAATGTAGTCATTTTAAGATATTCATAAAATAAGGGAGGATTTCGCTAAAAATAAATAAATATAAACAATACAAAATTTGCAGGGTCCTCCAATCTTTTTTTTTTTTTAAAAAATACTTATATTCCGGGATGAGCCATTTAGTAAATTTCATAGTCCTACCTAATAGTATAATAACGCGTAGTATTTTGGCGCATATTTAATAAGGGCTTTTTCTTAAACATGGGTGTGCATTTATGTAACCCAAATCCCAATCTTGGCAGAGTCAAAATGCGTCAACAAATCACGTGTACACTGGTTGTGACGTGGTTCGAGATGCGTTTTCACAACGTTGCAATTCTTGTATAAAATAATAAGAGGAATAATGATAAAAGCGGTTTAAATGCTAAATTTGCATATAAGTTCTTAATTATTTAAAAATATCAGATAAATAATCCAAATATAATAGTTGAGCGACCGTGCTAGAACCACGGAACTCGGGAATGCCTAATACCTTCTCCCGGGTTAACAGAATTCCTTATCCGGATTTCTGGTTCGCAGACTGTAATACAGAGTCATTCTCTCGATTCGGGATTAAAATTGGTGACTTGGGACACCCTAAATCTCCCAAGTGGCGACTCTGAAATAAATAAATAAATCCCGTTTCGATTGTCCTTTAATTGGAAAAAACTCATTCACCCCTCGCGGGGCGGAAAAAGGAGGTGAGACAGCTCTGGCGACTCTGCTGGGGACTGAACCCAGAATCTCTGGTTCAGGGTTCAAGAATTCGAGCTTAGAATAATTGTTATTATTTGGCTTTATCTATTATTTGATTTTATTACATGTTTTGGCTTAAATGTGCTAATCGATTGCCTTTACCGCTTTAATATTATGTAAAGTGTGTATAAACTGTGTTGAAACCCTTCTCTTCTTGCCTCCGGGGAGAAGCTCGCTGGTCGAGACTCCCTATTCTGTTAGTGTCAATACCTGAAATAAGAAAGAGGCTCGGATAAGTTACAAAGCTGGACGACCCCGCGGGTCCCCGGTACGTAGCCCCCTCCTCGACTCGAGTTGTCCGCTCGGGTAAGCCAGGTCTAGAACAAAGCCCAGTTTAAAGCTTAGTAAAATATGACTTCATGCTGGATCCCTAGTAGGAAAACACTTATTTGCATCACGTTGCATCTGACTTAGGGGACTCAACACAGGGGTTGGGTCCGTCTAGGACTAGCAACCTGAAATGTAAAGACCATCCTGCTGCATCCTGTTTGCTTTATGCATTTATTTGCTTTAGACTTGCATGCTGACCGGCTTTGGAAAATCAGGAATATTGAAAATTGTGAAAAAAGGGACGAAATAACAGTGTAGAGAATTAATTGCCTATTTTAGAAAAAAAAAACAATAGTTTGTATTACCATGAAAAATAAATAAAAAAAGGTCTTGTTTTTAAATGTTTTTTTTATTTATTTATCTACAAAAATGCCAAAAAATAAATAAAGAGTCAGGCTATGCCATGTTGCAAAAATAGCCGAACATTCCCTAAAGAGGCGCTGAAAGGCTGACTCTGCATAAGCAACCACCTTTGTTTTTTTTTTAACTTTCGGCTGGTTAAATCCCTACAGCCTTAAAATCTTCATCCCTGAAGAGTCAGAAGGCCGTATTTAAAGAATCAATTTTTCTTTTCCTCAAAATTAGTAAAAAATAGGAAAATTAGTTTATGAGTCAAATAAAGATTTTTGCTTTTGTCTAAATCCCTTAATAATGTGCAGAATGAGCACGAGTAGGAATTCATTTGAGGCCATTGTAAATGGGATCCCTTTAGGCTTACGCATGTGGTGGAATGACTTAGAAGAATCAGGGCGAGATACAATCAAGATGTACTTAGGAAACTTAGTTGGGTTACTGTACATTGTTTCAAGAGGGGACATTATAAGGGCGCTAATCTGATTCTGGGACCCAGCACACAATATATTTCATTTCTCAGACTTTGAACTCACACCGACACTGGAAGAGCTAGCAGGGTACATCGGGAGTCCCAAAGTCCCTATGAGAGAGAATTATCTTATCGCACCAAGGACCGTGACCATACACAAATTTTTAGACACCGTGAAGATCCGCAGAGTTATACACAACCCAAAATTATCTGAAGGTTTTTGTAGTTTTGCATTCTTGTACGACAGATACCGTCATTTTGGAGGGTTCAACAATCCCGAAGGAAAGATCTGCAGCGGGGAAAACCAGCTGAAATGGGAAGGACATAAGTGTATTGCTTTCATGGTAGCCTTTCTGGGCCTTCTGGTATTCCCTAGAAAAGACGCGAAAATTAACATACAAGTCGCTGGGGTCGTCAGCACTTTGCTCAAGCAAAACAACAGCACTCTGGCGCCAATGATTATAGCAGACATCTTCCGCGCTCTCACTGTTTGCAAAACCGGAGGAGGTTTCTTTGAGGGTTGCAATGTACTACTGCAAATGCGGATGATAGAACACCTATGTCATCGCCCTCAGTTCCTGAAATATGAGTCGTCACAAAAGACTTGTATAGAAGAGTTTTCCACAAGGGTCAATGGGTTTAGCCTGCCAGAAGGGGTCGCTGAATGGGTCACTTTGTTGCGTTCAGTCTCAGCAAACCAGATAGAATGGGCATTTGGGTGGCTACCCATAGATGAAGTCGTACACATGTCAGCCACCAAATCTCATTTGTTGTTGATGGGCCTCCAAAGTATCCAGCCTTATGCACCATACAGAGTGTTGAGACAGTTGGGGCGATACCAAATAGTCCCAAAGGAAGAGTATCTCAGTGGCCAGGTAATCGAAATCGGGCCTGGTAGGCAGTTCCCTGAAGCAGTCGTTCAGAGAATCTGGAATGAATGTCAAACCCTGAAAGTAGATACTCGTGTACAAGACCGGGCCAAAGGCGAAGTATCGCCAAAATACCTCACATGGTACAGAAGAGAGCTTGAGCACCAGAGACCGACTAAGAGAGCTCACGTCCAAGACTTTGTAGAATCATCGCGAGCACAATGGGGTTGGCTAGCAAAAGAGAAGGAATATCGGGTCGAGATTGGCAAGTTAAAACAGCAAATTGAAGGGCTAAAATACCAAAGCAGCTTGCAAATTGATGCTGATACAGGAGAGAAAAGCAAGTTGATTCAAGAGAACAAGGCCTTGAGAGCCTGAATTCGCCAAGTCAGAAAGAATGTCGGTGACCAACAGAAAAGTTGGTCCAATGAAAGGTTGATAGCAGAGTTGAGGAGTCAGGTCAACAAAAGCCGAGAGGATTTGGAGAGATCCGAGGCTTGTATAGCAAGAATGCGGGTCAGGTGGGCAAAAGTTACAGCAGCGCGGAGAGAGCACCTATGGCAAGCAAAAAGGGACTACGAAATGAGTGTCACAACATTGAGAGAAATAAACTCCATTCTCAATAATCGGGTCCTTAAACAAACCCGGGATGCTAGAACAGATAGAGAACGCTGCTATGAGTCGATAGCCCGGATGGAAGAACAAATGGAGAGGTTCCAAGATCAGCTCATTGACAATACTCGAATATTGGGACTACTGGCACCAAAGCCCGCGGAAAGGCCGAACGATGCCTCGCGGGCACCAAAATTCAAAGCTTTAATGTATCCCTAGCTCAATCTTGCACTTGTTTGAGTCTGTTGTCTACCCTTATGTTCTCTTCAAACGTTCTTAAAAAGAAAAGTATGGAGTATGTATTTTTGTTTTTTTGTTTTTTTAATGATGGCTTGTAATAGCATATTTGAATAATAAAAGTTAAAATTGAGTCTTTATTTTTATGGCACGAACTACGCTTGGTCTGATTCGTGCGGGGTCACGATACGTAGGCAATCTCTATAGGATTCGACCGTAATTATGAAAAAAAAAATAAAATAAAAAATATATATATATATATATCTGTCAGAACAAAATAAGCCGGGATGATGCATGCGGTCAGAGCAAAAGCATGTTAGAAATGATTAACTGCCTAAGAGCATTGCATCCCCCAACGTGCAATTACAATATCTGTTAAGACTCTAACACTGACAAGTTTGTTGTTTTTCCAATCAATATCAGTTAGTTGTTAGAGCGTACTGGCACCGTACCATTATCAAACAAGATCGAAAGGTCCTATACCATAAAGCATGACTGGATCAGACAACAGTGTTGAGTCGGAAAAGACGGCAAATCAAATGCTGAAGGAAGCCATGGAAAAAATGGAAAAAATGAGGCTGGAAATGAATGAAATGCAGATAGCCTTGGCTAGAGCCCAAAAGGGGCAGGAACTACTTGTTACTCCTACTCTCCAACCAGGACACACGTCAGAATACCCCTCTTCCGGTCCTTCAACAAGTTTCCCAAGCCATCACTATTATCAGGGAAGAGAGGCTTATGATCCCCAAGCTCCACCACCCACTCAAAACCCTCCTCCACCAAATGTTCCCGTCTTTGTGGCACCTCCCCCAGCCCCATTGCACAGATCATCCAGTGAGCCACTGTTTCAGGCTCACGACACACAATATTACCCCCATGAGCTCACATTCAAAGCACCCGAGCAACATACCTATAATCCCCACTTTGAGGTCCCGGCGGAGATTGAAAAGCCGGCTAAGAGCCCAGAGCAGGACGAGGTGATGCGGAAATTTAAAAGCCTGGAGTAGTCCTTCAGGAACATACACGGGTTAGGCAACCAGGTTAGCGTGGCCTACAAGGATCTATGCCCTTTCCCTGACGTTCAATTACCAGCAGGGTTCAAAATGCCCAAGTTCGATTTATATGAAGGGCATGGCGATCCTATGGCGCATCTACGAGGTTTTTGTAGCAAAATGAGGGGAGCAGGGGGAAAAGATGAGCTACTGATAGCTTACTTTGGCCAGAGTTTGAGCGGGTCGGCACTGGAGTGGTATACAAGACAAGATCCGAGCAGGTGGTACACCTGGGATGACTTGGCACAGGCTTTCGCTGGACACTTCCAATACAACCTTGATATAGTCCCAGACCGTCTCACATTGCTAAAGCTTGAGAAGAAATCCGGAGAAAGCTTCAGGGAATTCAGGTTCCGATGGAGAGAACAGGCAGCCAGAGTTGATCCTCCAATGAGAGAAGGAGAAATGGTAGATTACTTTCTACAAACTCTAGAGCCGACTTACTTCGGTCACTTGGTGACATCAATTGGCAAATCCTTCAATGAAGTGGTGAAGATGGGGGTATGATAGAAGAGGGACTTAAGTCCAACAAGATCCTGAGTTACTCGGCAATTAAGGCAACAACTCAGGCCATTCAAAGCGGCACGGGAGGTGCGCTCGGAAAGAAAAGGAGAGAGGAGGTCACAACAATAGAGGCGGGTAATTGGTCCAGATCTAAAGGCCCTTCCCCTCATTACCAACCCAGACCCCATCATCTAAACTACCCATCCAATCCATATAACCCTCCACAACCCTACTACCCACCACAAGAACAAAATTTTTCCGTCCATCACGCCCAAACTTACACCCAGCCTCCGGCTCATCCGCAATGGCATGTACCTGCTCCCCAACATACATATCTACCTCCCGAAAACACTTATCTGCCACCGAGGGCCTACATGAATCCTTCAGGGCCAAGTTTCCGTGGAAATCAGGCTTTCAGGAACGAAAGGATGCAGAAGCCAAGAACATTCACTCCGTTGGGAGAAACCTATACTACTCTGTTTCACAAGTTGAAGCAGATAGGCCTACTAAGTCTTGTTGAAACCAAGTTGCCAAATCCCCTTCCCAGAAATCTGGACCATTCAGTGAGCTGCGAATATTGTTCGGGTGCTCTCGGGCATGATACTGAGAAATGTTGGAAGTTGAAGACTGCCATACAAGATCTTATTGACACAAATAGGATCGAGGTTCAGGCACCAGGGGCCCCCAACATCAATGAAAATCCGTTACCGGTGCACCATGAAGCCCACATGATCGAATTAGTGCACGAGGGAGGGAAACCAAAAACACCCTCACAAACGGTAATGATGTTTCGCGCCAGTACTAATGAAGAGTCGACCAGTGGAAAGGCAGTGGTATAGTCGGGAAAGGTATATGACAAGCCCTTTGTGATAGCAGGGAAATGATCATCTATTACTGCGAAGAGGCCAGAGTCAGTTAGAGCAGTGCTGCAGGGAGTAGCACACAAACCAAGGTTGATAGTAAAAGGGGTCCATGTGGGACCAGTTGTTATCAAGCCAGTCATACAATTGCCGATAACAAGTGAGAAGGCTGTGCTGTGGAGCTACAGTCAAGTGACGGTGACGCATAAGGGGAAGGAGGTTGTGGAAGACATATGCGAGGCACAAGGGTTAACTCGATCGGGAAGGTGTTTTGCTCCCGCAGAGTTGAGAAGGGTCAATCCTGAAACAATAAAGAAACCTGTAACAGAGGAAGAAGCAGAGGAATTTTTGAAGAAGATGAAGGTACAGGATTACTCAATTATAGAACAATTGAGAAAGACCCCAACCCAGATTTCGTTGCTATCCTTGTTAATCCATTCAAACGATCACTGTCAGGCCTTAATGAAGATTCTGAATGAGGCCTATGTCCCGGACAAACTCTCAGTAAACCATTTGGAGAGAGTAGCGCACAAGATCTTTGAAGTAAACCGAGTGACATTCTCTGACGATGAGTTACCGATAGAGGGTACTGAACACAACAAAGCACTCTACTTGACGGTAAAATGCGAAGAATCGGTGGTCATTCGAGCATTAATTGATAACGGGTCAAAAACCAATATCTGTCTGTTGGCCACTCTCAACAAGATAAAGGTTGCTGATGACAGGATTCACCAAAATAGTGTCTGCGTCTGAGGTTTTGATGGGGGCGACATTAACACAGTAGGTGATGTCGTACTGGAACTAACCATTGGCCCAGTCGAGTTCACCATGGAATTTCAAGTAATAGATATGGCAGTGTCGTACAATCTTTTGTTAGGGTGACCATGGATCCATGCAGCTAAGGCAGTGCCTTCTACACTGCATCAAGTGGTCAAATTTGAATGGGATAGACAAGAGATTGTGATACACGGGGATGACGGCACACACGCTGTCAGTGATGCTATTGTGCCCTTCATAGAGACCGACGATGCCCATGGGTTTATCAGGTTTTTGATGCAGTCTCGATAGACAAAATTCCTGAGGGCGAGGGCCTTCCACTTCCCAGAATCACAGCTGCAACCTTCATCATAGCAGCAGAAATGTTGAATAATGGGTTTGTACCAGGGAAAGGTCTGGGGGTTGATTTGCAGGGAATGATCCAGCCAGTTTCTTTGCCCAAGAACCTGGAAACTTTTGGGTTAGGATTCAAGCCTACCGCAGCGGATGTGAAGCGAGCCCACAAATTGAAGAAAAGACTTTGGGTCCTTCCTAAACCAGTCCCACGCCTGTCCAGATCATTTGTCAAAGCAGGATGTAGAAAGTTGCCAGTCCCGGAAGTTCTTGGACCTCTGATGGGGCCAAACGAAGATTTGAATGAATGCTTTGGAAGAGTGTTTGCCGACGTCAACATGATAGAAGCTGGAGAGGGCTCCAGTAAGGCAGACATACAGTTTGTGGGTCCCAAAGTCAAGGTCAACAATTGGATGGCTACTCCTCTTCCTACTTGGAGGGAGTCTTGGTAGTTGATTTTGATTTTCCTTTTCTGTTTTTTGGATTATTCCAGGGCTGTAATCCAGATTTCTTTTTATTATATCGAATACAGTGTGAAGCCTTGTTATCCCATAAATAAAACGAAAAGTTTCTTCTTTATTTCTTATCTTATTTACTATTATTTTAATTTTGTTTCTTTCGTTTCTTTTTCTGAACAGTTCTTTTCATACTGGTTCTAATGACATGACATGCACAACGGATCTTCAACCTAGTCTAAAAGATCAATCTGATTCCGAGCTAAACATACAAGAGGTCGATTATGATAATGAATCGGAATACAATGAGGATGAAGCATTCGAGGAGATAAACAGGGAGTTGAGCCAGTTTGAAGAAAAATACAAACCCAACTTAAATGACACAGAAGCCATCAATTTAGGGGATGCCGGCGATATCAGAGAAACTAAAATAAGCATCCACATTGCACCAAATATCAGGGAGGAATTGATCAAAACACTTATTGAGTTCAAAGATGTTTTTGCATGGTCATATGATGACATGCCGGGGTTAAGCACAGATTTAGTGGTTCATAAATTGCCCACTGACCCGACATGCCCTCCCCTCAAGCAAAAATTAAGGAAGTTCAAAATGGATATGAGTGTGAAGATTAAAGAAGAAGTAACCAAGCAGCTGCAAACAAAGGTTATTCGTGTCACTCGATATCCTTATTGGTTGGCTAATGTGGTGCCGGTACCAAAGAAAGATGGAAAGATCAGGGTGTGTGTCGATTACCACAATCTGAACAGGGCAAGCCCTAAAGACAACTTTCCTTTACCCAACATCCATATCTTGATCGACAATTATGCCGGACGTGAGATCGGATCTTTTGTAGATTGCTATGCTGGGTATCATCAGATTCTGATGGATGAGGAAGATGCGGAAAAGACAGCCTTCATTACGCCGTAGGGAACTTATTGCTACCGGGTAATTCCATTTGGTTTGAAGAATGCTGGGGCAAGGTACATGAGAGCAATGACCACTGTGTTTCATGACATGATTCATAAAGAAATTGAGGTATACGTAGACGATGTGATCATAAAGACCAAGCATCAGGAAGATCACGTAGCAAACTTAAGGAAGTTCTTCCAAAGACTTCGAAGGTATGATATTAAGCTCAACCTGGCCAAATGTGCATTTGGTGTTCCATCTAGGAAGCTTTTGGGATTCATCGTCAGTCGGCGAGGTATTGAACTGGATCCATCAAAGATCAAATCTATCCAAGAGTTGCCACCGCCAAAGAACAAGACAGAAGTAATGAGCCTGTTGGGAAGATTGAATTACATCAGCAGATTTATTGCTCAACTCACAGCAACCTGTGAACCCATTTTTCGGCTGTTAAAGAAGGATGCTGCAATAGGATGGACGGCGGAATGCCAGGAGGCATTCGACCAGATCAAAGAATATTTATCAAATCCACCTGTATTGGTTCCCCCTGAGCCGGGAAGACCATTAATTCTTTATCTAACGGTCTTGGAGAATTCTTTTGGTTGCGTGTTGGGGCAACACGATATTACAGGAAGAAAAGAGCAAGCCATCTATTATCTCAGCAAGAAGTTTACAGTATATGAGGTTAAGTACACTCAACTCGAAAAGACATGTTGCACCCTAACCTGGGTGGCCCAGAAGTTGAAACATTATTTATCCCCATATACTACTTATCTCATTTCCCGGTTGGATCCATTAAAGTATATTTTCCATAAGCCTATGCCCACAGGAAGGTTAGCAAAATGGCAAATATTACTCACAGAGTTTGACATCGTCTATGTGACGAGGACAACCATGAAGGCCCAAGCGTTGGCAGATCATTTGGCTGAGAATCCTGTTGATGAAGAATACGAGCCGTTGAGGACGTATTTTCCTGACGAGGGAGTAATGAATATAGATGAGTTGAACTTACCCGAGGAACCAGGTTTGAAGCTTTTCTTTGATGGAGCCGCAAATGCGAAGGGAGTTGGAATAGGAGCAGTGCTTATTTCTGAAACAGGACATCATCATCCTGTTACAGCTCAACTGCGTTTCTATTGTACCAACAACATGGCTGAGTATGAGGCATGCATTTTGGGTTTGCGATTAGCGGCAGACATGGATGTCCCGAATGTTTTGGTCTTAGGGGACTCGGACCTCCTGGTGCATCAAATTCAGGGTGAATGGGAAACACGGGATTTGAAGCTCATACCATATCGACAATGTTTGCACAATTTGAGCAAGCGATTTTGATCAGTGGAGTTCAGACACATCCCAAGAGTTCACAATGAGGTTGCCGATGCATTGGCCACTTTAGCATCAATGTTGCATCACCCAGACAAAATTCATGTTGACCCATTGCACATCCAGGTTCGTGATCAACATGCCTATTGCAATATGATAGAGGAATAAGTGGATGGCGAGCCATGGTTTTATGACGTCAAAAAGTACCTCAGGATGGGGATATACCCGGAACAGGCCACCGGAGATCAAAAAAGAGCCATTCGGCGATTGTCAAATGGTTTCTTCCTTAGTGGGGGAGTGTTGTACAAAAGAACCCCAGATTTGGGATTGCTGAGATGTATAGATGCCTGTCAAGCCACGATAGTTATGACCGAGGTACATGCTGGAGTTTGTGGGCCACATATGAGCGGATATATATTGGCAAAGAAGATTCTTCGAGTAGGGTATTATTGGCTCACTGTGGAGCATGATTGTATCAATTTCGTACAAAAATGCCATCAGTGTCAGATACAGGGAGATCTGATTCATTCTCCACCAACGGAATTGCACACAATGTCAGCACCATGGCCATTTGTGGCATGTGGCATGGATGTCATTGGGCCTATTGAGCTGGCAGCTTCGAACAGTCACAGGTTCATTCTGGTGGCCATCGACTATTTTACTAAGTGGGTTGAAGCCAAAACTTTCAAGTCAGTAACCAAGAAGGCAGTAGTGGATTTTGTCCATTCCCATATCATCTGTAGATTTGGGATCCCGAAAGTGATAATCACGGACAATGGTGCTAATCTTAACAGCAATTTGATGAGAGAAGTATGTGAACAATTTAAGATTACACACCGTAATTCCACACCTTATCGTCCCAAGGCAAATGGAGCTGTTGAAGCGGCCAACAAGAATATCAAGAAGATACTGAGGAAGATGGTAGAAGGATGTAGGCAATGGCATAAAAAATTACCATTTGCATTGTTGGGTTATCGCACTACCGTCCGGACCTCAGTAGGTGCAACCCCTTATTTGTTGGTATATGGAACTGAAGCAGTAATACCGGCGGAAGTGGAAATTCCATCCCTTCGGATTGTCGCCGAGGCTGAGATTGATGATGATGAGTGGGTCAAAACCCGTTTGGAACAGTTGAGCTTGATTGATGAAAAGAGACTGGCAGTTGTGTGTCATGGCCAGTTATATCAAAGGAGAATGACAAGAGCCTACAACAAGAGGGTGCACCCCAGAAAATTTGAAGTGGGGCAACAAGTGTTGAAACGAATCCTGCCACACCAAGCAGAAGCAAAGGGCAAGTTCGCCCCGAATTGGCAAGGACCTTTCATTGTAACCAGAGTGTTGTCCAATGGCGCTTTATGTTTAACAGATATCGAAGGGAAATGAGTCGACATGGCTATCAATTCCGACACAGTTAAAAGATATTATGTATGATCTCTTTTGATTGTAATTGTCATTTGTTTGTGGTTGGCATTTATCGGAGAATGAAATGACGGAGGCAATTCTTTCTTCTATCCAAACACCTTAACCTTTGCTTACCCTTTTGAGCCTTATTTATTCTTTCATATCCCTCTTTTGGAGTCAGTAATTAAAATAAAAGATAAAAAGAGAGAAAAACAATAGCAAAGACAAAAGAAAAATCCCAAGAAAAACAAAGGAAGTGGGAACTACGTTTGACCTGATTCCTCAAAGAAGGATACGTAGGTGCCTCACGGCTCGGTCATAGTATAACCAAAAATAAAAATCCCCAAGCAAGAAGAACTGGGGCAGAAGTGGTGAAAAAAAGAGTTTGATTCCAAGAGTTGTACTGTTTTGCCCCTCCAAATTATTTTGAAACTTTTTGATACCTCTTTTCCATTTAGCCATACACACAAAAAAAAAACATATTGATGTCCAAAAAAGACCTCCCGATCGGTATCCAAGAAGTGCCAAGTTCATGCACATGGAAGTCGGGAACAACACTCTGATCCCCAGCAGAGAAGAGGATCATAAACTAGAATGGAATTGATAGCCGAAAGAATCCCCCAACAAAGAACGTCGTATCGACACGCTCCAATCCCCAGCTAAAAAATAAAACAAAATGAGAGTCTTATTGGTGAAAACCTTCACAGGCACTATGGGGCGACGGGAGTTGAGAGAAATGAGAGAGTCTTATTAGTGAAAACCTCTCGAAGGGCACTATGAGGCGACAAGGCGAGGTTGGCGGAAAAGGTCCACCTTTGGAAAAAGTTGAGTATTTATTTATCCCCAGCGAGATGAGCCCATCCGAAAGATTGATTGATACAAATAGACTGGGTTGATCGATCCGAAATGTACGACATGATCGTTGGGATTGGTTATATCATTCAGGTAAGTTCTTTTCTTTTCTTTTTCCCCAGCGTTTGTTCAGAAAGACTTCTTTTTCTATATTTAAAATTATCACTCTTTCATTTCTTAGTTTAAAAGATTTCATTTCCCCAGTAGTTTATTTTTGAAAAGGATTTTCAGAGTTTACTACCAATTGCCAAAATGGTGCAAGGCGAAATGCGAAAAGGACAAGCCAAAGATAAGGCGACAAAACGAAAGGAAGTTTGTCGCAAGACCAAATGATGAATGGGTCTAGATCCTAAGAGGCCCAAATTTCCAAGGGAAGTTATGGATCAAATTCCAAGATGATCCTCAGCAGATTTGCGAGATACAGGGACAACTCCGACAGATTCTCGACCAAGCTCCACAATGGTCGAACGACACGGAGCGGGGAAGGAAGAGGAACGACAACCATCCCCAGCAGGAATATCAGCCCCAACAATCAATATTCTCCCTAGCAAGTTTTATAGCAATGGAAGGAAAAGAAAAGGGAAAACCCATCCTCAGCAGAAGTGGCACGACCACTCGCCCCCATTTTAAACTAATAAATTTTTCTTTGATTTGAAACAGGGAAAAGAAATATTATTGACCGCAGGAAGACAGGGTCACAGAGAAGATCATCAAACTGGGGCAGAAAATTTTCTCTCATTACGAAAATTTTCTTAAAATCAGATAGTCATTTGGGAAAGAGAAAAAATAACATAAGTGTTGAAGGAAGAAAAAAATCCCCAGCAGTATACGAGAAGGGAGATACAAGTTTTAAGAGAAAAGCAATCTTGGAAGAAGCAAGATAATTAGTATCATCCCCACCATTGTTAAAAGGAGAAAGATAATTCCCCAGCAGTGTTATTCCCGGCAGGTTTCAGGGAAGTGAAAGCACCAGCTTTAAAGGAAATAGTCTTTAAGGAAGGAAAATGACACATTGATGAAATAAAATATCGGTGTTATCCCCAGCAATTTTCTGAGGAATAAAACACCAATTTTGAAGGAAGCAGTTGAAGAAGTCAGGAGCCCGCCTGGAGAATAGAGGTGATAGAATTTAAGAAGTTGTTGAAGTCAGGAGCCCGCCTGGAGAACGGAGGTTGATATATTTTAAGTTGAAGAAGTCAGGAGCCCGCCTGGAGAATGAAGGTGTTAAATTTTGAGGAAGTTGAAAAAGTTAGGAGCCCGCCTGGAGAATGGAGGTGTTAAAATTTTGAGAAAGTTGAAGAAGTCAGGAGCCCGCCTGGAGAATGGAGGTGATAAAATTTTGAGAAGTTATTGAAGTCAGGAGCCCGCCTGGAGAATGGAGGTGATAAAATGCAAGAAGTTGAAGAAGTCAGGAGCCCACCTGGAGAATAGAGGTGATAGAATTTAAGAAGTTGTTGAAGTCAGAAGCCCGTCTGGAGAACGGAGGTTGATATATTTTAAGTTGAAGAAGTCAGGAGCCCGCCTGTAGAACGGAGGTTGTTAAATTTTAAGTTGAAGAAGTCAGGAGCCCGCCTGGAGAATGGAGGTGATGAAATTTTTGAGAAAGTTGAAGAAGTCAGGAGCCCGCCTGGAGAACAGAGGTTGTTATATTTTTTTTAAGTTGTTGAAGTCAGGATCCCGCTTGGAGAATGGAGGTGATAAAATTTAAGAAGTTATTGAAGTCAGGAGCCCGCCTGGAGAATGGAGGTGATAAAATTTAAGAAGTTATTGAAGTCAGGAGCCCGCTTGGAGAACGGAGGTTGTTATATTTTTAAAGTTGTTGAAGTCAGGAGCCCGCCTGGAGAATGGAGGTGTTATTTTTAAGGATTGAAGAAGTCAGGAGCCCGCATGGAGAATGGAGGTGTTATTTTTAAGGATTGAAGAAGTCAGGACCCCGCCTGGAGAATGGAGGTGTTATTTTTAAGGATTTGTTGAAGTCAGGAGCCCGACTGGAGAATGGAGGTGTTACATTTAAGTTGTTGCTGAAGTCAGAATCCTGCCTGCAGAACGGAGGTTGTTATATTGTTGAAGTCAGGATCCCGCCTGGAGAATTGAGGTTGTGTCATCTTTCAAAAGTTAAGATTGAAGTCAGGAGCCCGCCTGCAGAACAGAGGAATACATGTCAAGATCAAGTAGAAGGCAGTAATGAGGAGGGTTACAACAAAAATCCTCAGCATAACAAGCTTTAATGCAGAAAGCAGCGTCCCCAGCAGACAGAACGGAATAATAAAACTTATACTCAAAAAGGTAAAAGGCCAGTGCCATCCCCAGCAATTTTCGAAAGAAAGGCACCAGAGGAAACACAAGCCGACAAGAAAGCAAGGCAACCAGAGCAAGGGGAAGACAGATAAGATCTTGTAATCCGTAGTCTAGCCTAACTTCTTGATTTTTCTTTTAAGCGTGGGATAATAAGGAGGTCAGCAAACAATAAAAGTAGCATGCAACAACAGTAACATTGCAGTCCCATGGTAGTCCCAGCTACCAAAACTTCCCGAACTACATTGACCTGATTCATGTTCAGCCCAGGATATGTAGGAAACCTCTGAAGCAAAGGTTCGGCCAAATCTTTCAAAAAATGCTTCACACGAAGTACTCGAACGGGCAAAAATTGCTCGTATCTGCTCACTTTATCTTTGCACGAAAACCCTTCGTGTTTTCGGACAAAGAGGGGCAGCTGTGAGCACGTGATTTTTGCCCTATGAAGGAATTACTCCCAAAAAATTCAAAATAAAACAATTTTCCTTGGTGTGCAATTTTTTTTTGAATTTTTGTGGTATTTTTTGGATAATTATTCGCATTTGTCTGTGCATGTTTATTTGTTAAATTAATAAAAAATACAAAAAATATGTCGCATTTGCATTTAGGATTTAATCCTACAATTGTTAGTAATTAATTTTGTTTTACAAAAAAATGAAAAAATCATAAAATAAATGTACGTTGCATGTTTAGCATTTAAACGTCTAAATTATGCGATTTTTGTCGTTAATTGCTATTTAAATGTGCGATAATTATTTTTAGATTTAATTAGTTTTTTTTATAAGATAATTTAGTTTGTAATTTAATTTAGAATTTTAGTTTTATTAATTAGGAAGTAAAAGAAAAGAGAGCAAAAATACAAAGAAAAATCGGATTGGACCACTTCTTCAAATTTCAACCCAGGCCCAAAAAATACCCAACCTTCCCTATGACCCGGTCCATTTTGAACCGGATCGACCCAGTCCATAACCCAACACCCCCATTATCTTACATTTCACAAAAGAAAACAAAAAAAAAACAAAAACAAAACCCTAAACCTAAAAACAAACAACATCCGCCACCCCCCTCATTTTCTTTCTTCTTCTTCAAACTTCCAAGCCCTCCTCCCAAGGCTGCCCTTTCCCTTCCAGCCCTTCCCCCTCCATCATCTTCAACCACACACAGCTTCTCTAAGCTCATCCATGGATGCCCTCCGCGTCTTCTTCGTCGACACACACACAAGCTCCACCACCTTCTTCGTCCAACAACCTCCGCCCCTATCCGCCATTGACGAGCTTGTCAAGCTCCCATGGCTGCCTCGTCTTCATCTTCTTCTTCACCAAACCACCACCATCTTCGCCAAGCAACGCAGCCACACACAGTCGCCATGGTTGTTGCGTCTGCTGCTGCCCGTCGTGCTGCTGCTCCACCGCTGCTGCGCCTGCTGCTGCTACTCCGCCACTGCTGCGTTTGCTGCTGCCCGTTGCTGCTCCATCGTGCTGCTGCTTGCTTTTGCTACGACCAGCCATGGACGAGCTTCATCGAGCTCGAACTCGAGCTCACATGGCTGCCGCTGCATCTTCTCCATTGGTGCTGCTGCCTGTCGCTGCTGCTGCTGCGTCGTCTGGCTTCTTCTGCTCCTTCTGCTGCATCGTCCATGGTAGCTCGTACTGCTGCTGCGACGCAAGCTCCAGCTCGTTGATTGATGTTTTCCGCAACTTCTCCTTCAAGTTCTTTGTTTGTCCGTTCGTGATCGTCTTCGGCATCAATTTGTTTTGGTGCGATAATCGCTTCCGGACAGATTTGTTTTCATTCAAGTTCTTCGTCGTTCCGATCCGGTTAGTTGGTTTAAGTTTTATTTCGTCCGTAATTTGTTTGATATTTTCAGATTTGAAATTAGTATAAGTTTGTTTCATTTTCTTATTTATTATTAGATAAAAATGGTTAGTTTAATTATATTGTTGTTAGATTTAAGTTCAAGATTCAATTAATTATTTTTCAGTTTATTTTATTAATTTAAAAGGATTTAATGTTGGTATAAAAGAATGTTAGTTTAAATCGCTTGAATCCGTTGTTTGTTGTAGATTAAATTCGTGTCCATTTTGTTTAAAGTTCGTTTTAATTTCAGTGATTTAATGTGAAGTTATGTTTTGGTTTTTAATTTTTTGAATCATGTATCTTTGTTATAATTTTGTTGGAGTTAATTTAATAAGATCAATTGATTATTTGAAGTTTAGTGATTTGAATATGTTTATTTGTCTTGTTTAAGCTTAATTCGAATTTGAATAAAACTTGCTTGTTATTGTTGTTGAAACTATTCATTTATGTTCATACTTTGTTTGATTGTTCTTGAATCCGAAATTAGTATAAGTTTGATTTTCTTGTTTGTTGTTTATCATTTATGATTATTTCTTCAGCTTGCTTCATGATCTTGTTTAGTTTTAATATAGAAATTGTTGGTTGTAATGTTGTTAGATTTAATTTTAAGTTCAAATGATTATTGAATTTAGAAATCTGAATATACATGTTTGTTGTTGTTGAATCTGAAAATAGGTTTGTTTGTTGTTAAAAATATTGTTCAATCAAGATAATTTTAGTTGTTTCTTTGTTGTTCATCATTTAGTTTGAATTTGTTGTTAAAAATTTAGAAATTGGTCATATTTGTTGTATTTTGGTTGAAATTAATTAGGTGAATTGGTTATAGCTGATGGGGGTAGCGTGGTAATTTGCAGTACGTTCAGGGGTAAAGTAGTAATTTCAGTAAGGGCAGAGGGTTATTTTTGGAATTAAAATTCTGAATAACTATTTACTTTGAGTGTTCTTTCTATTAAAATTAAGATAATATTGAAATAATCAATAATGGGGGGACAAGATATAATGGTGGGGAATAATGCAATTGTTTAATATAAACATGGGGGACAAGATATAATGGGGTATTTGCTTAATAAAGTGGGGGACAAAACATTAGGTAGTGGGATTAAAAGAGGGATGAGTGGAAGATAGTGAGTTTTAATTTATTTTTTTTGCTGAAAGATGTTAATAAAAGGAAGGACTTGATCAGATTTTGGGAAGACAGATAGGGAGAGAGAGAAAAAAAGAGCTGAATATTTAAGAGAGAAAGAAAATTCCGAAAAATATTAAAACTTTCAAGAAAAAAAAGAAAAGAAAAAAAATACAAATAAAAAAGGAGCTGGAAATTAGAAGAGAGAGTAACACACACCTGATAAATATTCTGATATACGGGTTTAGAAATTAAGGGTTAAACATTAATTAGCCTTTCAAATCTGAAAATTCCCTTGGTTTCTGTCCATTGTTTGTTGTCGGTGTTTCTGGATTTTATTTTGATTTTTAAATCTGTCACTGGGATTTCTGTTGACTGGATTGCTGGTTATTATTGTTGTTGCTGTGTTACGTACTACGTGGCTGACTTTCTTCTTCTTATATTGGCAATATCAGGTACACAACTGTAATTTTGGCATTTTGTAAGCTGAAATGAAGAATGGAATGTTAAATTTCTAATTTAGTTTTAATTTTTTTAAATTGTATTTAGATTATTTCATGTATTATTATTCTGTAAATCACTGTCATTTGGCATAACTAGACATGTTGTAGCGTATATTAAACAATGCCTTAACCTGATTATTAGGTAGTATATATTTAAGCATGTTCATTACTGATTAAACTGTTTAATAATTAGAGCGAGAAAAAAATAACGTAAAAAATGACTTTATTAAATCAGTTTGGCAAAATTGATTAAGTTCCTTATTTATAAGGGTTTTAGTATCGCTAACCTTAAGTTAATCGAAATCATGTAGCTAAATTTAGGTAAAACAGGAACTTTTTTTGATTTTGCGAATCAAGTATTATAACATGATTTGAATTAAAACAAGGTTAGTTAAGGTTAAATTAATTAAATTTTAGAAATACGCATTAGTAATCAAGATTGTTTCTAATTCTCCGTAATTGTAAATAATTAATTTCAATAGCTCAAGTCATCTAACAATGTGAATTTAATCTAGATGGGATAATTAGTTTCTTTTAAAATATTATTTGACAATTCCATATTGTTTTTATAATTACATTTTTAGTGATATTTCATTTCGTTAAATATTTGTCTTAAACTAGTATTTAATACGTTATTTTAAGTATGTAAAAAATTGATTTTTGTATTTATAGACAAGTTTAATAAAAAGAAATGTAGTCATTTTAAGATATTCATAAAATAAGGGAGGATTTCGCTAAAAATAAATAAATATAAACAAAACAAAATTTGCAGGGTCCTCAAATCTTATTTTTTTTTAAAAAAAATACATAGATTCCGGGATGGACCATTTAGTAAATTTCACAGTCCTACCTAATAGTATAATAACACATAGTATTTTGGCGCATATTTAATAAGGGTATTTTCTTAAACATGGGTGAGCATTTATATAACCCAAATACCAATCTTGGCAGAGTCAAAATGCGTCAACAAATCACGTGTACACTGGTTGTGACGTGGTTCGAGATGCGTTTTCACAACGTTGCAATTCTTGTATAAAATAATAAGAGGAATAATGATAAAAGCGGTTTAAAAGCTAAATTTGCATATAAGTTCTTAATTATTTAAAAAATCAGATAAATAAGCCAAATATAATAGTTGAGCGACCGTGCTAGAACCACGGAACTCGGGAATGCCTAACACCTTCTCCCGGGTTAACAGAATTCCTTATCCGGATTTCTGGTTCGCAGACTGTAATACAGAGTCATTCTTTTCCTCGATTCGGGATTAAAATTGGTGACTTGGGACACCCTAAATCTCCCAAGTGGCGACTCTGAAATAAATAAATAAATCCAGTTTCGATTGTCCTTTAATTGGAAAAAACTCATTCACCCCTCGCGGGGCGGAAAAAGGAGGTGTGACAGCCCCTACCCGTCTACCCTCCACCACTAGGTGGCGGGGCAACCGATGCTGAAATCATAGGCTGTTGACTCTACTGCACTGCCTTGCCCTGAAGTCTGGGGCAGGTCCTCTTCATGTGACCCGGATCTCCACACTCGTAGCATACTCTCGGTACTATAGCCTGCTGCCCTGAAGTCTGAGCCTACTAACTCGAATACTCATTAGAGGAATCCTGGATGGCTGGTGGGCGATATGAACTCTTTGGCACGACACTGAAGTGAGCACTGGAAGAATCCTGATGACCAGAATACCCGCCGGAGGAACCCTGAATAACTGGTGGGCGATATGAACTCTTCGACATCACAGTGAAACAAGGTCTTACTGGAGCAGCTAGGGGAGGTGGTGGTGGTGCTGAATACGGGGGTCTACTAGGCTGACCCCTCCCGAAGTGACCTCTACCCCTAACTGGGGTGCCTCTGAACTCTCCCGAAAATTGGGCCCTCTTGTCCTGCTGAATCTGCTCTATACCCCTATAGCGATACCCCTCAATCCTGCGATCAATCTCTACTACTAGCTGATACTCAGTACCCATCTCCACCTCCGGGGCCATGCCAACTCGAATACTGGGGTGCAACCCCGCAACAAATCTCCGCACTCTCTCTGTATCTGTGGGAAATATCATGAGTGCATGGCAAGACAACTCAGAAAACCTCGCCTCATAATCAGTCACAGACATCTGACCTGCTCAAGATGCTCAAATTGATACTGTAGCTCTTCCCTCTCGAGGGTGGAATATACCTATCCAAGAATAACTGTGTGAACTGACCCCAAGTGAGAAGAGGGGAACCTGCTGGCCTGCCAAGAACATAAGATTGCCACCATCTACGGGCCCTGCCCTCTAGCTGAAAAGTAGTGAAGTCAAAACCATGCGACTCCAATATCCTCATGTTGTGTAGTCTGTCCCTGCACCTATATATAAAGTCTTGGGCATCCTCATGATGCTCTCCCCTGAAGATAGGAGGGTGAAGCCTAGTCCATCTATCCAACAACTTCTGCGGGTCACCATCCGCAGCTGGTCTGGGCTGAGGTGCCACTACAACAACTGGATGGGCCCCATCTGCAGGTAGTGCACCCAGAGTCTGATACACTACAGCTGCATGTCTAAGAGCCTGAGTAGTAGGGGTCTGTGCTCCCCCTCCTACCTGTGATGTAGCTGGATCTGCTAGAAATAAACCAGCCTGAGTCATAGAATCCATGAACCGCAGTATACGGCCCATGACCTCCTGGATTCTTGGTGATGTCATAAACTCCGCTGGGGTAGGCTCAGCTGCGGGCACCTCGCTCTGCTCCTCAGTGATAGGATCTCCTGCGGGATCTACTGGTGGTACTACTGGGATAACTCTAGGATGACCTCGTCCCCTACCTCGGGCTAGTGCCCTCCCCCGGCCTCTACCTCGGCCTCTAGCAACAGGGGGAGCAGCTCTGCCCAGTCTAAAACATCAGCCGTGCGTGTCCTCACCATCTGTGAGAGAATTGAAGAGGGAAATTTAGCATAACAACCATTGCACGATAGGAAATGAGTAAAAAGTAGTTTTTCCTAACACCCTATAGCCTCTCGAAGATAAATACAGACGTCTCCGTCCCGATCCACGAGATTCTATTAAGTTTGCCCATGACTTATGAGACCTACGTGAACCTAATGCTCTGATACCATGTTGTCACAGTCCATTTCCATAATAGGTCATGATGGCGCTTAACACCATTGACGGGCAAGCCAACGCGGAAATACTAAATAAGTTCTCATTTACTTTTACCCAAAATAATTGCAATGACTTCTTAAGTTGAACTAAAAATCATAAATGATAGGTAAAGACGATATAATCATACAATCCCAAAATAATAGTCCACTAATGTGTGTGCCAAGACCTGGTGTCACAAGCTGTGGTCATCTAGTAGAATATACAAAAGAATCACACTATCATATTGTCCAAAACAGAATAGACAGCAAAAATACATAAGAGAGACTCCTTCAGGATGCTGAACGGCATGGGAAGGGGAGCAGCTCACCGTGGAAGTCTCGAAATCTGCTCAGGGATACGCACCAGACTGATAGCCAGAGATACCTGCCTCTGATCCTGTACGATTAAGTACATAAGTGTAGTATGAGTACATAAACAATATGTACCCAGTAAGTATCCCGTCTAATCTCGAAGAAGTAGAGACGAGAGGTCGACTTGATACTTACTAGGGTCAAATAATATGAGAAAGAATTTATAATAAGCATGGATAGTATAATTAATTAACATTTTATGGCAAGGAAGAACAGTTCTTTCTTCAGATAATATCATGGATATCCATTTACATTTCAAGGCATATGTGAAGTTCAGTCTACAGAAAATACTAAATAAAACATGCGAAAGTAACACTGAGGGGCGTACGACCCGATCTAACATAAAAGTAAATTGTGCACTGTCGAGGGTCGAATGGCTCGAACCATAGATGCATCTATTACCCTGCTCATGAATCACACGTGCGACGCGGTCAAATATAAATAAACTCATCAACAAGCAGACGATAATGTATATCTGAGGAGTAGTTGTTCACAAGAGTATTCAAATTCTCTTTTAAAAGACCAAGCAGATGAGGTTCCTCTTACTAGTCTCATTTGCCTTGATCAACATAATTCATATGAATCTGAATTTATCATCAAGTTACAAGAATATCACATAGAGCATGCTTTTGAGTCCTAAACTACCCGGACTTAATATAATAGTAGCTACGCATTGACTCTCGTCACCTAGTACGTACGTAGCCCCCCACATATAATAGCAATTAATTTAATTATTATACCTATGGGGACAATTTCCTCTTACAAGGTTAGAAAGGAGACTCACCTCGCTCCAAAGTGCACTTCCAATACCAAGAACGAGCCCAAACCCTCAATTCGGAGCCGAGCGATCTAAAACTAGTTAAATGAGGTAGGAACTAGTCAATATAAGCTCACAAGATCGAATTCTAGCTATTTAAGCCATTTTCCAACCATTAATACAAGTTTTCTAAAATCCGACCCCGGGCCCACATGCCCGGATTCGGAAATTTCCCAAAGAAAGTTGTTCTCTATAACCTAAGGATCAGAAATATATGATTTCTAATCCATTTCATAACCAATTTCGTGGTAAAATCTAAGTTTTATTAAAACCCTAGGTCTAACTCTAACCCCTTGATTTCTCCAAATCTTTAGGTGTTAATTTACCTAAAACTGGAGTGTTAAACTTAGAAATAAGGGGGATGAACTTACCTCACGATGCTATGTGGAAATCCCTTCTCAAGAGCTCTAAAATCGCTCAATGCTCGAGTGCCAAATGGTCAAAAATGGCTGGAGCTCGACTTAAATGAAGCTCACTGCTTCAGCAGTTTCTGCATCTGTGGTTAGGGGACCGCATTTGCGGAATTGGCTAAAAGGGTTGGGACCGCTTCTGCGGTCTTGAAGACACATCTACGAAGCCGCTTCTGTGGTTTGGCCTGGCCATCTCTGGGTTGCATCTGCGAGGCTACGACCGCTTCTGCGGTCTCGCACCTACGATTGACCAACCACAGGTGCGGTTGTGACAGAAGCAGATGCTTCAGCACTTCTCCAAATTTCCAACTTCACTCGAGCCTCGTCAGTTTGACGCTCGGGGTTCCCGGGCCCCGTCCGAACATACCGACAAGTCTGAAATCACGAGACGAACCTTCGGAATGCCCAAAACAATGCTAAATCTAAGAATCACCCCCTTCAAATGAATCAAACTTATGAACTTCAAGTTCTTAATTTTCCTCTAACGAGCCGAAACGCCCTAAAACTACTCAGATTGACACCAAATTTTGCGGGCAAGTCTTAAATGATATATCGGACCTGTACCGAGCTCCGAAACCAACATACGAGCTCGATACCCATAGAATCAATCATTAATTAGTTTCTTTAAATCTTTAAAACTTCAGATTAAAACTTTCTGATAAAAATTCATTACTAGGGCTAGGGACCTCGGAATTCGATTCCGGGCATACGCCTAGGTCCTATATTTTCCTATGGACCCTCCGGGATTGTCAAATCATGAATCCGGGTTTGTTTTCTCAAAATGTTGACCAAAGTCAAACTTAGCCTTTTAAGAAAATCCTAAGGAATCAAATGTGCATAGTTTACTCCAAACTCTTTCAAATCCAGAACCCACCACCCCCGCAAGTCATAGTAAGCGCATGAAGTTTTATTTAAGGGAACAGGATTCTAAAAGGCAAAATGACCAGTCGGGTCGTTACAATCCATCACTTGAAGCATCATCATCTTCCTTCACAGCAGAGTGCTTGGATCTGGAGAGGTCAAGCAGAGCAAGAGTTTTCTTGATCTTTCAGCAACATCGCTTCCTCCTTCAGATTCATTTGTGGAAGATCTTGCTCCTTTTGAGGATGAAGATCCGAAAACAGGGGTTGAAGTGGACGTCACTTGGGGTGCTTGTTGTCCTAAAGAGCTTGCTTTGCTCCTCGTAACTGGTCCGAAGCTTCCAAAGGTAACATCGAGGATGCTTTCCACATCAGCATAGAACCTGGAGTTAGCAGCCTTGGTGGAAGTTGAACCGGAGTTGATTTTCTTTGAAGCCATTTTGATGTTCTTGGACTTTGGTGATTGAAAAGTTGAGATGAGAGGTAGAGATGGTCCCACCAGGCATGCCAGAATTCGTAGACAATAAATTGCATCGAGAAAATAAAATCAAGACCAAAAATATCTCAACAATCGTAGTATTTTATTGCGAATATTTGAGTGTTACAATCTCTATGAATCCTCTGATTCTACTTTTCGATAGTAAATAAATTCAAGGGCCTTTAAGCTTGATCTTGAATATGTAGTGGTTGCCACGAACAATGATCTTGTTCTTGAGCTTGAGCTTGATTGCGTGGACTTGAACTTGGTTTGATCTTCGTTCTTGAGCTTGAACTTGATTTCTTGAACTTGAACTTGATTGTTTGAAGCTTGAAACTTGTAGAGAAATTTGCGGCGTTTGATCCACGAGCTCTTTCCTGCTTCTTGTTATAACTTTTGGTATTTTTTCTGAGTTATGAAGACCCCTATTTATAATTGTTGAAGGGAAGAGTTATGATAAGAACAAACTCTTTCCGACCAATCAAATTGAAGTGTGACATGACCGCATTTGATTGGCCAGAACATGTAACTTGCACACGTGGCACGATTTCATTGGGCTTTTAGCGAGACTTGGCATGCCTTGTCATTTTGACATGTGGCATGATCCTATTGGCTCTTCCGTTTGACTTGGTCTGCCACGTCATTTGACGTGTGGCACCAAACTGGACCTCTAGGAAGATGACATCTTGGGCCTAATGAAATGAGCTCATCACTTTAGCCAGATTAAATGGCTAGCCCAGTGGATTAAGACTTATTTATTTAATCCATCTATATTAGATTTATATAATTAATCCAATTATATTAGCCCATAATACTTATTTAAACTAATGTATTTAACATATAGTACAAATTATTTTATTGGATTTAAGTCCAATAAAATTTAAATACTTACAATAATATTCCGTTACTATATAAAAAAAACTATTTCCACATACTCACTTAAACAAAATCAATAAATAATGTAATTATTCCACGCTTGCATGTCATAAGGTGACAATAATTATGTATAGAATCAACCATTGAGATATACTAAGAATATATGTGCTTAAAATTTTCTACGAGTCTCAGACTGTACCTTCTCATGGTATGACCTTTCAATCTTAACAACGAAATGGTTTACTTTGATTTGGTTAAAATTATAGGAGTTAAACGGGTGGGCCGGGCCGGACCGGTTACGGGTTGGGGCTTAACAGGTTTAACGGGTTCGGGTTTATCCGGGTAAAAATTAAACCGTAAGGGTTACGGGTTAAGGGGGCCGGGCCGAGTTTAGTGTATTTTTTAATTTTTTTGTATTTTGTATAACTATTGTAAGTTATATTAATAATTTATATTAATTTAAAGATTACAAGTTATATTAATACAAAAGTATTAATATAAATTGCAAGTGCTACATTTATTTCAAAATTCAAAATTAAAGTTTGCATTTAAAAAGTAAATTAACAAAAAATAGTAAAACTAAATTTTCATGCATAATAAATTAACAATACTTCAAATTAATCTAACAAACTAAAACATTAAGCATAAATACGTCTAATAATTTTAAAATAACACAAATTGTCTTAAAATCTTAAATACGAATTTCCGGAGGACGCTCAAGACAATACTTTATATGCCTCCTTAAACTGCCTGTGCCAGACTCTGAACGAAAATTTAAGACTTGACCACAGTTCTTGCACTTTACTTTGTGACCTTCTTCATTTTCTTCTACCACCTCAAAGTGTTGTCAAACATATGAGCGCACTCTAGAAGTACGAGGCATGATTTAAATTGAATTGAGATTTGAGAATTTGAGTTTGAGACTTGAAATCTTGAAAATTGGAGAATGAGAGAAATTGAGAATTTGAGATTGAGAAATGGGAGTTGAGTGAAGAAATGAAGAAGATGGGGTGTATTTATAGTTTTAGAGAAGGTTAATTTTGTAAATTGAAAAAATGTTAAATTTTTTTTAAAAAAAGAGGCTATTAATGCAATTAACCCGTTGGGCAACGGATCCCTGCCAGGTCTGACCATTGCCAACGGCTAGTGGGCCCCACTTAATTCAAAAATTAAAAAAAAAACAAAAAAAAGGTTGTACCGGGCTGAGCCGGTTTAACCGGTACACGATACTGTTCACGTGGACCGGGTTTCACCGGTCCGATTAATCGTTACCAAAATTTAAACGGACCAACCCCCTCTACCCCTCCTACCCAGCCCCACCCGGCCCCCTATGTACCGGGCCGGTCCGGTTCCGGTTTTAACCGGTCTGGGCCGGTCTGATTACGGGTCAACCCGGCCCGTTAGACAACTTTAGTTAAAATTGAAATAATCAGTCAAGTCGAAAGAGTAGCTAGCTAGTAATTAGAAAATGAGATAATATAATTGGTTTCCAAAAAAAAAAGGTGTTTCAAACTTCATCTGTTAAAAAAATACTTACAATCATATTAGGTTGTGCTAAAACGGTAAGTATTTATTTATTCTTAATCAAATGTCTCGTGTTCGAGCTCGATGAATATAGTGATAACCTTTAGTAGGAATCGATTTATCTCCGAAGTAAAACTTCTAGAGTCCAGGTGAATCCGGACTAGCTTGGCTCCCAATGTAATTAAGTGCCGAACACCGGATATTAAAAAATCAGAAAAAAAGAAACTAATACTCCATACATGTACTCTAATTTAATTGTTAGAAGTTAAAGGTATATTAATTAACTTTTACTATATTTAAGTGAGCTAAAAAGGTATTTACGTAAGCCAGTCCCCATGCTGACGATATATGGAACTTATCACAATTCTATAATCATACTTTCAACGAGGCAATAAACTTGTGACAATCCCTTATTATATACATCCAATAAAGAAAAAAATGTATAAAAATTCAAACATTCTGTTGGTCAACAGTCTGTTGATTTACCTACGGCAAAAATAATTCAAACAATAAATTTACACAGATAGTATTACCATAAAATAACTCACCAGTAAGTTAAAACATTAAGTATTGGCATTATAAATATTACTAGTAGTTTGGAGCACAAATAAAAAACTTAATTAAAGGCCAGTAAATTTGTCATTACTTTGATGACAAGTTGTAGTTCTCTCTCAATGGCTTGTTTTGGGTTGAATATTGTATTTATTTGTCTTTTGATTTGTATTACTATGTCACCAACTTATGCTTTTGTTGACTTTTACCAAAATTATAATCCCTTATGGGGTCAAAACCATATAACTTTCTTTAATCAAGATACTGAAGTTCAACTTCTTTTGGACACATCCTCAGGTAGCTCAAAATTATCCTTTTTAATTATTTCTTTTGTTGGTTTAATTCAGAGCAAAGTTACTATGGCCCGTTTGTCCATAAAAAAATTTCCATTTTCTCAACAAAAAAGAAAATCAAAAATGTGTTTGTCCATGAAAATTTGTAAGTTTTTGAAAAAAATATATTGAAAAATGAGTTTTTCAAAAACTAAAAATTGATTTTGACCACTTTTTAAAAATTTTCAAGACAAGAGGGGTTGCTCTGATGGTAAGCAACTTCCACTTCCAACCAAGAGGTTGTGAGTTCGAGTCTCCCGAAGAACAAGGTGGGAAGTTCTTGGAAGGAAGGATGCCAGAGTCTATTTGGAAACAACCTCTCTACCCGGGGTAGGGGTAAGGTCTGCATACACACTACCCTCCCCAGACCCCACTAAGTAGGATTATACTGGGTTGTTGTTGTTTCAAAATTTTCTGAATTTTTTCCCCTCATAAAACTGCAATATTTTTTTAAAAGTGAAATGCATGTCCAAACATAATTTCAAATTTCAAATACCATTTTTTAATGTAACTCTAAATACTACTTTTTAAAAAAATTACAATTTTTATATCCAAACGCCTAATATTTAAATTTTTATTGGATTTTATGATAATTTTTAAAATATCATAAAATTATTGACCGGCATTTATTTTGCTTTCAATAAATATATAATGACATTTATTTGTGACTTTTATGAAATGATTAATGATACACACAGGAGCTGGATTTCAGTCCAAATTGCAATATGAATCTGGATTAGTTACAATGAGGATGAAAATACCAGACAAAAAGACCTATGGAGTTATCACAAGTTTTTATGTAATTCTTTTTTCTTATGTATATATTAACAAGTACTTTATATGAATTAATGAATATAACCTTAAACTGAAAAGTGGATGGGTTTTTATGTATATATATTGCAGCTAATTTCAGATAATCAATTTCAAGGAAATCACGACGAAATCGACTTCGAATTTATAGGAACAGAAGGGAAACTGCAGACAAATTTGTTTACTAGCGATATGGGTGGCAGAGAGGAAGTCTACCAACTTCCTTTTGATCCTTTTGAGGATTATCATACTTATCAAATTCTCTACAGTCCGCACCATATAGTGTAAGTTATTTATATGCACTCACAACGTAATTTTTTTAAATTAATTATAGCAAATTAGTTAGTATTTTAATTTAAGTATCAAATTATACTTATCATAAATTAAGTTCATCATAATTACTCTTAGTCTCTTACTTTATAAGCGATCTGGTTGTGTATACTATCTGTTTGCACCCGTTGTCTACATCACACTCTTAGGAGTGCGACCTTTTCCTGGATCCTGTACGAATGCGGGATACTTTATGCACCGGGATACATTTTCTTATATATATCCGCCCGTTTTTTTTAGTTGCGGTTGGCTGGAAGGCTAATTAAGTTAATTCTTCAAATATATTTTTTTTAAACCATTGGTGCATAGAGGTTAAAACTCTTACAACATTTACATGTACTAGTTACCCTTGATTTTTTGTAGGTGGTTTGTAGACAACATACCAATACGGTCATTCAAGAACAACACAATGAGAGGAATAAACTTCCCATCAAGACCAATGTGGATAGAAGCAAGCCTGTGGAACTCAAACAGTGTGATTTGGGCTGGAACTGTTGATTGGAATAAAGCACCATTTATTGCTTACTATCAAGACTTCAATATTTCTGGTTGCCCTTACCAAACAGGCAATAATTGCACTCTGTCTCCAGTTCTGAGTCCCTGGAATAGGCCTAAAATAGACCCTCAACAAGTGCAGCTTATGAGGAATTTCAGAAAGAAATACATGATTTATGATTATTGTTGGGTAAATGGAGTTAGGTATCCAGAATGTTCTCATCATGTTTAGTTCAGTTGCTTAGTTGATTAGTTTCACAAACTTCTTTTTTTTAAAAAAATTGTCAACTAGTATTATTAATCATAGTATGTATTTCTATTTTAATGGCTACATGAAATCCATAAGTGGAATGAATATACTCCGCCCTCCGTTCACTTTTAGTTGTCTACATTTAATTTTGAACTCCCTTTAAGAAAAAATAAATGAAGTATGTATATTATAATTTTGCCCATATTAATGATAACATTTCAAAAAATCATGGGAAATGATTTGAGGAATAAGTAGTTAATGATAAGGGTAAAACATGAAAAAAGATTGTCTTTCTCTTGATTTGCTAAAACGGACAAATAAAAATAAAAATATATTTTTAGTATGGTGGACACGTAAAAGTGAATAGAGGGAGTAGATCATATCCCATTGCGGCTTTATTTTATTACTCCATTTCTTTTACGATAGTGGTGTTTAGGAGTGGTAAACGGACGGCTCGGGCCGAAAATGAATAATGAAAAATGGATAAATTATTCGATTCGACCTATATTTAATACAGATAAAAAATGGGTTAACCGGCGGATAATATGAGTAACCATATTATCTATGACTTCTTGAATATGATCACTTTTGGAAGAATTCCTAGTCTCTCAAACTTGAGGAACCCCCAATTTGAGGCTTAACAAATGTAAAAGTTAAACCTATTAGTTATCCATTGGTTATCCATTTTCTAAATGGATAATATGGTGCTTATCCATATTTGACCCGTTTTTAAAAAGTTCATTATTTAACCCCTTTTTAATAGATAATATGGATGATTAACTATTTTCTTTTAACCATTTTGTCATCACTAATGGTGTCCAAGCTAACTTGCACGTACCTTGATTATTTCACTTTATACATGTTACTTCCCCCTAGCACATGTAGATGGTTAAAAAATATTTTAATTATTGCTTTAATTTCTATACACATAGTAAATTTTTTACACTATTAAGTCATCTTAAAGGTAAGTAATACTATGGTAAAAAATTTGCTCAAGTTAGCTAAACGTGCAGTGGGCGTCCGCCATGGGAAGGGGGCGAGCCAGAGGAAGAGGAAGACCCAAAAAAGTACCCAAAACACCGATTACACCATCTGGAAGCTCAGTGAGTAACAATCAAAAGCTGGAAAGGCAATTCAAGTGCAAGCGCATGAATTGAAGATGCCAGAGCAACAAGGGATAGTGATGACTGGAATTGATAAGACTACTCCTTCGACTAGCTCGGAGGTAAACAGAAAATTGACTCTAAGCATACCAGTACCAATTGACCAAAGTGAGGTGAGCACTAATCCTAGAGTTGACGGAAAACCTAATGGAACAGTAGCTGAAATGAACACAAAGCACATGCAAGGGGATCTGAGCAAAGGGACTAATGTAGACCAAATTGGAGCTACTATATGACCTAAGGAGAAGGAGACTCTGGACCATAAAGATACGAATCATGCAGATCGAAAGACAGAGCCAAAAGCATGGACTAAATTATTTCAGCAGAATTGTGTAGCTACTCATGGAATGGCTATCAGGTATGTCCTACCTCAGATTGTAGATGGGCAAACTATGATAAAGCTAGATCTACAAGATGTAGAGGAAGTAGAAGAGAGATGGAGTGCTACAGTGATGGCCTACATTATTGGTGATAACCCTGGTTACAATGCTATGAGGCGATATATTGCTTAACATTGGCTTGATGTTGCTGAGCCAGATTTGTTCCTTCATGATGATGGATATTATGTGATAAAATTTCAAACTCTAACAGATATGCATCGAGTGTTCTATGCTGGACCTCACACTATCAGAAATAGACTAATAATTCTCAAGCCATGGTCTCCAGATTTTGATTTAAGTAAAGAGTTCCTAACTGATGTGCCTTTGTGGATGATTTTTCCTAAATTTACCAATGAGCTGCTAGGGTAGTGAAGCTTCGAGCAAAATTGCTAGTGCAATTGAAAAACCCCTATTTGCTGATGAGTGCACCACTAAGCAAACATGAATCTCCTATGCAAGAATGCTGATTGAAGTGAATGTTACAAAAGCTATGCCTACTGAGATTACTGTGATGGATCCTAGAGGCAGGGTTTTTCAGTAGGATTTGGAGTATGAGTGGAAGCCAACGTATTGTGACAAATGCCAGTCCATTGTTCATCTTTGTCCTAAGCAACAAGGGCCAAGAGAGCATAAAGAAGAGCAGCCAAAGAGAAGAAGGGTAGCAAAAAAGTAACATATGAATGTAGGACTAAAGGTCCTGTACCTCCTGCAACAGGAAATATAGAAAAAGTACAGCAAGATGATATCAATGGGACAACAGAACCAAACTAGACTTGTCCAAGAGAAAGCCCAACCCCGCTCACCAGTGGAGACAAGGCAGACCAACTACAATCAACTTGAAGAAGATACAGGGAACATTGTGGCAGATGCAATTGACAAAGGCAAGAAGCAAATGTTATATTTGAGTCTTGAAAATTTTCCTATGCTAACACCTACGACTAGTAGAAATGGATTCAAAAATGCAACAGCAGGTACCAGTGGGAGTTCTACCTTACCTCATGATAGGGGTGGGGGAATTAAAATCAATCAATGAAGTGGTTACTATGGAATGTTAGGGGTATTAATAAGTGGTATAAGAGGAAGGAGTTGAGAAACTACTCGAAGATAAAAAAATATTAAGTTTGCAGGTATCATTGAAACTAGAGTCAAAGAACACAAAGCTAAAGGAGTTAGCCACCACATTACCCTTGGCTGGGAGATACTAAATAATTACAACGCTGCAGTAAATGGAAGAATATGGGTGATATGGGACTCAAACTACTACTCAGTCAAATTAATCAAGGTAGAAGCACAAGTTATTCACTGTTCTGTTAGAGATATCAGGAATGACCAAGAATGTGTAGTGTCAGTAGTTTATGGATTTAATACAATAGAAAGAAGGAAACAGCTATGGGAAAGCTTAACAGAGATAGGGAAAATGACCTCCACACCATGGGTGGTTGGAGGATATTTTAAAGCTGTCCTACAATTACATGATAGGATACATGAAAATCCAATTACCATGGCTGAAACTCAAGACTTCAGTAAGTGTATACAAGACTTAAGACTTAGTGAGCTGGCTTGGGAAGGTGATTATTATACATGGTCTAATAAGCAAGATGGGAGTGACAGGATATGGAGTAGAATTGACAGGATTTTTGGTAACCATGAATAGATGATGCAGTGGGGGCATCATCTATTCATGTATATGAATAGATGAGCTGCCTTTCATTTCTAATCATGCTCCTATGAGCTTAACCTTAACTGAAAACCAAGGAAGTAGGACGACTATTCAAATTCTTTAATGTCTGGGCAGAACATGAGAGATTCTTAACTGATGTTCAGCAAGTTTGGCAACAAAGAGTCCACAGGAAGAGTATGCAGGATGTTTGGTTGAAACTCAAAGTATTAAGACCAGTACTAAGAAAGCTTAATGTTGAAGAGTTTAAGTTCAATAGACAAAAGATTGAGAAAGCCAGAATTGAACTTGAAAAGGTTCAAAGAAACATTGATACAAATTGCTCTGATGAGCTATTGTTGGAGGAGAAGGAGCTGGTCTAAAATTTGGAAAAATAGGATTATGATTGAAGAAAGAGCTTTGAAATAAAAAGCCAGAGCAAAGTGGATAATGTTAGGAGACTCCAATACAAAATACTTCTCAGCTGTCATGAAAGTAAGAAGCCAAAGAAATCAAATACTAGAGCTTAATTTTATTAATGGTAGCAGACTAACTGACCCAGAAAACATCAAAAAGGAGATAGTAGATTTTTACAAGTCACTGATGGGAACTGTTGCTCAATCACTTATTGCAATAGATAAAATGGTGATACACAAGGGACGAAAACTTAATCAGCTACAAAGAATTAATCTATGTAAGGATGTGACCCCAGAAGAAATTTATGAGGGGTTGTGCTCTATTGGAGATGACAAGGCACTTGGTGTTGATGGATACAATGCATGCTTTTTTAAAAATAGCTTGGCCAATTATCAAAGATGAAATTACTGAAGTTGTACTGGAGTTCTTTGCTACTGGGAAATTATACAGAGCTATAAATTGTACAGCCATTACCTTGGTTCCTCAGGTGAATAAGCCTAAAACTGTGAAGGAGTTCAGCCAATTGCCTGTTGCACTGTGATATATAAAATGATATTCAAGATTCTGGCATCAAGGATGCAAGGCATGATCAGTACAATCATCAACGAAGCTCAAGCAGGGTTTATACCCAGGAGAAAGATTGCAGATAACATAATTCTGGCACATGAGTTGGTGAAGGCCTATTCTAGGAAGAACATATCTCCTCGTTGTATGATAAATATAGATTTGCAGAAAGCCTATGATTCTATTGAATGGCCATATATGAAGCAAATCATGGAAGAATTGGGATGTCACGTTCCAAACCCATGGACCGTGACAGGCACCCGATATTTTACTCAACCGAGTACCAACATAACATATCATACTATCGTAGATAACTGAGCCGGAAGGCTGCCATGAGATAAATAGAATACAACGTGAGATACCAGTTTATACATAAGACATACGGGCCTATAAAACCAAATATCCACTCGTATATTGAACATAGGCAGACAAGGCCATACAATCTTTTACGTACATGATATTTGTCTACAAGCCTCTAAGAATACATAATTTTTATAAAGGTTGGGACAGAGTTCTGCCATAAAGCAATACACGTCTAAATCATACTAACCAAACGAGCAACTCCGAAGCTAATGGAGCGCACCAACATCTTCCGCTGATATGATAGCCTACTTGAAGATCTCTCGATCTATCTATCGGGACCTGCGAGCATGAAACGTAACGTCCCAAGGCAAAAGGGACGTCACTACGAATAATGTACCGAGTATGTAAGACACATAAATAAATACATAACAGACATGGAAGAAATTAGAGTAAATGACTCAATCTGTAAGCATGGATAGCTTTGTGAATTATGAAATATTTATAATGTTATGCATATGCGTATAAATATCATGTAATGCATATGTACATGTTTCATAACATCATCAGGCCTCTAAGGTCATCCTATCATATCATATCGGCCACTGTGGGCAAATCATCAACGTATATCAGCTGATCAGGTGGTGTTGCGTATATAACGCCATAACCTTTTCCATATCCCATATATATATACACACATATATATACGCGTCTATAATGCCATCTGGTCATGGGTCAATGTGCATGTATAAATGCATGAAATGCATATGAAGTACGTTAATAAAATCTCTCGGTACATCATAAGACCATTATGCCTCTGATTAATATAATGAAATAGACTTTATCAACTTACATATTTTCTTGAGACCCATGAACAGATGATAAAATAATAGGATACATGGAGAATCAAGAACATATGCATCTCTAGATTTCTACGAATAGAGTCATTTATGGAAGCTGTACATTTTCTCGTTTCGTTTGCATCATATGGATCATGCCAAAAAGAAAGAAGGGATAGCCTTAACATACCTTAGCCGATTATGTTTTGCGAAAACACGTAATGGAGGATCGAAGTAGGGAAGAATCCGTATGACATTCCTTGAGAAAGATTGTACCCGTACTCCCTTAGAATCGCAAAATCCCGTTGCTATAACACTCGTAGACTTTGTATGAAAGATTGAAGCCACATCTAATGACTAAGCCACCAAATCAACTAAAGTGTAACACCTCTCCATCATAATTCAAGAGTCATCAAATTAACTTTATCTTGCTTCCACGTTCTCCTAAAAAACACGTGGGTTTTTCCCTTTAACAATTATCCAAATAAATATCTACAAACTTTCATTTACAAGTTAATCTCCCACTTAAAAATTCATAATTACCCAATTATCTACATAATTAAGAATTATATCAAATTAATTAAAATATTACTTACTTTTAACACACTTTATACACCTCACTATTATGGTCATGTGGTACTTTGAATGGCATTAATCCATAAAATACGGGGTATTATAGCTTAGACCGTATTTTACCCCAAAATGTCAAATTTCGATGAAACTTATTTTCTTCGATTTGCTTACCCTCTCACCTTCACAAATTTACTTATCACTTGTTTGAAATAGCATAATACTTATAATACCAAAATAATCTCATTCTTGAACTTACGTCGATTTACGTACGACGAAACTTTAACGTACGAAATATGCGATATGTAATATCTCATTTCCGAGCTTTCACCAGTTTGCTTATGGCATACTTTTACGTACGAAAATATGGTGTGTAATATGGGATTTCTTCAGTTGTTCATTTCTTGGGTTATGGAATGCATTTAGACAATCAACTATTCTATCAGTGTTAATGGGGAGCCAACAAAGCCATTCAATGCTGCTAAGGGACTGAGACAGGGTGATCCTATGTCACCTTTTTTGTTTGCTATAGCAATGAAGTACTTGAGTAGGAACCTGGCTAACCTGAAGATGGTGAAAGAGTTCAAGTATCATCCTAGATGTACCAAATTAGGGATCATTTATCTTAGTTTTGCTGACGACTTACTGTTATTTGCAAGAGGAGATTTGAAACCAGTTCAAGCAATGCAACAAAAATTTTATCAGTTCACTCAAGTTTTTGGACTTCAAGCTAATCTCAACAAGAGTGAAGCATACTTTGGAGAGGTTTCTATAGAAAATAGATAACAAATCCTGCAGTATTTGGGCCTTTCTGCTGGAGAATTACCTTTCAATATTTAGGTGTGTCTTTGTCTACTAAGAAACTAAGTATCCTTCAGTGGCAACCTCTTATTGATAAAATGGCTGCAAAAATTACCTCTTGGAGTGCGAAGACCTTGTCTTATGCTAGGAGAGTACAGTTAGTCCAAAGTGTGTTGTTTGGTATACAAGATTTCTGGGCATAATTATTTATATTTCCAACAAAGGTGATCAAGGTTGTGGTGGGACTATGCAGATCATATGCATGGTCTGGAGCTAATGAAATTACAAAGAAGGCATTGTTGGCATGGGACAATGTTTGTCTTCCTAAAGCTCGGGGTGATCTCAATATTACCAATCTGAAGCTATGGAACAAAGCAGTCATTGCTAAGGTTTGTTAGGACTTAGTGTCAAACAAGACAAGCTGTGGATTCGATGAATTCATACATATAATATTAAAAACCAACAGTTTAACACAATGCCAATACCACATAAAACATGTTGGATAGTGAGGAAAGTGGTAGAGGCAAGCGAGACACTGGCAACTAGACAATTTGAACAATATCACAAAAAAATCTTGATCAGACAAATATATCTACATTTACTTGGAGATTACAACAGGGTGGAATGGAAAAGCTTGATGTTTAATAATGCAGCAAGACCAAAAGAAAGATTTACAATGTGGCTTATGATGCAAGGAAGATTGATGACTTGTGATAGACTGAGTAAATGAAGGATAAATGTTGATACTCAATATGTGACGAGCATAAGGTAAGTGGAGACAAGAGATCATTTATTCATGCAATGTGAATACACTAAGCAAATATGGAGTAAACTTTACAGCTGGATGCAAATGCAGTACCTGGGACTTATAGATTGGAAACAATTCACATAGGGGGCTATCCAGTGTTCTAAAGAGAAATCACAACAAGCGCAAATCTTTAAAGTTGTCTACGCAGAAGCTGCTCATCAAGTGTGGATTGAAAGGAACAGAAGAATTTTTTAGCAAATGAGCAGAGTATGGGAGCAGATTGCGAAGGAAATAGCTTATGTTGTTAGTGTTCGAGTAACTCCTAGGAACAAGTCTTTTTTACCTAGCTTATGTTTCTAGGAAGTAGAGTATGGTATGTCCAGAGATTAATAGCAGGTTGTGTTAGCTTTGATATGGTTTTGAAATTGATACTTGGTGATTAATAAAACAAGTTAGTTACCAAAAAAAATATTATAGTAAAATACTTTAAAAAATAAGACAAGAAACCTTTGCAACAATTTAAATTATACTGATTGATTGCGAAAAAAACCATTTACTCTGTCAATATACGATTATTGTTTAACCAGAAAATAAATATTTCGGTCAAAGCTTAATTTTAGAAGAACTCGGGTTACTGATAATCAAATATGGAACAAATAAGAAGACTTGAATTGAAAGATAGCTGAGTAAGCAAAAGAAAGCAAAGTAAATCAGTGTATTCCAATAATAATCTGTGTCCCTTTACAAATGTTATTTCTCTTATTTTATAGCTATTTCTAAGTACTACGTTTCTTTCCTCTCATAATATAGCCATAATGAGCAATTAATGACATTAATGTAACGTTATAATTGGAAATCGTAAATGTTTCGTGAAGATTCTGTAATGTTTTCCATCATTGATGCTCATTAATTACGGATAATACGTATCTGTCCTTTTTGCTATCTAGGTTCATTCTTCCGATGTCTCTTCAAATTACCAAGAGATTCGAGTAATCGTTCCTTCCTGTTTTCTTTAATCTTTGCCCGTACCTATTAAGGCTCGTGGCTCTTTGAATACTCTTTACTAGCTGTCATTCTTTTATTGATCTACGTGTCTTGACATGTCAGCATATAATTAATTCCAAATGTTAACTTGATTTTTTCCAATACAGATAGTCCTCCCCCCCCCACTTGCCATTTATTCATCAATTGAATATTTGGAAAGTGGATCTCATTAAAGCGGGAATTTTTGTCGCAATTCTACATATCATTATACCTTCTCCAGAACTGACGCTTCGCATGTCACTTCTATTTAATGCATGTGACACGTGGTGATGTTTGATTGGTTCTGCAACCCTTAAGCACCTTTTAAGGTTTTTTTACGGCTTACATCAATCACGAAGTGACAGTTTTCATCATGTCGTTTCCATCATTACCTTTTTGTTTGACGGTTGCTTCTAAGTATAAATATAACCTTTGTCTTTTCTTTCTCATAAGAGTTTACCATCTTTGAATATTCAATATTCTTTTCTTCCTCGTACAACTATGTCTTCTTCGAACCCTAATCCCCAAAAAATTCCTATTGTTGATGAACTTCCTCTTGCTCCAACTAGGAGCAGGAAAGGAGGTAGGTTACGTAGTTTAGGATCAACATCCATTCGAGGTGCTTCTTCGTCTCTACCTAGTTCTATTCATCCTTCTTCTTCTAGAACTAGGGGTTCTCTTCCACATAGATCTTCTTCCAGAAGTAGGGACTCTAATGAACCAGTCCGTGAACCCATAGTAGATGAAATTATCCCTTCTAAACTTTCTTTTTATACTGATAGAGAATCTATTAGGAATCAGGTTTCTTCTGTGTCCTCTCTTGATCGTGCTAATGTTTACTGTTTACCCTTCTCAGATTACCGAAGGTTTGATCTCTATTGTCCGTAGAGATTGCCATTGGAAATTTGACTTCCTGATTATAATTCCTAATGTAAATCAAATTATCACGTCCTTCAAGATTGGCATTTCTTTCGTGTATATGTATCCCTTTACACTGAATTTTAAATCCCCCATTGACCCTGTTATTATCGAGTTCTGTCGTTTTTTCAATGTGTGTTTAGGACAAATTGGCCCTATTGTATAGAGGGTTGTTGCATGTTCAAGATACTTGGCTAATTTGGATCAACTGCCCTTCACCTTTTTCCATCTAATCCACCTTTATTCCCCTAAGCTATTCCGTCATGGAATTTTTACTTTGGTGGCGAGGAGTAAGAGGGTTTTAGTTAGCCCTGAGGATGATAAAGATCGTGGCTGGTACGCCCGATTTGTTTTTGCTCCCACGGTAGGGCTAGTAGGTGAAGAAAATATGCCATTTCCTGAAAAGTGGAATTTTGCACATAAGTTTTCTTTATAGCTTTCTCTTTTTTTTTATCAAAAAGAGTTTGTACTTCCCGTGACTGTTTAACTTTTCTTATTCCAGCAACCATGGGAACTGTTGAAGAGATTTTCAATTTTCGTGGTTGGGTAAAAAAGTTATTGATTATTGCTCCAATGGAAGTTAGATCTTAGAAGTACCTCTCAAATAGTTTTTGTTGGAAGGTTAAGACCTACGGTAAGAGTTTTTCCTTCTATTCTTTCATTAGAATGTTTTTAACCCTTCTTTTTATCAGGGTTTCCTATTCGCGGTGTAAGTGCTGAATCAGTTGTAGTTTCTAGACTTTCTTTGGCAAGAGCTCAGGAGATAATATTAGGTTCTTCATCGAAAAATAAAGTTGACAAACCCCATGATTCTGAGGAGGAAGAGGAACAAGATGGAAGTTCTTTGGTTAGAGGGTCGCGGGCCAGAAGACGCGTCATTTCGGATGACGAAGCTACTCCTCCTCGTTCTGTTCCCATGACCAAGTCTACTGAAGCCACTTTAGTGAGTTCTGACGAAGATACTCCTATGGCAGCTCGTGACTCTGATGAACAACTTTTTTCACGTGGGTTTGAATAGTGAAGGTTTTGATTTGGTATCTGATGAAGTACCCCTTGCCTCTTTCCCCGTATCTGTTCCAATGGAATGCTCTTTGCCTGTTTTTACTGCTGCTATTTCTGCTCCGCCTCAAGCCATTATGACTTCTTCTATAGTCCCTACTACTAATGTTTCTCGATCTGAAGTTGGTTCTTCAAGTGGAAGTAGAGTGATGAAACAAATTACCATTGAGGTTCCTACCGATGGTAATCTTCTGAAGAAGTCTGGACAAGCTGACGTATGGTTGAAACCCTTGATTGGTCCAGTTAAAAAGTCCAAGCTAGAAAGTCATAGGTCTTTGACTTGGATGAATGACATAGTGTAATCATCATTGAAGGTATTGATGTCTTTTCATGTTCTATTCCATTTTCTTTCTGCTGAAATTCTTACCCTCTTTTTTTATATAGATCAATCTCATCGGTACAGAGATGATGAAAAGGGTTTCCCATACAGAGCAATTGATGCATGATTACCAGATTGAGGCAGATAATTGGAAAGAGCATTATGAAAGTCTCCAGCTTGAGATGGAAGTTTTAGAAGAAAACAAATTTACCTTAGAGCAGCAACTGAGGGTAATGGCATCGGAGTCAGCAATTGAGAAAGCTTCTTCCAACCAGGCAGGCAAGGATAAAAACCTCCTCGAGTCATCTTTTGCTGAACAACTCTCCAAAGCCATCGAGGAGATCAGAGGTCTAAAGGCCTTGTTGAATGAAAAATAGGTTTATGCAGGTGAGCTTGTTCAAACACTCACCCAGACCCAAGAAGATCTCCATATGTCTTTTGATAAGGTCAAGTTTTTGGAGAGTTCCCTTGCCCCTTTACAATCTTCTTACGATGCTGCTTTGATTGAGGGGGAGGAACTCAAGAGTGAAATTGATCATTGGGAAATAGACTATGAGGCTCTTAAGGACAAAGCTGTTGTTGAAGTAAGTTAGACCATATTGAACACGCGCCATGATACCCTTATGGAGGTTAGCCAAGAAGGTTTTAACTTAGATGCCAAAGATTAAAGAGACTATTGAAAAAAACTCAGCAAGACCAAAGTTTCTCTTCTCCCATGGCTGATACTCCCGAGAACGCTGAAGTTGATCCTGGTGCGGTGGATGTCTCAGCTCCTTCAAACCAAATCGAGCCTTCTGTTACTGATGATACCTTCTTGAACTCTTCTTCTGAACCTACTCCACAATGAAAGTTTATTTGTGAAGTTTGACTCATTTTTTGGTGGAATGTGTGGTGTTATTACCCCTGGTCCCATTTTGGGGTTATGTTTTTTGTAACAACATGTCCCCAGGTCTTTTTGGGGCTTTAAAATGACAATCAGTTTAAGACTAAGTTCATACTTAGTTTTAACTTAATATTATAAAGTTTTCGTTTTAACTAATTCTTTTGAGTTTATTTAATACTCTTTTAATAATTTGCCTTGTTTCTTTATAAGTCCAAGGTTTTGCTTTTAATATGTGGGTTTTTGTCTTACCCTTTTGACTTTTTGCATTTTAGAAATGCTTAATTAACTTCATGGATTTTTGAATCAAACATGAATTATAAAAGAGGACCCTTTTATATACGATACGTAAAAAAGAAGACGTCTCAACTTCATAATGGTGTAACCATTCGAAAAGAGAAATATGAACACATATGTTTCTTGGAATAACTTTGAGAAAAGTTTTCATTCGAATTTGTCAAGCTTAAATAATACCTTACATGTATTTAATTGTCTTCCATAACTCTTCCGTAACTGTTTTCTTTATAACAGATTTGTAAAAAAGAAAATCCAAGGGTTTCTTTATGATCCATAGCTAAATACTTCCTTTAACCTAAACATTCGTAGGATTTTGAAATTTGTATCTACGAGTGTACTTTTCATAGGTTTTTGGATCAGGCTTGCGTTTTTGGCTCGTGACTTTGCTCTGAACTGTCACGACCCAGATTTCCCACCCTCGGGAGTCATGATGGCGCCTACTCGTGAAAGCTAGGCAAGCTGTGTAATATAGAATCACTAACTCTTTTATTTACCCCTTTTAACCATTTAAATTAATATGCAATTAACAATGAAATATTAACGATAAATAAATACATGCGGAAGACTTAGTCTGATACCTTAGCCAAAACCAGTACGGCAATACCAACATACATCTCTATCCTGAATTTGGTATCACAATATCACGGACCATCTACGAATACTACATACAAAGGTTTGGAAAGAAAGGTACAATCTGTCTCCGAAGTGAATAAAAACAGAATACATATAAGGATAGAAGCGAACGCCGGGCCTACGGACGCCTGTAGGACTACCTTAGGATCTCTAACTGGACTAAAAGCAGCCACCCAATGCTACGGTCCAAAAGCTGCCGCTCCGGGATCTGCACATAGTGCAGAGTGTAATATCAGTACAATTGACCCCATGTGCTGGTAAGTGCCTGGCCTAATCCCGGCGAAGTAGTGACGAGGCTAGGACCAGACTACCAAATAAACCTATGCAGTATATAATATGCAGCGGAAAATAAAACAGAAATAGACAGGTAAACATGGGAGGGGTTACATGCTGGGGGAAATATCAATACCAACAGTAATTTAAGAGAAAGACATAAGGACAATTTAGAATTCATAGCGAAACAATAAGGAACTCGTCACCAATCTATAAGCACTTCGTATTATCTATTGTTGCGGCGTGCAACCCGATCTAAATATAATATTATTGCGGCGTGCAATCCGATCCATTTATATAATTGTTGCGGCGTGCACCCCTATCCAAATATAATATTATTGCGCGCGTGCAACCCGATCCAAATATAATATTATTGCGCGCGTGCAACCCAATCCAAATATAATATTATTGTGGCGTGCAACTCAATCCAAATATAATATTATTGCGGTATACAACCCGATCCACATATACAGTTCAACACCAATCACAACAAAAGTCCCGGCAAGGGATCAATAAAGAAACAACACTATCCCGGCAAGGGAATCGACAGTATAAGTAAGTACGCCCCGACAAGGAAAAATCAGCTATAACCAAACTTGTTCCAACATCTAACTACCTCAACTAGCACCAATACTCAATCATAATTAATTTCCACGAGAATAACCATAATCCTTGCTCAACACAGAGAATCAACAACTTAGGCATTCATAGTATTTATAACGAACACAATAATTTTAATTTAAGACTCACGGTCATGCTTGACACCAATGTATAGATACTCGTCACTATGCCTATACGTCGTACTCAACAAGTAACATATAGCAAATAGGAAACAACTCCTAATCCCTCAAGCTAAAGTTAGACCAAACACTTACCTCGATGCCACGAACACAATTCAAATCTCTACTATTGCTTTACCTCTTGATTCCACCACCAATTCACTTGTATCCAGTCATAAGTTACTTAATTACATCAATAAATGCTAAAGGAATCAATTCTAATGCATGAAAATGAGTTTTCTAAAGTTTTACCCCAAAAAGTTAAAAATCGCCCCGGGCCCATATGGTCAAAACCTGAGGTTCAGACCAAAACCAGACTACTCATTCCCCCACGAACCCAAATATATAATTTGTTTTGAAATCGAACCTCAAATCGAGGTCCAAATCCCCAATTTTTGAAAAACCTAGGTTCTACCCAAAACACCCAATTTCCCCCATGAAAATCATTGATTTTGAGTTGAAATCATGTACAAGTATGTTAATGATTGAAGAAAACTAGTTAAAAATCACTTACAACCGATTAGGAAGAGAAGTTGCCTTTGAAAAATCCCCCTAGAGAGTTTATCTTTTGAGAAGATGTGAAAAATGGTTGAAAATACGTCTATGTTATGAACTTACAGGTCAGGTATCGCAATTGCGACCAAGTTTCGCAATTGCGAACCCAGGCTCTGCTAAGCTCGCATTTGTAAAACAATTTTCGCATTTGCGAAGTCGGAATTGCGAACGAACAATCGCATTTGCGATGACAGGCCCAAATGGGGAGCATCGCATTTGCGAAGGAAAATCTCGCATTTGCGAGGAGGGGCTAGCCTGGGCTGTTTTGCATTTGCGACTCGGCTTTCGTATTTGTGAACTCGCATTTGTGAGCCAGGCTTCGCAAATGCAAAGCCTGCAGGCCTCGCAAATGCAAAGCCTGCAGGCCTGGAATGAAACAACTGAAGTCTGCAACTTTCCAAGTCCAAAATCCACCCCGTGGCCTATCCAAAACTCACCCGAGCCCTCGGGGCTCCAAACCAAATATGCACGCCAACCTAAAAATATCATACGGACTCGCTCGTGCATTCAAATCACTAAAATAACATCAATAACTATGAATTTAGCATCAAAATCATGAAATTTCTTAAGAACTTCCAATTTTCCAAATTTTCTTAAATACGATCCGATTCACGTCATTTCCAATTCGTTTCTTACCAAATTTCACAGACTTATCTTAAATCACATATATGACCTGTACCGGGCACCGAAACCAAAATATGGGCCCAATACTATCAAGTTTTAAACACATTTCATTTTCAAAACTCATAAATAATTCCAGAAAATAATTTTCTTTAAAAATTCATTTATCGGGCTTGGGACCTCGGAATTTGATTCCGGGCATACGCCCAAGTCCCATATTTTTCTACAGACCCTCCGGGACCATCAAATCACGGGTCCAGATCCGTTTACCCAAAATGTTGACCGAAGTCAACTTAAATCCATTTTAAAGTCAAAATTCATCATTTTCACAGATTTTCACATAATAGCTTTTCGGCTACGCGCCTGGACTGTGCACGCAAATCGAGGTAATGTCGAAAGAGGTTTTTGAAGCCTCAGAATGCAGAATTTACGGTCATCACATGAACTTGATATTTATTAAGTAGACCTTAGGCTTGACTTGAAATTTAATTGTTTCATCTTTCTTTGCCTTCCTTATACATATATCATATGTATATTATATAGTCCCCCAAGTGTTTGAACTCTTAAGTATGAAATCTTGAGCACTTGATTATTCCTTCCATGCGGTCCTTTCTTGAAAAGAAAAGATATACGGGACTCAGAGGTACGATTTTAGATAAAGACTGCTTAACCCATTTAAATCTCCATCAGAATAATTCTAACCCTAGACCGGGAATTATGTTCTTTCCATGTGTCTTTCATGTCGTAATTCATCATTTAGTGCGGGCTAGCTTTTTGCCTATCATGTAAAATAGTTAGTAAAATTTTAATAATTCAAACATAAAAATTGTGAGTGGGGATACCTGACCGTTGGTATTTCCTTTCCTTAGAAGTAGTATTTCTTCAAATGTACAACATTCCAATTTGAAGGTAGAATCTTGCCATCCAAAGTTTCAAGCTCGTATGCTCCTTTTCCTGCAATACCATGAATCTTGTAAGGCCATTCCCAATTTGGACTCAACTTTCCTGCATTCGTTGCCCTCGTGGATTGGAAAACTTTCTTGAGTACGTATTCCCCAATCTTAAAGTATTTTAGACAAGCTTTCTGATTGTAATAGCGCTCAATAACTTGTTTTTGCGCTGCCATCCTTATTAATGCGGTTTCCCTCCTTTCTTCAAGTAAATCCAGGTTTACCCGCATCTCTTCTTCGTTCGACTCTTCAGTACCTTGAGTATATCTCGTACTTGGCTCCCACTTTTGACTGGAATTAAGGCTTCAACTCCGTATACAAGTGAAAATGGTGTTTCTCCCGTAGTTGTTTTTGATGTTGTTCGGTAAGCCCATAAGACTGCGGGTAGTACCTTTGTTCAATTGCCCTTTGATTCCTCCAGTCTTTTCTTCAAATTGTTGATAATGACTTTATTCGTTGATTCAGCTTGTGCATTACCTACCGGATGGTAAGGTGTGGAGGTAATCCTTTTAATTTGCCAACTTTGGAAGAATTTTGTGATTTGTGCACCTATGAATTGTAGGCCATTATCACATACGATCTCCTTCGGCACCCCAAATCGGCATATGATGTTTCTCCAGATGAAATCTCTGACCTCCTTTTCTCGCACCTGCTTGAAGGCTTCTGCTTCTATCCACTTAGTAAAATAGTTAGTGAGTACTAACAAAAATCTTACCTTGCCTTTGGTTTGTGGTAGTGGACCTACAATATCCATCCTCACTTCATAAAAGGCCATGGTGAAATAACTAGATATAACAATTCAGCTTGCCAATGCATGTTGTTGCCATATCTTTGGCACTTGTCACATTTAGCCATGAAGTTTTCTGCCTCTTCTTCCATTTTTGGCCTGTAATAGCCAATTCTAATTATGGTTTTCACTAAAGATCTCCCTCTGGCGTGATTTTCACAGTGTCCCTCGTGTATTTCTTTCATTACATATTCCGTTTGAGAAGGCCTGATACATCTTGCTAGAGGACCACCGAACATTTTTCGATAAAAATTGCCTTGATTTAAACAGTAACGAGCAGCTTTTGGCGAAGTGCTTGAGCCTTTTTCTTATCTTCAGGTAGTATTCCATACTACAAAAAATTGACAATCTCGTTTCTCCAATCCCAAGTTAGATTATTGTAATTTACCTTGTTTTTGTATTGATCAAGCACTGAATGAAATAAATGTATCACGAAAGCGTTTTCTTCGTTTGTTATTTCTGCAGCGGATGCAAGATTAGCTAGAGCGTCTACCTCGGCATTTTCTTCCCTTGGTATCTGCGTGATTTTCCAAGTTTGGAATTGTCTAACCAGATCGCGTGCCTTTTCCAAGTATTGTTGTATCCTTGTCTCTCTAGTCGTATAAGTCCCCTGCATTTGATTAACAACGAGATGCAAGTCACTTGTGATTATGACCTGCTTTATTCCGAGCTCTCGTGCCAATTCTAAACCTGCAAATAGCATCATATTCTGCCTCATTATTCGTGATTGGATGACATTTTATTGCTTGTCGTATGGTTTCACCCGCAGGCAGTACCAGGACAATGCCTAGGTCTGCTCCTTTTACATTTGATGAACCATTAGTAAATAAGGTCCAGGTACCTAGATTAGATCCGTTAAATACCTGTCGTTCTTTTTCTGCCTCCAACTGTATCCCCTGGCTAAAATCTACCACGAAATCTGCTAAAACTTGTGACGTTATTGCAGTTCTAGGTTGGTATGTAATGTCATATTCGCTTAGTTCTATAGCCCACTTGGATAATCTACCCGATAACTCTACTTTATGCAATATATTATGTAAGGGGTAGGCGGTTACTACAAAGATAGGATGACAATAGAAGTAAGGTCTAAATTTTCTAGATGTCATAATTAAGGCTAATGCAAGTTTCTCTAAATGAGGATATCGAGTCTCAACATCTAGGAAAGATTTGTTAACATAATAAATTGGTGATTGTTTACCTTGGTCTTCTCGAACTAGTACGACACTTACCGCTACTTTTGAAACTGCAAGGTAGATAAGCAATTTCTCCCCATCTTTCGGTTTGGCTAGCAATGGTGGATTTGACAGGTACGCCTTTAAATTTTTAAGCGCTTGTTGACATTCTTCAGACCATTAAAATTGGTTTTGCTTTTTTAAAGATGAAAAGAATTTGAAGTACTTTTCCTATGACTTGGAAATAAACCTCCCAAAGGCTATTATTCTTCCTGTCAGCCTTTGAACTTCTTTTTTGCTTGTGAGTATATCTGGAATTTCTTCAATAGCTTTAATCTGTGCAGGATTTACTTCAATGCCACGGTTAGAAACAAGAAATCCCAAGAGCTTACCTGATGACACGCCAAATACATATTTCTCGGGATTTAACTTCATGTTAAATTTGCGAAGAATCCGAAATGTATCAGTCAAATGTTGAATATGATCCCCTATTTGTTGTGATTTGACCATCATATCATCTATATACACTTCCATGGTTTTTCCTACGTGTTCTTGGAATATTTTGGTCACTAGCCTTTGGTATGTGGCCTCAGCATTCTTTAAACCGAACGGCATAACTTTGTAACAGTAAGTCCCTCTGTCTGTGATAAAGGAAGTTTTTTCTTCTTCTAGAGGATCCATTTTAATCTGATTATATCCTGAATAGGCATCTAAAAAACTTAATAATTCATGTCTTGCAGTAGCATGAATTAGTTTATCAAGATGTGGCAATGGAAAAGAATCTTTAGGGCAATCTTTATTTAGATGAGTATAATCTACATAAACTCGCCACTTACCATTGTTTTTGGGCACTACTATAGTATTAGCCAACCAATCTGGATACTTTACCTCGCAGATAGACCCAATTTTTAAAAGTTTTTGCACCTCATCTTGAATCACCTAATTCTTGAAGGAGCCTTGCTTCCTTTTCTTTTGTTTGACAGGTGGGTATGATGGATCTTCATTTAATTTGTGAGTCATTAACTTCAGTGGTATACCTATCATATCTGAATGGGACCAAGCAAAACAATTTGCGTTAGCCTTTAAAAATTCAATCAACTTACATTTTATCTCTGGACTGAGGTTGGTTCCAATGTAGATTTTTCTGTCCGGCCAATGTATAAATAGTACCATATTTTCATTTTCGTCTAGTTCCTGAATAGTATCGGGCCTCGAGTCTACATCTGTTTGCCCATCTTCAGTTGAGGTTCGTGTTGCTGCGTCCCAACTGAATTCTGTGATTGCTATTTTCATCAATTTTTGCGTTTGAATCTGCCACAGAATTAATGCTTCGTGAAGCTTGTTGGTCACCACAGATTCGTCGTATTCCCCATTGTGATGGAAACTTGATAACTTGATGTAAGGTAGATGGAACACCGTCCATTTCGTGAATCCATGGTCTGCCGAGAATCATATTGTAAGCCATATCCATTTCTACTACCTGAAATTTTGTATCTTTGATACTCCTTCTGCGAATGTGGTGAGTATTATCTCCCCTTTTGTTACGACGCTCGAGTTTTCAAAAACAGTCAAGGTGCGTGCCTTGGGTATTATCTTATCATCGGCTTGCATCTCGTTTACCACCCTTAACAAAATGATATTCACGGAACTACCTGGATCAATCAAAACTCGTTTTACATTAGTGTCATGTACAAGTAAAGATATTACCCGTACATCATTATGTGGGGTTAGCATGCCATCTGCATCTGCATCATCAAATGTAATACTATCTTCATCCAAAACCTGTCGAACTCGCATCCTGTGAGTAACTGTAATTTTTGACACCTTCTTTGCTGCCGCATATGTCACACCATTTATTTCTTCCCCTCCACTTATGATATTGACCGTCCTTTTTGATGAAGGAGGTTTTGGCGGTTCTTGTCTATTCTTCATATATGTCTGCTTTCCTTTTTCACTAAACAGTTCAGTTAAATACCCTTGTTTTAATAAATGTTCTATTTCGCCTTGTAGTAATCTGCAATCCACTGTTTTATGACCGTGATCGTTGTGAAAGTCACACCAAAAATCAGGATTTTGCCTATTTGGGTGTGATCTCATTTCCTTTGGCCACCGTACCTTGTCTCTCATGCTTCTTAAAATAGCCACCAACTCGGATGTGCTAACGTTAAAAACCGCCGATCTTTTCCTTCGAGCTTCTGTCATCATCTCGCGTCTCTCGCGTATTTCGTTCTTTTCTGAACCTTGATGATGAACCTGGCTGACTCTTTATCTATTGATCTATGATCGTACCTTGGGTTTTCCTGTTTTGAACGCGAGTCTCTTCCTGCTAGTCCCATGTAAGGCTCGTACCTATTTTTGCCAAACCTTTTTTTAGTTTCAGCTCGCCTTGAACTCACCCTTTCATCTTTTCGAGACTGAATGATAGTATCTTCTTCTATCCGCAGTTTCGTGTTGTATTTGTTATAAACATCATTCCAAGAAGTTACTAGAAATTATCATAAACTTTTCTTGAGTCCTCGTGGCTTCTGAGCTTTTTCATTTAGATTACTGGCAAAGGCCATAGCCGCCCAGTTATCAGGTACACATGGCAACATCATCCTCTCACGCTGGAACTTGTCTACGAATTCCCTGAGCAGCTCTGTATCTCCTTGTTTTATTTTGAAAATATCTTCCATTCTTTTTTCAACTTTTTGAGCACCCGAGTGTGCTTTGATAAATGAATCCGCAAGCTCAGCAAAAGAATCTATAGAATTTTCGGGCAAAAGAGAATACCATGTTAATTCTCCCTTCGTGAGCGTTTCTCCAAACTTTTTGACTAGTACTGATTCAATTTCTTGCTTGGTAAAATCGTTGCCCTTTACACTAGTTGTAAATGCGATTATGTGATCCCGGGAGTCAGTTGTTCCATCATATTTCGGAATATCGGGCATTTTGAATTTCTTTGGAATTGGCAAAGGAGCGTCACTTGGATTCCAAGGTTGTTGAGATTATTTGTCCATATCTATTCCCTTGATTACATGTGACACTCCAGGTATCTGCTCTATGCGATCGCTCTGCTCCTTGAGCTATTTTTGTAAAGTTAGTAATAAATTCTGTAAATCAGAATTGACTGGGTTACCTGAGCCTCTATCACGAGATTTGCTGGGAGTTCCTCCACTGCCTGAGTTAGCGAGTCCTGAGCGAGGATTTTTCACGGTGTTGTTGTTTGGAGTTGGTGTTGGTGGTGCAGCAGCTGATTAGCAAAAGCCTGAAGAGCGTTACTGACCTATCGGGCGATTAATTTTTTCAAAGCTTCATCTATAGCTTGGTTATTTTTGAACTGATCATTCGTATTTGATTCAGATCTATCAGGAGTCCCCTCTCGGGATTGTCGAGGAGAGTTTCGTGGCGATGGAGCTGGAGTTCCTTCTCCTTGTTGATTCTCCTGACGTTGCTGATTTTCTTGGTGTTGTAAATCTTGTTGGTTGTGGTCGTTGACATTCGACATGATTGTTTTGACAAGAGAGTTAGATTTAGAAAGTAAAAGATTATCAGATTCCCGGTAACAGAACCAATTTATTTAACCAGAAAATAGAAATTTCGGTCAAAGCTTAATTTTAGAAGAACTCGGGTTACTGATAATCAAATATGGAATAAATAAGAAGAATTGAATTGAAAGATAGCTGAGTAAGCAAAAGAAAGCAAAGTAAATCAGTGTATTCCAATAATAATCTGTGTCCCTTTACAAATATTATTTCTCTCGTTTTGTAGCTATTTCTAAGTACTACGTTTCTTTCCTCTCATAATAGAGCCATAATGAGTAATTAATGACATTAATGTAACGTTATAATTGACAATCGTAACTGTTTCGTGAAGATTCTATAACGTTTTCCATCATTGATGCTCATTAATTACAGATAATATGTCTCTGTACTTTTTGCTATCTAGGTTCATTTCTCCGATGTCTCTTCAAATTACCAAGAGATCCGAGTAACCGTTCCTTCCTGTTTTCTTGAATCTTTGCCCGTACCTATTAAGGCTCGTGTCTCTTTGAATACTCTTTACTAGTTGTCATTCTTTCATTGATCCACGTATATAATTTCAAATATTAACTTAATTTTTTCCAATACATTTATGATTTCTGGAGGCAAAAACCACTCAACGTTGCCTGAAAGAAGAGCAGAATATTTGGATAATATCTTTCACTTACCTTTTAAAGTAGCTTCTATTTTTTCGAAAAGCAAAATACCCTTCTTATATTTTTCGAATGTTTATATTCACCAAATACAGAGATAATTGTAATTTATTATGAGGAGTTTAAGCACGTGATTTTTGCCCTATATGAGAATTACTCCCAAAAAATTCAAAAATAAAATGATTTTTCTTTGGTGTGCAATTTTATGATATTTTGTGATATTTTGAATAATTATTTGTATTTGTCTGTGCGTGTTTATTTGCTAAATTAATAAAAAAAATACAAAAATATGTCGCATTTTGCATGTAGGATTTAATTCTACAATTGTTAGTAATTAAATTTGTTTTACAAAAATTAAAAATTACAAAAATAGGCATCGTTTGCATTTTTAGCATTTAATGTCCAAATATACAATTTCATGCTTAATTATTATTTAATTGTGTGTTAATTGATATTGGGAGTTAATTTGCGCTTTTATAACTTAATTTAGTTCTTAATAATAGTTTAAGTATTTTTATAATTTAGTTTTAGAAAAATAAAAGAAGAAAAGAGAGCGAAAATATAAAGAAAAGTCGGAATTGGGCCTCTTCTTCAATTTTCAAGCCACAAGCCCAAAAAATGGCCCAATCTTCCCTACGACCCAGTCCATTTCGAACTGGGTCGACCCAGTCCATAACTCAAAAGACCCAAACCCCTTTGTCTTACATTTTACAAAAAAAAACAAACAAAAACCCTAAAACAAAAGAAAACCTACCTGCCCCCCTCGATCTTCTTCTTCTCCATAACTAACTCCAAGCACACATCCATGGCAGCCTTCTGCCTCCCCATCAACAAAACACACACGCACACACGCAGCAGCCCGTCCATGGCTGCTGCTTCTTCTCCTTCATCTTCGTCAAACCAACAGCGCCCCTCCATGTCCGCCATTGACGAGCAGCAGTGTTGCTGCGTCGACCCCCAGCGTCACGAGCTGCTTCTTGTTGCGTTGTCATGTCCAAACGACCAGCAACAACCAGACGCTTCATCGTCTTCGTCACGATGCCTTAGCTCCGACCAACATCCATCGTTGCTCCTTTTTCTCCGGCAAGTCGCTACTACTGCGCTGTTACTGCTGCTCACGTTGTTGTTTTCAGCTGCTACTGTGTCGCATCTGCCCTCGTCTTCTTCGTCGAGCTCAAGCTTGAGCTCGACATCCATGGTCGCCACTCCATCGTTAAGCTTTCCGCCATGGCTGCTTCCGATACACCCAGCCCCAGCATCATCGCACCTTAACGTTAAGAAGAAGTTCTGGACAGAAGATTCGCACCATTTCTGTCGATTTTGTTGGATTTCAATTTGAGTCTCGAAGAGATAAATTCAAATGAGTGGAAGGTGGCGAATTAGCGGGTGTCCGTTTGGATGTTCGGGGTTTTGAGAGTTTGTTTCAGTGCTCATTTGTATTATTCTTCGAACATCAAACTAATTGGAGCAGTCGTTCGTCCAGGCCCATTAAAGTGATTTTGGTGCAATAATCGTTTCCGGACAGATTTTCGGTCAGTGATGTTGGTTCATCTCTGGTTAGTAGTTTTGAGTTTTATTTTTGTCCGTATTTTGTTTTGATATTTTCGAATCTAAAATCGGAAAATGTTTGTTTTGTTCATGTCTATGGTTAAGTATTTGATTTTTTGTTTTGTTCATGTTCATGTTCATGTGTTTTGTTGAATTAATTTTCAGATTTCAAATGGAAACATTAGTTATTTTTCATGTTTATTTCATGTTTGTATTGTTGTTTAAGTGAATATTTGTTAGTTTAATGTTTGTTAGATTCAAATTGAAATTTAATTAATTATTTCTTCAATTTGTTTCATGTGTTATGTATTTTCCAGAAAATATTAATGTTGTTTGAATCGTTAGAATCCGTCATGTTTGTTGCTTAAAGATAGATTTAATTCATGTTCATCTTGGTTTGAAGTTCATGTGTAAATTCAGTGATTTAATGTGAGTTTATGTTTGTTTGTGATTTGTTAATTTAATTTGAATCATGCATATTGTTGTTTGTATTGTTGTCTCTTTGTTCATCCATTGATGGTCTAAATTAACCAGGATTGGTTCCCAATATGGTTGATTTATTTCCATTAATTTGGAGTTTGTGTTGTTCATCATGTTCATATGATTTGTTGTTGAAGATTGTTGAGAAATTGGTCATCTTGACTATATTTTGGTTGAGTTATGATTAATTGTTTGTTTAGAGCTGAGGGGTAGTTTTGGTAAATTGCATTGCATTCGGGGGTAGAATAGTAATTTGCAATAGGGTCGGAGGGGTAGTTTAGGAATTGTACATTTTGTAATTGTTTATTTGAAGCATGGGGGACAAAATGAAATGGGGTGGGTTGTGATATGGTTATTTAATATAAAGGGGGGACAAGACAAAATTTAGTGGGGGAATCTTGCATTATTTTATGTTAGGCATGGGGGACAAAATATAATGGGGTGGTGTGATATGTTTATTTAATGTAATGGGGATGAGTGGGAAGATAATGGGTTTGGTAGAGAAAATGGGTTGATTTTAATTGATTAAAAGATTTATGGGATGGGATATAAGTAGAAGTCTTGAAATCAGATATAGATATACACAGACAGAAAAAAACGGGAGAGAAAAACAAATCTGAAAAGAAGAGAGAGAAAAGGGCTGAACATTTAAGAGAGAGAAAATTCCGAAAAATATTTAAACTTTCAAAATAAAAAAAAACTAAAAAAATATTTTGCTTTCTTTTATTGTTTGAAATCAGAATTAATTGTTGTTTCATCAAAGCTGGAAGCTTTTGTTTTTTTTGGGATTACTACTCCACCGGTCTATTACTGGGTTGTTACTGTTGCTGGGCTATTGTTGCTGTGTTGTACTGATTTTACTGTTGCTGCTGATTCTCATATTCATTTTCTTTTGCTTCCAATATTAGGTACACAACTGAAAAGCTGGTTATTGTAATCCGAAATATGAAGCATGAATACATATGAAGAATGAATATTTGAAGTTTTAATTTCGTTTTTTTTTCTTTGTTCCTTTTGTTGATTGTATTTAAGCTATTTCATGAATTACTAAATAATAGCTGGAATAAGAAAATAATATCATAAGTTAGTTTGTAATAAATCAGTTCGGCAAAACAGGTTAATTCACTAGTTATGAAGGCTTCAAGATTATAGGTTGATCATGAACAAGTAGCTAAATTTAGCTAAAACACAAATTTAAATTAAACATCGTAAATTAGGCATTAAGGCATGATTTGAGCTTAAGCAAGATTAGAAGAACGTTTAAGTCTAATAAACTTTCTAATAAGCTTTAGTAATTATGGTTAAATCTAGTTTCAAATGATTGTGAATAATTAATCTCAATAATATTTTTTTATAAAAAAAAATAACAATGCTGAGTTTTAATCTAGCTATATTTGTTTATTTTGAATATTAGTTGTTGAATTTTTATTTTATTTATAATTTCGAAATTAAGAGTAAAATTCCTTTTTCATCAATATTTGTATTAATCAAGCAATTAGCATGTCATGTTTTCTTAAAATAATAAAAAGCTAGTAATTAATTAGGATTTTCTTTCTTTATTTTAGAGACTAATTTTTATAGAAAAATGTAGTCGTTTTAAGATTTGTCCATTTAAAATAAATGAGATGAGCCTCGCTTAATGAAATGTATAGATTGCGGGGCCCTCAATAAATGTACAGTTAATTGCTTAGAATTAGGGAGGAGCCGTTTTAGCAAATTTCACGGCCCTACCCAAAATAATGACACGCTAGTCGCTCTAGGCGCGTATTTAATAATGTTATTTCCTTAAATACGGGTGTGCATTTATGTAACCCAAATCTAAATCTCAACGGAGTCGAAATGTGTCGATAACCACGGGTGCATTGATTGCGACGTGATTTGAAATACGTTTTCACAATGTTGCAATTTTTCGTAAAATAATAACAATAAATAAAAAGAATAATAAAAGCGGCTAAGGGATAAAATTTGCACATAAGTTTATAATACGTATTATATTAGATAATCAAGCCGAATATAACAGTTAAGCGACCGTGCTAGAACCACGGAACTCGGGAATGCCTAACACCTTCTCCCGGGTTAACAGAATTCCTTATCCGGATTTCTAGTGCGCAGATTGTAATACAGAGTCATTCTTTTCCTCGATTCGGGATTAAAATAGGTGACTTGGGACACCCTAAATCTCCCAAGTGGCGACTCTGAAATAAAGAAATAAATCACGTTTCGACTGTCCTTTAATTGGAAAAAACTCCTGTACCCCGCGAGGGCGGAAAAAAGAGGTGTGACAAGGAGAGAAAAAAAAGAGCAAAAATTCACCAAATGACAATTTTTGCAAAATATTTTATTGGGTCGTAATAGATTATTTAGACAACTTGGGGAGATGGTAGCTCCCACATACAGAAACATTTAATGGTCGAACGACAAAGTCAAACAAAGATGTTCACGAGTAGTTACGACCCAGCCTTATCAGATGTTGACTTGATTTTTTCTTTCCTTTTTTTTAACCGTCACAAAGTTTACTGTGACTAATTCGGATTTGAATTTGATAAGTTTATTGAAGGGTATAAACGTTTAAAGGCGGAGCCGGGGGCGCGGAACTAGAGTGTCGTATACGGGTTCAGCCGAACCCAGTAGTTTTAATTCAAATACTATATTTTTCTTAAAAATTCATTAAATATATGTAAATTGTTAATTTAGAACTCAATAACTTAATATGATCAGAATCCAGAATCCATAAACGTGAAATCCTGGCTCCGCTTCTGGGTGGAGCAACATATATTCAAGGGTTGTCAACCGACACTATTTTATCTAAAAAGCATGTGACATCCTAGACAAATCTCACATTGATAAAAACACGGAAGAGATGTTTGGTATATAAGTAAACATGCCTTAAACCCTAGTGACACATTTTAAAGTCGTGCGGGCTTAGACCCAAAATGGACAATATCAATATAGGGCTGAGTTGTTACATATGGTATTAGAGACACTCCGCGTGCAACCTTGAACGGTGGTGGGGAAAACCTTTGCGATGACGCTTAATAATTATACTATCCTTTGCGATGACGCTTAATAATTATACTATGTAGTTAGGTAAGAAAATTATATACATATACAATATATATATATATATTGAATCCCTTGGGTTCTTCGTGAGTTTACTTCTTTATATTTGAATCCCCTTGATAAAAATTTTGGTTCCGCGACACTGTATGGATTAAAATATGATCACACGTGGATTAGCATGAAAAGGAATAGTAAGGGGTAGACTAAGTTGTGATCGTACCCACAAGGTGCAATAACAACGAGTACCTCGGCCACTGCCGAGATGGAGCCGTCAAAAAGCTCGTATGACAAAGTAAATGTCGTGACACTTGAGGGAGGCGACGTGCAGTACAATTAAGGGATGAAGGCATTCTGGTTAAGGATCGTTGGACAAAAGGGAATACTGATAATATATATAGGAGGTAAGAAGACAAGAGGGGGGGGGCTTTTTCCTCTCTTAGAGAGAGAAGAGGAAAAGAAAATCAGGAAAACGCTCAGATAGCAAATACAAATCTCTATAATTGTGTTTATTAAATCAACAAAGATAGATCTCGTTACTGTCAACGACATTCTATCTTTTCCGTCTTTATCACCATATTATGGGATAATATGTCAAGAATGTAAGCCTATCATCTATGTTTGATATCTTATATGATCTTAGAAAGTTTATGAGCTTGATTATATCTTATTTTCTTATTTCATATGCTTAGATCTAGAGTTAATTATCCTTGCCTAAGATTTATCCTCTATTTCCTTCATTAATTAGTTTAGCAAAAAGCTTAATACTTTTTGGTCAAACAATTTGGCGCCGTCTGTGGGAATTTCTTAGCCAAATTTTTAGTTTCCTTTAGATCTAAATCCAGCCAAGTATCGCTTTCAGACTGTCATAGCCTCACCATCTCGGTATAAACACCAACTCGAAAAAAGTGAGAGACAAGCTTTTGAGATAATCAAACCAATCTGGATCAAATCTCCGCATGAAATCGAAATTATGTCTGATGTCTATGCAAAACCCACGCCTCATCTGTAGCGATGGATTTGACACGTCATATGCATGTTCAAAGAAGGATCACGATCACTACGCACTTAGCATGACCGCAATCTTATTTAACGTATTTACTTTATATACCAGACTGTACTCCCACCTCTTAGGAGAGGACGATAGCCTATTGTGTGATTCTTTGAAATAACAGGCGTATCTTGTCTTATTTTTATACCCACACGCACTATGTATTTTGTGAACAAGTATGAGCCCGTTTGGCTTAGCTGATTTAGAGTAGCTGATAAGCATTAAGTGCTGAAAAGCACTTTTAGGTGCTAAAAAGCACTTTTTAGTGCTGAATCTGATTTACAAAATAAGCAGTTATGTGTTTGGATAAAAGTGCTGAAATGAATAATAAGCAGCTGAAGAACTGGGTATACGAAGAGTTTTGTTTTAAAAAGAAGTATTTTAGGGATAAAATAGTAAATATTTTGGTCAAACCTAAAGTGCCTATAAGCTGAAATTTGATAAGTTGGGAAAGACCAACTTATGACTTTTGGCTTATAAGCACTTTTAATTTTACCAAACGCGTAGATAAGCCAAAAAATGCTTATAAGTCAGTTTGACCAGCTTATAAGCTTAGCCAAACGCCCTCTATGACATGTTTCCCTCATTGTATGCGCATACCGGATGGGGTTGGATGGGGACTCAGACTCGAGATCCCAACCGGCGAAGTAAGTTCAGCCCACGAGAAGCATGAACACAACTAATAACAAAGCTAAATGCAGCTGCCAAATCTAAAACCGCCATTCGAGCACGGGGCAAAGCAAGTAACCCTACAGCGCCCTTCCCCCTTTCACTGACTTACCATGCCAAGGTAACATAATTTTGTTTGGGTTTAACTTATCACGCACTCTTTTCGGTTTAGAACAGGAACACGAGCATTCTCACAGGTACGCGAACAAGGAACGAACGCCACCAAGCACAGCAGGAAAATGTTTCGTACCATACCTTCTTGCAAGCAATGACCGAGCAAAGCCCTCTAAGCCTTACCGTACTATAAATAATGGAAATGGCTCTGAACAGGCCAACATTATTAAGAAATAATATCCAGAACTGGGGACTGAGCGATGGGTCCATGAAACACACAATACTCTCCAATGAAAGCAAAGTTGAACAAACCGGGACTCACACCGGCGCACAGTACTCTCCAATGAAAGCAAATTTAAACGAACCAGGACTCACCCTGGCGCACAGTACTCTCCAATGAAAGCAAAATTAAGCAAACTGTGACTCACCCCAATGCACGCATAAACAATACGACAACGAATAATGTTCTCCAATATAAGTAATGCAACGGGTACAATTTTGACCTCGCTCGAGTTAACACCCTTATGGCTATCGGCTATCACCAAATGGAAGGAAAGTTCGACCTCGCTCGAACTCACGACGGGTTACAATTCGACCTCGCTCAAGTTAACACCCTTATAGCCATCGGCCATCGCCAAACGGAAGGAAAGTTCGACCTCGCTCGAACTCACGATGGGTTACAATTCGACCTCGCTCGATTTAACACCCTTACGGCCATCGCCAAATGGAAGGAAAGTTCGACCTCGCTCGAACTCACGATAGGTTACGATTCGACCTCACTCGAGTTAACACCCTTACAGCCATCGGCCATCGCCAAATAGAAGGAAAGTTTGACCTCGCTCGAACTCACGACGGGTTACGATTCGACCTTGCTCGAGTTAACACCCTTATGTCCATTGGCCATCACCAAACGGAAGGAAAGTAGGGTTGTGCACGGATCGGATTGGATCGGATTTAGCATATTTCGGATTCGGATTTCGGATTCTGAAAAGGGCAATCTGAATCCGATCCGAATTAACATTGGATTGGATCGGATTTTAAACTTTGGATCGGATAATTTTTCGGATTGTCGGATCGGATTGTCACAAAATTTTTCAACAATTTAAAGTTCATTCGGTGTCTCTATCTCATCTTCCATCTACCAAAACAAACAAAAAAATCAAAATAAAATCAAAAGTTGAAGAATAGAACATGAAATAGACATAAAAGACAGAAGAGAAGAGAAGAGAGGCGGAAGAAAGAGACATAAAATCAAAGTAAAATCGGAAGTTTGAGTCATTGAGACTCTTTTAGTCTTCACTGAAGAGAAGAGAGGTGCAAGAGAGGCGGAAAAATCTAAGTGAGTGAGGGGGTGTGTGAAAAATAAATAAGCATAACCCTAAAATTTTAGTGTGTATTTATATAGGTACATATAATTTCGGATATCGGATCGGATTGGATTAAAATCATATCAATCCGAATCCAATCCAAAAATCCGAAATTTCATAAAACACAATCCATATCCAATCCGAAAATCCGAAATTTGAAATCCGAAAATCCGAAATAGAGTGGATCGGATCGGATTTCGGATATCCGATCCAAATGCACAGCCCTAAAGGAAAGTTCGACCTCGCTCGAACTCACGACGGGTTACAATTCGACCTCGCTCGAGTTAACACCCTTACGGCCATCGGACATCGTCAAACAGAAGGAAAGTTTGACCTCGCTCGAACTCACAATTTAAAGTTTCGACCTTGCTCGAATTCACAACCTTACGGACATCGGCCATTGTCGAGCAAAAGTAAAAATCCGCCCGCCCAAATCAACAAACCAAAGCTTGGCCCGACGGACTTATAACGAGTCATAGTTCGATCTTGCGCAAGCTTGCCCCCTGCCATCGCTATACTCGCCATGAAAAACTAACTTCGCCCAAATTGGCAAGTCTAAATTTGACCTCGTTCGAATATATATGTCAAAACTGACATCGCCTAAGTTGGAAACTCTAAATTCGACCTCGCTCGAATATAAAAGTCAAGACTGACATCGCCCAAGTTGGCAAGTCTAAATTTTACCTCGTTCGAATATACAAATCAAGGTTAATTCCACCCAAGTTGGCAAATCAGAAGTCAGCCTCGCCCAAACTCGCAGATCCAAAGTGACTTCATTCGAACTCACACAATGAGATTCGATCTCGCTCGGATCAAGCGTGCTAGATCCACCATCATTCGAGTTCCCGATTAAAAGATCAGGAACTCATCATGGATAAATCCGAAGATCTTCTTCCCAAGAAAGAAAAAACAAAAAAAATGGGAGAGAATGAGAAAGAAAGTCATAAGATACACAAATAAAGGCGAAGCAACTATTTTATTTAAATGTACATGCGCAACAGTCACGCCTTACAAAGGGCCGAAAACGGGCCCTAAAAAAAAGATGAAAATAAACAACAAAAGGACGAAGTAAAAAATTAAGTACAAAAGTTGCAACAAAGTTTCACTTGGCGTCATCTCCACCGCCATTCTCCCCAACATCATCATCATCAGAAGGAAGTCCATCCTCAATCTCAACGCCCCCACCGGTCTCCGGTGTCGCAGGGTCATAACTGCAGGCAATATGAACCTCATGTGCCTTCGCCTGAGCATCTCCTAAGGTGGTCTCAGGAACACTCCCCGCCTCCCACAAACCCCTGTATATATCACGTTGGGCCTCAGCGTGGACCCATAGCTCATACAGATGGCAGGGAACAATAGCCAAGGCAGACTCTTAAGGGGGAGCTTGAGCCAATAACTGCACCTTCTCAGCCTCAAGAGTCGCAACTCAGTCTCCCAAGCTCAAAGCATCCCGATCAAGTTCACTAATCCGCTCCTCGAGTTGGGCCTCCCTCAACATGGCCGTCGCCCCTTCAGATTCTTGCTCAGACCTGAGAACACGAATAGTGTCTTTTAGCGCCGCCATCCTTGCCAAAGTCGACACTCGAGCATCATCAGCTCTCTCTAACTCGTCCACTTTCTTTCCAGCTCGGACACCTTCTCCGCCTATTCTGCACTAAGAGCATCAACTCTAGCAGCATTTTTCCCAAGTTCAGCTCGTAGAGACAACACCTTCGCCTGAAGGTCTCGCACCCGTGGCAACCCCTTTTCTCACTTCGAGCTCCTCGTCTTTGGAGTAAAGTAGCTCTTCAAGCTCACTGCACCAGCGGATAGACCACATCAATTCCTCATCTCTTTTCTCCAACTCCTCATTGGCGTACGGGGTACCAGTGCCCGCTCTAAGCTGCTCGCGCATCTCACGGCACTTGTTGCGATACTGCCGATACTTCTCGGCCATTTTCAGAAAAATCTCGGCCCACATCTTAACCCTACGAGCGCTCTCGATCTCCAATATGTAAGTCTTAAAAAAAAAGATGAGAGAAAGAGTCAGTAAAGACAAAGGTCACAAAACAAAGAAAATAAAAAGGGAACTCACCCTTAGGCCCATCGCGGCCACACCGCGTGACAACACGAAATTGTTGACCTCCTGAAGAGATCCGCTTTCAGTGGCGGAGCATAGTAGATCGAACTACGGTACCAAATCCACCGTGTCCTGCAATAGGTTGAAATCTAATGGAATTTCGAGTATGCATGAGGGACCTTCTGCTCTTACCTCAGTCCTGGTAAATCCCTCCTCGAATATCCTCATGTCCTTAGGGTCGATGTCGGAGTCGGATTCACAATCATCAACCATGATGCCCTTCCCACTCTTATTGGCCGAATAAGGGTCATGGTTCTGCTGAGAAGTCGATGGTCTGCCCGAAACAGTAATGGCAGCCTCAGAACTCCATCCCTCCGCCACAATAACCTCTTGAACACTCACAATGGATGCCGCCTCCATGTTCAGGCTGTCACCACCGCCGGTTTCCGATACCATCAAAGCAAGGTCGCCCTTCGAAGGCGTTTCGGCTAGGGAAGCCCCTTCCGATACTACCCTTCGTCTCTTCGACGGGGCCTCTACACTACCGACGCGTAAAAAGTCGCCCGTTGAACGGACTGCAGAGACCAAAGTCTCTGGTTGAGGAGTAACCTCCAAGCGTACGGCTTCAGCCATGGGCACGGTCCGACGAGCGGCTAGACTCTCTACGCCTTCGCCTGTAGTAGCTCTTGGCACAGGCCAGACAAAAGGCATCGGTTGACGAAATGTGAGCGGAGGATCCCTCGTCCTTCTCACTCCTCTCCGACCTGTTAATAAGGAGGTATTCAATCATATAACGACAAGGTAAAAAAACTGTGAAGCGGAGAACAAAGCAAAAGCACAACGAACCAACTCACTAGTAAGAGACTTGCACCCAAACTTATCGTAGAAAGGCGCCTACTCACGAATCCACATCGTATGGGAAGAATTGCGCTCATCTACTCGCGGATATCAGCCACTAGCGGGGGAGGTAGTTTCTCGGCTACAAAAACAAAAGCAAATCCTCAATAAAGTCGTTAAAGGGAGACGACTGACGACCGTTTTAAGAAAAAATGCACAAAATAAACGGAAAGGAAAACTTACAAGCGAAGTTCCACGTCTCAAGAAACCCTGCTGGGTTCAACACGACGTGCTCAGTCCGGACGTAGAATAAGCTCTCCCAAAAACGGCGATTGGCCTTATTGTCAATCTTTACCACCAAACTCTTGGTACCTCGATGACGCATATGAATCATTGTACCCCGAAGGAAATGGGGGGCGAAAAGTTGGAGCATGTTCCTTAGAGAGATTCCTCGGCCGGCTAGCTTCGCGTACTTGATGAGCATGAGGAAGAGCTTGTACGCATACGGAGAGAGTTGAGTCGGGCATACCTTATTGAAACGGCAGAAATCCACCACCAAGGAAGGAAGGGGAAGCGTGTACCCAATGACAAAAGGATACACGTAAAACACGCAGTAGCCTGGGCGGTGTAAATGCATTATATCCTTATCCACCGACACCATTTCAATATAATCAGGGATCCCCCATTTGGCTTTGAACACCGTGATTGCCACAACATCCATCGTGGAAGGAACGAGCTTCGGTTCATCTCCGGCAGGGATGTTGAAATCGGTCCTCACCTTTCCTGGGCGGGGAACCACCTCATCCACCGTTGTAAACCCCTCGTCTTTCACCACTTCCGCTCCCTCTTTGAGTAGGAATTCGTCATTCTTCAACACTGGAACACCTACAGCTTTATCAGAGCGGGAAGAAGTACTAGCCATTTGTTTTCTTTTATCGAAAGAAATGAAGATGATGAAGGAAGAAGACAATGGTCACATCGAATCCTAGCAAAAGCAGAAAAATGAGAAATTAAGGAAAGAGGAGAAGATTTGTGAAGTTCTCTCTTAAGCAATTGAAAAATGTAACATTCAAATGAGAGGCTTCCCCCTATTTACAGGGATACAGATGCCATGAGCGGGAAAATCAAGAGCCGCCAGTTAGAAAATGGAAAGGGCATGGGAAATGACACTACCTAGAAAACGTGTGCCATAATGACACATGGGGAATATTGATGACATCCTGAACTGATGTGACGGTCCAGTTTTGAACTGACATGACAGACCGACGCAATTCTCAAAGCTTCACATCGCTACCTCGCCATGAGGTTCTCGCCCCTCGCATAAAGCACTCAAATTTCTCCTAATTTTCGAATCAACAGAGGCCGCCCATCGAGCTCGCCAAGAGGCGACCCCAATGGGTGGAGGGACTAACTGTATGGGTCAAAATCTTACCACACGTGGATTAGCGTGAAAAGGAATGGTAAGGGGTCGACTAAGCCGTGATCGTACCCACAAGGTGCAATAATAACGAGTACCTCGGCTACTGCCGAGATGGAGCCATCAAAAAACTCGTATGGCAAAGTAAATGTCGTGATACTTGAGGGAGGCGACATGCAATATGATCAAGGGATAAAGGCATTCTGGCTAAGGACTGTTAGACAAAAGAGAATACTGATAATATATATAGGAGGTAAGAAGACAAGAGAGAGGGGGGCTTTTTCCTCTCCTAGAGAGAGAAGAGGAAAAGAAAATCAGGAAAAGGCTCAGATAGCAAATACAAATCTCTGTAATCGTGTTTATTAAATCAACGAAGATAGATCTCGTTACTGTCGACGACATTACATCTTTTCCATCTTTATCACCATATTACGGGATAATATGTCAAGAATGTAAGCCTATCATCTATGTTTGATATCATATATGATCCTAGAAAGTTTATGAGCTTGATTATATCTTATTTTCTTATTTAATGTGTTTAGATTTAGAGTTAATTATCCTTAGCTAAAATTCATTCTCTATTTTCTTTATTAATTAATTTAGCAAAAAGCTTAATATTTTTTGGTCAAACAGACACCGTAAACGGTCTCCCCCAAAAGGTTCTGCATCTGGTTAATAGTAAAGGAACCTTAAATATTTAGCCACGCTAATTTGATTATATCTCATTCATCTTCTATTCTTATATTATATTCAGCTGTTACTAATTTATTAGGAAGATTATTAGACTAATCAGCTGGCTGACCTACCACCCTCACGGTAAACGACATTAATTTATTCTAAAACGAGTGAAATTATAACCTTTAAACAAACCAAGTCAAACATAAGATAATAACCTTGATTTTTATCTGGTAATAAACTAATAATACTAGTATATGTACTATACATGATTTCTTTTATTCTGAAGCGCCATTTTTAGAACATTTTAAAGAACAAAGAACTACATTAATTATGAGTGATGCTAACGTTGCTAAGAACTTGGAAATTGGAATATAGTTTTGGTCAAATATTATGAGCTGTGCTTGCTTTAACTTTCAATAATTTTATTTTTTTATTTAAAAGGAGGAATCCTAGAAACGAGCAACTTTTTTATTTTATTTTATTTTGAATTCAATAAAACTCATCTAAAGGGGAGGCTCATGATATGGTGTACATCTCATTCAAATGAGTTGGTAGCCAATTTTGTTGACTTGGTTTGGTTTGATAGCCAACCTTGTTGAATTTGTATAATTTGGTAGCCAATTTTATTGACTTGGTTTGGTTTGGTAGCCAACCTTGTTGAAATTGTGAAAAGGGTGTGTAAATTGTCAAATATTGTAGGCTTTAGAGAGTGAGGTTTTGGCTATAAAAGGAGAGCTTTAACTCTCATTTCTACACACCAACAAAGAGAGAAAAGAGAGAGCAAGGTATTCCATAAACTATAAGAAAATAGTTTGTGAAGAAAAATAGAGTGTGAGAGATATTGTAGTGAGGTGGAAAAAGCAAAAGAGTGTTTATTTCTTTTGAGGGTGTAGTGGTCTTAGGAGTATTTTTTACTCGTTACTACACAATGTAAAATTCCTCGCTATAGTGATATCAGTTGCTCTTCTTGTCCGTGGTTTTTTCCCTTATTCAGAAGGGTTTCCACGTAAAATCTTGGTGTCATTATTGTTGCATTTCTATTCTTGCTGATTTAACCATAACTTAGTGTTCTGCGTTTATCACTAATACCGTGAATACTATTTTTATGGGGTTTATTCCCAACAAGTGGTATCAGAGCCAAGGTTCTATCTGAGTATGCTCTGTTGTTGCAGCACAGTCTGAACTTCCACATCAGAAAAGAATTACTTTGGTCTCCTAATAAATAGTATTTGTATTTGTGATAAACGATGGAAGCCAACACTATTAGAATGGTTACCTTGAATGACACAAATTATGTCATTTGGAAGGGCAAAATGGAAGATTTGCTCTATGTCAAGAATTTTCATCAACCTGTCTTCGCCACTGTAAAGCCTGATAATAAATCAGATGAAGAGTGGAATCTGTTACACAGGCAGGTTTGCGGCTTTATTAGACAGTGGGTTGACGATAATGTTTTGAACCATATTTCTGGGGAGACACATGCTCGGACCCTATGGGAGCACCTTGAATGTTTGTATGCTCGGAAAACTGGAAACAACAAGATATTTTTGATAAAGCAGATGTTGGGTTTAAAATACCACGATGGTTCCGCGATGACAGATCATCTGAATAATTTTCAGGGGATCATGAACCAGTTATCTGCTATGGGCATTAAATTTGATGAAGAAATTCAAGGCTTGTTTCTACTTGGTTCCCTACCAGATTCTTGGGAAATTCTTAGAACTTCATTATCAAATTCTGCTCCGGATGGTGTGATCTCTATGGATCTTGCCAAGAGCAGCCTTCTAAATGAAGAGATGAGAAGAAAATCTCAGGGTTCCTCCTCATCAGATGTCTTGGTGACTGACTCTAGGGGGAGAAGCAAGAATCGGGGTTCTCAAAATAGAGAACATAATAGAAGCAAATCCAGAAGCAGACTTAAAGATATTGAGTGCTATCATTGCGGGAAGAAAGGGCACATAAAGAAGTTCTGCCGGATTTTGAAAAAGGAGAATAGAGACAAGGAAGAACAGAAAGAAGATGGCAATCGTGTGGCCACCGTCACTACAGAAGATCTTGTTACAGTCCTTGATGCAGATCTGATAAATATTGCTTGTGATGAGTCAAGCTGGGTTGTGGACAGTGGTGCCGCATCTCATGTGACATCAAGGAAGGAATTTTTCTCATCATATACTCAGAGTGACTTTGGAACTCTGAGTATGGGTAATGAGACTATATCTAGGGTGGCTGGTGTTGGAACGATTTGTTTGGAAACTAGTATTGGAACTAAACTAGTTTTAAACAATGTAAAGCATGCACCTGATATTCGTTTGCACTTGATCTCTGTTGGTGTTTTGGATGATGAGGGATATGTCAATACCAATGGTGCTGGAAAGTTGAAGCTCACTAAGGGCTCCATGATTGTGGCTCGTGGGGAAAAGCGTCGTGGTCTATACTGGACTACAGCCTCTACCTGTGTTGATATGGTGAATGCCGTTGAGAGCCATAACTCTTCAACGTTATGGCATAAGAGGCTTAGCCACATTAGCGAGAAAGGACTAAATGTTCTGGCCAAGAAGAAATTGTTGTCAAATTTTGAAAGTGCAAAATTAGAAAAATGTGAGCACTGCTTGGCTGGAAAACAAAAAAGAGTTTCTTTCCAGTCTCATCCTCCTTCAAGAAAGACAGAGTTGCTTGAGTTGGTGCATTCAGATTTATGTGGTCCAATGAAGACAAGAACTTTGGATGGTGCACTTTATTTTGCTACCTTTATTGATGATTGTTCCAGGAAACTTTGGGTCTACATCTTGAAGACTAAAGACCAAGTGTTGGGTGTCTTTAAGCAGTTTCAGGCTTCAGTTGAAAGAGAAACTGGAAAGAAGCTGAAGTGTATTCGTACTGATAACAGTGGTGAATATTGTGGACCGTTTGACGAATACTACAAACAACAGGGTATCAGACACCAGAAGACTCCTCCTAAGACGCCTCAGCTTAATGGTTTAGCAGAAAGGATGAACAGGACATTGATGGAAAGAGTCAGATGTTTGCTTTCTGAAGTAAAGTTGTCGAATTCCTTTTGGGGTAAGGCTTTGTTGACCGCCGCACATGTTATTAATCTATCCCCTGCGGTTGCTTTGCAAAGTGATGTTCCAAACAAAGTTTGGTATGGCAAGGATGTCTCCTATGACCACTTGAAAGTGTTTGGTTGCAAAGCTTTTGTACATGTGCCTAAAGATGAGAGGTCAAAATTAACTGCCAAGACAAGGCAGTGCATCTTCATTGGTTATGGCCTTGATGAGTTTGGTTACAGGCTATATGATCCAATTGAGAAGAAGGTTGTGAGAAGCCGTGATGTTATCTTCGTGGAGGATCAAACCATTGAAGATATTAACAAAGCGGAGAAGTTAAAATCTTCAAGTTCTGAAGGTTTAGTTAATCTTGATCAAGTTCCTCATACAAATGGGGATGACACTGGTGGGATCAATGATGATGGTGATTCCCAGAACCATATTCCAGATCAACATATTGATGGTGATGAGGATAACAACGCTAATGTTGATGAGGTAGATGCTCCTACTTACGAAGCTGTGGACGAGTTAGATATTCCACTCAGGAGGTCTTCTAGACCTCGTACTCCTTCCTCCCGTTATTCACCCAATGAATATGTATTACTCATTGATGGGGGAGAACCTGAATGTTATGCGGAGGCCATAGAAGATGAGCACAAGGATCAATGGATTGAAGCCATGCAAGATGAAATGAAATCTCTGCATGAGAACCATACTTATGAGTTGGTGAAATTGCCTAAGGGCATGAGAGCTTTGAAGAACAAGTAGGTGTTCAAAGTTAAAGCTGAAGAACATAGTTTGAAGCCCAGATACAAAGCTAGATTGGTTGTCAAGGGATTTGGTCAAAGGAAAGGTATTGACTTTGACGAAATATTTTCTCCTGTCGTAAAAATGTCCTCCATTCGGACAGTTCTTGGTTTGACTGCTAGTCTTGATTTGGAGATTGAGCAGATGGATGTGAAGACTGCTTTTCTTCACGGTGACTTAGAAGAGGAGATTTATATGGAACAACTTGAAGGCTTCAAGGCAAAAGGTAAAGAAAATCTTGTATGCAAACTTAAGAAGAGTCTATATGGATTGAAGCAAGCTCCCGGACAGTGGTACAAAAAGTTTGAGTCTGTTATGGGGAAGCAAGGCTACAAGAAGTCTTCTTCAGATCACTGTGTGTTTGTGCAAAGATTTTCTGATGACGATTTTATCATCCTCTTGCTATATGTGGATGATATGTTGATTGTGGGCAGGAATTCTTCTAAGATTGACGAGTTGAAGAAACAGTTGAATAAGTCTTTTGCAATGAAAGACTTGGGTCATGCTAAGCAGATTTTGGGCATGAGAATTACTCGTTCGAGAAACGAAAGGAAGCTTTACTTGTCACAGGAGAAGTACATAGAACGTGTACTGGAGCGCTTCAATATGAAAAGTGCTAAGTTGGTTCGCACACCTCTTCCTGGTCATCTGAAGTTGAGCAAGAAGATGTGTCCAACAACAACGGAGGAAAAAGAGAGAATGACCAAGATTCCTTATTCCTCTGCCGTTGGAAGTTTGATGTATGCAATGGTATGCACTCGACCAGATATTGCTCATGCAGTCGGTGTTGTTAGAAGATTTCTCGAAAATCTAGGAAAAGAGCATTGGGAAGCTGTAAAGTGGATACTCAGGTATCTAAGAGGAAGCTCACGTGAATGCTTATGTTTTGGAGGATCAAATCCAATTTTGAAGGGCTATACAGATTCTGATATGGCAGGTGACCTTGATAACAGAAAATCCACTACTGGATATTTGTTTACTTTTTCAGGGGGAGCTATATCATGGCAGTCGAAGTTGCAGAAGTGTGTCGCACTATCTACAACTGAAGCGGAGTATATTGCGGTTACTGAAGTTGGCAAAGAGATGATATAGCTCAAGAGATTTCTTCAAGAACTTGGATTGCGACAGATGGAGTATGTTGTCTATTGCGACAGTCAGAGTGCAATAGACCTGAGCAAAAACTCCATGTACCATGCGAGAACAAAACACATTGACGTCAGATATCATTGGATTCGTGAGCAAGTGGAGAACGAATCACTTCAAGTCAAAAAGATTCACACGAGTGAAAATCCTGCAGATATGTTGACCAAGGTGGTACCAAGAGACAAGTTCGAGCTATGCAAAGAACTTGTCGGCATGCACTCAAACTAGAAGACAGTGCTACCTCCTCTAGATGAATGAGGCTGGAGGGGGAGATTTATATGGTGTCCATCTCATTCAAATGAGTTGGTAGCCAATTTTGTTGACTTGGTTTGGTTTGGTAGCCAACCTTGTTGAATTTGTATAATTTGGTAGCCAATTTTATTGACTTGGTTTGGTTTGGTAGCCAACCTTGTTGAAATTGTGAAAAAGGTGTGTAAATTGTCAAATATTGTAGGCTTTAGAGAGTGAGGTTTTGGCTATAAAAGGAGAGCTTTAACTCTCATTTCTATACACCAACAAAGAGAGAAAAGAGAGAGCAAGGTATTCCATAAACTATAAGAAAATAGTTTGTGAAGAAAAATAGAGTGTGAGAGATATTGTAGTGAGGTGAAAAAAGCAAAAGAGTGTTTATTTCTTTTGAGGGTGTAGTGGTCTTAGGAGTATTTTTTACTCGTTACTACACAGTGTAAAATTCCTCGCTATAGTGATATCAGTTGCTCTTCTTGGCCGTGGTTTTTTCCCTTATTCAGAAGGGTTTCCACGTAAATTCTTGGTGTCATTATTGTTGCATTTCTATTCTTGCTGATTTAACCATAACTTAGTGTTCTGCGTTTATCACTAATACCGTGAATACTATTTTTACGGAGTTTATTCCCAACAGCTCATCGTACCAAAAATTTATCAATTTTCAAGTGTTGAACCCGACCTCGATATAAATCCCTCCACATTCCTTCCTTCAGGTCAATTTTGCGCTTGAATTATTCGAAATGAGACAAATTCGCCCTTCATTTCGTTTTGGAAAATTGATATTATATAGCCGCTCTCAAAATAATAGCCAAAAAATATATTTTTTGTATATGTTTTGTATATATACACATTCTGTATGTTATATAAAAAAGTTATACAAATTTTATATATTTTTTCAGCTACTAAATATAAATAATTTCTTGTGCCAGATAAAAATAATAATTCCCCTTTCGTTTTTGACACCTAACCGAAATTGACCCTTTTCTACCCAGGCTGGAGAAACCGTTAGCGCAGAGAACAATTTTGAACTACTTTGACTAACGGCAAGAGTATTTTTGAACTACTTGGCTAACATTGAGGTACTTTTGTGCCAAAAATATAACTGGAGGGCAAAGTTCTCTCATTTCAAGTAGTTTAGGGGCAGTGGCGAAGGTATAATTTTCGAAAATAAAAAAAAATATGTCAAGTGGAAATTGAACAAAGGACCTCACAAAAGTTTGAACTATACGTTTGGGCGGTGTATAGAGGCGCAAACCGAATTTTGCTATTATGTATAGTGTAATTTTTTGGCGAAGGGATCCGCCTCGACTCTGTTTAGGGACAAATATACAAGGAGGATAAAATACTCGTCAAAAATATAGTTCACGGTGCTGTCAGTGTGCAAGTGCATGGGGTAAAATTTGAGGAAAACTTTGAGAAAGACGACGTGCGAAGACTTAAACCAAAGAATAAAAGGAGAGGCGAATAGTCAACTATTACCAGCTATGGCAGCAGAGTCAAAGGTTACTAAAATAAATGTCACATTTATATATATTTCTCTCTTAAATTCTTCTACCTCTGCACCTTCTTTTCTCCTTCATTTCTCTCTCTCTCTCTCTCTGGAGTATTTCGTAGTTTCTGTTTTCTCGGGAAATTATCTGAAAGTTTGTCCCAAAAAGCTTGGTGAAGAGCAATGGCAGTAAGTTTCTCCCTTGGCTTTCGATGTGATTGTGTTCATCTGCTTCGTTTCTGCAGATTTTTTGGTCCATGATTTAACTTGTGGGGATCTTTTCGTTTTACATTCTTTTTAGCATTATGTCTGTGGAATACAATATGTTATGTCATGTAAATATGTTTACTTTAGTCTCGTTATAGATTTATATACGGGAAAAAGATTTAAAATGCCCCTAAACTATTGAAAAAAGTTAAAAATATCATTCATCCACCGATTGGGCTAAAAATACCCTTCCATCCATTTTTTGGTTCATTTATGCTCTTTGATCGTTAGGTCAATGCTAAATTAAAAATAATTATTATTCTTTTTGTAAAACTAAAACAAAAATATTTTGCAAAATACTTTCGTTTTTTTAAACTAATGCAACCAATAGTCCACTAATTTACTAAAGTTTTGTTATTTTTTTCCAGTTTTTACAAAAAAAATGTTTTTAATAAAATATTTTTGCTTTTTAAAAATATTTTTTTTTCATTTTTCAGTTTTTTAAAGCATTTCGTTTTATTTTCGTTTTAAGTTTTTTTAAAGAAAAAATATTTTGCTTTTTAAAAAAAAATATTTTTCAAAAACGAAAATATTTTGTTGAAAATATTTTTTCAGTTTTTTAAAGAAGAAAATATTTTATTAAAAACATATTTTTTCAGCTTTTACAAAAAAATGCTCTAAAAAACTAAAAAAAAATAATATTTTTTGGGTAAAAACTGAATTGTTTTTTGTAAAACTGAAAAAAGAAAAAGAAGAAGACTTTACTAAATTTGTGGACTATTGGTGCATTAGTTTTAATAACGAAAATATTTTGTAAAATATTTTTTAAATTTTTTTACAAAAAGAATAATAATTATTTTTAATTCAGAATTGACCTAACGGTCAAAGGGTATAAGTGAACCAAAAAGGTGGATGGAGAGGTATTTTTAGCCCAATAGGTAGATGAATGGTATTTTTAAACTTTTTCTTATAGTTTAGGGGCATTTTGAATCATTTTCTGTAGATAATACAAAGAACCTAGGGGTCGTTTTGTATGATGGATAAAAATCCTGGGATAAGAATTTAGTACCCGCCTTATCCCTTTTGGTTTTTAATCCTCGATAAGTTATTCTAGTATTAAAATTAGTACCAAGATAATTTATACACATGCCAGGATAAGTTATCCCATGATAAAACAATAAAATTGACAATCTCAAAATTAATACAACATACCAAATAATCAATAAGAAATAATACAAGGATAACTGATGTAACATAACTTATCTTCAAACCAAATGAATCCTTAGTCTAGAGATTTTGTTATATTTTTTTATTTACTATTGGACTGAGATTTAAATGGGTTACACAGACAAATGATGATTTATATAGGCCACCTTTACAAGCTTTGAGACAAAAGTTCTGTTATTCTTATATATATGTGAATCTCTTTCCAGTGTGTAAATGTTTTTGGAGGACTGAGGAATATTTGCAGATATAAGAATTTTGGCTTCTCATCTATGAAATATAGATGTTACTTACCAACTATGCATTATATATGATCATTTAAGCATTTAACGTAGATTCAATAAATTCCTGAATAGATATTAAGCCTAAATATTCAACACAACGAGGTTATTGAAATCAATTTCTTTTTTTGTCATTTATGATTTGGGGTGGAATAATGACTTCCGTCGTACCAAACATCCCTGATCATAATTAACAGCGACTATGTTTCCTTGAACATGACTTTGATCGTACCAAACATCCCTGATCATAAACAGCCCCATATTTGATTCGTCCCTTTTCTTGGAGGAAAAGATTTTAGACTTCTATAAATTAAGGATCCTCCATTCTCATTTACCAGCATCCATAATGTAGTCATATGAGGTTTGGGAGTCTTCTTTAGGAAGAGAACTTTTCGGGACAAGTGTTAGTGTGCCACTTGTGTTTGCCTCTTCGTGAGGTTGTTCTCTCGATATTTTTTACTCTCTTTATATATAATAGATTGCTCATCTCCGGCCGGGAATGTAGGTTAATTGACCGAACCACGTTAAATATCTCTTTTGGTATATTTCTCTTATGTTGTTTGATTTATCGTTGTTCAAGTATTGTTTTAATAGTTTCCGCATGACTCCTGATTTTTTCGGTCCTAACAACAACAATATCTTTCTTGGAAAATGACTTCAATCATACCTGCAACCACACTCACAATCTGTCGAATTTCGTTTTACCTGTCACTGCAGCGTCCAAATGTGCCAAAGTTTGGCAATTGGGAAAGTGAAGACAACACTCCCTATACTGTCTTTTTTGACAATGCAAGGAAAACTCGTGGTGGAAAGATGATAAATCCAAATGACCCTCAAGAAAATCCAGACATGTTTCCCTACTCTGCTCCTAAAACTCAAAGGGATGAACAAAAACGTCGAGTGAGTAAAGAACATGGTGATATTCAACAACGTAATGGAGCTGGTCGTGGATCAAACTCAGGGCGACCTGCTAGACAAACTGCAGGATCTGATCACAACATTGCTAAATCACCCATTCATCCAAATTCTCAGCAGGCGAAGATATCAGGACGAGTAGCTGCTTCGCCTGTTTGGGAAGGGAAGAATTCATATGATAGTAGCCATGGTACTACTCCTGGAAGATCATTTGAAAGTGCTCGTGCTACTCCGGGGAGGCATCAAATGAAGAAAGAAAGTGTATGTTTCTTCCTATTCTATTTCATCTTTCATAATATCAGAGAAGGGGAGCCTTGGCGTAATTGGTAAAGTTGCTGCCATGTGACAAAGGTAACTGGTTCGAGCCGTGTAAACAGCCTCTTGCAGAAATGCAGGATAAAACTGCGTACAATAGAACCTTGTGGTCCGGCCTTTCCCTAGACCTCGTGCATAACGGGAGTTTAGTGCACCGAACTGCCCTTTCATAATATCGAAGATTAGACACTTACAACTTGTGATTGCATGCCTTACTTATCCTATTTGACAGATAATAAGCTAATTAGTAAGATATGTTAGCCATTTCTGGACATGATAGGAAATGCATTTGATACTTTGAGTTTAATTACCTTGTATATACTGATTATATGCTGACGAGTCTCTGAAAGATAACTACTATAACAAGTTAGGATATATTTCTTGACTCTATCAATGTATATAAGTTATATTCTTGATACTTTTGGTTTAATAGAAGCTACATGGCTCCTAGATCACATACTACCAATTAGTTTAAACAATACTGCAATCACATGTGGTGCTTATACTTTCCTGAGCCGAGGGTCTATTGGAAGCAACCTCTCTATCTTCTCAAGGTAGGGGTAAGGTCTGCGTACACACTACCCTTTCCAGGCCCTACAGTGTGGGATAATACTAGTTATGTTGTTGTTATTGTTGTAATACTGCAAACATTTTTGAGGTCTAGCTGATTTTTGCTGCATCTAAATCTGCATGAAAATATTATAGCAATCATGTATTTTGAAACTTCCCAGATCCTGCATGAACGCGAGATGCTTTGTGCACTGGACTGACCATGCATTTTGAAACTTTTGCGCTTTTAAGTAGATTAAACCGTTGAGTTTGACCTTAAAAAGTCTAGTGTGACATTGAAATTGAACTAATAGGGTATTCATTTATTCATCTCATTAGCTGTGATTTCTCCTTCATCTAGCAGCCTGATAGAGGAGCTGTAGTTCCGAAATTTGGCGAATGGGATGAGAACGATCCTCAATCTGCAGAAAACTACTCTGAGGTTTTTAACAAAGTGCGAAATGAAAGGAACAGAGGCCCTGGAAATGTGCTAGGCACACCTGGTAGAACATCTTACAGTATCGAAAGGCATCAACGAAACGAAAAGCAAAAGGTACTGCTATCACTTCTGCTCTTTTCTATTTTCAGAGGCTGATGCCTATGTTCAACTGGTTCAATGGAATCCATTATTTTCAATATGGAACATGAATAGTTCATATGTATGTGAAAAACCATTAGTATCTTGTCGTTGTTCCTAGATTGCTAGTATTACGGCTATTTCCTATTATCTTCCGCTTCGGTTTTCTTGTATCTTACTGTGGTTACTGCTTGTTGCTATTGCTTTCCTCCATCTATTTTTTTGTTTTGTTTCTAGTTCTTACATTGTTATCATTCTTCTCGCTATTGTTTGAGATTTGATTGTTTCTATTCATCCTCTCGAGCCGAGGGTCTTTGAGAAACAACCTCTCTACTCCTCCGGGATAGAGATAAGATCTGCGTGCACACTACCCTTCCCAGACCCCGCTTGTAGGAGTTCACTGGGTTGTTGTTGTTGTATGTGAAAAACCACTAGTATTCAATAAATATTAAATTTGGACAGATAATTTCAGAACTACAATGAATTCAGCGCTAAGAACCTTAAAGGTTAAACACGTCAAGTTTAAATTCTGCATTTGTCTTTGGCTACAATGTTTCAGTCTTGTTCTCATCCTCTCTTCTGTATTCTGCAGAGCTGCTGCTTTCCTTTGTGGTGAAAAAGAGGGTCCAATTTTTCTGGTGATATGAAGCAATAGTTGATCTGTAAATAAATCAACAAACTCCTCTGCAATGTTAATTTTTTTTGTGTTAAGAGGCTTCTTATATTTGGGCTAGTGGTTTGTTGTCTTTGTTATGCTTTCAGCTGATTTTTGCAATTTTATTGTGTACTTGTCGTTTTAATTTACTTCTCTTTGTCTCAGTCCTGCAAAGGTACTGTAATACTTTCGAGGCTATGAATATTTATCTGATTTTTATAATTATGTTTTTTTTTAATTATTGTGCTTAATCAATCTATCTGCAGAAAAAGAATAAAAAAAAAAGAATTTTAGAAGTTAAAAAAAATAGTTATGATTATACTATCTTTTTAACATGTGCCATCCCTTTCTTTTAAGGGCTTTTTTTCACTATCAGCCCGCGCCAGAAACTATTTACGTTCGGTAGCCGAAAAGTGTATAGAATTTGTATAATTTCTATATATATATATTAGACAAGAGGGGTTGCTCTGATGGTAAGCAACTTCCACTTCCAACCAAGAGGTTGTGAGTTCGAGTCTCCCCAAGCAAGGTGAGAAGTTCTTGGAGGGAAGGATGTCGGGGGTCTATTTGGAAACAGCCTCTCTACCCCAGAGTAGGGGTAAGGTCTGTGTACACATTATCCTCCCAGACCCCACCAAGTGGGATTATACTGGGTTGTTGTTGTTGTTGTATACTGGGATTATAGTGGTCTCTATGTTCATCTTGTGTCAGACAATAAAAAATGTGTATCAAAAGTAATGAATTTTCACTTGCATATATATTCTAAAATTATTTGTTACTAAATATGTGTGAATTTCATAATCGATTAAATATATATATATATATTTGAATTAAAAGGATACGTCTTTGGGAGGAAAGGAACTAATGGCCTAATCATAATAATTTACTCATATTTTTGTTTAATCCTACATAAATTTATAAACTATTTGTCATAAAAAATAGGAAATAAAATTATAATTTAAGACTACCTCTTGATTTTGAAGCCATACGTCTGGGGAAAAAGATGGCAAAACATAATAATTTACTCATATTCTTGTTTAATCCTACATAAATTAATAGATTGTTTTGGTATTAAACAATAGAAAATAGAATTATAATTAAAGATTACCTCTTGATTTTGAAGCCGAACAAAATAGGCTGCTAATTATGTATTCTCCGCTTTTAAACTTAATCTAACTTTTTGTTTCTTTTTGATATTGTTAGGATGGCATAGGAATATTATGTTATATTATGGCTTAAGAAATTCTTTTTTTTTTTCCAATGACATTTAAGAAGTTCTATTATTAGTTGGTAACAAACTCTTATATTTTAGGCACTTGATATTACTATTTTATCCCATATTCTAATTTTTTTAAAGAAATAATTCAATTGTGAAGGGTATAAAAGTCAGTCAATATTTTGAGGTTATTTTTATCATTCAACATTTACCGTGCTTTTATAATAATATAGATATACACGGCTATTATTTTGGGAGTAGTTATACAACGTAATTTTCCCTTCCTTCTTTTTTCTTTTTTAATCCCTATCTTCCAAGGAAAAGCAATATTTTCTGTGCAAATATGATGGTGAAATCAGACTACTCAAAATGATAAGAACAAATGAAGCTACCAGCAGGAGATACATGCCATACATTACATGATAAGAACTATGATAGTTCCCATATTACAGTACACTTTTTTCCTCATCCTGTCTATTTGCATAACTAAAACATCAGTACAAATCAATGTGGCCTCATCTCAACCAAAGTCTATGGAAAGCTCCAAGAAAAAGAAAAGGAGGGAAACAATCAAAAACTGCAGAAAGACAAGAAAAAAGATAGAAACACTGAAAAAAAGAAGAGCTCCTCCACTGAAATCACTTGCCTACTTGGGCTATAATGGATAATAGAACACTTTGAAACTTATATCCTTGAAGGCTTCTTTCTCCATTCAGTTCGACACCTATTTATTTCAAGTCCATCGCTTGATAATCTCAATAAATGCAAGAAGCTCTTGTTTAAATCCTTTGGAGCGGTAGCAGATCCATTAGCAGCCCCCCCAATCTCTAAAGAAGCAGCATCTTCAATGGGTTCATAGCTCGTAAGAGAATCGACCACATCATCGTGCTGGCATTCGCGCCTATAATCTATTGTGATTGTTTCTAGTTCATGTGTATCAATAATTTCTTGAGGCATACTCTGCCATATATACAAGTAATTTGTCAGCAAAATCAAGTAGGTAGTAATCCATAGATGTAAAATATAATTGCAACATACTTCTAATAACTTCCTATAACAACACAAATGATAAATGGGCTTTAAGATCCCCACCGATTAAGTCTCCTAACTCGTCTAACTATTTATCACAATGAAGAGCAACAGAAGTTTCAGTGTTAAAGAAGTTTCCAAGAAGAAAAGAAATTATTGTGTCGTATATATGGTTGGCCACATCCATGAAGTTAAGAGATAGGAACCAGCTACATACCTCAAGAACCCATCCAATGTAAGTGACATTGTTTACATGTTGATTCATGTCCAGATCAGCTCTGCGTGGCTGCCAAAACACACTGAATATCCTGAGTGTTTCGGAATAGAATATCACTAAACACGGGATTTTAAACCGATACCTACCACCAGCCCTAGCTTGGAATACTCAGCAGGATCTTCAAGTTTTGCTATTTTCTTTAGGCTGCCATTGTTCTCCTCCGGAAAAGCTAACCTGGAATTAGGGTGCCAGTTATCAATAACATTGCTCCCAATAAAATACAAAACTCAAAACTTGCATGTGACAAAGTCAAGGTCAGTGACATCAGAGCATATGCAACGGAGTAGACAAGGAAATAAGTTACACATAACACAATTATGAAGTATCTACAATTTAAAATATGTTAGGTTAAATAGGGAAGGGACACATATTTTTGCTTCCCCAGAGTGAAGTACTCTTCGGACCATCATTTCATTCATTTGTTCAATTCCTTTCTCGCTACCGGTCCTCAGTCTAGCCGATTTAAACATAGTGAGCAAATAGAAAAAGTAAGTTAGGTTGACTCAAGTGTAATACTTAACTAAGATATAGAAAAGGTAAAATTGATGATTGGAGTTGTCTTGATAGAGAAGACACCCATATGATTGTCTGACTGTCTAAACTACACTGAATATGAGTTTGGCAAACAAACAAGCAACGGAGTTGGAAGAAACTGGAGATCTTAAGGCGGTATTTGGATTGGGAAACAGATTGATTTTAGTTTGGTTTTGCTTTTCGCAAAAATTTATGTGTGTGTGTTTGGATTTGGTTTTGAAGAATTGGTTTTGCATATGCTGGAAATTTTGTTTTTGAGAAACAACCTTTTTTTTCGTTTTCATAAAGCAAGACAACTGTTTTTTGGAACAAATGGTTTTTAGGCCCTAGTGTAAATTATGGTAGTTAGAAGGATAAGTTTTTATTTATGTGTTATAATCTTCTTTTTCCATTGATCAATCTAAGATACAAAAATATTCATCAAGTACCAAGAAATAGATGAAATAATTACAAGTCTGTAATGAAAATCCAAGAATTACGAATCTGTAATGTCTCCAAACCATTTGATTGTTAGATATAACGATAAGTTATGATAGTATTTAACAGCTACATTTTCATCTACCAGTAGCAAGTACACCATTCCAACCGTTATATAGTAATTTCAAGAAGTTCAATAAGCAGCTTCTCATTAGAGTTAGATTTAACAAAAGTAATTTACTCACTAAGGAAATTACAAGTTCCAGGAAAGGAAAGGGAAAGAAGAAAAAATGAAAAAGAGGAGAATAAGTTTACCTCAATTCTTTTGGAAAATAGGTTGATAACTCATCACGAACTTCATCAGCTACTTTTTGAAGCCGTCTTGTGTCCTGGTTCATCATGATCCACTTGCTGCAATCAGACATCATAACATCCTAAATTAAGTTTGTAGAATAACATGACAAGCAGTATAGGAAAAGAAAGGATTTATAAATTGTCAAAATGTGGGATCTGTGACTTTGATGCTAGAGAGAAATCATATTAGGAATGACAAATTAGAGACTTCATAAAGTAAACATATTGACTCGCGTTGATTTAGAAGCACACCACTCCCTGGAGGTCCTTTCAGTTTTTATGCAGTAACTTACAAAAAGAAATCATTCGTTCCGATAGCCGCCTTTGTGGGAAATGTATTTTAAGGCAGGACATGTATTTAATAACCATGTGGCATGGAAAATACTAGACTTTACTTGTGAGGGAGAAGATACTTAAAAGATAAGTAATTCATAGGAAAACAATATGAATCAACTAGGTTAAGTATTTGCCACATACAAACTCAAGTTCAGAATAGATACTGCATGCTCGGAAGCATACATGTCCAATTGGAGATGTGCATTAAACAATAAAATTACTCTTTAGTGAGATCTACATTCTTTCTGTTAGGTATATATGGAGTTTATACTAAATTCTGCACCTGGTTGCTCTTCCAATGACATCACCAGTAGCGCAGTCTCTGAGAATCCAATCACGTCTAGTCCCAATTCTGCCTTCACTTTGGCACCAAGTCTCTATTTCAATGACATCACTCCTGTCCCATATCACAGGCAACGTTAGCCATGGCTGCAATAGTCTTGTCAAATAAACCAGTATAGTGAACACAATCGCAGAGGTAGAAAAGGATTACCAAGCAGGGTACTTGTAGATCTCAATGTACAGGCGAGCAGTAACCCATATGAGATGCAATTTTCTCATGGTATGGGTAGTTGCAAATCCATCAGTTGAAAATCCGACCATTTGAGCATGATTGCATCCAACCTCCTGTATAAAAGAGTTTTAAGTATATTTAAACCCAAATAAGCATTGCATGTTCAAAAGAAAGGACAGTCAAAAGACAATTATAGGACCAGTGATAGAGGAAGGCAAGAAAAATATCCCCCAAAATTTTATACTCCCACCTTTAGTATTCAGGAGTCGAGCAATCTTTTCTTTGATTACAATTATTCCTACATTGAATATTTTCAATCACAATTTTTTTTGCCTAAATAGTACTTTTTATGTAGTTCTTAAATAAGTAAATTCTATTTTAAAAGGTGAGGTATCATATTCGAATTGAGATTTAAAATTAGATGGTTTAATCCTACTACTCGGAACCCATCATTCTGTTTGAAAAGGAGGGAGTAGAATTCACTAAGTGCGCTACATTCTATGCTAAGTGCACTAAGATACTAAAACGACCGATCTATGAAGAACGCAACAAAACCAAAATGAAAATGAATTAGAGCTATAATGATTGATAAGGGGGTAGAGAACTTGTAATGATTTAAGACAATGTAGAGCTTGAGGAAACAAATGATAAAGAAAAGCTAAAAGTTTAACTCAGTAAAGTGGAGAAAGCAAAATTCCCAACAGACAATCAGGACAAAGTCCTCTTGAGATATAAGAAAAAACTTGTGAAGACATCGTCTTTATCCTACTTTATTGTTCTAACCTAGGAGTGTTAATTTTGTTCTTCTTCTTTGTAGAGCAAGAACAAATAACCATAACCAAACATAGATGGAAACAACTTATATAATGGAAGAACACGGGTCAACCAAATTTGCTTTAAAAGACAGGTACTAAGTATTAAAAAAAATGAGGCTGAATGGAGGGAAATGTATATAAAGGATTTATACAGCCAAACCCTTTGATTAGCTCATAAAAGTAAACCAAACTACTCAAATATATCAAGAACAAAGACATGTTGATAAAATGATTTTGATTAATTCATTCTGCAACCTCAAACGCACAAAATAAAGTAAAAAATAGCTCTGGTTTTCTTGATCGTGAATACATATTATGGTCTAGATGTGGTAGAGAATTTAGCATTCGAATTTCTTTTAATCCTTTGAATTGCTTTGAGACTTAGTTTACTGATTGGTTAACTAACAAGAGGGTCTAGCAATTGGTCTTTCAATTAGACATATAGACCGCAAAATTAGCCTGTTTAAGCAACAAATAAAGTTAAGCAGTATCCTAATCCAAAGAAAAAAAATTCTAACAAAACCAATTGCATGTCAAAACAAAAACAAAAAGGGAGAAAAATAGACATGCATTGTTAAATTAAGAGCTCATATTCAGTGAAAGAGCTGATTAACACAAAAATCCAACAAAAAAATAAATATCAATCAATCTTTGGCAATTGCACGTCAAAGAAAAATAATAAAAAATGAGAAAAAAGACATGCATTGACAAATCAAGAGCTCATAGTCAGCAAAAGAGTAAAATAAGAATACAAAAAAAAAAAAAAATCAATATTTGGAAAGAAAAAAAAAACCTGCAAAAGATTGGCGATGGTTTCAACAGTGGCAGTTTTGTTAATTCCAACCTCATAACATCTAACAATAAACTTCTCCTTATACGACATTCCATCATCCGTCATACTCCCCAGCCTTAACCGATCCGCAAGGCTGGGCTCATATGTAAACCGCTTGCTCTTCGTCTCGTTTGTAGCTACAGCCAAAACCGGACCGGTTCGAGCTACCGAAGTAGAAACAAAAGATTTTCTGTGGGGAATTGAAATTGAATTCGACTTGAAGAATCGATTTGAACAGTGATGAGTATGATCTGTAATAGCCGCATTAGCCTGATATGCCGCTCGTGACAACATTGTAAAAGATTTGCAGACACAGAAAAGAGTGTGTGTGTGTGTGTGTGGTTTACGTTATCAGTGATTTGTTGTGTCGGAGTTGGGCTGTGTTTTTGCGTGTTTTGTCTTGTGTCGATGAGATCGAAGTTAGAGGTTGAGGCCCTGAGGAAGTTAGACCGAGAGGGAGGGAGCTGCCATCTGGGCATTTAATACTGATAAATTAGTAGTAATAAATTATGCCACTTGTTTTCATTTTCCTACCCAGCTTTCACCTACCCAGCCCAAACAATAAATTTTGACACAATGAGTGGCCGGGCCCGGGTTACTGGAACCGATCCGGATACAATCATGGCAAGATACAAAGTTAACGAATCCGCAATCCAATTATGGTCTTTTTGGATTCAAACTATCGAAATAAGTGGGAAAAAAACTTGAACACCAAACTATATAAAACGCGTTTTTAAATCGCATTTTACTTTAATGTCTGTTTGGGACGTTAAGGTAAAGCGCGTTTCACATAAAACGCCTTTTCAAACCACGTTTTACCTGAAGCTGATAAGACGTTTAGGTAAAACGTGGTTTGATAAAGCGCTTTATATAAAACGCTTTACTAAACCACGTTTTACCTATTCAAATACTCGTCCCCTTCTCTCCCGCCACGCTGAACCAGAAAGCAACCCCCCTCTCCATTTTTAAAATAGTTCCAGCGGTCCCCCCTTCCCCCCAATTAACGACGCAAAAAGCTCGAGTGGACCCCACCCGTCCCACAAAAAGTAAAGAGTGTTGGTCCCACATCCTAGCTAAGGCCTTCTCTCATTGTGGGTTGTTCGGTTCGGACACAAATCTTCAATTTTTCAACTTTTCAAAAAACATAAATCGAGGTATTCCGATTTAATTTTTGTCGAAACTTGTATAAAAATTGCATATTAGTTGTTTTACATGTGTTTTATGTTATTTTGTGTGTTTTTTGCAATTAAACTAGTATGGTATTTTTATCCAAACTTAGATATTAGTGTGCTAAAAAATGTAAAAATAGAGAAATCATTATTATTTGTTAAAAAAATGTAAATAAGTTTTTTTTTACTGTTGTATATGTATTTTCGTGAATGTTTTTGATTAAATGTATTTGTTATTTTTATCTGGTTTATATTATTTATTTGCTTAAAGACTATTAATATAGTGCCCTTTTAGGGTAGTAAAATGTATTGCCTTTTAGCGTAATAAAATATAGTGTCTTTTAGCGTAGTATCCCTGTAGTTTAAGTATCTCTTATACTCAAAAATACGTCAAAATAATTGATAGATCAAACACAAACTCTGTCAGATTATAGTCAATGATCGTAAGAAAATAACATGAGAAAATAATAATATTTTCCGGATATCTTGGTGCTACTGAGCTGCAAATATCGAGCCCGGAACCCATATATGAATATTTAAAAATTAAAAATTATATAATTATAAAAATTAATTATTTAATTTAAAACAAACATATAAAATAATAAAACTAACACATACAGGAATTCAGGATATCTTGGTGCTACTGGGCCGCAAATATCGAGCCTGGAACCCATATGTGAATATTTAATAATTAAATATTGTATAATTATAAAAATTAATTATTTAATTTACAAACAAACATATAAAATAATAAAACTAACACATACAAGAATTCAGGATATCTTGGTGCTACTGGGCCTCAAATATCGAGTCTGGAACCCATATGTGAATATTTAATAATTAAATATTGTATAAATATAAAAATTAATTATTTACTTTACAAACAAACATATAAAATTATAAAACTAACATGTAACTAATGTTGTTTAATTTACAATAGACAATATGGAGGTGCCGCCTATTCATCCCAGACCTTCCAGTGATGAGCTACTGCCATTACAGGGAGATCATAGGTCCGCCCACATATAGGAGGGAGAGTTGCTGGCCCAGACTCTCCGCGTCAGGAGAGTGGACGACACGTGGGACTTTCTGAAGGGCAAAGTTCTTTATCCCTGTGTAGTCAAACGCCTACGGGATACGGGTTTCTATAGGATTTTGGAGATCGGGCGACTGCAACTCGATTGGTCTTTGGTCACGGCCCTGATAGATTGGTGGCGACCAGAGACACACATATTTCACTTGCCCATTAGCGAGGCCACCATCACACTGCAGGATGTGGAGGTTATATATGGGTTGCCCGTTAATGTACACCTCGTTGCTCTGTCGCATGGCATGAGAGAGATGACAGGTGTGCAGTTGCTGGACATGTTGCAGCGGCTCACTGATTTTTCAGCCACAGGATGAGAATGTATTGGTTAGGACCAGTCGTTTTCCGTTGACGACTATTCGAGAGCATTTGGAGGCATTGCATCCTGACATCGATGGCGATACATTGGATTATCATGTTCATCGGTATTCGAGGTTGAACTGTCCACACTAGCTGAGGGTCTATCGGAAGCAGTTTCTTTACTTTTCCAGGATAGGGGTAACCCTGCGTATATCCTCCTTCTCAGATCCCACTTGTAAGATTACACTGAGTTGTTGTTGAACTGCTCATGCTACAAACTTGCTTATAGCTTTCAATCCAAATAGACAATATCAACTAGTTGAGATTAAAGTATATTTCTTGGAAACACTGAGGTGAAATATTGAGCGAAAAACACCAAAAATGTTATCATAATGGATGGAAATTAATGTGAAAAAAGTTCGTAGTGTAAGTTAATACTTAATACTCATAGACCAGTTTATTGTCCTTCTGCCAAAAGAGAGGAAGAGAGTAATCGTCCAGTATTAGGATGGATGGGATAGAGATAAAAAATAATTAATTTAAATAGTCGTCAATTCAATTGTTTAAAGTAAAATAGTCGGAAAATGTATTTTATATTTAGTATGTGTATAAGCATATATAATTAGTGTATAATTTATAAATTTGACTAAAAAAGTTAACCCGAATAGCTATCCACCTAATTTCTTAAACTAAAAATAGCCGGCGGATGTATAATGTATGTAAAATTCATGTATAATATGTATATAAATGTGTATAATAATCTATATAATCTATGTATATTGACTAGAAAAGTAAACCGTGAATCTGACCGATTATTTGTGTAACAATCACTTCCAATCGACTATATGTATATAATATCTCCAAACTTGTTACTATGTGACTTGGACTTTGGATATAGAAATGACCAAAACACCCCTACATAAGCACAATGAATGCCTCAATGGGTTGGGCTACGAAGATATTGGACCTTATATTTTTGTCATCGACCTTGAGAACCACTTTGAAATGTTTACACAAATAGCCGCCCTTTTCCTACTGTTATACATTGATATACACTCATCATATCTATTTAGCAAAATATTATACGTCCTCGTTCAAATAAAACTTACGGGTTACCTTATTTCGAATCCGAGCAAGCACTCGCTCGATAAAAAATGTGCTAGTTCGATTTCAGTCGAATTGCCTAAACCTCGAACCTATAATAATTTCATAAGGCATAAATAAAGCATAAGGCAGAAGTGAAATGAAATTTTACAAGGCAGAAAGAAAGATCTTCATATATGTCAAAAGTTATTTACAAGGGCAACATGGCCCGATCAGAATTCCATACAAGAAATTCAAAAAAGATCCTAAGTACTTAATCTCCTCTAGGAGAAATATCTTCACCCTCAGGGTCTTCTACGTTCTCTGACCCGCTCATACTCCCGGAATTATCGTTATCGGAAGAGACCAACGCTTTGGCTTCGGCTTCAAGCTCTTTTGCATTTTTTATCTCGACAGTAAGGTCAAAGACACGAGCGTGGAGCTCCTCGAGAGTCTCCCTTCGAGACTGATACTTGGCATGCTCAGAAACCCATTATGCTCGAGTCTGAGCAGTATTGGCAACTTCTTATGATTGAGCTTGAGCGGCTTCGGCATCGGACCAGCAGACGGCCATGATTGTCTCAGCATCGGCCTTAGCCATCTCAGCCATAGATTTGGCCGCTGCAAGTTCCGTGACCAACCAATCGTGGAGCTCCTCAATTTTCTTGGCTTGTACCAAGTTCTTCTCTTTCATACCCTGGAGTTGGATTTCTGCCGAGGCCAACTGAGCTCGAGCGGCCTCCTTCTCTGAGTCAAGGCGGTCCATGTTTTGCTTCCATGATATGGTCTTCGCCTTCACCGTATCCACTTCTTCACGAAGTTGCCCGATTATTTCGAGTTTTTGCTGGACCTGTGGGATCGAACTGTTAGTTGTCACCCCAAACCCGATGTCATTAACTTCTAAGATTCCCATTACCTGCTCGACCAGGTCACTGTGTTCTTTTTGAGCTGCAGCAAGTTCAGCTTGAAGGCTCTTTGCTTCCTCTTCTTTTTGCTCACCGAGAAGCTTGATGGCATTTCTCTCCAAGCCCTTGAATTTCAGCCTCACATCGGCTCAGTTCTCCTTGAAACCTAAAGAAAGCCTCATGATGAAGCATCGAGGCCTACAAAAATAGAGGAAAGGATTAGGTAAGAAGAGAAAAAACACAAGTATGGAAATTGGTATTGACAAAGAAATTTAGAGCTTGTCCGATTCAGAGCCTACTGAGCCTCATTGAAGAGACACTGGTGCTCCCACCTCATCCATCAGAGCTTGATCTTCCTCCGTGACCAGACTTTGAAGGTAACTAGCCACCCCTACGGGGACGGAAAAAACTCATGCATCCTCCGGGATCGAGATGATGATTGTTCGTTTGCACTCGGGATTGGCACTAGGGGCTGGGAACTAGCTGGTAAATCTGAAACTCGAGGAAGATTCGACCAAGCTCTTTCTCAGTACCTCCAAGTCACTCAAGCCAGCAGCATTGTCAACCCCAACAAAACAGCCACGGAAAAGGTCCTCCCTTCCGTGGGCGCCTTCTACGTGGGAAGGCTTCATGGTATGAGCCTCCCAAATTTCCTCTTCGTAGAATGAAGGAAGCGAAATAGAGTCTTCGATTTCTATTGCCCCAAGTGGGTCACTTGGGGCGTTCTCCCCATTTCAAAGAGCCTCGGGACCAGCCTCCACAGCTATTTCCGATGCCTTCTCACCCCGAGGTGAGGTACCTTCAGCTCTAGTTAGCTCGGGGACTCCAACTAAACCCCGTCAGAATGAGGCAAAATATTTCCAGTTTCGGCCACTCTGGTGGTCTTTTGACCCTCGGTATTAGCTCGTGTTCGAGCCACCAGACCGGAATCATTCTCCTTTTATTTTTCTTTTTCTTCTTCTTCCTCTCTTAGGAATTGAACTGACTCCTTGGACAGGGAAATCACATTCTTCTTGGGTTTTCAAGCCGCTTTATTCTTAGGCTCTGGCCCCTCGGAAACCGAGACCCTTTTTCTCTTACTCTCATTTGGTGCTACTGGGCCTCAAATATCGAGTCTGGAACCCATATGTGAATATTTAATAATTAAATATTGTATAATTTTAAAAATTAATTATTTAATTTACAAACAAACATATAAAATTATAAAACTAACACATACAAGAATTCAGGATATCTTGGTGCTACTGAGCCTTAAATATCGAGCCTGGAACCCATATGTGAATATTTAATAATTAAATATTGTATAAATATAAAAATTAATTATTTACTCTACAAACAAACATATAAAATTATAAAACTAACATGTAATTAATGTTGTTTAATTTACAGTAGACAACATGGAGATGTCGCCTATTCATCCCGGACCATCCAGCGATGAGCTACTGTCGTTATAAGGTGATCATAGGTCCGCTCACATATAGGAGGGAGAGTTTCTGGCCCAAACTCTCCGCATTAGGAGAGTGGACAACACGTGGGACTTTCTGAAGGGCAAAGTTCTCCATCCCTATGTAGTCAAACGCTTACCGGATATGGGCTTCTACAGGATTTTGGAGATCGGGCGGCTGAAGCTCGATTGGTCTTTGGTCACGACCCTGATAGAGTGGTGGTGATCGGAGACACACATATTTCACTTGCCCATTGGCGAGGCCACCATCACACTGGAGGACGTGAAGATTATATATGGGTTGTCCGTTAATAGACACCTCGTTGCTCTGTCGCATGACATGAGAGATATGACATGTGTGTAGTACCTAGACATGCTGCAGCGACTCACTAGTTTTCGACCACAGGATGAGAATGTACTGGCTGGTACCCGTGGTTTTCAATTGACGACTATTCGAGAGTATTTGGAGGCATTGCATCCTGACATCGATGGCGATACACCGAATTATTATGTTCACAGGTATACGAGGTTGTCGCTACTCCTTATATTTGGACGTGTCTTGTTCCCGAATATTTTGGGGAACCTAGTCAGCTTGAGATTTCTTCATCATCTTGAGTAGCTTGAGATATGTCGGGTGAGCATGGGCGCCCAGTATGACGTTACTGGATTTTTGTCGCCATTGCAGGTGACAACATATTCGAATACTCTATTCATTTTAACATACCTAGTAAAAATTTATCTTAAATTTTACGTCAACTTTTTATGTTAGGTTTGGGCTTGGGAGCGGTTCCTGTAGTTGCAGCCACCTCTACCACCATTAGATCCGGATGTACCACCTATGTTGCTCCCTCTAGCTAGGAGGGTGGGTTCTCCGGCGGGGACATACACGTGAGTCTCGGCATAATCTCTCGTTGTGCAGGGATATCTTGGATTTGCTGGAGGGTGCACAGGTAAATGTATATCTAAATTTACTTGTCATAGCTTTACATGTGTTGCGTATACTCACATTTTCTGTTGTTACTTAATAGTTCATCTGAACGCCATACAGCGACGCGTTGATAGCTGGCTTGCTCGATTATTGCTCGACCGGCCGACTTATGTGGAGCTCTTCTGTGCCGTTGATATGCCTTAATATTGTGGAGCATCATGCTACCCAGCGGGTACTTCGCCAGTTTGGCCATCCGCAGCTCATACCAACACCGCCCACCTGGCAAACCACACATTTCCAGCAGGATGATCGTTCCAGGGTGGACACGCATATTTGACATGGCTAGAGGAGCAGATCGATACTTGGGACCAGTGATTTGACCTGATTCTGCCTCCCCCCAAATCAAGTCTGTCTGATACTGAGCATGATTATATGTGCTGGTACCACGGCATTACTCGACTTTTCATCAGGAATCCCATTCATCGAGCTGACGGTTGGTACGTTCCATACGCCGGGAGAAACGAGGCACTGTATGTTATTTGGTATTCTTACTTATAAATGTGACCTAGCATTCCGTAATTTATATTTTACATGTTGTGCAGGCTATTGGCCTACATTTATTCCACCAGTTAGGACTGCAGATGCAGCAGCATGTTGGCGAGGGAGCGGCTATTTTGCACGAGTATGGCCGACAGGTTATAGAGCTGGCTGCCCGGACACTGCAGTGTGCCTAAAAGGACGAGGGCTTAGTACACGTCCTTGCTTATGTGGCTCTAGAGCACTACCTTTGAGGTAGGGTTGTCCCACGAGGTCGGGGAGCTCGAGGCAGGGCTGTCCCACGAGGCAGGGGTGCCCCACGAGGCAGGGCTATCCTACGGGGTCGTGGGGGCCGGTGCAGAGGTGGTCCCCAGCAAGGGGGCATTGAGGCACTTGTTGAGGATGCTGGAGTTGATCTGCCGAGTGACCTCCATCAGCTAGACAAGCATCACAGCAGCATGCTGTCATTCAGCCTTCAGCTACCGCTCACTCTAGTGACTTCGCAGGTGACCACGTCAGATCCATTGTTGATCACGGTCACGAGCATTACCGGAGAGGATTGGGATCAATACTTTTTAGGCCCATCGACTGTTGCTGAGGATCAGCCGACCCGAGATGTGGATTGTGGGCGCCAACTGAGTTATGGCTCATCATTGACGAGTGCTGGGATCTTTCATAAGCGCAAGTATGTTTGTATTACTATTAAATTTAAATTTATTTTTATCTCATTGATTAGCCATAGATAACTTTATAATTTTCTTATTAAGGCTTCATCCCCGCCCGTCACGGAGTCCACTTTGTGCGACACTGACCAGGATGCGACAAATGCTTATATTCAGGAGCCTGGCGAGACCATGGTAAGACAATTTAATTTTTTTTGACTTAACACGTACATTACTAATATATATTTTCATATACTGAGCTGACTTATTCTTCTGTAGGTTGTTGATGGACCGACAGACCCTTCTGCTAATCCTGCCAGCACTACTGACGAGCATGTTGCAGCGCATCCTGCGATAAAGAGGCGACGTGATGAGGATGATCCTGATAGCGTAGCCAGGTGGGATGGGATGCGCCTCAGGCCAATGGCTGCATTGATGGACACAAGTTGTGGGACATATTGTTTTTTTTATATTTTATGCAACTAATAACAATAATTTTTTATGTTTACAATATATGTGTATTATGTTTTTATTTCCCATTTTTTACTTATTTTAATACTACAACACAAACACAAACATAGCAACTTAACATAATTTAAATTCAGTACAACTAATGAAAATACATGACACGGAAAACATAAAGATAAAGTATTACACTCAACACATACATGTCATTATTTAGTCACGACCGCCTAATATTCTCTACTCCAACCACTTAAATTTCTTTTCCAGCTTATTTTTTTCTTCTTTCGCCTCTTTTATTTTCTCCTTCAACTCCGCAATTTCTCGTTTATACATAATCTCATCATCCTAGTATTTTTTTATCAAATTATGATAATACTGCAAAGACTCTTTGTACCATTCCTGCTTACAGGGTTTATCAAACCATACCTCAAAATTGCAAAAATTTTCGTTGTTGCCTCCAAACCTGTTCACACACATCCAGTATCTGCGCCCAACTTGACCATCATTCCAACAATCCGCCAACATACAACGTTTGTCACATTGGCACATTGGTGTATAAATGTTTCAAACATTTGTTAAAGCGAAAAAAACTGCTTTTATGGAAAGTTTTGCTATTTGTTATGGTTAAGCGCAGAAAATAACTAGAATGCACCTGTTATTTATAGGCAAGGCAATGCACATAACGAAGTATTTAACCGTACTATGCTCACACATAACTTAGTATTTAATCACGCTATGTTTCGCGTGTTAAAGATTCTTTCGAATGCAAAATAGCTTTTTTACAGGCGGGCAGCTTTTCAGATCGACAAGACAACACACATAACGTAGTATTTAACCACGCTATATCTGCTCACACATAACGTTGTATTTAACCACTCTATGCTTCGCATGTTAATGATTTTTTCGGATATAAAATAACTTTTTCGCAGGCGGGCAACTTTTCAGATTGACAAGACAACACATATAACGTAGTATTTAACCGCACTAATTATATACATATATTTATCAAACATCTTCCTCCCCTGACAGTGTAGTTTTTGTAATAATTTTAGAGTGAAATTCGAAAGTCAACGTAAAAACTTTCCGTTTTTTTAATCCAATACTATTTTTGGTTACATGAACAGGAGGGAGAAATTCATTAATTTACTAGACTGAAAAATGTTAAATATCAATATGATTTAACAACAATAGAAACATAATTTTATTTGATACATCTTGCAACATAAACAAGTACATACACTTATTACAACCGCATTACGAAAACAAAACACTATATGTATCCTTGATAGTTGGGCACATTAGATGAACTTCCACCAGGAGATGGATTACCACTGCCACCCAAACCAGCTGAAGGACATTGACGACAGTCTTGTCCTATTTGCGGGCATATGACATATTTACACGCATAAACGGTATCACCAACATCCATTTGGTTTCGTATACGCGTTCTTTTTTGCACTTGTAGCTTACGTAAATAGTCCTTGCTACACACTATTTTAAATGATTCCGGCGACCAGTAATGCTCAGCACCCACTAGCTACAACTGCCCACTATATGTGTTTAAGTATGCAGCAATACTGTATTACTTATCAACATAGTTTGTTGACCCTAAACCTGTATGTTGAAAGCACTTGATGGAATGTGAGTACAACATATAGTAGATGGACCATTTCCCACAAGAACATAACCTACTGGCTTCATTTATGGTGTGTATGTTATTCCCCCGATGTTGATGGATAGCTGTGCGAACTTCAAAAATATTTCGCTCATTGCAATACTATAAAAATGAATGCCAATGTGCTTGCCTCCTGTATTTCTTAAATCTTTTCATTGGTATTGGCATAAATTCAATACCCCTCTCCATCAATTTTGATGCACCTCTATGTCTTTCAACAAACCTCACCCATTTGTTTGAATGACATCCGCACCATGGCAGTGACATAAAATTCACGTGCAGACTTCAATAACCCGTTGAAAGACTCCGACACATTTATAGTCAGGGTTCCCCATCGTCTACCACCATCCACATGTAATGTCCACTTGTGAAGCTCATGTCGCATCAAACAATGATAGGCTCTTTTGTCTTCCTACCGGATTGATTCCACGCGCCTCCTAAATTTGCACTCCTGGTGATCAGTTGCAGCCATCCGCATTAAATCATGCAAGTCCTTGTTGGGATATTTCTTCTGGAAATTGGCCTTCAGGTGCCTCACACAGTAATAGTGGTATGCATAGGGTTCTTGCCATTCAGGTAAATGCTCTATAGAACTTAGTATACCCCCATGTCGATCAGATATTAGACAAATACATGAACGTTGTTTGACAGCGTGCTGCTTCAAGTAGTTCAAAAATAGCGTACCCGTCTCTTGGCATTCATTGGCACAGATGGCAAAAGCTAGGGGAAATATTTGTCCATTGGCATCTACTGCAACGACGATCAACAACTTAATATCATACTGTTCACAGACATGAGTACTGTCTATGGAAATTACCAGATGACAATGCACAAACCCATTAATTGCTGGTTTAAATGCCCAGAACACGTATCTGAATATATTTTTCGGTATTCCTGCACTCCACTCAAGCTTCCATTCAACAACAGTCCCGGGGTTAAAGTGTTGTAATGCAGCCATGTACACGGGTAGAGATGTAAATGATTTATCCCAGTCACCATAAACTATTTCAAATGCACGTTTGCACCCGATATATGCCTTACTTTTTGTAATAGTACATCCATATTGCTGGTGGATGGATGTAATATACTCTTTGATCTTGTACCTTATGGACGCTTCAATGTGTGGAATCAGGACAAGAGAAAACAAGTCAACATCCAAGTTGAAGTTATTCCCATTGAATGTGTCCATTTCACAAATGTGGGTGCTAATATATTTACCAATTTCCATAACCCTGTTTTCTTCTTGCTCGTACACAACATCCAATGACTGTGAGCACGTGATTTTTGCCTCACACGAACCACTCCTAAAAATTCAAAATCAAATAAATCTTTCTTTTTGTGTGCAATTTTGTGAATTTTCGTGATATTTTCTGTAATTGTTTGCATTTGTGTGTGCATGTTCATTGGTTAAATTAATGAAAAATACAAAAAATATGTTGCATGTGCATTTAGGATTTAATTTGACATTATTTTTAATTATTCAATAATTAGGTGTTTTTGTAAAAGTAAAAAAATTCAAAAAAATAATAATATATATTCTTTGCATTTTAGTAATTAATGTCGAATTTTATGTTTTCTTTTAATTTGGGGTTTAGTTATTTTGTGATAATTACTACTTAGAGTTAATTAATATTTTTAAGATAAGTTGATCAAAATTAAATTTGGGTTTGTATTTTATTAGGAAGAAAATTGAAAAGAAAATAAAAGAGAATGAAATAGGAGTTGGACCAGTTTTAATTAAATTCCCAGGACCAAAACCAGTCCAAACCCGGTCCACCACCAGCTTAGCCAACGACATCGTTTCAGAGCTGATAAGTCTCAACCGTCGATCTCATTAGATCGAACGGTTCAGTCCATCTCCAGCATCGACTAAACGACGTTGTTTCATGTTTGTTGATCTGCATCGTTCGTTTCATTCGATTGAACGGTCCAGTATTTTCCTCGGGACCCGACATGTCCACCCCACTAACCGATCCAATCCCCCAACCGGCCAAAACGACCCCGTTTTACATAAGTGAACTGATCCACGTCGTTGATCTCAATTGATCTAACGGTTTGGATTCAATTCCACAACCTGTATATATATGTGTAACACACCCCGCCCCCTAAAGCCCCTACCCAGTCTCCTTTGTCTCTTCAGAGACGACCTAAATCCAAACCCTAGCAGCAGCTGCCCCTCTCCACCGCCCTAAACCCGGCGACGCTAGTTCCAATGACCTCCTTCTTCACACCACAGAGCCCCCTCAACCTCCCCATTCCAAATATCCAAACACCTCTCTTCGAATAATAGCCAAGCGCCTCGAATCTTCAATCGAAATTCAGTCAAAAAAATCCTAGCTTACCCAATCAACCCCAAAAAATCACACCCCTGAACCACCAGGCTTCCCTCGTCCCAAATCCCATGATAGTTTTCCTCGAATCACCACAGAGGCTTTTCGAATTTCAGATCGAAAAGTTGAACCTTGAGTCCCCAAAAACACTGCTTAGTAAAGATTTCAAGATTTTTAGGTTGAAATAGGCTGTAATCGTGTGTTTTCAATCGAACAAAAACATACGATTAGAGCCCGTCTCAAGCAAAAGAGTAGGAAGATCTTTTGAGCGGAATAAAGGGTTCGATTCTGGTAAGTGTTTCGGTGTTTTTCAATGTTTTCTTTTATGTATCTTCCTCCTCATCCCTTTCCCACGGGCTGAAATTCACGGTCTTATCATTTTTTTGTCCTTTTATTATATGAAGTTTCAGTCTGTTTGTGTCTTAATTTGCTGAGAACAACAAATGTGAACATTGCATGTCAAATTACTGCTTAGTTACACGATAATTTGTTTGCAGTTTCTGTTTGAATTTTGGTTTACATGATTCTATAAATGTGTGTATGTTTGACTCAGGTTCAGTTTATTTTCAAAATCTCTACATCTCTTTTGGATCTATTTTGAAACCTTAACATGTAAATAGTCCTCATAAGGGTAATGTGGTTAGTTGGAGTTAATTAAGAAACAAAGGGATTGGTAGTGGACATGACAGTTTGTCAACACCTTTAGAGGATTAATTAAAAATTGAAAAGAAGGATCAGTAGTGGAAAGTAACAGCCTTTAAGTACCTTTAGAGGTGGGAATTCAGAGAAGAACATAGGGTAGGTTTAAAAAATTGAAGATGGTAGTAAGGCTGACACCTTTTTAAAAAAAACCTTTAGAGGTGGGGAAATCAGAAACAACATGGGCTAATAATAAAATTTTAAAGGGGCGCACATGGGAGGGAATAAACAGGCTGAAAAGTGAAAAAATTTTTTGAATAAAAAGGGTTTAACATTGGTCTTTAAAGGGAACAGACCTAAGAGAAGAGTGGGGAGGAGCTGAGGAGATTCTGAGAAAGAGATATAGAGTTTAAGATACAGAAGAGAGAGGCTGGTACTTAGAAATACAAAGAAAAATAACTCCGAAAATATTGGGGAAAAAAATTGAAAATTTCTGTTTCATTGATTTCCATTTTTCTGGTTTTCAATCTCGAATTGGCTGAAACCATCTTCCATATACTGTTTCATTGAATTATCTGGGGTTAATAGTTGCTTCCTTGGGTTAAAACCGGGACAGTTTTGTTGTCGTTGTCGATTTCTGATGTTTATGTTCTGATCTCAACTCAGTTTTTCTCCTTTTGTGTTGCTGTTTGTTACTAGGTACACATCTCTGCACTTTATTCGAATGTAAAGTTTGATGTGGGAAATCAGAAAAATGGAATCTGGAGCTTTGAGTTGTATTCAATTTAAGTTTAAATTAAGAATATAGCATGCTTGTTTACTCTGTTTTGCTGGATATGTCACTTACTGCCTTTCAACTGTGAACAACGGGATCACCCTTTAATTTTTGAATATCATACGACTTGGTAGTTTAGTTTGGATGTCCATCTTAGTCTGATTCTTCAAATGTAGTCATTTGCATTACTTCTTCGTTTTAAGGTCAGGATTTGGACCTGTTTAAGTGCAGTCAATTCGATTTTTGCTAGACTTTAAATGTGTGTTAAATAAGGTTTTTTGGGCTACTGTAGTATGAATTTGAATCTTGTATGCAAGTTGAATTGATGGTTCAATGTCATAGCTTTTGGGTCTGATTTGTGTGATAAGCCTCGATGTTAGGAAATATCTGCTCTCCTATAGCAGGGATCTAAATTTGCTTCATTATTTTTCTTTAGATATAGTTTAAATTGGTTTTATGTTTAGCTTAGTTTTTTTTTCTTCTTTCAGAATCAGAGTTTTGTATTATAATCTTCTATTGTTTTGTCTTTTAATATTCAAGTGAGGCATTTTTGTTTAGTCATACCTTGGTTTATACGCATACCAATTAGTCATGAACGGGCCAGGTCCAGTAGGCCCAGCTGACTTTTGGGCCTGGTCTCGGAGGCCCCTTTGGAAATGAGGAATGGTCTCGCTGTTCTCGTTTGTCCTGGGCCTCCTCGTCTAAAAGTTCTATGTTTGCTGGCGTTAACTAATAAGGATGGTCCAGCTACTGAACATCCAACGCCCCTTTCCCTTTCCCTAATAGTTGCATACCTCGGCCTTAAATCGGGTTAATTCAATTGTTTTGTGGTAATTAATCTGAGGCAAGCTATAATTAGACACTTAGTAACAAATGACTCTTGTGTTAATCTCATAATCCAGGTGTAAATAACAAATATTTGTAGAGGAACCTTTAGGGCCGTTTAAAATACCATCGTGATTGCATACACGTTTTACGATTTTCTTAAAAAATAAAATTGGAGTATGCGTTCGCGCAACTTCGAACAATTTCCTTCAATAATAGAAACAGTTGCTAATAGGCCACTAGTCGATTTTAAGAGTTTCGAAGCATGTCGTCTACAATTTAATTATTCATGGCCATCATGTTAATAGCCTAGATAAAAAATATGACAAAGGTTGGTAGTTTGCATTACGCACATTTAATACACTATCGTTACCACGTATACGTCCGCATACCTTCGGGCAAACTTTTTGGACAATAATAAAGCGTAATTAATTGTGAACATGTTTGCGTGACATGATTTTTGACGCGCCAAACAAATAGGTACACGTACGCGTGACCCGTTTCAAGGTATTTTTAAAATTTAAAAGCGGTTAGGGGTAAATGCACATAGGATCTAAAGTCAGTAATTAAACAATTTTAATAAGCCAAGTATGATCAAAGCGACCGTGCTAGAACCACGGAATTCGGGAATGCCTAACACCTTCTCCCGGGTTAACAGAATTCCTTACTCGGATTTCTGGTTCGCGAACTGTTAAACAAAGTCAATCCTTTCCTCGATTCGGGATTTGAACCTGTGACTTGGGACACCATAAATTATCCCAAGTGGCGACTCTGATTTTTAATAAATAAACGATCCCGTTTCGATTGTCTTTTGATTGGAAAAACTCTCTTATATTTATATGCCTTTTACGGGGTGTAAGAAAAAAGGAGGTGTGACAGCTCTGGCGACTCTGCTAGGGACCGAACCCAGAATCTCTGGTTCAGGGTTCAAGAATTTGAGCTTAGAATAATTGTTATATTTGGCTTTATTTATTATCTTGTTTATTCACATGTTTGGGCTTAATGTGCTAAATGTTGCTTTTTACCGCTTTGATATTATCTGAACTGTATATATAAACTGTTACGAAACCCTTCTTCTTTCTGAGTCTTCTGAATTTATGGTGCACACGTGCGCATGACCCACCTTTCTGTTAGAAGTCATACCAAATAGAACGAAGTTGGGCCAAGTAACTAGGCCGGTTAGACTTTCGTGCTCCCGGTACGTTGCCCCCACTTCGGCTCAAGATGTACGCTTGGGTAAGCCAGGTCTAGAATAGTATACCCCAGGTTTTACACTTAGAATAACTCAGCTTCATGTTAGATCCCTAGTAGGAACGTTTGTTTGCATCATGTGCATTTGACTTCAGAGACTCAACATAGGGGTTGGGTCTGTCTAGGACAGGTAGACCCGAAATGAAAAGACCATCCTGATGCATCTTACTTGCTACTTGTGCATTCATTTGTTTCGGATTTGCATGTTGACCAGAAAAGTTAGAAAAGGAAAATCAATGTGAGAGCCGAGAAAGAAAATTGGCTGTTTTCGAAAAAAACATAATTTCCAAAATAGGTTGAAATTCTGTCGAAATTTTGAAAAGAAAAGGAAATGTTGTGTTTCTTTTAAAAATAGTTTTATTATTACGAACTACGAAAGTTTGATATTCGTCGGATGTGAGATACGTAGGCAACTCACATCGGGCCCAACAATTTAAAAAAATAGATAATAAATAATTAAAAATGTGGGTACATAAATGTCATTGTGTTGTCATAAGTAAGGCGATGACATTCTTGTCCAAAATATGCCGAATGTCCCCAAAAGGGCACCAGAAGGCTGTTTTTGCAAGAACAGTCGCCTTTGGTCGTTTTTTCTTCAAAAAATAAAAAATAAAATAAAATTTTGCCGGTTAGCAAACACAGCCTTTAAATCTTCTTCATCGAAGTGTTTTTTATGAATTGTTTTAGAAATATTAATGAGTTTTTCAAAATGAGTCTTGATTTTATTTTTTCTTTTTAAAATTAAAATCACTCACAGGTACAAAATGAGCACCATCCAAAACCCGCCGTTCACAGATGTAGATGAGTTTCTATTTTGGCTTCAGATGTGGTGGCATGAGTTAGGAGGAGATAGTCAAAAATGGGTCATTAAGTATTTGGGAGCTCTCACAGATATTATGAAAGTTAAACCGCGCAATGATTTGATTACGGCACTAGTGACTTTTTGGGACCCAGTTCACAATGTCTTTCGCTTCTCTGATTTCGAGCTTACTCCCACATTAGAAGAAATAGCTGGATATTGCGGTTTTGACGGAGATTTGAGAAACCAGAATCTTATATTCCCAAAGGCTCCCTCAGTACACCGATTCTTTGATCTTCTGAATATCAGTAATCAAATTAGAAAAAGCAACGTTGTCAAAGGGTGTTGTTATTTCAACTTCATATATTCAAGGTTCGGAAAGCCGGATGGATTTGAAATTCATGAAAAGGGCCTTACTAACAAACAAAACAAGGACACCTGGCAGATTCACCGACGCTTCGCTTTCATGGTAGCTTTTCTAGGAATCATGGTCTTCCCAAACAAAAAACGGACGATTGATATTCGCATAGCCAGAGTCGTACAAGTCCTCACTACCAAAGAACATCACACTCTTACCCCGATCATTCTCTCAGACATTTATCGGGCGTTGACTTTGTGTAAATCTGGGGCAAAATTCTTCGAAGGTTGCAATATTTTATTGCAAATGTGGTTGATTGAACATCTCCGACATCACCCCAAGTTCATGCAGTATGGTCCAAGCAAGGACAATTTCATCGAGAGTTATGAAGAAAGAATAGAAGATTATAAATCTCCAGTAGGGGTGGAAGCCTGGATATCCCATTTAAGATCTTTAATGGCAAGTCAAATTGAGTGGACTTTGGGATGGCTCCCGGTAAGAGAGGTGTTACACATGTCAACCTTGAAGAGTTATTTGTTGTTGTTGGGATTAAGAAGCATCCAGCCGTATGCACCATAGAGAGTTCTAAGACAGCTAGGGAGATACCAAGTGGTGCATGATGATGAAGATTTGAGTGTGCAAGTGATTGAACTACACCCCGAAGCCACTCTCTTTGAGGCTTTAAACCAGCAGATTTGGAATGGTTGTCAATACTTGAAAGATGATACCCAAGTTCCAGATCTTGCGAAAGGCGAGATAAATCCGGGTTATGCTAGGTGGTTTGAGAAAAAATCCCGCGTGGATGATGCACCAGAACCTGATCCTAGAAGGCCCATAAAAAGACCGCATGTTCAAGCCTTTGATGACAAAATCCAAGAACGGTTGGCTTGGGGAGAAAAGGAAAAGGGATACAAAGCAACTATTCATGCCTTAGAAGAAAGCCTGAGGAACCTCAATTTGGAGAAAGACTTACAAGCACAGGAAGTAGAAGATGAAAAGAAGAGTCTGATTAGCGAGAATAAAACTCTCCATGCTCAGTTTCAACTGATGAAGAAAGCCTTTGAAGCGCCAGTGAGAAGTTGGAAAGATCAGAAAATCATTGCCAATCTGATGGAAAAAATGCAAGATTATGACTCCATCTTGACAAAGATTGAAAAAGCCTTAGACAAAGCTAAGAAAAAAATCTTACAGTTAAATGAGGAGGCCAAATCTAGTAAGGAACGCCAAGTAATGAGATTTGAAGAAGAAATAGCTCAATTCGAGAGAGAGAAGGACCATTGGATGCATTCAGAAGCTCAACTCCATGCACAGTTGGAAGAAATGAGAAGGTATAATAGAGAACATCAGCATGCAGATATTGACAAGGAGAGAACACAGGCAAAACTCGATCAGGCGAGACTTCGGGCTCAATTGGAATCGGCTTTAGATTGTGAGGGCCGCATAAGAGACATAGCCACCACTCGTCAACAGCAGTTACAAAACCAAGACCAGAATCTCCAGGACTTCAGAGCACAAATCCATGATTTGGTTGTTTACACCTCTCAAAGTTATGTGAACTGTCAAGGGATGGATTATGAGAGGTTTTTAGAGCATGCGCCTACTTTTGCCCATCATCTTGCAATGGAGTTAGAGAGTATGTACCGTACACTAGGGGGTCAGTCGGGTCAAGCCCCACCGTGAGCAGATGTTCCAGTGATTGAAAGCAAAAGATTGTGGAGTGAAACGTAGTCATAGTTGTTGGAACTTTTCATATAATAGTCATGTTTTAGCTTGAGTCCATGTTGAGTCTTTTAAACCATTTTCTTAAAGTGTTGTCCAAATGTAATGTCATTTCTGTCATTGTACTGTTTTGTTTGTTAAAATAAATAAAATAATAATTATTTCCGCCAGAACTACGCACGGTCTGATTCATGCGGGGACATGATACGTAGGCAATCTCTATAGGATTCGACCACCACTAAAAAGAAAAAGGGAAATAAAGAAGGATAAAATAAAGGAAGCTTAAAATAAGGGGCACAATCAGGAAAAGCTGGGATGACACAAGCATCCGAGCAAATACATGATAGAAAATGGTTAGTTGCCTAGGTGCATTGCATCCCAACGTGTAATTGCATATGTGTTAAACTATAAAAACTAACAAGTTTGTTGTTTTTCAGAGAATTCAAGCAGTTAGTTTATCTAGAGTATACTGTCACATTATCATTACCAAACCAGATCAAAAGGACCAATACCATAAATCTTGTCTATCCCGGATATCGACACAAGTGTTGAGGTAGAGGAGTTGGACATCAGTAAAATGAAAGAGGAGATGCTCAAACTTAAGCAACAGATGGCCGATATGTATCAGGCCTGGTCTAAGGACAATCACCCCCAGGTTACCCTGCTAACCCTGCTTCCACCCCACCACCGACTCAAACTCAGGATCATCCTGCCACCGATCTATCCCCGAGCTTTCCTATTTACCAGCACTACCGGGGCACCATTTCTCATACACCACAATCTCCACCCCCTAAACCAATTCCATACCCTCTTCTACCAGTAACTCCTATCTTCGTAGCACCTCCACCAGCTACACTCCACAAATCTCCTAACGAGCCTATGTTCCAGGCCCAGGACAACCAATACTACCCCTCGGAGCCCACTTTCAAAGCTCCAGAAACCCATTCATATACTCCTCGCTTTGACCTCCCGATAGAAACTGATAAACCAGTCAAAAATACCGAACATGAGGAGATGTTCAGGAAAGTTAAAAGCTTAGAACAATCGTTCAGAGACATGCTGGGGTTAGGAGGGCAAGTCAGTGTGGCCTACAAGGACCTATGTTTGTTCCTGAATGTGCAATTACCGGCATGTTTCAAGATGCCCAAGTTCAATCTATACAATGGGCACGACGATCCAGTAGCCCACTTGAGGGGTTTTTGCAGCAAGTTGAGGGGAGCTGGAGGAAAAGACGAATTGTTAATGGCTTACTTCAGTCAGAGTTTGAGTGGATCAACATTGGAATGGTATACCCGCCAAGACCATGGGAGATGGTACATATGGGATGATCTGGCGCAAGCATTTGCTTGTCACTTCCAATACAATCTTGAGATCATTCCAGATCGACTGTGTGAGCAGGTGATTTTTGCCCTATGTGAGAATTACTCCCAAAAATTCAAAATAAAATAATTTTCCTTTGTGTGCAATTTTGAGAATTTTTGGATAATTATTTGTATTTGTCTGTGCATGTTTATTTGTTAAATTAATAAAAAATACAAAAATATGTTGCATTTGCATTTAGGATTTGATTCTACAATTAGGAGCAATTAAGTTTGTTTTACAAGAACAAAAAAATCATAAAAATAATGTATATTGCATTTTTAGCATTTAATGTCCAAATTGTGTGATTTTATCGTAATTGCTATTTAATTGTGTGTAAATTATTATTAAGAGTTAATTAGCGTTCTTATAAATTAATTTAGTTTTATAGGCTAATTTAGGATTTTTAGAATTTTAGATTTATTTAAAGAAAAATAAAAGAAGAAAAAGAAGCAATAGAAATAAGAAGAAAATCGGACTGGGCCACCTTTTAAATTAAATCAACCAGGGCCAAACCAAATAACCCCTTATCCAACCCAAATAACCCCACCGGGTCGACCCGACCCGGTCCGCCCTATAACCCCAAACAAACACCCCCTTCTTCCATTTTCATTTTTCATTTTTTAAAAAAAACCTAACCTAAAAAAACTAAAACCACCCGCCCCCTTGTCCTCTTCATCTTCCCCAAACCACCCCTTTCCCCCTCACGTCCAACAGCAACCATCGCCATCCATGGCTGCCTTCCCCGTCGTCCCCATCATCGCCATCTATGGCTGCCCTCCCCGTCGTCCCCATCAACCCTCCCATGGCTGCCCTCCCGTCTTCATCGTCCCCAAACGACCCATTCAACACCCAAAACAAACCAAGCGACGAACGCCATGGCCGCTGTTTCTTCTTCTTCAGCAGCTCCATCTCGAAACCACGCCTTCAGTCGAGCAACTGCTCCTTCCTCACTTCGTCGTTTGCCTCCATCTCCAGCTCCCATGTCTTCCCTTCTGCATCTGCTTCACCCCTCCTCCCAAACGACCATGGCTTGCCTTCTCCTTCTTCAAACCCACACGACGCAGCCATACACGAACGACCCAACTCACTGTCGCTGCGTCGTCTTCTTCAACACCCCAGCAGCCTCCACGTCCAACAGCCACCGCCACTGTCACGGCCAGCTCCAAGCTCTCGTCGTTCACCTCCAGCCAAACCCAGCAACGTTGCACACACTCACGTCCAGATTCAGAAGACAGAGGAGGAACGAACTGAGAAAGCAACGAAAATAGCCTTTAAACTAGTAGGTTTCCGTTCTCTTTTCTTTTAGTTTTCGTTCAGCGAATTCATCTTCCACTCCTTTTCTTCTTTCTATGATTGTGTTTGTGTTCCGATGGGTTGGTTTGAATTTGAACCCAGGTCTTTGTTTGTATTAGAGATAATTCGTGTTCATTTTTGTTTGAAGTTCGTTAGTTTTTCATCAAGTGATTTAATGTCGAGTGTTTATGTGTTGGTCCTTAGTTTTTGATTTAGTTTGAATCATTCATTTTTGTTATGACGTTGTTTGATTTAGTTTGAGGTCAACTGATGATTGAGTTTAGTGATTTGAATCTACTTGTTTGCCCTATTAAGTTTGTTGATATGAATCTGACCATGATAAACGGAATTGGGAGTTAGTTTCATGTGTTTAATTTGTCAATTGTCACACTTGATTTGGTTATAGCTGCTGTAGTTTGGTTAATTGATTAGAGGAATTGGTTATAGCTGATATGGTTTTGGTACAGGTTGAAAGGGGATGGGGATATAATGGTAATTTCAGTAGTTTCAGGGGCATTTTTGGGATTTTAAGTTTTAAAAAATGATTAATTTGAGTGCTCTGTCCACTAGGCACTAATAATTTTAAAATAATACGTAGTGGGGGACAAGACATGATGGTGGAAATTAATACATTATTTAGTGCATAATGGGGGACAAGACATATGGTAGTGGGCAATAATGCATTGTTTAATATAGTGGGGGACAAGACATATGGTGGTGAGAATTAATGTATTTGTTTAATATAGTGGGAGACAAAGCATGTATTAGTGGGGAACAAGGCATGCAGGTGTGGGGAGAATATTTAGGATTAGTTTAAGTCTTTCAAGGTAAGAGTTTTGTTATAAATAGAGTCATTAATAAGCAGTAAAGGAGGAGTTTTTGAGAGAGGATAAGAGGATTTTCTGAAAAATTTGGAGAGGATAGGTTTTACACAGTACAGGTTTTACACAGGGGCTGGTTTTTGGAGGAAGAAAATCGTTTCTCTTCCATGTTTTTCTTAGAGTCTAGGCTGGATTTTTAACATTTAAAAGTTCAGTAATTTGAGAGTAAAAAACAGGCTGATTATTTCTAGGTTTTCACTAAGGTTTTAAGAGGTTGTTCAGTTTGTTATTTCTGGTCTGCGTTGGGTGCTGTGGGTGCTGTTTCATTGAGTGTGCTGGAGCCCTGTTTGGTTTTCAAATCTATCACTGGTTGATCTGTCACTGCGTTGCTGTGTTATTACTGTTGCTGACCGCTCCTTCATCTTCTTGTATTTCCGTTATCCAGGTACATGTTCTACAGCTCTCAAATTTAAAGGAGAGGAAGTAAAGAGTTGTTGGAATGGATTCCTGAAAATAACTGTTTCTTTATGTTTAATTTGATATATAAGCAATATTTCATTTGATATTTCCTAGTATGTATTGGAATGATTTTGAAATGCATAAACTGGAATGATCGAATTTATTTCTACGAGCATGGAATATCAATTGTAATTAATCTTAGTTGGTGATTACTAATTATGAAATATACTGTATTTAATTCTTTTGTTCAGTAGTCGTAAAACAGTTTCAAATAGTTTTATGTCACAAAACAGGTTCAAATAGTTTATAGAAATCAGCATGTTAGTTTAATATGTCTAATTCTGAAATCGCGAGTTCACTTGAGTAAATAACATCATTTTGAATAGCAATGTAAATAATGTTATTAACTAATTTAGTTCTCGAATGTTAGTGATTAATGTTAGCTTAATGTCAGTTTTAAGCATTGATGCATTTTTCAACAAATCGCAAAAAGAGCTAAAAATAGCTTTATATTCCACATAGTTAACTCCAATAATCCAATTCATATAATAAAGGTAAAGTTGAACTGGATCGAAATGGTAGCTGGTTTGTTAACATTTACAACGGCAGGCGGCGGATCTTAAGTTAGGTAGTGGGTTCAAACTAGAAGGTGTTTCCTTTTGTTTGGACCCGGACTTGAATTTGAAGCCCGAACTTTTAATGCTAATTGATTAGGATTTTTCTTTATTTTTAGAGACCAATAAATAGAAAATCATAGTCGTTTTAGGATATCCTTGAATAAAAATGAGATGAGCCTCGCCGAATAAAAAAAATACAAAATTGCGGGGCCCTCAATAAATATTTGTTTTAAAATATTTAGACTTAGGGACGGGTCGTTTAGCAAAATTTCACGGCCTTCCCCAAAAGATAACAACGCAAGTCACTTCCGGCGCGCTTTAAATAATTTACCCTCTTAAACTCGGGTGCACATTTATGTGACCCAAATCCAAATCTCAACAAAGTCGAAATGTGTCGTTAATCACGGGTACATTGATTGTGACGTGGTTCGAGATGCATTTCCATGACGTTGCAAATTCCTTTAAAAATAATGACTGAGATGAGCCTCGACAAACAAGAATACACAAACTGCGGGGCCCTCAACGGACAGTTATTTAAAATGTTTAGATTTCGAGACAGGCCGCATAGCATACTTTACGGTTTTTCTCAAAATAACAACGCATTAGTATCTTTAGGCGCGTATTTAATAATGTTATTTTCCTAAACTCGGGTGCACATTTATGTGACCCAAATCCAAATCTCAACGAAGTTGGAACGCATCGAAAATTGCGGGTACATTTATGTGGCGTAATTCGAGATGCATTTTCACGACGTTGCAATTCTTTGAATAAATAGTAACAAAAGCGGTAAACAATCAAAATTTGCACATAGGTTCATAATTGTATAAAATCAGATAATCAAGCCAAATACGACAGTTGAGCAACAGTGCTAGAACCACGGAACTCGGGAATGCCTAACACCTTCTCCCGGGTTAACAGAATTCCTTATCCGGATTTTTGGTGCGCAGACTGTTAAACAGAGTCAATATTTTCCTCGATTCGGGATTCAACCGGTGACTTGGGACACCATAAATCTCCCAAGTGGCGACTCTGAATCTTTAAATAAAATCCCGTTTCGATTGTCCTTTAATTGAAAAAAATCCCTTCTGCGCCCCTTAGCGGGGGCGCGAGTAAAAAGGAGGTATGACAGCTCTGGCGACTCTGCTGGGGACCGAACCCAGAATCTCTGGTTCAGGGTTCAAGAATTCGAGCTTAGATTAATTGTTATTATTTGGCGTTATTTATTATCTGATTTTATTACGTGTTTTAGCCTAAATGTGCAAAATGTTGCTCTTACCGCTTTGATATTATCTGAACTGTATATATAAACTACTACAAAATCCCTCTCTTCTCTCTCTTGAGGAGTGCACGTTGGTCGTGACTTCTTTCTGTTAGTGTTATATCCCAAAATAGAACAAGGATTCGGAGGAGTTGCAAAACCGGATGATCTTTTGGTTACCGGTACGCAGTTCCCATCCTCGGCTCGAGTTGTCCGCTCGGGTAAGCCAGGTCTAGAACAAACACCCAGGATAAACCTAGTATAACAAAACCTCATGCCGGATCCCTAGTAGGAACTCTTATTTGCATCATGTGCACTTGACTTAGGGGACTCAACACAGGGGTTGAGTCTGTCTAGGACAAGCAACCTGAAATGAAAAAACCATCCTGCTGTATCCTGTTTGTTTTGCGCATTTATTTGTCACAGACTTGCATGCCGACTGGCTTCTGACAATATTGAAAAAAAAAGGAAAAGAAAAAAAATAGCAATATAGAAAGATAATTCTGAGTTACCGGCGAGCTTTGCCAAAATTTTGTGAAAAAAAATATTTTTTTAGTGTAATTTATTTAAAAAAGTCTTGTCGTCAGAATTAGTTTATTGTCGTTGCCCGAACTACGCAGGTCTGATTCTCACCGGATGTGAGATACGTAGGCAAACCTCTTCGGTTCCGGCTCACCATATTCAAAAAAATCCAAAAAATATTTTCCATTACTCGCTTCTTTAGAAAGTCTTTCTTTTATACCTCAATTTTTTTAAAAAAAATACAAAAATATTTCCTTTTAATCTCTCTCAAAATCCCAAAATATTTGTTTAAAAATTTAAAAGAAAATTGAAGATTCAAAAATATTTTTTCTTTTCTTTTGTAGTATTTCTTTCATAAATCCAGAGTAATAGTCCAAAAATATTTCCTTTCTTCGTTAGAAGTTTTTTTTTCTTCAAAATTTCCCAAAAAAAAAGGAAAAGAAGTTAAAATTCAAAAAAAAAAAATTCTTTAGACGTCTTTCTTTTCAAAAGTTTTTTTTTAAAAAAAAAACAAACAAACAAATCGAAATCCAAAAATATTTTCTTCTTTGTAAGTATTTTATTCGGAAAATAAAAAGTTAGTTTATTTCCTTTATTCCTGATCGGCCCGAACTACGCCGATTTGATTCTCACCGGATGTGAGATACGTAGGCAACCCTCATCAGGTCCAACCTCCCCTTTTGCAAATAGCCAAAAAATATCAAATTTTAACTGTCAACATAAATAAGTCGGGTGATGCCGTTTTTTTGCAAGAATAGCCGAATGTTCTCGAAAGGGACGCCGGAAGGCTGACTTTGCATAAATGGCCACTTTTGATCATCCTTTAGAGTTTTGGTCGGTTGACCCTCACATCCTTAAAATCTTCATTCCCGAAGTGCTGAAAGGCTGTGTTCGGAACCAGATCTTTCTTTTAATCTGTGAAATTTTTTTTTTAAAAAAAATAGTCAATTGGTTGAGTCAAATAAATTTTATTTTTGCTTAGTCACCTTAATAAATGTGCAGGATGAGCACAATGCAAAAGGAACTTTTTGTTTTCAATAAAGATTTATGTCCACAAGATCATGGAAGATTTAAAAGATCTGCAAAGGGATCTCGCACCTAAGCCCGCAGCAAGGCCGAACGATGCCTCGCGGGCACCAACTTTTGGAGCTTTAATGTATTCATAGTTCGAGTCAGTGTTTTGTTTTTAGAGTCTGTTGTCTGTCTGTATATTCTCTTTTGCATCAAAATGTGTCAGTAGTTTTTTTTTAGTCCATAATTAGTTTTACTTCGGGTTTGTTCTCCTTTCCAAAAAATGTCTAGTTTGTTTTATAATGTTTCAATAAAGAAAATGGAAAATTCCCAAAATTTGCCTTCGCAATTATGTGGCAGAACTACGCCCGGTCTGATTCATGCGGGGACATGATACGTAGGCAATCCACGTAAGATTCGACCACCATTAAAATAAAAATAAAAAAAGAAGAAAAAAAAAGAAAAAAGAAAAAAGGGAGCACAATTACAAGAAGCCGGAATGACGCACATAACTGAAGCAAATGCATGATAGAAAGGGTTAATTGCCTAGTTGCATTGCATCCTTAATGTGTGTTTTCTTATCTGTTGAAAACCCTAACGCTAACAGGTTGCTTCTCATTTTTGTTCCTTTTCAATCTCCAGAAAGGTGGTTAGTTGTGGTCCTGAAAGTAACGCTTCCCTGCAACACAAAGGCAAAAGACAATGGCAGAGAACAACAGAACTGAGTGGGTTGGTACCGATGCCCGAAAGCAGTTGGTTGAACAGGAATACGGGTTGGTAGAAGAGATAAAAATGTTGAGACAACATGTGGTAGATATGTATCAGGCATGGATGACTGGGAAAGCACCACCCCCACCACCGCCTAGCTTCTTGAACTTTGTCCTTACTCAAGCACCTAACACAATAACGGATGATCCCCCATACTCTCCATATCTACCCACTTATAACAGCTTTCCCATCCACCCGAGTAGCTCTAGCACTCGTCGTCCAACTATATCCTCCCAATGCTACTCCCCTCCCCAACGCTACTTCTCTCAACGGGACTCCCAAGAACATGCTTCACTTTCCCAGTACTCAGCTCCACAAAATGCCTATCCACCCTCACAAGCCTACCGAAAGCCCTCTGGATCAGGTTTCCGGCCCAATCAAGCATTTAAGAATGAGAGGTTGCTGAAGAAAGAAAAGGCTTTCACCCCTGTTGGAGGATCATATGTCAGTTTGTTCCAAAAGTTGAAGCAATTGGACATGTTGAAGCCGATTCATATAAAAATGTCAAACCCTCTGTCAAAGAAGTTTGATTTTTCTCGAAGGTGCACATATTGCTCAGATGCCCCGGGGCATGACACAGAGAAGTGTTGGAAGCTGAAGAAAGCAATTCAGAAGCTTATTGATGCAGGTGACATTGTTATGCAAAATCCAGATGCAACGGACAGTAGCCAAAGTCCGTCGCCTATTCGTAATGAGATGCATATGTCGAATATGACTTGTTTTGAAAAGGAATATGAGAAGTCTTCTGAGATCCTCGGAGGTCCGCGCGTTGCAGAGTTTTCAGTGCTATCAGAGGTTGCTCTTAAGAACGAGCCCGCAAAGGGAGCCCAAAAGCAATTTGCTAAGAACAATGAGATGGAAATTGGTGGAGGTCCCAGTAATGTGGATGCCGAATCTAGTGGCTAAGATGCCGAACTTGGCAATTGGAAAGACGCTCCTTTCTTGGTTGGTCAGGGAGGAGTTTCGGTGGTTCATTTTGTTATCATTTCTATTGTCCGGGTTATTTGCAGGGTTGTAATCCGGACATTGTCTTGTGTCAAACCCTCTTATCCTTCCATTTTTTGTCATAGTAGTTTGTTTAGTGTGGTCTAGGTTTGTTTTAGGGTTTGTTCCAAGGTTGTACCCCAGTTGTTTTGCTTGTTTCATTATACGAACCGTTTCACCGCTTATCTAATGCAAATTCCGGTCTTTTGTTACCTCCAGTCATCTTCTTTGTTTAGTTCTTTTTATCCTTTTGTTTTGTCCTTGTTCAAATGTCAATTCTAGTGACATGACATGCACGCACAGTTTGGGCCTAATCTTAAGAGTTAATTATAAAGCCATTGGGGGATGATCGGGACACTTAAGGGAAATAGGAACAGCTTGAGATCCTTTGAAGGCCGAGCCACGTGAAACTAGGGCAAGTAAAACATAAAGAAAAACCATAAAAGAAAGTTAGCCATATTGACAAGGGGGTCGTTCACGGTAACGAAAGTGAGAGTATTGCCCAACGGTGCTTTAAAAATGACAAATGAAAAGGCGAATGTGTGGATATGGTTATCAAGTCCGGCACAATCAGAAGATGTGGCGAATATTTAATTGTGTTGTTTGTGCTTGGCATGTTTTGAATATTGGAATGACGAAGGCATTTTATTCTGCTATCTAAACACTTTATCCTTCGTTAACCCTTTTGAGCCTTATTGGTTTTCTTTCGTACCCCTCATTCGGAATCAGTAGCAAAGATTAGAAAACACAAGCATGAAAGAAAAAGAAAAAAAAAAGAAAAAAGGAAAAGAAAACAACACAAACAACAAAACAACAAAAGAGAAGGGAGAAATGAGAAAAGAAAAAGAAAAATAATAATAAATAAGTGAAAAGGAAAACAAAAAAGGAATTGGGAACTACGTTTGACCTGATTCCTCAAAGAGGATACGTAGGCGCTTCACGGCTCGGTCATAGTGTGCATAGTGTAACATAGTGTAACAAAAATAAAAAATCCCCAAGCAAGAAACTGGGGCGGAAGTTGTGTTGGATGTAGAGAAATCTGGTTTCGAAGGTTGTAAATTTTGAACCCAAATTGATTCGTTTTGAGCTGCTAATACCCTTTCTTTCTAGCCCTATCTAAAACCCCACGTTACGGTCCAAAGAAAGACCTTTTGACCAGTCTTCGAAAGATGCCAAGTCATGCAAATGGAAGTCGAGAATAACATTCTGATCCCCGACAGAAAGTAATAAAATGAGAGAGTCTTATCGGTGAAAACCTTCACGGGCACCTTGAGGCGGCTATAAGTCGAGAGAAAAATCAAAATGAGAGAGGCTTGATAGTTTAAACCCTTCGGGCACTACAAGTCAAATAAAGATTGAGAATCATACAGGAAAGCACCAGACGAAGATTGTGAAAGGCGATTAACGATAGAGGATAGGCCACGTGTGCATGTCATGGCCAATAGAGTTGGTATCCACTTCTGATAGGTTTTACTTTGTAGTTTTCTTGTTAGGAGTCATCTCTTTCTTTTGCCTTTTACTCTGTTCCTTTTTCCTTTGTCATTTCCTCTTCTTGAGTCTCTTTGGTCAGAACAAGTGAGAAATGATCTCAAAATTTGTCATCAGCTTTCCAATTATGCAAGACGATATCTGACTAGTACATCAAAGTGGTATAAGTCAGGAAAGAACAAGCGCAATGAGCTAGTAGTAGTCAACGTGCTTTGAGGTTCGCGAAAAATACCCAAGATTGGTCCATATCAATTCAGGGACAGTACAACAAAAAGAGGGCCAGGGGGATTGAGCCGAGGGTATATTCGATGATGAGATTGACAAAAGGATGGACCAGTGTCAAGAAGGATATCCCCAGCAGAAATCGAGGGTTATAAGGCCAAGGCCAGCGAAAAATCAAGAAAGAACAACGCGGAAAGCAATAGACATAATTGGGAGATTCATAGGAGACTCAAAGGTTGGGGAAATGCCAGTTCACGGACAGTACCGCAAAAGAAGATATTGGGTCTGCACCGGGAAAAGGTATTTCAGTAACAAAGACGATGGAAGGAGTGGTTAATCAATGAACAAACATACAAGATCTTCAAGTGAAATCAGCTGGCATGAAAATACATGAGGTCAGATAAGGAGACTAGGAAAATGGTTAAGAGGTTTGTGAATAAGGAATCGTCAAGAAGGTCGGAAGGTATCAGCCCAGTTCAAGATGGTCTGACAACGCATAGATGGGAAAATGGTTGATAGCATCCCCAGCAGTAGTATCGCAACCAACCACCACGTTTTAAACTCACCAAATTTTCTTTGATTTGAAGCAGGGACAGGGAATGTTACTGACGACGGGAAGACGCGCCACAAGAAAGATTGTCAAACTGGGGCAGAAAATTTTCGTTCATTTCGAAAATTTTCAGGAAGTCTAACACAAGTTTGGTGAAAAGCGGTATCCCCAACAGTTTTTCGGGAGAAGGCAAAATAAGTTTTAAAGAAAGCAATGTCAGGAGGAAGATAACACGAGTTTTAAGGGAGGTAGTCTTCGAAGGAATAAGATAACAAATAATAACAATAATAATAATAATAATAATAATAATAATAATAATAATAATAATAATAATAATAATAATAACAATAATAAATAAAGAAAGAAAATTTTTTAAAAGAAAAGAGAAAAGGGAAAAAGAGGAAGACCAGTTTTGCAAAAGGAAACGGTTTGCGGAGGAATGAAACATCAGTCTTGAGGGAAGTAGTCTTTGAAGGAGTAAGATAACATATTTTTGAAAAAATGTTATCCCCAGCAGTCCGCAGAAAAGACAGTACAAGTTTTGAGGAAAGTAGTTTTGAAGAAAGATAATTCAAGTTAGAAGGAAAATGGTTGTTGAGGTCAGGAGCCCCGCCTGAAGAACGGAATGACGATTTATTTTTCGAAGTTGTTGTTGAGGTCAGGAGCCCCGCCTGAAGAACGGAATGGCGATTTATTTTTCGAAGTTGTTGTTGAGGTCAGGAGCCCCGCCTGAAGAACGGAATGGCGATTTATTTTTCGAAGTTGTTGAGGTCAGGAGCCCCCCCTGAAGAACGAAATGACGATTTATTTTTCGAAGTTGTTGTTGAAGTTAGGAGCCCCGCCTGAAGAACGGAATGGCGATTTATTTTTCAAAGTTGTTGTCGAGGTCAGGAGTCCCGCCTGAATAACGAAATGGCGATTTATTTTTCGAAGTTGTTGAAGTCTCGCCCGCCTGAAGAAAGGAATGGCGATTTATTTTTCGAAGTTGTTGTTGAGGTCAGGAGCCCGCCCTGAAGAACGGAATGGTGATTTACTTTTCGAAGTTGTTGAGGTCAGGAGTCCCCCCTGAAGAACGGAATGACGATTTATTTTCGAAGTTGTTGTTGAGGTCAGGATCCCCCCCTGAAGAACGGAATGGCGATTTATTTTCGAAGTTGTTGTTGAAGTCAGGAGCCCCGCCTGAAGAATGGAATGGCGATTTATTTTTCGAAGTTGTTGTTAAGGTCAGGAGCCCCGCCTGAAGAACGGAATGGCAATTTATTTTTCGAAGTTGTTGGTTGAGGTCAGGAGCCCCGTCTGAAGAATGGAATGGCGATTTATTTTTCGGAGTCGTTGTTGAGGTCAGAAGCCCCGCCTGAAGAACGGAATGGCGCTTTATTTTCGAAGTTGTTGTTGAGGTCAGGAGCCTCGCCTGAAGAACGGAATGGCGATTTATTTTTCAAAGTTGTTGTTGAGGCCAGGAGCCCACCCGAAAAGCGGAATGGTGATTTATTTTTCGAAGTTGTTGTTAAGGTTAGGAGCCCCCCCCCTCCCCGAAGAACGGAATGACGCTTTATTTTCGAAGTTGTTGTTGAGGTTAGGAGCCCCGCCTGAAGAACGGAATGGCGATTTATTTTTCGAAGTTGTTGTTGAGGTTAGGAGCCCCGCCTGAAGAACGGAATGGCGATATATTTTTCGAAGTTGTTGGTTGAGGTTGGGAGCCCATCCATATAAAAAAGGAATACATTTCAGTATTTAAATTTCCAGTCCGGAAGTTGGGAGCCCGCCCATATAACAGAGGAATACATTTCAGTCTTTACATTTTAAGTTGAATAAGTTGGGAGCCCGCCCATATAACAGAGGAATACATTTCAGTCTTTAAATTTCCAGTCCGGAAGTTGGGAGCTCGCCCATATAACAGAGGAATACATTTCAGTCTTTACATTTTAAGTTGAAAAAGTTGGGAGCCCGCCCATATGACAGAGGAATACATTTCAGTCTTTACATTTCAAGTTTTGAAGTTGAGAGTCCGCCCATATAATAGAGGAATACATTTCAGTTGTTAAATTTCAAGTTTTGAAGTTAGGAGCCCGCCCATACAACAGAGGAATACATGGAAATTTGAAGTCAGTAAAGTGGAGGGCTACAAAAAAAAAACTCAGCAGAAATCAGAAGGAAGACCACAAGTCGAGCCAGAAATAAAGAAACGGCAAAGATGTTATATTTTAAGACGTAATGGGTGTTGAAGTCAGTAAAGCAGAGGAATACAACTGAAATCCCCCGCGGGAAACAACAAAAATCCCCAGCAGAGGAAGGAAGTTCAAGATTCGATGGAAAAATAATGTGAAGCTCACGATAAGGAAATAAGCAGTTCGAGATCGGCAGTCAAGGGAGAATACAAGACAAATCAGAAGTAAAGAAATACCAGAGGAGTCACCGAGACATCAAAGCAACAAGAGATATAAGAGAACGACTGAAGAGCTAGATAAGATTTTGTAATTCATAGACTATAGTTTAGTCTAGCTTCTTGTTTTCTTTCAGCATGGTGTAATAAGGAGGTCGGCAAGCAGTAATAACAGCATGCAACAACAGTAACATTGCAGTCCCATGGTAGGCCCAGCTACCAAAACTTCCCGAACTACATTAACCTAATTCCCTTATAGCCAGGGATATGTAGGAAACCTTTGAAGCAAAGGTTCGGTTAAAACTTTCAAAAAATTGCTTCACACGGAGTACTCGGATGGGCAAAATAGCTCGTATCTGCTCACTTTATCTTTGCACGAAAACTCTTTGTATTTTCGGACAAAGAGGGGCAGCTGTGAGCACGTGATTTTTGCCCTATGTGAGAATTACTCCCAAAAATTCAAAATAAAACAATTTTCCTTTGTGTGCAATTTTGAGAATTTTCGTGGCATTTTTGGATAATTATTTGTATTTGTCCGTGCATGTTTATTTGTTAAATTAATAAAAAATACAAAAATATGTCGCATTTGCATTTAGGATTTGATTCTACAATTAGGAGCAAATAAGTTTGTTTTACAAGAACAAAAAAATCATAAAAATAATGTACGTTGCATTTTTAGCATTTAATGTCTAAATTGTGTGATTTTATCGTAATTGCTATTTAATTGTGTGTAAATTATTATTAAGAGTTAATTAGTGTTCTTATAAATTAATTTAGTTTTATAGGCTAATTTAGGATTTTTAGAATTTTAGTTTTATTTAAAGAAAAATAAAAGAAGAAAAAGAAGCAATAGAAATAAGAAGAAAATCGGACTGAGCCAACTTTTAAATTAAATCAACCAGGCCCAAACCAAATAACCCCTTATCCAACCCAAATAACCCCACCGGGTCGACCCGTCCCGATCCGTCCCATAACCCCAAACAAACACCCCCACTTCTTCCATTTTCATTTTTCATTTTTTGAAAAAAACCTAAACTAAAAAACCTAAAACCACCCGCCCCCCTCTCCTCTTCATCTTTCCCAAACCACCCCCCTTCCCCCTCACGTCCAACAGCAACCATCACCATCCATGGCTGCCCTCCCCGTCGTCCCCACCATCGCCATCCATGGCTGCCCTCCCCGTCGTCCCCATCAACCCTCTCATGGCTGCCCTCTCATCTTCATCGTCCCCAAACGACCCCTTCAACACCCAAAACAAACCAAGCGACGAACGACATGGCCGCTGCTTCTTCTTCTTCAGCAGCTCCAGCTCGAAACCACGCCTTGAGTCGAGCAGCTGGTCCTTGCTCACTTCGTCGTTCGCCTCCATCTCCAGCTCTCATGGCTGCCCTTCTGCATTTGCTTCACCCCTCATCCCAAACGACCATGGCTTTCCTTCTCCTTCTTCAAACCCACACGACGCAGCCATACACAAACGACCCAACTCACTGCCGCTGCGTTGTCTTCTTCAACACCCCAGCAGCCTCCATGTCCAGCAGCCACCGCCACTGTCACGGCCAGCTCCAAGCTCTTGTCGTTTACCTCCAGCCAAACCCATCAACGTCACACACACTCACGTCCACATTCAGAAGACAGAGGAGGAACGGACTGAGAAAGCAACGAAAACAGCCTCCAAACTAGTAGGTTTCCGTTCTCTTTTCTTTTAGTTTTCATTCAGCAAATTTATCTTCCGCTCCTTTTCTTCTTTCTATGATTGTGTTTGTGTTCCGATGGGTTGGTTTGAATTCGAACCCAGGTCTTTGTTTGTATTAGAGATAATTCGTGTTCATTTTTGTTTGAAGTTCGTTAGTTTTTCATCAAGTGATTTAATGTCAAGTGTTTATGTGCTGATCCTTAGTTTTTGATTTAGTTTGAATCATTCATATTTGTTATGACGTTGTTTGATTTAGTTTGAGGTCAACTGATGATTGAGTTTAGTGAATTGAATCTACTTGTTTGTCCTATTAAGTTTGTTGATATGAATCTGACCATGATAAACGGAATTGGGAGTTAGTTTCATGTGTTTAATTTGTCAATTGTCAGGCTTGATTTGGTTATAGCTGTTGTAGTTTGGTTAATTGATTAGAGAAATTGGTTATAGCTGATATGGTTTTGGTACAGGTTGAAAGGGGATGAGGATAGAATGGTAATTTCAGTAGTTTCAGGCGCATTTTCGGGATTTTAAGTTTTAAAAAATGATTAATTTGAGTGCTCCGTCCACTAGGCACTAATAATATTAAAATAATATGTAGTGGGGGACAAGACATGATGGTGGGAATTAATACATTATTTAGTGCATAATGGGGGACAAGACATATGGTAGTAGGCAATAATGCATTGTTTAACATAGTGGGGGACAAGACATATGGTGGTGGGAATTAATGTATTTGTTTAATATAGTGGGAGACAAAGCATGCAGTAGTGGGGAACAAGGCATGCAAGTGTGGGGAGAATATTTCGGATTAGTTTAAGTCTTTCAAGACAAGAGTTTTGTTATAAATAGAGTCATTAATAGGCAGTAAAGGAGGAGTTTTTGAGAGAGGATAAGAGGATTTCTGAAAAATTTGGAGAGGATAGGTTTTACACAGTACAGGTTTTACACAGGGGGCTGGTTTTTGGAGGAAGAAAATCATTTCTCTTCCATGTTTTTCTTAGAGTCTAGGCTGGATTTTTAACATTTAAAAGTTCAGTAATTTAAGAGTAAAAAACAGGCTGATTATTTCTAGGTTTTCACTGATGTTGTAAGGGGTTGTTGAGTTTGTTATTTCTGGTCTGCATTGGGTGGTGTGGGTGCTGTTTCATTGAGTGTGTTGGAACCTTGTTTGGTTTTCAAATCTGTCACTGGTCGTTCTGTCACTGCGTTGCTGTGTTATTACTGTTGCTGACCGCTCCTTCATCTTCTTGTATTTCCGTTATCCAGGTACATGTTCTACAGCTCTCAAATTTAAAGGAGAGGAAGTAAAGAGTTGTTGGAATGGATTCCTGAAAATAACTGTTTCTTTATGTTTAATTTGATATATAAGCAATATTTCATTTGATATTTCCTAGTATGTATTGGAATGATTTTGAAATGCATAAACTGGAATGATCGAATCTATTTCTACGAGCATGGAATATCAATTATAATTAATCTTAGTTGGTGATTACTAGTTATGAAATATACTGTATTTAATTCTTTTGTTCAGTAGTCGTGAAACAGTTTCAAATAGTTTTATGTCACAAAACAGGTTCAAATAGTTTATGGAAATCAGCATGTTAGTTTAATAGGTCTAATTCTGAAATCGCGAGTTCACTTGAGTAAATAACATCATTTTAAATAGCAATGTAAATAATGTTATTAATTAATGTTAGTTCTCGAATGTTAGCTTGATGTCAGTTTTAAGCATTGATGCATTTTTCAACAAATCGCAAAAAGAGCTAAAAAATGGCTTTATATTCCACATAGTTAACTCCAATAATCCAATTCATATAATAAAGCTAAAGTTGAACTGGATCGAAATGGTAGTTGGTTTGTTAACATTTACAACGGCAGGCGGTGGATCTTAAGTTAGGTAGCGGGTTCAAACTAGAAGGTGTTTCCTTTTGTTTGGACCCGGACTTGAATTTGAAGCCCGGACTTTTAATGCTAATTGATTAGGATTTTTCTTTATTTTTAGAGACCAATAAATAGAAAATCATAGTCGTTTTAGGATATCCTTGAATAAAATGAGATGAGCCACGCCGAATAAAAAAAATACAAAATTGCGGGGCCCTCAATAAATATTTGTTTTAAAATACTTAGACTTAGGGACGGGCCGTTTAGCAAAATTTCACGGCCTTCCCCAAAAGATAACAACGCGCAAGTCACTTCTGGCGCGCTTTAAATAATTTACCCTCTTAAACTCGGGTGCACATTTATGTGACCCAAATCCAAATCTCAACGAAGTCAAAATGTGTCGTTAATCACGGGTACATTGATTGTGACGTGATTCGAGATGCATTTCCATGACGTTGCAAATTCCTTTAAAAAATAATGAATGAGAAGAGCCTCGACAAACAAGAATACACAAACTGCGGGGCCCTCAACGGACAGTTATTTCAAATGCTTAGATTTCGAGACACGCCGCATAGCGTACTTTACGATTTTTCTCAAAATAACAACGCGTTAGTATCTTTAGGCGCGTATTTAATAATGTTATTTTCCTAAACTCGGGTGCACATTTATGTGACCCAAATCCAAATCTCAACGAAGTTGGAACGCATCGAAAATTGCGGGTACATTTATGTGGCGCAATTCGAGATGCATTCGAACGACGTTGCAATTCTTTGAATAAATAGTAACAAAAGCGGTAAACAGTCAAAATTTGCACATAGGTTCATAATTGTATAAAATCAGATAATCAAGCCGAATACAACAGTTGAGCAACAATGTTAGAACCACGGAACTCAGGAATGTCTAACACCTTCTCCCGGGTTAACAGAATTCCTTATCCAGATTTCTGGTGCGCAGACTGTTAAACAGAGTCAATATTTTCCTCGATTCGGGATTCAACTGGTGATTTGGACACCATAAATCTCCCAAGTGGCGACTCTGAATCTTTAAATAAAATCACGTTTCGATTGTCCTTTAATTGGAAAAACTCCCTTCTGCGCCCCTTAGCGAGGGCGCGGATAAAAAGGAGGTGTGACAGACTGTCCTTGACTAAACTTGAGAAGAAGCACAGTGAAAGCTTCAGAGAATATGGTTTCAGATGGAGGGAGCAAGCAGCAAGAGTAGATCCCCCAATGAAGGAAAGTGAGATGGTTCCTACAGGCTTTGGAACCTACTTACTATGTCCATTTGGTCTCAACTGTGGGAAAGTCATTCAACGAAGTAGTAAAGATGGGGGGCATGGTAGAAGAAGGCCTCAAGTCGAATAAAATCATGAGCTATTCGGCTATCAAAGCAACTACTCAGGCTATTCAGGGCGGCGTAGGAGGGATTGGGAAGAAGTAGAGAGAGGAAGCAGCAATGGTTGATTCAGGAACTTGGTTCGGATCCAGAGGTTCACCTTACCTCTACAATCAACCTCGACCCCACCAACAAACTTATCACCACAATCCACCCCAACACTACTATCCCCCACCAGAACCTCATTTTTCCGTCCACCATGCACAAGCATACAACCAACCTCCTGCCCACACTCAATGGCATGCTCCTGTCCTACCAGATACTTATCCACATCCACGAGCCTACCAAAACACTCCCGGACCAAGTTTCAGGCCGAGTCAAGCACTCAAGGGTGAAAGGTTGCAGAAAAAGAAAACCTTTACTCCATTGGGAGAATCATACACTAGTCTATTCCACAGGCTAAAACAGCTAGATATGCTAAGGCCGATACAATCCAAATTGCCAAATCCTCCTCCAAAGAATCTTGACTGTACTGTCAGATGTGAGTATTGTTCTGGTACTCCGGGTCATGATACAAAAAGGTGCTGGCACTTGAAAAATACGATATAGGAGCTTATTGATACCAATAGAATTGAAGTTCAAGCTCCCGAGGTGCCCAATATTAACAAGAATCCAATGCCAACCCACCAGAAGGAAAATATGATCGAAATAGTGCATGCGGAGGGAGAACCCAAGAAGCCATCACAGACCGTCATGATGATTCGGTCTAGTGGAGTCAAGACAAATGAACCATCAGCAGATGAGAAGTTGGTGCTCAAGCAGAGCAAAAAGAGTGTTGAGCCATCTGTGGTAGTTGAGAAGGGGCCTTTAAGCAAAGTTGCAATGAAACAGGAAGGATGAAGGTGATTGTATCGGGAGCGGCCAGCAAACCCATCATAATCGTGGAAGGAGCCCACGCAGATCGGGTTATTATCAAGCTAGTAACCCAGTTACCAATAATCAACAGCAAGGCTATTCCATGGAATTATGAACGGGTAATGGTGATGTACAAAGGGAAGGAAGTCAAGGAAGAAATCTGTGAAGTACAGGGTTTGACTCGCTCGGGAAGGTGTTTTACTCCCGAGGAGTTAAGAAGAGCTAAAAATAATCCAGCACTAATAAAGAAAGCCGTAACTGAAGAAGAAATAGAAGAATTCTTGAGGAAAATGAAGCTGCATGACTACTCTATCGTGGAACAATTAAGAAAGACGTCCGCTCAAATTTCCCTATTATCATTATTGATCCATTCAGACGAGCACCGTCAAGCTTTAATGAAGATCTTGAATGGGCACACGTTCCCGATAAGATCTCTGTGAATCACTTGGAAAATATAGCCAACAAAATCTTCGAAGCAAACAGAGTCATGTTTTCTGATGATGAATTTCCTATAGAAGGTACTGAGCATAACAGAGCTCTTTACCTCACATTAAAATGCGAAAACTCTGTGGTGACCCGGTTATTGGTTGACAACGGGTCAAGCGCAAACATCTATCCTCTATCCACTCTAAGCAAGGTGAAAATATAAGATGAGAGGATTCATAAGAACAGTATTTGCGTGCGGGGATTTGACGGCGGAGGTAAAGATTCGGTTGGGGACATAGTGCTGGAGCTGACGATAGGGCCAGTCGAGTTCACAATGGAGTTTTAGGTGCTGGATATAGCTGTTTCCTATAACTTACTATTTGGTCGACCATGGATCCACGCCGCTAAAGCAGTCCCATCAACACTACACCAGGTAGTCAAATTTGAATGGGATAGACAAGAAATAGTTGTGCATGGGGAAGACAGTTTATGTGCTCGCAGCAATGCCATTGTACCAGTCATTGAAGTGGAAGATGAACAGGGACCATGGGTCTACCAAGTTTCAGATACGATGTTGGTAAAGAAAGTTCTGGAGGGGAAATAGATTCCAAATCGAAAGATAACTGCCGCATCAGTTATGGTAGCCTATGAGATGTTGAAGAATGGTTTTGTACTAGGTAAAGGTTTGGTCTCATCTTTGCAAGGCATCATACAGCCGGTGTCTCTTCCCGAAAACTTGGGAACATTTGGTTTGGGATTCAAGCCCACTGCAGCAGACATAAGAAAGGCTAGAAAGCAAAAACAGAAGGCATGGGTCCTTCCAAAGCCAGTCCCACGTCTTTCCAAATCATTTGTCAAGTCCAGTACCAGAAGTCGCCCAGTAACAATAATTCCCAGTTCTATGATTAATCCTGACGAGGAGTTAATTAAAAGATTTGAAAAGTTGTTTGATGATGTGAACATGGTGGAAAGTGGTGAAGGTCCTAGCAATGCAGAAATTCAATTCGTTTGGCCAGAAACAAAGTTTAATAATTGGAAAGCCACTCATCTCCCCATTCGAAAGGAGTCTTGGTAGTTTATTGTGATTTTCCTTCAGTTTGTCTGGATCATTCCAAGGTTGTAAGCCAGATTTTTATCTTTCAGTCTGTTTGAAGTGTGCAAACCTTGTTTCATTCAATGAAATGCAGTTTCCCTTTCTTTATCATTCCTGATAGTTTTTCTTTTATTTTTCTTTTCTGTACAGTTATTTTTACGCTGGCTCTAGTGAGATGGCATGCATAAGGAATCCTCAGCCCAGTCTTAAAAATCAATCTGATTCCGAAATAATAGTTCAAGAAGTAGGTTTTGATTACGAATCAGAATACGATGAGGATGAGGCCTTCGAAGAGATTAGTAAGGAGTTAATTCATTTCGAAGAAAAACTCAAACCCAACCTGAATGATACAGAAGCCGTCAATCTTGGAGACACAGATAATATTCGACAGACTAAAATAAGTGTCCACCTCGAGCCAAAGATCCGGGAAGAGTTAATCAAAGCACTCATCGAATTCAAAGATGTTTTTGTATGGTCATATGATGACATGCCGGGCTTGAGCACTAATTTAGTGGTCCACAAATTGCCCACCGATCCAGTGTTTCCTCCCGTCAAGCAAAAGTTGAGGAAATTCAAAACTGATATGAGTGTGAAGATTAAAGAAGAAATCACCAAGCAGTTGGATGCAAAGGTTATTCGGGTCACTCGATATCCTGTTTGGTTGGCTAATGTCGTACCTGTGCCAAAGAAGGACGGCAAGATCAGAGTATGCGTCGATTACCGCAATCTCAACAAAGCAAGTTTAAAGGACAACTTCCCACTACCCAATATCCACATTTTGATCGATAATTGTGCCAAGCATGAGATAGGATCTTTTGTTGATTGCTATGTCAGGTATCATCAGATTCTAATGGATGAAGAAGATGCAGAAAAGACGGCATTCATCACGCCGTGGGGAACTTATTGCTACCGGGTAATGCTAGTTGGTTTGAAGAATGCCGGGGCAACTTACATGAGAGCAATGACTACGGTGTTTCATGACATGATACATAAGGAGATTGAGGTATACGTGGATGATGTAATCATAAAATCAAAGCATCAAGCCAACCACGTTGGGGATTTGAGGAAATTCTTCTTGAGACTTCGCAGGTACAACCTCAAGCTTAACCCTACCAAGTGCGCATTTGGTGTTCCGTACGGAAAGCTGTTAGGATTCATAGTCAGCCGGTGAGGCATCGAGTTGGACCCATCAAAGATCAAAGCCATCCAAGAATTGCCACCTCCGAGGAACAAGACAAGAATGATGAGTCTGTTAGGGAGGTTGAACTACATCAGCAGGTTTATTGCTCAGCTCACGACAACTTGTGAGCCTATTTTCAAATTGCTGAAGAAGGATTATGCGGTCAAGTGGACTGATGAGTGTCAAGAAGCATTTGATAAGATAAAAGGATACTTGTCAAACCCACCCATGTTGGTTCCACCAGAACTAGGAAGACCTTTGATTCTTTACTTGACAGACTTGGAAAATTCATTTGGCTGTGTACTTGGGTAGTATGACATCACCGGCAGAAAGGAATAGGCCATCTATTATCTTAGCAAGAAGTTCATGACTTATGAGGTTAAGTACACTCATCTGGAAAGGACATGTTGTGCCCTGACTTGGGTGGCTCAGAAATTGAAACATTATTTGTAATCCTACACTACTTACCTCATTTCGCGCTTGGATCCGTTGAAGTATATCTTTCAAAAGCCTATGCCGAAAGGAAGACTTGTGAAGTGGCAAATCTTGCTCACAGAGTTTGACATCATCTATGTGACTCGGACTGCAATGAAAGCCCAAGCGTTGGCCGATCATTTGGCCGAAAACCCGGTCGATAAAGATTACGAGCCATTGAGAACTTATTTTCCCGATGAAGAAGTGATGCATATCGATGAACTGGAGCAAATTGAAAAACCAGGTTGGAAACTTTTCTTTGATGGGGCTGCCAACATGAAAGGAGTCGGAATAGGAGTCGTGCTTATTTCTGAAACAGGGCATCACTATCCTATTACGGCTCAGCTTCGGTTTTATTGCACCAACAATATGGCTGAGTATGAAGCCTGTATTTTGGGTCTAAGGCTATCTGCAGACATGGATATCCAGGAAATCTTGGTCTTGGGAGACTCGGATCTTCTGGTACATCAAATTCAAGGAGAATGGGAAACGCAAAACTTGAAGCTCATACCGTACCGACAATGTTTACATGATCTTTGTCAATGGTTTCGATCAGTAGAGTTCAGGCATATTCCTAGGGTCCAAAATGAGGTCGTCGGTGCTTTGGCTACCCTGGCATCAATGTTGCACCATCCGGACAAAGCTTATGTCGATCCTCTGCATATTCAAGTCCGAGAACAACATGCTTATTGTAACATGATTGAAGAAGAACTTGATGGCGAACCATGGTTCTACGATATCAAGGAGTACATCAGAATAGGGATATATCCAGTGCAAGCCACGGGGGATCAAAAGAGAACAATTCGACGGTTGGCAAATGGATTCTTCTTAAGTGGAGGAGTTTTGTATAAGAGAACACCAGACCTTGGATTATTAAGATGCATAGATGCTAGACAAGCTACGGCTGTCATGTCCGAAGTATATTCGGGAGTCTGCGGACCACATATGAGCGGATATGTGTTGGCAAGGAAAATTCTCCGAGCAGGTTATTATTGGCTTACCATGGAATGAGATTGTGTCAATTTTGTGCGCAAATGTCATCAGTTCCAGATACACAGAGATTTGATTCATTCTCCACCATCGGAATTGCACACAATGTCGGCACCATGGCCCTTCGTTGCTTGGGGCATGGATGTCATTGGACCAATTGAGCCAGCAGCATCCAAGGGGCACAGGTTCATTCTGGTAGCCATTGATTATTTCACCAAGTGGATTGAGGCCAAAACTTTCAAATAAGTGACCAAGAAAGCAGTGGTCGATTTTGTTCACTCAAATATCATCTGTCGATTCGGAATCCCAAAGGTGATCATCACGGATTATGGTGCTAATCTTAACATTAATTTGATGGAAGAGGTATGCCAACAGTTTAAGATTACACATCGCAATTCTACCCCATATCGTCCCAAGGCGAATGGAGCAGTCGAGGTAGCCAACAAAAACATAAAGAAGATACTTCGGAAAATGGTAGAAGGTTCGAGGCAATGGCACGAACAATTACCATTTGTGTTGTTGGGATATCGCACTACTGTCCATACTTCGGTAGGTGCAACTCCTTATTTGTTGGTATATGGCACTGAAGCAGTAATACCTGCAGAAGTTGAAATCCCTTCCCACCGGGAAACAGAAGGTTGCAACAAGAGGTCACAGTACAAACTCAAGTACATGTGTCAAAAGAAGTAAAGCACCGAAAGAAATGCAAGCAGACAAGGAAGCAAGGCAACAAAAACAAATTGTACTCTAGCCTAGCTTCTTGTTTTTTTTAAGCACGGTGTAACAAGGAGATCGGTAAGCAGTAGTAATAACATGCAACAACAGTAACATTGCAGTCCAACGGTAGTCCCAGCTACCAAAATTTCTCGAACTACATTGACCTGATTCCTGTTTAGCCCAGGATATGTAGGAAACCTTTGAAGCAAAGGTTCGGTCAAATCTTTTTCAAAAAATGCTTCAACGGAGTACTCGGATGGGCAAAAATCGCTCGCTTTATCTTTGCACGAAAACCCTTCGTGTCTCCGGGCAAAGAGGGGCAGCTGTAAGCACGTGATTTTTGCCCTATATGAGAATTACTCCCAAAAAATTCAAAAATAAAATGATTTTTCTTTGGTGTGCAATTTTGTGATATTTTGTGATATTTTGAATAATTATTTGTATTTGTCTGTGCGTGTTTATTTGCTAAATTAATAAAAAATACAAAAATATGTCGCATTTTGCATGTAGGATTTAATTCTACAATTGTTAGTAATTAAATTTGTTTTACAAAAATTAAAAATTACAAAAATAGGCATCGTTTGCATTTTTAGCATTTAATGTCCAAATATACAATTTTATGCTTAATTATTACTTAATTGTGCGTTAATTATTATTGGGAGTTAATTTGCGCTTTTATAACTTAATTTAATTCTTAATAATAGTTCAAGTATTTTTATAATTTAGTTTTAGAGAAATAAAAGAAGAAAAGAGAGCGAAAATATAAAGAAAGTCGGAATTGGGCCTCTTCTTCGATTTCAAGCCACAGGCCCAAAAAATGGCCCAATCTTCCCTACGACCCAGTCCATTTCGAACTGGGTTGACCCAGTCCATAACCCAAAAGACCCAAACCCCTTTGTCTTACATTTTACAAAACAAAACAAAAATTAAAAGACAAGAAACCCTAAAGCTAAGGAAAACAATCCGCCCCCCTCCCCTTGGCTTCTTCTTCTCCATCTCCAAAATAGTGAGCTGCTATGGCTGCCCAGTAGCCAGCCACCCCCCGACGCCGGAGTCACCACCCAAACCAGTCCGGCAGCAGCCTCACGACCAGCGAAAAAAAAAACCTTCACCAACCCACGTCCAAACGCCATAGCCCCCGGGAAACCACCTGCGTCCACCATCCATCACCTTCCCCATCCATCGCGACTTCATCTTCGTCGTTCGACGTCAAGTTCGAGTTCGAGCTCGACGTCCATGGCTGCCCTCACCCTCGTCGTCAACCACCATCCATGCCATAACAATCAACGACCAGTGATGGCCCAGACAGTCCGCCATGGATGCAGTCATTGCCCCGACGTCGCCACTGCCCAAATGACCTCCGTTATTGTTTCGTCCTCGGCTGCTCGTTTCTGCTTTGGGCTACTAGTGTTGCCTCGTCAACAACCAAGCTCCGAGTTGTTGCTGCCGAGTTGATGCCTCACCTTCATCTTCCTCACGCAAGCACCAAACACACCCCCAGCTGCTACTGTCCCGTCCAGCTTCTTCAGTTACTTCTCAATCGCGTTCGTCATCGTTGGTTCGAGCTTTGGTCGAGGCTCGTCAAGTTCGTTGTTGGTTTAGTCGTTTGTTCATCATTTCGATCCGGTTAGTAGTTTCTGAGTCTTATTTTGTCCGTATTTTGTTTTGATATTTTCGAATCTAAAATCGGCAAATGTTTGTTTTGTTTATCGTTTGAATTAATTTTTAGTTCATGTTCATGTGTTGTTTGTTAAATTAATTTTTCAGATTTCAAATGAAAGATTAATTAGTTATTTTTCATATTCATTTCATGTTTGTATTATTGTTTAAGTAAGAATTTGTTAGTTTGATGTTTGTTAGATTCAAATTGAAATTTAATTAACTATTTCTTCAATTTGTTTCATGTGTTTATGTATTGTTAGAAATTGTTAATATTGTTAAGTTCAAGTTTAAGTTCATAATTGTTTCTTCGTCGATCTTGTTATTTGTCTAAAGAATTTAGTTGTGTTAGAGAAATATGTTGGTTTAATCGTTTAAATCCATCATGTTTGTTGTTCAAAATAGATTTAATTCATGTTCATACTTTGTTTGATTGTTCTTGAATTGTTGGTTGTAATATTGTTAGAATTGATTTTAAGTTCAATATGATTGAAGTTAGAAATCTAAATATACTTGTTTGTTGTTGTTGTTAAATCCGAAAATAGGTTTGTTGTTGCTAAAAATATTGTTCAATCAAATTTTAGTTGTTCTTGGTTGTTCAATTTGTGTTCATATGATTTGTGGTTGAAATCATGTTCATGTGATTTGTTATTGAAATGTTGAAGAAATCATGTTCATGAAATTTGTTGTTTGAACATTGTTAGAAATTAATCATATTGCCTATATTTTGGTTAAGTTTGATTAATTGATGTGTTATAGCTGATGGGTAGTTTGGTAATTTGTAGTACGTTCAGGGGTAGTTTGGTAATTTTCAGTAATGTCGGAGGGGTAGTTTAGGAATTGTACATTTTGTAATTGTTTATTTGAAGCATGGGGGACAAAATAAAATGGGGTGGGTTGTGATATGGTTATTTAATATAAAGGGGGGACAAGACAAAATTTAAAAGGGGAATCTTGCATTATTTTATGTTAGGCATAGGGGACAAAATATAATGGGGTGGTGTGATATGTTTATTTAATGTAATGGGGATGAGTGGGAAGATAATGGGTTGGGTAGAGAAAAAGTATGGATTTTTAATTAATTGAAAGGTTTATGGGATGAGTTATATATATGAAGTCTTGAAATCAGATTTAAGGAGAATAAGAGAGACATACAAGAAAAAATACACACGAATCTGAGAAGAAAAAGAGAGAAGAAAAAAGGGCTGAACATTTAAGAGAAAGAAAAATTCCGAAAAATATTTAAGCTTTCAAAAATAAAAATAAAAACTAAAAATCTTTTGCTTTCTTTCTTTGTTTGAAATTAGTATTAATGGTTGTTGTTTCATTCAAAGCTTAAAACTTTTGTTTTTGGGATTACTACTCCACTGGTCTGTTACTGGGTTGTTACTGTTGCTGGATTGTTGCTGCTGTGTTGTACTGTTATTACTGCTGCTGATTCTCATCTTCATTTTCTTTTGCTTCCAATATCAGGTACATATCTGTAAATTCATGTCACGAAAAGCTTCAACATGACAAATTAATGAAGTTCGGGAATTATAATTCTGTTTTTCATTCGTTCAAGTTCATTAGTTAAAAATTTGGTTTTTGTTTCAGTTGATTAATATAGTAGTACGTTTGGCGTAATGAATATAAGGTAATTGTTACCTCTTAAAGTTCGTTTAAGTGTTGTAATAATATCATCTATTTCGGAATTTTCATTAAGTGAAGTCATGATTGAAATATCAAGGTAGGGAACATGGCATAAAATGGGCCATTAATTACATCCCGTAATATTGTTAGCTAAATGTAAAGTAGAATGGAAGTATCAAGAAATTACATTATTAGTATATCTTGTAAAAATCTGATTTTGGTTTAGATTGATATAAGTTGCATGTTCATATATGGCATGATGATGAGTATATATATAATCATATGTGGAAGGTGAGTTGATACATCTCGTTACGAGTTTAGAATATTAGGAATGGTTCAAACGTACAACTATATTGCATGTGATGTAATTTTATTGAATCAATTTGTATAATAGTTCTCTTTCTTATCAACTTGACTCTTATCTTCCATTGCAAACATTAACCAAACCATTGCAACTTTGGACTAAAACAAATACATGAGAAGGACATGGGATTTATAAACGAATCGTGGCATTTTATGTAAAAGATATATAGAAGAAGAGTTCGCCTTAAATGAAACAATGAAGATTCTGCGGAAACTATTAATTTGTTTATCATTTTAAGTTCTTTCCCAATTTTATACACGATTCGATTTATGGACATCCAAATGTTGTATCCACGAAAAAATGTTAGTTTTAGATACATATTGTCTGTTTTCTTTTTCACGTCATTAATTCTTTAAAATTTGAGGTATATGATTCATATGTGTAAAACAAGGCTCGCGGTCAACACATAATAACAATTTGTAGAGAACCTTATCAAGAATATTTTTGTGATTAGGGATACGTTCGCGTAACCTGATTATATTTCTAAAAGCAATTCGGATTATGCGTTCGCGCAACTTCGATCGAATATTTAATAAAAGGGATTCCTCGGAGAATATCATTATTAATTTCATAAAACCCCGAGATGTGAGGTTCACTACTTAATTATACAAAAAGGGCGAATGTTTTTGATTTTATTTAAGCACAATTTCGAAAATAATTGTTTTAATAAATATATTATCTATATTATCGTGTACACGTGCGCGTGACACAACTCTGCATGTTTTTTTAATATATAATTTATAACACGAATATACGTACGCGTGATTCGATTCAAAGAAGGGTCTTTAAATCTAAATAGAAGCGGTAACAATAAAATCATGCAATAAAAATGTATTTTACAAATCAAAATAATCAAGCCGAATATAACAGTTGAGCGACCGTGCTAGAACCACGGAACTCGGGAATGCCTAACACCTTCTCCCGGGTTAACAGAATTCTTTATCCGAATTTCTGGTGCGCAGACTGTTAAATAGACAGAGTCATATTCTCCTCGATTCAGGGATTAAAACCGGTGACTTGGGACGCCTTAAAATTCCCAGGTGGCGACTCTGAAATAAAGAAATAAATCCCGTTTCGACTGTCCTTTAATTGGAGAAAACTCCCTACGCCCCCCGCGGGGCGGAAAAAGGAGGTGTGACAGCTCTGGCAACTCCGCTGGGGATAACTCTTTTCTGCTGGTTCAGGGTTCAAGAATTCGAGCTTAAAATAACTGTTATAGTTGGCTTTATTTATTATCTGATTTTTACATGATATATGCCTAATGTGCTAAATGATGCTTTTATCGCTTTAATATTATCTGAATTGTGTATATAAAACTGCTACGAAACCCTTCTTATTTCTGAGTCTTCTGAATTTATGGTGTACACGTGCGCGTGGCCCAACTTTCTGTTAGAAGTCATACCAAATAAGACGAAGTTGGGACAAGTAACTAGGTCGGGCAGACTTTCGTACTCCCGGTACGTTGCCCCCATTTCGGCTCAAGCTGTCCACTTGGGTAAGCCAGGTCTAGAACAATATGCCTCAGGTTTTTCACTTAGAATAACTCAGCTACATGCCGGATCCTTAGTAGGAACGTTTGTTTGCATCACGTGCATTTGACTTTGGAGGCTCAACACAAGGGTTGGGTCTGTCTAGGACAGGTGTACCAAAAAATGAAAATAACCATCCTGATGCATCTTACTTGCTACTATTTGCGCATTTATTTGATTCGCACTTGTGTGTTGACTGACTTTTGAATATCAGGAATAAAATTTTGAAATTGAAAAAAAAAAGAAAAAAAAAATAGCGGTTAGGGAATTGATTGTTTATTTTTGAAAAAAAAAACAATGCCTAAATATTGTCAAAACTCTGCCGATATTTCGAAAAAATGAAAAAAAAAAATGTTTATTAGTTTGTTTTAATAAAAGCAAAGAAAAATAGAAAGAAAGAAAAAATCGTTGTTCTGTCTTATTTTTCAAAATAAAAATATATATATATATATAAAAAGAAAAATAGTTTGTCTTCCCCTAAAAATGACAATGAAAAAGAGTCTTACTTTTAAAATAGTTTTTTTTATTCGTTTCTGAAAAATTCAGAATGAAAATGAAAAGAGTCGGGCGTTGAAAGTGGTTTTATTATTTGTTGCAAATATATATATATATATATATAAAAATCCAAAAAGTTTTTCTTTATTTCCAAAAAATATATATATATATCTTTATTTGTTGCAAAAATATTTGTCCTGCCAAAAAGTCTAGAAAAGTTTTTTTTAGACTCCCAATTTTCAAAACAAAAAATCCAAAAATATTTTCCATTATTGACTTCTTTAGAAAGTCTTTTTAATTATTAAAAAATATATATATAATAAAATAAAACAAATCCGAAAATATTTTCCTTCTTCTTTAAAAAATTGAAAAGAAAATTCAAAAAAAAAATTTAGAAAGCATTTCTTTTATTAGAGGTAAATTACAAAAAATATTTTCTTTCTTCTTTAGAATAAGAGAAAACAAATAAAAATTCAAACAAAAAAATATCTTCCTTTTACTTTTGAAATTCTCAAAGTTCAAATCAAAAGAAAAGGAATTCTTAGAAGTCTTTCTTTCAAAAAAAAAAATCAATCAAAAATCCAAAAAAAAAAATACTTCCTTTATTCTTTTAAAGCAGTTCTTTTACAAATTCAAATAATAATAATAATTTAAAATCAGTTTATTTACTTTATTCATGACCTGCCCGAACTACGCGGGTTTGATTCTCACCGGATGTGAGATACGTAGGCAACCCTCATCGGGTCCAACCCCCTTTTTGCTAAAATAGCCAAAAATATAAATAAATAAAAAACGTGTCAAAATTTTAATTTTGTCATAAATAAGTCGAGCAGTGTCCAGCTTCCCCTTTTTTGCTAAAATAGCCAAAAATAATAATAAAAAAACATGTCAAAATTTTAATTTTGTCATAAAATAAACAACGTGTGATTAATATTACCATTTTTCTCATAAATACAATATGTGTATACCCAAAAAAGTGAATGGCGTATAAAACTAAAAAAAAATGATTCACAAAAGGAAGTGATGTTTTCGAAGAATTTTCATTATTCTATTTGTAGCAAACGCTATTTACACATTTTTAAAATCCTGAGTAAGGAATTCTGTTAATCCGGAAGAAGGTGTTAGGCATTTCCGAATTCCGTGGTTCTTTCATACCCCTCTTTTAGAATCAATAACAAAAAGAAAAGAAAAGAAAGAAAAGGTGAAAAGAGAAAAGAAAAGAAGTGAAAAAAGAAAGCATAACAACAAGGAAATTCAGGTGTGAACTACGTTTGACCTGATTCCTGTTAAGGATACGTAGGCAGCCTCACGGCTCGATCATAGTAAAATAAAATAGCAAAAGATCCCCAAGCAAGAAACTGGGACAGAAGTTGTACTTGTAATAAGAAATGTGATTCCAAGAGTTGTAATTTTAAACCCATGTCAATTGTTTTGAGCCTTTGATACCCTTTCTTTCTAACCCCATCCAAAAGCCCACATTACGGTCCAAAGAAAGACCTTCCGATCAGTCTTCAAGAGATGCCAAGTTGAGAAAATAAAGGTGATTCATATCAGGATAACACTCTGGTCCAAGCAGGAAAAGTAATGAAAATGAGAAAATCTTATTGGTGAAAACCCTCATGGGCACCATGAGGCGATGAAAGCTGAGAGAAAGTAAAAATAAGAGAGTCTTATTGGTGAAAACCCTCATGGGCACCATGAGATGACGAAAGCTGAGAGAAAGTAAAAATAAGAGAGTCTTATCGGTGAAAACCTTCACAGGCACCATAAGGCGACAAGGAATTGAGGAACAAACGAATGAGAGAGGTTTGTCGGTAAAAACCCTTCAGGGCACTACAAGTCGAACAAGGTCCGTAAGTTGGCGGAAAGTAAAATTGGGTTGTGGAAATCTTGGAGAACAAAGTAAAACAATTGGAAAGGAGATCGGTTAAATAGACTGGGCTGATTAATCCAAATGCATACCATGATCATTGGTGCCAGTGATTCCACTCAGATAAGTTCCTTTTTCCTATCTCCAACAGTCATCCAAATTTGAATTTTTCTTCTTCATTCTTGATTCTCAAAATCGTCGCATTTCATTGCTGTTAAATTTTTACTCCTCTAAAGCTCTTCCAAGGTTAGCCTTGTTCCAACAAATAAGAAGGAATGTCAAAGTGTACTACCAGATTCAAAATTGCACAAAGCAAAATATGGCTAGGACATGCTGGAGATAGTATGATGAAAAGTGGGACCTAGGGTGTAATCAAAGGTTAAATCGGTGGAATGGTTCAGTAATGTCATGAGAGATGTATGGTTACGAATAAAAGGGTCAGAAGTGAAAAACAACAGTTGGGGATCCTGCAGTTAAGGATCAGTCATGAGGTCAAAACAGTGCTTTCGACCAGTTCAAGGCAGTCGGACGAAGCAAAGCATGGAAAGAGAAGAACACCCCCAGCAGCAATGCCACAACTAATTGCCACGTTTTAAACTGACAAGATTTTCTTTGATTTGAAACAAGGACAAAGATGGCATGGGCTTCAAGAAGCATCCTGTAAGGAAAACAAGTACCATGCAGGTTTGATCACAGAATTTTCAGGACCCTCCTGGAAAATGGGACTTAGTTTAAAATTCAAAACGATCATGAGTAGCATAATCTTGCATAAATGTACCCCAAAGGAATATAAGTTGGCTTCAAAGTTTGCATGTTTAAGATAGGATTCAATTTGAAGTTTTCAGGACCCTCCTGGAAAATGGGACCTAGGTTAAACCCTAAAACAATCATAAGTAGTAAATATAAGACAAACGCGTACTAAAAGGAATATAAGTTGGTTTCAAAGTTCACATAAGAGTTGTCAGGACCCTCCTGGATAATGGGACATAGCATTAAACTGGTTTAGATAACAAGATTTAGCAGAAGTCATGCCTTTAAAAGATATAGCTTAGATTTAAAATTATCATTTAGTTAAGAGTTGTCAGGACCCCCTGGATAATGGGACCTAGCTTTCAAATTCTTATTAATATTTGGTAATATGCTTCAGTTTAACCCTCACAGATGTGCCCAGCTACCAAACTGGAGCAGAAAATTTTCTTTTGTTTTGTCTATTTTTGTTGAAGTCAGGCGTCCACCCAGAGAACAAGGAAGAACAGTTGAAGTATCAATAATTAGGCGTCCACCTGGAGAACAAGGAAAAGCAATTGAAGATTCATTAATCAGGCGTTCACCTGGAGAACAAGGAACAACAATTCAAGTTTCAGCTTTCAAGTTCTTACTAATGTTTGGTAACATGATTTAGTTTACACTCATATATATTCCCAACTACCAAACTGGGGCAGAAATATTTCTTTGCTTTTGTCTATTTGTTGAAATCAGGAGCCCACCTAGAGAATAAGGGAATACAGTTCAAGTTTCAGCAATCAGGAGCCCACCTGGAGAACAAGGGAATACATTCAAGTTTCAGCAATCAGGATCCCACCTGAAGAACAAAGGGAATACAATTCAAGTTTCAGCAGTCAGGAGCCCACCTGGAGAACAAGGGAATACAATTCAAGTTTCAACAGTCAGGAGCCCACCTGGAGAACAAGGGAATACAATTCAAGTTTCAGCAATCAGGAGCCCACCTGGGGAACAAGGGAATACAATTCAAGTTTCAGCAATCAGGAGCCCACCTGGAGAACAAAGGGAATACAATTCAAGTTTCAGCAATTAGGAGCCCACCTGGAGAACAAGGGAATACATTTCTAGTCTCAACAATCAGGAGCCCACCTGGAGAACAAGGGAATACAATTCAAATTTCAAGTAGTCAGGAGCCCGCCTGGAGAACGAAGGGAAGAAGCAATTCAAATTTCAAATAATCAGGAGCCTGCATGGGAAATAGAGGAAGGGAAACAATAGTCAAAGGAAGACATTTAAAAGGTTCAGCAATCAGGTGCTCGCTTGGAGAAGAAGGGAAAGCATTTCAAAGAATACCATTCAAGTCAACCACAAAGGAACTTCTGAGGAAAATACAAGTCAACGAGGCAACATCAGTCACAAGATCAAGTTTGGAAATAAATCTTTGTAAAGCATAGATTATAGTTTAGTCTAGCTTTTTCATTTTTGTCATGGTGCAATAAGGAGGTCAGTAGGCAGTATTAACAGCAGCAACAGCAGTAATAGTAAAACCGCAGCTTCATGGTAGTCCCAGCTACCGAAACTTCCCGAACTACATTGACCTGATTCTTTTATAGCCAAGAATATGTAGGAAACCTTTGAAGCAGAGGTTCGGTCAAATTCTTTCAAAAAATGCTTCCCACGGAGAATTCAAACGGGCAAAAATCGCTCGTATCCGCTCACTTTATCTTTGCACGAAAACTCTTCATCTTTCCGGGCAAAGAGGGGTAGCTGTGAGCACGTGATTTTTGCCTCACACGAACCACTCCTAAAAATTCAAAATCAAATATATCTTTCTTTTTGTGTGCAATTTTGTGAATTTTCGTGATATTTTCTGTAATTGTTTGCATTTGTGTGTGCATGATCGTTGGTTAAATTAATGAAAAATACAAAAAATATGTTGCATGTGCATTTAGGATTTAATTTGACATTCTTTTTAATTAATCAATAATTAGGTGTTTTTGCAAAAGTAAAAAAATTATAAAAAAATAATATATATTCTTTACATTTTAGTAATTAATGTCGAATTTTATGTTTTCTTTTAATTTGGGGTTTAGTTATTTTGTGATAATTACTACTTAGAGTTAATTAATACTTTTAAGATAAGTTGGTCAAAATTAAATTTGGGTTTGTATTTTATTAGGAAGAAAATTGAAAAGAAAATAAAAGAGAATGAAATAGGAGTTGGACCAGTTTTAATTAAATTCCCAGGCCCAAAACCAGTCCAAACCCGGTCCACCACCAGCTTAGCCAACGACGTCGTTTCAGAGCTGATAAGTCTCAACCGTCGATCTCATTAGATCGAACGGTTCAGTCCATCTCCAGCATCGACTAAACGACGTCATTTCATGTTTGTTGATCTGAATCATTTGTTTCATTCGATCGAACGGTCCAGTATTTTCCTCGGGACCCGACCTGTCCACCCCACTAACCGACCCAATCCCCCAACTGGCCAAAACGACCCCGTTTTACATAAGTTAACTGATCCACGCTGTTGATCTCAATTGATCCAACAGTTTGGATTCAATTCCACAACCTGTATATATATGTGTAACACACTCCGCCCCCCTAAAGCCCCTACCCAATCTCCTTCGTCTCTTCAGAGACGACCTAAATCCAAACCCTAGCAGTCGTTGCCCCTCTCCACCGCCCTAAACCCGGCGGCGCCGGTTCCAATGACCTCCTTCTTCACACCACGGAGCCCCCTCAACCTCCCTATTCCAAATATCCAAACACCTCTCTTCGAATCATAGCCAAGCGCCTTGAATCTTCAATCGAAGTTCAGTCAAAAAACCCTAGCTTACCCAATCAACTCACACCCCTGAACCACCAGGCTTCCCTCGTCCCAAATCCCATGATAGTTTTCCTCGAATCACCGTAGAGCCTTTCGAATTTCAGATCGAAAAGTTGAACCTTGAGTCCCCAAAAACACTACTTAGTAAAGATTTCAAGATTTTTAGGTTGAAATAGGTTGTAATCGTGTGTTTTCAATCGAACAAAAACATACAATTAGAGCCCGTCTCAACCAAAAGAGTAGGAAGATCTTTTGAGCGGAATAAAGGGTTCGATTCTGGTAAGTGTTTCGGTGTTTTTCAATGTTTTCTTTTATGTATCTTCCTCATCATCCCTTTCCCACAGGCTAAAATTCACGGTCTTATCATTTTCTTGTCCTTTTATTATATGAAGTTTCAATCTGTTTATGTCTTAATTTGCTGAGAACAACAAATGTGAACATTGCATGTCAAATTACTGCTTAGTTAAATAATATAATTTGTTTGCAATTTCTGTTTGAATTTTGGTTTACATGATTCTATAAATGTGTGTATATTTGACTTAGGTTCAGTTCATTTTCAAAATCTCTACATCTCTTTTGGATCTATTTTGAAACCTTAACATGTAAATAGTACTCATAAGGGTAATATGGTTAGTTGGAGTTAATTAAGAAACAAAGGGATTGGTAGTGGACATGACAGTTTGTCAACACCTTTAGAGGTTTAATTAAAAATTGAAAAGAAGGATCACTAGTGGAAAGTAACAGTCTTTAAGTACCTTTAGAGGTGGGAATTCAGAGAAGAACATAGGGTAGGTTTAAAAAATTGAAGATGGCAGTAAGGCTGACACCCTTTTAAAAAAACTTTAGAGGTGGGGAAATCAGAAACAACAAGGGCTAATAATAAAAGTTTAAAGGGGCACACATGGGAGGGAATAAACAGGCTGAAAAGTGAAAAAAAATGAATAAAAAGGGTTTAACATTGGACTTTAAAGGGAACAGACCTAAGAGAAGAGTGGGGAAGAGCAAAGGAGATTCTGAGAAAGAGATATAGAGTTTAAGATACAGAAGAGAGAGGCTGGTACTTAGAAATACAAAGAAAAATAACTCTGAAAATACTGGAAATTACTGTTTCATTGATTTCCATTTTTCTGGTTTTCAATCTCGAATTGGCTGAAACCATCTTCCATATACTGTTTCATTGAATTATCTGGGGTTAATAGTTGTTTCCTTGGGTTAAACCTGGGACTGTTTTGTTGCCGTTGTCGATTTCTGTTGTTTATGTTCTGATCTCAACTCAGTTTTTCTCCTTTTGTGTTGTTGTTTGTTACCAGGTACACATCTCTGCACTTTATTCGAATGTAAAGTTTGATGTGGGAAATCAGAAAAATGGAATTTGGAGCTTTGAGTTGTATTCAATTTAAGTTTAAATTAAGAATATAGCATACTTGTTTACTCTGTTTTGCTGGATATGTCACTTACTGCCTTTTAACTGTGAACAATGGGATCACCCTTTAATTTCTGAATATCATACGACTTGGTAGTTTAGTTTGGATATCCATCTTAGTCTGATTCTTCAAATGTAGTCATTTGCATTACTACTTTGTTTTAAGGTTAGGATTTGGACCTGTTTAAGTGCAGTCAATTCGATTTTTGCTAGACTTTAAATGTGTGCTAAATAAGGTTTTTAGGGCTACTGTAGTATGAATTTGAATCTTGTATGCAAGTTGAATTGATGGTTCAATGTCATAGCTTTTGGGTCTGATTTGTGTGATAAGCCTCGATGTTAGGAAATATCTACTCTCCTATAGCAGGGATCTAAATTTGCTTCATTATTTTTCTTTAGATATAGTTTAAATTGGTTTTATGTTTAGCTTAGTTTTTTCTTCTTCTTTCAGAATCAGAGTTTTGTATTATAATCTTCTGTTGTTTTGTCTTTTAATATTCAAGTGAGGGATTTTTGTTCAGTCATACCTTGGTTTATACGCATACCAATCAGTCATGAACGGGCCAGGGCCAGTAGGCCCAGCTGACTTTTGGGCCTGGTCTCGGAGGCCCCTTTGGAAATGAGGAATGGTCTCGTTGTTCTCGTTTGTCCTGGGCCTCCTCGTCTAAAAGTTCTATGTTTGCTGGCGTTAACTAATAAGGATGGTCCAGCTTCTGAACATCCAACTCCCCTTCCCCTTTCCCTAATAGTTGCATACCTCGGCCTTAAATCGGGTTAGTTCAATTATTTTGTGGTAATTAATCTGAGGCAAGCTATAATTAGACACTTAGTAATAAATGGCTCTTGTGTTAATCTCATAATACAGGTGTAAATAAAAAATATTTGTAGAGGAACCTTTAGGGCCGTTTAAAATACCATCGTGATTGTATACACGTTTTACGATTTCTAAAAAATAAAATTGGAGTATACGTTCGCGCAACTTCGAACAATTTCCTTCAATAATAGAAACAGTTGCTAATAGGCCACTAGTCGATTTTAAGAGTTTCGAAGCATGCCGTCTACAATTTAATTATTCATGGTCATCGTGTTAATAGCCTAGATAAAAAATATGACAAAGGTTGGTAGTTTGCATTACGCACATTTAATACACTATCGTGACCGCGTATACGTCCGCATACCTTCGGGCAAACTTTTTTGACAATAATGAAGCATTATTAATTGTGAACACGTTCGCGTGACATGATTTTTGACGCGCCAAACAAATAGGTACACGTACGTGTGACCCGTTTCAAGGTATTTTTTAATTTAAAAGCGGTTAGGGGTAAATACACATAGGATCTAAAGTCAGTAATTAAACAATTTTAATAAGCCAAGTATGATCAAAGCGACCGTGCTAGAACTACGGAATTCGGGAATGCTTAACACCTTCTCCCGGGTTAACAGAATTTCTTACTCGGATTTCTGGTTCGCGAACTGTTAAACAGAGTCAATACTTTCCTCGATTCGGGATTTGAACCGGTGACTTGGGACACCATAAATTATCCCAAGTGGCGACTCTGATTTTTAATAAATAAACGATCTCGTTTCGATTGTCCTTTGATTAGAAAAACTCCTTTATATTTATATGCCCTTTACGGGGTGTAAGAAAAAAGGAGGTGTGACAATGACAACCCTAAACAATTTATGGCAAACAACATTGTATACATCCGGACTTGACTCCCATACCATCACCTCATGACACTCTTTTACGCTGTACATTTTTGCCACCCTGCTTAGGTGCGCTTTATCAGGCATGCCCTTTGCCAGCACCGTTGATCTAGACTCATCCCACATTGCTGTCCGAATTTCGTTAAAATCCCTTGTGAGGGCATCCACATCCAGCATACTTGGAAAATGATCAAGGTAGGGAATATGCCTTGTATAAAATAGCACGTGGGACTCGTACACTCTTGGTCTAATGGGAGGTGGAGCATGCTCCCTTGTCAAATCAGGTTCGGCATTCTCTTCCTCCTCATCATCACCCTCGTTAGGGTGTGTCATCTCCAGGCTCATTGGCATTGTTATCATAATCACTATTATCTTCCTGACTCTGCACATCTGCCAAATCCCGAGTAAATACGTCATCTACGGGCAACTAAGTGAGGACAAGACCATCAAGTTGCTCCTTTTTACCGCACAAACAACAAAATAATAAGCTACTCAAATTGATAAATACTTTACATATAGCTATATCACTTCACTTACAAGTTGTAGTGTGTTGACATTTCATGATGGACATTATTCTGTTGGTGATGACTCCCGGATGAACCACCATGATCCAACATACCAAAACTACGCATATTCCAACTGGCCGTGGGTTCATAACTTGTACAATTCATATCTGGACGGTAACCCCTGTGGAATATATGAGTGTTAATACAAATTCAATACAATAAAAATAAATATTATAACACAAAGAAAAATTGAAGTTTACCAGTCGTCTTGTGGATTAAGTAAAGTAGGAGAGAAATTATTTCTTCGCTCCTCATTCGCCCATGGAGATAAGTTTAGATCGGACCAAACTCTTTTAGCCGGAACATGTTCGACTAAAACTGCTCCAGAATAATCACCCGATTATTGAGGGTTATCCCTGCTTTGCGCAATCTCATTATTGCGAACGTCTTCAACCTTCACGTATATTTCCAACATTTTATTAAAATAAATTCCTGGTATTCATCTGGGGTCCCCAAAAAATCTCTCAGAGTTTCATCATCCTCGATGTTAAACTCAGCGTAACAAGCAACCCCTTGTGAAGTCACAGAATATGGATATCTTCCGATTATTTTATGGTTCACCAAATATTTGCTCACACTCATTTTATTACATAACAACGATACCTGTCTATCGTACTCCATTGTAAGTGGAAACTTAACATGACTTTGTGGAGATAAACTATAACTCACTGAGTTATTCGCCAATACAATCTCCCCCCCTCCCCCCAATATAATGAAACCCTTACTTTTCGCTCTTCAGACATTACGAAAAAATGCTTGAGAATTTAATAAGAAGAAAAATTTATCAGGAGTTGAGAATATTTCTGAATGAATTTTTGCAAAGACTTTAACGCTTTTAAATAAGGCAATGCCCAATCCCGAGGGGAGTGCAGGTCGAAATTTTTGAAGTAAAACGCATTTTAAAAGGTAGTTTTACCCATTTGAATTATTGTTATGTCAGTTAAGCGCAGAAGAGTTATTGGTGGGCCCACAAAATAGGTAAAGTGTGGTTTGAACACGTGTTTTATATAAAATATGATTTTGAAACGCGCTTTACCTTAACGCCCCAAACGGACGTTAAAGCAAAGCGCGGTTTAATACTGCGCTTTATATAGTTTGGTCACTAAATATTTTTCCACTTATTTCTGTATTTTGAGTCCAAAAAGATCACAATTGGGTTCTGGACTCCAAAATTAATCGGTCAGTCAAAAGTTATATACAGTCAGTCCTCTCGATAACAGACTCATTTATTCCGATATTTTTTTACTTTTAGACTAAATGGTTGTTATACATCTATAACATCATTTGGCGTTTAAATTTCTGTTGGTTGTTATAGATAAAAATTATCGAAAAATTAATTATTTTCTTTTTCTAATGTTACATAAAAAAGATAAGAAAAATATTCATATTTAAAAACTCAAAAGATATGCATATTTCACTAGTTAAATATTGAAGAAAGCTAATACATTATTAATAAATTCATAACTAAATGTATAAAGATCTGAACTCTAAGACAGACATTTTAAAGCTATCTAGAAAAATAAATTCTTTCAAGATTGATGGAAGAATTATAATTGTAGCTTGTTTCGTAGATTTTCTCCTCTCACTATCGATATAACGCTTGAATTGACGAAGATTTTTCTCCAAATTTTCAGCAAAAAAGTATCCACTGGCTTTTTCTTGAACACAATCTAAAAGCTTAACAGTTAAATTTTTTATCTAAATATTTTTGAAATTTGTCCAATGAAAAAAATATTATGCACAAATCTTCAATTTTTATGCAAGATAGAAACTTTGTTTAATGAAAAAAATTATGTGCATATTGTTAGAATTATTATTAGTAGTTTTAAAGATTTCATATGGCTATCATAAAAGAGTAATTTGACAAAGAGTATTCTGTTATAAATATAGTTGTTACTGTTATAGGTAAAAGAACTATTATAGAGAGGTAAAATATAATTTAAAAATTTGATTCTGAAAAAAACTTAGCTTTTATAGTGAACGACTGTTATATAAGGATGTTGTTATAGAGAGGTCTGACTATACTCCCTCTAGTTCAATTTATGTAAGCCTATTTAATTGGATACGGAGTTTAAAAAAGACACAAAAACTTTTGAAATATGTGATTTTTTTAGAATGATAACATTTTATAAATATAAAACAACACAAAGTTTGTGGTCCTAAAAGTGACAGAATACATCCCAAAAAAAAAGTAAAAGCACCCCCCACTACAAAAACTTACAAGGATTCTATGATATCAAGTATGGAGCCACTATCATTTATATGGCATTCTTTACACCAAACATTTTAAACAAGCCATAACATTTGTGTGGATATAATTCTTTTGAAACTTGTGGTGTTAAACATGTCATAGTATGTATGTGGTCTAAAAGCCTCTCATTAACGATGTAGTAGGAAGTTTAAGTTAAATTATTTTCAAATTTAGAAAAGATTTTTTTTTTTGAACGGATTAAAAAGAAAATAGGTTCACATAAATCGGAACAAAGGAATACATTTTTTGCTAAAAATATATAAAATATATTTATTATATATATACATGATATATATAACTTTATACCTACATTATATATATTTCGTCGATTATTATTTTGAAAGCGGCTAAAGATATATATTTCTCTAACAATTTCTCGAGACCGACGGACTCATAAACAATTTGAGTCCAACTGGGCCTTTAAAGGGGTCTATTTTATTCTCTCTCTTTTTTTTGGTAAAATTATTTATTTGAATTGCTAAGGAATTGTTTGGTTTGCAGATAAGTTAGTAAATAAAATATATTGCAGGGAGTATTTTTTGTTGATTTTCCATTAATTGTAGTAAAAATTGAATGTATAAGATATTATTTAAAATTATGTGTTTATTTTAAATTAAAAAAGCAATAAGTTTATTTTTACCCTTGAATCCTTGGCCGTCATAGGGGAGTGTATTCTAAATGGGCTTTTAGGAAAAGATACGAGTAGCTTTGTCCTTTTGGATGCTTTATCCATGTATTTATATTCATGTATAATTGTTTAGTTTTAACAACTTGTTTAGTCTATTTAACTATAAATGAATAAGAAACTAAGAATAAAAAATATAAGAGCCATTGGAACATAATAACAAATGAAACGAAAACCCCCATCTAACTTTATTACTCCTTTCAACATCTATTGCATGTAGGTGGGTCAAGCTCACATGTGGCCTAAAGCCAAAGTTTAATATGAGGCTTAATTTTTTTTAAAAAAATAATTATAATACATATTTTTCTATTCTTTTAGTTTTTTAAGATGTAAAGTTGTTGAAAAAAGTAGATTTCTTCCAATAATTCTTTTTCAATTGATATTATAGTCAACCCATTTAACTTTTTTGAGACATTATTGATCTTAGCTAAGATTTATCAATTTTTATTTTGAAAAATGTGTTTCCGCTGAGGAAACAATTATAGGAATTGATAACACTATTCTATAAGAAATATAAACATTTAAAAAGAATCAAACCTTTTTATTCAATTGAGTATATAGTATCTTCTATTTGTACTATTTTTCTTATCAAATCAATTTCATTTCACACGATAGAAAAAGTATTCATACTACCCATTTTAAGTAAGTCAAACGATTACATTTATACATTTTAAAAAAAAATCTTTCCTTTTATATGAAAAAGTCTATTGTTATACTAAAAACTCTAAATTTTATTTTATTTAAATAATTATATACATATTATTTCTAAAAAACAGGGCCCTCAAATTTGGAAGCCTAAGGCAAAAGCCTTATTAGCTATAGCATTAGAGTTGGTCATTTGCATGGTTGTCACATGTATGTCAGGAAAGAAAAAGCTATAGATGGAGTGGATGAGGTTAGAGCACTCCATTTATTTATTAATCTTAGACATGATAGCAGTAGAAGGGGAGCCTTAGCGTAACTAGTAAAATTGTTGCCATGTAACCAGGAGGTCATGGGTTCGAGCCGTAAAAACAGCCTCTTGCAGAAATGCAGGGTAAGACTGCGTGCAATAACCCCTTGTGGTCTGTCTCTTCCTTGGACCCCGCACATAGCGTGAGCTTGGTGCGTCTGACTGTCCTTAGACATGATAGTAGTACTTTATCCTATAGATCTTAACCATTGGACAAGTAGGTGGACTTTTTGTCTTTGGTCTGCTTACAAATCACACGCAAGAATGTGACCTAACGATCAATAAAGTCGGATAAAATCATGGTAGATCAATGCTAGATGAGTCCTTCCCATATACATAAGCCGAAATAATTATGTGATGTTAGGATATCTGGCATTTTAAGAAGAGGCTAGCGATGAAACTTGAAGGTTTGCAAAAGAAGAACTTGAAGAATGCTTCAGATCTGTCAACCTCGAGCTCTTTAGTCAGACTGACTGAATTAGACTCGAACTCCTCAACCTTCTTCGCTTGAACGGGGGCATTCTCTCTTGCATATCGAAGTTGCAACTTGGCTGAATCTAGCTCTGCTTGAACAGTTTCCTTTTGTGCAGCCAAAATATCCATATATCCTTTGAAATGTTCGGCTTCGGCTCGCACTTTATCTATTTACCCTTAAAGGCCCTTGATCTGTTCGAGCCTCTGTTGAACCTGCAGAATGGGATTGTAGTTATTTCCGACTCGTCCTCACTATCATGAAGAACTCGGAATACCTTCTCGGCCATCTCTTCATGCGCATTTTGAGCCTTCACCAGGTCTACCTGAAGCTTCTCACTGAGAAGGTTGTAAGTATTGCATTTCTCAGTGAGACCCTGGATTTTGACCTTGTGTTCCTCTCGGATTCGGAGAAAGGCCTCATGATGCAGCACTGAAGCCTACGAGAAAGGAAGAAAGTGTTAGAGATATCTACAAATTCAAAGTGATAAAAAGATAATGGCCCTTGAACTTACCCGATTCAGAGCATGCTGGGCCACGTTGAACAAAGAGGCAACGTGCACTGCATCCATTTTTGCTTGATCCTCTTCAGTGACCAAGCATCGAAGATAGCTCGCTACCCTTAAGGGGGCAGAAAAAACTTGAGTATCTTCCGGGATCGAGATAATAAGAGGCCGCTTATGATCGGGGTCAACGCTTGGGGCTGGGAATTGGTTGGTCAGTGTATAGCTCGATGAAGCCTCATTTGAGCTCTTCTGTGGTACGTTCAAATCACCCAAACCGGTGACAACTTCCACATCAGCGAAATAGCCACAAAAAATCTTCCTCTCCATGGGCCCCCTCTCCGTGACAAGTCTCGGTAGCCTGAGCGTCATGTATCATCGAATCTGGAATTGGAAAGAATGAGGAGGAGTCCCCGATCACTATTGCCCCAAGTGGGTCTTTAGAGGCATCATCTTCATTCCTGGGAGCCTCGAGCTTGGTTTCTACACCAGCCTCGACCGCCTCATCGGTGACCTCCCCACCTCGAGGTGAGGCATCTTCAACTCTTTCCAGCTTGGGCTTGTGAGACAGGGCAAAGCAGCTTCGATTTTCGCCTATTCAATGGTACTTCGAACCTCGGTGGCACCTCGCACGAGAGCCACCAATCCAGAACTTTATTCTTCGTCTTCGTCTTTGTCTTCGGTCTCATCCATTATCTGTTAGGCAGACTCCAAAGTTACATGGATAACATCACCATTAGGCTTACGCGTCCTCCTGGACAGCCTTTTCTTTTTCGGGTTTGAGGAGCTCGGAACCTCCTTTCTTTTCTTCTCTTTGTCCTGCTTCGGGCAAACGGGGAAAGAAGTGCCTCTTCCTCAGCAGAGGAGGCCCTCATTGGCACGGCCTTCCTAAGGCCTACAAAATGAAAAATACGAGTAAGCACAATAACAAAGCCCAACTGAAAACCTTTCCAAGGAAAGAAATTTACCATGGTTACGGGCCTCCCATCGGCCCCTTGAAAACTTCATCCAAGCACGCTCAGAATAGTTTTTTGTGACACCAATACCTCGACCCATTGCCTCAGGTCGGGGATCACTTCCTGCACAACGGCCTTAGCTGCAACACAAAAAAGAATTTAGATGAAGGGAAGACAAGAAAGAGGAATGGCAAAATAGATATTCAAAAGGCTAAGCAATACTTACGTTTCATGTTCCACTTTTCAAGGAATGACATATCTCCGGAAGGGATTAGATCCAAAGTCTTTATTCGAACAAATATGCCCATCCAACCTCGGTCTCGAGTTTCATCTATGCTTTAGAACGGGGGTTTAGTGGCTCGGTGATAAAGCTTGATCATGCCTCCACGATAAAGTCGGGGGCCGTAGAGACGAATGAGGTGATCGAGGGTAAAAGGATGCCCCTCGATCTTTCTTACAAAGAATCAAAGTAGGATCACGATCCTCCAAAATGACAGGTGTATTTGGCACAAAGTGACATCGTACCTCTTGCAAAAAGCAACGATGATAGGGTCTAGGGGACTTATTGTAAAGGGGTAGGTATAGACACTCAGATACCCTCCCTTGTAAGTTGTGATGGATTCTTTGGGGCTAGGCACTACTACATCCTTGTCTACCCGGTTGCACTCCTCTTTCACCTTCTCGAGGATACGTTCGGTGATCGTACACATGTACCTCGACATGGGTTCACATCGGCCCGGTGTTGAGGGTGTGTTATCCACCTTGAAATCAAGCGGCAGTGGCACACTTCGTCAGAACAAAGTCTGCAAGGGAATGTTCCATCGCGATAGCAGTGCCAACGGACTTTGATGAAGAGGTAATTTCTTTGTGAGGAACAGTTTTAGAGGTCTTAGCCATTTTTTGAGAACGGTGAAGAGCAGGGGTTAGGATATCAGGCTTTTTAAGAAGAGGCTAGCGATGAAACTTGAATGTTTGCAGAAGAAGAACCTGAAGAATGAAAAGAGCTTTGAAGATTATAGTAGAAATGATTGAAGTAAAGTTTGAAAGAGTGGAAAAGAGGCCTATTTATGGGTTTCACGGCGACAGTTCAAAGTTGCTAGTGGCCGACCGGCAACTGACACGCCTTAAATGCCTGGGAAATTGAACCGATGGAACGTTTCGGTCACCTGTGCCGCTTACGTCACAATGCTTACGTAATGGTGAACCAAGGTCCGGTTCGAAAATTCAATTCATTTCTTGTCATTACATTCCAAAAAACAAGGGGACTATCTGGATACAGTTAAAACCGAGCCTACCTGACTTTACTGATTAACCGAGATCAGGGGATGGATCGGGGATCAACCCCATAACATATCAAATCAAGATATGAAGATAAAATACCGAGTTCGGGGTTCGAGGTACTTGTTGAGATCAAGACCAGTAACAATCGAGGTCGAATGGGATAGACATCGAGCAAGGCCGAAGATAGCATAATAACGAAAAGGCGAGATATCTGTGACTGGTCGAAGATCATGGCGGAAATCTCGGAACAGATCAAATCAAGGGCGGTTGTTTTAATAATGGGATTTCCTTCTATAATCAGAATTAAACCGTAAATAGGATTCTTCTACTATATAAAGAGGGTCTTAACTATTTGTAATCATCTTACATTTACGCATATCAAAGCAATACAATACTCTTTTCCTCTTATACTCTCTTGTTCATCAGTTTATTTCATAGTTCTACTCTCACTCGCCCAGTTCGAGAACAACTTAACTCAAGGAGTGAATTGCATTTCAATACTGGTTTACTTTATTTTGTTGCTTATTTTTACTATTAATCATCATATTTATCAACTGGTGCTAGGTGATATTACGTATCCTTAAAACCACTTATAAATTTAATTATTGTCCGATTTTAAGGGTAAACAGCTGCCCTTAGACATAATAGTAGTACTTTATCATATTCTTCAGTTGGTTAAAGGACAGAGCAATGTATAATCTTTGTTAGGTAATATTAATGTAGTACTTGTTACTACAAGGCTATTTATTGTACCTGAAAGAAACCAAAGGTATAAAATGGTAGATGTTGTAATATCATGACAGAATATTGTATGGGTAAACAGGTATACAGTTATTGATATTGCAGTGAAGATCTTAACTATTGGACAAGTAGGTGGATTTTTTTGTCTTTGGTCTGCTTAGTAATCGCACGCAAGAATGTGACCTAACGTTCAATAAAGTCGGATAAAAATCATGGTACATCAATGTTAGGTGAATTATGTGATGTTTGTATTGTGGTATGCAATGAGATAGTCAAGATAATACAAGTTGACCCAAACGCCACAAACCTACACAGTGACGTACGCGTGATTTTTTTTATAAGTAGTGTCACATTTAAAAGAGTAAACAAATAAATTTGAACCTGTATCGCGAAAAAAAAAATTTTAGATCATATCAATCATTTTTAAAGCTGCTTAGGAACTGTAAAACTTAAAAAGACAAACTATGTTGGTTTGGGCTCGAATCCCAGAACCAAACTCGAGAATTGCAGTGCCTTAACCAACAGACCAAGTAACAAAAATTTACCAAGTGGCGTCATTCTATATTATTTAATAGGATTTGTTAATTTTTGCATATCATTTATATGTGTATTTTGTGAAATTTTCTAGCGAAGCGGCGCTTAGCCTAAGGTAAATCGACCCGAGCCTACAGCAGTGGTAACTATAATAACACTACCCTGTACCATGTGATCACTGCAAGTATGGTCTCGGACGCTCTTGGTGTTGCATAACTCCAGCGCTATCTCTAATGATTGTCTATTTTCTTGGAAGTTTTGGTGGAGGAAAAATGAGATTTCACACCAAAATATTGTAAATTCCTTCAATGGATTATACTTTAAGGGGTCGTTTGGTTGGGAAACAAATTATCACAGGATTAGTTATCTCGAAATTGTTATCCCACCCTCCCGTAAGGATAAAAATAACACTACACTCCCGAGATTAGTTATACCACGATTTTATCCCAACCAAACGTGGAATAAACTCATTTCAAGTTTAATTTCGAAATTAATTATCCTTTATCACTCGTGCCAAACGAACCCTAATGATGTTCCTAACCTGCTGAGATTCAATTGGCCCTCACAATAGTCTTTCTTTAGTATCAATAACAGTGGTCAAGATTTTCTTGCATACTAACATTTCAAAGAGAAAAACACTATATCTGGTTATGATTCCAAACTAATCCGCATATTAATAGCTTGTTTGACCAAGCTTCGTCAAGGCTAAAAAGCACTTTTTTCAAAGTTGAAGTGTTTGGCCAAGCTTTTAGAAGGAAAAAAATGCTTTTGAGTAGAAGCAGAAACAGTTTTGGAGAAGCAGAAAAAAATAGCTTCTCACTTGAAGCACTTTTTTAAAAAAAAAATTTGAGAAAAATACACTTAAAAGTACATTTTTACAGCTTGGCCAAACATTACTTGATGCTCAGAAGTGTTTTCCAAATTAATTAGTCAAATACAAACTGCTTATCACCAAAAATACTTTTGAGATAAGCGCTTTTGAAGGAAAGTACTTCCAAAATAAGCCGATTTAGAAGCTTGGCCAAACAGACCGTAAGAAAGGAAGGTGAAAGTGAAGCCAATTTTATTGGTTTGCATAGAGTAAATATACATAATAAGGAATTGCCTCAAAATGAGGTTAAGTTAATCTTCAGAAAAAGCAAGTTACTTTTCCTGAGTATTATTTACCTCAGAGAACACAGTATCAAACATTTCCTTTGTTTTCACTTCCCATTACACTTGAATTTCTATGTTGTATCACCTATTTTGCTTTGTCAGCCAACAGAATGATAAGCAGCAGTTACTAGCCAATCTCTAACTGGTGAATGTCATTGAAGTCCCAGTAAATGACCAATATAACCTGTATATAAGCCCAAAAAATGGAGAGCTTGATAAAAAGAATGATTTTTTTTCAGAATTTTCAATCAGAAATTCCATCTCGGCGATGAATTTCCTGCACTTAGACGGGGTATGGTTTGCAGCTCCAAGTTGTTCCGTTTCTTCATGATGGAAGCTACTGTCGGGCTGTAATAGTCGTTACTCCTTTGAGAAGTTGCCCCTTGTGAATAGACCTTTCTTCCTTGCATAGTGCTCCTCTTCTGTTCTTGCGTTGCCTTACGAGCTGCTGAATTTTTTGAAGCCGGACCCCATCTATTGTAGTTAACACAACTTTGGCTTCTTCCTACTTGCTGAATCCTTCCTCCTTTAGGACTTGGGTAGTTTCGGCTTTCAGCAGTTTCTGCAGAGTACATTGTCGTCTCTCCATCACTGCTGTATTCATTTTGAGCTTCCAATACTTCTATGAGAGAGGAACTTGATTGAACCTCACTCTGGGCCCCATTAACAGATCCAGTCGAGGAAACCTCAGCGCCACTAGATTTTTCTTCTCTCGCTTTATTGATAAAATTATCATCAGCGTTGGATAAGATCTTTTGGGCAGGCTGTGGTGACTCAGCAGTTTTAATAATCCTTGGTGGAAAATTAATATCCAAAAGATGGATTTGAGTACTACTTTCCTTCTTCCTAGCTGGTGTTGAAGTTAACCTTCGCGACTCAAAAATTTCAGGAGTTGGAATTCCCTGGACATGAGTGATTGCATGCGGATCAGTAGTTACTGCTTCCTCTTCCAAATTAGTGGCAACAGCAGAACAGCTTGGTCCCGGATCCTCTCTAGGTCTCGACATTCGGTTCGAAGATGATGGTGTCCCTTCATTTTCAGCTTCAGTTGACTTAAAAACACGTCGCATCGTGAAGGAGGCACAAGAATGCTCACTCTTTTGACCAGAAGACATCAGCCGAATTAGCGGTAACTTGGGTTTGTTGAGGTCATCAAGGCTTCCTTCCCAGTGTTGGTTCAACCAGTCGCATATGATAGGTAACGGTATGCCAAATTGCATAGGACAGTCTTTCCATGATGATAATGGGGACGGTGAAGTTGACGAGGATTTTGAGTTAGGAGATGTTGCTAGCTTCATAGGATCACATACCATAAATGCCAGATTGCCATGAACGTCAAAACCAGCAGAACCCGGCCTCCAAGTTATTCCATCAGTTGACAGCTTTATAAGATTGTCAGTGGCTATTACCACTTTTCCTTCGCCAACTGTCAACTCCTTTTTCTCACTATAACCTAACAGATAAACGACATTACCCAGCTCCAGATTAGGTTTGGAACAAGTTTTTAGGTAGTGAGGTTGCTGAACATTTGCATTTGTGTCTCCATCCATGACATCAAGGCCCACTATAGTCAGATCCAGTATAGAGCTGGTAATAAAGAACCTGCAAAAAAAAGGAAAAAAAAAATACCTGACCAGGGTGAAAAATAAATATACAGGTGAACTTCTCTATGGTACCAGTTGTTGCTTCACTAATAGGCTCATGCTTCGACTTTGATCGTTATGGACTAGTACCAAGATCCAGTACTAGACAAGCGAATCTACTTTAACAGCCGGACAGTAACAATGAAAATGGCTATATGTAACATTAAGAAGCAATCCCTTATCAGAAGCAAAATAGAGTTAAGAAGCACCCACTCTATCATAAGAAGGAAATCTAGTGCCAGATAGCAGGGGATTTTTTGACTGTTTCCCCTCATCCTAAAAAAAAGAAGAGAGTGGAAAAGAAATGCAAGTATGCAATATTGAAGCGCGTGTGCACTAAATGAGCAAACCCTTAAAGCTGTGTAGTGTGGAATCATATAAGAGGCTTGTGGACAGATGTCAAACCATTTACTTAGAATAAGAGAAGTGATGGGCAAAAAGACAAAATTTGGATGGACACTCGTGCTCCCTTGCCTGAAACATATCTTGATGTATTCATATACAACTACAGACGTCAGACGCTACCATTGCTCAGTACAGATCTGGAAGCTGTTGTAAAATCAGTCGTTGAAGAACTATCAAGAATGGGAGCTGGATAAGTTAAGTAGATTGGAGGAGCAGAGCTGGGGCAATGAAGGTAAAAATTCTCTAAGATGGACAATGACAGTAAGGGTACTTTTACAGTTGAGTCAGGCTACAGAACCTTTGAGTCTCTACTAGGAGTGCAGATCGACCATTGAAGTTAATCTGGGAAACCAAAATTCCCCTCAAGGGTAGCATGTTTTGGTTGAATTGCAGAACATGAGACTTGTCTCACTCATGACTCGTGATAATTTGATGAAGACAGAATTTCCACTCACAATTCATGATAATTGAATTTGTTAATCATCTTTTTCTTCACTATTCAGTTGTAAGTCAGATGCCATACTTGTCTCAACTTGCTCAACTTAAAGTTGGTAATGCCCAAAGACTTAAAACAATCCTTATGGCATGGGGCTGGAAAGGGGGAAAAGTACAGAACAGCAGCCAAAACATCTAGGAAGCAATTCATTGATGCATATTTTGTGTTATATGGAATGAAAAATTCAGAGGATATTTAAAGACAGAAAGCAGGTAGGGCAGCGACGGAAGTCTTGTCTTTGAGTTTTGCCCTTTCAACGTAAAAATGTGGAGATATTTAGTTTAGACGTTATGCTGGAATTGAGTTGTAATATATGCCAAAGATCTCTAATTCTTTTCTGAAGTTTAAGTGTGATATCAATGCGTGGCAATCTTTCTTAAGTCGTTTTAAACACTTGGTATGCTCTTCCAATAGATCAAAGTACGTAACCCTCATGATAACCTCAATTCAACACCAGCAATCTTTCAAGACCAGATATGATTATGTACATGCATAGCAAAACGCCGTTATTTTATTGGCAAGTATAAGGTCAAAAACATTAGCGTCCTATCTGAACCAATAAATATATTATTCGTTAAATGGAGAAGAAACTTCAATCTTGAATCTACCTCGTAGTCTTCATTAAATATTTACTTATTTTCTGATACATTAACCGATATCCGGCTCCGAGCCATAAGATTGACTAAATTATGAAATACCTTTAGAATGCACAGATTTACTGCAAAATTCTGTCTCATGAAGAAAAAAACTAATTTCCAGAAGCACAGAAGCACTCTCACTTCAACAACACTAACTCTTCATGAAACTGTAGCGTGCTTTTCTTGTACAGGGAAATAGACAACCAAATTACTAATTCATCATCCTACTTTCTCCTTTTTTGACTACGGAGTGACGAGAAGTTGTTTTCTTTTTCCTTCCCGGGGTAGGGAAATGGTACTTAGTTAACAGCAGTATCAGGTTGGAGCTTGAAATGGTGTCAATGCCAAATAAAGAGAAGGTCTGTCAATGGCGAGGATGATTTTGACAGATTCCTATACTATGAGTAAACATTTTACTAAAAACAATTCATTTGGTGGAATTACAAAGCACAATAGAGGAAAGCTTTCCCCTTTTGGAGTCTGAATAAAGATAGAACTACAATAAAACAACAACAACGACAATATCTCAATCCCAAACAAGTTGTATTTAACCATATATATGAATCTTATCCATCAATTCCACCGTACAAAGCAAAAGCTACAATACAAAGATAAAAGTCAATAAGAGGAAAAGCTGATAATGTACACCATAGAAAGCTTTCATCTTTTGGTGTCTGAACAAAGATAACTACAATAACTACTACGCTTCAATATCACACTAGTAGGAGTCAACCATATGGATCCAATGTAAGTATACCACTTTAGAAAGCAAAAAGTAGAATACAAGAATAAATTCAATTAGAATAAAAACTGACCTGTGGGGAAAAAGGCAAGCAGCTACACCATTTTGGAGGTGGATCTCAGCAGATTCAGCAGCAGCCACAGAAGGAAGAATAACATGTGTTGTAAGCAGCAGATTCCGGTGGATGAAGAAACCAGTGCCACTTGCACCTATAAGAGCCATAGCAGGACCTTTGCTTGAAAAAATGGTACCTTTCATTTTCTCAGACTTGCCACCCCCATTACAAAAACACCAAGATTCTACTAAACCCACCATTTTTATAGCTTTAATTCAAATGGGGTTCTTTTAAATCAAGAAAAGATTGTAACTTTAAATCCAGGACTGAAGCTGAAATAGCATTTTAGCTGAAAATGTCACCTCCATTACAGATAAACCAAGATTCTACTAAACCCGCCATTATTACAGCTTCCACTCAAATGGGATTCTTTTAATCAAGAAAAGATTGTAACTTTAAATCCAGAACTGAAGCTGAAATAGCATTTTAGTTGAAAATGCCACTCCATTACAGAAACGCCAAGATTCTACTAAATCCACCATTTTTATAGCTTTAATTCAAATGGGGGTCTTTTAAATCAAGAAAAGATTATAACTTTAGATCCAGAATTGAAGCTTAAATTGCATTTTAGCTGAAAATGTTTGTGGCATCTGCCAGGTAGCTTCAGACAAGTCTGTAATTAAGGGGTGTGGTAACTATCATTGAAATAGTAGATACAGATATAGAAAGAGAGTGTATTGCAGAGAAATGGGGAACATGTAGCTCAAAATATGCTTAAAAGGGGATTTTTCAAATCCGAAATATAGGGGAAAATGTAAATTTCCTGTCAGAGAAAGAAAGCACAGGTATATGCAGGAGACAGGAAACTGCAGACATGGTAAGTCTTTTTTTAAAATTATTTCTTTTGTTCAAAATTTAGAATAAGCGAAAAAAGATTTACATAAACAGAAAGATTGAATTAGTTTAATCATCAAAGAATGAAACATAAGTGATGGTAAGTGGTAACACAATATACTATTGTGGACAATATTAAGTAATCAATATTAGTATCTGTTTAACTAAAAAAAAACATAATATACTATTGTGCTGCTTCTTTTTCTGTCTATCTTTTTCAGAATTACTAGTATTATTTTGGTGCATTTACGTTGTTCACGTTTATGTCTTCTTCTTTATTGAACATTCTCCCACTCAACCCCACCGTCAACACTTATTCCAAGGAAAGCACTGTATATTGTTGCTAATGTTGTAGAAAAGAGAAGGATAAACTCTTAAAAAAAGAGAGATGATAATAAATTAGATATGAGGATCAACCTTTTAAAATATCCCATATGGAAATAGATTCTTTTTTATTCCATCTCTGTGAACTTAATTTTTTTTAATTATGATTCAAGTTATATTTGTGATTTTTGGTTTTAGCAATTTCAATAATGAGAAAGTAATTTCACAAGGCGAGAATATAAGGAAAATGATAATGTATAACCGTTCTCAAAATAATAGTCGAAAAAATATTTTTTTTTATCAATATACATTCTATATATTTGTTGTTTTGTTTTGTTTTTCGACTATTAAATGTATATACTTTCTAGCACGGACTAAAAGTAAACACCCCAGGACTATACTCCAGCTAGACCCAATAACACCAATTGTTATGAACGTTTCTCCGTTAAACGTCTTGTTCATACTTAATTCGCAAGTGCAGACTGAATGAGGAATTGTAAAATTGGTACACATTATTGGTTCATGTGTGATGTACATGATAATTAGGGGTGTACAAACCGAATCGGAAAACCGCATCAAACCGAAAAGTTAAACCAAACCGATTAAAAAACCCGATTAGGTTTGGTTTGATTTGGTTTGGTATTGAGTAAAAAAACTCGAACCAAACCGACATATAAAGATATAATTTTTATATGTACTTTTAAGATTTTATATAGAATTTTTTTTTAAAAATGTCTAGAAATATTTGGGATTATCTTGCGGGATATATTATTTAATAGTATATGCAGTACTCTATATTTATTAACCTTAAATAATGGGTTATATGATCACTTTCTCATCAAGTGTTACTGAAATGCTCAAATCTCTTTGTTCTTCCATATTCATATCATATGTTAAGATCTATTAAATTGTTATATCTTTTTCGAATGTGAAATGATTATTATTATTTAGGTATCATATTGATTTTTGGGTTTAATTACTAAATTCGGTTAACTTTGAAAGTGTACATCAACGAAACATTATTGTCAGACGATTAAAAAATAACTATTACTATGTGTTACTAAGAAAATTCTCTCATAAGAATATTTTAATGGATAATATGTTTGTCAAGTTTTTATATTTTTATTAAACATATATTTACTTATCAAAATTTAACAAAGTAAGACTTAAATAATATGAAAGTAAAAAACCCCCGAAAAACCCGAAAAATTCGACAAAATCGAACTAATCCAAACCGCTATAGTTGATTTGGTTTGATTTTGATAAAAACCAAACCAATCCGGTCCATGTACACCTCTAATGATAACGATTGTTCGTGGTAAAAACATGTTAATTTTCGCAATTGAAAATTGAGAAAAATAAGCTAACAAATACAAAAGATAAGGAATTATTCCTATTCTTTTAGGTTGTGCCTGGTACAATAGATAAGCAAAAATAATCTTAAAACAAAATTTTAGCACCGTATTATCCTTTATTTTGTTACTAATTCTGAGATAAGTTATCTCAATGTTAAAAATAGCATCAAGATAATTTATGTCTGCCAAAGTGAAATAATAATCCTAGGATAAAACAGTAAAATTGACAAAATATAACATACCAAAGAGTCAATAAGAAATACTAATATCAAAATAACTAACCACGGCAAAACTAATCACATAATATAACGAAACACAACAAAACTTGTCTTCAAACCAAACAACCCCATTAAAGTTTAAAATGACACTCTATGATAGGCAGGACTAGGTTCTTCCTTACTTTAGAAAAAATAAAAAATAACCCAAAACTTCCAACGTCATAACTCAAATAACACAAAACTCCCAAACGTCGTAACCATTTAACAAATCCCATGTAGGAATCCTATCCGTCAATGATTCATTAAAATTGATTGATTCCAAGTCCAACAGCTCAATTCCACACTTAATCGTTGCCCAAACCACCTTTCACATGCAAGGCTTGCTCCAACTAATTTTCCCTCTCTTATTCTACTCTTAATTTGACTCTCTAAGAAAAGATAAGGACACGTAGAGGAAAAATATTGCAGTAGAAATTTTTCTTTTAGCAATCTTTCCTCCACTTCCCAACTGACCATCTTCTTCCTTTACCTTCATAAGCTGCCAAAAGGATGGGTTTTTTCCTTTCATAAAATTTCTATTACATTGAAGGATTAGAGAAGAGAAAGGGAAAAGTGCACAGTAAAAATTGAACAGACACCTACTGTGTTCAACATAATACTGGTTACTGCTTTCTTGGAATGTTATTTTAACGAGTTACAAGATTCGAAAGCCTTCACTCCATATGGGAACATTGTAACTACCTCCTTCCAACTAGAAAGAGGAAACAGACAAAAGGAGAAACATTCTAGGTATAAACACTTGCTACTTAAGCTCATCACTTCAGGAAATTTCAAGTGCCCTCAGATTTCTCCAATGCTGCCACAAAAAGAAGCAAAAGATGATTATGTTAGCATCAAATCCAGCTTCTCTTAACAGCAAGTATTGAGAAGTGATAAACCAAATGCAGCACCTTGGAAGATTTGAAATATCAAGAATATTATATAAATTTTAGCAGCTAAATTAGATACAGATGAACAACTAAGATCCCGTTGCACCTAAAATAGTTATTTAAGTTCGCCATTGGTTACAATGGAAACATACAGATAAAAGCATTAACTAACAGTTTTATCTGGTTTTCCCAGGTTCACCTCTCTGCGGAACATGAGTATAGTTTTTCTAATTGTTCTTTTGATGAGTGCATCAGCCATGTGGTTAGCATTTCCATATTGGCTTGGTCTTAAATAGCATCATAGTCTACTTTGTTGAGGTGATGCTGACTGCTTGAATAAAATAATAGGGGTAGCACAATTTCCAAATGTCCTGTCAAGGCACATATTTATAGGAAAAGCTATGGTGCTATTGCTATAGATAGATAGACCGACTGCCTAATGGAAGTGCACAACAGTCCGTGGTCATGATTATTGATTTGGTGATTCCATGATAACATGAAGGGGACTGGTGAAATGGCCTCCTACTCTGGAGCTATGCTTCTATCATGATACACAATAACTCTGTGGAAATGCTAATCTACACAGGTAATTAATCAATTCGACAGATGGCTGCGAGTTATTCTAAGAAGAGGTTTTATCAGCTGAATACATGATTAAGAGAGGAGAATAAGTCAAGAACAAGTAGTTTATTCACCATTGGTGGTATCAAAATATTCAGCAACTGAAAGTAAGTGCAACTCTTCCACTTCACATGAAAAGTTATGTCCATAAAGTAATCTTTCACCTTAATGCAAAAGTAATAGAGATGGAGGATAATTGCTTGAGAATTTTACATGTGATTATTGTGACAGCGCTGTCTATTGACACTGCACAATATCCTAAACCAATTCTAATGTGTTCAACTGCAAACCTCTAATACATCTTACAAGATTAACAAGGATACATTTATTAAATATAGCCCTGTTGATTGGCATTATAGGCTAAGTACACATTTATGCTCCAATATCAAGCCAAACGATTTGTAGCCACACACAGTCAATGGACCAAAAGTTCTTATTTCAAGCATACTATGTTAATCTACTTCTCACAACATCGTATGTATTTACAGAGAGGGAGAAAGGAGGGTAGTACTGTTGTAGTTGAGAAGCTTCTCAATGAGGTCAACATGTGTCATCAGCATTCTACGACAGCAATACCGTACCAAATTCAGTGCATCAAGAGCATCCCTACAGAAAGAGAGAATACATATTAAGAGATCCATGAGAATAACCCTGAAAGTGAAAGGATTTTACAGGATTCTGTCAGTTTCTTTCTGAAGCAAATAATTGGCATGGTTTTGTATAATTCCGCCTATGCAGAAGCAGATCTAAGATTTGAATTTTATGGGTTCAACTTAAGAATTCTACCACAGTCCATTTGAATCATTGGCTTTTTTAACACATATACAAGGTTTGAGCCAAAACTACTGGATTAATGAACCCATAACATTAAGACTACAGCAGCCCAGAGGCGGATCCAAGATACCGAGGTTCCGGGTGCCATACTGCTTTAAACATAGACATATTGTTATTTACACAATTCAAACAGAGTAAATATTAATAGGTCGGGTTGATCAACTTTAGATTTCAGTTCGAGTTATTCATCTTTTTAATTTACATAGATGTTGTTAGCAGTTTCAAACAAGAGTATTAGACGCTGCTAATTTCCAACTGTACAACCACAAGGCCGGGTGATGTACGCAAAGAGGGTTAATATATCTAGTAACACTTCTTAGAGAGCATGGGTTGTCCTCAACACCACAACTAATAACACTTCTCAGCATATTGGTTGCCTGAATCCTAAAGTGCTATTCCAACGAACATAGCACAAGTCAGCGAGGAAATTCACATTGTGCAGAAGTGCTCTCCCTCACCATGGTATTCCCCGTCATGAAGTTCTACAATCTCATAGCAAGATTATGAGAGAAATTCTGAATCCTAATTTGCTTGGGAAGAGAAATTTGAAATATTGTGGATTTCTCTATCACTTTTTTTTAATCTATCACTCATGCCCTCAGAATTCAATGCCCTCAAACCATATTCAGTAGTAGAAACTGAAGCAAACCCACAAATGGCTATTGTCCTTTGCATTTGGCATACGGATTTGGTGAATTTATATCAATTACTCCTACTTTGCAACAATAACATACCAGCATAATCCCACATAGTGGGGTCTGAGGAGGGTAATGTGTACGCAAACCTTACCCCTAACTTATGGAGATAGGTTGTTTCAAATTCTCCTGCTTTATTAATTTATTTATTTTGTCAAAAATAAAATATTAAACTTTATTGGTAGCAATATTTATTTTAATCGATGCTCTTTTTATTTTTCTTGAAAGAAGAAAGAAGAGAAGAGGAGGAGAATAACAGATGATCGGCTGAAAAATGATAGTTTGGAGAAGGATCAACTGAAACACAGCATACTAAAAATGCATATCAACTGGGAATCGAACTCGCGCGCCTTGGGAGAGAAGGCTGACCCTCTACCACAGGCACCTTGCGCCACCTTATTACTCCGGGTGCCAAGATTAATATTTAGCCAATTTCTTCTACATACATACAACTACATACATATACATAGAATTTCAACCAAGTCGCCCGGGTGGCGTGGCACCCTCAAGCTTGTACATAGATCCGCCCCTGCAGCAGCCCCTATGCATATGTAAGATTTACATCCTAAAGCTTCACATTCTCTGTCAAGAGCCCGGATATGTTGACTAACAATGTAAAAAATAGTCCAATTATCAACTCTATTGGGATTGAGAGGTAGTCGCTGCCCATTTTCAGCTGGATTACCAAAAGTTCTCATTTTTAATAATTAGTTGTTCCACAATAGGAAACTATTGACCAATTCACATACCATTAAAATACCTAGCGGCAGTTTTTGTTGTTTTTTTGGAGGGGAGGGGGGTGTAAGGGGTCAGGGTATGTAGGGATTCTTACCCTTCGGAGTAATCAGCTTGGAGAAGATCAAGATATTCATCCCATTTGTTTCCAATGACCTAAGCATGTAAAGAAACAACCAATATTTGAACAAAATCAGTTCCACGAAATCAATTACTCAAAAATAATAAGAAAAAATCAGCTTCTTTTCTTCGGAAAATATATAAATAACAGGTTCTTTCGTTTCTTCTGAAATAATGAAGAATAAGAAGCAAAATTACCTTGCCACAGGTGAAACAGCGCACCGGAATGATCATCTTGCCAAAACCCTAGTTGAAGTTCTGAACTTCCAAGTTTGAAGGTTTAGCAGCTTGGTAGGAAAAAAATTTCACTTCACATATAACAAGTAAATGGGCCTGGGCTTTCATACATGCCTGATATGGATCTGCTCCGACCCGCAATTTTTTCTAAATAGAATGTGATATTTGGTGTTTTCTAGAAGTTGAAGTCTAATCAAATGCAACTCAATACTTTTTCAGAGGAACATGCATTAGACTATAATAGTATAATGATTTTTGGTCAAATACATATTCAATTTTTATTTTGGCACTCTGTCTCAATCTTGTTCCATTTTGGCCCTCCAACCTTATTTCTTATGTTTCACTTTAATACAAAAACTGAAACTAGGGCAAAAACTATAGCGCATGTATACATAAATCTAAGGTATAATAAACATCCAATTAAATGTTGCCACCTGATTTTTTCATCCATGTCAAACGGGTCAATACTAAAATATCCCACGAAAAACTAAGGCTGCTTCTTATTTTCTCTCTGAAACAAATCCCTACCTGACTTATAGCATGTTTGGCCAAGCTGGAAAAATCAACTTATTTTGAGAAGTACTTTTTTCAAAAGTGTTTTTGACTACTTTTAGAGAGAAGCAGTTTGTGTTTGGCTAATCAGTCTGAAAAACACTTTTGAGAAATAATTTGTGTTTGGCCAAGCTTTTTAGAAATTGCTTTTAAGTGTGAAATTACGAATAAGGACATGAATAGATTTACTTAATAATTAATATTATAAGTAAATAAATAATCTCAAAATTTTGTTATTACATGCAATAATTAAAAAAATTCATTTTACTTAAGTAAAATATAAAAATAAAATTTAAAAGTACTTAATTCTTTTAATATAAGTTAAATGTATTAAAATTCCTTCAACAAATATAAAAGCATTCACCCCTGAAGTCACTATATATTAGAAAGTTTTCCTAAAAATAAGAAGAAATATTTATAAATTAATATCCTAAGTATTAGGTTTAAGGGTTATTTTGGTATATACTATATTTTGTTAAGGGTATTTTAGGTAAGAAGAAAAGTCAAAACTGCTTCTGCTTCTACTTTTGGAAAGAAACTACTTTTTTCTGCTTCTCTGAAACTGCTTCTGCTTCTTCCCAAGAGCACTTTTTTTCCCTAAATAAGCTTGGTCAAACACATCAAGTTAGGAAAAAAAATGTTTTTGGTAAAAAAAAAAAAGAAGCATTTTTGGCCTCTCGAGGAGCTTGCCAAACAGGCTATAATAGTACCTTAAGCTCCTTCCCGAACCCCTAATCGCACATGATGAACCCATCATTTTCGGTGAGTTCTTCATCATCTGAAGACAAGAATGACATTTTCTTCATATTCATCAACACTCGAGACTGATTTAAAGAGTAGTTTTGATTGTTGTTGGCCTTATAAGTAGCTACTGTTTATTAACGTGGTTCTTGTACTGGTAAGTGTCGATTTGTCCATGCATTGCTCTTTTTTATCGTGGTATATTGGGAAATTGATACAAAAGCAAGGGTTTTTAATTTCGAAAAATAGTGGGTGAAGAATCTTCTAACCATGACTTTCTGCTTTTTATTCTTTTTCATGTCAGAGTAAATTCAAAAAATGACAGAGGAATATATTCTTGTTCGTTTCCACCATGGTGGAACTTTTACCAAAGCGTCTGACCCGAAATACATTGGTGAGAGAGAAATGAAGGTAACTTCTATTGACAAAGATTACTTTTCTTTTGTCAAGTTGAGCTATTATACAAAGGATATGGGGTAGGAAACTATTGGGGGACTCTATGTATTTAACTCTAATTCCAATGGTTTTGTTCTATTGGATAATGACAACCAGATTTTAAATATTGTATCTTACCTTAAACATGGTGCATTTCTTGATTTGTTTATTAGCCATATTGGTTTGCTGGAAGAGGAGGTCCCATTTGGCTTTTTAACTAGGCCTGAGGTTGGTGACAATTCAATAAATAAGAGGTCTAGGGCAATATTATATGGCTTAGAAAATATAAATGCACAACAAATTGCCATAGACAACCAACTTCACATTGAACAGGTAGAAAACAACACATATTTGACTGGAGAGGAAGAAAACACTAATCTAGGAGATGACAATACTATTTTACCTTCAGATCTGGAGAGTAGCGGATCTGAATTAGATGTTATACCCGAGGAAGATGAAAGTGAGTTAGATGAGGAGTGTAGAGCATTAAGGCAAGAAAGAAGAAGAAAACACAATCAAAAGCCAAAGAAACAAAGGAAGAATCCTACTCCAAGAGGTTGCGTTAGGAGAGGCTGGAGCAGACAAAAGATTTTATGACATTGAGAGGTCAAACAAAAGAGACAAGTATGTTGGAAGATTAGGGGGGATGAGGACTACTGCAGCAGTTCAGTATTGGAAGTGATGATAGTAGAAATGAATTGGATGTTCTAGCTGAAAGGGTTTTGACTTACCAGCTAGAATGAAGAGTAAAAAATTAAGGTTTGAACCAGATTGTAAAATAACTATCTTTGGGCTTAGTATGGTCTTTGGGAATGTTGTGCATTTTAGGAAAACAGTACAATCTTATGCTATAGAGTACGAAGTGCAGCTCAAACTTAAGCCTAATGAGAAGCACAAGATTAAAATAAAGTGTAAAAGTAAAAGGCTATATACATAGGAGTTATATGCAAGCACTGACAGAGATTCTGGTGACTTTATTGTGAAAAAATACCAACCAATTCACAAGCGTGCTACCAAAAATAAAAACAAGTTGTGCATTTCGAAGTACATTGCACACAAATGCAAAGACAGGATTATATCCCAACCAAATATTAAAATTTGGGAAATTAAGGGGTGGGTTAGGGATCAGGAAGGTGTATATGTGGGAAGGACTATATGTTATAGAGCTAAGTATATGGTACTCAAGCAGTTCATGGGGGACTAGAAGTTGGAATTCTCCAGGTTGTGTGACTATGTTGATATCATTAAAAGCACAAATCCTGGAAGTTCTTGTTGGATTAGGATAGATAAAGATATAAAACCTAAAAAGAACTTGTTTGTGTATTTTTATGTGTGTTTTGATGCTATTAAAAGAGGATGGTTATAAGGTTGTACGAAAATTATTGGATTTTGATCCTAGATCCACTTCCAATCAACCAACTCAATCAATGCCACCAGCTCTAACTAGATCATTTCAAAATAGCAATCCACCTTCAATGTGTAATGACACATTTGCAGTGAGAAGAAGTAGCCAAAATCAATCTGTTGGTATAGGCAGGGGAAGGGGTAGAGGTCTGGGACTTCAAAAGCCAAGGCCAGCAACAAGTTTTGGAGTATACACAGATATTAGGAGTGGAAGAACAATTATCAATGTAAGCTATAACTTATATTACTTTTCTATGGCTTTTAGCATCTAAGCAGTGACTAATTTGTATCATTTTGCAGCCCGGTATACTTTATGAGAGATTGATAACACCTGAAACTTACAAAGATACATCTGCAACAAATATAAATATTGGATTTAAGCCTCGTGGTCTCAAATGGAAGGGGGAAAATACAGTAACAACTTCTCAACTGCAGCAAATGCGAGCAACAACGAATATAGGGTCTTTTCAACAAAGTGTCACATCCTCATCTTCATTTGTTTCGGCCCAAGGAAATGGAAGCAACATGCAGTGTCTTTCTTTTGACAAAATAGTGGCACCATGTGAAGTCTTATGTTTTTGGCAGTTTTGTTTCAAGAATGTGATTTAAATACATTGTTATATTTTTGGCTTTTGGCAGCTTTATTACTTCTAAAAGTTGCAAACTTACGTTGTGTATTTTGAAAGAGTTGGTTTTGTGTAAAGAATGAAACTTTGGCATCTGGCAGCTCAAGTGTTATGTTGTTTGGTAGTTGATTTGTGCTTTATTATTGTTTGAGGCCTGTCAATATGAAGCTTAAAAAGTTTATTCTTTTGCAATTTACTATGTATCAGTCCTATTATTTTGAGGTAGAATAAGAAACCATATCCCTCGTTTGGTGAAATTATAGGCGATCAATATTCTCGAACTTAATTGGATGGAAGAGAAGAAATGAATCTAATTTGAGAAGGAAGTATGTTGGTGATCATTTACAACAATTCTCTTTGTTATATAGCATGCTTCCCAGCATTGTTGTTTTGTCATTTGTATGTTTTCGGTTTTCCTAAAATACTGAGTCCCCGTGTACTTGTTGATAAGATAAGGGTTCTAGCATTTAACTTAGTTTTAAGCTTTTGTACAATCTCCTATTTGGTTCTGCATTATTACATGATTCTTGAAAACAGGCAATCTGCTCCTCGTTCAAAGGAGCGAAAAATTACATCAAGCTTTTGATTCAAATTACATCAATAAAAATCGAAAAAACCTAGCCAATTCCATAGCATAAACACAACAAGAAACACAACTAATTTCTTCCAACTGCATCTCTTTCTTTTAATTTGTTTAGCAAATCATAAATAACCTTGTTCGCTTGAGCTGGAAACTCGTCATCATGCCATCTAAAGTAATTGCAATCACGCTTTCTTTTACTCTGTTTAGCAAATCTTGTTCGCTTGAGCTGGAAACTCGTCATCATGCCATCTAAAGTAATTGCAACCACGCTGTAAAACACAAAAAAGAAAGCAGATGAATCAATGTAAACAAAGACAAGAAAATGACAACACTAAAAATGAAATCCAAAAATGGTTCACTTACTTTGTCAAATTTACACCCATAAACAGGGGCATCTAAAGTAATTGCAGCCACACTGTAAAATACAAAAAATAAAGCAGATGAATCAATGTAAACAGAGACAAGAAAATGACAATACTAAAAATAAAATCCGAAAATGGTTCACTTACTTTGTCAAATTTATACCCATAAACAGGGGCAGACGTACCTTGACTCAAGCGGTGTCTTGGTCGGAAATTTTTACTAAATACTAGTATATAAATATCCAACTGATACAAAGATGAAACAAGTAAATAAAGTGGCACTGCTTCACACCAAATTCTCCTAGCTCACCTTGTTGGGCGCTGCAATTTTGTTGATAAGATCAGGAGTTCGATTCCATCCAGCTACATACATTATTAGTTTTGGAAAAGTTTTCCCCCTTATATTGTATGCTAAAAAGATAAAATTGGAGACTTGAACTCTTGACCATTAGTCAAGGGCAAAACTATGCTATTGTAATACATTTAAAAAAAACAAAACTTGTCTAGTAGAATTGTAGTAATGTACTTAATTGTGTTTTATTCATATGTTATAGATTTTGTTTTTAAATCTTTATATAATGTCATTACAATAATTGATTTATTTGATCCCATCTTTAAATGTCGGCACCGCTTATAAAAAATCATGCATACGCCCCTGCCCATAAAAGCAATGACCTGAATTTCTTGGTGTACATGATACTTTCAGTTCAACTTGAAATCCATTAGAACAAATATTCATTCTATTGTGAGAAAATAATTTTCTCTGAGACATGGATTTATTTCAAACTTCAAGCTTAGATGGAAAAAAAACCCATAAAAAAATTAACCAAATTAAATAAACGAACAATAAAATTATAAAAGCTTGAAGGTTTCTGGATGGCCAGGTATGAAATCGGCAGATGAAAGCTTTGAAACTTTGAGAATGAAGATGGGGTAACAGTAAATGGGGAAGGAAATAATGACGATGAAATAATGGGGAAGGAAGTTGGGGGATTAAATATGGGGCCAACAGTTATTTTATTATCGTTGGAGAAGACATTTTGCCAAAAAAATCTGCCTCATGCGCCTACTAGGCGAGGCAACTCACACTATGTGACTAATCAGCTTTTGTGTTAAAGTGAAACATAAGAAATATAATTGGAGGGTCAAAATGAACAAGGTTGAGATAGAGTGTCAAAATGAAAAATGGGTCAAATTAAATATTTGCCCAAATGATAAGTTAATAAATGAACATGCATTAGGCTACACATGTCCAAAAAATTATAAAAGCTAAAGAATTATAGAGAAGTAGATAAATGAATTAATAGCATGGGAGGAAATGAAGTATTACATGATTTTATATACAAAACAAAGGGTGAAAATAGCTTGTAATTAAAAGGTTCAAAGAAAAACAAAAGTGAGAGTAATAGATGTAGAGTTTTCCTTTTTTGTAAATTCGACGTCTATCTATCCACTTTAAGATTCGCTTAATTCAGGTTCGCATCGAAAATTCTTACTTTAAAGGTAAAGAGTCCTTACCATATGCAACTTTATTCTCAAGATCATATATGAAACCTCCCATTAAATAATGAAATGATCAAAGTAGGATGAATATACATGCATTAACACTTTGGGAACATAAGAAAACACCTTTTTTTTAATCATAAAACACCTTCATAGCATTTGGACTTTAAAAAAAATTGAAGTGAAATTTAAACACAAGAACGGGTTGCTAAAGTGTTAAGCCAAGTGGCTCCTGTTACGGGTAAGACCGGGGGCGGATGTAGCCTTTCGGTTATAGGTTCATCGGAACCATAACTTTTGATACGGAGTATAGATACATATTTAAAAACTTACTAAAATTTTAATAAATATTGATATGAACCCATAATTTTAATAGTACAATTAATTCACTATTAATCTTGGATTCTCCTCTAGGTAGAAGTAAACAAAAAAAAATTAAAAATAAAAAAAAAACAAAAATATGATTAGTGTAATAAAATAAAAGTAATGCAGTAAAATATAAATAAGAAGATATATAAAAAAGGGAGAAGTGTTTTCTTCTTTCACTTTGGTGTATTTTTTCATTGCAATTACATAGTCTTTTATATGCATAAAAAGTAAAGATGATGGACATAAAGTAGGAAATTTAATCTTTAAGTTATTCACAACATGGGCATCCAATGTAGTATCCAAAGTAGTATCCAATGTACAAACTATTCATAACACTCCCCCTTGGATGTCCATGTAAGATAATGTGTCTCATTAAAAACTTACAAAAAAAATATTGGGATGTATATAGTTATTTATAATATGCATTGCTTGCTGCCTCATTAAAAACCTTACCAGAAAAATCCAGTGGGACAAAACATTGGTTAAGGAAAAGAGTGCAGCGTGTAGTTACTCCCTCTAATGAAAAATCACTTAATCTCTCGAAGACGACGCATTCCAATCTTATATATCAGCTTTTCAAATATTGAGGTTGGTAACGCCTTAGTGAACAGATCAGCAAAATTATCACTTGAACGAACTTGTTGTACATCTATTTCACCATTCTTCTGAAGATCATGAGTGAAAAAGAATTTCGGTGAAATGTATTTTGTTCTATCTCCTTTGATATATCCTCCTTTCAATTGAGCTATGCATGAAGCATTGTCTTCATACAATATTGTTGGAATATTCTCTTTCGAAGAAAGACCACATGTTTGCTGAATGTGTTGAGTTATAGATCTTAACCAAATGCATTCTCGACTTGCTTCGTGAATGGCTATTATCTTTGCATGATTTGAAGAAGTAGTAACCATAGTTTGTTTTGTCGAACGCCATGATATAGCAGTACCTCCACTTGTAAATAAATAGCTTGTCTGAGATCGACCTTTGTGTGGATCAGACAAATATCCTGCATCTGCATAACCAATCAATGATGGCTTAGATTCATTTGAATAAAATAAACTCATATCAATGGTCCCTTGGAGGTATCAGAATATATGTTTAATACCATTCCAGTGTCTTTGTGTTGGAGAAGTACTAAATCTTGCCAATAAGCTTACTGAGAAAGCTATATCTGGTCGGAAATTATTGACAAGATACATTAATGCCCCAATTGCACTAAGATATGGTACTTCGGCACCAAGAAGCTCTTCATCATTTTCATGAGGTCGGAATGAATCTTTCTTTATATCAAGTGATCTCACAACTATGGGGGTACTCAATGGATGTTCTTTATCCATATAGAATCGCTTTAAAATCTTTTCGGTGTATGTTGATTGATGGACAAATATTCCATCTTTCATATACTCAATTTGTAGACCAAGAAAATTTTTTGTCTTTCCAAGATATTTCATTTAAAATTCTTTCTTCAAACAGTCTACTGTTTTTGGAAGCTCCCCAGAAGTTCCAATGATATTTAAATCATCAACATACACATCGATTATAACACATTCAGATCCAGACCTTTTTATAAAGACTGTGAGCACGTGATTTTGCCCTATACGAGAACTACTCCCAAAAATTCAAAATAAAATAATTTTTGTTTGTTTGCAATTGTTATGAATTTTGGGTTATTTTTCTTTAATTATTTGTATTTGTCTGTGCATGTTTATTTATTAAATTAAAAAAAATACAAAAATATGTCGCATTTGCATTTAGGATTTATTTCTACAAGTAGGAGTAATTATGTTTGTTTTACAAAAATAAAAAATTATTACAAAAATATGTATTTCGCATTTTAGCATTTAGTGTCCAAATTGTGTGATTTTATCGTTAATTGCTATTTAATTGTGTCTTAGTTGTTATTAAGAGTTAATTAGTACTTTTATAAATTAATTTAGTTCTATATGTTAATTTAGAATTTTTGGAATTTTAGTTTTGTTTTAAGAAAAGAAAAGAAAAAGAAGCAAAATGGAAATAAAAGAAGAAGAAAATCGGATTGGGCCTTTTCTTCCACAGGCCCAAAGAACCAAAACCCCACCGGGTCAACCCGACCAGGTCCACCCCATAACCCAAACGGACCACCCCCTTTCTTCATTTCATTTTTCATTCCCCATCCCTAACAAAAAAAAAACTAAAACACCCGCCCTCCCTCTTCTCTTCATCTTCTCCAAACGACCATCTCCAAGCTCCCTCGACATCCATGGCTGCCCTCCTTCCAGCTCCACCACGACCACGACCATCTCCCTCACTCCAGTCATCCGCCTTCACCTGTTGCCGCTGCTTCGTCTTCGACAACCAACGACCCTCCAGTCGCGAAGCTCCAGCCATGAACGACCATCACAGCAGCAACCAATACACCAACCAAATGACCCTTCTCATCTTCTTCACCTCCATTCCCGTCGACCACACACATAGCTCACGTCCTCACAACCACGCCTGAGCTTCGTCTTCTTCATCGCACACACCCAGCTCACGTTTGCATGACCACAACAACCCCAGCTCGAACGGCAGTCGCGAAGCTCCAGCCTTCTCCATCGGCGTCCAATGCCACCAACAGACCCAACGTCATCTTCTCCAGCACATCACCCTCACCCATCGTCCTCACTGCAAGAGACGAGAAACACACACATACACACCTGTCGTAGAAAATAAAAACCAGATTGAGTAGCGGAAAAACATTGTAGGTGGCGGAAACTGAGGTTCGAAGTTCATGTCCAGTCGCCAGTTCGAGTTTGGGTCCAACGAGATCGTCCGTTCGTTAGTTCCGCTCGTGATTCAAAAAATCGAGCTTTTCAATGGAGCTTCTTTGATGTTGAAAATAAAGAAGTTTCTATTAAGAGGTCATATTCTAACTTTGCTCATCTTTCGATTTTCAAATCTTGCGTCGGGGGTGTATGAATTGCTTTCATTCAATTTCCTTCATTCCAGTTTTATGACTCACGTGATACTAATATCTTGGCCCTTTCATTTGTGATGTTTGTTTGTTTAATTGTTGAATCACATAAGAAGTTTTACATAATCGTTTGTCTCTATTATTTGTCATATTATCTTGTTTCCTTTAGTTGGTTTGTATATTCGTGTTGTTGTAGTTTGCTGTTGGTTGTTCAGTCAAAATGGTATCAGTTTGCTCTTTGTTGTTCATCACGTTGTTTGGTTCCCTGGGCGTATAGGTTTTGTCTAAGTTAATTGTGATTTTATTCCCAATATAGTTAGTTTATTCCTTTGTATCTGTGTGAATCAATTTTGACCTTACTAGTTCAAAACAATGTTTTTGAATCATTGAATCCTTTATCTTGGTTGTAATGTTGTTGGATTTTATTTGAAGATCAATTGATGATTGAGTTTAGTGATTTGAATCTACTTGTTTGTTCTGTTAAGTTTGTTCTGATATGAATCTGACTTTGTTGAAGTAATTCATGAATGTTGTTGATTAGGAGTTTGATAAGTGAGTTTGTTTATTCAGAGTTTGTTTATTAATTGATTAATTGATTAGGAGGATTGGTTATAGCTGATGTGGGTAGAATGGTAAATTGCAGTATTTTCAGGGGTAGAATGGTAATTTCAGTAATTTTAGAGGGGTATTTTTGGAATTGAAAATCTAAACAATTATTTATTTTGAGTGCTATATCCACTAAGCTAATAATATTAAAATAATATAGTGGGGGACAAGACATGTGGTAGTGGGGAATAATGCATTTGTTTAATCAATAATGAGGAATAAGACATAGTAGGATTACGGGGCTCAAGAAAAGTTGATTAAATAAAATAACAATTGCATTTTTTATGTAGTTGTGGGTTTGGTAAGAGAAAGTGGATTGTTTTATTATTTGTTTAATTGATTAAGGGGTCTGTTATGAGGCATAAATAGAGCAGACTTGGACATAATTGAGGAGGGGAATTAGCTGAACATTAGGAGGAGAAGAATTCGGAAATATTAAAAGATTTTTGCGGATTCGAATTTGAAGAGAGTTTAAAAGAAAGAATTTTCTAAACATTAAGAGAGAATTAAGGGTTAAACATTAACTGGTCTTTCAATCTAAAAAAAAAAAGGTTCACTTTGTTTTTGCCCGTTGATTATTGTTGGTGTTTCTGAATTTTCATGTGGTTTGTTCCTTGAGTTTGGTTGGTTATTTGCTACTACTTCACTGGTTACTGCTCGATTTTTATTTGGGTTTTCAAATCTGTCACTGGGTGTTCCGTTTGTTGGTTGTTGCTGGTTATTGTTGATGTTGCTGTTACATACTACTTTGCTGACCTTCTCCATCTTGTATTGGCAATACCAGGTACACAACTATAACTCTGGCATATTGTAAGCTGAAATGTGAAAGCATGAATACATATGAAGAATGGAACTTTGAAGTTTTAATTTAGCTTTTTCTTTGTTTCTTTTACTGATTGTATTTAGGCTATTTCATGTATTATTATTCTGTAAATTTCTGTTGCTTTGCATAACTAGGCATCTTGTAGTGATGTATTAAATAATACTCTACTTTAGTTTGATTATTAGGTAGTATATATTTAAGCATGCTCATTACTGTCAAACTGTTTAATAATTGGAATAAGAGGAAAATAACATAAGTTGGTCTTTAGTGAATCGGCTTGGCAAAACTGATTAAGTTCACTAGCTATGAAGGTTTTAATATTGTCAACATTAGGTTAATCGTGAACATGTAGCTAAATTTAGTTAAAGCATGAATTTAAATTAATTTCGCGAATTAGGCATTATGGCATGATTTGAGTTCAAACAAGACGAGTTAATGTTTAAATTTAATAAATTTTCGAATATGCATTAGTAATAAAGATTGATTGTAATTTCAAATAGTTGTAAATAATTAATTCCAACGGTCCAAGTCATCTAACAATGCGAGTTTAATCTAGTTATAGGATAATTAGTTTCTTTTGAATATATTATTTGTTGATTCCGTATTGTATTTATAATTTCAATTTTAGTAATATTCCTTTCCGTTAACATTTGTCTTAATCTAGCATTTAATATGTTACGTTTTTTTAAGCATGTAATTAATTAGAATTTTTTCTCATTTATTTTAGAGACGAATTTAATAAAAATATAGTCATTTTAGGATATCCTTAAAATAAATGAGGCGTGCTTCGCCAAAAATAAATACAAAATTGCGGGGCCCTCAATAATTATTTATTTTAAAATACTTAGATTCTGAGACGGACCGTTTAGCAAATTTCACGGCCCTACCCAAAATAATAACAACGCGTTAGTCTTAGGCGCGTATTTAATAATATTATTTTCCTAAACTCGGGTGCACATTTATGTGACTCAAATCCAAATCTCAACGGAGTCGAAGTGTGTCGACGACCAGGGGTACATTGATTGTAACGTGGTTCGAGATATATTTTCACGAGGTTGCAATTCTCGATAAAAAAAATAATAATAACGATAAAAGCGGTTAAAAGTTAAAATTCGCACATATGTTCAACAGGTATTATATCAGATAATCAAGCCGAATATGACAGTTGAGCGACCGTGCTAGAACCACGGAACTCGGGAATGCCTCACACCTTCTCCCGGGTTAATAGAATTCTTTATCCGGATTTCTGGTACGCAGACTGTTAAACAGAGTCATTCTTTTCCTCGATTTGTGATTCACCGGTGACTTGGGACACCATAAATCTCCCAAGTGACGACTCTGAAATAAATAAATAAATCCCGTTTCGATTGTCCTTTAATTGGAATAAACTCCCTTCCGAGTCCCTTTTGCGGGCGGCGCAGGCGAAAAAAAGAGGTGTGACAGCTCTGGCCACTCTGCTGGGAACTGAACCCACAATCTCTGGTTCAGGGTTCAGAATTTGAGCTTATAATAATTGTCGTATCTGGCATTGTTTATTATCTGATTTTACTACATGTTTAGGCTTAATGTGCTAAATGTTGCTTTTACCGCTTTGATATTATCTGAATTGTATATATAAACTGCTACGAAAATCCCTCTCTTCTCTCTCTTGAGGAGTGCACGCTGGTCGTGACTTCTTTCTATTAGTGTCCTATCCCAAAATAGAACGAGGATTCGAAGGAGTTGCAAAACCGGATGATCTTTTGGTTACCGGTACGCAGTTCCCATCCTCGGCTCGAGTTGTCCGCTCGGGTAAGCCAGGTCTAGAACAAACACCTAGGATAAACCTAGTATAACAAAACCTCATGCCGGATCCCTAGTAGGAATGCTTATTTGCATCATGTGCATTTGACTTAGGGGACTCAACACAGGGGTTGGGTCCGTCTAGGACAAGCAACCTGAAATGAAAAGACTATCCTGCCGCATCCTGTGTGTTTTATGCATTATTTGCCGCAGACTTGCATGCTGACCGACTTCTAAAAATAAAAAAAATAAAATAGTAGTGTAGAGAGATAATTCTGAGTTACCGGCAAACTCTGCTAAAATTTTGTGAAAAAAAAATGTTTTTAGGGTAATTTATTTAAACAAGTCTTGTTGTCAGAATTAGTTTATTGATCGTGGCGAACTACGCCGGTTTGATTCTCACAGGATGTGAGATACGTAGGCAACCCTCATCGGGTCCAACCTCCCCTTTTGCAAAATAGCCACAAATGTCAAAAAAAATTTCGTCGTAAATAAGTCGGGTGATTTCATTCTTGTAAAAAATAGCCGAATGCCCTAAAAAGACGCCGGAAGGTTGTTTTTGCGAAAATAGCCACTTTTGGTCATTTTCAATGTTTCGTCCGGTTGGTAAAACACAACCTTTAAATCTTCTTCGAAGTGTTGAAAGGTCGTATTGACAAGACCGAAGTTTTAAATGTGTGTCAATTCTTCCTTTGAGTCCAATGAGTCTTAAATCACCCCAAACAAACATGCAGAATGAGCACGGGTCCAAGTTTGCCGGTAACAGTTAGGAGCAAGATCCCTTTGGAGTTGCGCTTGTGGTGGGAGGATTTGGAAAAGTCAGAGCGAGATAAGATCAAACTACATCTGGGAGGTCTCACCAGTTTGTTGAACGTCAGACCCAGATGTGACATCATAAAGGCCTTGATTACATTTTGGGACCCGGTCCACAACGTATTCCACTTCTCGAATTTTGAACTCACCCCAACCTTAGAAGAGGTAGCAGGATATATGGACATTACTGAGGGGCTAAGGCACAAATATCTGATTGCACCAAGAGCCGTCAATTCGCACAAGTTCATGGATCTGCTGAAGATAAGCAAGGGAGTCTCGTACTCTGAATTGGATAGGGGTTTTTCTACTTTGCAGTTCATATACCAGAGGTATGGGCATATAGGAGGGTTCAACGATCTGTAAAGCGGGGTTTGCAGCAGAGGGAATCGGACAAAATGGGATGAACATAGGCGGTTCCCCTTCATGGTAGCATTCTTGGGCATTGTGGTGTTTCCTCGGAAAGATAGAAATATTGATTTAAAGGTGGCTAGAGTCGTCAAGGTCCTAATTACCAACAACAAAAGCATGCTGGCCCCTATGATAGTATCCGAGATATACCGAGCTCTCACAGCCTATAAAGTCGGGGCAGATTTTTTTGAAGGATGCAATTTGTTATTGCAAATGTGGATGATCGAGCACTTGTGTCATCATCCTCAGTATATGAGCTGTAGATCTACAAACGAAGGTTGCATTGAAGGATATAACACGAGGGTTTCAAGGCTCAAATTGCCAGAAGGGTCTGAAGACTGGGTATCTTGCCTTGGCACCATCACAGCAACACAAATAGGGTGGACATTGGGTTGGCTTCCTGTTGAAGAAATTGTATACATGCCCGTCACAGGTCCTTACTTCCTCTTAATGGGACTCCGAGGCATTCAACCTTATGCGCCTTACCGGGTGATGAGACAGTTAGGGAGGTGTCAAGTGGTACATCCAGATGAAGATCTCAGTATTTATGCAATCGAGGTGGGTATCAACGACCAATTTCATGAAGAAGTCGTTCGTTCTATATGGAATGAATGCCAATATTTAACGGTAAACACTCGAGTGCGCGATCTATCCCGAGGTGAAGTCTCACCGGCTTATATCTCCTAGTACAGAAAGAGATATGTTGTAAGAGATGAGCCAAAACGACTAGCCAAAAAAGCCCACATTCAAGAGTTCATTGAGGCGTCGCAAGAACCGCGGGACTGGTTTGCCAAAGAGCGAGAATACCGGGCCGAAATAGGCAAGCTGAAACAACAGATTAAGGATCTAAATTTTGAGAATAAGGTGCAGGTTGCTGTCGATGAAGGAGAAAAGAACAAATTAGCCCGGGAAAGCGAGATCCTCAAAGCTCAAATCCGGAAAATAGAAATGGATGTCGACAACCAACGGAGAAGCCGGTCCGATAAAAGGCTGAGAGCAAGGTTAAGGAATCAGGTCATTGAAAGTCAAAAAGACTTGGAAAGATCTGAGGCTAGCATAGCAAGAATGCGGGCCAGATGGGCAAAAGGTGCAGCAGTGCGGAAAAAGCACCTATGGCAAGTGAGAAGGGATTATGAAGGGAGCATTGCAATATTAAGAGAAATAAATTCCACTCTGAGAGATCGGGTCTTTAAACAAACCCGAGATGCTAGAACGGACAGGGAGCGCTGCTATGATTCAATAGCCCGAATGGAAGAGCAAATGGAGAGGTTCCAAGATCAGCTCGTTGACAACACTCAAGTATTGGGTTTAAAGAATCAACGAATAGAACAGCTGTGTATGGAAAGGGATAGAATCAGGGGCAGGATCGATGAGATTGGGCACTACATCACCACGAAGTGCCTAACATGTGAGGAAATGCCCCGTGACACCCTTTTTGCCTCAGTCATTGGTTATGTCCACCGGATCATGGAGAATTAAAAAGCTTGCAAAGAGGCCTGGCACCAAAGCCCACGGAAAGGCCGAACGATGCCTCGCGGGCATCAAAATTCAAGGCTTTAATGTATCCCTAGTTCAAGTCTGCAATTGTTTGTTTTTAAGAGTCTGTTGCCTACCCCTCTGTTCTCTTTTCATATCAAACAATGTTAATAGTGTGGAGTCTGTATTTCGTTTTTTTTTTCAAATGATAGCTTGTAATAGCATGTTTTAGTAATAAAACGCAAAATTGTGTCTTTATTTTACTTATGGCAGAACTACGCCCGGTCTGATTCATGCGGGGACATGATACGTAGGCAATCTACATAAGATTCGACCACCACTAAAAGATAAAAAGAAAAGGCAAAGTGAATAAAGAAAGGACATTAGCCGGAATGACGCATTGCAGTCGAAGCAAAAACATGTTAGAAATGGTTAAACTGCCTAGGAACATTGCATTCCCCAATGTGAAAGTGCAATATGTGTTAAACTCTAACGCTAACAAGTTTGTTGTTAATACCAGAGAAAGAGATTTCAAAACAGTTAGCTCGTTAGAACGTTCTGGCAGATTACCATTACCACACAAGATCAAAAGGGCCCATTCCGGAAAGTATGTCTAGTTCAGACAAAAGTGTTGAGGAGGAAAAGACGGAGATGCAAATGATGAAGGAGGAAGTAGACAGGTTGAGACAAGAGATAGCTGGGATGTACCTAGCCTGGGCTAAGGGACAAACATCACCAAAACTTCCCCCTACTCCTTCCCTTTCACCAGCTCGGACTCCGGAATACCCTTCCACTGGTCCATCAGTGAGCTTCCCCATTGCCCAATACTATCAAGGGGAAACTTCCTATAATCCCCAAGCTTCACCACCCAAACAAAACCCTCCTCCACCAGCTGTTCTTGTTTTCGTGGCACCTCCACTCGCCACATTGCAAAAATCATACGATGAACCAGTGTTTCAAGTTCATGACAATCAATACTATCCTCCTGAACTCACCTTCAAAGCACCCGAGCCAAACACTTACACCCCTCACCTTCAGCTCCCAACAGAAACTTAGAGGCCAGCTAAGAATCCAGAGCAGGACAAAGTGCTCCGTAAAGTGAAAAGCCTGGAGCAATCCTTCAGGAATATGCATGGATTGGGCAGCCAAGTCAGTGTGTCCTATAAAGATCTGTGTCCCTTCCCCGATGTTCAATTGCCGACAGGTTTTAAGATGCCAAAGTTTGATCTATATGAGGGACATGATGATCCCATGGCACATTTGTGAGGTTTCTATAGCAAGATGAGAGGGACAGGTGGAAAGGATGAGCTGCTGATAAACTTATTTCGGTCAAAGTTTAAGCGGGTCTGCATTAGAATAGTACACGAGGCAGGATCCTAGTAGGTGGTATACCTGGGACGATCTAGCACAAACGTTTGCAGGTCATTTCCAGTATAACCTTGAGATCGTCCCCGACCGTCTCACACTGTTAAAACTTGAGAAAAAGCCTGGAGAGAGCTTCAGGGAATTCGGATTCCGTTGGAGAGAACAACAGCAAGAGTCGATCCGCCAATGAGGGAAGGTGAAATGGTGGATTACTTCTTACAAACTTTGGAGCCAACTTACTTTGGTCACCTGGTGACGTCAGTTGGTAAATATTTCAATGAAGTAGTAAAAATGGGCGGCATGGTTGAAGAGGGACTCAGGTCCAACAAGATAATGAGTTATTCGACGATCAAGGCCACAACTCAGGCTATCCAAAGCGGCACGGGAGGTGCGCTCGGGAAAAAGAAGAGAGAGAAGGTCGCAATAGTTGAAGCAGGTACTTGGTCCAGATCAAGAGGTCCTTCCCCTCGCTACCAACCCAGACCCTATTACCCAAACTATCCACACACTCCATACAATCCTCCACAACCCTATTATCCACCACAAGAGCCATATTTCGCCGTCCATCACGCCCAAACTTACACCCAGCCTCCGGCTCGCCCGCAATGGCGTGCGCCGGCTCCCCAACATACATATCCACCTCTACAAAACACATATCCACCTCCACAAAACACATATCCACCACCGAGGGCCTACAGGAATCCTTCAGGGCCAAGCTTCCGCGGAAATCAGGCTTTCAGGAACGAAAGGATGCAGAAGCCGAGAACATTCACTCCGTTAGGAGAAACATATACTACTTTGTTCCACAAGTTGAGACAGATAGGCCTATTAAGTCCTGTTGAACCCAAATTGCCAAATCCTCTTCCTAGAAATCTGGACCACTCAGTAAGCTGCGAATATTGTTCGGGGGCTACCGGACATGATACTGAGACGTGTTGGAAGTTGAAGACTGCCATACAAGATCTTATTGAAACAAATAGGATCGAGGTTCAGGCACCAGAGGCACCCAACATCAATGAAAACCCGTTACCGGTGCACCATGAGGTCCACATGATCGAACTAGTGCACGAAGGATGGAAACCTAAAACACCCTCACAAACGGTAATGATGATTTATGCCAGTCATAACGAAAAGTCGACCAGTGGAAAGGCAGTGGTACAGTTGGGAAAGGTAGATGACAAGCCATTTGTGGTAGTGGGGAAAGGTTTGTCTGTTGCTGCGAATAAGCCAGAGTCAGTCAGGGCAGTGCTGTAGGGAGTATCAAGCAAACCAGTGTTGGTGGTGAAGGGGGTCCACGTGGAACCAGTTGTTATCAGGCCAGCAATGCAGTTGCCGATAACAAATGAGAAAGCTGTGCCATGGAGCTACAGTCAAGTGGCAGTGATGCATAAGGGGAAGGAGGTTGTGGAAGAAGTATGCGAGGCTTAGGGGTTAACTCGTTCGGGAAGGTGTTTTGTTCCCGCAGAATTGAGAAGGACCAATCCTGTAACAATCAAGAAGCCAGTGATGGAGGAAAAAGCAGAGGAGTTTTTGAAGAAGATGAAGGCACAAGGCTACTCAATTATAGAGCAGTTGAGGAAGACCCCAGCCCAGATTTCGTTGCTATCCTTATTGATCCATTCGAACGATCATTGTCAGGCCTTAATGAAGATTCTGAACGAAACCCATGTCCCGGACAAGCTCTCAGTGAACCATTTGGAGAAAATAGTGCACAAGATCTTCGAAGTAAACCGAGTGACATTCTCTGATGATGAGTTACCTGTAGAGGGTACAAAACACAACGGGGCACTCTACTTGACGGTGAAATGCGAAGACTCTATGGTCACTTAAGTACTAATTGATAATGGGTCAAGTGCCAATATTTGTCCTTTAGCCACTCTGAACAAACTAAAGGTTGTTGATGATAGGATCCACAAGAACAACGTCTACGTCCGAGGTTTTGATGGGGGCAGTACTGACACAGTGGGTGATATCGTACTGGAATTAACCATTGGTCCAGTCGAGTTCACCATGGAATTTCAAGTGATAAATGTGGCGGTATCGTAAAATCTTTTGTTGGGACGACCCTGGATCCACGCAGCTAAAGCAGTGCCTTCTACACTGCATCAAATGATCAAATTTGAATGGGATAGACAAGAGATTGTGGTACACGGGGATGACGGTACACATGCCGTTAGCGATGCCATTGTGCCCTTCATAGAAACCGACGATGACAAGGGCCCATGGGTTTATCAGGTTTTTGACGCAGTCTTAGTAGACAAAATTCCTGAAGGTGGGGGCCTTCCACTTCCCAGAATCACAGCTGCAACCTTCATGATAGCCTCAGAGATGTTGAACAGCGGGTTTGTACCAGGAAAAGGTCTGGGGATTGATCTGTAGGGAATGGTCCAGCTAGTTTCTTTGCCCAAGAACCTGGATACTTTTAGGTTGGGATTCAAGCCTACCGCAGCGGATGTAAAGCGGGCCCGCAAGTTGAAGAAAAGAGTTTGGGTCCTTCCTAAGCCAATCACACGCCTGTCCAGATCATTTGTCAAAGCAGGGTGCAGAAAGTTGCTAGTCCCGGAAGTTCTTGGACCTTTGATCGGGCCAGATGGAGATTTGAAAGAATGTTCGCTGATGTCAACACAATAGAAGCTGGAGAGGGTTCCAGTAAGGCAGACATACAATTTGTGGGGCCTAGGGCCAATGTCAACAATTGGACAACTACTCCTCTTCCTACTTGGAGGGAGTCCTGGTAGTTGGCTCTGATTTTCCTTCTTGTTTTCTGGATTATTCCAGGGTTGTAATCCAGATTCCTCTCTATTTTTATTATTGCTCAACAAAGTGTGAAACCTTGTTATCCCATAATTCAATAAAATGAAAAGTTTCTTCTTCATTCTTTATTTTATTTTATTTTTAATTTTGGTTTCCTTCTTTTCTTTTTCTGAACAGCTCTCTTTATACTGGTCTTAACGACATGGCATACACAACGGATCTTCAACCTAGTCTAAAAGATCAATCTGATTCCAAACTAACTATACAAGAGGTCGATTATGATAATGAATCGGAATACGATGAAGATGAAGCCTTCGAGGAGATAAATAGAGAGTTAAGCCAGTTTGAAGAAAAATCCAGGCCCAACTTAAATGACACAGAAGCCATCAATTTAGGGGATGCAGTCGATATCAGGGAAACTAAAATAAGCATCCACATTGCACCAAATATCAAGGAAGAATTAATCAAAACACTTATTGAGTTCAAAGATGTTTTTGCATGGTCGTATGACGACATGCCGGGGTTAAGCACAGATTTAGTGGTTCATAAATTGCCCACTGACCCGGCATGCCCTCCCGTCAAGCATAAATTGAGGAAGTTCAAAACAGACATGAGTGTGAAGATTAAAGAAGAAGTAACCAAGCAGCTACAAGCAAAGGTTATTCGGGTCACTCAATATCCTAATTGGTTGGCTAATGTCGTGCCGGTGCCGAAGAAAGATGGGAAGATCAGGGTGTGTGTCGATTACCGCAATCTGAACAGGGCGAGTCCAAAGGACAACTTTCCTTTACCCAACATCCATATCTTGATCGACAATTGTGCCGGACGTGAGATCGGATCTTTTGTAGATTGCTATGCTGGGTATCATCAGATTCTGATGGATGAAGAAGATGCGGAAAAGACGACATTCATTACGTCGTGGGGAACTTATTGCTACCGGGTAATGCCATTTGGTTTGAAAAATGCCGGGGCAACGTACATGAGAGCGATGACCACTGTGTTTCATGACATGATCTACAAAGAAATTGAGGTGTACGTGGATGATGTGATCATAAAATCCAAGCATCAGGAAAACTACGTAGCAGACTTAAGGAAGTTTTTTCAAAGACTTCGAAGGTATGGTATTAAGCTCAACCCAGCCAAATGTGCATTTGGTGTTCCATCTGGAAAGCTGTTGGGATTCATCGTCAGTCGGCGAGGTATTGAACTGGACCCGTCAAAGATCAAATCTATCCAAGATTTTCCCCCGCCGAAGAACAAGACAGAAGTAATGAGTCTGTTGGGAAGGTTGAATTACATCAGCAGATTTATTGCACAACTCACAGCAACTTGTGAACCCATTTTTCGGTTACTGAAGAAAGATGTTGCGATAGAATGGACGGCAGAATGTCAGGAGGTATTTGATAAGATCAAAGGATATTTATCAAATCCACCTGTGTTGGTTCCACCTGAACTGGGGAGACCATTAATCCTTTATCTAACGGTCCTGGAGAATTCGTTTGGTTGTGTGTTGGGGCAACACGACATTACATGAAGGAAGGACCAAGCCATCTATTATCTCAGCAAGAAGTTTACAGTATATGAGGTTAAGTACACTCAACTCGAGAAGACATGTTGCGCCGTAACTTGGGTAGCTCAGAAATTGAAGCACTATTTGTCCTCATATACTACTTATCTTATTTCCCGCTTGGATCCACTAAAGTATATTTTCCAGAAGCCTATGCCTACAGGGAGGTTAGCAAAATGGCAAATATTACTCACGGAGTTTGACATTGTGTATGTGACGAGGACGGCCATGAAAGCCCAAGCACTGGCCGATCACTTGGCTGAGAATCCTATTGATGAAGAATACGAGCCGTTGAGGACGTATTTTCCTAACGAGGAAGTGATGCATATAGATGAGTTGGAATTACCTGAGGAACCAGGTTGGAAGCTTTTCTTTGATGGAGCCGCAAATGCGAAGGGAGTTGGAATAGGAGCGGTACTTATTTCTGAAATAGGACGTCATTATCCTGTTACAGCTCAGCTGCGTTTCTATTATACCAACAACATGGCTGAGTATGAGGCATGCATTTTGGGTTTGCGACTAGCTGTAGACATGGATGTCCAAGACGTTTTGGTCTTGGGAGACTCGGACCTCCTGGTGCATCAGATTCAGGGTGAATGGGAAACACGGGATTTGAAGCTCATACCATATCGACAATGTTTGCACGATCTGAGCAAGCGATTTCGATCAGTGGAGTTCAGACACATCCCGAGAGTTCACAATGAGGTTGCCGATGCATTGGCCACTTTAGCATTGATGTTGCACCACCTAGACAAAATTCATGTTGACCCGTTGTACATCCAGGTTCGTGATCAACATGATTATTGCAATATGATAGAGGAAGAAGTGGATGGCGAGCCATGGTTTTATGACGTCAAGGAGTACCTCAGGATGGGGATATACCCGGAGCAGGCCATCGGAGATAAAAAAGAGCCATTCGGCGATTGTCAAATGGATTCTTCCTCAGTGGAGGAGTGTTGTACAAAAGAACCCCAGATTTGGGATTGCTGAGATGTATAGATGCCAGTCAAGCCACGACAGTTATGACAGAGGTACATGTTGGAGTTTATGGGCCACATATGAGCGGATATGTATTGGCGAAGAAGATTCTTCGAGCAGGGTATTATTGGCTCACTATGGAGCGTGATTGTATCAGTTTCGTGCGGAAATGCCATCAATGTCAGATACACGGAGATTTGATTCATTCTCCGCCGACAAAATTGCATACAATGTCAGCGCCATGGCCATTTGTTGCCTGGGGCATGGATGTCATTGGACCTATTGAGCCGGCAGCTACCAACGGTCATAGGTTCATTTTGGTGGCCATCGACTATTTTACTAAGTGGGTTGAAGCTAAAACTTTCAAGTCGGTAACCAAGAAAGCAGTGGTGGATTTTGTTCACTCCCATATCATCTGTAGATTTGGGGTCCCAAAAGTGATCATCACGGATAATGGTGCTAATCTTAACAACAATTTGATGAAAGAGGTATGTCAACAGTTTAAGATTACACACCGTAATTCCACACCATATCGTCCCAAGGCGAATGGAGCAGTTGAAGCAGCCAACAAGAACATCAAGAAGATACTAAGGAAGATGGTAGAAGTATCCAGACATTGGCATGAAAAATTATCATTTGCATTGTTGGGTTATCGCACCACTGTCCGTACTTCAGTAGGGGCAACTCCTTATTTATTGGTATATGGAACTGAAGCAGTAATACCGGCGGAAGTTGAAATTCCATCCCTTCGGATTGTCGCTGAGGCTGAGATTGATGATGACGAGTGGGTCAAAGCCCGGTTGGAGCAGTTGAACCTAATTGATAAAAAGAGATTGGCAGCTGTGTGTCATGGCCAATTATATCAAAAGAGAATGGCGAGCCTACAACAAGAAGGTGCGCTCCAGAAAATTTGAGGTGGGGCAGCAGGTGTTGAAACGAATCCTGCCACATCAGGCCGAAGCAAAAGGCAAGTTCGCCCCGAATTGGCATGGACCGTTCATTATAACCCGAGTGTTGTCCAATGGCGCTTTATGTTTAACAGATATCAACGGAAAATGCATCGACATGGCTATCAATTCTGACACAGTTAAGAGATATTATGTATGATTTCTTTTGATTGTAATTGTTGTTTGTTTGTGGTTGGCATTTATCGGAGAATGAAATGACGGAGGCAATTCTTTTTTCTATCCAAACACTTTAACCTTTGCTTCCCCTTTTAAGCCTTATTTATTCTTTCATATCCCTCTTTTGGAATCAGTAATTAAAATAAAAGAAAAAGAGAAAAATAATGATAATAAAGACAAAAGAAAAGTCATAAGAAAAACAAAGAAATTGGGAACTACGTTTGACCTGATTCCTCAAAGAAGGATACGTAGGCGCCTCACGGCTCGGTCATAGTGTAACAAAAAATAAAGAATCCCCAAGCAAGAAAAATTGGGGCAGAAGTTGTGTTTATAATTTTGGAAAACAAAGTTTGATTCCAAGAGTTGTAATGTTTTACCCATCAAATTATTTTGAGCTTTTTTATACCCCTTTTCCTTTTAGCCAGACACGAAAACCCATATTGATGTCCAAAAAGACCTCCCGATCAGTATCTGAGAAGTGCCAAGTCAATGCAAGTGAAAGTCGGGAATAACACTCTGATCCCCAACAAAGAAGAAGATCATAAACTGGAAATGAATTGATAGCCGAAAGAATCCCCAGCAAAGAGAGTCATATCAGCAACACTCCAATCCCCAACTAAAAAAATAAAATAAAATGAGAGAGTCTCATCGGTGAAAACCTTCACAGGCACCATAAGGCTATGAGAGTTGAGAGAAATGAGAGAGTCTTATTAGTGAAAACTCCTCGAAGGGCACTATGAGGCGACAAGGCAAGATTGGCGGAAAGGGTACACATTTGGCAAAGAGTTGAGTGCTTGTTTATCCCCAGCCAGATGAGGCCGTCCGAAAGATTGATTGATACAAATAGACTGAGTTGATTAATCTGGAATGCACGACATGATCATTGGGATCGGTTATATCTCAGATAAGTTCTTTTCTTTCTTTCTCCCCAGCATTTGTTCAGAAAGACTTCTTCTTTTCTATTTTTGAAATCATCACTTTATCATTTCTTGGTTTAAAGACTTTACCTCCCTAGCAGTTTGTTTTTGGAAAGGATTTTTAGAGCTTACTACCAGTTTCCAAAATGGTGCAAAGCAAAATGCGAATAGGACATGCCAAAGATAAGGCGACAAAGTGAAAAGAAGTTGGTCGCAAGACCAAATGATGAATGGGTCTAGATCCCAAGAGGACCAAATTTCCAGGGGAAGTTGGAGAAAAACGGAAAGGCAACAGTTAATAGGTTATGGGGATCCCCAGCAGATTTGCGAGATACATGAACAACTCCGACAGATTCTCGACCAAGTTCCGCAATGGTCGGACAACACAGAGCAGGGAAGGAAGAGAAAAGAAAAACCATCCCCAGCAGAAGTGTCATCCTCATCCAACAATATCCTCCCCAGCAAGTCTTATAGCAAAGCAGGGAAAAGAAAAGGGAAAAACCATCCCCAGCAGAAGTGGCACAACCACTCGCCCCGTTTTAAACTAACAAATTTTTCTTTGATTTAAAGCAGGGAAAGGAAATATTATTGACAGCAGGAAGGCAGGGTCACGAAGAAGATTATCAAACTGGGGCAGAAAATTTTCTCTCGCCTCGAAAATTTTCTTAAAGTCAGATAGCCATTTGGGAAAGAGAGAAGATAAAACAAGTTTTTGAAGGAAGTAAAATCCTCAGCAGTATACGAGAAGGGATATACAAGTTTTAAAAGAAAAGCAATCTTGGAAGAAGCAAGATAACCCAAAGTTGTAAAAACAATGACCTTTGAATCAATATCATCCCCACCATTGTTAAAAGGAGGAAGATAATTCCCCGGCAGTGTTATTCCCAACAGGTTTCAGGGAAATGAAAGCACCAACTTTAAAGGAAATAGTCTTTGAAGAAGGAAAATGACATATTGGTAAAATAAAATATCGGTGATATCCCCAGCAGTTTTCAGAGGAATAAAACACCAGTTTTGAAGGAAGAAGTTGTTGAAGAAGTCAGGAGCCCGCCTGGAGAATGGAGGTGATTTATTTTCAAAGTTGTTGAAGTCAGGAGCCCGCCTGGAGAATGGAGGCCGAGTTATTTTAAGAAGTTTGTTGAAGTCAGGAGCCCGCCTGGAAAATGGAGGCCGAGTTATTTTAAGAAGTTTGTTGAAGTCAGGAGCCCGCCTGTAGAACGGAGGTTGTTAAATTTTAAGTTGGAGTCAGGAGCCCGCCTGTAGAACGGAGGTTGTTATATTTTTAAGTCGAAGAAGTCAGGAGCCCGCCTGTAGAACGGAGGTTGTTATATTTAAAAGAAATTAGGAGCCCGCCTGGAGAATGGAGGCTGAATTATTTTAAAGAAGTTGTTGAAGTCAGGAGCCCGCCTGGAGAATGGAGACTGAATTATTTTTAAGAAGCTGTTGGAGTCAGGAGCCCGCCTGTAGAACGGAGGTTTTTTATTTTAAAATGGAGAAGTCAGGAGCCCGCCTGGAGAATGGAGGTGTTACATTTAAAAAGTTGGAGAAGTCAGGAGCCCGCCTGGAGAATGGAGGTTGTGTCATCTTTCAAAAGTCAAGTTGGTGTCAGGAGCGTCCCCGCCTGCAGAATAGAGGAATACATTTCAAGATCAAACAGAAGTCAGTAATAAGGAGGGTTACAACAAAAATCCCCAGCATAACAAGCTTTAATGTAGGAAGCAGTGTCCCCAGCAGACAGAGCGGAATAATAAAACTTGTGTTCAGAAAAGCAAAAGGCCAGTGTGATCCCCAGCAGTTTTCGAAAGAAAAGCACCAGTGGAAATACAAGCCGACAAGAAAGCAAGGCAACCAGAGCAAGTCGAAGATAGATAAGATTTTGTAATTCCTAGTTTAGTCTAACTTCTTATTTCCTTTTGGCACGGTGTAATAAGGAGATCGGTAAGCAGTAGCAACAGCATGCAGCAGCAGTAACAACAAAATTGTAGTTCCATGGTAGTCCCAGCTACCAAAACTTACCGAACTACATTAACCTAATTCCCTTCTAGCCAGGGATATGTAGCAAAAACTTTGAAGCAAAGGTTCGGTTAAATCTTTTTAAAAAAATGCTTCACACGGAGTACTCGGATGAGCAAAAACCGCTCACTTTATCTTTGCACGAAAACTCTTCGTGTTTTCGGACAAAGAAGGGCAGCTGTGAGCACGCGATTTTGCCCTATACGAGAACTACTCCCAAAAATTCAAAATAAAATAATTTTTGTCTGTTTGCAATTGTTATGAATTTTGGGTTATTTTTCTTTAATTATTTGTATTTGTCTGTGCATGTTTATTTGTTAAATTAAAAAAAATACAAAAATATATCGCATTTGCATTTAGGATTTATTTCTACACGTAGGAGTAATTAAGTTTGTTTTACAAAAATGAAAAATTATTACAAAAATATGTATTTCGCATTTTAGCATTTAGTGTCCAAATTGTGTGATTTTATCGTTAATTGTTATTTAATTGTGTCTTAATTGTTATTAAGAGTTAATTAATACTTTTATAAATTAATTTAGTTCTATAGGTTAATTTAGAATTTTTGGAATTTTAGTTTTGTTTTAAGAAAAGAAAAAAAAGAAGCAAAATGGAAATAAAAAAAGAAGAAAATCATATTGAGCCTTTTCTTCCACAGGCCCAAAGAACCAAAAACCCACCGGGTTAATGCGACCCGGTCCGCCCCATAACCCAAACGGACCACCCCTTTCTTCATTTCATTTTTCATTCCCCATCCCTAACAAAAAAAAATCCTAAAATACCCGCCCCCCTCTTCTCTTCATCTTCTCCAAACGACCATCTCCAAGCTCCCTCGACATCCATGGTTGCCATTCTTCCAGCTCCACCATGACCACGACCATCTCCTTTACTCCAGTCATCCGCCTTCACCTGCTGCCGCTACTTCGTCTTCAACAACCAACGACCCTCCAGTCGCGAAGCTCCAGCCATGAACGACCATCACAGCAGCAACCAATACACCAACCAAACGACCCTTCTCATCTTCTTCACCTCCATTCCCGTCGACCACACACATAGCTCACGTCCTCACAACCACGCCTGAGCTTCGTCTTCGTCATCGCACACACCCAGCTCACGTCCTCACGACCACAACAACCCCAACTCTAACGCCAGTCGCGAAGCTCCAGCCTTCTCCATCGGCGTCCAACGCCACTAACAGACCAAACGTCATCTTCTCCAGCACATCACCCTCACCCATCATCCTCACTGCAAGAGACGAGAAACACACACATACACACCTGTCGTAGAAAATAAAAACCAGATTGAGTAGCGGAAAAACATTGTAGGTGGCGGAAACTGAGGTTCGAAGTTCATGTCCAGTCGCCAGTTCGAGTTTGGGTCCAACGAGATCGTCCGTTCGTTAGTTCCGCTCGTGATTCAAAAAATCGAGCTTTTCAATGGAGCTTCTTTGATGTTGAAAATAAAGAAGTTTCTATTAAGAGGTCATATTCTAACTTTGCTCATCTTTCGATTTTCAAATCTTGCGTCGTGGGTGTATGAGTTGCTTTCGTCCGATTTCCTTCGTTCCAGTTTTATGACTCACGTGATACTAATATCTTGGCCCTTTCATTTGTGATGTTTGTTTGTTTAATTGCTGAATCACATAAGAAGTTTTACATAATCGTTTGTCTCTATTATTTGTCATATTATCTTGTTTCCTTTAGTTGGTTTGTATATTCGTGTTGTTGTAGTTTGTTGTTAGTTGTTCAGTCAAAATGGTGTCAGTTTGCTCTTTGTTGTTCATCATGTTGTTTGGTTCCCTGGGCGTACATGTTTTGTCTAAGTTAATTGTGATTTTATCCCAATATAGTTAGTTTATTCCTTTGTATCTGTGTGAATCAATTTTGACCTTACTAGTTCAAAACAATATTTCTGAATCATTGAATCCTTTATCTTGGTTGTAATGTTGTTGGATTTTATTTGAAGATCAATTGATGATTGAATTTAGTGATTTGAATCTACTTGTTTGTTCTATTAAGTTTGTTCTGATATGAATCTGACTCTGTTGAAGTAATTCATGAATGTTGTTGATTAGGAGTTTGTTTAGTGAGTTTTTTTATTCAGAGTTTGTTTATTAATTGATTAATTGATTAGGAGGATTGGTTATAGCTGATGTGGGTAGAATGGTAAATTGCAGTATTTTCAGGGGTAGAATGGTAATTTCAGTAATTTCAGAGGGGTATTTTTGGAATTGAAAATCTGAACAATTATTTATTTTGAGTGATCAGTCCACTAAGTTAATAATATTAAAATAAGGTATTAAAATAATATAGTGGGGGACAAGACATGTGGTAGTGGGGAATAATGCATTTGTTTAATCAATAATGGGGAACAAGACATAGTATGATTACGGGGCTCAAGAAAAGTTGATTAAATAAAATAACAATTGCATTTTTTATGTAGTTGTGGGTTTGGTAAGAGAAAGTGGATTGTTTTATTATTTGTTTAATTGATTAAGGGGTCTGTTATTAGGCATAAATAGAGCAGACTTGGACATAATTGAGGAGGGGAATTAGCTGAACATTAGGAGGAGAAGAATTCGGAAATATTAAAAGATTTTTGAGGATTCGAATTTGAAGAGAGTTTAAAAGAAAGAATTTTCTGAACATTAAGAGAGAATTAAGGGTTAAACATTAACTGGTCTTTCAATCTAAAAAAAAAAGGTTTCACTTTGTTTTTGCCCGTTGATTATTGTTGGTGTTTCTGAATTTTCATGTGGTTTGTTCCTTGAGTTTGGTTGGTTATTTGCTACTACTTCACTGGTTACTGCTGGATTTTTATTTTGGTTTTCAAATATGTCACTGGGTGTTCCGTTTGTTGGTTGTTGCTGGTTATTGTTGATGTTGTTGTGTTACATACTACTTTGCTGACCTTCTCCATCTTGTATTGGCAATACCAGGTACACAACTGTAACTCTGGCATATTGTAAGCTGAAATGTGAAAGCATGAATACATATGAAGAATGAAACTTTGAAGTTTTAATTTAGTTTTTTCTTTGTTTCTTTTACTGATTGTATTTAGGCTATTTCATGTATGATTATTCTGTAAATTTCTGTTGCTTTGCATAACTAGGCATCTTGTAGTGATGTATTAAATAATACTCTACTTTAGTTTGATTATTAGGTAGTATATATTTAAGCATGCTCATTACTGTCAAACTGTTTAATAATTGAAATAAGAGGAAAATAATATAAGTTGGTCTTTAGTGAATCGGCTTGGCAAAACTGATTAGTTCACTAGCTATGAAGATTTTAATATTGCCAATATTAGGTTAATCGTGAAAATGTAGCTAAATTTAGTTAAAGCATGAATTTAAATTAATTTCGCGAATTAGGCATTATGGCATGATTTGAGTTCAAACAAGACGAGTTAATGTTTAAATTTAATAAATTTTCGAATATGCATTAGTAATAAAGATTGATTCTAATTTCAAATAGTTGTAAATAATTAATTCCAACGGTCCAAGTCATCTAACAATGCGAGTTTAATCTAGTTATAGGATAATTAGTTTCTTTTGAATATATTATTTGTTGATTCCGTATTGTATTTATAATTTCAATTTTAGTAATATTCCTTTCCGTTAACATTTGTCTTAATCTAGCATTTAATATGTTACGTTTTTAAGCATGTAATTAATTAGAATTTTTTCTCTTTTATTTTAGAGACGAATTTAATAAAAATATAGTCATTTTAGGATATCCTTAAAATAAATGAGGCGTGCTTCGCCAAAAATAAATACAAAATTGCGTGGGCCTCAATAATTATTTATTTTAAAATACTTAGATTCTGGGACGGACCGTTTAGCAAATTTCACGGCCCTACCCAAAATAATAACAACGCGTTAGTCTTAGGCGCGTATTTAATAATATTATTTTCCTAAACTCGGGTGCACATTTATGTGACCCAAATCCAAATCTCAACGGAGTCGAAGTGTGTCGACGACCGCGGGTACATTGACTGTAACGTGGTTCGAGATATATTTTCACGAGGTTGCAATTCTCGATAAAAAAATAATAATAATGATAAAAGCGGTTAAAAGTTAAAATTCGCACATATGTTCAACATGTATTATATCAGATAATCAAGCCGAATATGATAGTTGAGCGACCGTGGTAGAACTACGGAACTTGGGAATGCCTAACACCTTCTCCCGGGTTAACAGAATTCCTTATCCGGATTTCTGGTACGCAGACTGTTAAACAGAGTCATTCTTTTCCTCGATTCGGGATTCACTGGTGACTTGGGACACCATAAATCTCCCAATTGGCGACTCTGAAATAAATAAATCCCGTTTTGATTGTCCTTTAATTGGAATAAACTCCCTTCCGCGTCCCTTTTGCGGGCGGCGCGGGCGAAAAAAGGAGGTGTGACAAAGACACAAGGACAAATTGGATCATTCTTGTACCCTTCTTTCAACAGGTATTCACTCAGGCGATTGTACCACATACGACCTGATTGTTTCAATCCGTATAAAGATTTCCGAAGCTTTATTGAACAAGTTTCTCGAAAACTTTTATATGCTTCTGGCACTTTAAATCCCTCAGGTACTTTCATAAAAATTTCGTTGTCTAATGTTCCATACAAATAGGTTGTAACAACATCCATTAGATGCATATCAAGTTTTTCTTGCACTGCCATATTTATGAGATACCTGAAGGTGATAGCATCCACTACAGGAGAATATGTCTCCATATAATCAATTCCAGGCCTTTGGGAAAACCCTTGTGCCACAAGTCGCGCTTTATATCTAACGACTTCATTTTTATCATTTCGTTTTCGCACAAAAACCCATTTATACCCTACTGGCTTTATGCCTTCAGGTGTTCGAACTATGGGTCCGAAGACTTCACGTTTTCCAAGTGAAGTTAACTCTGCCTGGATAGCGTCTTTCCATTTTGGCCAATCATTTCTCTGTCTACATTCATTGACAGATTTTGGTTCAAGATCCTCATCTTGTTGCATTATTTCAACAACAACATTATAAGCGAAAATGTTATCGATAACAATATTATTTCGGTTCCATCTTTTCCCGGTTGAGACATAACTTATTGATATCTCTTCATTTTCATTATTTTCAGGTACCTGGACCTCTCCTAAGGTCTTATCATTTGTTACGTCTTGGGGCTCTTCTTGAGCCACTACCTCTGTGTTATGTTCACTTTGATCACTTGCTCCTTTTCTTCTTCGAGGATTTTTATCTTTAGAACCGATTGGTCTACCACGTTTCAAGCATGGCTTAGACTCATTTGCTTTAATTAATTGTCCTGCCGGGATATCAACTCGAATTGGAGCATTAGCAGCTGGAATATGTGACTTAGTCACCCTTGGTAGGTCAGTGAATGCATCTGGCAATTGATTTGCAATATTTTGTAAATGAATAATCTTTTGAACCTCTTGTTCACATTGATTTGTTCGAGGATCTAAATGAGACAGTGATAATGCATTCCAATCTATCTTCTTTTTCAACTGCTTATTTTCTCCCCCTAATGTTGGATATACTTATTCATCAAAATGACAATCAGAAAATCTTGCCGTAAATAAATCTCCAGTCATCGGTTCTAGATATTTTATAATAGAAGGAGATTCATATCCAACATATATCCCCAACCTTCTTTGAGAACCCATCTTTGTACGTTGTGGTGGAGCAATTGGAACATATATCGCACAACCAAAGATCCTAAGATGGGAAATATTTGGCTCCTCACCAAAAGCCAATTGCAATGGGGAGACTTTATGATAACTTATGGGCCTTATCTGCACAAGTGTTGCTGCGTGCAAAAGAGCATGACCCCATACTGAAATGAGAAGTTTTGTTCTCATAAGCATTGGTCTAGCAATTAATTGGAGGCGTTTCATCAATGATTCTGCTAGACCATTTTGTGTATGAACATGAGCAACCGGATGCTCAATTGTTATCCCAGTTGAAATACAACAATCATTAAAGGCTTGAGATGTAAACTCACCAGCATTATCAAGACGAATTGTCTTAATTGCATAATCTGGAAATTGTGCTCTTAGCTTTATTATTTGAGCCAACAATCTCGCAAATGCCATATTGCGAGTTGATAGTAAGCACACATGTGACCATCTTGTAGATGCATCTACCAAAACCATATAATATTTGAATGGTCCACATGGAGGGTGAATGGGCCCACATATATCACCCTGTATACGTTCCAGAAATGCAGGGGATTCCATCCTAACTTTAATAGTTGATGGTCTAATAATTAATTTTCCTTGAGAACACGCAGCACAAGAGAATTCCTTAAATTGAAGAATCTTCTGATTCTTCATTGCATGTCCATGTGAATTCTCAATTATTTTACGCATCATATTAGAACCAGGATGGCCCAACCGGTCATGCCAAATAATAAAATTATCTTGATTAGTAAACTTCTCGTTTACTACGGCATGTGTTTCAATCCTGCTAATACTTGTGTAGTATAAGCCGGAGGAAAGAGCAGGTAACATTTCAAGCACATATTTCTTACCGGACATTATTGTAGTAATATAAAGATATTCAATCTTTTCATCATTTGTAGTCTCAATATGATAGCCATTTTGGCGAATATCTTTGAAACTTAATAAGTTTCTTTTACCCAGCCCCCCTATCCGAACACCCCCCTTTCATCGTCCCAAACACAAACCCAGACCTCCCGTTCCCAAACCCTAGCCGCCACCCTTCACCTTCACCGTAAAGCCGGCGGCAAGGACGCCGGTGACCACCCCCTTTACACCCTAGAACCACCTCAACCCCCTGAATCCAAATCCACCAACAACTTGGCTCGAATCCTCCCCCACCTTCTCGAATCTTCATTTGAAGATTCGAGACAAAACTCGATCTACACCAAACCACCCCAAATGCATGCCAGGCACTCCCCCGACCTCCCTCGTGACTAAACCATGCTGGGTTTGGTCCGATTCTACCCACAAATCCAAAAAAATCAAATCTGGAAGAAATCGAACCCTAGAACACAAAGATTTTGTGGGGTATGTTTAAATTTAAACAAGTTTGGGGTCTAGTAGACCCTAATTGAAGTGTTCTCGGTCGAGAACACCTCGGTTAGGATTTGTTCGACTTCAAACGGGCAAATCAAGCCCGGGCCTAGGGTCAGCTATGTTTAAAGCTTTTCAGGTTTGTTCATTTGTCCCCTTTATCGTCCATTTTGTTATTTAGATTAATTTATTAGCATGTTTAGTTGTTTGTCTAGTTCTGGGATTTCTGTTATCAGTTTGTTTCCCCGTATCCATAAGACCTTTTGCTTGGTTGTTTGTTTATTCTGTTATGTGGTAGTATGTTTATTTCAATTCAGGATAACATCGTCGAATCAATAATGTCTGGTTTTTCTAATATCGTGCAAAAGTGTCAAAGAAAAGTGTTATGCTTCGTTTTGTGTTGTTTGTTTGGTCGACTGCTTGTCCCATGTTATAATTAGTATAGCCGATTCGATAAACGTCATCGATTAGTTTTCTATGCCTGAATGTTCAAATGTCCTGATTCCTGATAGCTTCATAGGATTTGATCAAACCAGTGTTGATTAGTTGGTTGCTTGAAAACTATCTGTGAATGGCTTGTTAGCTATAATACAATAGTTGGAATTCAGATAGGATAGTTGCTGAATTTGAACTCCCATAGGTTCAGAATTTCATTTTTGTTGAAGTTGGGATAAAACAGTAATGGTCAGGGGTGTTAAAAGGTTTGGTTTGGGGTTATAAAATCTTGAAATGCTTAAAGGCAAGATGAGCTGACGATGAGGTACTAAAACATTGATTCAACTAATGGAATTAATTAACCAATAGTGGAATTAATGACATATTAAGTGTCTTTAATGGCTGGAAATCGGAAAGGCATGGCAATTTGTATTTCTTTAATGAATTAGGGTCAATTGGACAGCATGTGCTGTCAGGAATACATTCCTGCTGCCCATGCTTGGTTTTAGTTTAATAAGTGATAAGGCATTTTAATAGTTTTGTCAGGGGAATCTCATGGGAGGTTTGGTTATTTTAAATAGTTGAGTGGAAAAACAGCAGGGATGGAGGGAATCTGAATGGTTTAACAGGTTTTAAATGATCTGAGGAAAACTATAAAAGGGGGACATTTTTTAGTCTGGAGAGAGGTTTTAAGTGGGAAAAACTGAAAGAAGGAAACATAAAGGAAATTTCAGAATATTGTAACCAAACACTGACCGAAACTGCATAAGAGTTTAAGTTAGTCAAGCTGTCTTTGCCAATTGTTATTGGTTGTTTGCCGAGCTGTTTGAGATCATTGGATTGCTGTTGCTATTGCATTGAACATTCTGGTTTTCTCGGCTGTTCTACTACTCTGTTTTCTGGGATTGTTTGCTTGGTGCTCGACCACTTGTGAGCTTCATCATTGTGGCTGGTTGTTGTTGCTGTGTTGTTGCTGTTTGGTTGCCTGCTGCTGATACTTTTCTTCTTCTCCTTCTTATTGTCCAAACATCCAGGTACACATTCTAAATTCATTGATGTAATGATGAGTTTGGAGCTGAATAAGAGCATAAGAAGTATTGCAGTCCAAACATTAGCATAGTTACCATTTTTCTGCTGCTTGTAGTTTAGAATACTTGTGTGTTCAACATGTAAAGTTCGGCTTTCAAACTATGTAACGAAACAGTTTTCAGTCCTATTGAGTTTGGTCTGGTAATCTATGGTTTGTATGTAAATCAGAAAGAAGCTAGCTGGATAGTAGTGATACTCGGCCAACAATGGTTTCACATAGGGTCTGTTAAAATGAATGCAGTGATCACATTTGTGTCACCTTAACTCATCAGTAGATAATGTGTATTTCGAAGGCATACTAGGCAAATCTGGATTATAGCAAAAAGATAAAAATCGTGTAGCTAAACACGTGGTAATACCACTTAAGTTAGATAGGGTCAGTTTCAGTTGTTTCGTTTTTAAGTGTCAAGCATGTAAGGAATAATTAACTGAACCTCATACGTATGCCCGTCAATGAATAAGGTCGAATACGTCTAATTTCTTCGCCTAAAAATAATCTGTTTCGATATTATTGTGCGTCAATCTCATGTTTCAGTTTTCTTGAATAATAGAATATAGAACGAAAGCAATTCCTCTTTGTACAAACTCTGCTGCAATTTCTCGTTTGTGTCAGCTGTAAACCAATAACTAATAAGTTACGCCTTTTCAGCATGTAATTAATCGAGGTATTTTCTTTTTGTTTTTTTTAGAGACAAACTTAATAGAAAAATGTAGTTGCTGTAGGTTTATATTTTAAAGTAAAAATGAGATGAGCCTCGCCAAAAATACAAAAAAATCGCGGGGCCCTCAGTAAATATTTGTTTTAAAATGGCTTAGACTTCGAGATGGACCGTTTAGTAAAATTCCACGGCCTTCCCAAAAATAATGATACGCTAGACACTTTAGGCGCGTATTTAATAATGTTATCTCCTTAAACTCGGGTGCACATTTATGTGACCCAAATCCAAATCTCAACGAAATCGAAATGTGTCTCTAATCACGGGTACATTGATTGTGACGTGGTCTGAGATGCACTTCCATGACGTTGCAAATTCTCTTTTAAAATGATGAACGAGACGAGCCTCGACAAACAAAATGCACAAGCTGCGGGGCCCTCTAAATGTATATATTAAAACACTTAGAATTCGGGACAGGCCGTTTAGCGAATTTTACGGCTTTCCCCAAAATAACAATACATTAGTTGCCTTAGGCGCGTGTTTAATATTTTACTTTCTTAAGCCTGGGTGTGCATTTCATGTGACCCGAATCCAAATCCCAAAACATCAAATAAAACGTGTTCCGGATTGTGGGTGCATTTCATGTAACGCAGTCCAAAGACGTGTTTTAAGCGATGTTCATATTTCTTTTAAAAACAATAATAATAAAGCGGTTAAAAGATAAAATTTGCACATAAGTTCATATTTGTATAAAATCAGATAATCAAGCCGAATATAACAGTTGAGCGACCGTGCTAGAACCACGGAACTCGGGAATGCCTAACACCTTCTCCCGGGTTAACAGAATTCCTTATCCCGGATTTCTGGTGCGCAGACTGTAATATGGAGTCATTCTTTTCCTCGATTCGGGATTAAAATTGGTGACTTGGGACACCCTAAATCTCCCAAGTGGCGACTCTGAAATAAATAAACCAATCCCGTTTCGATTGTCCTTTAATTGGAAAAACTCCCTTGTACCCACGCGGGTGCGGAAGACTCTGAAATAAATAAACAAATCCCGTTTCGATTGTCCTTTAATTTGAAAAAAACTCCCTTGTCCCCACGCGGGTGCGGAAAAAGGAGGTGTGACAGCTCTGGCGACTCTGCTGGGGATATCGACCCAGAACCACTGGTTTAGGGTTAGAAATTCGAGCTTAGATAAATTGTTATATTTGGTTTTATCTGATTTTTACATGTTTGAGCCTAATGTGCTAAATGTTGCTTTTACTGCTTTGATATTATTTAAACTGTACATATAAACTGTGCCGAAACCTTTCTCTTCTTACCTCCGGGGAGAAGCTCGCTGGTCGAGACTCCCTATTCTGTTAGTGTCATACCCAATTAGAAAGAAACTCGGATAAGTTACAAAGCCGGACGACCCCGCGGGTCCCCGGTACGTAGCCCCCTCCTCGACTCGAGTTGTCCGCTCGTGTAAGCTAGGTCTAGAACAAAGCCCAGTTTGAAGCTTAGTAAAATATAACTTCATGCCGGATCCCTAGTAGGAAAACGCTTATTTGCATCACGTTACATTTGACTTAGGGGGCTCAACACAGGGGTTGGGCCCGTCTAGGAATAGCAACCTGGAACAAAAAACGGAGACCATCATGTGGCATTTTGTCTGTTATCGCATTTAATTTGCTTCGAATTTGCATGTTGACCGGCGGGTGATAACAAGAATTTTGAAAACATAAATAAATAAATAAATAAATAAATTCAAAAGTTTCTCACTTAAAAGCAATGTCCAAATATTTTTCATTTTTGAGAAAACCCGTGATTTAGATAAATTTCTTACCCGAACTACGTCGGTTTGATTCCCACCGAATGTGGGATACGTAGGCAACCCTTATCAGGTCCAACTCCCCGATTTTGTTTTACCAATAATTATATATATATATATACACCCATGTATGTATATACATATATTATTTCTTTCAAAAAAAATTGTTTGGAGTCAAAATGAAAATCTTTTCTTTCTTGTCTAAAATCACCTTAATAAATGTGCAGAATGAGCACAAGTAGGAGTTCATCTGAGGCCATTATAAACAAAGTTCCTCTGGGCTTACGCATGTGGTGGAACGACTTGGGAGGATCAGGGCAAGATACGGTCAAAATATACTTGGGAAATTTGGTTGGATTGCTGGACATCGATCCACGAGGGGACGTTATCAGGGCTCTAATTTCATTTTGGGACTCGGCTCACAACGTATTTCACTTCTCAGATTTCGAACTCACCCCGACACTGGAGGAGTTGGCAGGGTACATCGGATGTCCTAACATCCCTATGAAAGAGCAGTATCTCATTACACCAAGGACCGTAACCATACACAAATTCCTGGACATCGTAAAGATCCGCAGAACGGTACATAACCCAGAGTTATCAAAAGGGTTTTGTAGTTTTGCATTTCTGTACGACAGGTACGGTCATCTGGGAGGGTTCAACAATCCCGAGAATAAGATTTGCAGTGGGGAAAGCCGTTTGAAATGGGAGTGGCATAGATGTATTGCTTTCATGATAGCCTTTCTAGGTTTTCTGGTGTTCCCTAGAAAGGATGGGAAAATTAACATACAAATCGCTTGGGTCGTCAGCACTTTGCTCAAGCAAGAAAACAGCACTCTGGCACCAATGATAATAGCAGATATTTTCCGCGCACTCACTATTTGCAAAACCGGAGGAGGTTTCTTCGAAGGATGTAACATACTACTGCAAATGTGGATGATAGAGCATCTATGTCATCGCCCTCAATTGCTGAAATATGGGTCATCACAAAAGACTTGTATAGAAGAGTTTCCCACCAGGATCGACGGGTTCGGATTGCCGGAAGGGGTCGCCGAATGGGTCACACTACTGCGCTCTATTTCAGCGAACCAGATAGAGTGGGCATTCGAATGGCTACCCATAGAGGAAGTCATACACATGTCAGCCACCGAATCTTATTTGCTGTTGATGGGTCTCCAAAGTATCCAGCCCTACGCACCGTGCAGAGTGTTGAGACAGTTGGGACGATACCAAATAATCCCGAAAGAAGAAGATCTCAATAACCAGGTGATCAAAATCGGGCCTGGTGGGCAGTTCCCTAAGGCGGTCGTTCGGCGAATCTGGAATGAATGTCAAACCCTGAAGGTGGATACTCGTGTACGAGATAGGGCCAAGGGCGAAGTGTCGCCGAAATACCTCACGTGGTACCAAAGAGAGCTTGAGCACCAGAGACCAACTAAGAGAGCTCACATCCAAGACTTTGAGGAATCATCACATGCACAATAGGGCTGGTTAAAAAGAGAGGAAGGCTACCGGGCTGAAATCGGGAAGCTAAAAAAACAAGTTGAAAGGCTTGTATTTGAGAACAACGTGCAAGTCGCCTCCAAGCGGGTTGAGAAGAACAAGTTAACCCAAGAGAACCAGACACTAAAGGCCCGCCTACGCCAAGCTAGCAAAAGTAACATTGACCGACAGAAACGTCGCTCCGACGAAAGATTGATAGCAAGTTTGAGAAATCAGGTCATCCAAAGCCAAGAAGAATTAGAACAATCAGAAGCTTGCGTAGCAAGGATGAAGGTCAGATGGGCAAAATGCACAATGGCCCGGAGGCAGCGTCTGCAACAGGTCATAAGGGATTATGAAATGAGCATCGGGATATTAAGGAAAACAAACTCCACTCTTCATAATCGGATCATCAAACAAACACGAGATGCCCAGGCCGACAGAAGACATTGTTACGACGCAATGGCCTGCATGGAAAGACAAATGGAGATGTTCCAGGATCGACTTGCCGACAATGCTCAAGCACTGGGATTAAAGAACCGGCAAATAAAGCAATTGTTCGCTGAAAGGGACAACATTCGAGGAAGGATCGACGAGATTGGGCACTACATCTACATGAGATGCCTAGCATGCGAGCAAATGCCTCGAAAAACCCTCCTTGTTTCCATCATGGGCTACGTCCACCGGATCATGAATGAATTGAAAAGCTTGCAGAGAGACCTCACGCCTAGAACCGCGAAAAGGCCGAATGATGCCTCGTGGGCCCCTAAGTTGGAAAATTAATCTTTGGTCGAGTCCTGTTTATTTGGCTTTGTTGCTTTCCCATATGTTGTTTTCTTTTCTTTTAGTCAAATCGGGTTAAGAACTGTGGAGTCTGTACTGTTGCTATTCTTTTGTTTGAAGTAATTTGTAATAGCAAATTTTGATGATGAATTCAATGCTTCCAAAAAGAATTTTGTGTGTCTTTACTTTATAGCAGAACTACGCCGGTCTGATTCACGCGGGGACGTGATACGTAGGCAATCCACATAAGATTCGACCGCCTTTAATAAAGAAAGAAAGAAAGAAAAAAATACAAAAAAAAAATTAAAATACTGGGTTTCCCAAAAATACTTCAAAAGGACAAATGAGCAAGTCGGATGACGTATGTTGTTTGAAGTAAAGCATGTAGAAACGGTTAACTGCCTAGGAGCATGGCATCCTCAATGTGTTGTTATTATCAAATCTGTTAAATTCTAACGCTAACAAAGTTTGTTGTTGTCTGAATCCAGACAGTTAGTTGTTAAAGAATTCTGGCAACACACCCTTACCAAACCAGATCCAAAGGACCGGTAGCAACAAGCATGACTACTTCAGAGAATAGTACCGAGGAAGAAAGGTCGATGAGCCAGTTGTTAAAGGAAGCGATGGAAAAGATTGAAAGGATGGGACTAGAGATGAATGCAATGCAGCTAGCCCTAGCCAAAGCACAAAAGAGCCCTGATCCACTGGGGCACATGCCGGAATACCCCCACTCCGGCCCTTCAACAAGCCTCCCGAATCCCCGTTATCATCAGGAGAGAAGCCCCCATGATTCCCAAGCTCCACCACCCCATCAACCTCTCCCAACACCGAATGTGCCCACTTTTGTGGGACCCACATCAGCCACCTTGCAAAGAACGACCAACGAGCCATTGTTTCAGGCTCACGATACGCAATACTATCCCCCTGAGCCCACATTCCATGCCCCCGAACCACACACCTACAATCCACACTTGGAGGTACCGGCAGAGATTGAAAAGCCGGTTAAAGCACCAGAACAAGATGAGGTATTAAGGAAGTTCAAAAGCCTGGAGCAGTCCTTCAGGAACTTGCACGGATTGGGCAACCAGGTCAGCGTGGCCTACAAGGATCTATGCCCTTTCCCGGACGTCCAACTCCCGGCTGGGTTCAAGATGCCTAAGTTTGATTTATATGAAGGGCACGGTGATCCCATGGCACATTTGCGGGGATTCTGTAGTAAAATAAGAGGGGCATGCAGCAAAGATGAGCTGCTGATAGCTTATTTCGGCCAAAGTCTGAGCGGATCGGCACTAGAATGGTATACCAGGCAGGATTCCAGCAGATGGTACACCTGGGATGATCTGGCGCAGGCCTTCGCAGGTCATTTTCAATACAATCTCGAGATAGTCCCTGACCGTCTCACGTTGTTGAAGACCGGAAAGAAGCCCGGGGAAAGTTTTCGCGAGTTCGAGTTCCGCTGGAGAGAGCAAGCGGCCAGAGTCGATCCTCCCATGAGAGAGGGAGAGATGGTGGACTATTTCTTGCAAACATTGGATCCAACCTACTTGGGTCACTTGGTGAAGACGGTTGGAAAATCCTTCAACGAGGTGGTGAAGATAGGGGTCATAATAGAAGAGGGTCTGAGGTCTGACAAAATCCTAAATTACTCGGCACTCAAGGCCACGACCCAGGCTATTCAGAGCGGCACGGGAGGTGCGCTGGGAAGAAGGAAGAAAGAAGAAATTGCCACGATTGAGGCAAGCAGTTGGTCCAGGTCTGGCAAACCCCACTACAACCAACCCAGACCTCACAGGCCAAACTACCCATATAACCCACCACAGCACTACTATCCACCCTAAGAACCGCATTTCACCATACACCAGGCCCAGACATACACTCAACCTCCGGTTCGCCCGCAATGGCTCGCGCTGGCTCCCCAGGACACATATGCACCGCCACAAAACACCTATCCTCCACCAAGGGCATATAGAAACCCTCCAGGGGCAGGCTTTCGGGGAAATCCAGCTGCTAGGAATGACAGGCTGCGGAAACATAAAACTTTCACAGAGTTGGGAGAAACCTACACCGCTTTGTTCCACAAATTGAGGCAATTGGGTTTGGTTAGTTCTGTCGAGACTCGAGAACCAAATCCCCCACCCCAAAATTTGGACCGATCAATAAGCTGCGAGTACTGCTCAGGGATGCTGGGACATGATACCGAAAAGTGTTGGAAGTTGAGGCATGCCATACAGGATCTTATTGATGCCAATAAGATCAAGGTCCAGACACCGGAGGCGCCTAACATCAACCAGAACCCATTGCCAGCACACCATGAGGCTCACATGATCGAGTTGGTGTATGAGGGAGGAGAGTTGAGGAAGCCCTCACAGACAGTAATGATGATCCAGGCCGCTACGAAAGAGGGATCGACCAGTGGAAGACCGGGGGTACAGTCGCAGGGAGAAGGCGTCAAGCCAGTAGTGATATTGGGAAAAAGCCCATCCGCCATAAGAAGCAAACCCGAGCCAAACAAGTTGGTAATATCAGGAACTCCACCCACACCTGCTGTTGTGTTGAAAGGGGTATACAGGGAACTGGTCACCATAAAGCCTGTAGTCCAGCTGCCTATGATTGATAGCAAGGTCGTGCCTTGGAAATACTAGAAGGCAGTGGTGATGTACAAAGGAAAACAAGTGGAGGAGATTAGTTGTGAAGCGTAAGGGCTGACTCGATCAGGACGGTGTTTCGCTCCGGTGGAGCTGAGAAGAACCAACCCAACTGCAACCAAGAAACCTGTGTCCGAAGAAGAGGCTGAGGAATTCTTGAGGAAGATGAAAGTACCGGACTACTCTGTGGTCGAACAGCTGAGGAAAACACCGGCCCAGATTTCGCTGCTATCATTACTAATCCATTCTGAGGAACATCGTCGGGCCCTGATGAAGATATTGAACGAAGCTTATGTGCCCAACGAGATTTCTGTAAACCACCTGGAAACCATTGCCAACAAAATTTTTGAGGTGAACAGAGTAACATTCTCAGATGATGATCTGCCAATAGAAGGTACGGAGCATAATAAAGCTCTCTACCTAACTGTCAAATGTGAAAACTCGGTAGTTACTCGGGTATTGGTGGATAACGGTTCGAGTACCAACATTTGTCCATTATCCACTCTGAACCAGTTAAAGATCGACCACGGGAGAATCCACAAGAATAGCATCTGCGTCTGAGGGTTTGACGAAAATGGAATAGCCACTGTGGGGGATATTGTACTTGAATTGACCATCGGTCCGGTCCAGTTTACCATGGAGTTCCAGGTGTTAGATGCCACAGTATCGTATAACCTTCTGTTAGGACAACCGTGGATTCATGCAGCCAAAGCAGTTCCTTCCACCCTACATCAGATGGTTAAGTTCGAGTGGGATAGACAAGAGGTCGTACTGCACGGTGAAGACACGGCGTGCACCATGGGTGGCGCCATTGTGCCCTTCATAGAGACCGATAATGACAAAGGTCCTTGGGTCTACCAGATTTTCGATACAATGTCGGCAAACAAAATTTCTGAAGGAGAAATCATCCCGCACCCTAGGGTAACTGCCGCAACAGTCATGATGGTCTCGGAAATGCTGGGTAATGGATTTGTGCCGGGAAAAGGCCTGGGAGTCGAGCTTCAGGGGATTGTCCAACCTGTCTCCCTGCCTAAAAATTTGGAAACTTTCGGGTTGGGGTTCAAGCCAAGCGCAGCAGATGTAAAGCAAGCGCGGAAAATGAAGAAGAAAGTCTGGTATCTTTCCAAACCCGTGCCACGTCTCTCAAAGTCTTTTGTCAGAGCAAGTGCCAAGGGGCCACCGGTTCCAAAGATTCTCGGACCATTGATCGGGATGGACGGGGACCTAAATCAGAGTTTTGAGAGGCTATTCGTTGATGTCAGTATGGTAGAAGCTGGAGAGAGTTCCAGCAGAGCGGAGATACAATTTGTGGGGCCTGAGGCCAAGACCAACAATTGGACGGTTACTCCTCTTCCTGTCCGGGGGGAGTCTTGGTAGTAGGCTTTGATTTATGTTTTTTGTTTGTTTTGATTTGTTCGGATTATTCCAGGGTGTAATCCAAATTTTACTTTTGTTTTGTAAAAGTGTGAACCCTTTTATCCCGCAAGTTTAATAAAGTTCTCTTCTTTTGTCTCATTTTAATTTTGTTTTGTTCTTTTTCTTTCTGAACAGTTCTCTTTTTAATGGTTCTAATGACATGGCATGCACAGCGGATCTTCGACCTAGTCTAATAAATCAATCTGAATCCGACTTAATGATACAAGAGGTCGTTTATGACGATGAATCTGAATATGACGAAGATAAAGCCTTCGAAGAGATAAACTAAGAACTGTGCCAATTTGAAGAGAAACCCAAGCCTAACCTAAATGACACGGAGGCTGTGAATCTAGTAGACGCTGATAATGTCAGAGAAACCAAAATCAGCATCCACATTGAGCCAAATGTCAGGGAAGAATTGATCAAAAACCTCGTGGAATTCAAAGATGTTTTTGCATGGTCATATGATGATATGCCGGGATTAAGCACCAATTTAGTGGTTCACAAATTGCCCACTGACCCGGCATACCCTCCGGTCAAGCAAAAGCTAAGGAAATTTAAAACAGAAATGAGTGTAAAGATCAAAGAAGAGGTGATTAAGCAGCTGCAGGCGAAGGTCATTCGGGTCACTCGATATCCCGAGTGGTTGGCCAATGTGGTACCAGTTCCAAAGAAGGATGGGAAAATCAGGGTGTGCGTCGACTACCGCAACCTCAACAAAGCAAGTCCCAAGGACAATTTTCCATTGCCCAACATCCATATCTTGATCGATAATTGCGCTGGGCGCGAGATCGGATCCTTTGTGGATTGCTATGCGGGTTATCATCAGGTCCTGATGGACGAGGAAGATGCGGAAAAGACAGCTTTTATTACGCCATTGGGAACTTACTGCTATCGGGTAATGCCGTTCGGATTGAAGAATGCTGGGGCAACGTACATGCGAGCAATGACTACTGTGTTTCACGACATGATACACAAAGAAATTGAGGTGTACGTAGATGATGTGATCATAAAGTCTTGGCGTCAGGAAGACCATGTAGCAGACCTAAGGAGATTCTTCCAAAGACTCTGAAGGTATGATATCAAGCTCAACCCGGTCAAATACGCATTCGGGGTTCCATCAGGAAAGCTGTTAGGATTCATCGTCAGTCGACGGGGTATTGAGTTAGACCCATCCAAGATCAAATCCATCCGAGATTTGCCACCGCCAAAGAACAAAATAGAGGTAATGAGTCTGTTGGGTAGACTCAATTACATCAGCAGGTTCATCGCTCAACTCACAGCAACTTGCGAGCCCATATTTCGGCTGTTGAAAAAGGATGTTGCGGTAAGTTGGACGGCAGAGTGTCAAAAGGCTTTCGACCAAATCAAAGGGTATCTGTCTAATCCACCCGTGTTGGTTCCGCCTAAGCCAGGGAAGCCCTTAATTCTTTATCTGACGGTCCTGGAAAATTCATTTGGTTGTGTACTGGGGCAACATGATGACACAGGAAGGAAGGAGCAGACCATTTATTATCTTAGCAAGAAATTCACAGTATATGAGGTCAAGTACACTCAACTCGAGAAAACATGCTGCGCCCTAACTTGGGTAGCTCAGAAGTTGAAGCACTACCTGTCCTCGTATACTACTTATCTCATATCCCGTTTGGACCCATTGAAGTATATCTTTCAGAAACCTATGCCCACAGGGAGGTTGGCAAAATGGCAAATTCTGCTCACAGAGTTCGATATCGTCTACGTGACGAGGACGACCATGAAAGCCCAAGCGCTGGCCGACCATTTGGCAGAGAATCCCGTTGATGAAAAATACGAGCCTTTAAGAACGTATTTTCCCGACGAAGAAGTGTTGCATACAAGTGAGCTGGAGTTACCCGAGGAACCGGGTTGGAAGCTTTTCTTCGATGGAGCCGCGAACGCGAAAGGGGTTGGAATAGGAGCAGTACTCATTTCCGAAACAGGACGCCACTATCCTGTTACAGCTCAACTACGCTTCTATTACACCAATAATATGGCCGAGTATGAAGCTTGCATTTTGGGTCTGCGATTAGCTGCGGACATGGATGTCCAAGACATTTTGGTCTTGGGAGACTCGGACCTCTTGGTACATCAGATTCAGGGTGAATGGGAAACACGAGATTTGAAACATACCATATCGACAATGCTTGCACGATCTGAGCAAGCGGTTTTGATCGGTGAAATTCAAACATATCCCGAGAATTCATAACGAGGTTGCAGACGCGTTGGCCACCCTAGCATCAATGTTACACCACCCCGACAAAATGTACGTCGACCCTCTGCACATCCAGGTTCGTGATCAACACGCTTATTGCAACGCGGTGGAAGAGGAAGCAGATGGCAAGCCCTGGTTTCATGATATCAAGGAGTACCTCAAAATGGGGATATATCTGGAACAGGCCACTGGAGACCAAAAAAGAGCCCTTCGGCGTCTGTCGAATGGTTTCTTCCTCAACGGAGGAGTTTTGTACAGAAGAACCCCGGACTTGGGATTGTTAAGATGTATAGACGCCGGTCAAGCCACGACGGTTATGGCAGAGGTACATGCTGGAGTTTGCGGGCCGCATATGAGCGGATATGTATTGGCAAGAAAGATCCTTCGAGCAGGGTATTACTGGCTCACCATGGAGCATGACTGTATCACTTTCGTGAGGAAATGCCATCAGTGTCAGATACATGGAGATCTGATTCATTCTCCGCCAACAGAGTTACATACGATGTCAGCACCCTGGCCGTTTGTTGCATGGGGCATGGATGTCATTGGGCCTATCGAGCCGGCAGCATCCAACGACCATAGGTTCATTCTGGTGATCATCGACTACTTCACCAAATGGGTTGAAGCTAAAACCTTCAAATCGGTGACTAAAAAGTCAGTGGTGGATTTTGTTCACTCCCATATCATCTGCAGATTTGGGATCCCAAAAGTGATCATTACAGACAATGGTGCAAATCTTAACAGCAGCTTGATGAGAGAGGTATGCCAACAATTCAAGATTACACACCGCAATTCCACCCCATATCGTCCCAAGGCGAATGGAGCAGTCGAAGCAGCCAATAAAAACATCAAGAAGATACTGCGAAAGATGGTGGAAGGACCTAGACAATGGCACGAGAGATTACCCTTTGCTTTGTTAGGTTATCGCATTACCGTCCGGACTTCCATAGGTGCGACTCCGTATTTGTTGGTGTACGGAACTGAGGCCGTAATACCAGCAGAGGTCGAAATTCTGTCCCTCCGAATTGTTGCGGAAGCCGAGATTGATGATGACGAATGGGTCAAAGCTCGATTGGAACAGTTGAGCTTGATAGACGAGAAAAGATTGGCAGCAGTATGCCATGGTCAGCTGTATCAGAAGAGAATGGCAAAGGCATACAATAAGAAGGTACGCCCCAGGAAGTTTGAAGTAGGGCAGCAAGTATTGAAGCAGATCCTCCCGCATCAGGTCGAGGCAAAAGGCAAGTTCGCCCCAAATTGGCAAGGGCCTTATATCGTGACCAGAGTGTTGTCCAACGGTGCTTTGTGTCTGACGGATATCGAGGGAAGATGTGTCGACATGGCTATCAATTCGGATGCAGTCAAGAGATATTATGCGTAATTTCTTTGATTATGGCAATTATTGGTTCGTTTGTTTGTACTTGGTACTTATTGGATAATGAAATGACGGAGGCAATTCTTTCTTCTATCCAAACACTTTTTACCCTTGTTTCCCCCTTTTGAGCCTTAAGTTATTCTTTCATACCCCTCTTTTGGAATCACTAATGGAAAAGATATGAAAAAGAAAAAGAAAAAGAAAAGAAAATTTTTAAGAGAAAATGAAAAAAAAAGAGAAAAAAAAAGAGAAAAAAAAGAGATAAAAATCACAAGAAATACAAAACCGTTGGGAACTACGTTTGACCTGATTCCTCAAAGAGGATACGTAGGTGCCTCACGGCTCGGTCATAGTGTTCATAGTATGCATAGTGTACATAAGTGTGCATAGTGTGCACAGTGGGCGTAACGCACATAGATCAACATAGTGTAAAAATAAAAATCCCCCAAGCGAGAAAACTGGGGCAGAGGATATGTCTTAAAGTTTCAACAAAGGTTTGATTCCAAGAGTTGTAGTGGCTCACCCGTCAAAGTTATTTCAAATTCTTGATAGCCTTTCTTTTTACCCCACACCAAAAACCAACATCGATGTCCAAAAAAGACCTCCCGATCAACCTCCAAGAGGTGCCAAGTCAGGCAAATAAAGTCGAAAAATAATACGCTGATCCCCGGTAAAGAAGAGGATCATAAAACTGGAAATGAATCGATAGTCCAAAGGAATCTCCAGAAGAGAGGGTCATATCGACAGCACTCCAATTCTCCGCTGAAAAAATAAAATGAGAGAGTCTTGGCGGTGAAAACCTTCGCAGGCACCACAAGGCGGCGAAAGATGAGAGATATGAAACGAGAGAGTCTTATCGGTGAAAACCTTCACAGGCACCATAAGGCGCCGGGAGCTGAGAGAAAAGAGAGAGTCTCATTAGTGAAAACCCCTCGAAGGGCACTATGAGGCGACAAGACAGATCAACAAAAGGGTCCACGTTCGCAAATAAATGGACACCCATTTATCCCCAGCAAGTAAGGTCATCAGGCAAGTTGATTGATACAAATAGACTGGGTCGGTAATCTATGGTGCACGTCATGATCACAAGGACCAGTTATGTCATCCAGATAAGTTTTTCTCTTTTCCTTTTTCCACCAAGTATTGGTTCAGAAAGATTTTTCTCCTTTTCTATTTTTTTTCATTTTCTTTCTAAGAATTCGTTTTGAAGAAGATTTTTCAAAGTTAACTACCATAGGCCGAAGGGGTACAGAAGCAAAATACGAAGGAGATAGGCCAAAGGCCGAGGCAATAAGACAAAAGGCGTCAGTTGCAAAACCAAAGGACGAATTGTGCAGAAAGTTAAGGGTGATGTAAAGAGAGCGGAAAAAGACAGGTGAAGGACTTGTGGACCAAATTCTGAGAAGGTTTCCTCGCAGAATGTCGATAAATCATGGACCCAAGTCCGAAATGGTCAAACGCCACAAAAAAGGGAAATTAATCTGATGCGAGATAACCCTAACAATCCTAAAGGTTATCCCCAGGCGATGCAATTCTATGCCTTGCAGATCTGGGAGGAAGTAAACTCCCAAAGGGAGTGGCTTCGGGATGGAAGCAGACTCCCACAGTTTGTTCTGTAAAGAGAAAAGCAGAAAAGGGGGATAAATGGAAAACCATCCCCATCAGACAGGTCACCCCCAGCAAGCAACGTTGTCCCCCAACCAGTGGTGGGGGCACAGAGCAAGAAAAGAAAACCGGAAAATTAACACTAGGATTAAAACTAACTAAATCCTTTTTGTCTGCTGCAGGAAAATAAAGGTTGATGATGGCAGCAGAACGCGATGCCAGAAAGGTCACCAAAACCGGGGCAGAAAATTTTCTGCCGTTGTCAAAAATTTTCTCGGAAGAACGAGGAAACAAATTCGAATACATTCATGTTCTAGGTCGCCCATTAGTATAATGCGGGAATACATTTCATGTTCAAGGTCGCCCACCAGTATAATGCGGGAATACATTCATGTTCTAGGTCGCCCACAAGTATAATGCGGGAATACATTCATGTTCTAGGTCGCCCACCAGTATAATGCGGGAAATCATTCATGTTCTAGGTCGCCCACCAGTATAATGCGGGAATACATTCATGTTCTAGGTCGCCCACCAGTATAATGCGGGAATACATTCATGTTCTAGGTCGCCCACCAGTATAATGCGGGAATACATTCATGTTCTAGGTCGCCCACCAGTATAATGCGGGAATACATTCATGTTCTAGGTCGCCCACCAGTATAATGCGGGAATACATTCATGTTCTAGGTCGCCCACCAGTATAATGCGGGAATACATTCATGTTCTAGGTCGCCCACCAGTATAATGCGGGAATACATTCATGTTCTAGGTCGCCCACCAGTATAATGCGGGCATACATTTCATATCTTCACACTCAGGCGCCCACCTGTATAACAAGAGGAATACTTTTTAGTCTTATACTGCAGATTTTGAAATCAGTAACCCCGCTGGAAGGTAGAAGGTTACAACAGGAATCCCCAGCAGGAAACAATAAAAATCTCCAGCACCGGGAAGCAGAAGGTTGCAAACTCAAGTGCATGTGTCAAAAGGAAAGAAAGGATGCGTTTTGAAAAAAAAGCGGCTTGTGAACATCAAATCATGCCCGACATAGCAAATCTGATAAAGAGAGTCGTACCACCAGAGGAACCACTGAAAAGCTTGATGAAGAAAGCCATGTCCTCAGCGGACGAAGAAAAATGATGAGAGCTGGTATTCAGAAGACAAAGGACCAGTGTCGTCCCCAAATTCACGGAAGAAAAGCACCAAGGAAGCACAAGCCGACAAGAAAGCAAGGCAACATGAACAAGTTGAAGATAGACGAGATCCTATGATCCATAGTCTAGCCTAGCTTTTTGTTTTCTTTTTTAGCACAATGTAACAAGAAGATCGGTAAAGCAATAACAACATACAGCAGCATGTAACAACACACAACAACAGCGAACATGACAGTCACACGGTAGTCCCAGCTACCAAAACTTCCCGAACTACATTGACCTGATTCCTGTTCAGCCCAGGATATGTAGGAAACCTCTGAAGCAAAGGTTCGGTCAAATCTTTTTCAAAAAAAAAAAAACGCTTCACACGGAGTACACGGACAAGCAAAAATCGCTCACTTTATCTTTGCATGAAAACCCTTCGTGTCTTCGGGCAAAGAGGGGCAGTTGTAAGCACGTGATTTTTGCTTCACGGAAGTTACTCCAAAAGAAAAAGAAAATCAAAAAATATATGTTTTGTCCCTAATGGATTTTTATGTTAAATTGTGTGTTAATTATTATAGGTGTTAACTAATATGTGTGTAATTTTTATTTTTATTTTTTATTTTTACAATTTATTTAGGAATTTTGTTTAATTTTGGTTCTTAAAGAAAAAATGGTTGTGGAAAATTGGATTGGGCCCCAAAATGAGGCCCAAAACCAAAAACAAAGACCCAGTCCAAACCAGGCCTGCCCAGGCACGTCCCCAAAACGACGCCGCATAGGGCGTTTAATCTGAGCCATCCGTCCAGGCCAATCCAACGGCCCAGGACCCTTTTTAGCAACCCGTTTCCAAACCCGACCCAGTAACCGGTTAGAACCGACCCCCAACCAAGGCCAAATGGTGTCAATCCGTATTTAGTGAAAGATCCTGACCATCAATCTCGATTCATCCAACGGCCAGGATCTAATTGCCCATTACGTATATAAACCTAAACCTTTACCCAGCCCCCCTATCCGAACACCCCCCTTTTATCGTCCCAAACACAAACCCAGACCTCCCGTTCCCAAACCCTAGCCGCCACCCTTCACCTTCACCGTAAAGCCGGCGGCAAGGACGCCGGTGACCACCCCCTTTACACCCTAGAACCACCTCAACCCCCTGAATCCAAATCCACCAACAGCTTGGCTCGAATCCTCCCCCACCTTCTCGAATCTTCATTTGAAGATTCGAGACAAAACTCGATCTACACCAAACCACCCCAAATGCATGCCAGGCACTCCCCCGACCTCCCTCGTGACCAAACCATGCTGGGTTTGGTCCGATTCTACCCACAAATCCAAAAAAATCAAATCTGGAAGAAATCGAACCCTAGAACACAAAGATTTTGTGGGGTCTGTTTAAATTTAAACAAGTTTGGGGTCTAGTAGACCCTAATCGAAGTGTTCTCGGTCGAGAACACCTCGGTTAGGATTTGTTCGACTTCAAACGGGCAAATCAAGCCCGGGCCTAGGGTCAGCTATGTTTAAAGCTTTTCAGGTTTGTTCATTTGTCCCTTTTATCGTCCATTTTGTTATTTAGATTAATTTATTAGAATGTTTAGTTGTTTGTCTAGTTCTGGGATTTCTGTTATCAGTTTGTTTCCCCGTCTCCATAAGACCTTTTGCTTGGTTGTTTGTTTATTCTGTTATGTGGTAGTATGTTTATTTCAATTCAGGATAACATCGTCGAATCAATAATGTCTGGTTTTTCTAATATCGTGCAAAAGTGTCAAAGAACAGTGTTATGCTTCGTTTTGTGTTGTTTGTTTGGTCGACTGCTTGTCCCATGTTATAATTAGTATAGCCGATTCGATAAACGTCGTCGATTAGTTTTCTATGCCTAAATGTTCAAATGTCCTGATTCCTGATAGCTTCATAGGATTTGATCAAACCAGTGTTGATTAGTTGGTTGCTTGAAAACTATCTGTGAATGGCTTGTTAGCTATAATACAATAGTTGGAATTCAGATAGGATAGTTGCTGAATTTGAACTCCCATAGGTTCAGAATTTCATTTTTGTTGAAGTTGGGATAAAACAGTAATGGTCAGGGGTGTTAAAAGGTTTGGTTTGGGGTTATAAAATCTTGAAATGCTTAAAGGCAAGATGAGCTGACGATGAGGTACTAAAACATTGATTCAACTAATGGAATTAATTAACCAATAGTGGAATTAATGACATATTAAGTGTCTTTAATGGCTGGAAATCGGAAAGGCATGGCAATTTGTATTTTTTTAA